>NC_062548.1:104950223-106200223 GCF_016906955.1 Phacochoerus africanus | reverse complement strand
GAGGCCCTGTGGAGCCCTAGTGCATTCATTTTCCTGTTATGTCATATTCTGTTACATAGATCTACCACAGTATTTCTATACTGATTCACAGTATTTTTCAACTGATGGATGTTAGGTTGTTTCCAAACTTTCGTTCTTTTACATACTACTGCTGTAAATATTCTTATGCCTATATGCAAAATATCACCTAGGGAAAAAAATTATCTATGGGATAGAATTGCTGGGTTATGGGCCATTGTTGAGTTGTGTGCAATTTGACTTCATTAGATATTGACAAGTTGTTCTCCAGAGTAGTTTTATCAGTTGAGACTTTTGGCTTTATATGAGAGAAGTTTCACAACCTTTCTAGCATTCAGACAGTCTTTTAAAAAAATATTTTTTAGGAGCTCCCCCTGTGGTGCACCGGGATCAGCAGCGTCTTGGAAGTACTAGGATGAGGGTTTGATCCCTGGTCTGGCACAATGGGTTAAAGATCCAGCATTGCCACACCTGTGGCTTATGCGAGACTGCAGCTCATATCTGATCTCTGGCCCAGGAGCTCCATATGCTGTGGGGCAGCCAAAAAATGAAAAAAAAATTTTTTTAGTGACCTGTTAATCTTTTATAAGTACTGAGATCAGCAGTGAAATTTCCTGCTCTCTTGGAGCTTCATTTTCTTGGCAGGAGGCATAACAATGCATTTTATAATGAATATACCATAGGTCCAGAGGGGAAAAGTGCTTTGTTTCCAAGGTCTTTGGGTGCCAAGGACTAACTCTTCTCCTTGGGCCCTTCTTTACCTACAGTATGTGAATACAATGTCCTCTTTAATCCAAAGTGACCTAACTCCAGAAACGGATTTTTTTTTAAACTTGTAATTACCATAAAAGTTAGAAGATGAATATTTTTCATTGGTTTAATGTTTTAGAATTTAGTTAGTGCTTTGGAATCCATGTTCTCAGTTGATCACAATAATGGGCAGCATATAAGGAAGTAGTTAAATTCTCCTATTATTGCAGTCAAGCTGCCTGGGATCAAATCTTGGTTTCCTGACTTTATCTTGTTCTTGAACAAGTTACTTAACCTCTCTAAGTCTCCATTTCTGTATCAGATAATAGTGTCTGACTCATAGCTTATCATGGTGCTCAGTAAATTTTTAGAATATTTACTGGCAGTCAATTAATAATTGGATGGCCAATCCTGTGATATTATTTCCGTTTGTTTGTTTGTTTTTGTCTTTTGTCTTTTCAGGGCCAAACCTGTGGCATATGGAGGTTCCCAGGCTACGGGTCCAATTGGAGCTGTAGCTGCCAGTCTACCCCACAGCCATAGCAACACGGGATCTGAGCCACATCTGCGACCTACACCACAGCTCACAGCAACGCCAGATCCTTAACCCACTGAGCGAGGCCAGGGATCGAACCTGCAACCTCATGGTTCCTAGTTGGATTCGTTTCTGCTGCGCCATGACGGGAACTCCATTATTTCTGTTTTATAGATGAGGAAACTGAGGTCCACAGTGATGGAACAAACTGCCCAGACAGTAAGTTCTGGTGCCTCTCGAACCCAGATCTTTTGGCACCCGAACCAGTTCACCATTAAAACATCTTATATATGAATTTATCATTTACTCATTCAATAATTAGTTATTGAGCATCTAAAACTGCCAGTCACTGTGCTTGGTGCTAGGGAATTCTAAAATATTTCCAATGTGCCTGACCATCCTTGGGCAGCTCTGAAATAATAGCTGTCTTGAGGCCAGCCCCAGTACTTTGTTTCAGCCAGCATGGACTATGAATTGAATTTTGAAGACTTTGCTGAAGTTTTTATGCAGGATAGAGATGAACACTATATTACATTAGTCTGTAAACATCTTGAAGGCAAGGATATGTTTTATCTACCAACATACAGCCAGCACTTAGCACAGTGCCTGGCATATACTCATTGAATATTTGATAAATGAACAACCTGACCTACAGCTAAATTTTGTTTTGTTTCACTTTTTGCTTTTTAGGGCTACACCCACGACGACATATGGCGTTTCCAGGCTAGAGGTTGAATAGGAGCTGTAGCTGCTGGGCTTTGCCACAGCCACAGCAACATCAGGTCCAAGCCACGTCTGTGCCTACGCCACAGCTCATGGCAACTCTGAATCCTTAACCCACTGAGTGAGGCCAGGGATCAAACCTGTGTCCTCATGGATGCCAGTCAGATTCGTTTCCACTGAGCTATAATGGGAACTCCCACATATAGAAAAATTTAATCTATCTTCCTTAACAACTTCTCACTTGTCACCATAATGCCTTCCCTTCCCCAGCAGCTCTTTCAAAATTATTGATGAAATAGCAATGAATTGAACTGTGAAGAATTCTACCTCTGGTGAACTTGATAGCATTCTCCCAGGTACTCTTGGCTTCCAGATACAAGTAGTTTTCATCTGAAACCAAATGTAGATTATTTGGGCTACAAAAAAATATGTAAGTCAAAATATTGAGCCAGGGAGCTGAGTAAACAGTAATAACAACAAAATGCATTCATGGAAAGATAAGGAATGATCTAAGACAGTGCATACTGAGCATCCAGTGAAGAGAGCTGACAATAAACATTGGAGTTCATAACAATGAGAAAGAAAATAGGAGAGTGGTAATGTACCAACCTGACCACAGAGAAACTGTTCTAGGTCTCTTTATTGACAGACTATGAGGATTTGGTTTCATTATTATGTATCAGAGAGCTTCCTCCACATAGTATCCAGTCAATAGCTTAAGGCTTTGGAGTCATTTTCATGGGCTTAAGGTCTGATGGATCTCAGGAGCAGCCCACCTGCAGTTTCTGTGTAGAAGGAGGTGGGGGTGAGTGACCAAGGGCCCAGATTTCTCATTCCTAACTCCCCTAACACTAAGCTTTGGGGACTAACCTCTGGTTGAAAAGAAAAATAGACTTTTTTTTTGTCTCTTTAGGGCCGAACCCCCGGCACAGGGAAGCTCCCAGGCTAGGCCACAGCCACAGCCACAGCAACTTGAGATCCGAGCAGTGTCTGCAACCGACACCACAGCTCATGGCAACACTGGATTCTTAACCCACTGAGCAAGGCCAGGGATCAAATCTTTGTCCTCATGGATACTAGTCAGATTTGTTTCCCCTGAGCCACAACAGGAACTCCAAGAAAAATAGACTTTATTCTTTAGCTGTCCACATTGATACTTCACTCTGGTTGAAAGAAAAGGTATCCACTTTAAGTAACTTCTCTTTGACATAAAAATCACAATTTCTACTCCCTTTGCCTCATAACCTTACCCTCAGTCCCTATCCCCCAAATAAAAATAAATACCCCTTAAAATCTGACAATGCTTCATTCCCAAGATTACTACCTTGCTTTTAATTCAATTCAACATTTGGGATGGAGAATATTTCCCTAGATTTAATCTGTTTCTTCTTTTTTTTAAGTGTATGGGTAATCCTTTAAAGTATCACTGTTCAACTAGGAAAATAAGATATTTGGTCAGAAAAATCAAGATTTGGGAGTTCCCATCGTGGTGCAGTTGTTAACGAATCCAACTAGGAGCCATGAGGTTGCAGGTTCGATCCCTGGCGTTGCTCAGTGGGTTAATGATCCAGCATTGCCGTGAGCTGTGGTGTAGGTTGCAGATGTGGCTTGGATCCCACATTGCTGTGGCTCCGGCATAGGCCGGTGGCTACAGCTCTGATTAGACCCCCTAGCCTGGGAACCTCCATATGGCTACAGCTCTGATTAGACCCCTAGCCTGGTAACCTCCATATGCTGCAGGAGCGGCCCTAGAAAAGGCAAAAAAAAAAAGACAAAAAAGAAAAAGAAAAGAAAAATCGAGATTTGTGTCTGACAAAAAAGACAAAAAAGAAAAAGAAAAGAAAAATCGAGATTTGTGTCTGACAGCTGACTTAGCACAAGATAGTCCTATTTAGGACAATATTCCAAACCCTCCAAAGCCAAAGGAAGATGAAATTAAGAATTGTAGCTCTTTGGGGGTTCCCGTCGTGGCGCAGTGGTTAACGAATCCGACTAGGAACCATGAGGTTGCAGGTTCGGTCCCTGCCCTTGCTCAGTGGGTTAACGATCCGGCATTGCCGTGAGCTGTGGTGTAGGTTGCAGATGCGGCTCGGATCCTGCGTTGCTGTGGCTCTGGCGTAGGCCGGGGGCTACAGCTCCGATTGGACCCCTAGCCTGGGAACCTCCATATGCTGTGGGAGCGGCCCAAGAAATAGCAGAAAGACAAAAAAAAAAAAAAAAAAAGAATTGTAGCTCTTAGAGAGACATCATAGTATGTCTCATTTTCTACCAAGCCAAGCTACAAAACACCCACTAGTGACACTTGGCTTTAGCTATCCAAATGCATTTATTTATTCCTGTGACAACTTGAGCTTGGCAGAACATTGAGAACTGGTGGCTGAGAAAGGAAAATTCAGTCTTCCTGCTCAGAAAAATTCTAAGACATCCTTGTAAACACAGCATTGCCAAGAGGGCTTATGTATGAATCAGCCATAAATGTTAAGTGGGCTGATGAGGGTTGCAGAGTTTATGAGAATTCTGATGAAGCAGCACTAAGAGTGTCTGTCAGTTATTGTATGAGTGTGGTGCAGTCTATAATTTGACTTGTTTAGGTCTTTTTGTTATTATATATTATGCTTCACTGAAGCTTGTTGCAAGCTCTCTTTTTCCTTTGCTATCAGAATTGCCCTGCTTCATGAATGAGAATTGAGGCTTTGTGGCAAGAATGTTAAATATTCCTTCAAACTCCACATATGGAAAGGGCTGAGAGACGGTTATGTTTTATTAGCATCTGATTCCAAGAACATGATCCCAGTTCTCCTAATTTCCTAGTCATAGATGAATTTTGGTGTTCACCACAGTCTAGTTGGATCCCCTTTAGAGTACCTAGGAACCAGATCAAAGTGATGAGTATGCAGATGGTCAAGTAAAGCATGTTGTCAGGCTTCTAGAATCTTCCCTGTTCCAAGGCTCAGTACTATCTGGACAGATTTAGCAAAGAAATACATTTACTGTATTTTATCTGACAATATTATTAAGGCCTTTGGTAGCTCTATCTTAGTCCTGTACCATCAGAGAGGAAAAAAATCTGAGATTAGTCATCAAAACCTGGAGCAATACTTCTCAAAGTCTGGTCCCAGATAAACTACAGTAGACTATCCTGAGGAATCTGTGAAAAAAGTAGATTACTGAGTTTCACCCTGGACTCACAGAAACAGAAATTCCAGGAATGAGCCTGGGGATATGCATTTTTAAAATCTCCTTAGATGCTTTTGAGGCACATCAAAGCATAAAGGATTATTTAATGTCTTTCTTCTCCCAGTAGTACATAGCAAAGCCTTTTTCTGCTTGTGGAAAGGAGATGATAAAAGTACAGTATCTGACATTAATGATGACCTTAATAAATATTCATCCTTAATCCTTTCTTAAAGGAAATTTGGGCTTCAGGAACAAGAGTGGGTGTATAACCAAGGTCCTTTCCCAGTCCCCTGAAGGAAAGAAAGTCAGAGGCCACCTCTGTTCACCTCCATATAAACTAGGCCCTAATCCATCTAGACATGACCCTCTCTGGGCTAGCAGTCAGGAGAGCCTCTGGGCAGTGGCTCCAGCAAAAACATGTTGAGAGCTGTTTGTGTGGCAAGCAGAATGGATCTTCAGTCAGTGCGCAGAGAAACCTGCAATTATTTACCCCTTCTCTTAATTACTACTGTAATTCTTTCCCTTCTGGATCAAAGAGTTAAAAATCAAAATTCCACACACAACCTCCCACATTTCCACCCCCCTCCCACTCTTCCTAATTTTAATCTCTGCATTTTCCAGCATTTTATCTGAAAGTCAGTCACGATTAATGAACAGATCACTGCACGTTGAGAACCTTGTGCCAGAAAACGGGGTAGAATCCAGCAGACTCAAGATTTGGGTTTAGAAAGACTACAGGCCCCAACATGCAAGTTCCCCTTTCAAAGACTACCATTCCCAACATGCAGTGCAGTCAGGGTTAGCAAAGGAAAAGAACTGGCTGGAAATTCCCAGCTTAGTAGGAAATTTTGCCTTGGTGCCACCCTCAGGCAAAGGAATGATTTCGAAAGGCCCTGGAGGATATTTTTCGCAGAAGTGGTCACTCCCTAAATCCCGGCAAGGAAGGGGAGGAGTCTGATCCCTGTCCCTCCCCTTCTCCGGTAAACTTCTGTCGCTCTAGGTTTGGCGGCGCGAGTTCGAGGGACCTGGAGCAACTACACACCCCAAGCTTTCCTAATGGTTTCAGTTACAAGATCCGTGTTTGGAGACCTCCCCTCGGGGGCAGGGACGGTGGAAAAGTTCCAGCTGCAATCAGACCAGCTGAGAGTGGACATCATCTCCTGGGGCTGCACCATCACGGCCCTGGAGGTCAAAGACAGGCAGGGCAGAGCCTCAGACGTGGTGCTTGGCTTTGCTGAATTGAAAGGTGGGTTGGATTCCGCCCCGGGCTGCGGAGGGGCCCCAGGCCCCTCCGTTAACACCGCCTCACACTGGGGGCTCGCGCTGCAGGGATGCGGGGCCGAAGGGAAGTACGGAGGAGTGCTTGGATCTGACTCACTCACTGTGTCGCGATCTAATGTTTGGAAAAAACGAACTGCTGTAGGACTTGGTCTCTGGTTGTACATTCAGGCCTTTGTCTTAATTTTTAGAAAGTCAGTTGAGGGTAAAATAAAACTGCAGCAACTCTGGAATGATCTTTGAACTGCTTGATCTCTGAGGGTGAGAGAGGAAAGTGCAGGCTGGAGGGGGTGTGGCTCCCAGTTCTTCTCTTGTGCCCTTTTTGAAGAAGGAAAAAATTAAAAGACATGCGTCTTCTACTTCCTTCTTGTTTAGATTCTCTTCGAGGTCTGGTGGTTTCAGAAATGCTCCATAACATAAGCTCAGCAGGTGCAAACAGCTTATCTGCTTTCCTCTGTGGGTACAGTGTCCTGCACCCCTTGGCTGATCAATACCCATATTGTCAAGAAAAGAGTCTCTTTATAACTGGGATGGATTTTATTTTGTGGGAATCTGCAGGCAATTAAAAAATGTGTTAATTCATTCAGACACTGTTGAATCAGTTATCTGATCAGCGAGAAAGACAAGGTCCCCACCCTCATGGAAATTGCAATTTATTTTTTAATTTTTTTTCCTTTTTTTTTTTTAGGGCTTCTTCTGAGGCATATGGACATTCCCAGGCTAGGAGTCGAATCAGAGCTAGAGCTACACCACAGCCACAGCCATGCCAGATCCAAGCTGAACCTGTGACCTACACGACAGCTCATGGCAACGCCAGATCCTTAACCCACCGAGCAAGGCCAGGGATCAAACCTGAAACTTCATGGTTCCAAGTTGCATTCATTTCCATTGCACCACGATAGGAACTCCAGAACTTGCAATTTAGATGTGGAGATAGACCTTAGCCAAAAAATTGCACAAATAAATAGTTACAATTGCACTTTGATCAGGGCAAAGGAAGATGGACATAGTGCTTGCTATTTCTTGGCACACCTGAGTAGCTAGACAGAAAAGGAGGTCTGAAAGTTGGCAAAAGGCAAATGCTTGAGAATTAATTCTCTGCTCCTTGGTAGGGGCTTGGACAAAATTTGTAAGAGAGGAGGTTTGGGTTTTCCTTCAGTGTCTGGTTCTTTAGATAGGTAACATGGCTCATGGTTGGAGATCAACAGAAAATTGAGAGTATTGGTTTTCCCTTAAGAGACTGAATTTGGCTTCCTATTTCCTTAACAAAATATATCACGAGTATTCCTGAGGATTATATTCCTTGCCCTCTGGTTGATTGTCTTTAGCTGCTTTGGAGCCTCCACAGCTTGGCTTGGAGAAGATAACATAACCTTCAGCAGAATTTCTTTTGTAATTTCAGCAAGTTTATTAAAGGACGCTCACTAGTAGGAAGCTGCAGGGGTGGGAAAAATCAGCTTTACTTCCCCTTGCTCTCCACATCCCCTTCAGGTGTTCATATCTTCTGTCTTCAGAGTCAGAAGGCAAGAGAGTTGACAAGTGACAAGAGTCTTTTTTTTCTTTCGTCCGCGCCTGTGGCATGTGGAAGTTTCCCTGGGCCAGGAATCGAACCTATGCCACAGCAGCAACCCTGACCACTGCAGTAACAATGCTGGATCCTTAACCCACTGCACCATAAGAGAACTCCAAAAGAGGATTCTTTAGAATCATTTTTTGCTGAGTCACCTCTCTCTGTTAGAAGCATAACCGTCTGCTAAGGCCAAAACAGAATCACAAAGAGATAACTTGACCAGTATAAAATTGCCCAGTGGAGTTGAAGGAGAATTGGAGAGAGAACCTAGAATTTCTGAGCCAGTAGAGCATTGGAGATGATAAGCTTTGATCAACTGATTTATCAGCATATTAACTACCTCCCCCCCCACATATGTTACACACACACATTCATACACACACTTCCTAATCATTTTATTCCTTTTTTTTTTTTTTTTGGTCTCTTTAAGGCCGCACAGGTGGCATATGGAGGTTCCGAGGCTAGGAGTAAAATCTGAGCTAGGGCTTCCTGCCACAGCCACAGCCACAGCAACTCATGATCTGAGTGGTGTCTGCGACCATAGATCACAGCCAAAACGGGATCTTTAACCCACTGAGTGAAGCCAGGGATCCAACCCACATTCCCATGGATCCTAGTCAGGTTGTTAACCGCTGAGCCATGAGGGGAACTCCCAACTCATTTTAATTCTGATGTAAGAGTCACATAGATCTTTTTAAAATTAAACTATACCTGATTTCGCAATTAAAGTATAGCTATTCACAAGCATAGCTGATACTCCATTATGGTATATCCCAGGAGATTGAATATAATTCCCTGTGCTATACAGTAGGACCTCATTGCTTATCCATTCTAAATGTAATTGCATCTACTAACCCAAACTCCCAGTCCATCCTATTCCCTCCTCCCTCCCCCTTGGTGACCACAAGTCTCTTCTCTTGTCTGTGAGTCTATTTCTGTTTTTTGTTTATTTGTTTGTTTTTTATGGCTGCAACTGTGGCATATTGAAGTTCCCGGGCCACCTCTACTGCAGCTGGGGCAATGCCATATCCTTTTAATCCACAGTGCTGGGCCGGGGATTGAACCCACGCCTCCACAGCCACCCCCTGCAGTTAGATTCCTAACCCATTACCACAGCAGGGAATCCCTCTTTCTGTTTTGTAGATGGATTCATTTGTACCATGTTTTATATCGTCATATGAATCTTCTTTTTGGAATTCATATGAATCATGTGCCATGATGACATGGCACCTGGGAAGCACCAGTTTCTTTTTTTTTTTTTTAATTTAATTGGAATATAGTTGACTTACAAAGTTACTTGTACAGCAGAGCAAGTCAGTTATACATATATATATATATATCCATTCCTTTTGGATTCTTTTCCCATATAAGTTATTACACAGTATTGAGTAAAGTTCCCTGTGTATACAGTAGGTCCTTGTTATCCATCTATTTTATATATGGTAGTGTGTATATAACAATCCCAACTCCCCACCACCACATTTCCCCTTTGGTAAACATAAATTTGGTTTCACAATCTTTGAGTCTGTTCCTGTTTTGTAAATTCTATTGTTTCATTTCTATTAGATTCTACATATTAATGATATTATATGATACGTGTCTTTCTCTGTCTGACTTACTTCACTTCACCTTATTTCCACGTCCATCCATGTTGCTTCAAATGGCATTATTTCATGCTTTTTTATGACTAAGTAATATTCCATTGTATATATGTACCGCATTGTCTTTATCCAGTCTTCTGTTAATGGGTATTTAGATGTTGCTTTCATGTCTTGGCTATTGTAGATAGTGGTACGTTGAACATAGGGGTGCATGTATCTTTTCAAATTATGGTTTTCTCTGGATATATGCCCAAGAGTGGGATTGCTAAGGTCATATGGTAGTTCTATATTTAGGTTTTTTTTTTGGTCATTTCTCGGGCCGCTCCCATGGCATATGGAGGTTCCAAGGCTAGGGGTTGAATTGGAGCTGTAGCCACTGGCCTACACCAGAACCACAGCAACACTGGATCCGACCCGCGTCTGCAACCTACACCACAGCTCATGGCAACGCCAGATCCTTAACCCACTGAGCAAGGCCAGGGATCGAACCCGCAACCTCACGGTTCCTAGTCAGATTCGTTAACCACTGAGCCACTGTGGGAACTCGTATATTTAGTTTTTTAAGAAACTTCCATGCTGTTCTCCATAGTGGTTGTGCAGCACCGGTTTCTTATTAGGCATACAAGTGCCAATTTTGTGAGGGCATTAATACAGTTGTCTCTGTGAGTCTATAAGTCTTGTGGGAGCCTAAGTGAAAGAAAATAATATCCCCAAATGTTCTTCATAGGGAGAAAGAAAATAGATCCCCTCAGATTACAATGGTCTAGCTTGTATTGATGGTATTGCTCTCCATGTCATGAACCTCTCTTGAGAAAGTTGAATAGCATTTTCTTACTGGGATGCATCACCGGCGCCATTAAATGCCAGGTCAAATCAAAACATCTAAAATATCCTAGGTGCTAGATTAAGACAGACATTTTCAATCCTATGCTATAATTTAGATAATTTAATTATTTTAAAAGGAGCACAAGTTGTTTTCAAAAGAGAAAAAAGCCTTCAGAATATCAAATAAAGGCTTTTCTTTTTCTTTCTTCCCCCCCCCCCCTGCTTTTTAGGGTTGCACTTGTGGCATATGGAGGTTCCCAGGCTAGGAGTCAAATCAGAGCTGTAGCTGCTGGCCACAGCAATGCCAGATCCAAGCTGTATCTTGGATCCAGCGTTGCTGTGAGCTGTGATATATGTCGAAGACGCAGCTCGGGATCCTGCATTGCTGTGGCTCTGGTGTAGGCCAGTGGCTACAGCTCCAATTCAACCCCTAGCCTGGGAACCTCCATATGCTGCAGGAAATGGCCCTAGAAAAAGGCAAAAAGACAAAAAAAAAAAAAAGACTTCATATGTGTCATTACAGGAAGCATAATTGTCTCAATCAGAATAGTGTGAAATAGTGGTCTGCTACTTTTTTGATCAATTCTAATCTATTAAAGCCCATGTTGGATAACTGAATCACTTTGTTGACAGCAAAAATTATCACAACATTGTAAATCAACTATACTTCAATGAAACTTTCAAAAATGAAAAAGTAAACAAATAAAACCCATGTTAAGTAGTTCCTACTGTGGAACAGTGAGTTAAGGATCTGGCCTTGTTTCTGAGGCAGCACAGTTTCAATCACTGGCCCGGGAACTTGCATGTGCCATGGGTATGGCCATAAAAAAAAAAGAAAAGAAAACATGTTACGAAATTGGTGACAGAAATTGTCTTTAAGAAGGACTCTGGGCAGTTGGGGTACAAGGATAGGAAGGAGGCTTAATTTTCACTGTATAGTCTTTTAAAATGTCTGAATATGTAAGTATTATATAAACAAACTGAGGTAAATAATTTAAAGCAATTAGATGACAGAGTAAGGGGTTATCTTAATATTACCATGCCCCAAAGAAGTTTTGTTTTGTTTTGTTTTTTGCTATTTCTTGGACCGCTTCCTCGGCATATGGAGGTTCCCAGGCTAGGGGTCCAGTCGGAGCTGTAGCTGCCGGCCTACGCCAGAGCCACAGCAACGCAGGATCCGAGCCACGTCTGCAACCTACACTACAGCTCACGGCAACGCCAGATCGTTAACCCACTGAGCAAGGGCAGGGACCGAACCTGCAACCTCATGGTTCCTAGTCGGATTCGTTAACCACTGCGCCACGATGGGAACTCCAAGAAGTTTTGAGCCACAGGGAAGAGCTAAACATGGATAATCCCATGAGACATGGTCCTTTTGTAATTGCCAGGTTAGATGTGAATGGGCTCCAATTTCCCAGATAGATTATATAAACTACTTGGATGATGGCCGTGACTGGAAGTCAGAATTGTTCAATTTCTCCCTGGGAAAATGAGATCTGTAGAATTCTGAAGAGGCAAATCATATGATCTTTTAATTATAGGCTACAAAAATCAGTAGTGCCTCCTGTGAGATTTTTTCTGCCATTTTTTGTACTGAAAATACAAAAAAATGGCAGAATATTTCTAATGTTTTTCTTTCTTTTTTCTTTTTGTTTTTTGTCCTTTTAGGGCCGCACCTGCGGCTTATGGAGGTTCCCAGGCTAGGGGTCTAATTGGAGCTGTTGCTGCCGGCCTACACCATAGCTCACAGCAACACTGGATCCTTGACCCACTGAGCAAGGCCAGGGATTGAACCTGCAAGGGATTGAACCCTCAACCTCATGGTTCCTAGTCAGATTAGTTTCTGCTGCGCCGTGACGGGAACTCCTTTTTTAATGTTTTTTCAACTGCTTATTCCACCTGCAGTCATTATGACTTCTTTCAAAACCTGTGATGAGAATATTTGCTTATAAACCACAGGTATAAATAACCTACCTATACAATCAATGTGATTCCTTCCCCTTCATCTTCCGCCAGCTACCACCAATGCCCAGCTATTACTGCCCATGAGAGAGAGCCATTATGGAAAGATTAGAAAAAAATAAACTTAGTGCTTTTAGAAAACTTAAGTTATAGGAAAGGGTGGAAGGAAAAGTGAAGGGTTTAGGGGCTGCAGTTTAATATTACAGATGCCCAAGAGTGTCCTTTTAGGAGCATCGAGGATTCCTAGTATGTTTTTTTTTTATTCTATCTTTTTTTATGGCCACACACACCTGTGGCATATGGAAGTTCCCAGACTAGGGGTCAATTGTGGTAATGTTGGATCCTTAACCCACTGAGCAAAGCCAGGGATCAAACCCGCATCCTCATGGATACTAGTTGGGTTCTTAACCTACTGAGCCACAATGGGAATGCATATTTTTATTTTTATTTTTGGCCGCATCCACAGCATGCAGAAGTTCCTAGGCCAGGGGTTAAACCCATGCCACAGCAGTGATAGTGGAAGATCCTTAACCTGCTGAGCCACCAGGGAACTCCTTTTTATTTTTTTCTTCTTTTTGAGGACTCCTAGTTTAAATCTCTGCTTTGTCCCTTAAAGCTGTGTGACCTTGAGCAAGTTATTAACCTCGCTAGACCTGTTTCATCACCTGAAACAAATGGGCAAATATTAAACATGCTGTTGGCTGTGAAGGCATCTGACTATAGTGAACAACTAATAATTTTAATCTCCTTTCCCTCCTTTGCCCCCAAATATCTTCCCTCATACCCCTTGAACTTTTAATTTCACTTTGTTAACACTGCAAAAAATGGCATGGATATTCATCTGGGACAACCAGCAGCCACTTAAAAATATATAAAATGTTTGGAATGCTTAAAGTGCTTGTCAGTTAAACTTGTGTTTGTTTTCCTCGAAAAGCAAAAAGAAAGTCATTCAGGGTATGGCGGTTTTGACTGAGAATTGTGGGCAATTTTATTTGAGACTTTGTGGCACTCTTGCTAAGATCTGAGCTCTCTAAGGTGGGTGTCACAACTGGGCCCCTTGGGATGTTAGAGGAGTGGGAAGGGCCATACCCTGTGGTTAAGCATTTACATATATGTATGACTGGGTCACTTTTGCTATACGGCAGAAATTGGCACAACATTGTAAATCAACTATAATCAAGAGAAAAGTTACAAAGCAGTATGTATAGTTTCATTCTCTTTATGTAGATTGTATATATGCTTGTGTATTTGTTTGTGCTTATATGTAGTTAATTTGAAAAACAAAAACAAGCAATTGGAAGAGTATACCCCAAACTCTTACCAGTGATTATCACTGGGAAGGAGAGGGGTTGAGACGTGAAGGGGAGGGCTTCCATGTTTTATTCTTTATTAAAGTTACCAGATTTAGCAAATAAAAATATAGGACACCCAATTAAATTTGAGTTTCAGATAAACAATGAATATGTTTTATGTGTATGTCCCATGTATGATAATAATATGGACATGCTTTTGCTAAAAATTATTCACTATCTGAAACTCAGATTTAACTGGCCATCCTGTGTTTCCTCTGAAAAGCCTACGCTCTCTCTCTCTCTTTTTTTTTTTTTTTTTGCTTTTTTAGGCCACACCTATAGCATATGGAGGTTCCCAGGCTAGGGGTCAAATCAGAGCTACAGCTGCTGGCCTATGCCACAGCGACACCAGATCTGTGCCATGTCTGTGACCTATACCACAGCAACGCCAGATCCCTAGCCTACTGAGTGAGGTCAGTACTTGAACCCGCATCCTCATGTTTACTAGTCAGATTCGTTTCCACGAAGCCACGACAGGAATTCCTGGAAAGCCTACTCTTTATACTTGTGTACTTAATGCTCATAATAGGATATTTTCATGCACTAATTTTATGTTTTGTTTTTGTTTTTTGCTTTTTAGGGCCATACCCGCAGCATATGGAGGTTCCCAGACCAGGGGTCAAATTGGAGCTACAGCAGCCGGCCACAGCCTCAGCCACACCAGATCTGAGCCTCGTCTGTGATCTACACCACAGCTCATGGCAACGCCAGAGCCTTAACCCACTGAGCGAGGCCAGGGATCAGACCCATAACCTCAGGGTTCCTAGTCGGATTTGTTTCTGCTGCGCCATGATGGGAACGCCACTAGTTGTATGTTTTTTTAAAAATCAAAAGAAAAAGAAGCATAAGATAGTCTCTTTTCAAGATCACACAAAATATAATTTTTAGTTAAGAAAATTGACCTCAAAGCAGATTACAAAGCATCATGTATGTGTGAAGACTCCAGTTTTATATAATAAGAAAAACACTTGGCAGAGTTCCCAACTGTGGCACAGTGGGTTAATGATCCGGCTTGTCTCTGTGGAGGTGCTGGTTCAATCTCTTGCCTGATGCAGTGGGTTAAGGATCCGGCGTTGCTGCAGCTGTTGTGTAGGTCACAGCTCTGGCTCAGATTTGATTCCTGGCCTGGGAACTGCCACATGCGCAGGGGCGGCCATGGTGTGGGGGTGGGGTGAAGCACATACACACATATACTAAAAGATGGAAGGATAGACCTAAGAATATTAGCAGTCGTTTTACCCTTGTGATGACATCAGGATGATTTAAGTTTCTTCTCTGTGTTTTAGAATGTTCTTTTAAATGTTCCTAAAGAACATGACTTGCTTTTGGAAGGGGAAAAGGTCATGTGCAAAACACCATTTTTCCTTGCCTCCTTGCCATTGTGGGTATGCCCAAGTTGTTAGTCCCTGCAGTTTCCCTCAGAAGAAGTGGTGTCCTCATCTTTGCTTTGAAGTTTTACAAAACAGTCATCCCCTGTCCTTGCAGAGTACCTCCAAAAACATCCCTACTTTGGAGCAGTGGTTGGCAGAGTGGCAAACCGAATTGCCAAAGGAACATTCACATTGGATGGGAAGGAGTATAAGCTGGCCATCAACAACGGGCCCAACAGCCTGCATGGAGGAGTCAGAGGATTTGATAAGGTGAGTCACCTGGCACACTTCACTAAGTACCTCGAAGCACACCTTCTATTTTCTAGGCACAATTCTAGGCCCTAGAGCAAATGCATGGTAAGGTTATTGAGGAAAAAAGCTGCTCCTGTGGTTTGGAGAAGCAGATGTCCTGGCTCTATTCCAGAACCCATCCTTTTCTAGCTCATCTGACTGTAATAAGCAGGGGAGCCCCAAGTGAAAGGATGACAGCACTTGACTTAGAAAAAGCAGGGTACGCCTTTCTCACAGTTTTGGGATCAGAGAGTTAGGTTGCCCTTAGGCACAGAAAAGTGGGTTAAAAATAATACCCACCACTTGCTGCTCAAGGCATTTGCATGTACTGTTTCCCACTCTTACTGGAACCCTTTATTATCACCAAGTGAGAAATCTGAGGCTCTGAAAGACCACCAACTCCTAAGTTGAAATGCCTGACCCAAAGCCCTCATTCCTGTACTACAACTGCTGGTGTCCTCCATGGCTGCCGTAGGTGCCCACAGACCAGTACACGCCTTGTATCTGTCTATGAGCCCCCTTCTCACATCCAGGCCTACCCTTCCCCTCAAGCGCCTCGTGCTTCCAAATCACTTCAGATTCTCTCCAGTTCCCCCTTTCCATGTTAAAACTCCATTCCCCAGGTGAATCCCTAGAAAACAGCTTCTAGATAACAAATAGAAAAAAATAGCTTCTTCCTGAGGTAGGAATGTCTGGCCTCCTGATTCCCAGCTGGGTGGGGATCTGCAGGGTCATCCCAGTAACTCTCGTACTTGTCTAATTTCTGAGAGATATTTTGGTACTTAGCTTTCCTTTAAATTATACCACCCAGGTAATTTCCTAGAGAAGAGCCAGAGAAGACAGAAACATGTATGGCTGTTAAGAAGCAGAATTTGGGGAGTTCCCACTGTGGCTTAGCGGTAACAAATCTGGTAACAAATCCAACTAGTATTCCATGAGGACAGGGTTTCAATCCCTGGCCTCCCTTGGTGGGTTAAAGATACAGTGTTGCTGTGAGCTGTGGTGTAGGTTTCAGGCACAGCTTGGATCCCACATTGCTATGGCTGAGGTTGTGGCTGGCAGCCGTAGCTCTGATTCGATGCCTAGCCTGGGAAATTCTGTGTGCCTTGGGGGTACAGACCTTAAAAAAAAAAAAAAATCACAATTTCTTCTTTTCTGCCTCTTATCACTGCCTGTCCTGTTGA
This sequence comes from Phacochoerus africanus, assembly GCF_016906955.1. Classification (NCBI taxonomy): domain Eukaryota; kingdom Metazoa; phylum Chordata; class Mammalia; order Artiodactyla; family Suidae; genus Phacochoerus; species Phacochoerus africanus. Next base: position 106,183,587 of record NC_062548.1, on the reverse strand, counting down.
AGGAAGTTGGTTACTCTCTGTTTCCCGTGCCCTACCAGCTTCCTGTCTGCGGCTTAGAGCCAGACTTCCCAGTATTCCCTTTTCCTCCGTGATGGGACTCCTCATGCCCAGAAGGCATGAAGGCAGAGGGTAGCCTTTCTCCTGGCAAAATTAGGACAGAGGTTCTCTGGAATATGTCAGGTCCATGGGTAGACCTCAGCCAGAGGAAGTTAGGCCCAGCTCTGTTTGGCCAGGGGTCTTCAGAGGAGCTTCAGCACCTTGTTTTAACTTGGTCCTGCTGCCTCTGGTCCACTGTTGTATTTTGTGTGGTGTTGCTTAATGGGTATGCCCCGTAAGAAGAAACATAGCAAGACAGTAAGGATACATGTCCTTCAATGCAGTGTGTCTGCTGGGCCACTTCTTTGAATGCTGGAACATAATAGGATGGGGATCCACTCCAGCACAGTGAGAGCCAGACACACAAGTAACAGTTAAAGGCAACAAGCCCCATGATACGGATGCTGAGGGTATGCTATAGGAACTGGGTATGGACAAACTAATAGCAACTATGGAGGCAGAATTTGAACTGCCCTTGAAAAAAAGAACACTTCATTTAGTAATTGGATGCTGGAGAGAATGGCTGTGTAACAGCCTGTAGAGGGGTGGGGAAATAACTGGAATATAATTATGGAGCTATTGAGAGTTTTTGGATACTAGGGGTTTGTTTCTGTTTTTATTTTGTTTATTTGGCTGCATCTGAGGCATGCAGAAGTTCCTGAGCCAGGGATTGAACCTGCAGCGCCACAGCAGTGACAACACCGGACCCTTAACTCGCTGAGCCACCAGGGAACTACAGGGCACTGGGTTTTCATGTAGCAACATGAGCAGTATCACATGAACTTTATTTTGGGTTGTATTCGATCTCAACAACTACTGAATGATTACTAATTTGAAAGTACATGTTTTTCTATTTATAAAAACACATTTTTTTTAAAGATGAAATTTTCAACACTTTTTTTTAAAAGATGCAATTTGAGTAAACTGACAGGACTAGAATTGTAAGGAGATCTTGAGATGCAAATTTGGAAATTTTCAGGAAATTTGGAAATTACAAGGTCAGAGAAATCCTCACATGAATAGGAATTATACTTTCCACAGAATTATTCTTACCTGATAAAATTGGTTTATACAAAATCTTTCCGTTGTATCCTTCCTCTGAAGGAGAAAAACTAGGTTGCAAATGAAGACTATTTTATTTCAAGTATTTTATTCCTAAATTTTCCATTTAGGGGATTTCTTTTCCTTTCCTTTTTTTTTTTTGCTTTTTAGGGCTGCACCCATGGCCTATAGAGGTTCCCAGGCCAGGGGTCAAATTGGAGCTACAGCTGCCGGCCACAGCCTCAGCCACACCAGATCTGAGCCTTGTCTGTGACCTATACACAGCTCATGGCAATGCCAGATCCTTAACCCACTGAGCAAGGCCTAGGGATCGAACCTGCAACCTCATTTTTCCTAGTTGGATTCATTTCCGCTGTGCCACGATGGGAACTCCTCTTTCTCTTTTTTAAATCACACACATACCAGGCTTTATATTTTAAGTGTCTTAAAAGTTCAATATTTCCGGGAGATAATTAGGGTGTAAAATTAATTTTTTAATAAGGTCAGTGAATTTGTTTCAAATATCAGCTGCTTTCACTATAGGTGAAGGCAGAGACCTCTGTTCCCACTGGGCTTCCCTTCCTGGCAAATGCAGTCAGTGAGAGAGAGCCAGGCCACGCAGGAGTAGATGGGCAGAGCCTGGGCTCGTGGGCTGTTCTTGTGGCCTACAGAAGTTATGATCTCCCAACTCTATTTATTTATTTATTTATTTATTTATATTTTTATTTTGTCTTTTTTGGAGGGGGGCCGTACCTGTGGCATGTGGAGGTTCCCAGGCTAGGGGTCGAATCGGAGCTGTAGCTGCCAGCCTATGCCACAGGTACAGCAACACCAGTTCCGAGCCATTGGCTGTGCACATGGCATGCAGAAGGTCCTGAGCCAGGGATTGAACTCTTGCCATGGCAGTGACCCATGCCACAGCAGTGACAATGCTGAATCTTTTCATTTTTTTATTTTTTGTCTTTTTAGGGCTGCACCTGCGCATCTGGAAGTTCCCAGATTAGGGGGTGGAATTGGAGCTGTAGCTGCTAGGCTACACCACAGCCACAGCAACACTGGATTCAAGCCGAGTCTGTGACCTACACTGCAGCTCATGGCAATGCTGGACCCTTGACCTATTGAGCAAGGCCAGGGATCGAACCTTCGTCCTCTTGGTTGCTAGTCAGATTCGTTTCCACTGAGCCATGAGGGGACCTCCCCAACTCTATTCAGAATGATAGTGTTTGGCCTCAACTCTGCTATTGAAAATGAAGACTGGAATACAACATTCACTTAAAGTAAGATGGGGGATAGTATAGACTGTCAGGCTACATTTGAAACCCAGCTCTGTCACTAACTACATATATGACTTTAAACACGATTTTTTTCCCCTTTAAACAGTTGCATGAAATGTGAAAGGGTTCTACTCCATCCCCTGGAATGTGGGAGGTGGAAGTGGGCAAGTTAACTGCGCTGAACTCAATTTTCTCATCTGTAAAATTGGAGTAATTATATTAGCTGGAGCCATGTGAAATTGCCAGTATTCAACAGTTTTGACCTACAAAGATGGTAATTTCATTTGGTTCAACCATATCCTTACCTTATATAATGGTTTGTGTAAAGCACCAGGTCAGTGGCTGGTGAGCGCCCAACAAATAGAGGTCTCACGTCTGCAAAGGATCCCTTTGCTAGTGACCCGAGAGCACCCTGCAGGAACTGGGGGGCCACCTCATCCTCTGATGGCATAGAATAAGGGAGCAGGCTCAGGATTAGACCGCTTGATTCAAATCCACTGTCTTACTAGCTGTGTGACCTGAGACAAGCGATTTATTCTTTCTGAGCCTCCACTTTCTCATCTTTAAATGAGGGTAATGGCACTACTTTAAGTCAGCCCTCAGACAGATAATATAGCGTCTGCGAGTTTCTAGCAAAGTGCCTGGACTCATAATGGGCACTCAATAAATGTTGATTTTCCTTCCTCAAGTGTAATTTTGAAGCCTCTAAGGCAGGAGTAGAGAGAAACTGCTGTTAATCCAAGTTTTTTTTTTTTTTTGTCTTTTTGCTATTTCTTGGGCCGCTCCCGCGGCATATGGAGGTTCCCAGGCTAGGGGTCGAATTGGAGCTGTAGCCTCCGGCCTACGCCAGAGCCACAGCAACGCGGGATCCGAGCCGCGTCTGCAACCTTCACCACAGCTCACGGCAACGCCGGATCGTTAACCCACTGAGCAAGGGCAGGGACCGAACCCACAACCTCATGGTTCCTAGTCGGATTCGTTAACCACTGCGCCCACGCAAGATTCTTATTTCTGTTTCCAAAAGTAAAAAAAAAATATTTAAGAAAAATTTTCTTTATGTTTTTCTTGCCATCCTTAGAATCGAATTTTCTAGAAGAAGAAATCTTGGAAATCATCTTTTTAACCCTTCTATTTTGTGGAAAGGATTGATGCCAAAGTCACATGGATAACCAGGAATAAACCTGGCCCCCAAATCAAGACTCCTGACTTGGCCACAGCTCTTCTTCCTGGAACCGTGCCTTCATGTTTGGAACACTGCTTAGAAACATAGAGACCCTCAGGGTGTTTTTTAATAAATATTTTGAACCTAGTACCTCCTGGGAGAGAGGGACTGATTTTTTAAGATTATTTTTTAAAATTCTATTCGCAGATATTGCTGTGTGACATTTATCTGAATGGGAAGCCGTGATAAAATATATATATCAGAGTTCCTTGAGGGCCTAGCAGTTAGAATCAGCGTTGTCAGAGTTCCCATCATGGTTCAGCGGTAACAAACCTGACAGTATCCATAAGGACTTGGGTTTGATCCCTGGCCCCGATCAGTGGGTTAAGGATCTGGCATTGCCGTGAACTGTGGTATAGGTCACAGACTTGGCTAGAATCCAGCATTGCTGTGGCTGTGATGTAGCCCAGTGGCTACAGCTCCAATTCTACCCTTAGGCTGGGAACTTCCACATGTAGCAGGTGTGACCCTAAAAAGACAAAAAATAAAAAAAATGAAAAGATTCAGTATTGTCACTGCTGTGGCATGGGTCACTGCCATGGCAAGAGTTCAATCCCTGGCTCAGGACCTCCTGCATGCCATGGGCACAGCCAATTATCTATCTATCTATCTATCTATCTATCTATCTATCTATCTATCTATCTACCTACCTACCTACCTACCTACCTAAGAAGGTGAAGAAAATATAATAGACACATGTATAAATTTAGAACAAAAGAGTATGGGGAATGTGAATAGGTAAAGGAAAAAACTTTTTCTCTCAAAAGCCACTTTCTGTATAAAAGAAAATTTTAGAATAATTAAAAGCTGGAGTTCCCATTGTGGCTCAGTGGTTAGCGAACCCAACTAGTAACCATGAGGTTACGAGTTTGATCTCTGGCCTTTCTCAGTGGGTTAAGGACCCAGCGTTGCCATGAGCTATGGTGTAGGTTGCAGATGCAGCCCTGATCCTGAGTTGCTGTGGCTGTGGCTGGTGGCTACAGCTCTGATTCGACCTCTATCCTGGGAACCTCCATATGCCGTGGGTGCGGCCCATGAAAGACAAAAAAAAAAAAAAAAGAATTAAAATCCAAGCTATTATTCAAACATCTTAAAGATTAGATAACCATTTCTCTTCCTAGAATAAGTCATCTTTAAGTACATATTTAAAAATTTTGGAGTTCCCATTGTGACTCAGTGGGGAAAGAAGCCAATTACTATCCATGAGGATGCGTATTCAATCCCTGGCCTTGCTCAGTGGATTAAGGATCTGGTAGGAGCTGTGGCGTAGGTTGCAGACATGGCACGGATCCTTAGTTGCTGTGGCTATGGCATAGGCCGGCTGCTGCAGCTCCAATTAAACCCCTAGCCTGGGAAATTCCCTATGCTGCATGTGTGGCCCTAAAAAGCAAGAGAAATAAAATAGTTTCAAGAGTACTACATGGTGATTCACAATTTTTTTTCTCTCTCTTTTTTTTTTTTTTGGTCTTTTTTGTTGTTGTTGTTGCTATTTCTTGGGCCGCTCCCACGGCATATGGAGGTTCCCAGGCTAGGGGTCGAATTGGAGCTGTAGCCTCCGGCCTACGCCAGAGCCACAGCAACTCGGGATCCGAGCCGCGTCTGCAACCTACACCACAGCTCACGGCAACGCCGGATCGTTAACCCACTGAGCAAGGGCAGGGATCGAACCCTCAACCTCATGGTTCCTAGTCGGATTCGTTAACCACTGCGCCACGATGGGAACTCCCTGATTCACAATTTTTAAAGGTTATACTAAATTTAAAGTTATTATAAAATATTGGAGCTCCCATCGTGGTGCAGTGGTTAACAAATCCGACTAGAAACCATGAGTTTGCAGGTTTGATCCCTGGCCTTGCTTAGTGGGTTAAGGATCCCGCATTACCTTGAGCTGTGGTGTAGCTCGCAGACTTGGCTCGGATCCTGTGTTGCTGTGGCTCTGGTGTATGCCGGTGGCAACAGCTCCAATTAGACCCCTAGCCTGGGAACCTCCATATGCTGCAGGAGCGGCCCTAGAAAAGGCAAAAAGACAAAAAAAAAAGATAAAATAAAATATTGGCTATCTTCCCCATGCTGTACAATATATCCCTGTAGCTTATGTATTTTATGTAGTAGCTTGTACCTTTAATATAACCCTACCTCTATGATAACCCCACTGGTAGCCACTAATTTGTTCTCTATATGAGTCTGTTTCTGTTTTGTTATATTCACTAGTTTGTTTTATTTTTCACATTCCAAGTTGTTTCTAAATATTGAAATGTGGCATTTAGCTTGGGCTTGGAGTGACTAAACAACTTTGAAAACACTTTCTTCCAGGTCCTCTGGACCCCTCGGGTGCTGTCAAATGGCATCGAGTTCTCGAGGGTCAGTCCAGATGGTGAGGAAGGCTACCCTGGAGAGTTAAAAGTCTGGGTGACATACACGCTGGATGGTGGGGAGCTCGTGGTCAACTATCGAGCACAGGCCAGTCAGACCACCCCAGTCAATCTGACCAACCACTCTTATTTCAACCTGGCGGGCCAGGTAGGTGAACTTGCCTCTGCTTACCTGCTATAGTGTAAAGTGTCATTTTCTCTTTTCCCCTGCAATGTGCTTTGTGGAATGACCTGGGCAAGTGGCTGGAGAAACTCAGTATGGAATTACTCCGGCAATGGGGTCACCCCTGTGATGAGGGAAGTCCCCAGCAAAGCTTCTGGCTCATAGTAGGTGTTCAACAAATGGAAGTTATAGGAAAATGAGTAAAATGTGCTGCCTCATGTGCACAGACAAGTCACTGGCTATTTCAAGAACTCCCTCTCATCTCACATAAATATGCTTATGTTTTCTTCCTCTATTCCACTCCTACCTGCTCCAAAAAATTACTTCCAATTAGGGCACTTTCCACCCTTGGATCCCCAAAAATGTGCTTAGCCCAGCTCCTTTAGATATGCTGCCAGTATTTGTCTTGCTCACATTGTACAGCCCACCCTGAGAATGGTGTGGAGACAGTGACAGCCCCTCTTAGGTAATTCCCTCTAAACTACCTCATTCCCTCCTAATGGTAGTATTTCAGCTGTTTGAGGAAGCTATTACATGAGACAGAATCAAAAGCTTAGCTAAACTCTGTAGCTTCTGTCTCTGACTTCCTCTTCATCCGAAGAGTTTGTCATTGTTCAATACACTAGAATCACTTTGGCATCATTTCCTACCACAAGATGAAGTTCACAGCCAACTAGTAATATCTTGCACTTTTACACTTTTTAGCTGTTTGCTGATGATCTGCTGATTTTTTTCCAGGATCTTTTCAAATAGCATGAGTTAATTGGTTCTTACATCATTTCCAAAGTTCTTCCTTTGAAAATAAGAAAGATGATTCTTTACTTCCTTTTTCGTTAACTTCAAGAACTTTCACCCTCCTTCTTGAGATCTTAAAGAGAGAACAAAAAACAAAAACGAAATAAACCTGCCTAAACATAAGAGGTTATGCAATCATGGGCATAAAGACACCCAGTTTTTAAAATAAGTTCAGAATGAAACTTTGCAGAAATAGAACAAAATAATAATGGTTTTATATATGGGTAGTATGTCATGGTGATTATTCACTATTTTCCACATTTTTATATACTCAAGACATCTTATTTTATAACCAGGGGTTGGTCTAAAGGAACAGATTCAGAAATAGAGAAGTTAGACTTGAAGTATTAGATCTGCCAACATGTTCAAGTGAAGGAGATAAAACGGGAACATGTGAACATAGAATCACTAAGGCTCTTTCTACTTACCTGAAAGGAGGACCTTCCTGACCAGAATTTTCCCCCCTTTCAAGCCTACAAGGACTTGGAGTGACAGGTATTTCTGAATTTCTTTCCAGAGGCTGAATGGTTTCCCAGGTCGTAGACCTGTCCCACAAGGGTGGTCAGGGTCAACTCCCTTCTGTGTGCTGTCTCAGCAACTGCAGCTCAAATCTGCAGCCACTAGCTTCAGGCAGAGGGTGGGTGGGGACCACCAGCCTTTTGGAGCACCCAGGTAAGCGTTGATGGGCAGTCATTGGGCCTGGAGTCAAGGGGTCTCTCTGCGTTTTCAGAACATCTCTTGCCCTACCCTCCCTATGTGTCTTAAACCCTCCCCAGGGAAATAGCTCAAAATTGGATATTTAAAGTAGTCAGTGCATCTTATATATATATTTTTTTAATTTAATAAGCCGTATTTTTGTCCTACTCAGGGTCAGACTTTGACTCATCACTTCTAAGTTTGAGTGTTAGAGGCCTAAGGGGAAAAAGGTATTATATTTATCAAAGAATGGAAAAGGTATGTAGGTTGCACTTTGGTTGGGTTTTTTTTTTGGGGGGGGGGGCTGTTCCTTTCTTATCTAACACAAAACTGGGAGAACTTTTTTTTTTAACTGAAACTTTGCTTAAAGAGCTATGAAAGCAGGCCTGGGGCAATTTGAGATGAAAAGCAATAGCTATGGTTCTTGTATGACTGAGTAGGTATGTCTTCAAGGACCCAAGTTGTTCCATGATTCCATTCTGCTTCTTTATGTTATGGCTTTTGTCCTCAGGCTTATCCTCTCATGGTCAAAAGATGGCTGCCACAGCTCCAGAAACCACTTCTTCATATAGTCACATCCAGAGATTTAAAAAAGGACTTGATCTGTTTTTCATATCTCCAATGTTCTATTTTTAAGAATAAGGAAAACTTTACCCAGAAGCTCCTCAGCAGACTTCCCCTCATATATTGTTGGCCAGAAGTATGTCTTATGCGCCGCATAACCCAATCACCAGGAAGGGCATTAGACCACCCTGGTGGGCTCAGACAAATCAAAGTTTGCCCTCAGGCCCAAGGTGGGGGTCCTTTCCCTGAATATATCCTCACATAGGATAAATCAATGTCAGTGTTCTGCCAGGGGAAAGGGAGTTTGCTAATAGGGATGTGAGATGACTTTTGGGTAGTAACCATAGTGTCTGTAGTATCCTGCTAGCAGTGATAAGAGCTGAATTAAGGCAGTGGTAGTGACAATGGACAAAGAGGTCTTTAAAGCCCCAACCAAACCACAGTGAGCTCTATAAGTGGTTAATGCTACAAACAGCAGCAGCTAAGCAAAGTTAACCAAAGCAAACACTGAACTCAGAGATGGGCCTCAGTTCTGCCTGTGAATCAGCATGCCTTGCCAAGTTTTCATCAGCCTGGAAAGGAAAAGAATCCAACAGTAATAGTCCATCAGAATAGATCATTACATTACCCCATGTCAGAAGAGTCATATAATGAAAACTGTACTTCCTTTACTGAAGGAATGTTACTGCTGTTTAGTGATCCAGTGATCAAGAGAGTGTGTGCCTAGTCAGTATTCCTTTCCTTCTCCTTTCAGCTTCTTCTTAACATTTTGGGTTTTTTTGTTTGTTTGTTTGTTTGGGCTGTACCCACGGCACATGGAGGTTCCCAGGCTAGGGGTCAAATCAGAATTGTAGCCACTGGTCTATGCCACAGCCTCAGCAACCTGGGATCCGACCTATACCACAGCTGATGGCAATGCCAGATCCTTACCCCACTGAGCGAGGCCAGGGACCGAACCCAAGTCCTCATGGATGCTAGTTGGGTTTGTTAACCACTGAGCCATGACGGGAACTCCCTTCCAAACATTTTGGACTCAACTTATTGGTGTGTGATTTTCATATTGAATCATTTTCTTCCTGCCCTAGTACCAAAAAACAGACAGAAAAATGAAATTCCTAAGAAGCTCCATTTATAATAGTAAAACAAAGAAATTCCTCCAAAGTCTATTAACAGGAAAGTAGATATACAAATTGTGATATAATCATAGAATGGAATACTACTCAACCTTGAACTGAGCATTGAATAGATAGAGCCAAAGAAACAGTTAGTCCCAGAGCTCTCTTAGGTGCTGGCAGTATCCTGAGGGATGATGGCAGTAGGGAGATGATGACATTAGGGAGAGCCACACAGAGAGGCCTTGCTAGGCAGGGGTACAGTCTCCTCCCATTTTGGACCTGCCTTCCCAGGTCAGATCAGGGACCAAACACGTGTCTAGGATAGTGGGGGCTGAGGAGGTACCTCTGCCCCAGCCTTGTCTCCCACACACTCTTACCCCTGTCCAGCACTTACCTGCTGGGAAGCTACAAGAGAATCATAGTTCTTCAGAAACAGCCTCCTGGTAGTGTAAATAAACCAGTTTCTGTCATATGTAGACATTGATTCTCATGGCCTCTAAAATCGTGATCTTTTTCCTCAGGACAACTCCATTTGATGGTGTGGAGCTAAGTCTTCTGATGGTGGAATATGTTTTCAGTTAACCCAGAGGGCTCTGCCTCTCTGCTTATTTTTCAGAAACCCCGCAGAGCCTTCAGTTTAGCTTTGCTCAGGGTTTCGTTGGGAAGATTGCTTCAGCACTGTTGACCTTTTGAGCCAGATAATTCTTTGTTGTGCAGGTGGGGAGGCTGTCCAGTACATAGTAGGCTCTTTAGTAGAATTCTTGGCCTCTTCTCACAACTACTTCTCTGGTGGCCTTACCACCCCCAGGCATGACCATCAAAAATGTCTCGAGATATCTGTGGGGCAAAATCATCCCCAGTGGAGAACTGCTGGTTTGGTTTAGTTTTGAGCTTTCATTCAGCAAAAGCCCTCACCTGGTTTCCTTTCTACATCATCTGCTGTGAAGCTTTAAAATACTGCTATTAAGCATGGTGGAGGACAATGTGAGAAAAAGAATGTATATATGTATGTGTGACTGAGTCACTTCGCTGTGCAGTAAAAAATTGACAACACTGTACACCAACTACAATGGAAAAAATAATCACTTAAAAAATAAAAAATAATAAAATAAAAATAAAATAAAATACTGCTATTAAAATAGAATCCTTTTTATTAGAAACATACATGTGTATTTTCCAGTTTGCAAGCAGCAAAACATGTCTTTACTGAACAAGAACCCTGGACAAAAATGGGGTCATAATCAGCCCAGTTTTACACCAAAGGAAATGAGATTCTAGAAGGTTTAGTGACTTCCCTGGTCCACTCATTGAGAACTGGAACTGGACCCTAGGCCTTTCTGACCACTCTGTGTACCAGCCTTTGACTCTACCAGGAGGGCAGGCTGCATCTTTTTTTTTTTTTTTGGTCATTTCTTGGGCCGCTCCCATGGCATATAGAGGTTCCCAGGCTAGGGGTCGAATTGGAGCTGTAGCCACCGGCCTACACCAGAGCCACAACAACGGGGGATCCGAGCCGCGTCTGCAACTTATACCACAGCTCACGGCAACACCGGATCCTTAACCCACTGAATAAGGTCAGGGATCGAACCCACAACCTCATGGTTCCTAGTCAGATTCGTTAACCACTGAGCCACGACAGGAACTCTCAGGCTGCATCTTTATGGAGGAGATGGGACTCCAGTTCTGACTCCTGGGCTTCTGTCACATGGCAGGGAGTAGGTCCTCTGGGTGGGAAGTAGGCCAGAGAAAGGGTGACATGGGCCACCCCCAGTGAGCCTGGAGGTGATGCTTTGGCTGTCTAGCACCTGTGTTTACAGGTCACTGGCCCTTGCTCTTTTTTTTTGCCTGGCAAGTGGAGCGAGTAGAAGAAACCCCTTGCTAATAAGCCAAACTCCAAAGAGCTTTCAAACCCATTGTCTCTCTGACTTTTCACCTTCATAATTCCATTCAGAAAAGAAAATACCTTGTCAGTTGAATCATTTGAAATGATTTTCTCCCATTGTGTAAGGTATCTTTTTGTTTGATTATGTCCCATTGGTTTATTTTTGCTTTTACTTCTGTCGCTGTGGGAGACTGACCTGATATCTATATCTATGAGTCCGCTTCTTTTGTTGTAATTTTTTAGTTTCTACTAAATGATCTCTTTGGAGTTCTCTCCCTACTTTATCCCTCTCATTGACATTGCATCCTGTTGACTTTGGTCTTTGAGAAAAAGACCTTTATAATAGATTTTTTGATCTCCTCCATTTATTCTTCTTTCTCTTACTGTCCCCTTAGGGCTGCAGCTCCTCAAGAATCTATCCTCAGACCTCTTCCCTCAAATTCTTTAAGTCTCTCTGAGACCTCTCATCCATGCCTATACCTGGAATTATTAACTATATGCCAGTGACTCTTAAATCTGTGACCTCTGCATTTCTCTGTGAAACCAAGATTGAACCCACATCTACCAATATCAAAAAGACAGACATTCCTGCCTGTCTTACGAGTACTTCAGAGTAAATCCAAAACCAAACATTATCTTTTGTCAACAAATCTTCTCTTTACTACTGATTAAGACTGATATTTATGTCCCTCTAAAATACATATGTTGAAATCCTGACCTCCAAGGTGATGGTGTTAGGTAGCGGTGCCTTTGAGAGGTAATTACTGACAAGGGCTTAATCTCTAAAATATACAAGCAACTTACACAACTCAACAGCAAAAAAGCCAACAACCCAATGGAAAAATGGGCAAAAGACCTGAATAGACATTTTTCCAAGGAAGATATATAGATGGCCAACAAGCACATGAAAAAATGCTCAACATCCCTGGTTATTAGAGAAATGCAAATCAAAACTACCATGAAGTACCATCTCACACCAGACAGAATGGCCATCATTAATAAGTCCACAAATAACAAATGTCGGAGAGGGTGTGGAGAAAAGGAAACCCTCCTGCACTGTAGGTGGAAATGTAAGCTGGTACAGCCACTATGGAGAACAGTATGGAGGTACCTTAGAAAACTATACATAGAACTACCATATGACCCAGCAACCCCACACTTGGGCATATATCCACACAAAACTTTCCTTAAAATAGACACATGCAGCCGCATGTTCATTGCAGCACTATTCACAATAGCCAAGACATGGAATCAACCCAAATGTCCATCGACAGATGATTGGATTAGGAAGATGTGGTATGTATACACAATGGAATACTACTCAGCCATAAAAAAGAACGAAATAATGCCATTTGCAGCAACATGGATGGAACTAGAGACTCTCATATTGAGTGAAGAAAGTCAGAAAGAGAAAGACAAATACCATATGATATCACCTATATCTGGAATCTAATATACAGCATTAAGGAATCTTTCCAAAGAAAAGAAAATCATGGACTTGGAGAATAGACTTGTGATTGCCAAGGGGGAGGGAGTGGGGTGGATTGGGAGCTTGGGGTGAATAGATGCAGACTGTTGCCTTTGTAATGGATTAGCAATGAGATCCTGCTGTGTAGCACTGGGCACTATGTCTAGTCACTTACGATGTAGCATGATAATGTGAGAAAAAAGAATGTATACATGTATGTGTAACTGGGTCACCATGCTGTACGGTAGAAAAAAATAGTGTATTAGGGAAATAAAAAAAATTAAAAATTAAAAAATAAAATAAAATAATAGATATAGAGAAAAAAAAGAAAAGAAAATACATCCTAGAGGTCACATTTGAAAGTTTCTTCCAAAAGTATTGGCTGCTATTTTGCACCCCTGTCTACCTAAATTAAATGAACATATTAATCATCATCATAAGTCTAGTGGGATTTCTAAAGTTTTTGCAAATGCTTAAAAACATTTCTTCAAGAGAAGTTATAAAGCAAATATATAAAATAAGGCTGAGCATTAAATCTTCTTTTGTTTCTCTTCTTTTTGCCTCTCAGGGTTCCCCAAATATATATGACCATGAAGTCACTATAGAAGCTGATGCTTTTTTGCCTGTGGATGAAACCCTAATCCCTACAGGTTTGTTAATTTAAATGTTTTTATGGGAGCACAGAGGTGTTAAGAATTCTACTGCAGTGGCTTAGGTTGCTGCAGAGGCACAGGTTCAATCCTCAGCCTGTCTCAAGGGTCAAAGGATCAGGCATTGTGTGGCATAGGTCACAGCTGCTGCTTGGATTCAGTCCCTGGACTGGGAACTTCCAAATGTCACAGATGCAGCCATTAAAAAAAAAAAAAAAAAGGCAACAGGCATAAACTGAGATAGTCCCAAACACCCTGGGTCAGCTGGTCATCCTAGCTGATCATTAGACTCCAGAAGTTCTCCATGAAAATGTAAATCTGTTACTCCTTGGCACTTAGAGATAAATTAATCTAAGCATTAGCTCACAAATGCTGGACCCTAATGGAACATGATGTGGTTTTTGACAGAATAGGAAAGGGTGGGATGGGCCTTACCCTGAGGAGGACAAATGCAGCTGCATCACCTCTGAGACATCATCTGGGGGGTCAGGTGGAAGGGGAAGTCCAGCGTATCAAAAGGGAAGGTGAGGTGTTGCCAGAGCTGGATTTCATGGGTGGGTGGGTGGGTGTGTATGTGTTTGTCTCCTGGATTAACTGGATTGAAATCATCTTGGTTATTATTATTTGGGATCAAAAATACCTTGGTTTATATAGGCAAATCCATAGAGATAGAGAGTAGATTGGCAGGTTGCCAGGGGCTGGGAGCAGAGGAGAATGGGGAGTGAAAACGGCTACAAGATTTCTTTTGAGGATGTTGAAAAGATTCTGGAATTAGATAGTGGTGATGGTGCACAACCTTGTAAACATACTAAACACTGCTGAATTGTACACTTTAAAAGTACACATTATAGTATTTATAATGTGAATTATATCTCAATTTTACAAACAAGAGAAAGAACCTTGGTTCATGTGTTACCTCCAGAATCGAGGGGTGTAGTTTTGTGCTAGATTGTATGTGCACCCCCATCTATCTCTAGGGGACAGATGAGTGACAGCAAAATGACTGGCAGGGGTGCTGTTTTTTTGTAGTAGTTTATAGAAATTACCTTGAAGCAATTACCCCCAACGCAGTAAATAAATATTCTAATTGTGGTTTTGTTAAAATCAAAGATCAGCTAAATGTAAAGACACATTTTGGGAGTTCTCGTTGTGGTGCAGCGGAAACGAATCCAACTAGGAACCATGAGCTTGCGGGTTCGATCCCTGGCCTTGCTCAATGGGTTGGGGATCCGGTGTTGCCGTGAGCTGTGGTGTATGTAGGTCACAGACACGGCTTGGATCTGGCATTGCTGTGGCTCTGGTGTAGGCTGGCAGCAACAGCTCCGATTAGACCCCTAGCCTGGAAACCTCCATATGTCCTAAAAGGACAAAAGACAAAAAAAAGAAAGAGAGAGAGAAAGAGAGAGAGAGAGAGAAAGAAAGAAAGAAAGAAAGAAAGAAAGAAAGAAAGAAAGAAAGAAAGAAAGAAAGAAAGAAAGAAAGAAGGAAAGAAAGAAAGAAGGAAAGAAAGAAAGAAGGAAAGAAAGAAAGAAGGAAAGAAAGAAAGAAAGAAAGAAAGAAAGAAAGAAAGAAAGAAAGAAAGAAAGAAAGAAAGAAAGAGAGAAAGGACACACTTTCTGCATCAGCTCCTCTTCTGAAGGAAGAGCTGCCCTCATGCTGCCCCTGACTGATCAGGTCTCCTGCCTATGTCTGACAGCAACTTTGACTTCTAGGATGTGTCACATGTAACTTCATAGCTCCTTTGTCACATGGCTTATGTCCTCAGGCCTGTGTTCAGGGCGCAGCTACTTGTGAAAGGTCAGGAAGCCCTGTCCTTTCGGTTCCCACCTTGTGTAAGGGTGCTACTACTTTAGTTGTCTAGTAAAGAGCTTAGAATGATAGAATATGAACAATTAGAAGCCAAGGCACTATCTTGGTTTACATCACAAGTCTATTGACATTTTAATCCCCCTCCTATGATGCACTGAAAAAGCACATCAATTGTGTGGTATTCTGTCAAAAATGCAAAACCCCAGTCCATTCAGAAGAAAACATTACATGAACCCACCTGAGGGACAGTCTACAAAATAATTGACCAGTACTTTTCAATGATAATCAACATTGTGAAAGACAAAGAAAGTCTGATTTGCTGTTTCAGAGGAGATAAGGAGATATAATACCTAAATATAACATGGAATCCTAGGCTGGATCATGAAACAAACAAACAAAAAAACACTTTAGTGAGAACACCGGTCAAATTCTAATGAAGTGTGTAGTTTAGTTAATAGTGTTATTTCAGGTTAAATGTCTTAGTTGTGATCATTGTACCATGGTCATGTAAAATGTTAACATTCGAGAAAGGAGGATGAAGGGTACACAAAGATATATTATTTTTGCAACATTTCTATGAGTCTGAAGTTATTTCAGGAGTTCCCATCATGGTGAAGCGGACCAGGAACCATGAAGTTGAGGGTTCAATCCCTGGCCTCGGCCCAGTGGGT
Source organism: Phacochoerus africanus (assembly GCF_016906955.1). NCBI lineage: Eukaryota > Metazoa > Chordata > Mammalia > Artiodactyla > Suidae > Phacochoerus > Phacochoerus africanus. Next base: position 106,167,769 of record NC_062548.1, on the reverse strand, counting down.
TAAGGATCCGGTGTTGCTGTGGGCTGTGGTGTAGGTCACAGATGTGGCTCAGATCTGGCGTTGCTGTGGCTCTGGCGTGGGCCAGCAGCAATAGCTCCTATTAGACCCCTAGCCTGGGAGCCTCCATATGCCTCGGGTGCAGCCCTAAATAGATAGATAAATAAATAAATAAATGAAAATAAAGTTACTTCAAATTTCCAAAATTGAAAAAAGAAAAAAAAAAAAGACCCAGGGATCTAAGTAAGATTTAATACTTTAAAGTTACCAGGCACTTGCCTTGCTTTAGGTAAGGGTTTTTGTTTTATTTTGGCTTGTTTGTTTGTTTATTTGTTGTCTTTTTAACCCTGCACCTACAGCATATGGAAGCTACCAGCCTACACCACAGCTCACGGCAAAGCTGGATCCCTAACCCACTGAGCAAGGCCAGGGATGGAACCCAAGTCCTCATGGATATTAGTCGTGTTCGTTACCCCTGAGCCACAACAGAAACTTCTATTTTTGGCATCTTTATAACAATGAGGTTGTGTTTGTGGATGCTAGTTCAGAATTTTTAAGGGGAAAAAGAATGTGAGCCTGCCTACCAAGCAGCAACTTCAGTTAACAGCAGGAATTAGAAATTCTCATAGGGGGTTCCTGTTGTGGCTCAGCGGCAATGAACCCAACTAGTATCTATGAGGACTCAGGTTCAATCCCCAGACTTGCTCAGTGGGTTAGGGATCCAGCTTTGCCATGAGCTGTGGTGTAGGTCACAGACAGGGCTCAGATCCCGTGTTGCTGTGGCTGTACAGGCTGGTGGCTGTGGTGTAGGCTGGCAGCTGTAGCTCCGAGTCGACCCTTAGCCTGGGAACTTCCATATGCCAAAAGTGAGGGCCTAAAAAGCAAAAAGAAAGGAAGGGAGGGAGGAAGGAAGGAAGGAAGAAGCTCCCATAGACAAAGTAACAACAAAAATAATTAGAATAATAATCCAAGATAAATGGATTAAAATTTTTTGGCTTCACAGTGTTGAATGTTTTCATGGCTCCAGGACTTTTATGTTTGTCTTGATAACATGTGTTATTTTTTGATACTTATGTGGCTCAATTAATGGGCATAAGTGAGCTGGCACATCTTGTCCTAAATGTAGAATTATTACATTAGAACTTAAGTTATTATTATTATTTCTTTTTTGTCTTTTTGTCTTTTCTAGGGCCGCACCTGAGGCACATGGAGGTTCCCAGGCTAGGGGTCGAATGGGAGCTGTAGCCTTCAGCCTACGCCACAGCCACAGCATCACAGGATCTGAGCTGTGTCTGTGACCTATGCTACAGCTCACAGCAATACCAGATCTTTAACCCACTGAATGAGGCCAGGGATTGAACCCACAACCTCATGGTTCCTAGTTGGATTCGTTTCCGCTATGCCATGATGGAATCTCCTTTTTTTGTCTTTTATTTAGTGCTGCACCCGCAGCCTATGGAGGTTCCCAGGCTAGGGGTCTAATTGGAGCTGTAGCTGCCAGCCTGCACCACAGCCACGGCAATGACAGATCCTTAACCCACTGAGCGAAGCCATGGATCGAACCCGCAACCTCATGGTTCCAGTGGATTTGTTTCTGCTGCACCACGGCTGGAACTCCAGAACTGATGTTATTAACTGCAAGAGAAAAATATCAGCAGCTGCTATTTTGTGATTGATAAGGAAGAAAATAAACTAAGTAGCTTATAAATAGAGGTGATGAAATAAGGGCATATTCTTTTCTATATATTTATAAAATTTTATGCTCTCCTGCTAAGTTTTAATCAGATGAAAATCACAAAAATACATAATTCATGCCAGGTAAAGATGATTTGTCATGACTGTAAGAGAGAATTGTGGCAAAGCACAGTAGAGCTTTACATGCAGTCTAATGGACAGCATAGAACTCACATTCACCTCAGTTCTGTACCATAAGTGACTTTAGGATCAGATTCTACACCCTGTGCTAAATTGAATGCCTGCAAAGTTGAATAGACTATACGAGCTCTGGGCTCTCAGAGAGGCAAGAGCCTGTGTTCTAATCTTGGCTTTGTCATTAACTAGCTAGGGGACCTTCAGTGCATGTATAATACTTAGCATTTAATCTCCATAGACTCATTGAAGTTGAATTCAATCAGAGTTAATAAATTTTAATAAATCAGATCCATAAACTTTATTTTATTTATTTTCATCTTTTTTTTTTAGGGCCACACCCACGGCATATGGAGGTTCCCAGGCTAGGGGTTGAATCAGAGCTGTAGCTGCTGGCCTATACCACAGCCACAGCAACGTGGGATCCGAGCTGTGTCTGCATCCTACACCACAGCTCATGGCAATGCCAAATCCTTAACCCACTGATCGAGACCAAGGTTTCAAACTCATGTCCTCATGGGTACCAGAAGGGTTCGTTAACCACTGAGCCATGATGGGAAGTCCCATATATTTTATTTTAAAAAACATTTTGGGAAATATCTGGGGTTGCCTAAATTTTCCTTTTGCCAGGCTAGAAGGCTATTATAAATAGAGGGCTATTAAAACTAATTGGGAATGTATGTATGTTATATTTCAATTTCTAAAAAAAAAAAAATTTAACCATTGGTATAATAATAAGGAACAGAGGTAAATAGGCTAAATTTATTAAAAAATAAACCAGGAGTTCCCGTCGTGGCGCAGTGGTTAACGAATCTGACTAGGAACCATGAGGTTGCGGGTTCGATCCCTGCCCTTGCTCAGTGGGTTAACGATCTGGTGTTGCAGTGAGCTGTAGTGTAGGTTGCAGACGCGGTTCGGATCTTGTGTTGCTGTGGCTCTGGCATAGGCCGGCGGCTACAGCTCCGATTAGACCCCTAGCCTGGGAACCTCCATATGCCGCTGGAGCGGCCCAAGAAATGGCAAAAAGACTAAATAAATAAATAAATAAATAAACAAACAAACAAACCAATAAAATTACCATTCATAATCACCATTTTTCATAAGAGAAAGAATGTTTTAACACCACAAAAGTAGGGAAAGTTTAATCCTAGAATTTAAAAAAGGCCCTTTAAATTGACTTTATCTTACTTTTTTTAAAAAAAGTGATAGCTGATTATCCATATATATCTCAGTTTTCTGTGAACCAGTGAAATTTTTATCATGGACTGATGATTGAGTCCAATAATTTGGTCTGTAAGGTTGCTTGTAACTTTTACATTCTGTGATTTTACTGCTATTTCCACCACTCTTCAAAATTGTTAGAACTCTATCACAAAAGTAAATAAGCTGTAACAACTTCAGAGCTCATGAAAAATTTATAATTCTCTTTTACAAGTCCATACATTAGCCCCTCCCACATAGGTTACATCTGTTTGCTCAATGACTCTTAAACTGAAATTATACAGGTTTTTCTCCTTCCTCCTTCTCAGAAATGCTTAAGAAACAATTAATTGTATGATTCCTTTGGAACGTCCTCCAAAAATGGGTGGTAACTTCTACTCTGCCATTTAGTGATGTAATAATTCACACGTCTGGCCCAGTTTCAGCCAGGAGCAAATCTCTAGGAGCTCATATTTTGTCTGACTCTTAACATTGACCCCAAAGCTCATGAGCAAATGGCTTAACTGAGACCAGTCCGAAGTCATTTGGTCATTCAGAAGTGCCTCCTATGTGCCTGGGCTTGCCAGGAGTTGGCAGTGGCAGACCCTGCCCAAATATTATTCATTAACCTGGAAAATGTCAGGGTAGATATAACTAAGAGACTTGGAATAGAAAGAAAGCACTGCCTGGGGGCTCCTCGATAGAGATGAGAGTGAAATAAAACCTGGAAGGGAAAGTAAAATTTTGCCAGGCAGCGAGGAGAAAGGTATTTTGGACAGAGATGAACAAGAATGGGCAGTACAGGAAATAGCGAGACTCTCTTCAGGGAAGAGCTGGGCTTCTGAAGCACTTGGGGCATGCTTTTCATCGCAGAAAATGGATGGGCTCATAGAGGTTGGCTGGGGCCTTGTCAGATCTGCACCAAGCTCTGGTACATCTGCAGTCCCTAAGGTGGCCCTGGATTACCCTAGGCTGACCTTGAGTTCAAGGTCACACAGGGCAGACACACAGGTGTACCGGATATTCAGCCAGAACTGGACTGTACTGAACCCCAAGTCCACTCTTCTGAGACATGCTGTAAGAAACCTGTTAGACAAGCCACACTCTGTTGAGCATTCTGGGAATTGACATGCAGTATCTAGAGACTGCGGTTATGTTGAATTGAGAAAAAGGAAGATACTATTTATCTGTGAGATGAGGTGGGGGTTATGACAATAGAATCTGGTATTTCAGAGAGGGCTTTATAAATAAAAAACCCACACCACAACCCTATAAGGTAGGTTCAGCTCATTTTTCTTATTTATCAGATGTGGAAACTCTAGCACAGTAGTTTCAGTAACTTACTGAGAACCACTCAGTTAAGGCGCCGTGGAAAGCTAGGATTCAAACCTAGGTAGTCTTGTATTAAAACTCTGGCTTTTAACTAGACCTGTAATCTACAGACTTTACAGTGTGGTTAGATGGAAGAAGGGTTCTGGGGAGGGGGAAAGGAGAGAGAAAAAAGAAAAGTAAATGAATTTCTTGATTATATAGAGAGCCAAGATCACCATATAGTCATAAAATAGGAAGCCAGAAACTGAACAAAAAAGCCTTTGGATGGTTGTCAGTTCTCATTTCTTCTGCCACCTTTTATACAGGTGGCCTCCCAGCTTCTCTCACTGTTTTCCTCCCCATTTCTCCTTCTCAATATATTTCTGCCTCTCTGTAAAGAAAACAGAAAAAAAGGCTTGTTAGAACTGTATTTAAAAAGAGGGGAAAAAGACACAGAGGTCAAGTCTCCAGCTTTTATGGATGTAAATTTATACTTTATTTGTTTTCAACTCCTTTTTGTTTGCCCTTTATGAAAGCTGTAACCTGAGCTCTTCTCAAAGGAAATGCTGATGCAGATCTAAACTTTGGGGGTGTTTTTACCTTGGTTACAGACACTCAGTAAATAATTTTTCAGGTGATGGGAAAACCCATTATGTGAGAAAATAGCACCTTTTATTCTATAGTAGCTGTAATACTGTGGCTGAGGTACTCAGTAAAAAAGGGGAGCTTCCCCCCGTGAGTGTTTTGGGGAGAGATGAAGTCCTGTCCTCCATTTTGCTTATTGCAGGCTTGCTGATTGGGCATTATTACATAGAGGAAAGGGATATCTCGATATAGCGTTTCAGAGAGCCCAAGCAAGCACGATACAATGAGATCCCCTTGTCTTAAACCTATAGCATTATTTAGATCTCTGTCTCAGGCAGGGCCCACAGATCTTGAGCAGCCTTGGGCACCTGTTTCAATCCTGACTTTGTTCCTGTTGACAATTTGGCAGGGGTAGGGGGCATATAAAATGTCTTCAGCCCTTTCTACCAATAAAGCATGGAAGACAACAGCCTGTACTATGTGGCTTCTTTGTTCTTCCCCTTTCTCTGCTCAGGTAAAAGGGTGTCTTTTTCCCAAAGCCCACTGGAAATGCCTCAGCAAGTGTGAGGCATGGTCCTTCCTCACAGGTGCCTCTCTCCTGCATCAATAGAAGGTCTCTGCAAGACAGAGAGCTCCCTTCACCTGTAGACCAGGAGCAAAGTTGCCACTAAGCTGTCAAGACTGGGTTTGCATGTCAGCATTAGTGTAGCTTTGCTTCTTCTGAGCAATTGTTTTTCTCTACTTAAAAAAAAAAAAAATGCAACCCCTATAGCATTAGCTGCTGCTTAGGATGGGCTCATACCCTGTAACTGGGGCATCTTCAAGTCATCTTGAGTATGTTTTTATGTTGTTGTCAGGGCTGTCCCTGTAGTTTCCCAGAAGTGGAACTCCTGAAAACCGTTTACTAGGAAGGACAAGTATATAGTGGTTGTCCACAGAGAGAGAACAGTCTAGTGCCAGATTTCTGTGCTGACAAGACAGATATATAGCTTCGAGACCCGAGTCTAGTGTCTTGTCCTGTGGCAACAAGAGGAAACCAGTCCCTGGTGCCCTGCTCAGGTACAAAGCCAGCTGAATTTGAGCAGATGAGAAAATTCAATCTTTCTGTTTCTCCAGGGATTAATTCATTCCCAGGGTTGTAAATAATACTTTTCATCCTTTCGTCTAACAGAACTGTGAGACTTGGAGGCGATCTGGGCCACCTGCGCAGCAAGACTTTATGATGTATACAACACAGTGCAGAACTAAGTGTGTTTTAATAGGCATTTATAGAATACAGCTTTTTTTCTTTTAATTTTCTGTTCTTTACTCGTAATAGTAGATAAAGAATCAAGAAAGCAGAAATGAATGCTTTTATTAGTCTTTTGCATCTTAAAGTAACATTGTAAAATCCAATCTTATTCTCTTTATTGAGAGGAGATACCTTTTATTTTTATAAAAATTTACCCAATCTATTCTGTTCCCAGCCCATCTGCTGTTCTTACTGCTCTTCATTTTTAAAGCTCCTTCTAAAATTACATGAAAGCAACCCCATTTCGACAAAATTAGAATTCTGGTAGAAAAGGCTTACCACAAGGCTGTGGAGAGAAGCTCAGCAAGACATTTGTATTTTATTTCAACCTCTCTGGATTCAACCTACAATTCATTTGATTTTATAATTACTTCCCTAGGGCAGATCTAAGTCTCTGACCTGGAGAAATAAATTCCAAAGTAGTCTTCTGGTTCAAAGGTGGTGCAAAGAATACTGTTTTTTGATCTGTGTGTTTTAATCTTTGTGGAGCTTCTTACAGAAAACTCCTTTAGACTTTATATAATTCTAAAATTGTGGACGTAATATTAATTTCAACTCTCCATCATTATGCTTTCTATTTCCTTTTCATCCCACGTCTCCACTACACCCAATATTGTCATCAGGTCCCGCTGATTTTTTTTTTTTTTTTTAAGTAAGGCTTAATTTTTTTAGAGAAGTTTTTGGTTTTTTGTTGTTGTTGTTGTTGTTGTTTTGTCTTTTTAGGGCTTTACCCATGACAAATGAAAGTTCCTAGGCTAGGGGTCGAATTGGAGCTACAGCTGCCAGCCTACACCATAGCCATAACAACTTGGGATCTGAGCCCCATCTGGGACCTATACCACAGTTCAAGGCAACACTGGGTCCTTAACCCACTGAGCAAGGCCAGAGGTTGAACCCACATCCTCTTGGATACTAGAGTTCATAACCCACTGAGCCACAACAGGAGCTCCTCAATATGTATTATTGATTATATGACTCTGTCTCCATCATTACTGACCCAGTGTAGGCTATCTTTTCTTTTCTAGATCAGTGCCTGGCTTATATTATGAGCTTCATAAATTTGGATCAGTGAATGAATAAATGAATCTGGACAACCGGTCTCTAACTGGAGGGAAAAAATCTCTTTAGATTTGTCCTATATCTGGTTAGTAAAGTTATCTATCTAAAATGAAAATCTTGGGAGTTCCCTGGTGGCTCAGCAGATTAAGGACCTGATATTGTCACTGCTGTAGGCAGATTGGATCCCTGGCCTGGGAACTTCCACATGCCTCAGGTGTGGCCAAAATAAATTAATTTAATTTAATGCAAATCTTACTTTGATATTCTCCAGTTAAAAAAAAAAAGGTTTTTGTCTTTTTAGGGCCACACCCCATGGCATATGGAAGTTCCCAGGCTAGCGGGGGTCGAATCAGAGCTACAGATACCAGCCTACACTACAGCAGCGCCAGATCCAAGCCACGTCTGTGTCCTACGCCATAGCTTACGGCAATGCCAGATCCTTAATCCATTTAGCAAGCCAACTGCATCCTCATGATCACTAGTTGGGTTTGTTACTGCTGAACCACGATGGGAACTCCCTAAAAAACTTTTAGATGCCTTCCAGACCCATCCCCCGCTGTGTCTCACTCACATCTCACCCTGTTTTAATACCCACCTCCCACCCACAGGGACCACCCAATGCCCTTTCCTTGCTACATGTACCCCTACTCTTTTCAAGGCTCATGCTTTCTCTTTAGAAATGTTTCCCCACTTCCTGGAAATAATAGATTCTTTGTTGCTCTTTGCATTTTTGTAATGACGTAAACTGTTTAGAGCTTATGTGCCCACGCTCCTTTATCTTCCTCTCCATTAAGTCTACCCCAGATGAACTATCAGAATTTACTAGTTACAGATCCAAAGTGGGGAGCTAGAAGGGAGCTGCAGGCTGAGTCTCTTTGGCTTGGAGCTAGAGAACATATCTATGCTAAACAGAAAAATGAAACCAAGTAGTAGCCAATCTGTACATGCTATGAACGGCTACTCTTTCCTTTCCCTCTCCACCCCTTGTTAGTCTTTCTCCATTCTTCTCTCTTCTTTACATTTGCTTTAAACAGAGTGTATTAAAGCGGTACCGTATGATAACTGGGATTCAGCAAACCTGGATGCAGCAGGTGTGCTACCCACCAGCAATGCTCTCAAGTCAACCACGAAAACCCTCTGGGCCTCATAACCTAAGCTCTAAAATCTCATTAGATTACGGTTACGTTAGTTGAACTCCAAGTTCCTGTCAGTTTCTAATAATGATTCAAAGACAACATGGAACCTCTAACCCAGATAATTTTTCTTGGCCACGCCCATGGCATGCAGAAGTTTCTGGGCCAGGAATCAAACCCGCCACAGCTCCACAGCTGTAACCAGAGCCACAGCAATGATAGTGCTTAACCCCCACGAGGGAACTCCATAAGCCAGATATTCTTAGCCAGGGCAGGGTTCATACTTGTATATCTGGGAAGATGATGAAATAATTTAAAGGGATTCATAAACTCCTGAATTCTGTGTAAAACCTTGTGTGAGTTGGTTGCATCATCTTGGTCTATAAAGGGGTTTTCCAGTCTTTTTTCCTCTCTTGAGGTAACAATAGTTTATGGTTGCCTTATTATATATTATTGTATATAAGGATAGTCATCATTTTTGAGACTAGCAATGGTATATTTTCTTCTTTGTAATCTTCAGGGTAGTTTAAAAATTTTTTTTCCTAATTTATCACCATTAAATTCCCTGAAGGGAGCTAGAAGTCTAGCTAGAGAAGGAAAATGGCAAACTAAGAAGAGTAACTTCTCCAAGGTCCTACCCAGAGGAGCTATAGCAGCCAAGACTCTGGGTCAGACAACCAGCTTTTCTTTCTGCTTGATCAGATCAATGAAATTGTCTTGTAATACTCACCAGCTCTTGTTCAGTCAGGACTGCAGGCCTGGACATCAGTCCGTGGAGTGTGGGAGCAGGCAGGCATGCCAGCCGCTCTATAAGTGGGAAGCCAGAGCATGGTGTTCTATTTGAGTAACACTAAAAAAAGTAAAAACTGGTGATAATTGAATCTTATGGATTATTATTTACCCTGGAGATGTTTCTTGTATGACAGGCTCTCCCAGATGATGTTCAAGGAAGTTCAATACAGAAACTCCAAGGAACTCTCCTGGTAGCAATGAACCCCTCCAAGGGGATGCATTATTGAATCCCTCTCTATAAAATGGCCCCAAGAACGGCTTTATGAGGCTTCAGAATAACTTCCAAAGCCACTCATGTTCCCTGCTAGAAAATATCACTGCTACAAGATTGGCAAGCGTGAGCCAGCATGGTGGGAATTTGGCAGGAAGAAAGCTCAGAAATTAGCACTTGGCTAGGTGTTGTATAATTCCTATGAAAATTCCAGACTAACATCAAGTTTGTCAGAAGGGGAGTTATTTTCTAGAACTCTCACTACCACCCTTGGAGAGCTGGTGGTTTAACACCCACCCTTCCCACACCCCAGGTCTGGACAGATGCCTGGCTCTGGTTCAAACCTGGTGCATAGCAATCCTTAGAGGTCGCCCCATTCTTAAGGGGATGAGAGATGACTGTGGGCTTTGCACTATGGGCCTGAGGCTGACTCAAGCAAGTTCTCAGACCAGACTTGCTTTCAGTTCAGCTAGCATTTGTGGAACATCTACTGATTGCTAGGTGCTGCCTAAGGTACTGGCCATAGAAAGATGATCAAACACTGTCTGTGGCCTTGAGAAGCTTACAGGGAGTGGAGAATCTAGTGTAGTCAGGGCAGTGCTAGAATTATTGCCCTTGGGCCTAAGGGGAGCATAAAGGCAAGGATTTGAAGAGGCTTTCTTGAAAGCATCCTGAGCTTCAGGAAGCTTCTTAGTATCTGTGAGGATCTAGCCACAAGGAGAGTAAGAGTACTAAGCACGGAATGTGGGAGTGGGGTAGGCTGTTAAGCCAAAAGCCACAGAGACAGTTGGGCAGAGTGGAGGCTAGGGTGAGACAAGGGAGGTGCAGCACTGGGGTGCAAAACTTAAGGCAGCACTCACTTTCAGGGTGCTGCAGGTACAGAGTCAGCCTCTGAGAGTGACTGTATCCTTAAATTTTGCACCCTAGCTCCTTGCTTGCCTCACCCTTGTCCTGGCTTTGTAGTTGAGTATAGTCATCATGGTCGTTCTGTGCCATCCTAAGGAGGAGCTAGGATTTTATCTTTAAATCATGGGAGACTTCGAAGCATTTTAAGCCAGGGGATTGACCTAGCAAGACTGGCATTTTACAAATACTACTACCCCAGCAACTGTTGTGGGTGGGGTTTGACTGGAGCCAGAGATGGATGAAGAGTCTATTTTAATAACCCGAGCAAGAGATGAGGAGGATCTAAATAAGATTTCAGATGGAAGAAATATAGTCTTATAATATTAAGAGGTAAAAACCAGGAGGCCTGAATTGAATATAGAAGATGAGGAAGCAGGAAGGCTGTGTGATGATGCCTAGGTTTCCAGGACAGCTTCTGGGCAGTAGGAATGGAGGTAGTAAGTAGCAGGAATAGAGGAGGAGGAGGTGGCATGGGGGTGGGATGAGGGATGGGAGTGGCTGGAGGAACTATGGATTTGGTCTCAGAGATATTTGAGATTAAGGTGCCTGGGGGGCATCCAGGTGAGGATGTCCAGTAAGCAGTCAGACAGATGGGTACAATGTTTGAGGAAAAATAAGAGTGAGAGTATATTGTAGATTAAGCCATGTGGATTTCCTAGAGAGGAACTGCAGATTGAGAAGAACAGTGGTCTGAGGGCTGAACCCAGGGGAATCTGAGGAAACCCCCATCAATATTTAAGGTGCAAGAGAGGTTCACAATAAAGATGTCAAGTCAAGTTCCCCTTGTGGCTCAGCGGTAAAAATACCAACTAGTATCCACAAGGATGTGGGTTCAATCCCTGGCCGTGCTCAGTGGGTTGTTGTTTCCTTGAGCTGCAGTGTACGTTGCAGACAAGGTTCTGATCTGGCATAGCTGTGGCTGTGGTGTAGGCCAGCAGCTGTAGCTCCAATATGACCCCTAGCCTGGGACCTTCCATATGCCATGGGTTCAGCCCTAAAAAGACATACATACATACATACATACAGGTGTCAAGTCAGATGGGCAGAGGAAGAAAGCAAACAAGGAGAGAAAGTGTCTGAAAGCCTTGGAGTGACTGGCTGTGTCAGCATTCCAGATAGGTCCAGCCCAGGCGACCTGGGAAGCGTGCCTGTAGTGGTTGTAGTGGCTGTCATTGCGGGCCCATTTTAGAGTGTGACGGTAGAATCCAGACTGTGGCAGTTGGAGGAGTAAACTGGAAGTGAGGGAAGAGGATCAGGGACGATAAGCCAATGAGTGGTTCCCAGCTAAGGCAACTTTCTTTTTTCTTTTTTTTTTCCTGGATGCACCTGTACCCGTGACATATGGAAGTTCTGGGGCCAAGGACTGAATCCTAGCTACAGCTGCAGCTCTGCCACCGCTGCAGCAACACTGTATTCTTAACCCACTGTGCCTCAGCAGAAATTCCCAGGGAACTACTGAATGTGGAATCCTGGGCCCACTCTAGAGATTCCCATTCATTTACTGCAATGTGGGGCAAGGGAATCTGAACTTATAAAAGCTACCTAAGTGAGCTTAAGAAGCCACTGGTGTTGAATCTGCTTTCTAAAAGCTCTGAAAGGAAGAAGAGGGTGCCTCCATTGGGTGGAGATGCAGGGTCAAGGAAAAGGTTTCTTTAGTGGGGGAGGAGCTGGTTGAGGACAAGTGAAATGTTTGTCAGGTGGTGCCAAGAATCTAGGTGAGGACTGAGACTGTGAATTTGTGGTGGTCTCACTTGGTGCTTTTGGAGGGTTTCTCTCAGCATCATGGAGTCAAGAGCAGAGAAAGTGGTTTGTGGGATGCTCTCAAGTTAGATTTTGTCTGGAAGGAGGGGAGGAGAGGACAGGCTTCAAGGCAGGTCAGTAAGGGTGTTACTAACCAAGTGGCTCAGGTCATAGGCAGTGGGCCTGGAGCAGGTAATAAAGGATGTGAGGGCCTTGATGGACGCCTCAGGGACCAGGCACCATGGTGGCACTCAGGAGAGCAGGTCTAGTGGGAAGGCTAGGAGGCTGTAGACAGTGGCAGCAAATGCCTGGATACCATCTTGTTGGGAGCCTATCATGGAAAGATTCTCTGCGTGAAAATGCCTCCTGTGGGCCCAACAGTGAAGTGTAAAGTTGCTTCTCACCTGAAAACATCATGTAAACAGTGTTTTAGCATTTTATGCCTCAGATGGCGTGTAATATCCAGAAGCAGTGCCCTCCCCCCGCCCCCCCCCCCGTAAGTAAAATCAAAAAGCGCTCAGTGGAAAGGAAAAAACAAAACAAAACCAAACAGCAGTAGAATAAAGCCGCAAACCCAATGCATCGACAGAGTAAAGGGGAAAAACTGCAGCAGAGACAAGCTTTGAGGTTGTGTGATCTATGAAAATTTATAGAAATGTTACCTTAAAAAAAAAAAATCCCAAGGTACTTAACTTGCCAACCACTGGAATGAAGTCAAAATTCCCACCCAGGGTGTTACTTTTAATTATCATTCTCTTTATGTTGTTTCCTAAAATAATAACAGGCATTCTAGAGATGATTTACCAAGATGGCTTAATTAGGTGTCAGATGGGTACCTGTGCCCACAAGCCGGTTACTGCTGGCTTCCGTATGCAAATTTGACTGACTGTTCTGAACCTGACTAAAGAAACAGACGTAATTGGAGCAGCTGGGCTAGAAGCACAGCTGGGCCGTCCCCATGGAGACCAGACTCTTCCTATTGCCCCAGCACTCCTCCCACCCCCCTTTTTTTTTTAATACTGAGATGAATGCACAGCACATGTGAGCCTAGGTCTGTCTTAGATAGTCTCCACATCAGTGCCTTTCACTTTTAATGTGCACACAAAATCAGCTGGGGGCCTTGTTAATGTGCAGATTCTGACTCAGTGTGGGGTACAGCCTTTGGGTCCATGTTTCGAACAAGCCCCAGGTGATACCTGTGCTCATGGTCCTGGGTCCATGCTTTGAGTAGCTATTGAAGAGGCTCTAAACCGCTTTGTGTAACCTCAAATGATGTTTGTTGCTTTTCTCCTTTTTGGCATCTATTTGCCCATTTGCTTGCCTCCCCAACAACCCTTGTCCTCCTGCTGCTCCTTAGCTACCTTTATTCCCCATCTGGCTCCACTTCACACTCTCAACTCTGGGCCTCTTGTCAGAAGCCATTCTTTAAAGGTCACTCTGCAAAGAGCTACTCTCAGCCAATAGCCTTCCTAGGTAAGACAAGCTGAAAATTTGATTTAAAAAAGAGAGAGGAAAGAACTAACCAGATATCACAGTGTGTCCCTGGAGGGAACAACCTGCTTTGTTGTGTTTGTCACATGGGCCGTTGGACTTACGGCCCTGGAATGTCACAGATGGAAAGGACCTTATCTTCCTCAGCCACTACCCACACCTATTGAGTATTTGAATCCCAGAACTGTGAGCCTCACCACCACCTGGGGGCCTTGGGGACAGGACGCTCACTGCCCATCCTGGGGTAGCACGTCAGAAAGGCCTTCCTGACATTGAGCCAAAATCTGTCTACCAGAGTTCCTGTCATGACACAGTGGTTAATGAATCCGACTAGGAACCATGAGGTTGCGGGTTCGATCCCTGGCCTTACTCAGTGGGTTAAGGATCCGGTGTTGTCGTGAGCTGTGGTGTAGGTTGCAGACGCAGCTCGGATCCCGCGTTGCTGTGGCGCTGGCATAGTCTGGTGGCTACAGCTCCGATTCGACCCCTAGCCTGGGAACCTCCATATGCCACGAGAGTGGCCCTAGAAAACACAAAAAGACAAAAAATAAATCTGTCTACCTAGAGCTGACCCGAACTTGGCTCAGTTCTGGGCCTTGGGTCCCTGCAGAGTAGACCTAGGGACTTAGGAGGACCTATCTTATCACCCTCAAGTCATTTCTTCTTGAGTCAGAACATCTCCAAGTCGTCCCGTGATGCCTGTGCTGCAAACAGTAACCAAGAACTGTCACCACCTCATTATAGTCTCTCTGTGACTCCCATCAAACTTACTGCCAACCACATCCTTTAAGTCATTTTCACACATACTGTGGCTCAGCTACTTCTCCCTAGTTGATAGTAATTGTAGTAACTAGACTAAAGGTTTACGAGAGTAAGTGTTTAACATGACAATTAAGAATACCAGCTCTGGAACCAGACTGGGAGTGAGGCACTGCATGAAGAACCATCTACATGTTAGTTACCAACCATCACCACCATCGTCACCCTCACTGTGCTGAGCACTTTCCGTGTATTAACTGACCTAATCCTCATGACAGTGTCATGAGGGAAGGGCTGGTTTATCCCATTTTTACAAGTGAGGAAATAGAGCCACAAAAGACTATTTTTCACCTAGGGTTAGAGTTACAATCTAACCCTAAGCGGTGTCCTTTGGGGGGTTTTTTTGGTGGGGGGTTTCAGTTTCAGAACCCTAACTGTTCCTGTTATTCATAAATGCCATCTTGTAATCAGTGCTTTATCTACACTTTATACTATCTTTTGGATTCCTAGTTCTGTCAAGTGTATTTGCCTTCTAGCTTCATGCTGTCTGTCGTATTTTAAGAATACATTCTATATCTTCATCTGGATCATCCCCAGAACAGAGGCCATTTCGCAACTCCCTCTAACTGTTCTCTGAAGCCCAGATGCTTCATCACCCCAAGTTCCCTGAGTCTCTAGCCTTATGGCCCAGTCTGAGAAGCCTAGGGTGGCCAGGAGGGATTTATGTTTGAATGCATCTGTATTTGGTTCCTGGGGAGCTTGCTTCTTCCTTTCGTATCTCTATTCCAGAAATCTTCCCTGGACAGAGAGCTGCTTCTAAATTTTTAGCATGTGATATTGATCTTATGGGCAGGGCCAGATGCAAAGCCCAAATAAAACTCAGGTTCTGCAGAGCACACGTCCCAGAGAGGATAATAACCACATCCTGCAGTTAGTGAGATCGAGCAGGCCAGCCCTGCGTTTCAAGGCTGCCTGCCTCCAATACCACAATATGAACACAGAACTTCTATGTTCAGACTAAACCATAGGAGGCTGAGCAGTTATGACAGATGTAACGTTTTTTGTTTAGGAGGAGCTTGGGGCAGCAAGTTCAGTTGAAGGAAGACTGGGGCGCTGTGCATCTTGAAACTTAGATTGTATGTTTGTCTGGGGTGATTTTCAAGAAGGGGGAACACTGATGGAGATCAGAGAGGCCAAATCCCCCACATAATGCCATTTCTTGGCACTGCCACTATGTCAGCTGACCAGAAAGTCTGGACTGGTTTCTCCCCTCTTCCCTTTGCTGGTTCTATTCTCTGATCCTGGACCATTGGTGTAAATTGGCTATCTGTGTTCAATTACTATCCTTTTCATGGTGTCAGGATATCAACTGACCCATCGCTGCAGCTCATCTTGGCTTCCTGTGAACTGTGACTGAGTCTTGTGACTGTTGGGGGAGTGCAGGAGGCCAGGGGTCTCCCATGAGCCCAGGCTCCTGTTGTCTTGCCTGAGCTTGCCTAAGCTGCTCTGAAGCAGCAAAACAAGCAGATGGGAAAATTCTTCTGCCCCAAAATGTTCCCCTTTTGAAATCAGCAAACAAACCCTAAACACTGTCTCTCTGTGTGGTCAGGCAGAAGGGCTGTCCCTCTCCCAAAAGAGCAGTTAGTGGCCATTGGCAGACTGAGCCCAGTGGATCCAGGAGGATTTGAGAAAAGTGGTCTTGATTCTCATAGATCACATCTGGTCCTAGCAGTGCACCTGCTCTTGGGCAGTGGGTGCCCCCAGGATGCCCGGAAAACTGATGGGGCAGGCAAGGGAGCCACAGCCAGAAATGGAAAGTACCTCTGACCTTAGTGAAGTGAGTCCTTGGTATGACCTTGAATGGCTGTTTGAAAGGGCTGGTTTTAACACATCATCATCAGGAAAACAGTAGTTAAGGGCATAGACTCAAACCCTGACTGCTTAGGTTTAAATCCTCACCAGCTCCTGTGATTTTGGACAACTTATTTTACCTCTGCAGGCCTCGTGTATAAAGTGGCAAAAATAATTGGACCTACCTCAATAGTTGTGAAGATTAAATGAGGTAATATGTGTAAAGTGCTTAGAACAATTCCTGGGATTTAGTTAAGAGCTCTGTAAGTATTAACTATTATATTACCATCATCATCATCATTGACACTATTTACTAAGTGTTAACATGTAGTAGATGCTGAGCTAAGCGCATACCTGCATTAGCTCATTGAACTACACTTTGAAATACGTCTTTTTTTTTTTTTTGTCTTTTTGCCATTTCTTGGGCCGCATCCGAGGCATATGGAGGTTCCCAGGCTAGGGGTCTCATTGGAACTGTAGCCACTGGCCTACACCAGAGCCACAGCAACGTGGGATCCGAGCTGCGTCTGCAACCTACACCACAGCTCACGGCAACGCCGGATCCTTAACCCACTGAGCAAGACCAGGGATCGAACCCACAACCTCATGGTTCCTAGTCGGATTCGTTAACCACTGAGTCACGACGGGAACTCCCTGAAATACATCTTATGCTTCAGTTATGCCTCATTGGGAGAGGACAAGTAATGTGCACCAAGTTAAACAGTTAAGTTACTGGTGGAGCCAAGTTTCCCAACTCCGAAGTCTGTGCTGTTATGGCCCTCGGCCATTGTCCATAATAACAGCTGTTTTACTAAGTACTAACTGCGTGATGCCTAGGAGCACTTTACATGCCTTATCTCACTTAATTTTCATAGTCTTCTGAGGCAGACACTTTTGTCATCCCCATTTTATAGATAAGAAAATCAAGATTCAGAGACGCTCAGTGACCTTCACAAATTTTTACAGCAAAGAAAGCCAGGATTTAAATCCAGGTCTGCCTGAATCTAAAGTCCATTCTAGTGCCTATTGAGTGTGATGGCTCAGCGGGTGAGCAGGATGCTTCTGGGAGGCTGATAACGGTAATTAGTGATGATGACTCCTGATATCTCCTGCAACCAGGGGAACACAGTTTGCCTAATTAGCCCCATTTACTGAGCTATTGTTAGGAGTCATTTCCACTTTCATATTTTATTTTCCTGCCATTTCTATGAGCTATTGACTTGCTCACATTAAGACAAGTTTCTATGCCTTTCTACATGTTAGTTGGTTGCTGCAAGAATATGGAGAAATCATACGTAAACAGGACAGAAGGAAGCCCTGCTGTATTATGCAAAACCTTTGCCACATTGCTAGAGGAGGACTCTGCCAGGAGACTCCCAGTCTGCCTTTCTTGACCAACCACCTCAGGTTATGTGATTGCAACATTTCAAATATGCATTTAGGTATCAGGTCATGAGAGGGCAACTTGTTTTGTGTCAGAGGCAGAATATATTCACCAGCCTGTATCAGAGATCCTTTTTTTTTTTTTTCTTTTCTCTTTAGGGCCACACCAGCGACATATGGAAGTTCTCAGGTTAGGGGTCGAATTGGAGCTGCAGCTGCCGGCCTACGCCACAGCTAGAGCAGTGTGGGATCTGAGCCTCATCTGTGACCTACATCACAGCTCACGGTAACAATGGATCCTTAAGCCACTGAGTGAGGCCAGGGATTGAACCTGCGTACTCATGGATACTAGTCAGGTTTATTTCCCCTGAGCCACAACAGGAACTCCAAGGTCAGAGATTCTTAACCAGGTACACATGGCTGGGCTTCAGAGGTTCTGGGAATACTGTGTGTGAGAGTGTGTGCATTGTCTTGAAGAAAGAGCCTATGATGTTTATAGTGTTCTCAAAGGAGTCAAGGACTCAAAAAACACTTTAAAAACCATTACTATGGATTTAAAAATCACTAGGAGAGAACGATTCAAAAAATAAAACAAAAATTCTTTTTTAATGAAAATGGCAAAAAAAGGAAAAAGAAAATGGTAATGCCCCCTGGAGGCAGGAATGCACTCTCCTTTAGTATTAATGTTTTATGCTATAATGAATAATTGTTCTCTCTGTTCTCTGTATTTCTAGAGAGAGAGAGAAACAGAGAGCACTATGTGCCAGATGCTGGCCTAGAGATTGGACCTCCTTCTTAGCATTCTCTCAATTAAACATTATAGTATCTGTATTAGATACCAATACTAATTCCATTTTATAAACAGGGAAATTGAATCTGACAGAGGCATGGAAACTTATCCAAGATCAGTTAGTCTAAATCTAGATATCTTATATAGATTTGTAAATCAACATATAGGACAAATCATAGAAAATAATTTTCAAAGTAATATACTTAATATTTTTTTAATATTTCTTTTTTAAAGGAGAAAATAATATTGGAGAAAATTTATTCCCACCTACCACCTGCACCAAATTTTTCTGGAAAGTCTTTGCCAGATTGCCTTTTCCTTTCTTTTCTCTTTTCTAAAATTATATATATATATGTGTGTGTATATATGTGTATATATATATATATATATATATTTTTTTTTTTTTTGGCTTTTTAGGCCCACACCCATGGCACGTGGAGGTTCCCAGGCTAGGGGTTGAATTGGAGCTGTAGCCACTGGCCTATGCCAGAGCCACAGCAACACGGGATCCAAGCCGCATCTGCGGCCTGTACCACAGCTCACGGCAATGCTGGATCCTTAATCCACTGAGCAAGGCCAGGGATGGAACCCACAACCTCATTGTTCCTAGTCAGATTCCTTTCCACTGAGCCACGACAAGAACTCCAAAATGATTTTTTTTTTTTTTTTTGTCTCTTGAGGGCTGCACAGTTGGCATATGGAGAGTCCCAGGCCAGGGGTCTAATTGGAGCTGTAGCCACTGGCCTACACCACAGCCACAGCAACGCCAGATCCTACACCACAGCTCACAGCAATGCCAGATCTTTAATCCACTGAGCAAGATCAGGGATCAAACCCGAAACCTCATGGTTCCTAGTTGGATTCATTTCGCTTGAGCCATGATGGGAGCGCCCCAAATGATTTTTAATTGTTATTGTAAACAGCACTTACCTGTGCTGAGGACTGTTGGGAAGGACTATGATTTTCTTCCTGTACTTGTGTTATTGGGTAGTGTGAAGATGAGATAGAAAAGGGACCTGCCAGGAAAGAGGGGGCTAAAATTGAGTAAGCATGAAGTTTCAGTGACTCTTGCAGTGACCATCTGTTCATCTTCTCAGAGTCAGGCACTAGGGCCACTAGGCAGGGAAAAGAGCTATTTCAGATGATGGAAAATTAGAAGCATTGAATTAAAATTCATCCCAGGTAAATTCATTCAGTCACACCATGAGAAGATTATGTCCAGATGTTACACAAAAAAAACCATTTCACTGTAGTCAGTGTTTGATTGGGAGTTCATAAGGACTAATTTACATTATACTCTGTTTCTTACGTCTTTTGCCCAAAAAATGATGTTAGCTAGGAGCCCATAGGATATGTGTGATATAAATGTCTTGCCTTTGCCTCAAATACTGGTGACAAGAGTCCACTCCTGTGACAAGAGATCTGGAATGTTAGAGAATCTTATTTACAGTAATCAGGTCTACATCATCTTCTTGCAAGAATGAGGCAGTTGAAGTTGCTAGGGGGATAATCACATAACCACGCTTGTCATTCATGAGTGACAGTAGTTCATTCCTTTGCTTGTTCTGTCCTATACCTTGGGCAGTTAACCAATCCTGACTTACTTAGCTTTTCAAGATTAGTCTGCTGTCACCACCTCTGGAAAACCTTTCCTAACCTCTGCTAGCTACATTAGGTGTTGCTTCTTCCTGCTCCATCAGGACCTTTGAATGCCCCTCTCATTGCATTTGTCACACTCTCTGTAAGGTTTTTGTTTTGTTTTGTTTTGTTTTGTTTTGTTTTGTTTTCTATTTCTTTCATCAGAGTCTAGGTTCCCCGAGGTCAGTATAATGCCTGGTATATAAAAGATACTAAAAAACAGGTGAACTAATAAATTTATATTTGCTTTTTCCCCATCCAAAAACAATTGCAAGGATTAGTGTTCTTAAGGTAGAATCATCTAAAAGGATTTTTGACTACATAAATAAGAGGAGGGGGCACATTCACTGCCTGTCAAGACTTGTCAAATAAGTGCCAAGACGTGAAAACAATCCAAGGAAGTACACTAGTTATCTATTGTTATATAATCAATTACACTGACACTTTGGTTATTATCTCTCATTCTTTCTGTGGTCAGGAATTTAATTTTTTTTCTTTTTTTTTTTTTTTAAGGGCTACACCCATGACATACGGAGGTTCCCAGGCTAGGGGTCACATCGGAGCTGCAGCTGCTGGCCTACGCCACAGCTACAGCAATGCCAGATCTGAGCCACATCTGTGACCTACACCACAACTCACAGCAATGTCAGATCCTTAACCCAGTGAGTAATGCCAAGGATTGAACCCACATCCTCATGAATACTAGTCGGATTTGTTACACTGAGCCACAATGGGAATTCCTATGGTCAGGAATTTGGACAGAGCCTATCTTATCTCTGTATATGATGTCTAGGGCCTATATTTGAAAATTAGAACTGGGGCTAGAGTCATCAGAAGGCTCATTCACTGTATGTCTGGTGGCTGATGCTGGCTATTGGCTGGGGATTTTCAGCTAGAACACCCCACAAGTGGCCTTTCAATGTAACTTGAGCCTCCTTACAATATGGAGACTGGGTCCAAGAGCATATGTCCTGAGGCAGAGTGGTCCAGGCAAAGCCACTTTGTATTTATAACTTGGCCTCAGATATCACATAGTATCACTTGGGCTACATGTTGTTGGTTGAGGCAGTTACAAAGTTACATCTAGGTTTAAGGGAGGGAACAAAGACTCCATCTCTCAGTGAAGGAATATCAACATTAGATTGTAAGCAGAGCCTGTGGGATGGATTCATCCTGGTGCAGCCATCTTTGAAAAATGCAGTATGTCGCAAGCACTTATGGGGAAAAGGCCAAGTCCCTATAAGAATTGCTCATGTGAGGAGTTCCCGTCATGGCGCAGTGGTTAACGAATCCGACTAGGAACCATGAGGTTGCAGGTTCGATCCCTGCCCTTGCTCAGTGGGTTAAGGATCCGGCGTTGCCGTGAGCTGTGGTGTAGGTCGCAGACGCGGCTCGGATCCTGCGTTGCTGTGGCTCTGGCGTAGGCCGGGGGCTACAGCTCTGATTCGACCCCTAGCCTGGGAACCTCCATATGCCACGGGAGCGGCCCAAGAAATGGCAAAAAAAAAAAAAAAAGAATTGCTCATGTGAGATAAGAGAAATGGACCAGGACAGATGGATTTCATGAAGGCAATGAATTTTTCCATTACTTCCAAAGGGCAGGTAATTATAACTCTGTCAGGAATGCAAATAGGGGAAGATTTAAGGCCTTCTGACAAAGATCTAGAGTATTAGAGAGTCCTATTTCCAATGCTCTTGTAAGAATGAGGCAGCTGAAGTTGCTGGAGTGACACTCACTTGAGCTCTCTTCATTGAGGTCCTCTGTAGACTTGACCTCACTCCTGACTCACTGTCTCTCTAGCATCCCTTTTGTCTTAATTTTTTTTTTTTTTTGTCTTTTGTTGTTGTTATTGTTGTTGTTGTTGTTGTTGCTATTTCTTGGGCCGCTCCCGCGGCATATGGAGGTTCCCAGGCTAGGGGTCCAATCGGAGCTGTAGCCACCGGCCTACGCCAGAGCCACAGCAACGCAGGATCCGAGCCGCGTCTGCGACCTACACCACAGCTCACGGCAACGCCGGATCATTAACCCACTGAGCAAGGGCAGGGACCGAACCTGCAACCTCATGGTTCCTAGTCGGATTCGTTAAACCACTGCGCCACGATGGGAACTCCCCTTTTGTCTTAATTCTTGATCATCTCATTATCCATATTTGTGATACCCTGACCTCTTAGCTTTTCGACATTCTTTCCCAATGATCTTGTCCTCTACCTTTCTCAGCTATTCACTCCTATGGTTTTTGGTTCATATCCTTGACTTTGTCATTACCTCTTACTGCAGACGTCTGTGACCACTGTTTAAGACAATCTGTTTCAGTTTCAGTAATTCATCATTGCCACAAGAACCTATATCCACTTGATCCTACCTCCCTTTTACTGTTCTTCACCACCTTCCCCACTTACATCAGAAGTCCATCGTTAGAATCATCCCTTTTCACATGCTCACTTCCCTTGCTGCTCTTCTTTTTCTTTGTATTCTCCTAACAAACCTCAATGCTGACTAATCTTATGCCCCACATCCTCAATAGCTGCCACCATACAGCTACTAGTCTCACCAAAAATTCATGACAGTAACCTCGAGTGCTTCCTAAGTGGTACCTGCAGTCAGACTTTCCCTGAAATGGGGAAGCAGAAATGATGCCTCAGGCCACTCCCATGCCCCAGAGCTCTAACCCCACATCTTTGGACCAGAGCCCCTCATCTACCATGTGTTGCTGCTCAGACCTCAGTACACACCCAGCCAGCATCATTCAGGAGAAAAAGAAATCCTCTTCAGAAAACAGCTTCTCTCTGCCGACACTGCAGCTTTCTGGTGGCTTCAAAACTGAGGTCTGGTGATGTGACATCCTCTCTGAAGGCACCCTTTCCATTTCCGCTTCATTTTCTATACACTCAGCATTGCTGAGAGAGCTATTTTAACATCTTCCATTCTTAGCACCAAGCTCACGTATGCAGATAAACCAAAATTGAAAGAACTGCACATTTGTTTTCCAAATTCTTAGAAAAATCAAGAATACTTGGGGGTTGGGGGTAGAAGGGGCTGTAACCAAATCACTCCAGGGTTGGAGTTCCCATCGTGGCTCAGTGGTTAATGAATCCGACTAGGAACCATGAGGTTGTGGGTTCGATCCCTGGCCTTGCTCAGTGGGTTAAGGACATGGTGTTGCCATGAGCTGTGATGTAGGTCATGGACGCTGCTCAGATCCCACGTTGCTGTGGCTCTGGCATAGGCTGGCAGCTGCAGCTCCGATTCAACTCCTAGCCTGGGAACCTCCATATGCCATGGGAGCGGCCCAAGAAATAGCAAAAAAAGGCCAAAAAAAAAATCACTCCAGGGTGAGGTCAAAAGTGCCTGAGTAGGGACCTGGAGACTTTGACACTAGGGAGATGTGTCACCTTGGGCAAGTCCCTTTAACTATCTAGGTCCCAGCCTCATCATCCGCTAAGCAAGGGCAGTGGATGAGGTAATTCCTAAAGTCCTTTCTAGATCTTTCATTCTGACTTTGTCATAGGATGCTACAGTATTTATAGTTGCCCATTTTTTCCACCTCTACTTCATTCATTCATCAGCTTTTCAGTCAAGTAGAGACTCTGCTTCATGTTCAGAGGGTACAAAAATCAATAGGACATGATCCCTGCCGTCCTGGAGTTCATATTCCTTATAAATACATAGCTTGATATAATCCTATAGTTAGGCCTTACTGTGATGAATGGTTTGGGAAAATATGTTCAAGGTGTGATGAACAAAGTAGAAAAGGGGACAGTTCTAGCTGTGGAGGTTATAGTCCTTCACAGAGCAAATGGCGTTAGAGAAGTTAGAGAATAAGCTTTTGTGCGTGTGTGTGTGTGCGTGCGTGCGTGTGTGTATGTGTGTGTGTGTGTGTGTGTGTGTGTGTGCTAACGGCCCCACCTGCAGCATATGGAAGTTCCCAGGTTAGGGATCAAATTGGAGCTACAGCTGCTGGCCACGGCCACTGCTGCAGCAATGCAAGATCCAAGCCACCCCTTAGACCCACACCACAGCTCACGGCAATACCGGATCCTTAACCCACTGAGCGAGGCCAGGGATCGAACCCACATCCTCATGGATACTAGTTGGGTTTGTTACCACTGAGCCACAAGGGGAACTCCAAGAATAAGTATTCTTAAATGAGCTGGTGCACTTCACCAGAGTGTGATGGGAGGAAGAGACATAGAAAGATCATTCCAGTTAAAGAAAGGGTCCAAAGGAGTTCCCATTGTGGCTCAGTGAAATCGAATCTGACTAGTACACATGAGGAGGCAGGTTCGATCCCTGGCCTCACTCAGTAGGTTGGGGATCCGATGTTGCTGTGAGCTGTGGTATAGGTCGCAGATGTGGCTCAGATCTGGAGTTGCTGTGGCTATGGCATAGGCTAGCAGCTACAGCTCTGATTCGACCCCACCTGGGAACCTCCATATGCCATGGGTGCAGCCCTAAAAAGACAAACAAACAAGCAAATAAATAAGTTAAATAAATAAATAAATAAAAGTATCTCAGGTTTCTAAACAGTTTCTGTAAAATTTCCACACACACAAAAAAAAAAAAAAAGAAAGAAAGAAAAGAAAGGGTCCAAAGACATACTGAATCTGGGAGAAACATTCTGAGTTTTCCATATATATGACCATTAGATACATGAGGGAGTGTGTCAGAACATGAGGCTGGAAAAGAATGATTTGGGAACTTTCTCTTTTTGTTCCCATTTGGCAAAAATCTCATTTTAGGGAGTTGCCATCATGGCTCAGCGAAAATGAATCTGACTAGTATCCATGAGGATGCAGGTTAGATCCTCGGCCTTGCTCAGTGGGTTAAGGATCCGGCGTTGCCATGAGCTGTGGTGTAGGTTGCAGACTTGGCTCAGATCCCGTGTTACTGTGGCTGTAATGTAGGGCAGCAGCTACAGCTCTGATTGGATCCCTAGCCTGGGAACCTCCATATGTCATGGGTGCAGCCCTGAAAAGGAAAAAAAAAAAATCTCACTTTAGTAAAAAAAAAAATCCAAGAGTAATTTTTTTTTTTTTTTTTTGCCGCACCCTCAGCATGTGGAAGTTCCTGGGTCAGGGATTGAACCTGTGCCACAGAAGTGACCCAAGCTGCTGCAGTGACAACACTGGATCCTTAACCCACTGCGACACAAAGGAATGCCCCAAGAGTAATTTTTAAGTCGGAGCTTCTCTGCCATTCTTGAAATCTTACTCTCCCTTCACTCTGCTTTATGTTTTACATACTTTTAGCCCTTGTATTTATGCCATCCTCCTGAAAATGTTCAGGTGCATGATTTATCAAATAATTCAATATAATATGTAGGGCAGCAAATAGAAGCCTTGTTTTACATAGAGAAAAACTAAAGTAAATATTGATTTGTAGATTTACCAATATCAGGTAAACAGATGTGAAATAAGCCCTGGGTTCTTTCCTCATGAAAATTCTATGACTTTCTTTTTTCTTAAAGTCAGAAGAAGTAAGTAATCTTGACTGACCTGGGCAGTCACATCAGGACTGTCATAAGGCTTAGATTTTGAGTCAAATATGGCTTTGGGAGTTCTCATTGTGGCACAGCAGAAACGAATCTGACTAGTATCTACGAGGATGGGAGTTGGATCTCTAGCCTCGCTCAGTGGGTTAAGGATCCGGCATTGCCATGAGCTGTGGCGCAGTTCATAGATGCAGCTCGGATCCTGCAGTTGCTGTGGCTGTGGCTATGGCGGGCAGCTGTAGCTCTGATTCACCCCTAGACTGGAAATTTCCATATGCTGCAGGTGAGGCCCTAAAAAGTAAGATAAATAAATAAATAGTCAAGGTGGGAGGTGATTGATCACCCAGACGTCACAGAACGGTAGCACCAAGGTGGATCACTACCATCCAGGGTTTGGTGTTAGAGATCCAAAAAGTTCAGCTATTCTCCAGAACTGCTCAGAGTTTAGACTGACTGAACTCAGATGAAGCTGACGATTGTAAAGCAAGCTCTTTATATTGTGCCTCTAGCACCATCTACTGGGAAATGAAAAGTGCCTACGATTCTGTCTAAGAAACAGCTATTTGTATATAGATGTAACCAGCAAAACAAAAATACAAACTTTCTGGAGTTCCCACTGTGGAACATTGGGTTAAGAATCTAATTGCAAGTGGCTTGGGTCTCTGCCAAGGTAGATGCCTGGCTGAGTTTGATCAAACTGCCGAGTTTGATCCCTGGCCCAGCGCAGTGAGTTAAAGAATCTGGCATTGCCACAGCTGCAATGTAGGTCACAGCTGCTGTTTGAATTCAATCCCTGGCCTGGGAACTTCCACATCTGTGAGTGAGGCCATTAAAAAAAAATACAAATTTTCTAAATTATCAGGAACACAAAAACAAACACAAACCGTACAGTAAAAGAATTTTTAAAAAGCAAACTAGAATTTGTAAACACAGAAAGCATGTCATATAACAAAGAATGCTTAAATATACATATGTCATGTTAATGCCATGAAATGCCCCTATTAAAGTCTCTCAGAGTAAATCGCAAAACAAAATCCAACAGAATATTGTGTACCAAGCAAGTGACTCAGAAAGTTTGAAAATATAAGAATTAAAAAGCAAACCAGGAGTTCCTGTCGTAGCACAGAGGAAACAAATCCGACTAGGAACCATGAGGTTGCAGGTTTGATCCCCGGCCTTGCTCAGTGGGTTAAGGATCCGGCATTGCTGTGAGCTGTGGTGTAGGCTGGCAGCTGTAGCTCCGATTAGACCCCTGGCCTGGGAACTTCCATATGCCATGGGTGCGGCCCTAAAAAGACAAAAAGCCAAAAAAAAAGCAAACCAAGCAAGTCAAAGCCAAAGTAGCAGGGGGATCTCAATCTGAACATCAGAAAAGGCTGATTTCAGGACAGAAAGCATTCAGTTACATAAAGGAAGACGCCTTATAAGGCTAATGGATGCAATTCAGTAAGTTCCTGTGTGGCACTACAGGTTAAGGATGCGGCATTGTTGCACTTATGGCGCAGATTGCAGCTGCAGTGCAGGTTCGATCCCTGGCCCAGAAACTTCCACATGCCATGAGTGCGGCCACAAACAAAATAAATTCAATCCACAATGAAAGTTCACCAAAAAATGACTGTATTTAAGACCTTGAAGAAAACCTCAGGCAATTTCACAAAACACAGCCAATATTGACTTAGAGATGTTTTAACTCTCTTTTGCCAAGTGGCTGGTTAGCTTAGTTGGTTAGCCTTGTGGTGCTGATAACTCTCTTGATAATTCTTGGATCAAAAAAGAAATCAACCACAAAACTAGGGGTATCTAGAAAATAAATGATATAATTCTTTATATATAATAAATAGTATATTATTTATAATGAAAACTGCTACACACCATATAGTTAAAGTAATTCTCAGGAACATTTTAGCACTACTTTTTTTTTTTTGTCTTTTTGTGTTTTCTAGAGCTGCACCCGAGGCATGTGGAGGTTCCCAGGCTAGGGGTCCAATCAGAGCTACAGCCGCCAGCCTATGCCACAGCCACAGCAACGCCAAATCTGAGCCACATCTGCGACCTACACCACACCTCAGGGCAAACACTGGATCCTTAACCCACTGAGCAAGGCCAAGGATCGAACCTGCAACCTCATGGTTCCTAGTCAGATTCGTTAACCACTGACTGAGTCACGATGGGAACTCATAGTACTACTTAATATTAGTCAAAAATTGTGCAATTTGGAGTTCCTGGTTGCCTAGCATTTAAGGATTGGGTGTTGTCATTGCTGTGGCATGGGTTTGATCCCTGCATGCTGTAGGCACGGCCAAAAAAAAGGTGTGAAATTATATGAATTAGGCATCTAATGCAAGATATTTAAAAAAGAATAACAAAATATACTCAAGAGAACAAAGGAAAAATTAACAAATCAGAAATTTGAACAAGGTCCTACTGTATATAGCACAGGGAACTATATTCGGTATCCTGTGATAAAGCATGATGGAAAAGAATATGAAAAAGAATATATATATATGTATATAAATGAATCACTTTGCTGTACAGAAATTAACTCAATATTGTAAATTGAGTATACTTCAATACAATTTTTTAATTAAAACATAGATATAGGAGTTCCTGTCATGGCGCAGTGGTTAACGAATCCGACTAGGAACCATGGGGTTGCAGGTTCGGTCCCTGCCCTTGCTCAGTGGGTTAACGATCCGGCGTTGCTGTGAGCTGTGGTGTAGGTTGCAGACGCGGCTCGGATCCTGTGTTGCTGTGGCTCTGGCGTAGGCCGGTGGCTACAGCTCTGATTCAACCCCTAGCCTGGGAACCTCCATATGCCGCGGGAGCGGCCCAAGAAATAGCAACAACAACAACAAAAAGACAAAAGACAAAAAAAAAAAAAAAACAGATACAGGAGTTCCCGTCGTGGCTCGGTGGAAATGAATCCGACTAGCACCCATAAGGACACGGGTTCGATCCCTGCCCTCCCTCAGGGGGTTAAGGATCTGGCATTGCTGTGAGCTGTGGTATAGATCACAGATGAGGCTCTGTTCTGATGTTGCTGTGGCTGTGGTGTAGGCCAGTGGCTACAGCTCTGATTCGACCCCTAGCCTGAGAACCTCCATATGCTGAGGGGGTGGCCCTAAAAAGCAAAAAAAAAAAAAAAAAAAGAAAAAAAAAGGAAGAAATAGATACAAAAAAATTTTTTTAAAGAGTGAAAAAAGGTAGTACTCATAAACCCAAGAGCTGCTTCATTGGAGGAGAAAAAAAAATAAAGCATTAGATAACCTGTTCAGTCCTCAAAATTATATATGAGCATAGATAGGCAAATTATCAAAGACTGATCAAATTGAAGGAATTATAAATTCCTTCTCTCTCTCTCTCTCTCTTTCTCTCTCTCTTTCCTTCTTTTTTACAGGTGCACCTGCAGCATATGGAAGTTCCTTGGCCAGAGGTCAAATTGGAGCTGCAATTCTAGCCTATACCACAGCCATGGCAACACTGGATCCAAGCTACATCTGTGGCCCACAGCTTATAGCAACCCCAGATCCTTAACCCACTGAACCAGGTCAGGGATCAAACCCCCATCCTTACAGAGACAACATCAGGTCCTTAACCTGCTAAGCCACAATGGAAACTCTGAAAGAATCATATATTCTTTCTTCAACTCTTTGCAAATAAATATGAGAGTAATACGGTTGAAATGGATAATTTTCTAGGAAATACATATTATTTACAATTGTGAGCCTGGAAAGGAAATCTTAAATAGATTATCATAGAAAAAATAGGGGAAAAATTAGTGCATAAGGAGTTGTCTAGTGAAATACCTAAGAATAAATTTAGCAACAACCTCCAAGATAATTTTTTTTCCAAGATAAACTGGGTGAAAAGGGTCAAGGTGGAAAGAGGCTGTGTTTGTGAATGTGCATGGATATGCACTTAGATGCTTGGATATCCTTGTAGTATCTCTGGAAGGGTGCATGAGAAACAAGTAACAGTGGTTGCTTCTGTTGAAGGAAACTAGGTCTGTGGGGAACAAAGATAAGAGAAATTCCTTTCACTACGGAGTATTATTTTGTACCTTTTACATTTGTTATCTTTTAATTTGATTATATGTGCAAGTATTACCTACTTAAGAATTTTTTGGGGGGTAGTTCCCATAGTGGCTCAGTGGTAACAAACCAGACTAGTATCCATGAGGATGCAGGTTCTATCCCTGGCCTTGCTCAGTGGGTTAAGGATCTAGCATTGCCATGAGCTACGCCACAGCCACAGCAACTCAGGATCAGAGATGCATCTGTGACCTACACCACAGCTCATGGCAATGCCGGATCCTTGACCCGCGAAGCGAGGCCAGGGATGGAACCCTGCAACCTCATGGTTCCTAGTTGGATTCATTTCCGCTGTGCCACAACGGGAACTCTGACTTTTGTACTTTTTTCCTTCTTGAAATTATTCTGAATGTTATGGCTACTGCAACTTGCAATCAACAGTATCTTACAATTAAGGAAACTCAATAATTTATTCTCCTTTTCTGAGTGGGGCCAGGGATAGAACCTGCCTCCTCATGGATACTATTCAGATTAGTTTCTGCTGCACCACAATGGGAACTCCTTATTTTCCTTCTTAAGATCATACAAATTGACATGCAGGCTGAAAGGATGGAACTAGTGGGTCTTTAAGATATAAGGATTTTATCTAGGCATTTATCACCCTTTTTTCTGCTTCTTCCCACCAGGAGAAATTGCTCCAGTGCAAGGAACTGCATTTGATCTGAGGAAGCCAGTGGAGCTTGGAAAACACCTACAGGAGTTCCACATCAATGGCTTTGACCACAATTTCTGTCTGAAGAGATCTAAAGAAAAGCAATTTTGTGCACGGTAGGTACTTTTCATTTGCTGCCTCTTTGGGGAAGACTAGAGATACCAACTCCTATTTGGGGAATTTTTCCTCTGACCATATCAGTGCCATTTACTATTGCCATAAGGGACCAGCTACCACATCCCATGTCTTTTCTAACTCTATTCCACAGGTGAATTTATCTCCCCTCACCCCCACCATGCCATTATTCCTGTGCCCCTGCCTGGCATCCTGTCTCTCTTTGCTTCCTCTCTCTCCATCTCTGCCTGTTCTCTAAGGCCTAATTTTTATTAGAAGCCCAAATGCCTCCTGATGAAAGTCACCTCTGCTTTCCTTGAACTTCTGAGCCTATCATCTGTTCTTGACTTGTGATTTATGCCCTGCCTGCTTCCATGAAAAACAGGAGGTTATGTTTCCTTTATGGCACTCACCACTTCCAGCCTTGTCTGACAGGCATCTGTGTCCACACTCTCTCTTTCTAAATTCCAAGTTCCTCAGGCCATCTCATCTTTATGAATCCCTACCTCTACCCTAATGCCCAATCTGTGCTTGGCACTAGCAAATAATAAATGTTTGTAGAACCAATGGATTTTAAATAAAGGAGACAAAATGATTCAAGCTCTACTAGAAACAAAGAATTTCAAAAGCCTTCTCTCCCTCAGAGCCCCAACACTGAGGCCCTAGCTGTGTTTCTTCAGCTCAACCCTGCTTTCCTCTTCTGTGCCTCTTATTCACATTTCTCTTCCCATGGCCATCATCTGAGGAGACCCTCCTGCCTTCTCTCCACTACTCCAAACATCTTTCCCTGCACCTCTTGTTGACTATACATTGTGGGATGTGAGACTCCAAGACCCAGCCTTCCTTTGTCTATATCCCTTTAATCCCAATTATAGGACCAGGTAGGTACCCTCCCCTCTGTAGAGGCTTGGTTTAAAAAAAAAAAAAAGTGAATCTAGCAGAAACCCACAATAGATCTATTCTGGCGGGGATGGGGGTAGGGAGGTCTGACTAAAGAGCCCTGCCTGGAGTTCCCGTCGTGGCGTAGTGGTTAATGAACCCGACTAGGAACCATGAGGTTGCGGGTTCGGTCCCTGCCCTTGCTCAGTGGGTTAACGATCCGGCGTTGCCGTGAGCTGTGGTGTAGGTTGCAGACGCGGCTCGGATCCTGTGTTGCTGTGGCTCTGGCGTAGGCCGGTGGCTACAGCTCCGGTTAGACCCCTAGCCTGGGAACCTCCGTATGCCGCGGGAGCGGCCCAAGAAATAGCAACAACAACAACAACAACAACAAGACAAAAGACAAAAAAAAAAAAAAAAAAAAAAGAGCCCTGCCTGCTCCAGGGTGGGGAGCAGTTGAATTTAGAAAAGCATCTCTTCTGTTTCAAGACATAGCAGGTTGTCTCACCAGGCCAAGCACGGAGCTCCAACTCTTTATGAAAAGGAATCCCAGACTCCTAGAACCCTAAAATTGTCTCTCTCCAACCCGGCTGCCTCCAACACACACACACACACACACACACACACACACACACACACACCCCGACCCGGCTGCCTCCAACACACACACACACACATCCCGACTGGGGTGCGTCTGTTTTGCCCTTCCCCAGAGAAGCGAAACTCAAGAGTGAGAAGTTGCTACTGGGGATCCTCAAAACCACATACTCACGCCTCACCTATGAGGCTGTAATAATTTCCCATCATGCTCTTCTTTTTCTGCTTTTTATGGCCACACCCACGGCATACGGAAGTTTCCACGCTAGGGGTCCAATCCCAGCTACAGCTTAGGGCCTACACCCCAGCCACAGCAACGCAGGATCTGAGCTGCATCAGAGACCTATACCACAGCTCACGGCAATGCCAGATCCCAGACCCACTGAGCTAGGCCAAGGATCAAACCCGCATCCTCATGGATACTAGTTGGATTCACTTCTGCTGAGTCATAACAGGAACTTCCCCACACGCTCTTCCTTTGTCTCCTCCATATATCTTGTCCCTGCTCTGGCTGGGTCTGATTCCTGACTCAAAGCTACTTCCCAGCTTCTGTCACCTTTTCCATCTTGGGTCTATATATATGTGGTTTGACTTTACCCCTAGGGTCCATCATGCTGGAAGCGGGAGGGTCCTGGAAGTGTACACTACCCAGCCTGGGATCCAGTTTTACACGGGCAACTTCCTGGATGGCACGCTGAAGGGCAAAACTGGAGCAGTCTATCCCAAGCACTCTGGTTTCTGCCTCGAAACCCAGAACTGGCCTAATGCAGTCAATCAGGTAAGTCCACAAGCCACCTTGTGGTGGTGTCATGTCCAAAGTCACACTAGATGACAGAGGTCATGATACTCAAGTCAGGTCTGTATGATTCAAAAGTCTCTGTGTGTTCTCTTCTCCAAGTCATCATAAACACAAGAAACACTTAGCCAAGTTACTTTCATGGCATTTACATGTTTAAAAAAATTTCTATTTTATACCTTCAAAGTCTTCATTTGGTTTAATGTTTCTCCTTACCAATACTCATTTTCTGCAGCCACACTATTAAAATGATCCTTCAAATCTTTTCTATTTGCTTCTTCATAACTTTCTTTTCTAGCTATTGCCTAGAGTAATACTCTTCAAAGCTCAGCCCATAGTAAGATGTTTGTAGCTTGCACCAGAATGTAATCAACACCTCTTCTTTGTTGTTGGTTTTTTTTTTTTTTTTTTAATTGCCTTTTCTAGGGCCACACCCATGACATAGGGAGGTTCCCAGGCTAGGGGTCTAATTGGAGCTGTAGGCTGCCAGCCTATGCCAGAGCCACAGTAATGCCAGATCCGAGCCACGTCTGTGACCTAACCCACAGCTCATGGCAACGCCAGATCCTTAAACCACTGAGTGAAGCCAGGGATCAAACCTGCAACCTCATGGTTCCTAGTCAGATTTGTTAACCACTCAGCCACGATGGGAACTCCAACACCTCTTCCTTCTTTAAGAAAGTCTTGCTGTGACAAAGTGTGCTTAATAATGTGGTTGATTTTCATTCTGGCTCAATTTCCGTATCTCATCGCATACCAATAATAAATGGCTCTTAGACTGGCAACTGGTTCACAGAACTGGCCTAGAGACCATTCCTGAATGCTTAAAGGTGCAACCCAGACTGGCAAGGTGTAACCTGTACTGTTTTCCCCTCCACAGCCCCACTTCCCTCCTGTGCTGCTGAAGCCTGGTGAGGAGTACAACCACACCACTTGGTTTGTGTTTTCTGTGGCTTAAGGAGGTGTTAAGTTATGACCTGTTTCAGGGCCAGGCTGGGAGCCCCTTCAGGAACCTGTCTCCTGTGCAGAGATAAGATGAAGATTTAGAAGCTTTAAAAGTGATCCTGTGAATTAAAATCACACATATGGTAGTTGTCACGATAATCTGAATTTCAATTTCTTTCCCAATGACTGACTCCAGGCCAGGTCTAATGGTCAGCTCTTTTCTCTGTGTGGTGAAGAAGACCCAACCAGCAATATCATCATCTAAGCCCTGACCCTAATCCAGAAGTGGTATCCAGATCCTTGTGTTGGCTCTCTCCACTCTGCTTCTTTTCACCCCTTTTTTCTTTGATTCTACTCATTCCTTTTTTTCCCTCCTCTTCTACCTCATACCACCTTGATCTGTGCAGCACTTTGGAGTTTTCAGAGGTTACTTAGCTCATTCAGCCTGCTGATAGAGGAACCTCTCTGCCTCAATAAAAGAATTAATGATGGAGAAGTGAGCCACCTGAGGCTTAGAGGTAAATGACCCACCTAAGGTCGCACAGCCAAGAAAAATTTAGCCTGTATTCAAGATCAGGTCATGCAAATTCAAGTCCTTCTTTGCTTCCACTTCAGTCTTCCAGAGCATTCCCGGGGTCACTAATGGGAAAAGAGGGGGTCTGACCCTTACTGTTAGAGCTAGCCTTTCTTTCCAGATATCACTTTTATAAGAAGCCCTAGTCAGAGTTTAAATGTAACTATCTTTGAGACTTACAGTGTGACTTAAAATACAAGATCTAAATATCCAGAAAAAAAAATCTGTAAATTTGATTCTCTGCCTTTGGAGTTCACTAAGAAAACCCAGCCCAGCCAAGACATGCGAAGGAAGCCGCTGGAGACAAGAGCTGTGCTAGTGGGTGGAGAGGGCTTTGCTGGGGATTGCACATTGCACGGAGACCAGATGTTGTATTAGGGAGTACGAGGCTGGAGTTCCCTCTTTTCCTAAACAATTTAATCATCGGTGATGGGTTTGTGTTGATGGTTTTTAAAAAAATGTATCTTATACTACTATATGCTAATAATCAACTGAAATAAAACCAAAATCTGCACCCTCAGAAAACACCCGGTTTCTTCACTCATCTTTAGAACTGGCATGGACCTTTGGGAAATGGGCCAAGTAGCTATGACGTGTTCTGGATTTTAATGTCTCATTTAAAAAAAAAAAAAAGAGGGAGTTCCTGTCGTGGTGCAGCAGAAATGAATCCATTTAGGAACCATGAGATTGTGGGTTTGATCCTTGGCCTTGCTCAGTGGGTTGGGGATCCAGCGTTGCTGTGGGCCGTGGTATGGCCACAGATGAGGCTCAGATCCTGTGTTGTTGTGGCTGTGGAGTAGGCTGGTAGCTGTATCTCCGATTTGACACCTAGCCTGGGAACCTCCATATGCCATGGGTGTGGCCCTAAAAAGCAAAAAAAAAAAAGAGGTAATGTCCAAAATGTAGTATGTTCCTTAGGGATATCACAGTCTCTCTGGGGAAAACAAGACCAAGAGTAAAAACTGGATGATATAGATTTGTGCATGACAGAGCCGGAAGCCCTGAGCATTAACTTTGCTCCTGCCCTTTACTACATGAGTAAGCAATCTAATTTCACTTGGCCTCGGTTTTCTCACTTGTGAGGGAATTAGACTTTAATGATCTTTTTTTTTGTCTTTTAGGGCTGCACCCTCGGCATATAGAGGTTCCCAGGCTAGGGGTCCAAACATGGCATTCAATATGGAAAACATTGTACATAACTACGAAATGATTAAAGCCTTGTTGAAAATGGAAATATCGACTCAAATGCAACCTCCTCCCCCAAGAGTAAGTCTCCAGACCCCCAAGAGTCCATGCCTTCTTTACCATATACCCCCTACCCACAGCCAGACTAGTGCTAGATTATTCTGAGTTCTCATCTTTCACAAGTGAGCATTTCATTGACTTGACTTCAGTTCAATGATCTATGGATTCTTATGTTTGTTTCAAATTCATATGACATAGTTCTTACTCTTAGCTGTGAGACATTCATCTTCCAGTTCCCATTCATTTTGCCTAGCAAGGTAAAATGTAACTGCACAAACATTGCTATAAAGTCTAAACTAAGGTGGCATGCTGGGGAGGTTGAACTGTTGTGATTGTTAGGTGACCAACGACACTCCAATTTCAGAGGACTAAAGAAAGTTAAGTGTCAATGAATAAATGGATCGTTTGCAAAGAGTAGAACATGAAAAAATAGGACTGGGAACAGGAGACAGGAGGGAAGCACAGCACACATCCTGTTCCCTAGATATTTCCCATTATCAGTTGTAATATTTTAAACAACTGGATCACAAGTATGCAAGAGGCAGAAGTTCCCATTATGGTTGAGTGGAAATGAACTAGCTTAGTATCTATGAGGATGCAGGTTCAATCCCTGGCCTCACTCAGTGGGTTAAAGATCTGGTGTTGCCATGAGCTGTGATGAAGGTCACATATGCAGCTGGTATCCTGAGTTGCTGTGGCTGGCAGCTACACCTCTAATTCGACCCTTAGCCTGAGAACTTCTATAGCCAAGTGTGCAACCCTGAAAAGACCAAAAAAAAAAAAAAAAAGCCAGAGTAATTTAAATATTACACCAAAAAATGTTTAACACACACACAAAAAAGCAGTGAATAGGAAGTGAAAAAGACAGGAGATATATAGAAAATGCCAATTACAAATCCAGCTGTATCATTAATTCTGTTATATGTAGATGGTTTAAATAAACCAAAAGGCAGTTTTGTCTGGCAGAATTAAAAAGCAAGATCTAGCAACTAACTATGGTTGACTTCGAAGAACTGTCCGTACCACCACCACCCAATCAAAAATCCAGGTGTAACTGTGGTTAGCCATCATCATCTGTGGTCCTGCATCCATGGATCACAGTTCTCTAGTAGGTATGCAATATCTATTGAAAAAAAATCCACGTATAAGTGGACCATGCTGGTCACACCCACGCCATTCAAGGGTCAACTGTACATGCACCGGTAAGCTGAAAGTAAATGGATGGAAAAGATACACCACAAAAACTGTATAATCATAAAATAGGAGAAGTGGCTATATAAGTATCAGAAAAAAGTAGGAGTTCCTGTTGTGGCTCAGCAAAAATGAATCCAACTAGGAACCATGAGGTTTCAGGTTCAATCCCTGGCCTCGCTCAATGGGTTAAGGATCTGGTGTTGCTGTGCACTTCTCTGTGGCTGTGGCGTAGGCCACTGGCTACAGCTTTGATTCGACCCCTAGCCTGGGAACCTCCATGTGCCTTGAATGCAGCCCTAAAAAGACCAAAAAAAAAAAGCATACTTTAAAACAACAAATAGTACTGGTTATTTTATAATGATAAAAACATTAACACACTGGAAAGATGAAATAATTGTAAATATACGCATGTAACAGAGCCTTAGATGCTTGGAAACAGTTATTGTGACCAAAGGAAGGCCATGTCTGGAGTAGTTCTGGTAAACATTTCTTAAAATTTCTTAAACAGAACATTAACTTTTTAAGAAAATGAGTGGAAGTTCCTGTCATGGCTCAGTGGTAACAAACCCAACTAGGATCCAGCAGGACAAGAGTTCCATCCCTGGACTCTCAGTGGGTTAAGGATCTGGTGTTGCTAAGAGCTACAGTCTAGGTCGCAGACACAGCTCCAATCTTGAGTTGTTAAAGGCTGTTGTGTAGGCTGGTGGCCACAGCTCCGATTCAACCCCTACCCTGGGAACTCCTCGGCCCTAAAGAGACAGAAAAAAAAGAAATTTAAAAATGAGTATCTTTGAGCACAGCGACCTCTACTGGTGCTAATATAAACTCCTTTATCATAGAATGGTTTCATTCCAGTATAGGGTCGTTTGGTTAGATAGGATCAGAGAATCCCAGATGTATAATAGAATCTTCTTTGAATCACATGTGAACGCTGCTGATTTTCTTATTGTAATAGCAGTAAGTCAAGCCAGTGTGTCCAACAACTAGTGAACTGGGAGCTGGCTAACACCAGCCCCTTCAGCAGCAGTTTTCAATTCTGGCTATATAAGAATCACTAAGGGAGTTTTTTTAGAATATTAATACCCAGGCAGGATTCACCCTTGGCAATTGCAATTACACTAGAATGTTCTTAAAGCTCCCTAGATGGTCCCAATTTGTAACTAGGGTTGAGAACCCCTGCCCTAGAGTAAAAGCTTTCCTTATTACTATCTTATAATATTCATCAATACTTTAAGCTCAATGTGTTTAGACAGAATTTGCTAACCACTGACCCACGATGGGAACTTTTTTTTTTTTTGATTGTTGGCAGGGAAAGTATTCATTTTCTAGAATTCGTATTTCTTGAATATATGTTATAAACTGAGATAAGGAGTGGCTCAGTGGTTAGCGAATCTGATTAGGAACCATGAGGTTGCGGGTTCAATCCCTGGCCTTGCTCAGTGGGTTAAGGATCCGGCGTTGCCGTGAACTGTGGTGTAGATCACAGATGGCTTGAATCCCACGTTGCTGTGGCTCTGGTATAGGCCGGTGGCTACAGCTCCAATTAGACCCCTAGCCTGGGAACCTCCATGTGCCACCAGTACGGCCCTAGAAAAGACAAAAAATAAAATAAATTAAAAAATAAACTGAGATAAAAAGTCTTGGAGTTCCCCTTGTGGTTCAGCAGGTTAAGAACCCAATTGGTATCCATAAGAACAAGGGTTCAATCCCTGGCCTTGCACGGTGGTTAAGGATCCGGCATTGCTGCCAGATATGGTGTAGGCTGCAGATGTGTCTTGGATCTGGTGTTGCTATGACTGTGGCACAGGCCGGCAGCTGCAGCTGATTCAACCCCTAGCCTGGAAAATTCCATATGCTGCAGATGCAGTCCTAAAAAGACAAAAAAACAAAAACACAGTTTTTGTATATATAGGCTTGTATCCTGCCACCTGTTCAGGCTTTAGTCACTAAGAAACCAGGGCATTCACAGAGGTGGACAGGACATGACCTTAGGCATCAGGCAGTCCTAAGAAATGGATGGCTTTGACCTTCTTCACATAGGTTAGACTGACTCGCCTGGGCTTGTAAGTTCTTGGGGAGGTAGGTAAGCCTGCACCCTTTCTGCAGACAACTTTCCGTGCAGAAATTTTCCAGTTCCTTCTGACCAGAACTCTGAGTTAACCCAGGTGAGATGATAAAAACCTTGCACTGAAGTTTCAGAGTGGGGCTGAGCATTGTAAACAGCAGCCTAAGGATGTAAATCCCCTGTATGCAGCAGATTCAGACAGGGGTCGGACTAAGAGGTAGCTAATTTGAAAATGTGGGCCTTTAAATGTGGGTGATTAATTATAAAGGTCTCACAGAAAAGAGGTTCCAATTTTCCGTTGGTTTAATAGATCAGAGTTCACTGATCCATGAATTCACTTTTTATTTACCAAATATCTAAGTGTTAATAAGCACTAGGCAATGAAGAAACAGAACAAAGCTTGATACACGCCATCACAATTTGTCTTGTGGTAGCATAGCTGCAGAGAAGTCAACAGGCAATTACAGTGTCAACAGGAATCCTACTATCAAAGGTCAGTGTGTTGAGAGCAAGGGAACCTAAACCAGACTTTTGAATACATGTCAGTTTTTCAGAATGGGAGGAAAACATGTTATTTTACAATTAAACTATGCTGAGACACTTTTTTCAACAAAAGATTAGTAAAAACTCAGCAAGGTTGACAGCCCACTATGTAGTTACACCATGTGTACCAAATGGGCAATGGTACAGAAACAGGCACTCTATACATTCCCACCAAGGCAAACAGTAGCTAGCAAAAATATAAACACAAAGCCTCTCTGACCCAGCATTTCAACTTCAAGGAATTATCCTAGATACACATGGTCACATGTGCAATGTATTGTGCAAGGTAACTCACTGAAGTGCTGGAATAGTTAGCTAGGAACAACCCTCAGGTCCATCAACAGAGAAATGATTCAATTCCTATTACTCTGCTCAAAAACTCTAAGGAAAATAGTTGAGTCCCTTTCTAAGGCATACAGTCCTACATGATCTCTATATATCCTACACCCCCCTCCTTATGCCATCTCTTCCTACTGGCCTCCCAACCCTCCAACAACTCATACTTTAGGGCTTCGCATTTAGTGTGCCCTCACAAGTTGTGTCACTGACTCCCTCACTTGCTCAAATGTTGTCACTATCAGAGGCCTTCTTAGACCACCCTTCACACAACGGCAACCAATTCTCTATCCGTCTCTTTATTCTCCAGATAACTTATTACCCACCTGACATGTGTTCATTTCTCTCTCCAGAACTTAAGCGCCTTAAGACTTTGTTCACTCTGTATTCCAAAGCCAGCAGTACCTTGCACAGTGAAGGGGCACAAATGTCTATTGCATACATCATGCAAACATCCAAGCAACTAAATAACTAATGACTTTTTAAGTGCCATTTTTATTTATAGGAGTTCTGTAAGATATTAAATGAGAAAAGCAAGGTATGTATTTTGTTTTAAAAGTAAAAAGGAGGAAATGTGTGTATTTGTTCAGGCTATAACTGACAACAATGGTTGCCTTTGGGGAGATAACTGGGCAGCTGAGAGGAGTAGAGAGCCTTCTCACCCTTTACTCTTTGAGTATATTACCAAGTCAAAAAATGTAATGATATGGAAAATAGGTTGGCTCAGCAGCATGGGTGAAAAG
The DNA here is from genome assembly GCF_016906955.1 of Phacochoerus africanus. Taxonomy (NCBI): domain Eukaryota; kingdom Metazoa; phylum Chordata; class Mammalia; order Artiodactyla; family Suidae; genus Phacochoerus; species Phacochoerus africanus. Next base: position 106,127,500 of record NC_062548.1, on the reverse strand, counting down.
GAAAAATTAGGTTTGAGAAATGGCCTTGCAGGCTTAATACTTAGCTACTACATTCCATGTGCTCCAGAACTATCCTACCTAGCATCTTTTCCGCATTGAGTCTGAAAAGAAAATAGCTAAGTTATTAACTATGGTACAATGTGATGGATAGGATCAAGGGTTATTTTGTTTTTTGACTTTTCCATAATGTGGTCTTAAGGGAGCAACTAAGTGCCTTTTTTTTTTTTTTTTGCCACACCTGAGGCGTGGGGAAAGTGCCCATGCCAGGGATTGATTCTCACAGCAGTGACACCAGGTCCTTAACTCACTTCACCAATAAAGAGGTGCTTTATTGATTTAAAAAGCTAGGGCCTTGGGGAGTTCACATTGTAGCTTATCAGGTTATGAAGCCAACTAGTATCCATGAGGATGCAGGTTTGATCCCTGGCCTCGCTCAGTGGGTTAAGGATCTGGCATTGCCATGAGCTGTGGTGTAGGTTGCAGACGAGGCTTGCCTGAGTTGCTGTGGCTGTGGCATAGGCCAGAAGCTGCAGCTCTGATTTGACCCCTGGCCTGGGAACTTCCATATGCCGCAGAACAGCCCTAAAAAAGCAAAAAAAAAAAGAAAACTAAGGTTTTGAAACCATAGATTGAAACTTTTCCCATCTCCTAGCAAAGAGCCCATCCCATTTCCTTCTCTGTGAGATAGGGTTTAACAGTACTAATTTGTTGAGGATTAAGTAACAATGTCCTTTTGACTTTTTTACTAGAATGGTAACTCTAAACCAGTAAGGTGTGGGGGAAAAAAAGATTATCAGGCTTTGAAATTGCCAACTAGTGCTTTTCTTCCCACCCTTTAAATAGTTCTGGATGTAACAGGTTTAATACTACCATATCATAAACCTAGGCATCTTTGCCTCATTTCTTTGGCTTGTCACCACACTCCAAACACTCCAAGACAAGCCAGGCCCCTAATATTTGTCATTTTGACCTCCTTTAACATGTTGTCCCAGCTACAGAATTAGGTACAGCCCTCCCCTGCCAAGTTCTCCAAGCAATAATTGCTCAGAGCCAAATCTAATGAATTCTTTGGTCCTGTCCTACACTCTGATAAACTCTTTGCCAACATTTCAGTTTTAGAGCTTCCGATTCCCAATTAGCTTAATATATCCTGGAAATCACTGTTCCTTCAAGATAGCCTACACAAAGACAAAAACGACAAATCCACAGTACCATTCATTTAACCTGAGTTACAAACTGACACTATTTCAGGACCACCCTCAGATTTTCTTCATCCTCAGGAGAGGAGACATAACTTGATACTTAGCTTCGTCAAAGCCCAAGGGAGGACCACCGAAATGAAGTCATGAGTACACAATACTTACCTCCCCATGCCTAGGAGAGAAAATCAAGATAAGGTTCCATGCCCAAAGTACTTAGTGTCTGACATGTTCAGTTATCTACCAATCAATGCCAGGTTTAAAATTTAGAAGGAATGAGTCTGGACCAGCACTTTTCAAGTCAATCACATGATAAATTTAGCAGTCCCAACACATAAAGACAGAAAAAAGGTGCACTGAACCAATGTTATCCTAATATATTGAACACAGGGGTAGTTAGCAGTCAAGGGTACAAAAGATGTTGTCCTACATACTCAATGTTCCCTCCCCCATTAAGGATAAATAAAATTTTCTATGCTTGTTTCTTAAAACCATTTTTGCTCCTACCCCTCCTCTATATCCTTTTTATCCTTTCATACTAATCTCTAGGATGAATCAGTAATCTACCCCAAAGGAAGATTAATGATTCCTACTCTTAGCTCAGAACTCCCACTTCCAAAAATTGATCAGGACTGTTTATTCTCTGCAGATTTATTGTTGAATAAACTTATCTTTATATAATACAGAACAATTAAAGCTGACCGAGTGCAACAAATAAGCCTGCTGATTACACACATAGCTTTATACCAACCATATAACACAGCCAGTAGTCAAAGATTCCAGTAACAGAGCATCCAAACTTCCAACATACTAATGATCATTCAGACCACTAAATAAGGCAGATCAGGACTCCCAAATTGCAATGCTATCCAATAACTTTGTTTAAAAGCATAAAAAACAGGCAGATAGCTGTGCCACCAGCAGTGATTTTTTTTTTCATCAAAACTATAGAGAATACCTGGTAAAAGCTCGACTCAATATTAACTCTTACTGCCCTACTAAAGATATTTAAACAATCTACTGGCTGTAACACTCTACACTCTACCAGATGCTACCAAAAAATAACTACATGAGGTGCTGCTAAATATAGGTGGGATTTACAAAACTGATATAATCTCATTAACATTTCTGATTGACATCTTTAATTACTTTGCACCAGCCTGGCAAAATAAGATAAAAATTATGTTGGTGTTGGGGAAGTGAAAAACCTAGCTTGGGAATTAACAGCTCTGCTCAGAATAAGGCAATTCATTCGAAGGGACAAAAAACTCATTTGAAGGGTTGGAAAATTTTGCAAAGCTGGTTTACATGAAACTGTTTTGTCCCAAATTCAGACAATTCCTCAAAAACAGAAAAACTTTGGCATGAAATTGGTTAATGTTGAAAACATCCTAAACAAACAAAACTCCCTAAAAATGGAGCTCTAATTTGATGCCATCTAATAAGCCTGAAAACCTGTTACATTCCATACTTAAATAGGAGTCAGAAAACTTTAAGATTCTCCAGCATCAAGTCCAACTACTTCTTATACCACATTAATAAACTCTGCTTACTTATTTCCTATCATGCTCACTTACAGCATATCAGCAGTCTCTATAGCCTGACACAGAAAACATCATTAGCCTGATAATATCTAACACCAACTCCCATAGATTTATTTAGGGACTGTGTCATGGTCATTCATGCCATTAAGTTCTTATCCACTTACCCAAATCTCTTAAGGGTAAAAAGCAATTTTCCAAGTGCATGTATTCTTGTCAATGATGTTCACACCATTAAACTTTGAATCTAGGTCTGTATTATGTTTAATATCAAGGTTGACTCCTGGAGCTTATCAAACTAAGGAGTATTAATATTGAACACAAATCAAAAATCTAGTTAGAAACATTTTATTTAAATGTGCCAAATAAAAACCCACATTTTCAGACCATAGGATGTTAATACATTCAACAAAAATTTATATTATCTTACTGCTGTGAATTTACAGAGTAATAGTCCAGATCCATTTTGATTAGACGGTTGAAATACCCTTCCCTAGGTTACACTTTACAGACATCACAAATCCCTTATAATAATGTAAACAAAATAACTTTTCCCTAAAAGGTGAACTTAAAAACTTTAGTCCACTCTTTCAGGACTTGCACTTCTTCTTGGACTTCCTGATGGGGAACGACTAAAAGGAAAAAAAACACATGAAGTTTGGAACCAATTAGTGTCTACTGAAACTTAAATGTCTTCTCACATACATGTCAGGGCAAAACTCAGGTTTCGACAAATTCAAAGGTGGCCAAGGATAGTAAGTTACTACAGCAGATCTAAAAAAATTTCATAAGGCTGCTTAATGACCTCTTTGCTGAAATTATAAAACTTATATAAAGAACAACTACTTGAACTCTAGGTTATTTTGATTCTCTAAGAAACTGTACCTAATATTTTTATATAGCACCAATTCTCCAAAGAGCTCAAAGCCTGCAAAGTAGGCAGTAAACAAATTCTGCATCCGCAAGGGCCACACTTGACAATTAAGATTTGGCAACAAATTATTTAGCTTACCTTCTTTTGGGAGATGGCGATCTGGACTTTGATCGGCTGTCAAAACATGAGAAATTCTATTAAGAAAAAGTACTATCCAATCCCTCTTAAATCACAATACCAAAAAATGAACCCCCAAACTGTTCTAAGCTTAAAATGTCAGGCTACAATTAAACTGAAAAAAACCTATGAAATTTTGCTAACAAAAGCCAATCTTCCAAAAACTGTTTTTCCTTCACAAAGTGAACTGCTTTATCATGATTAATCTTTTACACCCTGCTTAAAGCACAATTATTTCAGAATGACTCTCCATGCATCTATAAGTTCTAACACAGGCCTCTTAATAACCCCAAATTCACCAACTACTTCCTCACTGTAAGTTGACATGCCCTTGGTTCAGAAAGTCAGCCAGAAAAGGCCATGTAAAAATGAAGTTCTAAAGTTTGGTTTATTACTAAGGTACTGTGTCCTTAACACCTAAGCTTAGAGCTAACACTTGAAATTTCAACAACTAAAAAACACTTTGAACTCTTTGGATATTGGTGCCATATAACTAGAAGAACATCAGTGAGATTGTTAGCCTACCTGCTTCTTGGTCGTGAAAGAGACCTGGATCTTGATCTCGACCTGGACCGGGATCTTAACAAAAACAAAAATACGATTATACCAATTAGTCCATAGGAGTAATTTCCTTAAAACACCTACTGAGTACCTAGGAATAGAGGAGCTAGAACTGAGCAAGATGCCTTGTATCAGCCTAAGGTTGGACCCTCACATAGACTCCTGAACTTCATTTCTTCAGGTGGTAAAAACTCAGTTAAGTCATGACTGGGTAAGGCTTTGTTCCTGCATCATCAACTATGATCCAGGACCACTAATTTGTCACACAAGCCAAATCAAGGTGACATATAAACATCTTGAGGTTCTGCAATCAAATTAATTGCATTTATCTAGAAAAGGTCCAGAGCTTTTTCAAATGGACTCCAAGTTTTAGAATCCCTGCATTTAAAGTTTGCTATTACTGATTTGCACTAACTCCCAGTGCAATTCCGTACCACTGACTCAACATGAATAACATTATCTAGAATTTAATCAATTTCTATGACCTTTTAAGGCTTTCTACAAAGGAAATAAAAAAATACTGACATACCTAATTGGATTTCAACTTGTCCTTTCTGTGGCTAACCTAAATGTCTAGTTAAACAGTCTGGTTCATTGCTATCCTCAACAAATTTCTATGGTCTCAAACTCTCTTACCTATATACAACAGATATAATCTGACGACAGTCAAGTTTTCAACATGTTTAATCTGAGTGTTCACTGAAATGAACTGATTTGTGATTTGCACTCTCCTCTACCAGTCTCTGTAACTGCCCTTAAAAATCTTTAGTTGGGCTTTTCTTCATCTCTGTGTATAATCCAACTTTTTTCTTATTTTCTGAGGCATTCCATTTCAATTATGTCTTTATGCCACTCCATTGCTGTCATTAAGACGTGACAATCAAATACAATTAAGGGGGAAAAGAAAGTGCTACATACTGGAAATACCTCGATCCTTTTATAGAACCAGACCTAGATCGTCTGAGTGAAGCTGATCTTGATCTACGAAGAGACACAGATCTTGATCGCCGAGGAGAGGCTGATCTTGACCTAAAAATTAAATCGAAGTACTTTAAAAAGTCCACCTCCAATTACTTTTCCTATTGCTTATTAAGGTGAATTGAACATCATCTCTCACCTCCTTCCCCTGCTCCTGCTGCGTGAGCGAGAGTATCGCCTACCCCTGGATCTCGAATGTGATCTAGACCGTGACCTATTTTTCAAGTCAGAAAAGAGCAAAATGTTAGATGTTAACTCATTTTTGGAGTTTGTGTGCCTCTGCTGAAATCAAATCTCAAAACTATTTAAATTTAGTGTCTCATTTGGAAATAAAACTCTGGGCCTATTAGCTGTCTTATTAATTTTTTTTTTTTTTTACTACCTAAAAAAAGATTTGTTAAAAACTCAATTACATCTTAGAATTACATAATATAAAACACTGTAATGTGTATTTAAAATAAACCTTGCAAGTTTGCAGGTCGACCCTCTTTGGCCCATGGTCTAGTAGATCTAGACGATCTAGAAGTATCTATAGCCGATCGCTGCATCTAGATGTTTTCTTCAATCTAACGACGATCAAACTGACAGCCAAATGAGCCAGGTGAGGCTTGATTGACGCAAGAAGATTTTTCTAGTTGGGAATGTGGTCAATCTGGTGTTCCTCTTTCTAAACCGGAGGGGGCCCCAATTGTAAGCCAAATTTACTGTTACGGCGATCACCGTCTCAAATTTTCTGCCCTTTAAAGAATAAGGTGAAGCTAGGTGTAGATGACTCGAGGGGATCTGGCCTCTTATGCTGATCACCTCAAGGTCTAGGAGGATCTTAATTGTCGGATTTGCAAGGCGCCTCAGCATGATATCATAAGGCTCGTGACATTCTGAATCAAGGCGACTGACTCAAACGAAGAAACCTGAAAGGTTTTGACCAGGTTGATTATTAATATATTAACATTTCTTTAATTAAACAAAAATTGTAAAATACACCTGTACAATTAACATTCAAGTTTATAGAAAAACACTAGTTTCTGCCTTGCTAATAAAAAAATTACTTGATTAACTAGTACATCAATCGTTCCTTTATGAAAATAAGTACCTGCTTCTTCTCCGCCGGCTATAGCGATGACAATCATAAGCATAATGTCCCTTTTCGCCACACTCATAGCATCTATCATTGGGATCAAAGGGACGTCGGGCAGGTGGTCTATCAAAACGAGATCTCCGAGGCATGCCTGTTGATAGTTCAACTCTCACTCGAGAACCACAAATCACTCTATAAAAAAAGAAAAGTAACAAAATTCTAATGCTAAAAAAATGCTAAATATAAAACTTTACAACTGCTTTCTTTGCCCTCACAACCTTTGCTCTCCCCTTCCTGTCTTAATAAAACGATTAGCTATTTATCTAAAATCTCCTCCAGACTACATAATCCAAACTTAGCACAGGAACTGTCTCGCTTAACATTTTAAGTTTCATAACTGACATCTCACTTACTTGCCATCCAGGCCTCGCACTGCATCTTCTGCATCTCTAGGATCTTCAAATTCCACAAAGGCAAATCCTGGAGGATTTCTGGCAATCCACACAGTTCTTAAGGGACCATAATAACTGAAAGCCCTTTCTAACTCTCCTTTGCCAGCACCAGTTCCCAGGTTACCAACATACACCTTGGTTTCTGTTTAAAAACGTAAATAAAAAAACGCATGTTATGCAAAATCTGGTTTAAGTTTGAATGAAACCTCTGCCTTAAAAGAGACCATCTTTAAGACTGTGCAAAGCACGTTTAACGCTCTACCAAGGACTGAATTTAATCTCAAAACCAGCAAAGCCTGTACACTTCTGGAAAGCTAAGCATACGACAAAATTCTTCACATTCAAATAAGCGGGGAGGAACCTCCAAAACACAAGCGCAGCTGCGTGGTAGGGTGTTCCGCCCCGGCCCCGCCCCCGAGTCCCGGCAGCCCCCGGAGCGCTGGGAGCGCGCGGGCCAGCGGCAACAGCGGCGTCGGCGGCGGGCGGGCCCCGGCGGGGGCCGGGTCGGCTGAGCGGGGCTGCGCCGGCTCTCGTTCTCCACGGCAAGCGCCCCAGGCGCAGGCTCGCCCTTGACTCCAGCTCCCCGCCCCAGAGCCATAAACTGCGCTCGAAAGAGCTAAAAGAGAAAACAAACCAGCCGCCAGACGAAAAGATTATGTCTCCATTCCCACTCCGCAATTCCACCGACTGACGAGAATACCCAGCTCGAAGCTGCCGGTTTAGCTCAGTCTTAAATTCACCCCTGAATTTACGGCACATCTGTCTGCTAAAGTGGCGGGAAAGCGCCAAGGAAATGCGCCACCATGGTCGTCAATGTGCGCAAAATGGCAGCCGAGGGCGGGGGGGGGGTGTGGGGGACGGGCGGGCGGCTTAGGTTAGGGCAATAGCAAAACTGAGCGACAACCCGGCTCAAACTGGGCGAGAGAAAAAGGCCCAAGAACTGCTCAAAACCCCAGCAAGACCTACCCCCGCCATCCCCTGTCTTTCTTGCACCCCGCCCCCGCCGCCTCCGGCTTCGTATGGTGTGCGCCGAAGCCGCCATTACGCACGCGGAATAACCGTCTCCCAACCGCCGCGCCAACCCCACGGCCTCTAAATACTCACTACACCCACAGAAACGTCTCTCACTGGGCCCCAGCCTCTTACCTCCTCCGTACCGCCCGTAGCGCGACATGATGACTGGCCCGCAAGCTCTGCTCCTTTAGCTCGCAGTGCCCACAGAACGAGTAATACAAAAGCTGCAACACACCCAGCGTCGCCAACGATCCCGGCGGCACTACGAGGAAGCGCCTGGGTTCGCACTTATATATGCGGCGGCTGGGTTCCGTTGCGCATGCGTCATCTCGACGTTCTGCGCGGCACAAAGGAGCTGGGCGGAAACAGACGAGAAGCCGCGCGGAGGGAACTGAGGGGGCTAAGACGCGGATCACGGGCGGAGGGATACGTTTCTATGGCAACTCCACGATCTTGTCCATAAACCCGTGCCCTTCCCTGCGTTGTCCCGCCCCCTCCCCTCCCCCTTTTCTCTGTGCCCTCCTAATTTTCCTTCCCTCTCCTTCCATCCTTTCATTTTCCCAGTATACGGCCCCTCGGCCCTAGTAATCTTGTTACAGGTGCACTAGACCGGCCTTATGAAAGTCTGTAAAATTTAACCGCTGATGTTGCGCCGTCGCCGCCTTTCTGCTGGGGGACCAGGCCTAGAGTGAAACTCATTGATCTTTGGGGCTCATCAGAGGTAATCGTGAGTTTAGCCAGGGAACCCCGGCGTTCTGAGTATTGGTGTCTACACCATAGGCCTCAAAAGGGGCAACCACCCCCAGGGACCGCCCGCCCTGCACCGACCCTCCAGCCCCCTCAGAACCAGTCACCAATTTTCACCAACATGGTCCGAGTCTTGGAGTCTGGGGAACAAAGGAATAGAGGGTTTTTTCACCCCATTATGCTAAAATTATGACAAAACCCTAAATCCTTAAATCATTTTGGTATGGCAATTCTGAAATTTGCATTTGAAGCACGGGGTAACATTTGTGCTTCCTTTCTAGTGCTTTCTGCGTTGTATTGTATCATCCCCTGATACTCTCAGTTCGTGAGGACTGGGACTTTATAAGTCTTTTCTGAGTAGCAGCCTTGATGCTCAACCACTCTGTATATCAAATATCTGAAAATCTTTATGTTAGAATCGCTAAAAATCCAGTTTCGATTTTATGCAATGCATTTGCCAGACACCAACGCTGTAAATACATATTTAACTTCTTTTTTTTTACCACTTATAAGAAAAAGGCATTACACTATAAACAGGATACACGAGTTGTAAATGTTCCACAAAAAAGAGGAAATTTTTAGGTATTTGTATTTTTTTTTCATCTGTTTTAACTTCACTTGGCGTGTATGTGTAGATGTGGTATACAGAGTATAGGAGAAAGGAGACTTAAATAAGCCTTTATTTGGGTGAATAAAGTATGGATTCTCTCAGGTAATGCTACAAATTTATAGTTTTTTTTCAGTTTTCAAATTATGGAAGGAATCGGTCTATCTCTAGAAAATCTCTAGCAAGAAAATAGAAGTTCTGTACAGTTTATGTTTGTTTTACCTTACTGATTTTTCCTTATCTACTTATCAAGATTCTTCTGGAAAGGATTAAACAATAAATATATTTTTATATTCTTTATATAGAAAGAATATCAATTTTGTAAAGCCTCACTAATTAAACTTTATTCTGTTAAGAATTTAATGACAAAAAAAATAATTTAATGACAATTACTGTTGGACAAAACATAGGTAATTTACTGAGAGTACTTATTATATGCATAGCTCCTAATAGGCCTCAATAAATATTTTTTCACTCTGAATACAAGTCTATTGTACAAAAGAGAATTTCTAAGAATATAATAATGTAAACAGTACAAAAAGAAGATCCAACCTATAACAAATTGCTTTCAAGCTCATTTAAGGAAAACCCTGATTGGCTTGCCTGTCTTTTTAGCTAAGTATTATTTATTTCTATTAAAGGAAGGCCAATTCTAGGCTGAGCTTTGCTAACCTGGTTGCTGTGAAAAAATAATAGTACTGTATACTGCTTTTGTACAGTTGTACTGAACACTTTCTTTAAGAACATGTAACCAATTACATGTCAATATAAATTAGGGAGTTTTTTTTTTTTAAGAGTTGTTTTTATTTCTGCTGATTCTTTTGAAATCAGTTTCACCTACATAAATTTCATATTAAATTAAGATCACATTCCCAGATTCAATTTGAATGTGAAAGTTACTTAATTTGATTCAGTGAATATTCTAGTATTTCCTAACATGACCTTCTAAATAATTCTCAAGTTATGGTTATTAAATATCAACAATATTAGTTTATGAAGGGGGTATGTCTTAATCCTTTCATTGCAGCTTTCAAAATGTATTTGCCTTTCCTAGGTTCAGTATTTCTGGAGAAACATTGAAGAAAAATTCACTTTTTATCTTACTTTATTCTCCATCTTAGTTTCATTTTTAAATCATTGTCAAACATTTCGGCTTAGGTGTGAAAACTTTAGAACAAAAACAAGTTTAGAGCTTTTGCACAGGTATCAGTTTTTAATTTAAAAATCATCTTTATATTATAAAAGTATTACCAACATTTATCTTTTAAGATGTATTTCCGTATGCACTGTGTATGTTTGTACTGTAGGTCAATCTGAACAGCTGTATTCAACCACAACTTTCTTTTCTTTTTTCAACATTTCATAATCTTCTGTACCCTCAAGAAGGTTGAGAAATTCTGGAAGGAAAAATTCTTAGTGGCATGTTTATACTACTTTTATATTGTATAAAGAAATTAACTTCTCACTAGCCAAGTACTGGACTGCAGTCAGTACTGAAGTATATAGGAGAGAGAGGGGAACTACTGTTAAAGAATGACAGGGCTTTGACCAAGAGTAAAACTAAGAAGAGGAAAATGCGATGCAAGAGTGCCCCAATGATAGAAACCCAAATGGGTGGTTTGGGAGTATAAAGCAGCTTAAGAGTGAGGCTTTCTGAGAAAAGACTGTGTTAAAAAATGTGAAACTGTAAAGCCATCAAGCCCTAAACTAATCAATTTGTTGTTTCTTCTCTAAAGGAAGAATAGTAATGAAAGGGACTTGGTCAGCTTGATGTCTTAATTAGAGAGAGCTAGACTAGCTTAGAGTTTAGCACTTAGCACTGTCTTGGAAGGAGCAAACCTATGTTAATTAACCACCTCTCAGCTGTACTTAGACCATTGACTTTCCTTTGTTTGATGTTTTGCTACTGAGTTATTAGTCCCTGAAAATGAATATCTTCTACTGTAAATTAACAGACATAATTTTAGTTCAAGGGGGAAAGAAGTGGGGTGGACTGGGAGTTTGGGGTTAGTAAATGCAAACTATTACATTTAAAATGGATAAACAATAAGGTCCTACTGCATAGCACAGGGAGCTATATCCGATCTTCTGGTTCAGACCATGATGGAAAATAATATTTAAAAAAAGAATGTATGTATGTATGTGTGTGTGTGTGTATGTATATACTGACTAAGTCACTTTCCTGTACAGTTGAAATTGGCACAAATCAACCATACTTTAGTAAAAAATAAAAAAATAATTTTAGTTCAAAAATCCTTTTTTAGGAGAGATGGTGTAGTGTAATGACGAAGAGTGTAAGAGTGTAAGTGTCACGGAGTGTGACAGAGTGGGGTTTGAAGCTTGGCTCCACTATTAAAGAGCTGACTACTTTTAACCAAGTTTTGAATCTCCTGGTACTTCGGCTTGCTCATCTGCAAAATGTGATTTAATAATAGTACCTTGTCTCAGATGTTAGGATTGGATGAGTTAAACCAAGTATGTAACATTGCATACTGTCTAGCACACACAGAGTGTTCAATAAATGTTAGCTGTTAGTAATAGGAGGAGGAGGAGCAGCAGCAGTTTGATTAACCTTTGCAGTTGCTAAAAATTTGATAGGAGTTGGGCACTTGACAAAATTAAAGTTTCTGCAAAGCTGAGGACTAGACTCTGGAACATGGTTGTGATTGGCTTTGGACACACCTGAGATATCTTTGTCTCTTTACTCAGTGATTTCAGTATGGGAAATTGCCACTTTTCTTTTTTGACCCAATCCACATAGAGGAAAATATTCTGGCACATGTAACATGCAAATACTTAGAAATTGTCTTCATGAAAAGTAAATTTCCATGAACCCCAAAATCAAATTCTGAAACTTTCTTAAGGGTTCTATGCAAAAGTATTTGCCTATAGAATGGGGAGATGTGTGTTCATGAGCACTATGGAAATTGTCACTTTTTATTACAAAGTTTAGACTTGGAAGCTAATTTCTATAAGAATAGGTACACCTTTTTTAAAAAAGTGAATGATGGAGTTACCGTTTGGGCTCAGCAGAAACAAACCCAACTAGTATTCATGAGGATGCAGGTTGGATCCCTGGCCCCTCTCAGTGGATTAAGGATGGGGCTTAGATCTGGCATTGCTGCAGATGTGGTGTAGGCCAGCAGCTGCAGCTCTGATTCAACCCCAAGCCTGGGAACTGTCATGTGCCTCCCCTATGGCCCTACAAAAAAAAAAAAAAACAAAAACCAAAGAATGAAATCTACTTCAAAACCTATGGCAAATGGAAACATACACTACAACTCTCAGATAATTATGTTTAGACTGCATGTGAAAGAAATGGCTTGAAATTCAGAGAAGGAATTATTCATTTTTATTTTAATTTTTAATGGCCACACTCAAGGGATATGGAAGTTCCAAGGAGCCAGGGATGGAATCCGAGCCACAGTTGCAACCTACACCATAGCTGCAGCAACACTGGCTCCTTAATCCACTGCAACGGACTGAGGGTTAAACCCGCACCTTCACAGTGACCCAAACTGCTGCAGTCAGATTCTTAACCCACTGCACCATAGTAGGAACTCCAGGAAGAAGTTTTTAGATCACTAGTCTGACCATCTCATTTTTCAAAGGAGACTAAGAATTGCTGCATGATGAGTGCAGTGGTTCCCAAATCCTGCTGCAAGGACTGTCAGTTGGAGCATTGATGAAAATTTCTCCAGTCTCAGAAAAATATAAACTATTGCCAATCATTCTTTCTTGGGAAAAAATCTTTTCTTCTGTAATAACATCATTTTTTTCTGTTAAAATGCTTCTCCCTACTCCTCTTTTTTAAGGAAAGGATGCTAGGAATCATTTTTTTAATCCCATGTGTTTTTCTTTTTTATTTAATTTTAATTTTATATTGGAGTATTGTTGATTTACAATGTTGTGTTAGTTTTAGATGTATGGCAAAGTGATTCTGTTATACATATACATATATTCATTCTTTTTCAGATTCTTTTCCCATATAGGTTATTACAGAATATTGAGTAGCTATCCCTGTGCTATACAGTAGGTCGTTGTTGATTATCTATTTTATATATAGTAGTGTGTATATGTTAATCCCACACTCCTAATTTATCCCTCCCTCATGTCTTGTCTTTTCTTTTTTGTTCTTTTTAAGCCTGTACCCGTGGTGTGTGGAACTTCCCAGGCTAAGGGTGGAATTGGAGCTGCAGCTGCTGGCCTACACTACAGCCACAGCAATGCAGGATCTGAGCTGCATCTGCGGCCCACGCTGAAACTTGCGGCAACACCCCATCCTTAACACTATGTTGGGTTCTTAACTCCTGAGCCACATGGAAACTCCTCTCCATCGTGTGTTTTCTTGATTGAAAAAAGTTTGTCCCCTCCATTCCCTAATTTTTTTTTTTAGTCTAGTTTTCCAAATTCAAGAGTCTAGAATCTATAGTAAGGAACAAAGTATGACTTTACCCAGTAAAAAATATAGAAAAAAAATAAGAAGAGCAAAAAAGAAATGTCTATCCTTACTAAAAATGCAAATTACAACAACATGCTATTTTTGTCAGGAGTGCAGTGAAATTGGCACTTACACTAATGAGAATGTGAGGAGTTCCTGCTGTGGAGCAGTGGGTTAAGAATCAGAATACAGCAGTTCCCGATGTGGCTCAGTGGTTAATGAATCTGACTAGGAACCATGAGGTTGTGGGTTCGATCCTTGGCCTTGCTCAGTATGTTAAGGATCTGGCGTTGCCATGAGCTGTGCTGTAGGTTGCAGACGAGGCTCTGATCCTGATCCTGAGTTGCTGTGGCTCTGGTGTAGGCCAGTGGCTACAGCTCTGATTAGACCCCTAGCCTGGGAACCTCCATATGCTGTGGGAGTGGCCCTAGAAAAGGCAAAAAACAAACAAACAAACAAAAGAGTCGGAATGCAGCAGCTTGGGTCGCTTGGGAGGTGCTGATTCAATCAGCATGGGTTAATGGAGCCAGTGTTACCACGGCTGCAACCTATGCCTATGCTGTAGACTTTGGCTTGAAATCAGTCCTTGGCCAAGGAGTTTCCATATGCTGCATGTGCAGGCATTAAAAAACAAAAAAAAAAGTGTGAGATTTGAAGAGGTCAATTAGGCAATATGTTTTAAAATGATTAAATTATGTGTTTTTTTAGCTCAGCAATCCTCCTTTCTGGAGTTTATTCTAGGAATTAATCATAGATATGTGTAAAGACTTATATGCAAAAATGTTGGTAAGATCTGATGTATAATGTCAAAAACTGGAGCTAGCTTGAAATGAAACAAATTGGTTAAATGTTATGGCACATAAATTGGTTACATATATTGTGGCCATTAAAAACCACATTGGGAGTTCCTGTCATGGTGCAGTGGAAACCAATCTGACTAGAAACCATGAGGTTGCAGGTTCGATCCCTGGCCTCGCTCAGTGGGTAAGGATCTGACGTTGCCATGAACTGTGGTGTAAGTTGCAGATGCGGCTCAGATCTGGCATTGCTGTGGCTGTGGCTGTGGCCAGCACCAACAGCTCTGATTCGACCTCTAGCCTGGGAACCTCCATATGCCATGGGTGTGACCCTAAAACAAAGACAAAAAAAAAACCCACATTGTAGGAGTTTCCTGGTGGTTCAGCAGGTTAAGGATTTGGCATTGCCACTGCTTCGGCTTAGGTTGCCATTATGGCAAGGGTTTGATCCCTGGCCCAGGAACTTCCAAATGCTGCAGGCATAGCCAAAACAATAAATAAACAAATAAATGTAATTTGTCATTTTTTTTTAAAATTTTTTTGTCTTTTTAGGGCTACACTCGTGGCATATGGAAGTTCCCAGTCTAGGGGTCAAATCAGAGCTACAGCTGCCAGCCTACACCACAGCCATAGCAACACAGGATCGGAGCTGCATCTTCAACCTACACTGCAGCTCACAGCAACACTGGATCCTTAACCCACTGAAGGAGATCAGGGATTGAACCCATGTCTTCATGAATACTGGTCAGATTCATTACTGCTGAGCCACAATGGGAACTCCCTAAGTTTTCTTGTTTTGTTTTCCTGTATTTTACAACTTTCCTGTAATTTTTTTTTTTTAATGGAAAGCTTGGAGACAGGAATTCTAAGTTTGAACTGAGAATCACAATTTAGTACTTGTGTTCATTGGAACATGTGACCGTACTTGTCATTCTAGGCTCAGTATTTCTCAGAAGAAAATGAAGGTTTTAATGATGCTATCCATGGGTGGGTAGTGTTGTGAACGCAGTTTATGTGAGTTTGTTTTTTTAAAAATGATTTCTGCCTCCACAATCTTTTTTATTCCCCATTATTTGGCTGCCCTGAGGTATATTGAGTTCCTGGGGCAGTGATCAGATTTAAACCTCATTCGCAACCTATGCTACAGCAGTGCCAGATCCTTAACCCCCTGTGCCAGGCCAGGAATTAAACCCAAGTGCTGGCACTACAGAGATGCTACCAATTCCATTGTCCTACTGTGGGAACTCCAGCTTTGGTTATTTTTTTTTCTTTTATGATAAAAAATTTCTTTTATAAAATTATTATATAATTATATATATTATATATAACACTTAAATATATAAATAAATTATATAATATAATAAACTGTGTTATTATTTTATAATAAAAATTAAATGTAATCTTAAATATAGATAAATAAATATAAATATTTTAAGTGGAAGTAGTAATGGGGGAATTAAACAGGATAGTTAATATAGGGATAATCTAGCATTAATATGTACACTCCCAAACTGTTAACTGTTGTTGCCTCTAGGACATGGAATTTGTTTGATGATAGAGTGGAGCTTTCATTTTTTACCTGTACAGTGTAGCCTTCTGCATTGTTTGAAGGTTTTGTTGTGGGGGGGTTGTGTTTTTTTTTCTTTTTTCTTTTTTTTTGGCCACACCTGTGGCATGTGGAAGTCTCTGGGCCACAGATCGAACTCATGCCACAGCAGCAACCTGAGCCACTGCATTCATAACACTGGATTCTTAAACTGCTCTGCCACAAGGGAATTCTGGTTTTGTGTCTTTTTAAAAAAAACTAGTACTTTTTTTAATAATGCCTCAATATACCCCATACTTTCTTTTTTTTTTTTTTTGTCTTTTTGCCATTTCTTGGGCCGCTCCTGCGGCATATATGGAGGTTCCTGGGCTAGGGGTCGAATCGGAGCTGTAGCTGCCAGCCTACGCCAGAGCCACAGCAACGCAGGATCCGAGCCGTGTCTGCGACCTACACCACAGCTCACGGCAACGCCAGAACCTTGACCCACTGAGCAAGGGCAGGGATTGAACCCACAACCTCATGATTCCTAGTCGGATTCGTTAACCACTACGCCACGACGGGAACTCCCCCATACTTTCTATACCTTTTACGCAACCTTATTTTCCTTCATAGCTCTTCTTACCTCTCACCTGTTCATTTATTCTGTAAGAGTCTCTCACAGTGTGAAATATACAAGGACAGAGACAATGTCTTACTCACAGATGCATTCCTACTACCTGGCATTGTTCTTGGCCTATACAGTACTAGGTTCTCAATAATATTTGCAGAATTAATGAATTCTACTAAGAAACTGTTTCAGCAACTTCACATGGTTGTCGCTCAGTTGATATTTACAAATGATTTTCCCAAGGTTATACAGTTATTTCAGGCCCAAATCTGAACCTCTGATTCTCTCAGTCCACAGAGCTTTCTTTTGCAAAACACTGCCTTTCTAAAAGTAACTTGTTTTGGCTTTTTTACCAACTCTTTGAGAGTTGTAGTGAAACACTTATTTTGGTTTTTGTTGTTGTTGTCTGGCCTTGCCCACAGCAGGCATATGGAAGTTCCTGGGCCAGGTATCAAACCCATGCCACTGCAGCAACTCAAGACACAGCAGTGACTACACCAGGTCCTTAACTTGCCGAACCACCAGGGAACTGCTTTGCATGCTAAAAATGTGCCTGTGAAACCTGCAAAATATGCTACCATTTTCCAGTGGGACATCGTTGGTATTTAAAACAACAAAAACTCCACTTTAATCCTAGAATTTCTCCTTAAAAATTTTTTTTGTTGAAGTATGGTTGATGTACAATATTATATAAGGTACAAATGTACAATATAGTGATTCACATTTTGTAAAGATTATACTCTATTTATAGTTATTATAAAATATTGGCTATAATCTCTGTTGTAGAATATATTTTATACCTAATAGTTTGTTCCTCTAAATCCCCTATCCCTATAATGCCCCTCCTCCCTTCCCTCTCCCACTGGTAACTACTGGTTTGTTCTCTGTATCTGTGAGTCCACTTTTTTGTTATTGATACACATATTCACTAGTTTGTTGTATTTTTTAGACTCCACGTATAAGTGTTATCAGACCATATTTATCTTTCTCTGACTTATTTCACTCAGCATAATGCCTTCCAAGTCCATCCACACTGTTGCAAATGGCAAAATTTTCTTCTTTCTTATGGCTAAATGGTATTCTGTTGTATGTGTGTATATCTATCTATCTATCTATCTATATAATATTTTGTTTATCCATTCATCTACTTATGGACACAAGTTGCTTCCATATCTTGGCAATAGTAAGTAATGCTGCTGTGAAAATTGGGGTTCAGGTATCTTTTTTTTTTAAATTATTTATTATTATTTTTTTCCCACTGTACAGCAAGGGGGTCAGGTTATCCTTACATGTATACATTACAATTACATTTTTCCCCCAGCCTTTCTTCTGTTGCAACATGAGTATCTAGACAAAGTTCTCAATGCTATTCAGCAGGATCTCCTTGTAAATCTATTCTAAGTTGTGTCTGATAAGCCCAAGCTCCCGATCCCTCCCACTCCCTCCCCCTCCCATCAGGCAGCCACAAGTCTCTTCTCCAAGCAGGTATCTTTTCAAATTAGTGTCTGTGGGCTTTTTTTTTTTTTTTGATAATATATCCAGGAATGGAATTGCTACATCATATGATAGTTCAATTTTTAGTTTTCTAAGAAAAACCTTTATGCAGTTTTCCACAGTGTCTGCACCAATTTACATCCAACCAACAGTATTCTAAGGTTCCCTTTTCTGTACATCTTCACCAGCATTTGTTATTTGTGTTCTTTTTTCTTTGTTTCTTTTTTTTTCTTGTTTTTTTTGCCTTTTTATGCTGCACCCTTGCCATATGGAAGTTCCCAGGCTAGGGGTGGAATTGGAGCTGCAACTACCAGCCTACGCCATAGCCGCAGCAACATCAGATCCAAGTCATATCTGCTGCATACACTGCAGCTCCCAGAAATGCTGGATCCTTAACCCACTAAGCAAGGCCAGGGATGGAACCCGCAACCTCATGGTTCCTAGTCCGATTAATTAACCACTGAGCCATGACAGGAACTCCTGTTTGGGGTTTTTTTGATGTTGACTTATATGACCTGTTTATATATGTTGGATATTAACCCCTTATCAAGTCATGTCATTTGCAAATATTTTCTGCCATTCAATAGGTTGTCTTTTCATTTTGTCAGTGGTTTCCTTTGTTGTGCAAAAGCTTTTAAGTTTAATTCAGTTTCATTTGTTGATTTTTGCTTTTATTGCCTTTGCTTTAGGAGATGGATCCAAAAAAATATTACCGCAATTTATGTAAAAGAGTTTCTGCCTGTGTTTTCCTCTAGGAGTTTTAGGGTATCTGCTCTTACATTTAGGTCTTTATCTTTGTATATGATAATAGAGAATGTTCCAGTTTCATTCTTTTACCTGAGCTCTCCAGTTTTCCCAGCACCACTTATTGAAGAGACTGTCTTTTCTCTATTGTATATTATTGCCTCCTTTATCATGGATTAATTGACCATAAATTTGTGGGTTTATTTCCAAACTCTCTATTCTGTTCCATTGGTCTTTTTTTTTTTTTTTTCTTTTTACGGCCACACGTGGCATATGGAAGTACTCAGGCCAGGGGTCGAATCAGAGCTGCAGCTGGGGCCTACACTGCAGCTTATGGCAATACCAGATCTTTAACCCACTGAGTGAGGCCAGGGATTGAACCTGCATCCTCACAGAGACAACATTTGATCCTTAACCGACTGAGCCACAATGGGAATTCCTTTTGCATTGATCTTTTTGTGACAGTACCATACTGTTTTGCTGACTGTAGCTTTGTAGTATAGTTGGAAGTGAAGGCGCATGATTCGTCCAGCTCTGTTCTTTCTCAAGACCATTTTGGCTGTTCAGCAGGGTCTTGTCTTTTGTGTTTCCATACAAATTTTAAAAATTTGTTCTAGGTCTGTGAAAAATGCTATTGGTATTTTGATAGGGATCATATTGAATCTGTAGGTTGCCTTGGTATTATGTTCATTTTAACAATATTAATTCTTCCAATCTAAAAATATGGTAGGAGTTCCTGTTGTGGTGCAGTGGAAACCCAAGCGGTGTCCATGAGGATGATGGTTCCATCCCTGGCCTCTCTCAGTGGGTCAAAGATCTGGCATTGCCATGAGCTGTGGGGTAGGTTGCAGACATGGCTTGAATCTGGTGTTGCTGTGGCTGTGGCTAGGCCAGCAGCTGTAGCTCTGATTTAACCCCTAGCCTGGGAGCTTCCATATGCCACAGTATAGGCCTAAAAAGCAAAAAAAAAAAAAAAAAACCAATTAAAATTAAAAAATAAAAAATTTTGGTATATTTTTTCATCTGTTTGTATCATCTTCAGTTTCTTTCATGAGTGTCTTAATAGTTTTCTAAATCCAGGTCTTTTACTTCCTTGTGCAGGTTTATTTTTATTCCTAGATAATCTTACTGATGCAATGGTAAGTGGGATTTTCTTTCTTTCTTTCTTTCTTTTTTTTTTTTTTTTTGTCTTTTGCCATTTCTTGGGCTGCTCCCGCAGCACATGGAGGTTCCCAGGCTAAGGGTCTAATCGGAGCTGTAGCTGCCGGCCTGCACCAGAGCCACAGCAACGGGGGATCCGAGCCGCGTTTTGACCTACACCACAGCTAACGGCAACGCCAGATCATTAACCCACTGTGCAAGGGCAGGGATCGAACCCACAACCTCATGGTTCCTAGTCGGATTCGTTAACCACTGCGCCATGACGGGAACTCCTCTTTCTTTCTTTGTCTTTTTTTTAGGGCCATATGCGTGGCCTATGAAAGTTCCCAGGCTAGGGGTCAAATCAGAGCTGCAGCTGTTGGCCTACACCACAGCCGCAGCAACACCAGATCTGAGCCACTTCTGTGACCTACACCACATTCACGGCAATGCCAGATCCTCAAACCACTCAGCGAGGCCAGGGATCGAACCTGCGTCCTCAGATCTGTCCCCACTGAGCCATGACGGGAACTTCCTGGGATTTTCTTAATTTTTCTTTCTTTTTTAAACATTTTTTTTTTTATTGGAGTATAGTTGATTTACAATGTTGTGTTAGTTTCAGGTGTATAGCAGAGTGATTCAGTTTTACATTTAAACACATCCATTCTTTTTCAGAGTCTTTTCCGGTGTAGGTTATTATAGGGTAGTGATACCTTGTTTTGTTTATTTTTATTTTTTTGGCCACACCCATGGCATGCAGAAGTTCCCAGGCCAGGGACTGAACCTGTGCCACAGCAGTGACGACACCGGATCCTTAAATGCTAGGCCACCAGGAAACTCCCTAAACTTTCCTTTCTGATCTTTCATTATTCTTGTATAAAAGTGCAACAGATTTCTGTATATTAATTTGTATCCTGAAACTTTAGTGAATTCATTGATAGGCTTTAGTAGTTTTCTGGTGATGTTTTTAGGATTTCTATGTATAGTATCATGTCAACTGTAAACAGTGACGATTTTACTTCTTCCTTTCCAATTTTGATTCTTTTTATTTCTTTTTCTTCTCCGATTGCTAGGACTAGAACTTCCAAAACAATGTTGAATAAAAGTAGCAAGAATGGGCATCCTTGTCTTGTTACTGATTTTTTTTTTTTTGTCTTTTTAGAGCTGCACCCCCAGCATATGGAGGTTCCCAGGCTAGGGGTCTAATTGGAGCTGTATCTGCTGGCCTTCGCCACAGCCACAGCAACACGGGATCCAAGCCACATCTGCAACCTACACCACAGCTCACAGCAATGCTGAATCCTTAACCCACTGAGCAAGGCCCACATCCTCATGGATACTGTTGGGTTTGTTAACCACTGAGCCACGACAAGAATGCCTTGTTCCTGATCTTAGAGGAAATCTTTTCAGCTCTTCACCATAACGAATGATGTTAGCTGTGGATTTGTCATATGTGACCTTTATTATATTGAGGTATATTCCCTCTGTGCCAACTTTTTGGAGTTTTTTTTTTTAAATCATAAATGGATGTTGAATTTTGTCAAAAGCTTTTTCCACATCTATTGAGGTTATCATTTAAAAAAAAATGTTATGGCCACACCCACAGCATATGTAAGGTCCAAGGCCAGGCATTGAATCGGAGCCACAACTGTGACCTACATTGCAGCTGTGCCAATGCCCGATCCTTTATTCATTTATTTATTTATTTGTTTGTGTATTTATTTATTTTATTTTTTCGGGCTGCGCTCATGACATATGGAGGTTCCTAGGCTAGGGTTCCAATTGGAGCTACAGCTGCCAGCCTACACCACAGCCACCGCAACGCAGGATCTAAGCTGCATCTGCAACTTACACCACAGCTCAAGACAATGCCAGATCTTTAACCAATTGAGCAAGGCCGGAGATCAAAGCTGCAATTTTATGGATCCTAGTTGGATTCGTTTCCGCTGTGCCACGACAATGGGAACTCCGATGCCAGATCCTTTAACCCTCTGCAGTGGGCCCGGGATCAAACCAAGCCCTCACAACAACCCAAGCTGCTGCAGTCAGGCTCTTAACCCCACTGTACCACAGCAGGAACTTCTATCATATGGTTTTTATTCTTCAATTTGTTAATGTGTGTATAACATTCATTAAGTTATAGATATTGAAAAATCCTTGAATCTCTGAATAAATCTCACTTACTATGGTATATGATCCTTTTAATGTATTGTTGGGGTCTGTCTGCTAATACTTTGTTGAGGATTTTTGCACCTATGTTCATCAGTGATATTGGCCTGTAATTTTCTTTTTTTGTGATGTCTTTGGCTGGTTTGGAATAGAATTTGGATAGTATTGTTCTATCTGGTTATATACCATGAAAAGTTTTTTATTGTATTTTTATGCACAAATACCCCTAGCCCCTCTTTCTTCATCCTTCTCCCATTCAGTGCAGTGGGTTCAAGGTTTCTCATACAGATAAGTGCATTACTATAAAGTTAAAATCCCCGTGATGGAGATAAGTTTGCTATGCTAGTCTTCCTAGGTGTAGGAATCAAATTATTTTCTTGACATTTGCTGGTTACACTTATTATAGCACAATATTGGAAGGCCTTTTGATTTTTGGTTGCCTCAGATTTCAAGGAGGCAGTATTGCTACAGTTAAGCATCTTCAAATGAGATGCTAGTGAGAACAACTTTTGCTTTCCATAGGAGCCTTCCAACTTCCATGAAAGGAAAACTTTCAATATCTGTGAATTTTTGCTTTCAGACTAGGAGGAGAGTATACATCATTCAATACCTTTGACACTGCCTAATCTAGAATCATGGTAATGATATGTGTGCTTCATTTCATCTTTTCTTCATCAAAAGAATGTATTATGTGCTTAACAAATATAAGCTACTATACTTAAATATAATACTATACTTATTACCAGGATAAAATGATAATAAAAGTATGAACCTTACTCTTAAGACCTAATAGGATACAAACACACAAAAACGTTTATATTTTAAAACCAAATTGATTTGGATTCCATTATTTCAGATTTAATAACTTTCTCGCTTCTTTCCTATTAACCATTCTATTCTTTCTCACCCTGAGTTTTGCTCTAAGTCCTAGTCAAAGTTTTCATAAATCATTTCCCATTTTTCTGTTTCCTACCCCTAGTGCTGTTAAATTCCAAAGGTACTATTTCCTTCTTTTTTTTTTCTTTCTTTCTTTCTTTCTTTCTTTCTTTTTTTTTTTGGCACGCTCCAGGCATGTGGAGGCTTGTGGCCAGGACACAAGCCACTGCAGTAACAATGCCAGATCCTTAATCTACTGTGCCATAAGAGAACTCCTTTCTTTATTATTATTATGTTTCTGTTGTACAACATAGCAATTCACAATATTTAAAGTTATATTCTGCTGATAGTTATTATAAAATATTGGCTATATTCCCTGTGTTATACTATATATCCTTGTATCTTATTTATTTTATACATTTGTACCTCTTAATCCCCTTCTTCTATCTTCCCCCTAACCCCTTCCCTCTCCTCACTGGTAAACACTAGTTTGTTCTCTATATCTGAGTCTGTTTCTTTTTTGTTATATTTATTAGTTTGCTTTAGTTTTTAGATTCCAATATAAGTAATATCATACGGCATCTGCCAAAGCTGCTGTTTCTGATAGTACACTTGCATTGTGTTAATTCCTTTAGTTATCTTCTGTCTAGTTCCTTTGTTTGTTATTAGTCATTGGTTGGCCCAGGTCTTGGTCAGTCTGTTAGCTCTTTAAGTTGTCCTGAAGCACATTTCCCTATATTTTTTGTTTGATAGTGGTGTTTTGCTCAGCCTCCTCCCCCCAGCAACAACAGTGGGAGGACAATCTGGTTAAATCTCATAGAAAGTTTTCCTAGGATGTTATGGCTCCTGATTTTAACCCCAAAGCTCAACTGTTCCTGCAGTTTTTCAAAAGATAACTTTCAGTGAGAGCCACCTTTTCTACTGTGGGTCTTTAGGGATCTTGAAAAAGTAGTATTTTTTAAAATTTATATATATATTTATTTATTTATTTTGCTTTTTAGGGCCACACCTGAGGCACATGAAGGTTCCCAGGCTAGGGGTCCAATCAGAGCTACAGCTGCTGGCCTACACCAAAGAAACATCAGATCCCAGCTGTGTCTGTGACCTTCACCATGACTCACAGCAATGCTGAATCCTTAACCCACTGATTGAGGCCAGGCATTGAACCCACAACCTCATGGTTCCTAGTCAGATTCGTTTCCACTGTGCCAGGATGGGAACTCCAAAAAAGTAGTATTTTATGTTCACTTCTTTTTTCATCTTTAATAAAATACATTTATAGCCTGCACACACACATAAAATTTAGAAACAATAAAAAACATTCTTCCAAAATATCCTTTAACTTTTCACTAACTCAGATATAACATTTCTAATTAATATACAATTTTGATATATTACTGAATGTGGTGGACAGGAAAAACAGTCCCCAACCATTTGATTTTTGGCAAGCCACTTAGCTTCACTTAGACTTAGTTTCCTCACCCGTAAAAGAAAAATGACAATAATATCTCACAGAGTTGTGAGAATTAAATGAGATATTGCATGCAAAGCCATACAGGCATTTTTTCTAATTGTAAGTAATATGTTGATTGCAGAAATTATATAAAATAGGAAAAAGTACAAATACTAGGCTATGAATTTTGTGAGGAACTGGGCCAAATCTATCTCATTAACCATTGTAAGCCTAGTACCTAGCATAGTGCTTATCATATAGTAGGTGCTGGATATTGATTAAATGTTATTAAATAAAAAAGAATATAGGAGTTCCCGTCGTGGCGCAGTGGTTAACGAATCCGACTAGGAACCATGAGGTTGCGGGTTCGATCCCTGCCCTTGCTCAGTGGGTTGATGATCCGGCGTTGCCGTGAGCTGTGGTGTAGGTTGGAGATGCGGCTTGGATCCTGCGTTGCTGTGGCTCTGGCGTAGGCCCGGTGGCTATGGCTCCGATTCAACCCCTAGCCTGGGAACCTCCATATGCCGTGGGAGCGGCCCAAGAAATAGCAAAAAGACAAAAAAAAAAAAAGAATATAAATGTTATCCATAATCTCATCACCCAGATCTAATCTTATTAGCAATATGATATGTATAGTTCTATTATTATTATTATTATTTTCTTTTTTTTGCGTTTTAGGGCCGCATATGCAGCATATGGAAGTCCTCAGGCTAGGGGTCAAAATGGAGCTACAGCTTCCAGCCTATGCCACAGCCATAGCAACGCAGGATCAGGATCCAAAACACATCTGTGACCTACACCACAGCTGACAGCAATGCCAGATCCCTGACCTGCTGAGGGAGACCAGAGATTGAAGCCGCATCTCAGGGATACCAGTGGTGTTTGTTTCCCCTGCACCACAATGGGAACTTCTATAGTTCTAATTTTTATCTATGCATGTATCATTTCTTTGGGGAAAAAGATGTATCATATAGTCTTGTAAAAACCTTCTTTTCTTTTTCTTTCTTTCCTTTTTTTTCTATTGGCTATATCCAGGTGTATGGAAATTCCTGAGCTAGGAATTGATTCTGAGCCACAGCTGCGAACTAAGAACTGGTGAGGCATATGGAAGTTCCCAGGCTAGGAGTCGAATTGGAGCCGCAGCTGCAGACAACACCAGATGCCACCTGAATCTGCCACCTATGCTGCAGCTTGTGGCAACACCAGATCCTTAACCCACTGAGCAAGGCCAGGGATTGAACCCACATCTTCACCCACACTATGTCGGATTTATAACCTGCTGAGCCACAGTTGAACTCCAAAACCTGCTTTTTAAAATTTAATAACATGTGTTAGCTGATTTTGCTTGTCAGCATGACTTGTTGATGGATACTCAGACATTTGGTCAAACATTATTCTGATTGTGTCTGCGAGGGTGTTATTGATGAGATTAACATTTGAATGAGTAGACTGTGTAAATCAGATTTCCCTCCCTAATGTGGGTGGGACTTATCCAATCAATTGATAACCTGAATAGACTGAGCCAGAGGGAATCTCTCTTGCCTGATTTCTTAAAGCAGGACAACTTTTCCTGCTAGGACACTAACTGAAAGGCTGACTCTTAAGTTTTGGGGCCTGCTGGTATCCAGATTGGAATTTATACCCTCAGCTCTTCTGGGTCTCCAGCTTGCCGATTTAAGATCTTGGTACTTCTCAGCCTCCAGAATTGCATGAGCCAATTCCTTATTTTATATATTATTTTATATGGATAGTTGGTATTGTTTCTGTTTCTCTGGAGAGCCCTAATACATAGTATTACACCATAAACAATCTTCTAAGTCATTAAATGCGCTATGACCATATAATGTTTGCATAGCATTCCACTGTATATATGGGTATCCTCTGTTGTAAAAAAATTTAGATTGTTTTCTTTTTCTTTTTTTCCATGCCCATGGCATGTGGGCATCTGGTGGAAGTTCCTGTCCAGGGATCACACCCACATCACAGCAGCATCTTGAACAGCAGCAGTGACACCAGATCCTTAATCTGCTGTGCCACAAGAGAACTGTTTTCATTTTTATATTATAAATAAGGCTGAAGTGTATATAACTTCACATCCCTGATTATTTCTTTAGAATAATTTCATAAGTGAAATTACCAGGTCAAAGAATATTAAAAAAAATATAAAAGCTTCTAAAATATGTTGCCAAATGATTGCAGCTACTTATTCACCCACCAACAAACCTACAAGGATATTTGTTTCTCTGCACCTTCATTAACCTTCCCTAGTAGTCTAGTGGTTAGGATTCAGCACTCTCTCTGTACCTTCATTAATATTGGATGTTATACATTTTTTAATCTGCCAAGTTTGATTTTGTTAATGGATAGCTTATTTTTTAATTTGTACTTTGTTGATGTACAGTGAGATTGAACATTATGCTCAGTGGCAATTTGTTTATGTCCCTTGCTAAATTTTCTGTTGGAGTGTTTCTTCTGTCTTACTAGTTCATAGGAACTCTTACTATGTTAAGGACTTTAGTTATTTGTATTCACTGTAAAATTTTCCAGACTCATAGTTTTAACAGTTAATTAATTATTTCATCTTGAATTTATCTCAATATATGCATATTGAAAACTGTCAGAACCATGTGATAAGTATTGATTTAGTTTAATGACTAAGTGCCAGTCATTATACTCTGTGATAAAGACAGATATAAAGATGAAGTCAGAAGACAGACATGGAGTTCCCATCGTGGCTCAGTGGTTAATGAATCTGACTAGGAACCATGAGGTTGTGGGTTCGATCCCTGGCCTTGCTCAGTGGGTTAAGGATCTGGCATTGCCATGAGCTATGGTGTAGGTCGCAGACGTGGCTCGGATCCCTCGTTGCTATGGCCCTGGTGTAGGCTGGCGGTTACAGCTCCGATTAGACCCCTGGCCTGAGAACCTCCATATGCCTCAGGTGCAGCCCTAGAAAAGACAAAAAGACAAAAAAAAAAAAAGACACTCGAGGAGTTCCCGCTGTGGTGCAGAAAGTTAAGGATCCAGCGTTGTCTCTTCAGTGGCTCAGGTTCGATCATTGGTCCAGCGCAGTGGCTTAAGCATCTAGCATTGCTGCAGCTGTGGCATAGATCACAGCTGCGGCTTGCTTAGAGTTTACCCCTGGTCTAGAAACTTCCATGTGCTGTGGGTGCAGCCAAGAAAAGAAGAGGAAGAAGAAAAAGAAGACAGGCCCTTGAAAAACATATATGTAAGTCTGTGACAGAGGTAAGCACAGCACATCGTGGGAACATAGAGGATGTTCATTTTTCTTGGACTGAAAGAAGAAATCAAGAGACCTTCCCATCTTCTACATCTCTGCTCAAATTTAACCTTATCAGAGAGGCCTTCCATGACTCCCCACTACAAAATAGCAAGTTCCTCCCACCTCATCCCTCTCTAAATTCTTTATTCTGCCCTAACCCATTTTATTTTTCTTCTAGCACGTATCAACAACTGACATGCTATTTATTCATTTATTTACTGTTTCTCTCCCCCACCATAATCTCTATCCCCTAAGAAAATTAATTCCGGGAGAGCAAATCTTTGTTTTGTTTGCTGCTGTATCCCCAGCACCAAGAATAGTGCTCAGCATGTAGAAGGAGCCCACTTAAGTATGTATTGAATGAGTGACTGGAAGGAAGGCTCTTCCAGGTTTCTCTCATAGTTATCCTAGGCTGGCTGCCCCTCCCTTTACCTGTGCTTTATGCCGCCCCTGCTGCCTCCTTTTTATTGAATTGTTCCTTTCTGTATCTTCAGCCTCTCCCTCTCTACCTTACTCAAGCTCCCTGTCTGATCTTCCTGGCTCAGTAATAGCCTTCCCTAATCCAGTCTCACTAGATAGATCCTTCCAAACACAGACAAGCAGGTAGAAATAAAGAAGACTTTTCAGACAGACCATTTTAAGCAAAAGAATGAAGAGTTCCTGCTGTGGCCCAGGAGGTTGAGTATCCGACTGCAGCAGCTCCAGTCACTGCCATGTTGTAGGTTCCATCCCTGGCTCAGCACAGTCAGTTAAAGGGTCTGATGTTGCTGCACCTGTGGTATAGGTTGCAGCTGTGGTTCAGATTAAGTCACTGGCCCAGGAACTTCCATATGCCATGAATATGGCCATAAAAAAAAAAATAAGATAGGATTGTGTCTCGGCCTCTATTACCAAAAATTTGGGACTTCCAAAACAAAGCCGTGTACATTCCAAATCCCATTTGAAACAATTCAGTAAACACTATATGCCAGACTATGGGGGACTAGGTACAGATAAATGTATAGAGTATTTACTCTACATGCCAGATACTGTCCTGACTCTTTTTCGTGTATTAATTCACCTGATTCTCCCAACCGCTCTTTGGTAGAAGTACTATGATTCCCTATTTGCAGATGAGAAAACAAGGCACAGTAAAGCCAAGCAAGTGGCACATTAGGATTCAATCCTTACTGGTCTAACTTCGTCGTCTGTGCGTGTTACCATCTTATAACCTTAGGGATAAGCCTCGTTAAAGAAATATGCCCAGGGTGATTTGGAAGACAAGAGAGAGGCACCTCATCCAGCAAAGCAGAATTGCCAAAATCTGGTCACTGATGGGTATGGGAGGAGAAAATAGAATCTAGGGTGAGTGATGGTATCAACCATCTAGGTGGGATACAAGAGAAGAGGGAGGAGGAGATGGTTTTGGGAGTCAATAAATAACATCACTTTTCCTTCCCTGAGTTCAGAACCAATGAAATATAGATGCAAGAGTTAGGCAGAAGAAAACCAAGACATGACCTCTTTAATTAAGTTGATGATTAATGTGACTTCAGAAGTGCTGCAAAGTGGGCTCACTAATGTGGCCCCCCCTTAATTAAACAGATGGCAGTGGTCCCACATGTAGCTAGAGAGCAAAAAACAAATGCTCCCTGTTTTTTTTTGTTTGTTTGTTTTTTTGTTTTTTTCAGTTTCAAACTTTGCACAGGCTGGTTCTAAAAGAAGGAATTCAGAAAGAATAGAGGGACACCTCCCTAGTTCCCTCTGTCAACTCCCAGCCAGAAGTTGGCCCATTAGCAAGTATTCCCTGGCAGAAAAGTCCCCTTATGGGAATATTAAGAATAGAGAATAAGGGAAATAAGGAGAGGTTGGGAAAAGAGTATGGACTTTGGGTTATAAGATGAATAAGTTCTGAGAATCAAATGTATAATGGTGACTAAAGTGGTAATACCGTGTTGTGTAATCGAAATTTTCTGAGTATAACTTAGATGTTCTCACCCCCCCAAAAATCATCATGTTGTACACTTTAAATATCTTAGAGTTTCACTTGTCAATTTTACCTCTATAGAACTGAGGGGAAAAAAATAGGAAAATATCCCTCCATTAACATCTCTGAAAATTTATATTATTGACTATATAAGTAATAATTCTTGAGGTAGGTGAAAAATAGAATCCCAATCCCCGAAATGTTAGAGAACAATATACAAATAAATCTGGTACAGAGAATTCATTATGGTTATATCTTTATGTCCTCTTAGGGAGTAGCAAACCTAGCAATTATGTGGCAGAAAGATGAGTTCACAACCTGCCTTCAAGAAATTCCTAGAAAGATGTTGCGGGCACCTGAATTCATTTAGCAACCATTTATTAATACGTGCTTTGTTCAAGGGGGATGTGCTAGAAATGGGGTAGGATGCTGAATAAAATACAAAGTGTGCCTTCAAGCTCCCAGCTAGTGGTGAAAACAGGTGTATAAATAAGTACAATGCAGTGAGTTGAACATTAATAGAGACACAGAACACCATCAGAGTGATTATGCTGACATATTTAGGTAAGGTTTCAGAAAAGGTAAAGTTTGACCTGTCTTGGATGGAGAATAGGGATTCTTTTATGCCAGAGGTAAAGCACTTTGTCCTTGAGTTGACCCTGGCCCTCATCTAGGTTTCTCTAGCCAACCTTAATCTAGCTACTACTACTGCAGCCCCAAGAATAATTTCCTTCCTAATGGGCTGCATAGCTATTCTGCTCAGAGCTGAGCTTTTTAGATAATTAACCTGACTTTTCAATGGATGGTTATTACAATTGCTAATGCTGAGACATAACTAAATCTTAGGTGTAAAAACAAGCAATTCAGCTAAAAAAATATCTTTGAAGCTGTCCTCTCCCATTAATTTTCATTTATATATAACTTATTTTCCCTCTTTTTTCTTTCTTCCCCCCTGTATAAAAATCTTCATGTCTTTCTTCTGGTTTTTTCTCTTTAATTATTCTCCTCTGTCTTACTTTCTCCTCTGTCTTTTAATATATAAAAATAAAGAATTAAAGTACATTTTAAACTATGTAATTGTAAAGCTTTGTAATAATTACTAAGTATTGTGGTTATGATTTCTATTTTTAAAAATAATAATTGGAGCTATTTTATTATTATGCATACATTATTATGAATACATTGCTGTTTGGGGTTGGTTTTCCATTGTGCCTACCCCCACCCCACTGTCCTACCAAGATACTATAGTAATGCTGTGATAAAAACTGTAGCATTTGCATTTTTTTCTTTTTCTTTTCTTTTTTTTTTTTTTTGTCTTTTTAGGGCGGTACCTGAGGCATATGGAGGTTCCCAGGCTAGGGGTCCAATCGGAACTGTAGCCGAAGAGCCACAGCAACGTGGGATCCGAGCCACGTCTGCAACCTACACCACAACTCATGGCAATGCCAGATCCTTAACCCACTGAGCAAGGCCAGGGACCAAACCTGCAACCTCATGGTTCCTAGTTGGATTTGTTAACCACTGAGCCACGACGGGAACTCCCTGAATTTTTTTTTTTAATTGCAACAATGTGAGGAAATCTTCCTAGTTTGCACAGCACTTTCCAGGTCCAAAGTCCTATACAACTAGCCATAATATTTTATCAATACCTAGTTGTCTATTAAAGTATATGTAAGAATAGCATGGGATAGGTTGTCATTTCCATAACCTTTATTCTTCGGTCTAGACAGCTTATCCTTTCATCTAGTCTTAACTAGGATCTGTTCTAGTCTTAACTAGAGACCGCTTCTTTCCAGCCAGATTCTTGCCCCCAAGCCTTCCTATAAAGAACTCATTTTCTTTGTACAGCTATCATTGTATAGTTTTACAGCACAAATACACAAATGAATGATCTTATGAAAATGATAGATTGACGGGATGGCTAGCAAAAGAACTCAGTTTACAAAGGATATGCTTCACAGTGTTCTCAAAGAGCGTGTTTTTTTTTAGTACATGCCAGATGATTTGACCTTTGCAGAAATACATCTTCTAGGCAAATAAAATTATCTTTTTTTCCCTCTTTGTCTGACATAGATGAGAATATCCAAATGCTGCACCTCACAGCTATTAGTTTGTTTGCCTCCATTTTAATAGCAACAGCTCAGGCCGGGAAGAAGTGACCCCAGTCAGGAAGCAGGAGCTACCATTTTTGCAGCCCCAGATATTCCACCTCAGATCTATTTCCCATCTCTAAAGTGGGGAAACAAAGATGTCACTTGCTCTGAACAGAAGAGAAAATAATAAGGATGACTTTACATCATTTAGTAAGGGAGAAAATGATAAAGAGGAAAAGTTTGAAGACGCCTATGAAATGATCCCTGCAGCAACAACAATGGATCTCATATCTTCCCTGGAAGAATGCACAACTGGATTGTATTTGTTTCTGAATAATAGATTCTCAGATGCCATAAATCTCATTTACCCCTGGTCGAAAAACAGCACATACCATGCTCTAATTTACAGCATCCTTATGGTTGTTAAGGCCATCCTGACTTTTGATCCACATGATATAGACATTGGGCTGACTGCGGCAAAGGAAGCTTTGAGAACCTGTAACAATTTCCGCAGAAAATCTCGGATGATGAGTTTGTCTCATCTAGTGAGTAAACAGGGCATAAAGGCTATCGAAGAGGAATTGCATGCAGAAGTCTGCTACGCTGAGTGTTTGATCTTGAAATCCACTGTAATGTTTATACAGGATGACAGTGTGCTTAGTTTACTTAAAAGTGGCATCAACATTGGGTTAAGTTACCAAATATACAAAGACTGTCAGCAGGTACTAACACAGATACATAATTACCAAAGCAAAACCTATAAACACCTGGTTGGAGGCATAAAGTTTGGACTTGGTGCATTCAATTTGATATTATCACTTGTGCCACCAAAGACACTTAAACTACTCAACATTGTTGGATACTCTGGTGATAGAGAGGTAGGCTTGACTTTGCTTCATGAGAGTGCATCTGAATCCCATATAAATAATATCTTAAGTGTTTTGACTCTATTCTTTTATTACAATTATATCTCTGTAGCTTTTGGTGTTGAAAAAGGCCACAGTTCTGCTATAGAGAATCTCTCTCTAATCTACCTCCAGAAATTTCCAAACTGTGTCATACTTAAATTTTTTCATGCACGTTTTAGTATGCTGAAAGGAAGTTTTAAACGTGCCCAGTTAACACTGGAGGAGTGCATTTTTATTCAGAACGAATGGAAGCAGGTTCATCACCTCTGTTACTGGGAACTCATGTGGTGCTACATTTTTCTGCTGGAATGGAGGCAGGCTTACCACTTTGCTGATCTACTGTTTCAAAATAGCAGATGGTCCAAGGCAATATATTCATTCGCTAAGGCCTCACTACTGGCCGTGCTTCCTTCTGACTTTTTGAAATCAGTAAGTGAAGACATGAGCTCTCTCTTCTTAAATGTGGATAACCTGAGAATCAGAATTTTAGGAACTTCTGTGCCAATAGAAAAGTTTGTTGCTGAGAAGGGTCAGCGCTATGGTAGTACTCCTGGCTGGTTTACAGCACAGCCCATCCTGGAATTCATTTATGCCTGGAGTGGTTTCCGAGTCATGAGCAAAAGGCTAGAACTTATTTCCACCTGGCTATCAATAATTGACAAAGGAGAAGAGCTCTTACGAGAAAATCCAAATAAAGAGTATGGAATTGATGACATAAGTTTGCTAAATTTATTGAAAGGTCTGTGCCTAAAATACTTGGGAAAATATTCGTTGGCTGAGCACTACTTAAATCATGTCATTCAAAAGGAGAAATTGTTAAAATATGACCACTATTTGGTGCCATATTCTTACTATGAACTGGGTATTCTATACTATCTTAAAGGAGATTATGCCAACGCAATAAAAAGCCTAGAAAACATAAAAAACTACAAAGACTATTCCATGGAAGCCCGATTACAGTTTAGGGCTCATGTGGCCCTTGAGCAAATAGCTAAAGAGAAATGATTTAGACACAAATTGCGGTTTTGTTTTTTTATGAGTGAAATGTCTACAATCGGCAAGGTAATTAACAGCTACAAAAATAATTTCTTTGTGGAAGAAATCCAAGAAGAGGCAGCTGCTAAGAATGTGACCAGTAACAAGGAAGAAAGGAATTGGCTCTTACGTTTCTCTCTTTCGTTCTCTATACCTATAAAATGGAATGTCTTACACTGGCAAATGGAGTGATGCACTTTCTTGAAAAAGAAAAGGCAAATGATGTACATTATAAAATTTTCTGGCTCCTTTATATGTTATGAATTTATCTATTAAGTTACACATTTTTTTAAAAACTCAAAAAATGTTTTTTTTAACATCTCACTAGATTATGTGCAGCTCACAAATAAAATAGGGAAAGTAGCTATACTAGGAATCCCAGTGCCTGAACATGTTTTTATTTAATTGTTAAAGAAAGAAAAGAAAAAAGAGGAGTTCCTGTGTGGTGCAGGAGGTTAAGGATCCAGTGTTGTCATGCAGTGGCTTGGGTCATTGCTGTAGCACAGGTTCAATCCCTGGCCCAGGAACACCACAGGTGCAGGGGAAAGAAAAAAAAGAAAAAAGACTTAAGGTCTTACTGACATTTCAAAACAGTGATGCACTGAATAGCATAGACTCTGAAAAGTTTTCCCTCATACACAATACTTTTTATTGGCTCTTTATACCAGAGAAGATATCTTCCCTTGTATGATCAGTGGTATATTTTACCCTTTCTCATTAGGAAGCTCAAATCTGGGCCTATAATTAGCTACAGAATAGAGAAGAAAGAGGCCTCCCTTCCACACACAGAAACCCTTTGAAGATAATTGGAGGAAAATAAGAGGATAGATTCCCTGGATAGAGACTGGGCTATTGGATGGAGAGTTTAGTTACTGTACAGTCCTCTCTTTAGTTGCCCTCCATAAGGTATAATTCCTATTAAGATCAATTTTTTCACATAATTAAACCTCTTGCATCTGTCCTGTTGCCATTGTTAATGGGCTAATTTGAGAGTAAACAGCAGCTGTAGGAATGGGGCTTTATATTGTTTTACCTGCTTTAGGGATAAAATAAATTCCTAATTTCCAGACCATTAGGTCTGGCTGAGTGTATTCTCTTTGCATCACCCTTGGAGATGGAAGTTGCTGGGAGAGTTTGGTTTGCTAGAACACATGGGTGAAATACATTATCCTTTTTTTCTTTTTTGTCTTTTTAGGGCAGCACCCATGGCATATGGAGGTTCCCAGCCTAGGGGTCGAATCAGAGCTGTAGCTGCCAGCCTACACCAGAGCCATAGCAACTCAGGATCCCAGCTGTGTCTGTGACCTACACCACAGCTCACGGCAATGCCGGATCCTTAATCCACTGATCAAGGCCAAGGATGGAACCCTCATCCTCATGAATGCTATTTGGATTTGCTAATGGCTAAACCAGAACGGGAACTCCTCAAACACGTTATCTTAATGCTTTGGGTGTCTGAACAACCACCTGGAGCACAATGAGGAGCTGATATTTTAGATCTGGAAATGCTTACTTTGATAAATATATTCCTCATTAATTAAAAATAGTCTTTTAAGTGAACAACCACGCTTGAGTTATTCCCCATTATTCAATTAGTACAGAGTAATGGTTAAGAGGGCAGGCTTTAGCCTGATTGCCTGGGCTTGTATCCTAGCTCTGTCGCACCCATTTTACTTAGTGCTGAAGTTTCTTTACTGTTGCCTTCCTGTGCCATAAACACAAAGTGCTGTTGGAGCATTTTTTTATTCAATGATAAAATTTCTTATCTAATTTAGTAGATAAATATTTGGAGCCTGAGATACTGGAAAAAGTAAAAGGAAGAGGGGATTATGAATTAATAAAAGAACAAAGAGAATTTCTGTTAAAGGCCTAGGGTCATAGTTCTCAATGTGACCTTGCTCAATACAATCAGCCGCTAAATCCTTTCATCTCTCCTTTGAAATAGTTGTTGAATCTATTCTTTTTTCCCCTTCTTTTTCTTTTCCACTGCTACCAGCTTAGGCTAGGACTTTTTATTTCCTAACTGGACTATTGCAGGTCCTTAGGAACTCAGTACTGAGCATTCTTTTTTGTTCCAAGGCAATTCCAGGGAAAAACTGAAATGGTTAAGTCTACTTCTTTTTTTTTTTTGGTCTTGTTAGGGCTGCACCTGTGGCATATGGAGATTCCCAGGCTAGAGGTCGAATTGGAACTACAGCCACTGGTCTACACCACAGTCACAGCTATGCCAGATCCGAGTGCATCTTCGACCTACACCACAGCTCTTGGCAACACTGGATCCTTAACCCACTGAGCAAGGCCAGGGATGGAACCTAAGTCCTCATGGATACTAGTCGGATTCATTTCTGCGGAGCCACGACAGGAACTCTACTTCTTTTTTCAAATGAAAATAAAATATATGTAAAACATGTATATTCTTACCAGTTGGATTTATTTCTTTGTTGAATAAGAAAACTCAATGAAAAAAATAAATGCCTTTATTTTTAGCTAGAAACTTTCATGCTTTATATTTGTTTAGGGTTCAAAAAGTCTGTTCAAAGTATTTTTATCTTAGGAAAACAATCTTATCTTCACTCTACTGCTAGGGAAACAAATATTCCCTCTCTGTGGTGAACAGGGTTGGGCAGGGCTGAGCAGGGCTATGCTGGGTTTGACTGGGCTTGGCTGGGTAGATAGTGAATCAACTTGGATATTGCCTCCTGAAAATTGAATTTCCATTTCTAAAGTGGTTCTGAAAAAATTTCCTCCTATTTCCACTGCTTTGTTCAAGAATAGAGGCTACATTTTACATGTATGTTTTATGCTGTATGTGAGCTATACCTCTCTATTTTTCCTCACATCCAATTTCTCTGCATCCTTTCTAATACACCAATTTAATCATGTCATTGCATCACATTTCTTCCATTCTCTTTGATCGATTTATTCACTTATAAAGTTAGTTAATATTTGAAAGTTCTTTGAATAGTGCCTGACACATATTAGTTGCTATATGGTTACATAAGAAAAATTCAATTCAAATTGAGCATCTCACTATATACCAAGCAATGTGCTAGAGGTAGGGCATATGGTAGAAAACAAAACAGACATGAGCCCTGCCCAAGAGTTTACAGGGTTTACTAAGTGACTCTATGTCTTAGGCATGAAAATTGAGAGCTGATGGGATCTTGGGTCATCTAATCCCATATTTTCCTTTATGGATAAGGAAACTGAAATCTAAGAAGGCAAATGACTTCCAAAATCATAAAGCTGGTAGGAGTACTTTCAGTGGTGTGAAGGAGCCAGTTTAAAATGGCTCAAAAGGAGCTCCTGTTGTGGCTCAGTGGTTAACAAATCTGACTAGGAACCATGAGGTTGCAGGTTTGATCCCTGGCCTTGCTCAGTGGGTTAAGGATCCAGCGTTGCTGTGAGCTGTGGTGTAGATTGCAGTTGTGGCTCAGATCCCGCATTGCTATGGCTGTGGTGTAGGCCAGCGGCTATAGCTCCGATTAGACCCCTAGCCTGGGAACTTCCATATGCCGAGGAAGCCGCCCTAGAAAAGGCAAAGACAAAAAAATAAATAAAATAAAATGGCTCAAAAAAGCCTGTTGAATTTTTTGAGCCTGTTGTTAAATCATTGGAACCTTGAAATCAGCCAAGGTGGGAATAGCTACACCAGAGTTATCACCAAATGGTACAAATCAGGCTTTCTTTTTTTCAGGCAAACAAGTTTACCAGGACACTACAGATTTAACCAAATTGAAACCAAGGTTGCTAAAACTCCCTGCTCACTGTTTTTCTCTCCAGCCCACATCTCCTTTGATCAGATTCTGAATCTCATAGGTGAAGAATTTTTTGTAGGTGTTTCTTATTGCCTATACATCAAGTTCAAGGGCTACCTGATTTAGAAGCTTTTCTAAAAACCCCATTCCCAACCCTTGCCATTTACTACCACCTCCAGGTAGAATGACTGCTTACTTGTTTACAAGTATAAGAAGATATCAACTCCCCAAAGGCAAAACATTTTTTAAATTAGTTTTTGAATTCCTAGTTCTTAATAGAAAACATAGTAGGCATAGGTACACAATGTATGCTTGATGAATAAACAGATAAAGAATGGATACTTCTAATGGGTTTTACTTACTGAATGCAAGCAAGAACACTAAAAAAAAAATCTTAGGCCAAAATACTTTATTTTTTCCTGACCTTGCCTTTCATGAATATCCTTAGTAAAATTACCACTTCCACCCCCCCCTCATTTTTTAACCTACTTTCAGACCCAACACTGTGAATTGAAATTTGTGATAGTTTAGCCAGGGCAAGGCAGGTTTATCTTTGCACTGTGATAAAGAACAGCAAACAGTATAAGACTATTGATGATTTATTTATTTATTTATTGTCTTTTTTTTGCCATTTCTTGGGCAGCTCCCCGAGGCATATGGAGGTTCCCAGGCTAGGGGTCGAATTGGAGCTGTAGCCACCAGCCTACACCAGAGCCACAGCAACTCGAGATCCAAGCCATGTCTGCAACCTATACCACAGCTCATGGCAACGCTGGATCCCTAACCCACTGAGCAAGGCCAGGGATTGAACCCGCAACCTCATGGTTCCTAGTCAGATTGGTTAACCACTGAGTCACGACGGGAACTCCAAAAATTTCTTTAAAATGTATTTCTTTGCTATGGATTTCCCGTCGTGGTGCAGTGGTTAACAAACCCGATTAGGAACCATGAGGTTGCGGGTTCGGTCCCTGGCCTTGCTCAGTGGGTTAAGGATCTGGCGTTGCCATGAGCTGTGGTGTAGATTGCAGACACGGCTTGGATCTGATGTGGCTGTGGCTGTGGTGTGGGCCGGTGGCTACAGCTCAGATTAGATGCCTAGCCTGGGAACCTCCATATGCCACAGGAGCAGCCCAAGAAATGGCAAAAAGACAAAAATATATATTTCTTTGCTAAATTAAATGTACTCCAAAATCTAAAATAAGCAATTTTGGTCTTGGCAAGGGTTAAGTGCTTGCGTGCGTGCGTGTGTGCACAGGTTGAGGGAGAGGTAGACATTAGGAAGGAGCGGGGGGGGGGGGGGCGGGTGGGCATAGAGAATGTGAGAAAGGAACACCAATTGGGGATGAAGGAAGCACCTGGAGACGAGGGTAGGAGCTGACCAGGGAAAAGATAGTAGTCTTAAAATGCAAATAACCAGTTGTCACTATTTGGTTGTAGCTCTTTTTTTTTTTTTTAAATTTTAGGGCTGCACATATGTGGCATATGGAAGTTCCTGGGCTAGGGGTAGAATTGGAGCTGCAGCTGCTGGCCTACACCACAACCGCAGCAATGCTAGATGTGAGTCAAGTCTGTAACCTTCTCTGCAGCTTGCGGCAACTGCCAGTTCCTCATTAATTGAGCGAGGCCAGGGATCTAATCTGCACCCTCGTGGATACTAGTTAGGTTCTTAACGTGCTTAGCCACAATGGGAACTCTGATTGTAGCCTTTTGGACTGAATTTTTATTAGGTCAAATATTTTTCTTTACAACGTAATAATTGGCATTTATATTAGCTCTTTGCAGACTTATGGAGGACTTTATCTGGCAAAATCTAATTTAATCTACAAAAGCCACACTAATATAATCATTCAACAAGTGAAGGTGTGGGGAAGGATTATTTGAAATGATATTAAGAAACAATAAACTTCAAGGATTACATGGAACTCCAATCCCAAGTAGTAAGGGAAAAGCTGATTAACTATAGGTGTTTTCTATATTGTGTGTGTGTGTGTTTTGACTACACCTGGCATGTGGAAATTCCCAAGGCCTGGGAATGAACTCAAGCCATGGCAGTGGTCAAGCCAAGACAGTGACAACACCAAATCCTTAACCTCCTGTGCAACAAGGGAACTCCTTTATATCGTGGTTTGACAGTACCATTCCCCTAATTCAGTTATTTGTAAATCTCCCTTGGTGTTCACATTTGCAGGAACTCGACATTTCTCATCTTGTACCAATTTTCAGGATCACAGTCTGGGAAAAATTCTGGACCATTGCCAGAAACTAACTAAAATACATGACCAGAAATTTGTGGTGCAATCAAGTCTTTTGCGTTTTTCCACTCGGGGGTAGGAGAATTTATTCAACCCAATCTTTTGCTTTTCTTTCAGCTTCTGCACCTCCTACAGGACTGTATCAAGGGCATGTCTCAAAGGAGCAGGCATCTTAATTGCCTTACACAAGCCAAACAAGAAATAGCTTGGTTCTGTGGCTCTTTTCCAAGGCACTGTCACCTCACACTTCTAAAGCTTTAGGATTTACCTGGAGGGTTCATGTACTTTGAATTCACGGTAAAGGCGGAAATCCAGTTCTACTCCCAAGGGGTGGCAAGAGTCTTTCCTTTTAAAATTTTTACTTTGAAATGTCCATGGTGGCAGCAAAGAGGTGACCTTAGCGAACAAGGAGGCTTATTATCATTACCAAAAAAAAAAAAAAAAAAAATCAGGCCTTGCCTGCACTCTGAACGCTGCTTTTATCATTCCAATCCTCCTGGACTCTCAAATCTCTAAGTGTGACCAAGGTCAAGGACTACAAACCGGAGAATTCTGGGGGTAGGAAGTGACGACATGGCGCAAAGCACACTGGACTCCACTCAAGAGATTCCTTCCTTCCGGCGTGGTTGCTCAGGGTCGGTTGCTGCCAGAAGTTTTAATTGGTATTTTCCTCGTTTGTCAGGATTAAATGTTAAGTATCACCTGGTTTGAGTACAGCTCTGAGAATCCTGCTGATACGGGTTAGGCCAGGGAATCAGCTCTAGAGCCTAGCTGCTGCCCCTTCGTTTACGCATCCTCCAAACAAATTTTAAATTGAAATTGTCATTTTCCGGAGGCCTCTCCCTGGCGGGATCCAGCGGAGGAACAGAACCAGAGAGGAAATGTGTGGGTATGAGAGGAGTTTTCTTTTTCAATTTTGACTAATAGTGTGTGGAGTGAGCTTCTTTGATCGAAGGAGAGCAGAGTTAAAGGGTCCGGGGTCCGAGCATCTTCAGATCGGAGATCAAAGCCAGCGCGAAGGTGATCAGGAATGGGATTGGAAGGTGAAATAGAATTGTGCCAGATGAGTTACCCCAGACGGGCCCGCGGCAACTCGGTGTCCGCTTGGCTTTCAGACTGAATAGTAAGTTTTAACTGTTTCCTTGATGTGGAATTTGAGGCAAATCGCAGGTGTTCTCTCTCGCCATTAGAGTGGACATCAGGGGTAATACGTTTGCTTGGATGGAACATACATGTTAATCCGAACTGGTGGTTGTTTTAGATCTAGCCAGCTGGCAGCCATGAATGAATGGATGAAGAAAGGCCCCTTAGAATGGCAAGATTACACTTACAAAGAAGTCAGAGTGACAGCCAGTGAGAAGGAGTATAAAGGATGGGTTTTAACCACAGACCCAGTCTCTGCCAAGTGAGTATGGGTCCTGCTTCCCAGAAATCCCCCTTTGTACTGTGTATATGTTATTTCATACTAAGAAAGCAGAAAGGAGTTCCTGTCGTGTCTCAGTGGTTAACGAATCCAACTAGGAACCATGAGGTTGCAGGTTCGGTCCTTGGCCTTGCTCAGTGGGTTAAGGATCCGGTGTTGCCGTGAGCTGTGGTGTAGATTGCAAAAGTGGCTCGGATCCCCCGTTGCTGTGGCTCTGGCGTAGGCCAGCAGCTACAGTTCCGATTGGACCCCTAGCTTGGGAACCTCCATATGCCCTGGGAGCGGCCCTAGAAAAGGCAAAAAGACAAAAAAAAAAAAAAAGGCAGATAAATGAAAGGCTAATTATTCCCACATAAGAATTTAATATCCTTTGAATCTAAGTACTGTTCTTATAGAATATGCTATTTATAGTATAGTATAGAATTCTTCTAGACCAGCCAGGTTCATAAAAATGGGACACTCCTTTTTTTTATTACATTCTATTGGAAAGTTTCAAATACACATAAATGTAATGAGAGTAGTATAATGAACACTAGCCTTATTCTCCCAGATATTTTGAGGCCAATTACAGAGATAATTTTTATTTTTCATTATTTGCTTATTTATTTTTATCTTATTTTTAGGGCTGCACCCGAGCAGCATATGGAGGTTCCCATGCTCAAGGTCCAGTCAGAGCTGTAGCTGCTGGCCTACACCACAGCCACAGCAACATGGGAGCAGAGCCTCATCTGCAACCTACACCTACACCACAGTTCATGGCAACACTGAATCCTTAACCCACTGAGCGAGGCCAGGATGGAGCCCGCATCCTCGTGGATGCTAGTCTGGTTCGTTAACCACTGTGCCACGATGGGAACTCCCAGAGATAATTTTTAATGATGTGCTCATAAATCCTTCATTATAGCTGTTAGCAGATTAGGACTCTAATAAAAGTAACCACATAACATTATAACACTTTAACAAAAGTAAAAATAACTTTAATGTTAGCTAATTCTTAGTCGAGTTCAGATTTTCCTGATTGTCTCCAAAGTTTGTCTTTTATCTTTGTACGGCCACACCCGCGGCATTTGGAGGTTTCCAGACTAGGGGTCCAATCGGAGTTTTAGCTGCTGGCCTAGCCAGAGCCACAGTAATACCAGATCCCAGCCGAGTCTGCTACCTACACCACAGATCACAGCAACTCCAGATCCTCAACTCACTGAGCAAGGCCAGGGATTGAACCCACAACCTCATGGTTCCTAGTCGGATTTGGTTCCCCTGCACAACAATGGGAACTCCCAAAGTATCCTTTCATATTGGTTTAATAGTTTGTTGATGTGTCTCTTAAAAATCTTAATCTAGAAATCTGTACTTTCTCTCTCTTTGGTTTTCCATATCATTTAGTTGTTGAAGAAATGGAGTCTCTGGTCTTAGAGAATTGAACACACTCTGGATTTAACTCATTGCATTGTCATGGTATAATTAAACATGGTCTTCTATCTTCTATTTCCTAAAAACTAGCATAACATATCTAGAGGTTTGATTAGAATCAGATTTATTTTTTGCAAGTCTACTTTAAAGGTGGTAATACAAACACACTTTATTTTGGAATGATTTTAGACTTACACAAAAATTGTAAAGAAAGCAGAGAGTACCTATATCCCCAGCTTCCTAATGTTTGCAGCTTACACAGCAATTAAACACTTGTCAGAACTAACAATTTACATTAACTAAACTACAATCACTTGGATTTTATCACTTTCTCCACTCCTGACCTTTTCCTCTTCTGGTATCAAATCCAAGATCCCACATTACATTTAATCATCATGTCCCCTTAG
Source organism: Phacochoerus africanus (assembly GCF_016906955.1). Taxonomy (NCBI): domain Eukaryota; kingdom Metazoa; phylum Chordata; class Mammalia; order Artiodactyla; family Suidae; genus Phacochoerus; species Phacochoerus africanus. The sequence continues at coordinate 106,084,470 of NC_062548.1, read as the reverse complement.
TCTCCTCTGATATGTGACAGTTTTTCAGTCTTTGTTTTTCATGACCCTGACATCTTTGAAGAGTTCTGGTGTGGTATTTTATAGAATGTCTCTCAATTTGGGTTTGTGTGATGCTTTCTCAGAGACTGTTGGTTGTAGGTTTTTGGGAAAAGTACCATGAAAATGAAATTCTCATCATGTTACAGCACATCACATCATATTATATATCATAGTTTAATTAGATTTTTGCATTTATATTCATGAGTGAGATTAGTCTATATTTTTATTTTTAACCCTGTCCTCTGCTTTTGGTATCAAGGTATTATTAGCCTCACTAAATAAGTTGAGGCATTGTCTGTCTCCCTTTTATATTCTCTTAGAAGAATTTGGTTGGATAGAAATGTTTGATCCTTGAAAATGTTATAGAACTTCCTGGTAAAATTATCCAGGCCTCCCCCACCTACCCCCGCCACCATGGCAAGATTTTAAACTTGTTATTCAGTTTTTGTTAAAAATTATAGGACTATGTACTTTCTCTCTCTTTTTTTAAGTCAGCGGTAGAAATTTATATCTTCTAGGAAGTCTTCTGTTTTAAGTTTCAAAATTATTGGCTTAAATTTGTTCCTAATATTTTATACTATTAATTTTTGCTGCCTTTTTCCTAATATTATTTATATGTGCTTTTTTTTTTCTCTTTTTACTAATCTTGGCTGAGTTTTCTGAAATTTATATATCCTTTTCAAAGAACCAGCTTTTGGCTTGGATGATCCTCTTATTCATGCCTTTGTTTTCTGCTTGATTAATTTTGTGCTTTGTTATTTCTTCCATCTGCTCTGAAGGGGAGTTATTCATTTTTTTTTTTTTTAACTCTGAAAGTTAAATCTGTACCCTGTCTTTTTTCCTAATACACATTTAAAACATTTACAACTCCTTAATGCTTTAACTACATCCCACAATGATTAGCTTTAGGCTGGGCAAAAGATTTAGATGTTTAGGACCCTCAGAGAATTTATATTGAGCAAGTGAAAACACTTGTGGTGAGAGGATTAATTTAAAATGGGGAAGAGCATTCCCTATTATTCTAGTGACCTGTTGGGGGTTGATGCTGCCCCTCGTTGCATAGCTTCTCCCATAGTTTTATGTGTCTTTAGGTTTTTTTTTGCAACTATGCTCTGAACTTACTTTTCCTCCAAAGTATTGTCCTCGTGAACTTCCTTGAAGATGGCAGCATGTCTGTGACCGGAATCATGGGACATGGTGTGCAGACTGTCGAAATTGTGAATGAAGGGGACCATAAGGTGAGAGAGAAATTGATGCATTTGTTCATGTCCGGAGACTGCAAGGCATACAGCCCAGAAGATCTGGAAGAGAGAAAGAACAGCCTGAAGAAATGGCTGGAGAAGAACCACATCCCCATCACTGAACAGGGAGATTCACGAAGGACTCTCTGTGTGGCTGGGGTCTTGACTATAGACCCCCCATATGGTCCAGAAAATTGCAATAGTTCTAATGAGATTATTTTGTCCCGTGTTCAGGATCTTATTCAAGGACATCTTGCAGCTTCCCACTGAAAGGCTGAGAACTGTAGGTGCACTGACTGAAATAAGACTTCCTCTTTTGGAAAGTCTTTGTTGTTTTTGCTGAAATAAAAGATATGGATCATGAGTGCTAATAAGTAAACCAGGCAGGATGGCACCTCAAACAAAACTAAAACAGGGACATCAGAATTATGAGTCTTTTCTTGTGATGGGGATACACCTCCATTTTTGTTAGACAAGAAATGTATTCGGAAAAGATGGAACATGTTAAATTTGTTATAAAATTCAAAGTTAAAATACAATCTCGGTTTTTGTTTTGTTTTGGTCTTTTTAGGGCCACACTCACAGCATATGGAGGTTCCCAGGCTAGGGGTCAAATCAGAGCTGTAGCAGTCTGCCTATACCACAGCCATAGCAACATGGGATCCAAACTGCGTCTGCAACCTACACCACAACTCACAGCAACGCCAGATCCTTAACCCACTGATCGAGGCCAGGAATTGAACCTGTGTTCTCATGGATGCTAACCACTGAGCCATAATGGGGACTCCCACAATCTTGTTATAGCCTTCCTTTGCACTAACTAAATGCATCTATTTTTTTTTGCCTTTTCTAGGGCCACTCCTGTGGCAAATGGAGGTTCCCAGGCTAGGGGTCAAATTGGAGCTGTAGCCGCCAGCCTACGCCAGAGCCACAGCAATGTGGGATCCAAGCTGCGCCTGTAACTTACACCACAGTTCACAGCAACGCCAGATCTTTAACCCACTGAGCAAGGCCAGGGATCGAACCTGCAACCTCATGGTTCCTAGTTGGATTTGTTAACCACTGAGTCATGACGGGAACTCCAAATGTGTCTATTTTAAAAAGGTTATTTATTTATTTTGTCTTTTGTCTTTTTTGTTGTTGTTGTTGTTGCTATTTCTTGGGCCGCTCCCGCGGCATGTGGAGGTTCCCAGGCTAGGGGTTGAATCGGAGCTGTAGCCACTGGCCTACGCCAGAGCCACAGCAACACGGGATCCGAGCCGCGTCTGCAACCTACACCACAGCTCACGGCAACGCCGGATCCTTAACCCACTGAGCAAGGGCAGGGACCAAACCCGCAACCTCATGGTTCCTAGTCGGATTCGTTAACCACTGCGCCACGACGGGAACTCCTAAAAAGGTTATTTTTTAAAGTTGTTTGTATAATGATGAAATAGTTTTTTGATTAGACTATATGCTTCTTTGGCTGAGACTTGAAAGTTTTGATTGTTGGTAAAATCTTAACACATAAACCTTATAACTCTGAAAAGCCTTGAAAGTGAGCAGTGGCTGATATCTCTGAGGAAAAAGGTGACAGGTATTTTGCTGCTGAGCTCAACGCAGTTCTTTTGCCTGGTGGGTTTGGCCCAGACTTCTGAGTCACAGTGCTCTGTGCCTACAATATCCACTCCCTGAATCAGGCTTCACTAAGGGGAGAGAATGCAGGAAGTATGCTTTACTACACCTGATCCTACCACTTGGAAGCCAGTCAGAGAGGTTTCTGGCCCACAAAGGAACCCCAGATTGTTAGTTTAGGCTACTCAAAATGGCTGCTCTCTTGCTGTGTGTACATCCTCATGGGTGACCAGTCTCTACTTCACCTACGCCTACTCCTGTGAATGTGTTTACCCTCTGCCCCTTAAGCCAGAACAGCTCCACCTGCTAGTTTATTCAAGGGAAGCTAGTTTCCCTGGTAACTGATGAGCCAACCTGGTGTCAATTCCTCCTATAAATGGTAGCCTCCTCCCGCAGCTAGGGAAGTCTGCAGCCGTATTCTCCTCACTCTCGGCCACACGCGGTGGAGTGTTGCTCCAGGACCTTGCTTCAAATGTGTAAGATCTCCCCCCTCTACTAAAGCACTGATGTCGCTACTTCTGGGTTCTTTCTTTGGACTACAAGCTGCACAACAAGGCTTGCTGGGCTGTGGGGTGCAGAGCCACAGGATCTTTGCGGGAGAACATCTACAGTGCTCACAGGGTTCCCACAGATTAAAACTTCAAGCCCCTTACTCCCTAGAATAGAGGTTAGGCAATTTCAGGCCCTTGTCACTCTAGGACCCTGCTTCAGATGTGTAAGCTCCTTTGTCCAGTAAGCTGTTGATATTTCTGTTGCTGTCTCCAGGCTTCTCTTGGTGTCAAGGCTGAGCAACCACAAGGCTTGCAGACCTGCGGGGTGTAGCCCAACAACTGACAAGGCAGCCAGGAGGCCGAGGAAACTCCTGTGAGTGCCAAGATGTAGGAAGTGAGAACAGGTGATGGAAAGTTGTGGGGGTGGGGGCTGGGGGAGTCCCAAGCTGGCTGCCCACTATCACATGGGGCCCTGTGGCTGCCGACTTCCATAAAAGATGTTTTTCTCTCATTATATTGATGATAACCTGTTAACCTCAGTCTCTTTCAAGTTTAAAAGTAGCAGCCCCATAGGAAATTCCCCTGTGGCTCAATAGGTTAAGGATCCAGTTCTGGTCTTATTACAGCTGTGCTGCAGGTTGCAGCTGTGGTGAGGGTTCTGTCCCTGGTCCAAGAACTTCACATACCCTAGTTGTGGGAAAAAACAAACAACAAACCTAAAAGTAGAAGCCTCACGATTGTGGTTCATCTGACTGCAGGGGGGGGGGCTGTCAAATACAGACAAAATGCAAGGACCTGGGTTATCTACAGAAGACAGGCAGGCCCCTGACCCACCACCCCTAAACCGTTACAGACACGGGCTTTAGGGATATTAGGGCCCGGCTTGTGAATTGGGCACGGCCAGTTACTCCAAGGGTTTGGTTGGAGTCTGTGGTAACAGCAAATTAGCGAGAGTGCCCGTGGGCTTCTGTTGCCAGCTGTGGAAGGGGGCAGAGCAGTGATCTAGTGGAGCAGGAGCTATATGCAGTCTGCAATCCGTAACAGCAGACGGAATACAGAAAAGGCCTATCTCAGGCAATGGAGCAATGCAAAAACACTGTTCAGGGTCTAGAATAGCCATGTGTGACCTGTAGGACCCCCACGGACATCTTTAGTGACCAAGGAATCCATTTTAGTGGCCATGAAGCTCAGGAATGAGCCAAGACAAATGACCTATCCTGGTATTTCTGCCTCCTCGATGACCCCACTGCTGCCTGGCTAACTTGAAAGGGATGAATGGACTGCTTAAGCAATAGTTGAGACAGGAAACTCGCTCTCACAACATGTGCATCAGGAGGCTGACTCAAGCCCTGCGAACTCTTTAACTGCATAGGCCAGGAGCAATCATCCCAGTGTTTACGCCTTGGTGCCCAAGAGGCAACTGCTCTGCAGCTTCGGAGCTCAACTGCTGACCACTCAGTCAGGACCATAAGTCACTTTTGTCCTTGTGACAGGTTCTATCCCTGGGGAAATATATGACGAAGTGGCCTTGAGACTGGCAGGGGCGTCCCCCATGATTTAGGATTGCTGCCCCTTGGGGAGCAGGATGGAAACAGGACCTACAGAAACCACTGCTCTTCCACCCGGCCTCACCCAAGTCTACTAACCTAACTAATCTGGACCCCTTACTGGAGAGAGACACCATTATATTGACCTTGTAGTCTGTTGTCCCATTGCCTTGCTAGTATTTGGCCCTGGCTGTGGGGACTGAGGGTGGACAGGAGGTCTGGTCCTACAGGCCAGGACAGCCCCACAGGCAGGGTGGTGTTATCTCGGAGTGCTCTCACTGCTTGTGTTTTTGGTTAATGGTCCTGATCTTCCCTATGTGGTGCCTGTGGACCATCTCCCACTTCATCCCTGGTCAGAAGAAGGAATGTGTTTGTGGACTGGGCAGCCACAGTGGCCTCCCTGTGAAATGAGTTGGGTCTATGCTGTTGTCGTTCTCCTGTGGTCGTCCCGGGAAAAGCTGACCCAGTAGATGCCTGGCTCCAAAAGTTTGCCCATCTCTTGCACTCTTGATACTCCGGACTGTGGTCTGTACTGCATTTTCGGCACTGGGGTTGCAGTGCACCTCTCCATACCTGACCCTAGGGATATCACAGAAGAGGGGTTGACCAAGAAGTGAGGGTGGAGCAGGGTATGTAGGGCTGGAGTGTATGGTCCGGCCACTCAAGACGGCTGTTCTCTTGTCCTCTGTACATGCCCCTGCGTGACCAGCCCCTGTTTCACCTATGCCCTACTCACGTGAATGTGTTTGCTCCACTTGCCCCCTGCCCCTTAGGCCAGAGCAGCTCCACCTGTTAGTTTATTCAAGGGAAGCATCTGCCCTAGTGATGGTGGTTGACCTGAGGGGCGCCTGCCTTGATTGCTGGTTTCCCTGGTAACTGATGAGCCAACCTGATGTCAAATTCCTCTATAAATGGTAGCCGCCTCCTCCCCTGGGTGTGGAATTCTGCTGCCACATCCTGCTTGCTGTTAGCCACACACAGGATGCTGCTCTGGGACGTTGCTTCACATGGGTAAGGTCCCCCCCAGCTGCCAAAGCACTGATGCCATGGTTTGTGTTTTGTGTTTGTTTGTTTGTTTGTTTTTGGACTCCAAGCTGGACAGCAAGGCTTGCATGCCTTTGGGGTCCAGTGCAATGGGGTCTTTGCAGGGGAACATCGACAGTGACCTTTGGGTTCCCATATCAGATTTAAACACCAATCCCCTGACTCCCTAGGACAGGGGTTAGCAAACCATGGGCCCTTGGGCCAAATCTTGTCTGCTGCCTTCTTTTTTAATGTTTTATTGGAACACGGTTGTACCCACTGGTTTTGTGCGCTTTCTGTGGCTTCCCTTGAGCCATATTGGTAGAGTTGAGTATTAACAAACTATATGGCTTATATTTATAGAAAAATAGGGTAGGTTTTTTGTTTTGTTTTTTTTTTTAACCATACAGCTTGCTCTAGGAGATCCTTGAACTAGTCTATCAGGGGTCAGAGTGTCCTTCCAAGGCAGGTTTGACCTTTGTTATGTCCCTTGTCATCCATACAAAAAGAATCTTGTGGTACTTGAAAGAAATACTTTAGAATACTCAGGTTTTAGGGGCTCTTTGAAAGCAGTTTGATAACATAGCTGTTATTTTCTGCATAGTTGTAGAGTAATAGGATTACCTACTGCTTCTCGCACTTTGTCAAAATTCAGAATCAGCTGGAGGGCTTGTTAGCACAAATTAGTAGCAGGGTTCAGCAATCTATTCTGATTCAGTAGGGGACCACAAACCTGCACTTGTAACAAACTCCCAGATCATACTTGCAAAAGCAGTTTAGAAACTTCGGAGAATAGAAAGTCCTTCCTGGGAATTCCCATTGTGGCTCAGGGGAAACGAACCCGACTAGTACCTGTGAAGATGCAGATTCGATCCCTGACCCTGCTCAGAGGGTTAGGGATCCGGTGTTGATGTGAGCTGTGGCTGTAGCTCCCATTCAACCCCTAGCCCGGGAACTTTGACACGCCACAGGTACGGCCCTAAAAAGCAAAAAAATAAAGTCCTTCCTCACAACTTTGAAGTTCCATGACCATAGAAGTGAAATGTAGCCCACAGCCTTTTTCCTTGTGACTAGAAGGCGCCCCTTCACCGACTGTCTTCAGCTTGCAAATAGGGGGAGGGGAATAAGAACCAGTTAAATGGAAATACAGGAAATTATCCACAGCCTTGGTCAGGACTGAGCCTTGACCCATGGGCATTGGTGTTGGTAGATCTATTTGCTGTCAGACTCATGAGCTGGAGACAGATTTTCTTGGCAACTGAGTCTTCTGATTGTTTAATTTGTCTTGTGAACAAAACCTGAGTGCTTAGGGAGTTGGGTCAGCCAGTTGCCCAGCTAAGATTCTCGCCAGGAGTTTAACTCGCCTGTTTCCAATCCCTCCTCTGGTTCCAGATTCCAGGGGGTAGAATGGGGGGTGGGGTGGGGAGTAGGGGTGGAGGGAGAGAGTCTTCCCCAAAGCTGGCTCTGCTTGCTTGCTACCTGGAGGCAGTAGCTAGGACAGTTTTAAAACATGTGTGGTGCCAAGAATACTTTTTTAGAACAAAAGGTTATGACTTTCACAGAGTAATTTTTGATCCCTTTGGAGCAAAGCTTCCAGCTTCTGTGCTGTCTTGCCACCCACTGTTCACCTGACTTCCTAAATCTCTCCACCTACTCCTAAATTTGCTATGGTGGACATTGACTATTTTCTGTGAATTGTTTTCAGTAAAACTAATTAAAAATTTAAAACGATAGTAATTTTTTGAGAACTGGTGGCATTTTCATAATGCCTCTTTTCCTTTTTCTTTTTTGTGTGTGGTGAGGGGCATGTCCAAGGCATATGGAAGTCCCCTGGCCAGGGATCAAACCTGTGACATAGTAGTGACCAGAGTCCCTGAAGTGACAACACTGGATTCTTAACCAGCTGCACCACAAGGGAACTCCTATAATGCCCTTGAATTAAATTCTAGAATGCTAGGGACAAAGCTAAGTATTACTATAGTTGTGGGATAAATCAGCAGTGAAGGACTATAATTGCACATATCAGTTGCCCCCATTGCCAAATACAACTGGCTTTTCTAAAACCACTTGAGGAGTTGTATTGTGGTGCAATGGGTTGAGGATCTGGCCTTGTCATTGGAGCAAGTCGGGTGGCTGCTGTGGGTGGGGCCAAAAATAAATAAAACCACTTTGAGGTTAAAAAAACATAAAAAAACACTTATGGGTTTTTTTTGGGGGGGTCACATCTGCAGCACATGCAAGTTCCCAGGCTAGGAGTCGAATTGGAGCTACAGGTGCAACTCGGGATCCGAGCTGCATCTAGGATCCATACCACAGCTCATGGCAATGCCAGATACTTAATCCACTGAGCGAGGCCAGGGAATGAACCCACATTTTCATGGACAGTAGTGGGATTCGGGATTCATTTCCACTGCACCACAATGGGAACTCCTTTTTGTTTGTTTGTTTTTTGTTTTTAAATGGCCGCATCCAAGGCATATGGAAATTACTGAGGCCAGGGATTGAATCCAAGCTGCAGCAACTGCAGATCATTTAACCCACTGTGCTGGACTGAGGATTGAATCCTGGCCTCTGCAACAACCTGAGAGGCCACAATCAGGTTCTTAACCCACTGCACCACAGTGGGAACTCCAAAAACTACATATTTAATTAATACAACTTGATGAGTTTGGAGATGAGCATACACCTATGAAACTGTCAATATCACCTTCAACAGTTTTTCCTGCCTTCTTTAATATAAATTCTGTGCTGTCTTGCTGTCCTACTGTTCACCTGACTTCCTAAATCTCTCCACCTTCTAAAATTGCTATGGTGGACATTGACTATTTTCTGTGAATTGTTTTCAATAAAATTAATTAAAAATTTAAAATGATTGTAATTTTTTGAGAACTGGTGGCATTTTCATAATGTCTCTTTTCCTTTTTTGTGTGTGTGTTTTTGGTTTATTTCAGACAACATTATGTTAAACAACTTTTTCTTTTTTTTTTTTTTTGTCTTTGTCTTTGTTGTTGTTGTTGCTATTTCTTGGGCCGCTCCCGCGGCATATGGAGGTTCCCAGGCTAGGGGTTGAATCGGAGCCATAGCCACCGGCCTATGCCAGAGCCACAGCAACGCGGGATCCGAGCCGCATCTGCAACCTACACCACAGCTCTCGGCAACGCCGGATCGTTAACCCACTGAGCAAGGGCAGGGACCGAACCCGCAACCTCATGGTTCCTAGTTGGATTCGTTAACCACTGCGCCACGACGGCAACTCCTATGTTAAACAACTTTTATTAAAAAATTATACCATGACCCAAACATAGTTTTAACTTCTGCATATTACAGTATTTTAAGTTTTTAAATAATTGTAATGAATGTGTATAGTTTTTTTCAGTATTTTTAATATTTTTGTTTAAGATAATGTTGTATTATGGACTAAGACTTATAAAATAGTCCCTTAGGGAGTTCCCCAGTGGTCTTGTTTATGACTCCATACTCTCACTTTTATGGCTGGGATTTAATCTCTGGACCGGGAACTGAAATCCCATATCAAGTCGCTGCAAGAAAAGAAACTACCACTTTTTGGGAGTTTCCTGGTGGCTTAGTGGTTTAAGGATCTGGTGTTATCACTGCTGTGGCATGAGTTCGATCCTTGGCTTGACAACTTCTGCATGCTGCAGGCAAGGCAAAAAAAAGTCAAATTTTTGACGTGTTATTTTTGCTATGATAGATTATGGTGCAAAGATGTATTATACATCTTTATTCCTTTTATCAAAAACTAATGCCTAGAAATATATTATGTCAAAGAATATGAACACATGTAGGTTTTCTTTAAATAGTTTGTGTTGCTTTACATTGATCAGAACAGTAATGTGTATATACATTTCATTATACCCTTAGAGTGTTAATATTTTGTATAATTTTTACAACTAAACACAAAATGGTGTTTTAAAGTTGCTTTAATTTTTATTAACACTTCCCCATGTGTTTATTTCCCACATGGGAACTGTTTGATATCTTTAATTTTTTTGGCTGCACCTGTGGCATATGGGAGTTCCCAGGCCAGGGATCCAAGCTTCTGCAGATCCTTAACCTGTTGTGCCACAAGAAACTCCTGATTTTTTAAATTTTAAGTTAGAATTGCAACCATTTTTAATTTTTATTATTTTGCTTTTTAGGGCTGCACCCGAGGCTTAAGGAGGTTCCCAGGCTGGGGGCCAATCGGAGCTACAGTTGCCGGCCTACGCCAGAGCCACAGCAACGCAGGATTCGAGCAGTGTCTGCAGCCTACACCGCAGCTCATGGCAATGCCAGATCCTTAACGTACTGAGCGAGGCCAGGGATCAAAGCTGCAGACTCATGGTTCCTAGTTGAATTCATTTCTGCTGTGCCATGATGGGAACTCCCTGATTTATGTTTTTAAGAAGATCCTTCATTTTTAAGAAGGGGCTTTCCCCCCATATTCTCATTATCTTGTCATATCTGTTTGCGTTTCTCATTTTTACTCACATGGATATACATGTTAATGACAACTGTAATTAGAGACACATTGCTTCTAACTTTCACATAAATTTAGACTTTCAGAGAATTTGTGAGAACATGACAAAGATTTGCCATATAGTCTTTATCCAGCAAATGTTAACATTTTACCTCATTTACATTTTCTGTGCATGTGTATGAACGTGTTCATTTCCCCCAGAACTGTGTAAGAATAAATTGCGGACCCAATGGAAATATGGGGAAATTTTCTTAATTGCCATATAATTATCAAAATCAGGAAACATTAATACAGTAATGTGATTTAATAGAGACATTATCCAAATTTTGCCTATTGTCTCAGTGTTCGCTAAACCAGGAAAGACTTACTTGGATTATGTCTTGCATTCAGTTGTCAAGTCTCTTTAGTCTCCTTCCCTGTGGAGTAGTTCCTTAATCTTTTATTTGACTTTCATGACACTGACATTTGAAAATATAGGCCAATTATTTTGTGGCATATCCCTCAATTTGGGTTTGTCTGTTACTTCCATATGATTTAGTATGATATGTATTTTTTTGGGTAGGAATACTCTGGAAATGACAGTTCTCAGTGCATCATTTCAGGAGGCATATGATGCTGATTTGTTCTATATTTGGTGATGCTAACTGTGATTCCTTGGTTAAGGTGGTGTCTGTCAGGTTTTGCCACTGAAGTTTTTTCTTTTTGTAATTATAGGCATCTTTATACATATTTCTAAAAATATATTGAGGTATTAACAAATAAAATTCACTTCAAGTGTATAATTCAATGATTCATAGTAAATTTAGAGTTGTGCAACCATTATAATCTAATTTTTTATTTAATTTATTGAAGTATAGTTGATTTACAATGTTGTGTTAACTTTTACTCTTTTAGTAAAATGATTTAGTTTTATATATATGCACACACACATAGTTTTCCATTATGGTTTATCACAAAATATTGAATATAGTTCCCTGTGCTATACAGTAGGACCTTGTTAATCCATTCTATAAATAATAATCTGCCTCTGCTGATCCCAAACTCCCAGCTCTTCCCTCTCCCTTCGCAACCACAAGTCTGTTCTCTCTGTGAGTCTGTTTCTGTTTCAGATAAGTTCATTTGTGTTATATTTTAGACTCTGCATGTGAGTGATTTATCATTTAAATGACATTTATCTTTCTCTGTCCGACTTCACCTACTCTGATAATCTTGATGTCTGTCCATGTTGCCACAAATGGCATTATTTCATTCTTTTTTATGGCTAAGTACTCCATTTTATTTATATTTATAATCACATTTTCAGGAGTGTGTGTGTTTGTATATGTATGTGTGAGTATGACTGGGTCATTTTGCTGACAGAAATTGGCACAACGTTGTAAATCAACTATACTTGTCAAAATTGTCAACACTGTTATGTCTAATAAAGGTGTACTAAATAGCAAATGCTGAAGAGGCTGTGGAGAAAAGGGAACCCTCCTACACTATTGGTGGGAATGTAAATTGGTGCAGCAAAAATAGAGAATGAGTTTCCTTAAACTAAAAATAGGGTTGCCATATGATCCAGCAAATCCACTCCTGGGCATCGATCCAGAAAATTCTATAATTTGAAATATACACACATTGTCTAATTGTTAAAACATTTCCACCATCCCCGTAAGATCCTCTATCCCATTTGTAGTCAATTCCCTTTCCCACCCTCAGCCCCAGGTAATCACTCATCTACTTTATGTATATTTGATTTTTTTTTGTATATTTCATATAACTCATACAAAATACAGTTTTTGTCTTTGGCTCCTTTTACTTACTCACTTATAAAATATTTAAGACAATAGCCTGTTGTGTTGTTGAACCACAACTTACTAAAATAATCCTGGAATTCCCGACTTGGCTCAGTGGTTTACGAATCCGACTGGGAATCATGAGGTTGTGGGTTTGATCCCTGGCCTCGCTCAGTGGGTTAAAGATTTGGCGTTGCCGTGAGCTATGGTATAGGTTGCAGACGTGGCTTGGATCTGGCATGGCTGTGGCGTAGGCTGGCAGCTACAGCTCCAATTGGACCCCTAGCCTGGGAACCTCCATGTGCCGTGGATGTGGCCCTAGAAAAAAGACAAAATATTCCACTAAATCTTGAAATTGATGTCCATCTGTAGGATATAAGTGTCTTTTAATTACTGAATAATAATCCATTATGAATATACTATGTTTTATTCACTCACCAGTTGTTGGATATTTGGATTGTTTATGGTTTTTGGCTGTTATGAATAATGCCCCTGTGACAAGTCTTTGATACATATTTTCATAATTTCTTGGGTGAAATACCTAGGAATAGTTGCTGGATTATGTGATAACTATATTTTTAAAAATTTTATTGTATGTTTGATTTATATGATTTCTGTGTATTTTTCATATACTTTCTATTGTTTTATCACAGGATATTGAATATAGTTCTCTGTGCTATACAGTAGGACCTTGTTTATCCATCATATATATAACAGTTTGCCTCTGCTCATCCCAAACTCCCAATCCTTTCCTCCCCCAGCCCCTCTTCCCCCTTGGCAACCACAAGTGTATTCTCTTTTCTGTGAGTCTATTTTAGTCTTGTAGATAGGTTGACATGTGTTGAATTTTACTTTTTTTTTTTTTGCTTTTTAGGGCACCGCATGTGGCATATGTAAGTTCCCAGGTTAGGGGTCAAATCAGAACTGCAGCTGCTGGCCTACACCACAGCAACATGGGAACTAAGCTGCATCTGCGACCTACACCACAGCTCATGGCAATGCTGGATCCTTAACCCACTGAGCAGGGCCAGGGATTGAACCCATGTTCTCATGGATACTAGTTGGGTTCATTACTACTGAGCCTCAAAGGGAACTCCACAAGTTGGATTTTAGATTCCACATATAAGTGATATCATATGGTATTTATCTTTCTCTGTCTTACTTAGTATGATAATCTCTAGGTTCATCCATGTTGCTGCAAATGACATTATTTCATTCTTTTTAATGGCTGAGTAATATTCCATTGTGTATATAATATCTTTATTTAAAACAATTTTTAAAGTATCATCGATATGCAGTATTCCTTCAACTTCTGTTGTACAGCAAAGCAACCCAGCCACCCATACACACACATTCTTTTTCAATTTTCCATCTTCTAATCCAAGAGACCAGACACAGTTCCCTGTGTTGTACAGGAGAACCATATCACCCATCTATTCTAAATGTAACAGTTTGTATTTACCTACCCCAAACCCCCTATCTGTCCCTCTCTCCCCACTCCCTCCTGGCAAGCACAAGTCTGCCCTCCATGTCCTCCATCTGTTTCTGCTTTGTAGGTAGATCGTTTGTGCCATGTATTAGACTCCATATATAGGTGATATCATATGGTATTTGTCATTCTCCTTTTGACTTATCACTTAGTATGAGAATCTCTAGCTCCATCCATGTTGCTGCAAATGGCATTATTTTGTCCTTTAACTCAATGAATTTTATTACATTTATAGTTGTACAATGATCATCACAACCCAATTTTATAGCATTTCCATCCCAAACCCCCAGCCCATCCCTCCTACCCCCAACTGGTCTCCTTTGGGCAAACATTAACTTTTTCAAAGTCTGTGAATCAGTATATGCTCTGCAAAGAAATACGCTGTATCCTTTTTTTTAAGATTCCATATATAAGTGATAGCATATGATATTGGTGTCTCACTGTCTAACTTAGCATGATGATTTCTAGGTCCATCCATGTTGCTGCAAATGCCATTATTTCATTCCTTTTTATGGCCAAGTAACATTCCATTGTGTATAGGTACTACCTCTTCTTTATCCATTCCTCTGTCAGTGGACATTTAGGTTGCTTCCATGTCTTGGCTGTTGAAAATTGTGCTGCAATGAACATTGGAGTATCTTTTTGAATCATGGTTTTATCTGAATAGATGCCCAAGAGTGGGTTTGCTGGATTAAATGGCAATGCTATTTTTAGTTTTCTAAGGAATCTCCATACTGTTTTCCATAGTGAGTGCACCAATTTACATTCCCACCAAGAGTGTAAGAAAGAGGGTTCCCTTTTCTCCACACCCTCTCCAGCATTTATTGTTTGTAGACTTTGATGATGGCTATTCTGGCTGGTGTGAAGTGGTACCTCATAGGTGTTGTGATTTGCCTTTCTCTAATAATTAGTAATGTTGAACATCTTTTCATGTGTTTTTTTTGCCATCTGTATTTTTTTTTTTTGAGATTTGTTTGTTTAGATCTTCTGCACATTTTTTGATAGGGTTGTTTGTTTTTTTGGTATTGACCTGCGGGAGGTGTTTGTATATTTTGGAGATTAATCTTTTGTCAATCACTTAGTTTGCAAATATTTTCTCCCATTCTGTGGGTTGTCTTTTCCTTTAGTTGAGGGTTTCCTTTGCTGTACAAAAACTTTAATTAGGTTCCATTTGTTTATTTTTGTTTTTATTGTCATTACTCTGGGAGGTGAATCTGAGAAAATATTACTGTGGTTTATGTCAGAGTGTTAGGCCTATGTTTTCCTCTAAGAGTTTTATAGTATCCAGTCTTATATTTTAGGTCTTTAATCCATTTTGAATTTATTTTTGTGTATGGTGTTAGGAAGTGTTGTAATTTCATTGTTTTACATGTAGCTGTCCAGTTTTCCCAGCACCCCTTATTGAAGGGACTGTCTTTTCTCCATTGTATATTGTTGTCTCCTTTGTCATAGATTAGTTGACTGTAGGTGTGTTCATTTAATTCTGGTCTTTCTATACTGTTCCACTGATGTGTATTTCTGTTGTGCCAATACCATATGGTTTTGATGACTGTAACTCTGTAGAACAGTCTGAAGTCAGATAGCCTGATTCCTCCAGCTCCATTTTTCTTTCTCAGGTTGGCTTTGGCTATTCTGGACCTTTTGGCTATTCTGGGCCTATTTTGTGCTTCCAAACAAACTTTCAAATATTTTGTTGTAATTCGGTGAAAAATGTCCTTGGTAATTTGATAGGGATTTCATTGAATCTGTAGATTGCTTTGGGCAGCAAACAGTGATAGTTTTACTTTTTCCTTTCCAATTTGGATTCCTTTTATTTATTTTTCTTCTCTGATTGCCATGGCTAGGACTTCCAAAACTAAGATTAATAATAGTGAAAGTGGACATCTTTGTCTTGTTCCTGATCTTGGCAGAAATGCTTTCAGCTTTTCATCATTGAGAATGATGTTAGCTGTGGGTTTGTCATATATGGCCTTTGTTATGTTGAGGTAGGTTCCCTCTATGCCCACTTTCTGGAGGTTTTTTTTTTTTAATCAGAAATGGGTGTTGGATTTTGTCAAAAGCTTTTTCTGCATCTATTGAGAAGATCATATGGTTTTTAATTCTTCAGTTTGTTAATGTGGTATATTTCACTGATTGATTTGCAGATATTGAAGACTCCTTGCATCCCTGGGATAAATCCCACTTGATCATGGTGTAAAATCCTTTTAATATATTGCTGGATTTGGTTTGCTAGTATTCTGTTGAGTTTTGCATCTGTGTTCATCAGTGATATTGGCCTGTAGTTTTCTCTTTTTGTGATATCTTTGTCTGGTTTTGGAATTAGGGTGATGGTGGCCTCATAGAATGAGTTTGGAAGTGTTCCTTCCTCTGCAATTTCTTGGAATAGCTTCAGAAGAATCAGTGTTCGCTCTTCTCTAAATATTTGATAGAATTCTCCTGTGAAGCCATCTGGTCCTGGACTTCTGTTTGTTGGAAGTTTTTAAATAAGTCTGTCAAATGATTGGTCTGTTCATCTTTTCTATTTCATCTTGATTTAGTTTTGGAAGATTGTACTTTAAGAATTTGTCCATTTCTTCTAGGTTGTCCATTTTATTGGCATATAGTTGCTTGTAGTAGTCTCTTATGATACTTTGTATTGCTGTGATGTCCCATGTAACTTCTTTTTCATTTCTAACTTTATTGATCTGAATCCTCTTTTTTTCTTGATGAGTCTGGCTAAGGGTTTATCAATTTTTTTTGTCTTTTTTTTTGTTGTTGTTGTTGTTGTTGTTGTTATTGCTGTTGTTGTTGTTGTTGCTATTTCTTGGGCCGCTCCCGCGGCATGTGGAGGTTCCCAGGCTAGGGGTTGAATCGGAGCTGTAGCCACCGGCCTACGCCAGAGCCACAGCAACACGGGATCCGAGCTGCGTCTGCAACCTACACCACAGCTCACGGCAACGCCGGATCGTTAACCCACTGAGCAAGGGCAGGGACCGAACCCGCAACCTCATGGTTCCTAGTCGGATTCGTTAACCACTGCGCCACAATGGGAACTCCGGGTTTATCAATTTTGTTGATCTTTTCAAAGAACCAGCTTTTAGTTTCATTAATCTTTGATTTTCTTCGTTTCTATTTCGTTTATTTCTGCTCTGATATTTATGATTTCTTTCCTTCTGCTAACTTTAGGTCTTGTCTGTTCTTCTTTCTGGTTGCTTTAGGTGTAAAGTTAGGTTGTTGATTTGAACTTTTTCTTGTTTCCTGAGTTAGGCTTGTATTGCTCTAAACTTCCCTCTTAGAACTGCTTTTGCTATATCCCAGAGGTTTTGGATTGTTGTGTCTTTGTTGTCATTTGCTTCTAGGTATTTTTTAATTTCCTCTTTGATTTCTTCAGTGGTCCTTCAGTTCTTTAGTAGCATGTTGTTTAGTCTCCACCTGTTTGTGTTTTTTGCAGTTTTTTTCTTGTTGTTGATTTCCAGTTGTATAGCATTGTTGTCAGAAAAGAAGCTTGATGTGATTTGAATTTTCTTAAATTTACCAAGGCTTGATTTGTGGCCCAGAAAGTGACTAATCCTGGAGAATATTACATGTGCGCTTGAGAAGAATGTGTATTCTGTTGCTTTTGGGTGGAATGTTCTATAAATGTCTATTAAGTCTATCTGGTTTAGTTCATCATTTAAGGCCTGTGTTTCTGTGTTGATTTTCTGTCTGGATGATCTGTCCATTGCTGTAAGTGGGGTGTTAAATTCCCCTGCTATTACTGTGTTATTGTCAGTTTCTTACTTTAAAAGGTTGTTAACCAGTTGCCTTATATATTGAGGTGATCTTATGTTGAGTGCATGTATATTTACAGTGTTGTATTTTCTTCTTGGATTGATCCTTCAATTGTTATGTAATGTCCTTCTTTGTCTCTTGTAACAGTCTTTATTTTAAGGTCTATTTATTTCTGAGTATTGCTACTCCAGCTTTCTTTTGATTCCCATTTGCATGGAATATTTTCTTCCATCCTCTCACTTTCAGTTTGTATGTGTCCCTAGAACTAAATCGGGTTTCTTGAAGACAGCATATACATGTGTCTTGTTATTGTATGCATTCAGCCAGTCTGTGTTTTTACATTTAAGATAATTATTGATATGTATATTCTTATTGCCATTTTATTAATTGTTTCGAATTTGTTTTTGTGGGTCTTTTTTCTTCTTTTCTCTTGTGGTTTGATGAGTATCTTTAATGTTGTATTTGGATCGCTTTTTCTTATTCATGTGTGTATCTACTGTAGATTTTTTGGTTTGCAGTTACCCTGAAGTTTTGATATGGGAGTCTATACACACACACACACACACACACACACACACACACACACACACACACACAAAAGATTGTTTTAAGTTGTTGGTCCCTTAATTGCAAGTGCATCTCCAGTGTCCTGCATTTGTACCCTCCTTTTCTCATGATTTCTGATTTTGGTAGCATATTTATGTATGGATGATTTCCTATTATTACTAGATGTATGCTTTTACTGCTGAGCCTTGTTATTTGTAATATATTTTTTTTCTAGTTATGGCCTTTTCTTTTCCACCTAGAGAAGTTGTTTTAGTATTTGTTTTAAACCTGGTTTAGTGGTGCTGAATTTTCTTAGCTTTTGTCTGTAAACCTTTTGATTTCTTCTTCAAATCTGAATGAGAGCCAGATGGGTAGAGTAATCTTGGTTGGAGGTTTTTTACCTTTCATCACTTTAAGTATATCATGCCACTCCCTTCTGGCCTGCAGTTTCTGCTGAAAAATCCACTGATAACATTATCGTGATTCCTTTGTATGTTCTTTCTTTTCCCTAGCTGCTTTCAATATTTTCTTTTTTTGTGAGGTTGATTAATAAATGTCTCTGGATGTTCCTCCTTGGGTTTATTTTATATGGTACTCATTGTGATTTGAGTGAGTGATTCTTTCCCCATGTTAGGGAAGTTTTCAGCTACTATCTTTATCTTTTCTGAACCTTTCTCTTTTCTTCTGGCACCCCTATAATAGGATGTTGGTGTGTTTAAAAGTTGTCCCAGTATTCTCTTAGACAGTCTTCATTTAATTTCAATGTTTTTTCCTCTTCTGTTCTACATCAGTGATTTCCACCAGTTTGTCTTCCACGTTTCTTACTCATTCTTCTGCCTCCTGTATTCTGCTGTTGTTGTTTCTAATGAATTTTTTATTTCAGTTATTGTATTTTGCATGTCTGCTTGCTTAATCCTTAAATCTTCTATTTCTTTGCTCAGTGTTTCTTGTACTTTGTCAATCTTTGCCTCCAGTTTATTTCCAAGATCTTGAATCATTTTTACTATCACCAGTCTAAAGTGTTTTTTTATTGGAGGTTGGTAATCTCCAGATCAATTAGCTGTTTTCCTGTTTTTTTTTTCTTGCTCCCTTATGAGTCATAATTCTCTGCCTTTTCATTTTGTATAGATTTTTGGTATGGTCTCCTTTTTGCAGACAATAGGGTTATAGCCTATCTCACTTCTGATGTCTGTCCCCTTTGTGGCTGAAGTTGGTGTGGGGACTTGCTGCAGACCTCCTGATGGGGGGAACTAGTGCCTTCCCACTGGTAGATGGAGCTGATTCTTATTCCTCTGGTTGGTGGGGCTTTATCTCTGGGTGGTATTAAAGGCAGCTGGGTGCCTGGGGGGGGTGTTTTTGGGCAACCTGTTTGCTGATGAGTGGGGCTGTGTTCCCAGCCAAATTATTATTTGGCCTGGGGCTTCTCAGCCCTGATGGGTAGAGCCAGATTTTTCCAAAATAGCCACTTCTAGAGGAGTACATGCTGATGATTATTCCCAAGACCTTTGCCTTCAGTATCCTTCCCCAACAATGAGTCACAGTCACCCCCTGTTTTCCCAGGAGATCCTCCAAGAACTACAGTCTAGTCTGACCCAGATTCCTATGGAGACTCTGCTTTGCCCTGTGACCAAGTGCACATGAAAGCCTTTCAAAGAATGTGGTCTCGGTTTACCCCAGTCCTTTGGAGCTCCTGTGTATAAACACCGCTTGCCCTTAAGGCCAAATGCTCTGTCAACAACTCCCAGTGCCATATCCCCAGGCATGGGGACCTGACATGAGGCTCAGGACTCTCACTCCCTTAGGTGAGTCTCTGTGATATAGTTACTTTCCCGTCTGTGGGCCACCTACCCAGCTGGTATGGGGTTGTTTATGTCCCATAATTGCCCCTCCTACCTTCTTGTTGTGGCCTCTTCTTTGTGTTTTGGAGTAGAGTATCTTTTTTTGGTAGTTTGCAGCCTATTTGTTTGAAGGTTATTCAGCAGTTTGTTGTAATTTTGTTGCTTTTATGAGAGAAATTGAGCTCCAGTCCTTCTACTGGCTGTTTTAATCTCATCTCTGCTTCTTTTATCTTGTTATTTGTTTTTTCTGTATTTGGAAAGTTTTCAGCCATAATTTCCTCAACTATATTTTTGATCCTCTTTTTCTTCTCCTTATGGATTCCTATTATGCATAGATTGGCCCACTTTATATTATCCCATAGATCTCTTATATTACTTTCATGTTTATTCATCTGGTTTTCTGTCTGCTGTCCTGATTGGGTGATTTCCATTATTCTATCTTCCAAGTCACTTACTTGTTCCTCTGCATTATTCATTCTGCTCTTCTGTGCCTGTAACTCAGCTTGCATCTCTATAAATGAATTTTCTGTTTTCTCTTGGCTCCCTTTTATATTTTTATATTTCCTTTCTAATGTAATCTGCATTACTGTCCATCCTCTCTTAATTCCTTCAGTGTTTTCATTACCTCCTTTTTGAACTTGGTGTTTGTTAGACCGCAGAGGTCTATTTCATTGTTTGCTCCTTCAGGGGAATTATCCTCTTCTCTTACCTAGGAATGGTGATCCCTGAAGTGACTAGAGCTGCAGGTGGTGCCTGAACATGGACCCCTTCGTAGTGATTGGCTGCGTCTACCTTGTGAGTCTGAGATGGCTGTGGTGGTTTGCACTTGGTTCCTGTAGCCCGTGCAAGGTGCGTCCCACCACCCGAGAGCCTGTGTGTATGCAGAGAAAGATGTTACTATGGTGGTCCCGCCTCTACTCTCACCCTCCCCAGCAATGTTGCCTTGCTTCTCCTTTGGGCCCAGGCCTCCTCCCACTCTCCCTTATCTGTGGCTCCCTTATCTCCTGAGACTGTGGCTCACTGCTCCCTAGCATCCTTTGGTTGTCTCCATACAGCCAACCTTAGCCTTCTCCCCAGGACTGACCTCTGAATCCTACATCTCAGAGCTCAGCCCCTGCCTGAGTGTCTCAGGCTGTGGTGTCCTGGGTGGTGGTATGGATGGTCTTTACAGCTCTCTCTCTGCTATGCCTTCCTCTGTCTGGCTGTGGCACTCTTCTTTGAGGCTTTAATGGCCTCCTCTCCCAGCTGATCTCTCCATCAGTTAGGTGGCCTCTCAGGATGTGGTTTCCTTTCCTTTTTCACAGCTCCCTCTCAAGAGTAATGGTCCTGTGCAGATTCCTTTTTTTCCTTCTTCTGTTTTTCTTTTGTTTTACAGTTATGTGGAGGCTTTCTTGCCCTTTATGGAGGTCTAAGGTTTTATGCCAGTGTTCAGTAGATGTGCTGTGTGAATCATTCTACACGTAAACGAATTTTTTTGATGTGTTTCTGGGAGAAGGTGAGCACCATATCTTATTCCTCCACTATCTTTTTTTGGTTTGTTTTGTTTGTTTGTTTTTTCTTTTTAGGGCTCATCTGCAGCAGGTGGAAGTTCTCAGGCAATTATTAATATGTATGTATTGCCATTTTACACCTTGTTTTCCTGTTGATCTCATTTCTTCTTTCTCCTTTTTGTTTTTCTTTGAGTGGCTTGAATTTCTTCTGTATTGTTATGTTCTTTTTGGTTTTTGTGAATCTATTGTATGTTTTTGATTTGTGGTTGCTCTTTTTCTCAAGCCTGTTAACCCTTTCCTTTATCTACCTGCTTTAGACTAGTAGTTATAAAGGCTCAGATACATTTTAGAACTCTCCTCTCCCATTTTTTTGATGTCCTTTTTTTACATATTCATGTTCATTCTTTCACTATTCATTGTGGTTATCCTCACTTTCACAGAAATTTTTTGACTTTTTTTTTTTTAAATCAGTGTATTGGCTTATATAAGTGATTTGTTTTCCAATTTTGATATTCTCTTTTCTATAGATTCTTTCTTCTTAGAGAAGGCCTTTCGGTATTTCCTTTTGGATAGGTTTAGTGTTGCTGTATTCTTTTAGTTTTTGCTTGTCTGAGAAATTCTTCATCTCTCCTATATTCTAAGAGATAATTTGCTGGGTAGAGTATTCTAGGTTGTAGATTTTTTCCTTTCAGGACTTTGAATATATCTTGCCACCCCTTCTGGCCTGCAACATTTCTGTAGAGAAATCAGCTGATAGCTTTATGGGGGTTCCCTTGTAATTAACTTTTTTTCCTCTTGCTTTTAGAATTCTCTTATTTATTTATTTATTGCCATTTTTATTATAATCTCTTGGTGTAGGTCTGTTTGGGTTTATCTTATTTGGGACCCTCTGTGCTTCCTGTACCTGGATATATGTTTCCTTCTTTAGGTTTGGGATTTTTTCAGCCACAATTTCTTCAAATACATTTTCAAGTCCCTTTCTCTTCTCCTTCTGGGATCCCTATTGTGCCTATATTGGCCTGCCTTTTTTTTTTTTTTTTTGTCTTTTGCTATTTCTTGGGCCGCTTCCGTGGCATATGGGGGTTCCCAGGCTAGGGGTCGAATCGGAGCTGTAGCCACTGGCCTACGCCAGAGCCACAGCAATGCAGGATCTGAGCTGTGTCTGCAACCTACACCACAGCTCACAGCAACACCGGATCGTTAACCCACTGAGCAAGGGCAGGGACTGAACCCGCAACCTCATGGTTCCTAGTCGGATTCGTTAACCACTGAGCCACGATGGGAACTCCTGGCCTGCTCTATATTATCCCATACATCTCTTACATTGCTTTAATTTTTTTTTCCATTTGGGTTTCTGTGTGCTGTTCTAATTGGGTGATTTTCATTATTATATCTTCTAGATCACTTATTCATTCTTCTGTATTATTCATTCTGCTATTTATTGCCTTTAGTTCAGCTTTCATCTCTGTAAATGAATTTTCTAATTTTTTGGCTCCTCCTTACAGTTTTTAGTTCCTTTTTACAGTAATCTCTATTTTTTTCAATAGCCTGAAGTCCTCCAGTATTTTCATTATCTCCTTTTGAACTCAGTGTGGTTTTCAGTGAAGAAGTCTGTTTCATAGTTTTTCAGGAGAATTTTCTTGATCCTTTAATTGGTAGTGGTTCCTCTACTTCTTCATTTTACTTATTTTTCTTGCTCTACGAGTTTAGGAGAAACAGTTATTTACTGTTGTCTTGGAGGGTTGTTTTTATGTGGGAACATCTCTCTGTAGCCCGTGTGGGTTTAATATTTTTTGGTGCTGATGGCTGTCTTTAGTTTGGATGCCTGCAATCTCTTTCATCATTGTTTGCTGGCCAGTGTCCCCTTGATGGGAGATGTGACTGGTATTGTGACCAAGGCCTGCACTGGATATTGAGCAGGGCCTCCTCTTTGCTCTGTGGTTGTCACCTTCCACTGTCAGTGGCAGTGTCTGCTCGCTAGTTATTGGAATAGATGCCACCAGAGCTGTTTCTGAGCTGCAGTATGAGGTAGGCAGAATTGGAGCACTCCCACTGGGAGAGGAACCACTGAGTATTTTCCACTTAAGCTGTTTACTGGTGAGTGTGCTCTGTTGTATCACCTTTCACCTGTTATGCAGTCTCACAAAGTGTACTGTAGTTGTCCCTGCCCTTGGCCCCTCATCAGCCGTGGGAATGCTGGTCATCAGCTCTTGTGTCTCCTAGTTGTTGCTTTCACAAGGCCACCAGTGCAGATCCATTGAAGTCAGGTCCCAGGACTTCAGTAATAGCACATCTGAACCAACTGGGGGAGGTTTAGAGGCAGCTCAGACCCTGGCCTGGCCCAGCCCCTGTGTGCATGAGCCCACAAAGACCACAGCTGCTTAGGCCAGACCTGTCTCAGCTTTGGGATCATCCACTGTCCATTTAGATGTCCTGCAGACACTGAATTTACAAGGCTGGCAGCACTGGTGTAAATCCATGGCTCATGCAGCCACAGGGAGAGATTTCAGCCCTGCTTCCTAAGTTGTGTGGCTCTTAGGGCTCAGCTGTGATTTCAGCCCCACCTCTGTGTGTAGGCAACCCACTGGCATTGGCTTCTGGGCCTGGCAAAGGCAGTGGCTGGGGCACCCTCTCCCAGAGTCCATGGAGGCAGGTGCCTATGTGTGAAGAAAGAGGTTGTTGTGGCAAACTTCCCCATCCCCCACCGCCCTTTGCACACCACTTAGTACTTTGCTTCTATGGTGGGCCTGGGCTTCTACTGTGACCACTCCTGGATGTGGCTGTATCACACTCCAGCCCCTTCAGGCTGTCTCTATTCCGCCAGCACCATGTCTGTCCTCTAAACCCTGAGTTCCAACAGCTAGCCCTCACCTGTACCAGCAGATGTGTCTCAGGCTGGGGTGCACAAGGTGGTGCCACGGACCGTCTGTGTAGTCTCTCTCTGTTCTGCCTATCAATGACCAGTTGTTCTGTTCTCTGAGCTTCTGAAGCTCTTTTCTCGTCTTGGCTGATCTTCCTGTCAGTGAGGGGGCTTACTAGGGTGAGGGAACTGCTCCTCTCCTTCACCTTCTTCCCAGAGGTGCAGGTCTTGTCCTGCTTTCTCTTTTTTTTTCTTCCTTTTGTTTTACCTGGGTTATGTGGATACCTTTCTTGTCTTTTCAGGCGTTTGAAGTTTTCTGCTAGTGTTCAGTAGGTGTTCTGTGAGAATTGTTGCATTTGTAGGTTTTTTTTTTTTTTTGCACTTTTTTAAGGGCTGCACCTGTGGCATATGGAGGTTCATTAGAGCTGCAGCTGCTGGCCTAAGCCACAGCAACATCAGATCCAAGTCACATGTGCAACCTACACCACAGCTTATGGCAACAATGGACCTTTAACCCACTGAGTGAGGCCAGGGGTCAAACCCATATCCTAATGGATACTAGTTGTTTGTCACTGCTGAGCCACAGTGGGAACTCCTTGTGGATATATTTTTGATGTATTTGTGGGAGGAGGTGAGTTCCATATCCTACTACTCTGCCATCTTGATTCAATCCCTGCTTAATGTTTAACTTTTTAGGAAATGGTTAAACTATTTTCCAGTGTGGCTGTGCTATTTTATATTTCATCAGCAATATGAGGGTTCTGATTTCTCTGCATCCTTACCAGCACTTGTTATTGTGTGTAGTTCTAGTGGTTGTGATATAGTATCTCATTGTGGTTTTTTTGTTTGGTTGTTTTTTTTTCAGCCATATTACTCACGTAATCAAACATTAGGACAATCTTGGAACAGGCAAGCAAAGTATTAAGGCTGAATCATGGCTGCTCAGCTAACTGATTTCAGCCATGGCTTGTCCTGGACACTGTGAGACAGCACAAATACCTTATGCAGACGGTTCAGTAGCAGAATGGCACTTGGTTTGCTCTTAATAGAAACAACATAAATGCAATGGACAGTTTAGAGACAGCTGATGGCCTTATTTGCATGCTGAAAACCTGGTTGTGTCCCTCGTCCCCACACCTTTCACTGTGCAGTCTGTTGATGCGTAAACACTTAGTGCAGGATTCAGTCAGTGGGATCTAGGCCCCTTGGGCTAACCGAAATAAATTCTTGGTCGATACTGCAATACCACGGGGTATGACTGATACAAAGGGCCATCCTGAGGGCAGACTTGCGAAGCTGAGCGGTTCAGACACTGAAAGTTTTCGCCTCTTAGTTGCCATCCAGTCATGTAGATCCACTCCATAGTATGATCCTTCCCTATAATTTCACCATTGCACAGTGCATCCAACTCATAAGAACTTGGAAATTTTAGTTTTAAGCTTAGAAATTTTTTAATAGTCCCCACAATTACACGTGTAGAACACCGAATGAATTTCTTCATTAAACCCTTTACTATATTTTCCCCTGATTGTCCATTATTTCTTAAACAATCTAGACATAGAGCA
The DNA here is from genome assembly GCF_016906955.1 of Phacochoerus africanus. NCBI lineage: Eukaryota > Metazoa > Chordata > Mammalia > Artiodactyla > Suidae > Phacochoerus > Phacochoerus africanus. The sequence continues at coordinate 106,058,719 of NC_062548.1, read as the reverse complement.
ATTTGTAGGTCACTTTTGTGATAGTCTTTGATTTTCATCACCTTCTTCATTGATCTACTTTAGGTGTGTTAACTTCTAAAGTATCATCTTCATTTTCTTGAGGCTTATTCTTCTTGCAAAATTCAGATTCATGGTCAAGTTTTTGTTCTTGTAGTTCAGGGACCAACTTAAATATAATTTCCTCTAATGTGTTATCCAACCTCAACATTTCTGATGGGTTTGTCTCATGAACCTGACTTCCACACCTTGGACAATCATTGCTGCCTTCAAAGTGCTGGACAAGTCTTAACAGAAAGTATGGAGGCATTCCATCACTGTGGTTGGCTTGATCAGATACCCTTTACATATATAGCAGGTTTGAATGGATTGAAATCTTTTACCAAGTGTTTCCTTTGGGCAGCCATTCATGGTTAGGTAGGGCGGGCTCAAGCAGTTCAGGCAAAGAGGGGTATTAAGTGGATGAAAGTCTGATCCCAGGAACTGGTGTGGAGTTCCCAACTGGATGTCCCAAGGCATGAGAACCAACATCCAGACTTCTTATGTGATTGCTTGTCATCACTCTTTTTGGTGGTTCTGCTATCCCATATCTTCTTCCATGATAATCCAAAGCCGCTGCTCTTCACCCACCAACGCGCTGGCCTCAGAGTGAGGAAAGTGAAAGAGAAACAGGGCCCGCTGCGCCCGGTCCCAGCACCCCATCTGCCCTCCCTCTGCAGGAGGGAGCTGCCGGCTCTGCAGGGCCACTCAGCTTGGCCCAATGGAAACTTACTTTTCTCTGTTGACTAAAGATGTTGTGTGTTGGTCAGTGTTTATTAAGCCATTTGTTTCTTTAAAATGTTTACTAAAATTTTTGACCATTTAAAAAATTTCATTGATTATTTGAGTTTTAAGAGTTCTTCATATATTCTGAATACAAGTGCTTTACCAGATATGATTTGCAAATATTTTTTTCCCAGTGATGGCTTGTCTTAGATTTTCTTAATTATATTTTTGAAGAGCAAACATTTTTTAAATGAAGTACAATTTATCATATTCTTTTTTTTTTTTTTTTTGTCTTTTTGCCATTTCTTGGGCTGCTCCCGCGGCATATGGAGGTTCCCAGGCTAGGGGTCCAATCGGAGCTGTAGCCTCTGGCCTACGCCAGAGCCACAGCAACGTGGGGTCCGAGCCGCGTCTGCAACCTACACCACAGCTCACGGCAACGCCGGATCGTTAACCCACTGAGCAAGGGCAGGGATCGAACCCACAACCTCATGGTTCCTAGTCGGATTCATTAACCACTGCGCCATGACGAGAACTCCTGTATCACATTCTTTTATGGATCATGTTTTTGATGTCGTGGCTAAGAATTATAACCCAAGGTCACAAAGATTTTCTATCTTTTAAATATTTCAATTTGCTTTTAAACTTAGACTTATACTCCATTTTGAGTTAATTTTTGTGTAAGCTCAGAGGAAAAGGTCTAAATCTTTTTACATGAGGAGATCCAATTATTCTAGTACCATTTGTAGAAAAGATTTTTCTCCATTGAACTGCCTTGACACGTTTGAACATGAGTGGATCATAAATTGTAAACGTTTATTTCTGAGCTTACAGTTGTGTTCCATCAATCCATTTGTGTGTCCTTAGTGTAACATTCTATAGTAATTAGTGTTAATTAATCTTTTAAAAGATTGTTTGACTATTCTGGCTCCTTTGGCATTACCATATTAACTTAGGATGAGACTGTCAGTTTCTGAAAAAAGTGCCTATGAGGTTTTGATAGGGACTGTGTTGAATCTATACCTCAGCTTGAGGAAATGTGTCATCTTAATACTGAGTTTTCCATTCCATGAACTTGGAAGGTCTCTTAATTTATTTACATCTTTAATTTTCTTACAGGGTTTTATAATTTTCAAAGTACAAGTTTTGTACCACTTTTGTGAAACTTATTCCTCGTATTTTTTTAATGCTATTGTGAATGGAATTGCTTTCTTTCTTTCTTCCTTTCTTTCTCTCCTTTCTCTCTTTCGTCTTTTAAGGGCTGCACCCATGGCATGTGGAGGTTCCCAGGCTAGGGGTCAAATCGGAGCTCTGGCTGCCAGCCTACACCACAGCCACAGCAACATCAGATCTGAGCTGTGTCTGTGACCTACACCACAGCTCATAGCAGTGCCGGAATCTTAACCCACTGAGCAAGGCCAGGGATCGAACCTGCAACCTCATGGTTTCTAGTCGGATTTGTTTCTGCTGCACCACGATAGGAACTCCTGGAGTTGCTTTCTTAATTTCGTTTTGAATTTTTGGTTGCTCGTGTATAGAAATAACTCATCTTAGTACATTGATCTTGTATCCCATGGCCTGCTGAACTCTATTGTCTCATATACACTGAGTTTCTCTTTATTTACTTAACATCACCCAATACATTTTGAAGAGGGAGTAGGCCATACATTTACTCCCTACAGATATGCAGAATTTGCTCTCAAGGCTTAAAGAAGCACATCTACTTGCTGAATGAGATAAAGAGTCTCTGAAAGCAGAACTAAGAGGTTTGGTTGAAGTCATAGTACCCTTTCTTTCAATTTCAACATTGAGGCATCCAGTTTCCTTAGAACCTTTGGAGGCTCTTGCAAAGGGGTAAATTATGTAATCAATTGAATTTATTCTAGTAAACTTTATTTCCCTCTTGTCCTGTGTCCCTGTTTATCTTTGTATCCTGAGTTCCTAAGGGAAGTGGCATATAGTACCTGATTAAATAAGTTGGTTGTAGGAGTTTCTTAGTGCTTCATGGTGGGTGTTCCCTGGTAGTTAAGAGTCAGGTGTCACTGCTGTGGCTCTGATTACTGGCATGGGTTCAATCCCTGGCCTGGGAACTTGCACATACTGTGGGTGCATTCCCCCCCCCCATTGGTTATATTGAAATTATGAGCACAAATGTGGGAGGAATTTCTGCAACTCTAATATGAATTTCAAACTAGCCACATAGCACACATTAGTTGTAAAGTGGACAATCGACCTTCCTGTTAACTAATCAGATTGCATGCTTTAATATTAATCCAGTTTTAGCTATTGTGGGAAAGCATGGTTTATGACTTCTGAGCTAGAAATAATGGGGACAGCTAGAGTTGAAATGGGAAAGTGCACAAGTGAATTTAAGAGACAAAAGGCCGGCATCAACAGAAATGTCGGTGAATTATGGATTGTGCTGGGTCTATAATTAGTGGGGTAATTTCTTCATATGGGATAGTCCCTTGGTGTCCGTGGTATAGCATGACCTCTGATTTGTAAAGATGTCTGTCTTATAAAGCATGTAACACATTTTTGACATTCAGTCTGGTAAATCTTACTAATAATCAAGGCCTGAGACAAACTTTTTTTTCCAATTCAGACTACGGAAGAAGGGTTACTGAGTGGAAAATTATATAGTTTCTAATTAGATTTCATGTTAAACATTTTACAGTCATACACCTATAGTGCTGTATACTCCCATCCCCCCTTTTATTAACTGTATTTGTATTTTAGCTTATTGTCCAAAGTCCACTAGGTTAGCCTCTGTGCAAATGACACAAAGATAAGGTAAGGGTGTGTGTCTGTATGTGTGTGTATGTGTTTTAGACATTTTAATGTGAGCCTAAGCATGAGAACTTGAGTTATTCTGTGGAAAGTGCTAGCAGTATTACTGTCATATACAAGTCATATTTTCAAAAAGTATGTTTTGGAGTTCCTGTTGTGTAACGATAACAAACCTGACTAGCATCCATGAGGCTGCAGGTTTCATCCCCGGCCCCGCTTAGTGGGTTAAGGATCCAGTGTGACCGTGAGCTGTGGTGTGGGTTGCAGATGCAGCTCTGATATGATGTGGCTGTGGCATAGGCCGGCAGCTGTAGCTCTGATTCACCTCCTGGCCTGGGAACTTCCATATGCCATGGATGTGGCCCTAAAAAGAAAAAAAAAAAAACAAAACCCAAACATACTTTATTCCTTTATTTTCACATTTTTAAAACAGATGATTTTTTTTTAAAGTTTGATGGCAGAACATGTTCATAGATCTTCTACCCATCTGTGCATGACTTTTCTCATTTGTACATGACATTTTCCTCAAATTCTTGAGTACTCTGTATTTATTAATAACATGTATTTTTTTTTTTTTGTCTTTTTAGGGCCACACCTGCAGCATTTGGAGGTTCCCAAGCCAGGGGTCAAATTGGAGTTGCAGCTGCTGTCCTATGCCACAGCAACACTGGATCACTGAACTACTGAGAAAGGCCAGGGATCACACCAGCGTCCTCAAGGATACTAGTCAGGTTAGTTACTACTCATCCACAACAGGAACACCTATTATACCATTTTTAGCAATGTTGTATTTGTAAGATATCAGGGTCATCATCCTAAACACCGATTCTCATTGTTGGCAGTTATAGGATTTGGCTGAATTTCCAAGGCCAACCCTGGGTAGTGGCTTTTGCAAACAAACCCTTCTCATACTGGCTTTTGTTGCCATTTTTTTTCCTTTCTCAAAAAGTTGAAATAGGGAGTTCCCAAGTGGCTCAGCGGAAACGAATCTGATTAGTAACCATGAGGTTGTGGGTTCGATCCCTGGCCTTGCTCAGTGGGTTAATGATCCGGTGTTGCCATGAGCTGTGGTGTAGGTTGCAGATGCGGCTTGGATCTGCTGTGGCTGTGGCATAGGCTGGCGGCCACAGCTCCAATTCGACCTCTAGCCTGGGAACCTTCATATGCCCTAGGTGTGGCCCTAAAAAGCAAAAAAAAAAAAAAAATAGTTGAGATAGAAGTGAAAACCCAGCCAACCAATTCTAAGCCATCCTCCTCATAGCTGTCTCACTGGCACTGTGTTCTGGCTTGTTACCCAAGCAGCTGGGTTAGGAACTGACTCAGGAGTGGACCTGGGGCTGGTCCACATTGGGCAAAGATGGGGCACAGAGGCCAAACTGTGGGAAAAAGTTTGTTTGGGTTACTGTCCTGTATATTTGTGAAAGAATGATTCTACTCTTTCCTGGTGGTTCATATACAGGGCTTGAGTTCTCTAAGAGAACTCTTTCTGGTTTTAGATATTTTCATATGTAAGATTTAAAAATACCTTAAGGATTAGTGATGGCTGCAAATCCTATTTAAGCCCAATCTCTTTGATATACCATTTGCGAGTGATAACTTAGAAGTGGTAAGAAGTCTCCGTGTTAATGATTCACTGTAGTTAACTGTTCACACAGTCATTGCAGTTTGGACATGGAAGAAGCCTGTCTTTCTAGAATGGTCTGCAACTAGCTATTTTTATGTTGTTTCTACTCAAGGCACTCTACTCTGAGCACTCAAATGTTGATCAAGCACTAATTTCTGAAAACAACAGCTAACTTTGTATTTATTATTTTAAGCAAACCTCCTTGCCTTTGGGGAAAATAAACCCTAGGAATTTATGCTTATTCTAGCAAGATTTAGGAAAGAGTCACTGTCTGCCTAGGCTTGTTTCACCTAATAATGGCAGTGCGAGCATATTCTGCTGCCCCAGGAATCCATTATTGGTGTGGCACTTGGGTGACACCCACAAGACACCCTCAGAGTGTGACGCCTGAGCTCACCAGCTCTCAGCCCAGCAGTTGAGAGAACACAACACAGAGTGCTGTACCCACAGAGCCAGCCAGGGCTACATCTGAAGACCACATCCTTAATCCTCCTTTGCTGATATTTGGTGTATTTTAATTTTAAAAAGTACTTTCACAAGCTCTTATTTTCTGGTCTCTCAAGGAAGATTTATGATAGTCTCTTAGGACCATTACCTAGAAAGGAAAAACAAAAATTACTGTATGCCTACAGATCCATAGGCTGCATGCTTTGATAAATGATTTCAACTGCTCAGATAATAGAAAAGGAGGATACAGACCAAAGTTCACTACTTGTAGGGGGGAGGAGTCTGAGTCGTGGTATTCAGATATGGAACTCGAGGAGGAAGAAGACAAAGCTGATGTTCTATCAGTCTGACCATTTCTGTCAGAGTGTTTAGCTATTTCCCTTTCCTGAGAACTTCATAACTAGAGTATAAAATAGCAGTGCAGACTAATTTCATAGTGAATATTTCATTAATATTGTTTCCTAACTAGATTCCAGTAAAAGTAAAACAAATATTTAAGAAATCACTTATAGAGTTCTCCATAAAGTTAACATTTAATGCTGACCATCTTGTTGGGGCTTAGAAATTGTTTCACCTTAAAATATTATACTGCATTCTGACTGTATCACAAAGGGGTACTGCTATTTCCTTTCTTTCATAATTTCAGTGATCTTAGTAAATTTAGTTTTGGGTAAGAATTTTCTCAGGAATGCCTTTGGCCAAGGCTTCTCAACCTGCTTCACATTCTGGCATATCAATACAGAATGATAGCATTTGCGCATTTGTATGTGGCCGCAAGTAACCAGCCCTTGCATATGCTGTCTCAGCACTCTGAACGGAAAGACCTCAAAGCTGCAGGTCTGCTTGGGCAGATGGCTTTAGCTAGGGCAGCCTGAACTCTGCTGTAGCACCAAGAGTCAAACTGGTTTAAAAAAACAAACTTTTTTAAAGGGTTAGTGCAGTTTTCTACATTTTTCTTAAATGTCCCAGCCTAATGAGTTCTGTAATATGAGCCTTATTTCAGTAGCAAGTCAGAACTTGGATATTGTGGGTGCTATGCATGTGTATGTTTTTATTTAGAGTGATGACATGAATTAATGCCTTTAAAAATTATTGCTTGGGGAGGAGTTCCTGTTATGGCACAGTGGGTTAAGTAAGAATCCAGCATTGCCACAGCTGTGGTGTAGGCTATAGTTCTGGCTTGGATACGATCCCGGGCCTGGGAACTTCAATACACCACGGGCACGGTTGAAAAAGAAAAAAAAAAAAATGCTTAGGAGTTCCCTTGTGGTGCAGTGGGTTAAGGATCTGGCATTGTCACTGCTGTGGCCTGGGTTAGATCCCTGGCCCAGAAACTTGTGTATGCCACTGGTGCAGCAAAAAACAAACAACTGCTTAGAGCCTAAACTCTTCAAAGTGCACTGAAGCTTAAACACACTTGATAATGACCATTTTGGACAGCCAAGGAGGTTTCTTAAAAACCTAATTAAAATAATACCTTGAAAAGTGAACATCCTTCAGAGGTAGTTCTGTTGAATTAGTATGAATTCTCTCCAAAGTGTGAAACCTGCAGTGACTCTCTACCTGAGAGTTACACAAATATAAGAATATTTTTTCCACTCAGCTTTTTGGGATTCTTCTTGGCCCTGCTGATAAATGTCTGGGGAAAGTATAAATGTATTCATATTTTTTCCAAAATGCTAGTGGCCTCATTAACCCAAGCGGTGGTTGAAAATAAGCAGTCACATGGAAGGTATTTTTATGGCTATAAATCTTGACACTAGCAATGGCAACCTCTTCAAACGCAGCCAGGCCAACTCTGCTCTGAGAATACCTTGAATGTGAAATGTGACCATTAGATGTGGGTGAATTCACAAGACAGAGTAAAGATTCCCAAATAGAAAACCTACAAGAGAAGCGAAACACTGGAACTGCTCGGCTTTTAAGAATACGAGTGTTGGAGTTCACGTCGTGGCACAGTGGTTAACGAATCCGACTAGGTAGCATGAGGTTGCGGGTTCGATCCCTGACCTTGCTCAGTGGGTTGAGGATCCGGCGTTGCCGTGAGCTGTGGTGTAGGTCGCAGACAAGGCTCGGATCCCACGCTGCTGTGGCTGTGGTGTAGGCCGGTGGCTACAGCTCTGATTAGACCCCTAGACTGGGAACCTCCATATGCTGTGGGAGCGGCCCAAGAGATGGCAAAAAGACAAAAAAAAAAAAAAGAATATGAGTGTTATTCTTTTTTTAATAACAAGAGCTCAATAAGTTTGTTTTTTTTAAGATGGACTTTAATGAATAAAAATAAAAATCCCTCACAAATGAAGTTTATATAATGGTCTATAGCTGAAAAGGAGATTTAATTTTTCTTGCTCACATGATTATTTTCCTTCTCTGTTCTGACTTCTCTCTACTGAGCCTCTACAACAGAAAAGAACAACTGGTATTTCTCCTCATGCTCCATAACTCACTCTAGTAAAAAGCAGGAGAAATAATACATAGATTAAAATGGAATCTACTAAACATTCACTTTGTATTATCAGATGAAATTCATTCATTCCAGGACAGTCACAGAGAAAGACAGGCAAGTTGGTTTCTAAAGTCTCAATCAACACTCCAAATTGTGCTGGGAGTGCCCACTACTTGGTTAGAAATACTTATTCTGGAAAATCTCCCTCGAGGTGTGCCTGCCCTGGGCTCCTTCACCAGGGCAGCCCCAGCTGGAGCTGTAGTTCGAGGTAGAGGGGCTGCTGCTGTTTCCCAGGTGAGCAAGCAGGCAGGTAAGTAGCAAGCACTCTCCCAAGACTGGGCTTCATTGTGTGGTGACAAGTTTCACAATCATGCTGATGATCCGTGACCCTCGAGGACAGGTACACAGATCTATGCTTGGGTTTTTAATCTTATCCTGGAGGAGCTGGTCAAGTTCACAACGAAGTTCCTTTACTAGTTCAGCCACCTAAACAAAAGTTGCCACGTAAACAGGGGAGGAAAGATTATCAAAGGAAATTCTCTAGTCAGGACTATCATTATTCTAGGTTTCTATTTTATCTATTTTTCTTTTTAGGGCTGCACCTGCAGCATATGAAAGTTCCCAGGCTAAGGGTCTAATCAGAGCTGTAGCTGCCGGCCTATACCACAGCCACGGCCACACCATATCTGAGCCGTTTCTGCGACCTACACCACAGCTCATGGAACGCAGGATCCTTAACCCACTGAGTGAGGCCAGGCATCAAACCCACATCTTCATGGCTACTAGTTGGGTTCTTAACCCACTGAGCCACAACGGGAACTCCTCTGCTGTTAATCTTAATTCCATGGGAGGGGAACTAAACATTTTTTCTAAAATTTCTTGATATAATTATAGAAACATTCACTCAATGTCAGCTCTGTAATATACTAAATGGGGTCCATTATAAAAAGGTTCCTCTATTACAAGTCAGAGGTATAGCCTTTATGTAGTGCTCTCCATATTAAAGCTTGGTTAACTTTTACAATTTGCTCTGAGAGAATGGAGAATTAAAAATGGCGGATATTGGAGTTCCCGTCATGGCGCAGTGGAAACGAATCCAACGAGGAACCATGAGGTTGTGGGTTTGATCCCTGGCCTCGCTCAGTGGGTTAAGGATCTGGTGTTGCCATGAGCTGTGGTGTAGTTTGCAGACTCAGCTCCAATCTGGTGTTGCTGCGGTTGTGGCGTAGGCCGGCGGTTGTAGCTCTAATTAGACCCCTAGCCTGGGAACCTCCACATGCCAAGGGTGCAGTCATAAAAAGACAAAAGCCAAAAAAAAAGGCAGATATTAGGATTTCCCGGCCTAGCAGTTAAGGATCCAGCTTTGTCACTGCTGTTGCAGGGTTTGATCTCTGGTCTGGGAACATGTGCATGCTGTGGGTGTGGCCCCAAATGGTGGATATTAAACCCAAAAAATATCTTTAAACTTGGGAATTTTATGCCTTTGTTGTGGGGGTGGGGAGTGGAAGATAGGCCCACATTTTTCATGGCATTTGGCTTATGCTGATGTAGTGCCATGGTGGGGGTGCCTGGCCAACATCTGTTTGGCTTTTCTGTCGATTGGTAACCCTGCAGTGCAAACTCTGATCTAAATCAAATAGGCTCATGCCATGCACCCTCCCAGAGTGAATGGTAATCCAGGCATTAAGAGTCTATGACATCCCTTCAGTGACAGGGATGGTTTAGGAGAAGTTTGATGGAACTTTGGGAAAGAAGTGTTCTGTCTCCCTTCTGGACAATGTGCTGCACGGGTGTGAGGCCAAGAGCTACGTGAGCATCCTGCTACCACAAGGCCAGCCAGGCTTCTGCTATTGCTAAGCACCTGAATCAAACCAACCCTGCCTGGCCCTCTTGACCTATACTGTCCAATATGGTAGCCACTAGTCCCATGTGGCTAATCTCTTGACCACATGAAGTGGGGCTGGTCCAGACTTTGAAAGCTTATTATGAGAAAAGAATGTAAAAATCTTAATTTTTTATGTTGATTACCTGTTGAAATGGAAACTTGAGGTGTTTTAGGCTATAAAATACATTAAAATTAGTCACCTATTTACTGCGGTTTTTTTTTTTTTTTGGTCTTTTGAGGGCCACACCCATGGCACCTGGAGGTTCCCAGACTAGGGGTCTAATCAGAGCTGCAGCCGCCAGCCTACGCCATGGCAACGCCAGATCCGAGCCACGTCTGTGACCTATACCACAGCTCATGGCAACGCCAGATCCTTAACCCACTAAGTAAAGCCAGGGATCGAACCCAAAACTTCATGGTTCCTAGCTGGATTTGTTTCTGCTGCGCCATGATGGGAACGCCACCTATTTACTTTTTAAATGGGGCTAGTAGAAAAATTAAAACTACATATGTGGCACACATTTCTATTGGACTGTGCTGCTTTAGACTTTAAAGGGAATTTCTTGGTATGTTTAACTGTAACGTCTATGAGTTTGTATTTCTGCTTCATGAAATACTTTCTAACAGATGCAAATGTTAAAGTGAATTTTTATTTCTTAAATATACTCCCCGTTAGGAGTTCCCATCGTGGCTCAACAGACTAGTATCCGTGAGGACAAATGTTCAGTCCCTGGCCTTGCTTAGTGTTAAGGATCCAGCATTGCCCTGAGCTGTGGTGTAGGTCACAGATACAGCTCAGATCTGGTGTTGCTGTAGCTGTGGTGTAGGCCAGTGGCTAGAGCTCTGATTTGACCCCTAGCCTGGGAACCTCCATAGGCCACAGGTGCAGCCCTAAAAAGACGGGAAAAAAAAAAAAAAAAAACCATGCCCCTTAAATGTCTTCTAGACATAGTGAATACATGAGATCTGGGAATAAAAAAATTCAGACCCATTATCTTCACTTTTTTTTTCTAACTGATAGTTGTAGAATCAGAGTCACTTTTTTTCTGTTCATTTATAGATAGTTTCTTTGAACACATATTTGTATAACAATTAAGCTTCACCACCTCACCCACAGTTTCTGTCCTAAACCGTTTATACTAGCCATCCTGGGCTCCTCTCCCATGTGCTGCTTCCTGAACTCTTAGCAAGGCTCCACCCTTCCCCACCACAGCCTCTTTCTTTCCTGCAGACCCATCATTCAACCTTAATCATCTCTGCTGTCCTTGGTCCTGAAGGAATGCCCTATACTTCGTACTATCAAGGCTCCCCCATGGCCTGAGCTCACGGGATAGACTCATCATCCCTTACCTGATGGGAAGCAGCTGCAAAACGGATCCAGCCATCATCCAAGGAGACGACAAACTCTCCCCGTTGGAGCTGCACGTTCACTTGGCCTCCTCCGAACAAGACCAGCGGGTACACAGACACCATGCTGCAGTCTCGGATGAATACCCGACTAGTTTTGATCTTCTCGTGGTACACCAGGTAAGGGCTGTCAAAGTGTCTGACCTGGAACGTATGACAGTGATGTCACTGGCAACATAAGGGGAACTCCGCCAGTCCCATGGATCTAACTGTCACCTGTCCAACGACTCCCAAAATGATCTTCAGCCTGAGCTCCAGACTTGTATGTGCAACTGCTTACTTGACGTTTCACCTGGACAGTGAACAAGCACCTCAGATTTCTTGTGTGCAAAAGGAAATCTCGATTTTGCCCTCCCTGCGGTGTTCACCGTCTCCCATTCACCCAGTTGCTTCAGGCCCAGATTTTGAGCCATCCTTGATTGCTCTCTTTCCTTCACTCCATCTACATCATCACTAAGCCCTGTCAGCTCTGTTATCAAAATACATGATGAATTGACATATTTTTACCGCTTCTACAGCTACCACCTCGTACAAACTCTCATCTCAAATAGACCACAGCAATGGCTTCCTATGTACTTGCCCTCTGTGTCTTGACAGTTTCTTTTCCATTCAACAGCCACAGTGATCTTTTAAAAATGATCTCTCAAAACTCTCCAGAGATTTCCAAAGGGTGAAAATCTCAAATCCTTATCATGGAGTACAAGGTCCTACATGACCTGACCCGTGCCTGCTTGTCCCAACTCATCTGCCACTCTCACCCCTAACTATCCCCTCCGCTTGCATGGGCCGCCTTCTTTAGCGTCCTGGTCTTTGCACTAGTTCCTCTGCTTGGAATGTTCTCTCTTCAGATATCTGCATTACTTGCCCTTCACTTCATTTAGGATCTTCTCGGTGGTTTTCTCGGGGTTCTTCCCTGACCATTCTGTATAAAAATAGCCCGTGGGGGGAGGGAGGGATAAATTAGGAGTATGGGATTAATAGATACCCACCACCATAAATAAACAACAAGAATTTACTGTATAGCACAGGGAACTGTATTCAATATCTTGTAATAACCTATAATGAAGACAAATCTGAAGCTATACACCTGAAACTAACACAATATTGTAAATCGACTACAGTTAAATGAAAAAAAAAAAAAAAAAAAAAAGCCCTTCTCCTGTCACCCAGTCTCTTACTATTTTCCTTTATAACGTTGGTCATTAACCTGAGATTCTTTATTATTTCTTGCCTGTCCTCTCCAGTAGAATATAAGCCCCCTGAGGGCAAAGACCTTGTCTCCCTAGCTCATGCACTGTTTTCCATGGTCTACAAAGGTGCCTGGCAGAGGAGGTGTTAGCAGATATTAAATGGATGCATGAATGACTTGGATTCACTGCAGAAATGTCATTGTAAACTCAGAGGTAACTCAGGCTCCTGGTTCCTAAGTACACATGCAGCTGAGAGGGCAGGTGGGCTGACCTCCTGGTCCTCAAATTCTAAGCTTAAGATTTTTTTCATGCTTTCGCAGTAGTTCCAGGGCTTGACCAGCCCCAACACTTTAAACCTCTTCCTCCATTCTCCTTTCCTCCTCTTGTCCTTCATCTCTCCCAAAAGCTATTGGGCATCTGCTTTCAGCTATGCTGGTAGCTAGGCACCATGCAAGACATCGAGAATGTAGCAATGAATAAAACTCAGTTCCTAACTTCAGGAATTTCACGATTCCACTAATGACACCCAACATAAAGCATACAATAGCGTGATAAGTACAACAGTGGACAAATGTGCACCGTATGGTGTGGGACAAGTAAGGAGCCACTTGGGGAGGGACACTGGGAGAGTGACACGTAATGGGAGCTTGAAGGGCAAGTAGGAGCCTGATGGTGAAGAGACACTGCCATTCCAGCATGGAGAACAGTGTGACCTATGTCACAGCACTTGTCTGGCATTGCCGGAGCTAAAGAATGGCAGAGGGAGAGAGCTGGAGGGGAGGGGACATGGTTTAAGAAGGGCCTAGATGTGTAGGGTCATATGAGAGTTTACGGCAGACTATATAGACAAAGAAATTTTTTTTTTTTTGTCTTTGCTAGGGCCGCACTTGTGGCATATGGAGGTTCCCAGGCCAGGGGTCTAATTGGAGCTGTAGCCACTGGCCTACCCCACAGCCACAGCAACGTGGGACCCGAGCCACGCCTGCGACCTACACCACAGCTCACAGCAACGCTGGATCCTTAACCACAACCTCATGGTTCCTAGTCAGATTCGTTAACCACTGCGCCACGACGGGGACTCCTTTTTTTGTTTGTTTTTGTGAAGAATTTTTTTTAAACAAACTGTTTTATGTATTTTTGTCATTTTGCCTTTTCTAGGGCCACACCCTCAGCATATGGAGGTTACCAGGCCAGGGATAAAATTGGAGCTACAGCTGCTGGCCTACGCCAGAGCCACAGCAATGCGGGATCTGAGCTGCATCTGTGACCTATACCACAGCTCACAGCAACTCCAGATCCTTAACTCACTGAGCGAGGCCAGGGATCAAACCTGCAACCTTATGGTTCGTCGTCGGATTTGCTAACCACTGAGCCACAACGGGAACTCCAAGATGAAGAATTTTAAGCACGGGTAGGACATGACCTAATACATGTTTTGTAAAGATAAGTCTGACAGCAGTAGTGTCAAAAGTTGGAGAGAGCGCACCAGGAGTAAGATGAGTACCTCAGGCCAGAAATAGATGTTTGGAGTTTGAACCGAAGAAATGTCAGTGGAGGGAAGAGGAACAGGCAAATCTGAGATGTCAAAAAGGTGGACTTTCTGGGTCCTGGTGACCAACTATATTGGCATCAGGAGAAAAGCAGGGTCTACGTGATTCCAGCGTTCCGACTTGGATGGTGTCATTTCACCAAGACAGGGAACACAGGAAAAAAAGAGTGAATTTGGAGATAATGAGTTTGATTTTTCAGCTTTTGAGTTGGAGATGACTAGAAGGCATCCAGATGGTGATTTGAGCAAGAGAGCTCAGGAAAAAAGCCCAGGACTAGAGAGAAACAGATTTGGGGTCTGTGTCAGCATGTAGGAGGCAGTTAGAACCACGACACTGTGTTCTGGTGGTTCTGGAAGCTATGTACACCAGAGCAAGAAAATAAAGGCAAGGCAGAATCACTACTGCAGAGCAAGGGAAGAGAATCTAGTAATGGGGACAGAGGTGGATGGATGATCAGAGGTAGGAAGTCAGCAATGTCAAATACTTCATCAGTCATGAATGATGAGAACCAGGGAGCTCGTTCCCTGCATTTGACAACTAGGATATTCTCGACTTTTGATGAGTTTAGTGGAGTGGTGGGGCAGAAGCCTCCCAGCAGTAGGCTGAAAGAAAAATGAGAGCTGAGGAAGTGGAATCAGCAAGTAGAGGTCCTGCCCTCTGAGACACAGAGGCAGTGATAGGATTACATCATGATCTCTTAAAAGGTCATCACTGCAAAGGAACAACTTGATCTGAAAGCAGGCTTAATGGTTCAATTTCCAGTATGTTGGTGCTTTTCAGCCTTGCCCAAGTCAGAAGTGCTCCTAGAGACAGCAAGTGATAGAACACGGTTTGGCTGAACTGATGGGACTATTTCTCACTCCAAGACCTGTCACATGTAAATACACTTGACCCTTGAACAACAAGGGTTTGAACTGCATGTGTCCACTTAAACTCAGATTTTTTTCAATAGTAAATACTACAGTACTGCACAACCCACAGTTAGTTGAAAAGCAGATATGGAAGCTGACTGAGTATACTCAGCCGTCCTGACCTGATAGTTCACTGATGAAGGGTGAATGTGTACATATCCATCGTTCTTGGTGACAAACTTCAATTCCTCTGATTTTGGTTGCATTCTGACAGCTCCGGTACTGGTCTTCTGAAATTTCCCTTCTGGGCTTTTCACCTAAACAGGTATTTGTAAAAATAAATATACAGACATGTATACGTATTTCTGGTTTGTATCCCCTGACACAAAACCAGTCTTGTTTGAGTGCCTTTGCTGCTGCTTTCCTCTGTTTCCTTAAGTTTCCTTTTGGAAGCAGTATAAGCGCACTTTCTTTTCTTTCTTTTTTTTTAAGGTCTACACCTGAGGCATATGGATATTCCCAGGCTCAGGTTCAAATCAGAGCTGTAGCCACTGGCCTACACCACAGCCACAGCAACGCGGATCTGAGCCACATCTGCGACCTACACCACAGCTCACAGCAATGCTGGATCCTTAACCCACTGAGGGAGGCCAGGGTTCGAACCCATGTCCTCACGGATACTAGTTGGGTTTGTTAGCACTGAGCCATGACAGGAACTACCTTTTTTTTTTTTTTTTGAGCTACGAAGAAGTGTGGATGTAAGTTCTAGTGACTGTACTACACACCAGCCATACAGGAGAGAAACCATGTTGATATTTCAGATCTTCACTATTAATCAAGTAAAGAGATCCAGTTGGCAATGCTGGGACCAGGCAGGAATCTCCTGACAATTCTAGTCCAACATTTCCAAATGAATTTCCTTCAAATCCATGAAAAAGGGGTTCCCTGGTGGCACAGTAGGTTAAGGATTAGAGTTGTGCAGCTGTGCTGCAGGCTGCAACTATGGAGTGGTCAAAAAAAAAAAAAACTGGAAAAAAAATTCTATGAATAGCAAATTATTCAATTTGGGAAAAAAAAAAGTTTATGCACGTAAAGACCTGCATGTTTAACGTTAGTACTATACAACACAGGGTATAATATTCCATATCTTATAATAATCTATAATGGAAAATGATTTGAAAAATAGAACTGAATCACTTTGCTCTCTATATCTGAAACTAACACTATTATAAATTAACTATACTTCAATTAAAGTAGGAAAAGATCTATAATTGTATGATTAAGAAATAATTAACATTAGTATTTAATAAACATCAATTTAGTTTTCTGATTTATATCTATAGAAATGATTTTATAGAAATGGAGAAAATCAAACACTATAAATTAATGTATGCATTAAAACTAGTAAAAGATCTTTCTTTTTTGGTTGCCCTGTGGCATATAGAGTTCCTGGGCCAGGGATCAGATTTGAGCCGCAGCTGTGGCTGTGTTGGGCTGAGGACTGAACCTGTGTCCCAACACTGCAGAGACTGATCCCATTGTACCACAGCAGGAAACCAGGATCATTTTCTATAATCTATTTGTTACTTTTTTAAGTGAAGTATAGTTTTATTTACAATGTTGTGAATAATTAACTTTTCAAACTTAATATATTGAACATTTTTCCCTTTTAACTACTCTTTTCCTAAAACAATTCTCAATGGAAATATAGTATTTCACTGTAATGATATATAATAATTTAACCAGTGAATTTCCTATTAGAATTTTAGATTTCTCATTCTAGTGCTGTTTATAATTGAAAACATTCTCCTAGCTGTATCTTTATGCATATATGCAATTATTTGCTAATAATATACCCTTAGAAATGAAACTGCTATCTAGAAAAGGGGTATCAAATTATATTCTGAGCAAGAGTGAGAGTGCTCATTTTTAAAAATTTCTGTCACATCATAATCACCTGAAGTCCATAGTTTACTTTAGGGTTCACTTTTGTTGTTGGACATTTCATGGGTTTGGGCACGCGTATGACACGTGCATCGTTATGGCATCATGCAGAGTATTTTCACTGCTGTAAAGTGCTCTGCGCTGTGCTTATTCACCTGCTTAACCCCTGAATTTTCAATTGTTTTGCTCTAAACGATTTTTTTTTTTTTGATCGGCACTGATGGCATAAGGAAATTCCTGGGCCAGGGATCAAACCCAAGCAACAGCTACGATTTGAGCTGCTGCAGAGACAACACCAGGTTCTTAACCCATTGTGTCACAGTGTTAACTCCTAAATGATTTTTTAAAGTAAATTTCAAATGGTGTGAAAAGCATGCAAGTGTTAAATGAAAATGAGCCATCAATGAATCAACAGATGTCAACTGAGCATTTAACAAAAAGTTAAATGAGGAATGTTTTGGTATTCTGACAAATTCACATTCTAAGCTTGACAAGGACTGGATAATCAAAACTCCAGTAGAGGTCAAACAGCATATTCAAAGAGAAGGGTCACAGGTGGTCCCATGGCAAAGCACTGACTTGTTTTGATTTTGTTATCTAATTTTAGTCCAACATAGAGGGCATAAGGGAAATTGTAGTAGATCAAGTTTCTATCCAACATAGGTTAGTTATGCACAGACTGGCTGTCAGTGACATTTATGTCCATTTTAACTTCTGGAGTGTCACAATGTCAAGGATTAAAAATGTTCCTTATTTCATACAATAAAGGTTTTTAAAATTTATTTTTAGGGCCACACCCACCACATATGGACGTTCCCAGGCTAGGAGTCAAATCAGAGCTGTAGCCGCTGGCCTATACTACAGCCACAGCAACACGGGATCTGAGCTGCATCTGCAACATACACCACAGCTCACAGCAACGGCAACACCGGATCCTTAACCCACTGAACGAGGTCAGGGATCGAACCTACATCCTCATAGGTACAAGTCAGATCCGTTTCTCCTGAGCCACAATGGGAACTCCTATAATGAATGTCTTTGAATTATGTATCTAAACACATCTGGGGAACTGAAGCATTAGAAATGTATGCTAAGTTTAAAAGGCAGTGTATGTGCATATTTTTAAGATGATTAATGTAATAACTTACATACCTTGGCTTCAAATCAAACTAGAAGTGGGAGGACCCAGAAAAATGTTTCCTTACCTGCACTACATTTGGATACAGCGCAGCACACAGCATTGCTGATATCAACTTGGGGTTCTCAGCATTTGAGTTTGCCTGAGAGAAATAACAGCATTAATCTTATAAGTAATGTAGCTATTTCTGTCTGTGCCCTGGAATTTTACTATTATTTGTTTTGATTTCTATCACTTTACTAGAAAATTATTTCTAAGTTAAAAAAAAATCTACCAGGCCATATCCACACAAGACCTACGCAAAGAAGCCCACACTAACTTTCAAGATCTCTGCAAAGCAGCTAAAACCCAGTGTTCCTAAGGATCAGTGGAGAGAAAGATTCTGGTTTGTGAAATTCTGTTCACAATTTCCAGAAAGTACTAAACAACACTTGTACAGAGTGGCATCAGATTTGTCTTGAAGTGTCCTTCCTATAGTTATTATATAAAAAACTGTCCTTGGTTGGAAAAAGGTCTGACTTAAAACATTACTGAAAAGTCCACTCACTCTCTGATGGACTTGCCAAGAACCGGTGTGAAATTTTAAAAACAAAACCAGATGCAACAATTAACAGAAAAACCCTTCTGTTTTATGAGCGTTAGCTGTTATTTATCTGTGGAAAGAAGAAAATCAAGAATGCCACTAACCCACTGCTTGTAAGCCTTAAGGGAAGAATGCCTACAAATGTTCCTGAGGTAATATGCTATGCACGTGATACCTAATGAGAAATAAGAATTTTTTTTTTGGTCTTTTTAGGGCTGTGCTGGCAGCATGTGGAGGCTTCCAGGCTAGGGATCCAATTGGAGCTACAGCTGTTGGCCTACGCCACAGCAGCTTGGGGTCTGAGCCGTGTCTGTGACATACACCACAGCTCACGTCAATGCCAGATCCCCAAGCCCCTGAACGAGGCCAGGAATGGAATCCAACACCCCATGGTCCCTAGTCAGATTCACTTCTGCTGCACCACACGGGAACTCCTAACCACACATTCTTTACCTCTTCACCTGTGGCCTCCAAGATACCATCTCCTCCTCCTTGGGCCCTTCTCTCAATGTCCCTCGCTCTGAGGCCCTCCTTTACAAAGCCTATATCTGATAACAGTTCAGTGAATTGTCGTTTGAGGCTGGCCATTTCCTGAAAGAAGTGGAAAAAGCCTTTTAAGCAGGGGTATCAACACATCAAAGGTAAGAATGACTACAAAACAAATTACTTTAATGAGGCTCATATGGGTTCATCAAACAGGTATCATCTTACCTGTTCATTTCCAGAAGGGCTGCTCTCTTACACAAATCAGCAGACAGACTAAAAAACTGTTTCGTAGAAGTTTACAAATTTCAGAAAACCCATCATGTAATTCTCTCCCTCTCTATATATAATATATAGATTTTAGGGCCACACCTGTAGCATATGGAAATTCCCAGGCTAGGTCAAATCGGAGCTGCAGCTGCCAGCCAAAGCCACAGCAGATCTGAACCACATCTGCAATCTACACCACAGATCACGGTAACACTGGATCCTTAACTCACTGACTCATAGGTCACTGTAAAAGCTAAATATATCCTAAAGAAAAAGTATAAATTTAGCAAAAAAAGTCATTTAAAATTATTTTACACTTAAAAACTTCTACTGATGCATTTTATTATTGCGTCTTACATATAAAATACCCTTTAGACCAGTGATTCTCAAGCCTGACAGCATATTAGAATCGCTTGGGTAACCCAACAAAAAGGAAAACAGATGCCCAGGCCCCACCTCAAAAGCTCCAGATTTGTAACTGGCCCCGGGGAAATCTGGGCATTTTTACTTATTTTAAGCTTCTCATGTGCATCTAATGTGTAGCCAGAATAAAAAAATCATTGCTTTTGTTGTACTTAGGATAAAGCTCTAGAGGCTATGTCTTCTCAAAATCTCTCACTGCAGTACACATAAAAGTAGAGGAGAATGAGGGCAAATACTGGGATGGTTTTGAGATCTCTTCATTTTAAATTATCAAATTCACTCACTCATGCATTCAAGGAATTTTACTGAACATCACCTGTGTGCTACATACTAATCTAGGCACAGTGTTGAACAAAGTAAGTCTCTGATGGAGCTTATGGGGTAGAGAGACAAACAGTGGTAAGTACTAAGAACTTTCAGGACATCTTCTAGTATGAAAATAAAGTCCTTTCCCCTCCCCAGACTTAAAATCTGAGTAAAACAGCTTCTTTGTAAAGATAGGCACCAATTATTATCTAGCTTTTTATGCCACTTTGGAAGGAGACCTAAAACACTGTCACAACAAAAGACAGAGCCCTGTCTAATGTTACACAGGAGGTAATAAACTTTCCTCTTGGGTACTCATTATTGACATAGTAGCCACAGAAGGACAGAAGAATTTAAAAATCTGGATCAGTATTCATTCTTTGGTTTTAGCAAGAAGATAAGGGGCTTGGTCATAAACCGATTTGAAAATTTGATGAAAGCTGTTTCCTTTCTCCAGAATAATGCACACATGTATAAGTGTATGAATTTGCATAAAATTTCAGGGGGTTATGGATCCAGGTTAAGAATGTTTGGTATACCTACTGAAAAATCTGACTTATAGCAAGCAGTAATCCTCAGCATTCCTGTGTTCCCCTAAATTCACTGGAAAGAGGAAAACGGGTCAGCAGACAGGGGCAGCATGGAAGTCCTGTGTTCAGGAGTCTTTTACACCGGAGGTAAAGACAAGCATAGTCCAAATATAACATTTTCAATGTCAAGGCAGGACAGGCAAGATAAAGCTGCAACACCCTGTGGTGTACTACAACAATAGAAAATGAATGAAAATAAACTTCCGCCCAAACAACTAACCTGAAGAACTCTTCCTGACAAGAAGTTTTGTCTGCAGTAATTATAACTTGCACGCATACCTTCTTTTGTACTCAGCTGCCATCCCTAAATTTTGGGAAAAAAATGTACTTAATTTTTAGTGCAAACACTGGTGATAAACCTCAACTATTAGATTACATACTTACCTTATATGCTCGTAGAAGGGCCAGATAATCACTGTTTGCAAATGCAAATTCTAACTTTTTCTGGTTAGCTTCTTCTTTTTTATCCCAGGGAGATACCTAAATGAGGAAAACCAGGTTTGAAGGACACATTTTATCTGAAGTTTCACATGGCACTTTCCTACTGCTGAAGCCAGGTGCTTCGGGAAGTGTTCTGTATGGAACAGAGCACACAGTGGGCAGCGGGTTAAAAGTAACTGTGGTACAGCAGAAATTATCACAACACTGTAAGTCAACTATACTTCAATAAAACTTTTCTTTAAGGCTTAGTTAATCTCCAAAGCACATCATTTATTTTGTCTTTTTAGGGCCGCACCTGTGGCGTATGCAGGTTCCCAGGCTAGGGATCAAATCGAAGCTGCATCCGCCGGCCTACACCACAGCCACAGCAACATGGGATCTGAGCTACGTCTGCGACTTACACCACAGCTCATAGCAATGCCAGATCCTTGACCCACCAAGTGAGGCCAGGGATCAAACCCGCATCCTCATGGATACTAGTCAGGTTTGTTACTGCTGCACCACCACGGGAACTCCCAATAAAACTTTAAAAAATGAAAAAAATTTATGGTGGTTAAGTGACACCTCATGGTCTTGTCCTGTAAGTCCATCACCTAAAATAACCTTTATTAAAATAATTTCCTAGTGCAAGATGTCATCAAAGAGCCACTGATTCTAAAAGCTACATTTAAAATCTAAGATTCTGTTCATTGTGGTATCTTTATTTTACAGATTCTTATTCATTTTTTATACTTAAGTCTCCCCTATTTTTATACCCATAATTCATGTTTTTTTTTTCCTTTTTAAAAATAATGTTTACAGGTCCTCCTTTTCCCTACAAATTAGTAAAATCAGCTGAGAACTTAATTTTCACTGCCTTCTGCTACAGCATACATATGTACTAAAGACACCAGCATGAGCTGCGCTAGCTCTTCAGAGTAAGTTGCACGAGGCCCTAGCTGTATCACATGGAAAATCATTCTGGTGCTTCCCTTTAATTTTTGTATGTTTGAACATCTTTATAGCTAACACAATAAAATTTTATTTTCTACTTGAAAATAAAATTGCTTTTTTAGGAAGACTAGTGGGAAAAGGATTACATTCTGGAATTATGTTTACAGAGCTCCGCAAAGGACAGGTGCTTAGTTTTAGCTAAGGATGACATCAATATATCCAATGAAGCATTCCCGTATTCCAATAAAAGAAAACAGGTACAAGAGAATATTTAGATGATTTGAGAGACAGGCAATGGAGGTCTTGCTCACAGCAATATCCCTAAGCAAGTTACATCATCTAGTCTGGCCCTTAGTTCTGTCATTTGTTAAATGAGGGGGGCTGAACTAAGATCTTTTTGCATATTTGTGAGTTTTCAATTCCATTAAGTATAACATTAAAACTGAAGAAAATTATTACCTCCATCTATTTCCATGAAATAAACTAAAATAAAAAACAAAGGCAGGAGTTCCTGTCATGGCTCAGAGGAAATGAATCTGACTAGCATCCATGAGGGCATAGGTTTGATCCCTGGCCTTGCTCAGTGGGTTAAGGATCCAGCTTGCCGTGAGCTATAGTGTAGGGTCACAGACACAGCTCGGATCTGGTGTGGCTGTGGCCAGCACCTACAGCTCTGATTTGACCCCTAGTCTGGGAACCTCTATACGCCACAGGCGTGGCCCTAAAAAGACAAAAAAAAAAAAAAAGGGTAGAGTGACTACCCAACAACAGCTAAATATTCATTCTCCACAAGGCCAAATGGACTACACTCCGGGACAGAGCTGTGTGTGGCCATAAAACAAAACTAAAAGGAATGAACTAATACAAAGTATGTTCTTTGACCATAATGGAAATGAAATTAGAAATCAATAATAAATTAGGACACTCATAGCTACATGGACATTAAACAACACATGCCTAAATAACCAACACCAAAACTTATGGGATGCAGCTAAGGCAGTCTGTACAAGAAGATTTATATGTCTATTCTATATAATAAATCAATAAACTAAGCTTCCACCTTAAGACACTGGAAAAAGAACTAAACCTAAAACAAATAGAAGGAAATACAACAGAAATTACAGAGAATAGAAAAAATAGGGACAATTAAACCAAAAGCTGGTTCTCTGAAAAGATCAATAAAATTGACAGACCTTTAGCTAAACTGATCAATGGGGAAAAAAGGCTCAAATTACTAGAAACAGAAATGAAAGCTGACATTACTACCCTACCCTCAGAAATAAAAAGGACTAAAAAATACTATAAACAATTGTTGATAAATTAGGTATTTTAGATGAAATGGACAAATGCCTAGAAAAATACAAACTATCAAAATGATCAAGAAACATAATCTGAATAGACCCATAACAAGCCAAGAGACTGAATATGAAAAAAAACCACAACAAAAAACCTGCCCATGGGATTCCTTGGTGGCTCAGCTGGTTAAGGATCTGGTGTTGTCACTGCTGTGGCAGGGGTTCAGTCCCTGGCCTGGGAACTTCTGCATGCCAGAGGTGTGGCCAAAGGAAACTACCCACAAAGAAAAGCCCAGGTGGCTTCACTGCTGAATTCTACCAAACATTTAAAGAAAAATTAATTCCTCACAAACTCTTCAAAAAAACAAAAAAGAGGGAACACTTCTCAAAACATTATGCAGCCAGGATTACTCTGATGCCAACGTCAGACGAAGACACATGAAAGCTATAGACCAATATGTCTTATGAACATAGGCAAAAAAATCCTCAACACAGTGACAAAAAGAAAGTTGGAGGCCTCACACTTCCTGATTTCAAAACTTATTACAAAACTAGAGTCTCGTATTTGGAATCAAGACAGTGAGGAATTGGCATAAGGATAGACATATAACTTAATGGAACATAAGAATCTAGAAATAAACCCATATATCCATGGTCACTTGATTTTTGACAAGAATGCTAAAACCATTCAATGGGGAAAGAGTAGTCTTTGCAAAAAATGGTGCTGGGACAACTGGATAGTCACATGGAAAAGAATGAAGCTTGACTCTTACACTATATAGAAAATTTAACTTGAAATAAACCAAAAGCCAACAATAATGTTAAGAGATTGAACTACAAAACCTCTTTTAGAAAAAAACAGGAAGAAATTTTCATGACTTTGAAGACAACAAAAGCTCAAGCAACACAAAACTAGATAAAGTGGAAGTCATACGAATAAAAACTTCTGTGTTCCAAAGAACAGATCAAGAAAGTGAAAAAAGAAACCCATGGTATAGGAGAAAATATTTGCAAGTCACATATCTGGTAAGGACCTTACATCCAGAATATATAAAGAACTCTTACAAATCAATAATAAAAGGGCAAATAACCCAATTTTTAAAATGGGCAAACTATTTAAATAGAAATCTTTTTTTTTTTTTTTTTTTTTTAGTTTTTTAGGGCTGCACCTATGGCATATGGAAGTTTCTAGGATAGGGGTCGAATTGGAGTTGCAGCCGCCGGCCTACACCACAGCCAAAGCAATGCCATGTCTGAGCCACACCTGCAATCTACACTGAAGCTTCTGGCAATGCCAGATCCTTAATCCACTGAGTGAGACCAAGGATAGAACCTGCATCCTCATGGATGTGGTCAGGTTCTTAATACACTGAGCCACAATGGGAACTCCCTAAATAGACATTCTTGAAATGGGCAATTAGCCGTTAGAGAAATAAAAACCAAAACAACAAAGTCATCCCCCCATAGGATGGTCACAATAAAAAGGTCAGATAATAACAAGCGTTAGGATGTGGAGAAATTATAATCCTGATAAAATGCTGGTGGAATATAATATGCAGCTACTCTGGAAAAGAGAATGGAAGTTCCTCAAAAAGTTAGAGTTAGTACTAAAAAAAGTATTTGACCCAATAATTGTACTCCTAGGTATACAACCAAGACAAATGGAAACATACATCCACATAAAAACTTGTACATGAATGTTTATAGCCAAGAGTGGAAACAATCCCAAATGTTTATCAAGTGCTGAATAGATAAACAAAATGTGGTATACCCATATAAAGGAATATTATTTGGCCAGAAGAGGAATTACTGACACATGCTATAACGTAGATGAATCTTAAAGCATCATGCTAAGTGAAGAAGCCAATCACAAAAGAACTATTATATTATTTCATTAATATGAAATGTCCAGAAGAGGCAAATCTATGAAGACAGAAAGTTAACTCTAGCCTAGGGCTAGAGTGGATGAGGGGATTGGAGGGAAATAGGAGAGTGATAGGCTAAGAGGGTTTTTTAATGAAGTGGTAAACATGCTCCATAACGATGGTGATGACTGCGTGATACTAAAAACTATCAAACTGTACATAAATGGGTGAATGATATTTCAATACAGCTGTTGAAAAACTAAGTCCAGGAGTTCCCACTGTGGCACAGTGGGTTCGTGATCTGGCTTGTCTCTGTGGAGGTGCTGCTTTGATCCCCAGCCCATTGCAGTGGGTTAAGGATCCAGTGTTGCCGCAACTGTGGTGGAGGTTGTAGCTCTGGCTCAGATTTGATCCCTGTACCAGGAACTTCCATATGCTGTGGGTGTGGCAGGAAGAAAAACAAAGTCCAGTGTATTTTTCCGTTTTTTAAAATCATGCAGGGGCCCTTTTTGCTTGCTTGCCTTTTGATTTTTCTATAATGAACGGAATAAAGCAGACATATAAAAAGCACATTTAGATGATTTAAATAAGCTGATCTCTAGTACCTAATCTTTATTTAGGACATGGATTTCTTTGAGGATCAGATAAAAGTTATCGTCATTGTGCCCTGAACGATTCGCATGTAACATACAAGAAAATTTTTAGGGGGCTTGCATTAACCCTGAAGCCCCCATAGTCCCTTAGAGACCTATTGACTCCAGTTTAGATGATGCTGTTTACTTACAAAAGGAGACTTAAAAGCTAAACTGGCAGCAATGGTGAGAGCAGGATCCAAACAGCGGAAGATAGACCCAAACAGCATTAATTTGCCGATTCTCACATCTACGGGCAGAGAGGCCAAGTGATATCCTAGAGGGGTCAGTTTTTCATCTGGAGTTAAGGCTCCCAAGTCTCGCAATCGGATTTTTGAGGCACGGAGAGAGTCAGGGTGCGGGGGTTCAATGAGCCGAGAGAACACAGATTGGAGGTTATGAGTGCTAAACATCTCTAAAATTTTAATTCTGAAAAAAGAAAACAAAACAATAATTTGTCAATTTTATTTCTGGTGGGATGACACAAAGGAGTAAGCTTCTTCCTTGAATGAAGATAATTTATAGTGTTCTAAATACATGCTTTCATAAACAATAAAATAAAAAAAAGATCTCTTCTACTTCTCCTAGTAATAAATTGCAGAAATATTTTCAGATTCTGAAATTTACTGAGATTCAGATTAAATTCTCTCTATAAATTTCCTAAATACTTCTTTTTATAACAGTGGGTTCAAATCATGAAATAAAGTTCAAATGACCTATCTCCTCTCTTTCCCACATCTGAGACTGCATAGTAATTGTTAATAAAATTAATCAGCACGGTGTCCTACCTTGCGGTGGCTCTTGAAAAGCTGTTTTAAATTATGAACTTAGGGACTTCTAAGAAAAATCTAACCTATATAAAATTATTTCCCTTAGAATTTCTTTTTAATTTGTGAATCTATAAACCTACCGTTTTACATTTTTACTGATGCAGTGGAAGGCTCTCAAAATATACTACTGGATCAAAGAGGAGCTATAACATCTTTGTACAAGTAATTTTTTTCCTTTGGGTTAACATTTTATGGGCATACTCTCTGAAAATAATGACTTAGTCAAAGGGCATGGATAATTTCTATAATTCTTATATAACACTATGCAAATTTTCAGAAAGGCTGAACTAGAGGTTCCCCAGGTTCAATGAGTTTAATCATTCATTCATTAAATCTTACTTTATGATATTTGTTCTTATTTGTTCATTAGGTAAATAATAGTGTTTTCAAGTTGCTTTTGTTCACTTTGTTCTAACCGATAATGAGGGTATAGAATTTCCCCCATGATGATTTAATATGGGGTTTCCCTAACAGAAATTTCTTTGTAAGTTAGATTACTTCCCTGACTTATGATTCTATTCTTAAGCTCATTTTAGACCCACCCTCTGCAATGCAAGAGATCTTTATGTGTGGAAAGTTAAAAGGAATGGTAAAGGCCACACTGAAGGGCTCTTTCTTTGTAAATGAATGAGTTCATCCAAGTCCACTCTTAGCAAAACATCTACTAAGAAAAAGAAAACATGGAACTTAGGGTGAGAAACACTGGGGCCTTTTGGAAGCAGAACACAAAGATCAAGATGTACCTTAGACAGAGCTGTTCCAGTGGCACTCTTTGTATTTCTGGTAGCTGCTGCTTTAGAAGTTGGTGATTGAAGTGATGGCTGGTGAATAAATGGAAGCAGACCCCAGACGTGACGCGACCTGCCCGACCTTTTCTTTGCAGGGCGTTGGCTTGAGAGACAAAAGTATCCTCTAAACTTTCCATCCCTTTACTGGCATCATATCTATAAAGTAAAAGAAAATTAAAAGAGAGTTACTTTATAAAATAAAGTGCCCAAGACTTTACTAACCATGGACAGAATGGATGAACCATCCTACTTCGGTAGAAGGACAGTGTCTCACGTGTTCTGGGATTATTGAGTCCCTGGTGGGAGCACCTAGTGCTAATTTAAATACTATCAAATGCTACTATATGCAGTTCCTTTATTCAACTTTTAAAAAAATTGTTTTCCATTTTAAATTATTGTTGACAAATACAAATTATATATATTTAAGGTATACAATGTGATGTTTTCATGTACGTACATTGTGAAAAAATTACCAATTCTTTGGTAATTAACATATATATCACCTCCGTGCCAACTCTTTTTCATTCAAGTACATGTAAAGCATATGAGGAAAAGAAGAATAATTATTTCTAAGGTAAAACTTTAAACTTTCCACCTCTGTTTGAATTTAAAGTTCATGCCCTAGCTAAGGAATCACTCAAATATCCACAAACAGTTTTTATAAAGTACTTTTACAAACAGTAATCCATGTAGCTTAATAGCATTAGCCTTTAATAGCTGTGTTGCATCAAATGGGGCATCTTTAGCCCCTCTCTTAAGTCACCAAAAGAGAATACCTCTTTTCTTTCATTTTCCCAGAATCGATGACATAGACGACATCATCGATGGTTATGGATGTCTCAGCAATGTTGGTGGAAATTATAATCTTAGTTACACCCACAGGAGGTTTTACAAACACAGCCTGCTGCTCTTCACTGGATAAAGATGAATGAAGTGGGTGAACAACACATCTGAAAGAAAATAAAAACACATTTAGTGTTCTAGCACAAAACACTGAAATTGGGTTGTAATGCATGAATATCTATTAAAATTAACAATATGACTCCCCAAAGCAGCAGCTTTTCCACAACCTGTTCTCAAAGCCCAGGTCTGCTAAATGGGAAGGTTCTTTCCAATCCTCACAAAATATTTACTCAGTTCTATGAACTAAAAAACCTGCATCAGCTTGGGAAAAACTAGAGTGTAATTCAGTGGTAAATAATCAGGAAGACTAAATAGTTGGTACTCTACAAGTAACAAGCCTGGAGCACACGAGCCAGCAAAGAATCTTTTTTTTTTTTTTTCTACCTTTAAATCCAAAGAAAGAAGAGAGAAATTATGTATGCTAAGAAACTTCATTCTTACATTTCTAGAGGGTAATTCACCTGCCACGTAGTTGTCCCTTTAGATATGAAGACATACTCAGTGTGTTTTACTACTGGTATAGGAACCATTGGAAATTATTTCTCTTGAAATGATAACATTTCTCTGTTATTAACACTGGCTTCTCCAATCCCCTGTATTTGGAAACTGAAATTAACTGACCCTCAAACAATATGGGGATTAGGGAGGGCCAATCCTCTGTGCAGTCAAAAATCCATGTGCAATGTATAGTCAGCCCTTTGTGAATGTGGCCCTGTGTATCTGTGGTTCTGCACCCATGGCCTACGTAATACTATAGCATTTACCACTGAAAAGCATCTGTGTATAAGTGGACCTGCACAGGTCAAACCCATGTTGTTCCAAGGTTAACTGCACATATGTAATTTTGCTGAGTCACCACACTATGTAAAGAGAAACTTTTTTTTTTTTTTTAAATGGGATGGAAATGGTTGATTTCGTGGAACAAAGTGCTTAGGCTGGTCCTAGCTGGCATAAACAAACATATTCATGAGGGGTGACACCAGGGTTTAAAGAGAGTGCTGACCATCAAAGAGACCTTTCTGGTTACTTATATAACTGAAACAGATGATTAAAGATATAGAAAGCAATTAACTTACCGATTACTACGTCTGTTGTTAAAAAGAGAATTAGACTGCAGCTGTTCATAAAGCATTTTGATTTCCGCTAGTCCCGGTAAAAATACAAGTATAGCACCTGGGTATATAAAAAGAATCAATCTGATAGATGCAAAAAAGAAAAAAACTAATAAAGGTTATAATTTTAAGTGAAAAATGTAATAATTTGTTATTTTTTTTTACTGTCAATTTTCCTTTTTTGCAAAATTCCCAGGGAATTAAATAGATAGGAAACTCTTCAAATATATGTTCTGACTTAATAACTGAAATGAGTGAGGAATTACATATTTCTACGACAGAAAAAAATGTGATGTGTAGAAAAATATAATGCCTCATGTCATATAAGAATCATTAGCAAAGCTCTTTAAACATACTTCTTCCGTGTGCTGGCCAGTGACATTCTGTTTCTGTAGAAAGGGATCCTTCTAATCTTATAAGTCAGGAAAACTCTTCTATTAATAAATAAAGTCATAAACATTTTATTGGAAATGAGAAAAAGAAACTATAATTGGCCAGCCAAAGAGATATGTGTGTTAAATCAAATTCATCTATGTATTGAAAAGGCAATACGTTAACTAACCATGCCATAATAATGGTTTGTGGTCTTTAAAATTTTATGTTAAAGAAAATAATCAATGATAACTGATTACAGTATATTTTTGTGCAAAGAGCAATCACTCAGCGATAGCCACCTCCTTTTGTGCTTGATTCAGGGAGGAAATTGACATAGTTCTCACTAGACCCTCCTTTAATCCCACAAATATTGGGAGTCTTTGTCAGCTCTGTGCTAGGTACACAAAAGAAAGATCTGCCCACAAGGAATTCATGACCAATTATTTATCACAATTATTCTCCCCACTAAATAAATAAGGAAACTAAATTATATTATAAAAAATTGAACTCTGAGAGGAGTTCCTGCTGTTGGTCAGTGGGATTGGTGGCAGTCTCTGCAGTGCCAGGATGCAGGTTTGATCCCCAGCCTGGGATAGGGGGTTAAAGGATTTGGCATTGCTGCAGCCATGGCACAGGTCACAACTGAGGCTTGGATCTGATCCCTGGCCCAGAAACTCCATAATGCTGTGGGGCAGCTAAGAAAGAAAAGAAAAAAAAATTGAAATCTGAAGAAGGACAAAAGATGCCTTTCTTTTTTTTTTTAAGTGAGAGTTGCAACATTTATTTCACATCCTCTCTCTCTCTTTCTCTCTCTTTGTTTTGTTTTTGAATTTTTTTCTTTTTGCCACATGAGCAGAATGTGAAAGTTCCTGGGCCAGGGATCGAACCTGTGCCGCACAGCAGCAACCAGAGCCACAGTGGTGATAACACAGGGGCCTAATCCCGCTGGGCCATCACAGAACTCCCGACATATCTTTCAGGGCTGATTTTAATACTTCACAGTTTACAATGAATGTGTACATACATTATCTCATGAAATCCTTGTAACCACCCATTGAGAGGATGATCAGTACCATTAGGGTGACTCAGTAACACAGTCAGGTCACAGAACTAGTAAGAGTGTAGTACGAACACAAACGTGGGGTTTCTGGTACCAGAGCCATGCTCTTTCCATTACATACTCCATATTTCTCTCTACTAAAGTACTATAAAATTTAAAAATGGTAAAATAGGAGTTCCGTTGTGACACAGCAGAAATGAATCTGACTGGGAACTATGAGCTTGCGGGTTCAATCCCTGGCCTTGCTCAGTGGGTTAAGGATCTGGCATTTCTGTGAGCTGTGGTGTAGGTTGCAGATGCGGCTTGGATCTGATGTGGCTGTGGTGTGGGCCGGCAGCTGTAGCTCTGATTTGACCCCTGCCTGGAACCTCCATATGCTGCAGGAGCAGCCCTAAAAAGCAAAAAAAAAAAAAAAAAAAAAAAAGTAAAATATATGGATGGAAAAACATTTGTATTTTTACGTGCCTTCTGATGTGATCTGCTCTCATAGCTTGGCAATTTTTTTTTCTTTCTTGGATGCCCCACAGCATTATGGAGCATCTGGATCAGAGATACCGTTAATATTCACAAATATATCATCAAGTGCCTAATCACTACAGTTACTGTGCTTTGAATTCAGGTAACATTTCTTTTTGGCTATTACACTTGATTTTTTTCAATCAATAGTATTTTCCTTTGGGATGAAATGAGACATTCAATCAGTGATGATGCATTAGCCAACACCGGCTACTTGCCAAGGAACAGGAAACAAAGCACTTCAATATGTGGCTCACATGTTTCTTTAAAAAGACCACATAATGATTAAAATCTAAGCAGAAGAGGGCAGTCATTCCCATTTCTCTTGAGCACATAACATAATTTTCTGATCTATGATTCCACTTAATGATCACCCAATACTGGCTGCATCTATTCATGCAAACAAACACTTATTCCATCTCTAAATACTCCAGGCACTGTTCTAGAGTCTAAGGAATATAGTGGTGCACAAGAAACCCTTATTCTTAAAAAGCTCACATTCTATTGAAGGAGACCGCCAGCAGCAGAACTAAAATTTTGGATAGTATTAAGTGCTATGATGAAAATGAAAGCCATTTTTGAACGTTATGTTAGAGTGTGGGGTGGGGCAGGGTGGGGTTAAGACAACAGATAGGGTAGTCAGAGAAGACGTGATGTGAAGGGTTCAGTTAGGAGAAGATCTGGGGCATTCATTCTGGGGATAAAAGACCGCAAGTGAGGGGAAAAGGCCTCTGGGACAGGAAGACAGGGGTTGCTCAGGAACCTAACAGTAGTATTAACAGTGATAACAATAATGATGACAAATACACAGAACAACTATAATATCATTGTCAGGGGGAGTGTATACTGGGCATTAACTCTATGCCAGGATGCTGCTAAGCACTTTATATACGGTTTCTTCTAATCCTCAAAATAGAGGATTTATTACTGTCGTTGTTTCACAAGCAAAGAGCCTGAGGCATGGAAAGGACAAGGACTTTATCCAAGGTTACGAGCTCTGGAGTAGCAGAACAGAGAAGTTTATCAGACTCTCCCAACCCTACCGCCCTGTGAACTCCACGTGCAGAGTCTTCATGTGATTCAGACATTCATCACCAGACTCTCATTTAGCCAGAACCGAGTGTTGAATACGTGGACACCTGGGCATTCTTTTCAGTTTTCTTCCTTGTGGACTTTGTATTGCTAACATAACATAACATATGGCTCAGTGGGTAAAATTTCCTCAAAAAGTAAAAGGTAGAATTTCCCCCTAAAAACCCCAATAAGCACCTATACATACAACTGGGAGTGAAAAGGCGGGGGGTGGGGGCAAGGGCTCCAGGAAGGGAGGCTGTCCCCACAGTCCCCACCATCTCAGGACGGAGGCTCCCTTCCCATCTCATCTGTAAATGATGACTGGCTGCAGTTACCTGGAGGGTAGGAGTGCTTTCCGTCCACAATCCACTCTAATAAGGCCTCGATCAATTCAAGATTAACCTTTTCAAAATCCATGATGGACATTGTTTTGATGACCGATTTGCTGACCCCTGAAAGAAGGTAAAAATCAAAGATGATTATACCTTACTCAAGAAAATATGCCCGGGAACTAGATGAGCATCTTGATTTGACTTAATAACAGACGCCCAGGAGTTCCTGTTGTGGCTCAGCAGTAATGAACACGATGAGGATCCATGAGGATGCGGGCTCAATCCCTGGCCTCGCTCGGTGAGTTAAGGATCCAGCGTTGCCATGAGCTGCGGTGTAGGTCGCAGACTTGGCTTGGATCTGGCATTGCTGTGGCTGTGGTGTAGGCCAGCAGCTGCAGCTCCAATTTGACCCTTAGTCTGAGAACTTCCATATGCCACAGGTGCAGTCCTAAAAGTAAAAAGAGACAAAAGCGAAAACTCCCTCCTCCCCCAGGTGTTCATATTTAATGTACTGAGATGAACTTTTTTCCTTCAGTCTCTCAGAAAATATAGGCTCACTAGAAGTACTTTATGCTTGAACAGTGAACCAAAGAGCAGACACCCATCCTTGATGGAAAGGCCCAGTGAGGCAACTTTTAACTTTCCTCTGTCCTTCCACATCTGTATCTTTCACACATTCATTGACACTTTAAGTTCTAGAAACAAGATTTGAAGTCAAATATTTTTTAGAAACCCTTCTGGATTCAAATAACTTGTGAATGAGGTTCAGTGAAAGTCCAGGTAACAGTAACTATGAAAATCAGTGCAGAGAGACCACAGCTTTTGGCAGCATCTTTACAACAGTAACTCTTTTTTTTTTTTTTGCCATTTCTTGGGCCGCTCCCGTGACATATGGAGTTTCCCAGGCTAGGGGTCTAATTGGAGCTGTAGCTGCCAGCCTACACCAGAGCCACAGCAACGCGGGATCCAAGCTGCGTCTGCAACCTACACCACAGCTCACGGCAACGCCGGATCGTTAACCCACTGAGCAAGGGCAGGGACCGAACCTGCAACCTCATGGTTCCTAGTCGGATTCGTTAACCACTGCGCCACGATGGGAACTCCAACAGTGACTTTCAATCCTTAGGTTCCTTTGAGAAAATCATAAAAATTATGACTCTTCCCTGAAAAGTGATTTTAATGGCTTTACCAACACCCCTGATA
This sequence comes from Phacochoerus africanus, assembly GCF_016906955.1. Taxonomy (NCBI): domain Eukaryota; kingdom Metazoa; phylum Chordata; class Mammalia; order Artiodactyla; family Suidae; genus Phacochoerus; species Phacochoerus africanus. The sequence goes on along the minus strand of NC_062548.1, from coordinate 106,024,671 downwards.
TCTATGCATATTCCCTCAGGTAAGGGTATACAATCTTTTTTTTTTTTTTTGTCTTTTTAAGGGCCACACCCATGGCATCCTGAGGTTCCCAGGCTAGGGGTCAAATTGGAGCTGTAGCCGATGGCCACAGCCACACCAGATCTCAGCCGCGTCTGCAACCTACACCGAAGCTCACAGCAATGCTGGATCCTTAACCCACTTAAGCGAGGCCAGGGATCAAACCTGCATCCTCATGGATATTAGTCAGATTCATTTCCGCAATGCCACAATGGAAACTCCTTACAATCTTCTAATTCATCTGAAATCTAGTAAAAGATACAGTTCCTTGGTTGTGCTATAAGCCTCAGGGCCCTGCCCCCTTTTTTTGTCTTTTCTAGGGCCGTACTTTCGGCATATGGAGCTTCCCAGGCTAGAGGTTTAATTGGAGCTGTAGCCACTGGCCTATGCCAGAGCCACAGCAACGCTGGATCTGAGCTGCACCTGTGACCTACACCACAGCTCATGGCAATGTCAGATCCTTAACCCACTGAGTGAGGCCAGGGATGGAACCTGCAACCTCACGGTTCCTAGTCAGATTCGTTAACCACTGAGCCATGACGGGAACTCCCAGCCTCAGCTCTTTTAAAAATAAACAGCATGTGCTTGGGGAGACTGTCTTTCCAAAGATGGCTGCCCTTTCCTTCGAAGTCTTTCTAGTGGCTCATCATCTGAAACAGAGTGTAACTGGAGCAAAATAACTGTAGTTGGTATCAAGTAAGGGAAGCTTCCTATGCTATACTGAAAAGGTTGAAGATGCGGAAAAGCGGTTTCTAAGCAATGTTGTTCTGGCAGAGTGAACCTATGTTGGTAAAAAAATGAAAGGAAGGAAGAAAAAGGCTATGTAAGCAAGGCTATGGTTGGGTGTGGGCGTGGAAGGCAGGGCAGGAGTCATTTTTATTTACCAAGATTCCAAATAGCCAGACTTTTCAAAAAGAAGACAGAATCGGCTAACTGAAAAAAAAGAGAAATGAAAATCATTAAAAAAATTTTTTTAGCTTGGCAGGTTTTTACTAATTACATTTTTAAAAGAACTGATTCTTTTATTTTTTTATTTTTATTTTTTGGCTGCCCGAGGCATATGGAGCTCCCAGGCCAGGGATCAGATCTAAGTCACAGCTATGAACTAAGCCATAGCTGTAGTCAATGCCGGATCCTCAACCCACTGTGCTGGGCTGGGGATCGAACCCATGTCCCAGAACCCCCAAGATGCTACGGATCCTGCTGCACCACAGTGGGAGTTCCTACTATTCTTTTTTTTTTTTTGTCTTTTGTCTTTTTGTTGTTGTTGTTGCTATTTCTTGGGCCGCTCCCGCGGCATATGGAGGTTCCCAGGCTAGGGGTTGAATCGGAGCTGTAGCCACCGGCCTACGCCAGAGCCACAGCAACCCCAGATCCGAGCCGTGTCTGCAACCTACACCACAGCTCACGGCAACGCCGGATCGTTAACCCACTGAGCAAGGGCAGGGACTGAACCCGCAACCTCATGGTTCCTAGTCGGATTCGTTAACCACTGCGCCACGACGGGAACTCCCTACTATTCTTTTTAACTAGAAAAAGTTTTAAAACTTGAGCTAGGAATTGAGAGAACACTGTAAATCAACCGTAATAGAAAAAATAAAAATAAAAAAATTGAGCTAGGGAACATCATTTAATTTCATAAAAGTGAAGACAGAATTGAATCAACCGAAGTCTTTGTTTTACAGGGAAAGGGAGACATGGAGATGCTAAGTGATCAGCCCAGTGTCATTCAGAAGCCAGTGGCAAAGCCAGGTTTCCCAATCTCAAATCCTCAGAAAAGAGTTCTCAGAGGTGTTTTCTGAACTTGGGCATCTCTGAGCTTGAAATTAGAAAGCCTATGGCTTAGATATAGTCATAATTCTTAAAAGAAACTCTGTAATTTCAAAAGAGAAACCAAAGAGATTTTCCTGTTGAATTATTTCATAGAATGAGGGAAATAGGAATTGACAGCTGGTATGATGTACAGAAAGAACACAAACTTTTGAGTCAGACATTTTAATGAGAATCACAAATCTACACTTAAAAGCCAGGCATTATGCTGTGGATTTGTATTGTCTTATTTAATCTCCTAAATAATCCTATTTTATAGATAAGGAATCAGGTACAGTAAAGACAAAAACTTGAATGTAACTGATTTTATGAGGGCCTGGGGAGCTGAACCCAGGTCAGTAAGATACAAGTCTATGCTCTTAACCTTACTTCTCAGGATGTTGGAAGATTAAGTCAGATAATGTTTGGGAGCATATCTTCCCAAATAGCAGAACAAATGGCTAATACCTGAATTCCTTGATGATTACCATCATCCATGAAGGACTGAGACTTCAGCGGAAGAAGCAAAAAAAAAAAAAAAATTCATTTGCCTTTTCTGCTGTAGAAGTAGTAACAGGGGTTAGAGATTCTAACTCCTTGAAAGGCAAACACTTTTTATTTTTGGAAGGGCTAAGAGGACCTGGGGTGGCAGTCCAAGGAAAAGAGAGCAAGAAGGGCAGCTGAGAACTGCCCAGGCTTTAGGAAGAAAGCAAAAGTAGTAGCCTTAGGGTTTCCATGAGTTCAACCCCACTGAATGTATGGAAGGCTATCATGGAATAAAGCTGGGTGGGGTTGGGCATGGGAGGAAGGAGCACCTATCCACATGCATAAAAATGCTTGGCATTTTTTAGGGCAGACCCTAAAAAAAGATGTTATTTTCAAGGGGCAGTAAATGCTAAAACTAATGGGTGAAATTCCGAGGATATTACAGGGTATTTATTTCTTTTTTCTTTTTGGCCACATCCATGGCATGAGTAAGCTTCCAGGCCAGGGACTGTAGCTGAACCATAGCAGTAACCAGAGCCACAATAGTGGTAATGCTGTATCCTTAACCCACTGAGCTACCAGAGAACTCCTTTTTTCTTTTTCTGGGGGGGTGGGGGACATTTAAATAGTCTCAAATCTCTCTCCACAATTGACTTACTAACCACGAAGGGAATAAACAGTAACTTCACAGAGGAGAAATGTAGTCATCATCTTAACCAAATAATCTAAGAGTTCCCTGGTAGTTCAGCAGGTTAAGGATCTGGGGTTGTCACTGCTGTGGCTTGAGTTCAATCCTTGCCCCAGGAACTGTTGCATGTTGCAGGTACAGCCAAAAAAAAAAGTTAATACCGCCAATAATGGAACAAACCAACATCAGGTGCTGCCTGATAATGATGCACTGGGAAGGACTCAACATTGTTTCTGTGGTTTTCTAACCAAAAATGCATAATGTAAAATTAATCATGTGGAAACTAAATTAGACAAACCCAAATGGAGGGGCATTCTACAGAATAATTGGTCCAAACTCTTTAAAAATGTAAATCTTAAAAGAAAAATAAAGGCTGGCAAATATTTCCAGATCAAAAGAGACTAAAGACACAATAATGACTGAATGTAGTAAGTAATCCTTGGTTGGATCTTAGACCACTTAAAAAATAGCAATAAAGGACGTTATTGAAATAACTGACAAAATTAGAAATATAGACTGTGGATTAAATAGCAGTATTGTATCAGTGTTAAGCATTTTCATTTTGATGACGTCCTGTTGTTATGTAAGAGGATATCCTTGTTTGTAGAAAATACTTACTGAAATATTAGAGGTTAAAGAGCATCATGGAGTTCCTGCTGTGGCAAAGTGGTTAACAAATCCGACTAGGAATCAGGAGGTTGAGGGTTCGACCCCTGGCCTTGCTCAATGGGTTAAGGATCCCACGTTGCCGTTAGCTGTGGTGTAGGTTGCAGATGCGGCTCAGATCCCGCATTGCTGTGGCTGTGGTGTAGGCCAGCAGCTACAGCTCTGATTCAACCCCTAGCCTGGGAACCTCCATATGCCGCGGGAAGAGGCCCTAGAAAAGGCAAAAAGACGAAAAAATAAATAAAATAAAATAAAATAAAAAAATAAAGAGCATCATATCTGTTATTTACCCTCAAAAGATTCAGGGAAAAAGTATATACATGCATACAAAGCAAATAATAAAGGAAATGAAGCAAAACATTAACAATTTGTGGGGTCTGGAGGAAGATAGCAGAGTAGTAGGATGTGAGACTTACCTACTCCCACAAATTCATTGAGAATGCACCTACATGTGGAACTACTTGCACAGAAAACTTGCTAAGCACTGACAAAAGACCTCAGTATTATGATAGTGCATGAAAAACTTCAGGAAACTGTATAGGACAAAAGAAAGAAGAAACAAGAGAAAAGAAGCAAGATGGGACCTGGAAAGAGGAAAAGTGCTTGCACCCTGGGAAGTTCCCCCACCAGCGAGGAGGTCAGCCAGGACAGAGGAGGAGCTTTAGAGTTCTGGAGGAGAACACAGCAATCGGTGTGAAGCAGTTAAAACACAAACAGTCCTCCACAAGCAGTCAGTACTACGGCAACTGACAGCCAAATGCCAGTGCCAGCAAGTGTTGGGAATTAAAATTCTGGCCTTAGATATCAGCCTCAAAGAGAGAGCTGGGGCTGGCTATGCGGGAAAAAACTGAGGTTGGCCACACAGAAACAGCCTGGAGGGACTAGAGTATAGGGAGACAACACCTGAGGGTGAAAGCCGAGGCAACCCAGCTGGGCTAAGAGGCTAGGTGCCATTGTTTGGGGGGACTGGAGGGAATGGGCGGGATCCATTGCCAGAGCCTTGTTCCCAGCACTCGCTCTCAGGCTGTAGGACACTGCTTCAGCTCTAGGAGTCATTTAGCAGCAGAGGTTGCCTAGCAACAGCTGGGGAGCAGCCCTGCCCTTAGGGCTATGGAGAACTCAAAATAGGAGTAATAACCTGGGGAAACAACATAAGCTCCTCAGTTCCTGCTGGTGGCTCTTGCACTAGCAGCATCTGTTCCACACCAGGGGAGTTGTGAGAGGGCCGCCAGTGCACATTCTCTGAAGGGAGCTAGCCGCAAACTACCTGACCAGGAAATGCACAACTGGGAGGCCCATTTGTCCACATTCTGATCCATGGCAGTTAGAGAGAGCACTCCTGCCAGCAGCCAGGTGGGGGGGAGGGAGGGAACTGCCAGAAGTACACATCCTGCAGCTACAGAGAGAGACTGTTAGCAACAGCTGCTCACTTGGGGCTACAGAGAGAGAAATCCCTAGAGTGGCCAAATGAGGAGAGTGAATGCAGAATGATGCCTGCCCCTACAGCTACAGAGAGCTCCCTGGCAAAGGAGCAGCTGCTGACATTACCAGCTACAGGAAAATCCTGAGAGCTACATGTTAGCAGCAGGGGTCACAAAAGCCACTGCTGCCCCAGCATTCTACAAAAGCAATCCTATGAACTGTGAATCATTGCCACTTTCCTAATAGACCCCACCCCTAACAGCCACCCAGTTCCAGGAGAGGTAGAGTGATACTGCTACTCCCATCACTTGCTCTGGTTACATGTGAACTGCTATGACTCCTGAGAACTCCAGGACTGTATCTACATACCTGCTGTCAAGGGGATGATAAACAGAAGAGGAGACATTATGAGACAACAAAGAAGTAGCTTTCAGACAAAGGAACAAGACAAAAACATACAAAAACAACTAAATGATGAGGAGGTAGGCAATCTACCTGAAAAAGAATTCAAGTGTTGATAGTAAAGATGATCCAAGATATTGGGAAAAAAATGGAGACACAAATTGAGATGTTAAAGGAAATGTTTAATAAAGAGGTAGAAGATATAAAAAGCAAGCAAACTAGACGGCTAGCACAATATCTGAAATGAAAAATACACTAGAAGGAATCAATAGCAGAATAACTGAAGCAAAAGAATGAATAAATGAGGTGGAAGACAGAGTGGTGGAAATCACTGCCACCAAAAAGAGTAAAGAAAAAAGAACGAAAAGAACTGAGGAGAGTCTAAGAGGCCTCTGGGACAACATTAAACATACCAACATTCACATCACAGGGGTTCCAGAGGGAGAAGAGAAAGGGTCAGAGAAAATATTTGAAGAGATTATAGCCAAAAATTTCCCCAATATATAGGAAAGGAAACACTCAAGTTGAGGAAGCACAGAGAATCCCATACTAGGATAAACCCAAGGAGAAACACAGTGAGACACATATTAATCAAATTAACAAAAATTAAATAAAAGGAAAAAATACTAAAAGCCACAAGGGAAAAGCAACAAATAACATACAAGGGAATCCCCATAAGGATAAAAACTGATTTTTCAGCAGAAACTACAAACCAGAAGGGAGTGGCAAGATCTATTTGAAGTGATGAAGAGGAGGAACCTAGAACCAAGAACTCTACCCAGCAAAGCTCTCATTCAGATCTGATAGAGAGATCAAAAGCTTTTCAGACAAACAAAAGCTAAGAGAATTCAGGACATTCAAACCAGCTCTACAACAACTACTAAAGCAGCTTCTCTAAGCAGAAAAGTAAAAGCCACAATTAGAAACAAAATTACAAATGAAAAAGCTCACTGGTAAAGGCAAAGATAACATAAAAGCAGGAATTCACCCACTGACAAATATGATATCAAAACTAGCAGGCATGAGAAGAGGAGAGAACAAATGCAGAACATTGAAAATGCATTTGAAATTAAGAGACCAGCAACCAGAAACAATTCTGCACACATATAAATGGCTATATCAAAATACAGCAGGAACCACAAATCAAAAAACTATAATGGACACACACATAAAAAAGAAAAAACAATCCAAACATAACACTAAAGATGGTCAGCAAATCACAAAAGAAGACAACAAAAGAGGAAGGAAGGGAAGAACTAAGACCCAAAATAACAATCCAAAATTAAGAAAATGGCAATAAGTACATACTTATTCATAATCAAATTGAATGTAAATAGATTAAATGCTCCAACTAAAAGACATACATTGGCTGAATGGATACAAAAACAAGACCCATATACATGCTGTTTACAAGAGATCCACTTCAGATCTAAGGACACATATGGACTTAAAAGTGAGGGGATGAAAGAAAGTATTACATGCAAATGGAAATAAGAGAAAAGTGGGTAGCAATAATCATATCAGACAAAATTGATTTTTTTTGGGGGGGGGGCCTTTTTAGGGCTATACCCATGGCATATGGAAGTTACCAGACTAGGGGTCAAATCAGAGCTATAGCTGCTGGCCTAGGCCACAGCCACAGAACACCAGATCCGAGCCGAATCTGCAAGCAACACCACATCTCACAGGTGGATCTTTAACCCACTGAGCAAGGCCAGGGATTGAACCTGCATCCTCATGGATACTAGTTGGAGTTGCTACCACTGAGCCACAACAGAAACTCTCAAAATAGATTTTAAAATAAAGAAGGTCACAAGAGATAAAGGACATTACATAATGATCAATCTGAGAAGAAGATACAACAATTGTAAATATATATGCACCCAACATAGGAGCAACACAATATATAAGGCAACTGCTAACAGCCATAAAAGGAGAAATCGACAGCAACACAAGAGTGGTGAGGGACTTTAACACTCTACTTACACCAGTGGACAGATCATCCAGACAGAAAATCAACAAGGAAACACAGGCCTTAAATGGAACACTAGAGCAGATAGACAACTGATATTTATAGAACTTTCCATCCCAAAGCAATACAATATACATTCCTTCTCAAGTGCACATGGAACATTCTCCAGGATAGATCACATCTTGGGCCAAAGAACAAGCCTTGGTAAATTTTGAAAAAATTGAAATTATTTCAAATATTTTCTCTGACCACAATGCAGAAATAGACAAGGAAAAAAAAAAAACCAGCAAAAAACACAAACTCCTGGAAACTAAACAATATGTAACTAAACAACCAAGAGATCACTGAAAGAAATCAAAGAGGAAATCAAAAGATACTTAGAGACAAAGGACAATGAAGATACAACAATCCATAACCTATGGGACACCACAAAAGCAATTCTGAGAGGGAAGTTTATAGCAATACAATCTTATCTCAGGAAAGAAGAAAAGACTCAAATAACCAAACTTACACCTTAAACATCCAGAGAAGGAAGAACAAAGTCCAAAATTAGTAGAAGGAAAGAAATCATAGAGATTAGAGCAGAAATTAATGACATAGAGACAAAAAAACAATAAAGAAGATCAGTGAAACCAAAAGCTGGTTCTTTGAAAAGATCAACAAAATTGATAACCTTTAACCAGACTTATCAAGAAAAAAAGGGAGAAGGTTCAAATGAATAAAATTAGAAATGAAAAAGAAGTTACAACAGACATCACAAAAATACAAAGGATCCTAAGAGACTGCTATAAGCAGCTATATGTCAATAAAATGGACAACCTAGAAGAAATGGACAAATTCTTAGAAAAGTACAACCTTCCGAGACTAAACTAAGATGAAATAGAAAAGATGAACAGAACAGTCACGAGCACTGAAACTGAAAATGTGATTAAAAAACTTCCAAAAAACAGAAGTCCAGGACCTGATGGCCTCACAGGTGAATTCTATCAAACATTCAGGGAAGAGTTAACACCTCTTCTGAAACTCTTCCAAAAAACTGCAGAGGAAGGAACACTCCCAAGTTCATCTATGAAGCCACCATCACCCTGATACCAAAACCAGAAAAAGATACCACAAAAAAAGAAAATTATAGGCCAACATCACTGATAAACATAGATGCAAAAATCCTAAACAAAATATTAGCAAACTGCATCCAAATATATATTAAAAAGATCATACAGAGTGGAGGACAAGATGGCGGAGGAGTAGGGGGACACGCTCGCCCTCTCCCACAAACACAACAAAAAAAGCACATCTACAGAATAAATGACTCGCACGGAACAGCAACCAATCGCTGGCAGAGGAACCTAAACTCCAATAACGGCAAGAAGTTCGTGACATTACTGGGCAGAACGGGAGAAAAGAGGAGAGTGAGAGAAGGTGAATCCGAGCGGGATGGGCGCTCCCGAAAGGGAACTGAGGAGGAGAAAGGGATCCCGCACCCTGGAAAGTAACCTACTCGGGGGAAAGATCAAACGAACTAGAGGAATCTCCAGATGCAGAGAAGACTGTAGCAGTAAGTTGGAGTACTGAAAAGCCGAGCAAGAACCGAAACCACAATCAGAGAGCAGTCACTCAAATAAGCCAGCATACAGATTTAATCATGAACATGCTTCAAACAAAATAAAATTAAAAAGAAAAAAATAAAAAAGAGTCATCAAAACCATAAAATGTGGGCAAGGGATGTTAGGAAGTAAATAACCCTTTTTGTTTGTTTGTATGTTTCTCTTAATTTTAATATAGTAATTTAGTGTTTGAAATTACAGCACCATCAGGCTAAAACACACAATTATGGGAAGGGGTTAGCATACTTAAAAAGCAGGGCAACCACAAGCCAAAACCAAATATTGCATTTGCAAAAAATGAAAAAAAAAAAAAAACACTCAAGCAGATAATAACAGGAGACCATCCAACCAAAAAAAAAGAAAGGAAGAATGGAGAACCATAGAATCAACTGGAACACGAGGTTCAAAATGGCAATAAATAATCATCTATCAATTATCACCTTAAATGTCAATGGACTGAACGCCCCAATCAAAAGACACAGAGTGGCTGAGTGGATAAAAAGGCAAACACCTTCAATATGCTGCCTACAAGAAACTCACCTTAGGACAAAAGATACATATAGATTGAAAGTGAAAGGGTGGGGAAAAATATTTCACGCCAATAGACATGACAGAAAAGCAGGAGTCACAACACTCATATCAGACAAAATAGACTTTAAAACAAAAGACATAAAGAAAGACAAATAAGGACACTACTTAATGATTAAGGGATCCGTCCAAGGAGAGGATGTTACTATCGTCAACATATATGCCCCAAATATAGGAGCACCCAGATATATACATCAAATATTAACAGACATAAAGGGAGATACTGATGAGAATACAATCATAGTAGGAGACCTTAATACCCCCCTCACATCAATGGACAGATCCTCTAGACAGAAAACCAATAAAGCAACAGAGATCCTAAAGGAAACAATAGAAAAGTTAGACTTCATTGATATCTTCAGGACACTACATCCAAAAAAAGCAGAATACACATTCTTCTCAAATGCTCATGAAACATTCTCAAGAATCGGCCACATATTGGGACACAAAGCTAACCTCAATAAATTTAGGAGCATAGAAATTATCTCAAGTATCTTCTCTGACCACAATGCCATGAAATTAGAAATCAACCATGGGAAAAGGAAAGAGAAAAAACCTACTGCATGGAGACTAAACAACATGCTACTAAAAAACCAATGGGTCCATGAGGAAATCAAGAAGGAAATTAAAAACTACCTTGAAACAAATGATAATGAAGACACAACCTCTCAAAATCTATGGGATGCTGCGAAAGCAGTGCTCAGAGGGAAATTTACTGCAATACAGGCCTTTCTCAAAAAAGAAGAAAGATCCCAAATGGACAACTTAACCCTCCACCTAAATGAATTAGAAAAAGAAGAACAAAAAAGGCCTAAAGTCAGCAGAAGGAAGGAAATTATAAAGATCAAAGAAGAAATCAATAAAATAGAGACTCAAAAAACAATAGAGAAAATTAATAAAACCAAGAGCTGGTTCTTTGAAAAGGTGAACAAAATTGACAAACCCCTGGACAGACTCACTAAAAAGAGGAGAGAAAGAACCCAAATAACCAAAATTATAAATGAAAAGGGAGAAATCACAACGGACACAGCAGAAATACGAAAAATCATAAGAGAATACTATGAACAACTATACGGCAACAAGTTTGACAATCTGGAAGAAATGGACAATTTTCTAGAATCTTACAGCCTGCCAAAACTGAATCAAGAAGAAACAGACCAACTGAACAGACCGATCGCTAGAAATGAAATTGAAGAGGTCATAAAATCACTCCCTACAAATAAAAGTCCAGGACCAAATGGCTTCACAGGTGAATTCTATCAAACATATAAAGAGGAACTGGTGCCCATCCTCCTTAAACTCTTTCAAAAGGTTGAAGAAGAAGGAATACTCCCAAAGACATTCTATGATGCCACCATCACCCTCATTCCAAAACCAGACAGAGATACCACCAAAAAAGAAAACTATCGCCCAGTATCATTGATGAATATAGATGCAAAAATTCTCAACAAAATCTTAGCCAACCGAATCCAACAACATATCAAAAAAATTATACACCATGACCAGGTAGGGTTCATCCCAGGTTCACAAGGATGGTTCAACATATGCAAATCAATCAGCATCATACACCACATTAACCAAAAAAAAGTCAAAAATCATATGATCATCTCAATAGACGCAGAAAAAGCATTTGACAAAGTCCAACATCCATTCATGATCAAGACCCTCACCAAAGTGGGTATAGAGGGAACATTCCTGAATATAATCAAAGCCATTTATGATAAACCCACAGCAAATATAATCCTCAATGGGGAATAACTGAAAGCCTTCTCACTCAAATCTGGAACAAGACAGGGATGCCCACTCTCACCACTGCTCTTCAACATCGTTTTGGAAGTCCTAGCCACAGCAATTAGACAAACAAGAGAAATAAAAGGCATCCATATAGGAAGAGAAGAGAGAAAACTGTCACTGTATGCAGATGACATGATACTATACATAGAAAACCCTAAGGACTCAACCCCAAAACTACTTGAACTGATTACTAGGTTCAGCAAAGGAGCAGGATATAAAATTAACATTCAGAAGTCAGTTGCATTTCTGTATACCAGCAATGAAATATTAGAAAAGGAATACAAAAATACGATACCTTTTAAAATTGCACCTCACAAAATCAAATACCTCGGAATACACCTGACCAAGGAGGTAAAGGACCTATATGCCGAGAACTATAAAACTTTAATCAAAGAAATCAAAGAAGATGTAAAGAAATGGAAAGATATTCCATGTTCCTGGATTGGGAAAACCAATATTGTAAAAATGGCCATACTACCCAAAGCAATCTACACATTCAATGCAATCCCTATCAAATGACCCAGGACATTTTTCACAGAACTAGAACAAACAATCCAAACATTTATATGGAACCACAAAAGACCCAGAATCGCCAAAGCAATCCTGATGAAAACAAAAACCAAGCAGGAGGCATACCTCTCCCAGACTTCAAGAAATACTACAAAGCCACAGTCATCAAAACAGTGTGGTACTGGTATCAAAACAGACAGACAGACCAATGGAACAGAATAGAGAACCCGGAAATAAACCCTGACACCTATGGTCAATTAATCTTTGACAAGAACATCAAATGGGAAAAAGAAAGTCTATTCAGCAAGCATTGCTGGGAAACCTGGACAGCTGCATGCAAAGCAATGAAACTAGAACACACCCTCACACCATGCACAAAAATAAACTCCAAATGGCTGAAAGACTTAAATATATGACAGGACACCATCAAACTCCTAGAAGAAAACATAGGCAAAACACTCTCTGACATCAACATCATGAATATTTTCTCAGGTCAGTCTCCCAAAGCAATCGAAATTAGAGCAAAAATAAACCCATGGGACCTCATCCAACTGAAAAGCTTTTGCACAGCAAAGGAAACCCAAAAGAAAACAAAAAGACAACTTACAGAATGGGAGAAAATAGTGTCAAATGATGCAACGGACAAGGGCTTTATCTCTAGAATATATAAACAACTTATACAACCCAACAGCAAAAACGCCAATCAATCAATGGGAAAATGGGCAAAAGACCTGAATAGACATTCCTCCAAAGAAGAGATACAGATGGCCAACAAACACATGAAAAAATGCTCAACATCGCTGGTTATAAGAGAAATGCAAATCAAAACTACCATGAGATACCACCTCACACCAGTCAGAATGGCCATCATTAATAAATCCACAAATAACAAGTGCTGGAGGGGCTGTGGAGAAAAGGGAACCCTCCTGCACTGCTGGTGGGAATGTAAACTGGTACAGCCACTATGGAGAACAGTTTGGAGATACCTTAGAAATCTATACATAGAACTTCCATATGACCCTGCAATCCCACTCTTGGGCATCCATCCGGACAAAACTCTACTTAAAAGAGACATGTGCACCCGCATGTTCATTGCGGCACTATTCACAATAGCCAGGACATGGAAACAACCCAAATGTCCATCGACAGATGATTGGATTCAGAAGGTGTGGTATATATACACAATGGAATACTACTCAGCCATAAAAAAGAATGACATAATGCCATTTGCAGCAACATGGATGGAACTAGAGAACCTCATACTGAGTGAAATGAGCCAGAAAGACAAAGATAAATACCATATGATATCACTTATAACTGGAATCTAATATCCAGCACAAATGAACATCTCCTCAGAAAAGAAAATCATGGACTTGGAGAAGAGACTTGTGGCTGCCTGATGGGAGGGGGAGGGAGTGGGAGGGATCGGGAGCTTGGGCTTATCAGACACAACTTAGAATAGATTTACAAGGAGATCCTGCTGAATAGCATTGAGAACTTTGTCTAGATACTCATGTTGCAACAGAACAAAGGGTGAGGAAAAAAATGTAATTGTAATGTATATATGTAAGGATAACTTGATCCCCTTGCTGTACAGTGGGAAAATAAAAAAATAAAAAAATTAAAAAAACTGAAAAAAAAAAAAAAAAGATCATACACCATGACTAAGTGGGATTTATCCCAGGGATGCAAGAATTCTTCAATATCTGGAAATCTATCATGCGATACACCACATCAACAAACTGAAAAATAAAAACCATACGATCATCTCAATAGATGCAGAAAAAGCTTTTGACAAAATTTAAAACCCATTTCTGATAAAAACTCTCCAGAAAGTGGGCACAGAAGGTATGGATAATGGGGTCCTACTGTTACAACACAGGCAACTCTGCACAGTCTCTTAGGTTAGAACAATATGAAGGAGAGTATGAAAAAAAAAGAGGATTTCCCATCGTGGTTTGTGGTTAACGAACCCAACTAGTACCCATGAGGCTCGGGTTTGATCCCAGGCATCGAGCAGTGGGTTAAGAATCCAGTGTTGCCATGGCCTGTGGTGTAGGTCACAGATGCAGCTTGGATCCTGTGTTGCTGTGGCTGTGGTGTAGGCCAGCAGCTACGGTTCTGATTTGACCCCTAGCCTGGAAACTTCCATATGCCGAGGGTGTGGCCCTAAAAAGACAAAAGTCCCCCCCCAAATGTGTGTGTGTATGTGTGTGTGTGTGTGTATACACACACACATACATGGTTGGGTCACTGTGCTATATAGCAGAAGTTGAAGGAACACTTAATCAACTATATTTTAATAAAACATTTTTTAAAAATTTGTAAATCAGCGTAAAGGATATATGAGAGTTCATGGTAGTCTTACAAACTTGTAATACTGAAATACAAACTTATAAAATACTCAAGAATATACTTTATATTTTACTACCTCTCAATTTTTCTATAATGAACACATTTCTTTTATAATCAGAAAAAAAACCACTGATAAATATAATAATACTTTCAGTCTAAAATATGTTGGAACTGTTATTTTTTTCTAAGATTGTTCTGATGAATTAAAGACACATTAACTTTAAGAGCCACATTTTTCCTCTTCTGGATCATGATGGGAGAAAAGCTAGTTATCTTTGTCATAACTGTGATATTCCCCCAGGAAGCAGGTTACCTTTATAGCGGGCCAGGAGCTGCTTAAAATCTAACTGCTGATCAGGCAGCGCGTCTTTGACAGAGTCCTGATCCTGAAGGTGCAGGGAGAGCCTCAGGTCCTCCTCCACCTCCTCAAAGGCGGTTCGGTTGCGCCTCGCCCTGAGCTTTTCCTTGGACATCTGCTTCGTGGAGCGCGCGTACAGGCTCCCATCCTGTAACACGTACCTGGGGAAGGGAGACGAAGGAATGTGTGTGTGGATGTGGGTCTGCTGGGAAGGAATGAAAATAGTCACCTATTTTACATGCTCATTCAGCAGAATATTGCTCTGTTTCTGCCCAATTCATGTGCTATTCTTCCACCAGACCAGGATTGTTGGTGGAGAGTGCACTGGAATGCTTTTGGTTCTGTTTAAAAATAATTCTGGAGGCAGTCAGTTTGGAAAATTGAGAGAAAAAAGATGAGCAAACTAGCTGAAAGATGATTTCTCCAGATTCATATTCCACGTAAGTGGGACAGGACCCATAAAACAATAATTTTAACATGCTCCCTAAGTATGCTTACTGCACACTAAAGTTTGAGAGCCACTGTTTTGGGGTTTTCAGCTTGAGAATATTGTATCATTAAATAAATAGAGAATTAGAAGGGGGCTTATTAGGAATGGAAGAAGCAGTGAGAAGGAAAATAATTCTGGTTGAGTTTAACATGTGAGACATCAAAGGTGTTTTCATTCTGGAGCTCAGCGGTCAGGAATGGAGATGCTGATCTGAGTGTTCCCAGCACAGAGGTGACAGCTGAAATCATATAAGTCTGAGAGAGCCACGGCAGAGTTTAACAGTGAGATGAAACAAAGACAAAGCCTTGAGGAATCTTCAAGGTCAAAGCATAGGAAGAGGAAGAAGAGCTTTCGAAGGGGAGAAAATCTCTTGGTATCCAATAGACATTACTATTTCCTACCCAATACTGAACGTATACAGACATCTTAACACTCATATAAACTACAAACTCTTTGAAGGTAGAATAATGATAATAATAGCTAACATATATAAAGCATTTGCTATATGCCAGGCACATACAACTGATGAACTGACATCCATACATCGTTATCACCCAAAGTTTAGAGCAGGAGTTCCAGAGTCATTACTCTTAAAATATAACATAGCCTGTGAAATTAGATAATTTATATAATAAATATTCACTGAAAGGGGAAAACAAAATGTCCATATAGAAAAATTAGAGGAGTTCCCATTGTGGCTGGAGTTCTGGTCATGGCTCAGCAGAAACGAATCTGAATAGTATTCATGAGGATGCAGGTTCGAGCACTGGCCTTGCTCAGTGGGTTAAGGATCCAATGTTGCCATGAGCTGTGGTGTAGGTTACAGACATGACTTGGATCTGGAGTTGCTGTGGCTGTGGTGTAGACTGGTAACTGCAGCTCTGATTTGACCCCTAGCCTGGGAACTTCCATATGCCTTGGGTGCGGCCCTAAAAAAAAAAAAAATTAGATAGAAAACTAATATGGTTATTAGTGTCCAGGCACATAAGATAAAATAATAATTCTGTTTTTAAGGATTTCTACCAAACCTTAATTAATGCCTTCTTTACCTTGTCACAGCAATTGCATCTTCCAGAAAATATTGATCAACAGGAAATGTACGACCTAGAAAAACAAGAAAATAAAACTGAAAAGTCTCAGAATACCTGTTCATCTTGAGATTGTTTGTGTATGTAAAATTCTCTTAAAACAAAGCTTAGCACAAAAAGGTACTATTTATTCTGCGGTCTTAAAAGTATCCAAAAAAAGCTTTTGATGATAGAAATTTGAAGGGATAGATTCAGGTTAGTAAATAAAACAGAAAACTATAGCTGGACGATCATTTGCTAATAAGACTTTTTTTAACCTTTTTTTTTTTTTTTTTTGCTTTTTAGGGCTGACCTGCAGCATATGGAGGTTCCCAGGCTAGGGGTCCAATCGGGGCTACAGCTGCTGGCCTACACCACAGCCACAGCCACACAGGATCTGAGCTGCATCTGTGACCTACACCACAGCTCACAGCAATGCCGGATCCTTAACCCACTGAGCAAGGCCAGGGATTGAACCCACAATCTCACAGTTACTAGTCGGATTCATTTTTCCTGGGCCTCATTGGGAACTCCTTTAACCTCTTTTAAAAAAAAAAAATCTGGGGAGTTCCCGTCGTGGTGCAGTGGTTAACGAATCCGACTAGGAACCATGAGGTTGCGGGTTCGGTCCCTGCCCTTGCTCAGTGGGTTAACGATCCGGCGTTGCCGTGAGCTGTGGTGTAGGTTGCAGACGCGGCTTGGATCCCGCGTTGCTGTGGCTCTGGCGTAGGCCGGTGGCTACAGCTCCGATTAGACCCCTAGCCTGGGAACCTCCATATGCCGCGGGAGCGGCCCAAGAAATAGCAACAACAACAACAAAAAAAACAAAAGCCAAAAAAAAAAAAAAATCTGGGAGGAGTTCCCGTCATGGCTCAGTGGTTAGCGAATCTGACTAGGAACCATGAAGTTTCAGATTTGGTCCCTGGCCTTGCTCAGTGGGTTAGGGGTCCAGTGTTGCCATGAGCTGTGGTGTAGGTCACAGATGCAGCTTGGATCCCACGTTACTGTGGCTCTGGCATAGGCCAGCGGCTACAGCTCCAACTGGACCCCTAGCCTGGGAATCTTCATATGCCGCGGGTACAGCCCTATAAAGCAAAAAAAACAACAAAAAAATCTGTTATACCTTTTCCACCCCACCCCCTCACAGGGAACCTTTAAAACATCAACAATTGTATTCTAGTCAAGCATACAATTTCTTCCTGAAATCTATTGTCAATAAGCTCTATAATAAGAACAAATGGTACTTTTATTCATCAGTCAGTGTTTCCAAATTGTCCCTTTATTTATTGTTTTGGCTGCACCCACAGCATCTGAAAGTTCCCAGGCTAGGGATCAAATCTGAGCCGCAGGCGCAACCTATACCACAGCTATGGCAACACCAGATCCTTAACCCACTATGCTAGGCCAGGAATTGAATCCACATCCCAGCAGTGACCCAAGCCTGGATCCTTAACCCGCTGCATCACAGTGATAACTTCTCCAAATTGTTCCTTTAGCAATCAGTTACAAAAGGTTAAACCAAAGCCCAAAGTGATAAATTAATCCCACAGTGAAACTTCAAGTAACAAAAGAAGACACGGAATATTCAGCTTCACTTACACCCAGAGTGGACTAATACCCAGAAATTTAGCAGAATCTAGCAATGAACAGATATAACTATACATATAACTATACAAAGACACAACTTCTCTCTTTATGATAGATTACTATTATAAACTCATATTCTGATGTATTCTGATGTTAAACACAAGGGAATACCAGAAATCCTAACAACCTAGACTTTTAAAAAAGCATATATATTAAAACATCCCAGTAAATGAATATAATATTACCTCTTTATTAATTTTATTATCTGGTTATGATTTTATTTGTTATAATCTAATCATTTTCTCCAGAAAGACATGTAAATACCTTTGCATTTATATCTCAAATGAACTTTAAAATAATTATATTTGCTTAAAGGACAATACATATTTAATGATGCATTTTAATCACCTGGTATAGTGATAACTGGGCAGGAATTAAAATATTCTGAAAAGAGCTCGGCGTTTAAAGTTGCACTCATCAGAATAACTTGAAGAGTTGGTCTCTGCAACAAAATGTCTTTCAAAACTAGCAGCAAGAAGTCACTAGAGGAAATAAAAGAAATACCTGAGGATCAAATAAATTCAAAACATGAAACTTAATAACTTTTGACATATTTCAAGCAAGTCTAAGACCTATGTGAAAAAATTTATAACACTCATGGAAAGATGTGTTATGTTCCCAGATGTGAATGTTATGAAGATATCAATTTCCTGCCAAATAAACTAAATTTTTTTTTGTCTTTTTTTTTTTTTTAGGACCACACTAGTGGCACATGGAGGTTCCCAGGCTAGGGGTCTAATCTGAGTTGTAGCCGCCGGCCTATGCCACAGCCACAGCAATGTGGGATCCAAGATGTGTCTGTGACCTACACCACAGCTCACCGCAATGCCAGATCCTTGACCTGCTGAGCAGGGCCAGGGATCGAACCCGCAACCTCATGGTTCCTAGTCGGATTCATTTCCGCTATGCCACAATGGGAAGTCCAAAATAAACTAAATTTAGTGTAATAACAATCAAAATGCCAACAGAGTTTACCATCACATTTGGTAATTCCACTTCTTGATATGTGCATACACGAAGAGGCATATATGATGATTTTCATTATAGTATCGTTTGTTAATACTAAATCAATGGAAACTACCTAAATGTTTATCAACCAAGAAATGGTTCATTATAACAACATCATCCATTCCAAGGAATAACAGTTAGGCAGAAAAAAGGAATAAATCTAGATACAGACATGAAAACATCTCCAAGATATGCTGCCAGTGAACAAAACCTGAGCTGTAGAATACGTACTACAGAACAGCGATGTTCTCACTGGTCTCCCTGTTCCAGGCCTTGCTCCCCTGAAATCCGTTTTCAGTACAGCAGACCAATAATCCGGTTCAAATGTGAATTTGATTGCACTACTCTTGCTCAGAATTCTTCAGTGATTCCTACCAAAGTCCTCACTAACAAGGTCCTATGTGACATGACCTCACCCCCACGACCCATTTCGTTTTGCTCACCACCACCCCCAGTCACTTGGCTCCAGCCACACTGTCCTCATCGCCATCCTTGAGACATGGACCTCAGGTCCCTTGCACATATTATTAATCTGCCTAGAAAGGGCTTCTCCTGGACATTCACAGACATAGCTCACTCGCTCTCTTTGAGTCTTTACTCAAAATATACCTTTTCAGTTAGTTAGGCCATCCCTGGCCACTGTGTTTAAAATTTCAAATGCTTGCCTTCCATGCATTTCATATTACCCTTTCTCTCCTTAGCACTTAACAAACATTTATTTTTTACTCCCTTATCTTGCTTGTTGTTGGCTCTTTCACGAGAATCTAAGCTCTATGAGGACAGGGATTTTGGTTATTTTGTTCTATCAGGTAATACTTCAGTATCTAGACCCTGGGACATAGTAGGTGGTCAATAATGATTTGTTGATTTACTAAATGAACATGTAATTTGTATAAGGAAAAAGTTCAGGAGGTAAAAGTACCTCTTTCTTTTTTGAGGGGGTGGGGTTGTGTCTGCAGCATGTGGAAGTTCCTGGGCCAGGGATCAAACTATGCCATAGCAGTAACAACGCCAGATCCTTAACCTGCTGAGGCACTAGGGAACTCTAAATGTACCTATTTCTAACAAAGTAAACACATTTGTCAATGTACAAGACATATCACCAGTCTGATCACTGTAGTTATTTGTGGGGAAGGGACTGGGAATGGTTTGGGAATGTTACAAGGGACTTTCACTGTATCTATATTACCTGAATTTTTTTTTTTTTTTTTGGCATATGGAAGTTCCTAGGCTAGGGGTCAAATTGTAGCTGTAGCTGCCAGCCTATGCCATAGCCACAGCAACACTGTGGGATCCAAGCCATGTCTGTGCCCTACACCACAGCTCATGGCAACACTGGATTCTTAAACCACTGAGCAAGGCCAGGGATTGAACCCATGTCCTCATGGATGCTAGCTGGGATGTTACCACTGTGACGTGGCAGAAACTCCAGTACTATTTGAATTTTTATTTTTATTTTTTAAAAGTATTTTTTATTTTTATTTTTTTTTAGGGCTGCAACTGCGGCATATGGAGGTTCTCAGTCTAGGGGTTGAATTGGAGCTACGGCTGCTGGCCTACGCCACAGTCACAGCAACATCAGATCTGAGACACATCTGCAACCTTCACCGCAGCTCACAGCAATGCCGGATCCTTAACTCACTGAGCGAGGCCAGGGATCAAACCCTCAACCTCCTGGTTCCTAGTTGGATTCATTTCCACTGCGCCACGACAGGAACTCCAGTATTATTTGAATTTTTAATGAGAGCATATTCTTGTACTAGTTTTCTTTAATGAGCTAATTTAATTACATTTATGACTATTTTGTTTTTTAGGGAAAAGGAAAATAAAATAACAGGCAAGTGCTTAAGTAATTTATGGTACATCCATACTTTAGAATTTCCTCATCTAATTATTAGTAATAATTTCAAAGACAGTTCATGCTATCATGTTAACTATTAGATCAAAAGCAGCACACAGGAATTCCCACTGTGGCTCAGTGGGTTAAGAACCTGAATAGTATCCATGAGGCTCTGAGTTCAATCCCTGGCCTTGCTCAGTAGATTAAGGACCTGGCACTGCCATGAGCTGTGGTGTAGGTTCCATATGTGGCTCAGACCTGGCATTGCTATGGCTGTGGCACAGGCCAGCAGCTGCAGCTTTGATTCAACCCCTAGCCTGGGAACTTCCATATGCCGCAGGTGTGGCCTTAAAAAAGGATTAAAAAAAAAAAAAAAAAAAAAAAAGGCAGCAAAGCAGCACACAAAACTATATAATCCTAAGAGTGTTTCTGGAGATACATCTTTTTACCACATTTCTCCCTGAACTCCCAATATACCCCCAGAAGAAAACAGACCAAATTGTAACATGTAATTAGCAATTTTACAGGGGACAAAATTCTTCTTCTTGACATTTCTTTAGTATTGTCTAAATGTGTTAGAATAATGTTATCTCTATGATCAGAAAGTTTATTAAACATTTGAAACAAATACACCTATAATTTTTTTATATTAAATCTTTTATGTATATTTTTTACTGATCTTGGTTCCCCAAACAAAGCATTGTATTTATTCTGTTATGGTACTTATTCCAATTTGTAGTATGTGCTTGTTTACCTGTTCATTATTTGTTTTTCCTACCAAACCATAAGAGATAAAGGGGAACCATGTTTGTTTACTATAGTATCCTCAGCAATTAACAGGCCACTTGGCACTTAATATAGGCTCAATAAATACACGAATGAAAGATAGGACTGAATAACTGACCAAAGGACCAGAGAAGGAAGTACACATTTACCAATCCATCAGCTAGAGCATGAATTACATCTGTTATTCCTGGTAAGTACAGTGCCCAGCTCAGCATGGAGGCCAGGAAGGTAAGTGTCTCCTGTAAGATGATGTCCATCTAATAGGATGACTCTTTCAGTGACGAGCATGCGCTTTCCTGGCATTTTTAGCGTCACAGACCCTGGAATCAGGCAAGCAGTTCCTCTTCTCTAACTTAATTAAGTCCTCTCTGTGGCAATTACCATTACCAGCTCAAAGGAATTAAATTGGAAGCAGAATAAAATTCTTTCAGCCACATCTTCATTTTATGTGTGATTGTTCATTCAGAAAATCTGTTTTACCTTTCTTCTGTCCTCTCATGAACTTCGTCAACAATGATATGGGTGACTCCTTGGAGAGCTGTGTCTCCCTCCAGTCTTCTTAGCAGCACTCCCGTAGTGCAGTATAACAGTCTGGTGGCTGAGGACTTTCACGTAAAAAGAAAGCTTTCATGAAATTCTTGAAAAAAGGAAACACTTTCCTGGTAAAGTCATTTTTAATAAGTAGGGATAAAGAATATTAAAAACACTAGCAGTTCCACTTAATATAAACCTAGACACTAAATGCATAGTTTCTTTCTAGCAATAACAACAAAAGCTTTTCTACTTCACATCGAAATTTTAAGACCCAAAAAAGGATTCAGGGAGTTCCCGTTGTGGCTCAGTGGAAACAAACCTGACTAGTATCCATGAGGATGCGGGTTCGATCCCTGGCCTCACTCAGTGTGGGTTAAGGATCTGGCATTGCTGCGAGCTGTGGTGTAGGCCAGCAGCTGCAGCTCCAATTCAACCCCTAGCCTGAGAACTTCCACATGCTGCGAGTACAACCCTAAAAAGAAAAAAAAAGTATTCAAAAATTATTATAAATCATAAAAACAACAGTGAGTGATGAAATCAATTTTGAATTTGGTTGTTCCTTATTTGGTTTAAGTCCCAGGTTTAAGAACAAAGCAGCACTTGCTAGAATACTTCTGCCAATAAAGAATAAAAGTTCTTTATAGAGGATATTAAGTATACCCAAATAAAGAGTTTAAGCCAACAAATTTTCTTTTTTTTCTTTTTTCTTGTCTTTCTGCCTTTTCTAGGGCCGCTCCCGCAACACATGGAGGTTCCCAGGCTAAGGGTCAAATCGGAGCTGTAGCCACCAGCCTACGCCAGAGCCACAGCAACGCGGGATCCAAGCCACGTCTGCAACCTACACCACAGCTCACGGCAACGCCGGATCATTAACCCACTGAGCAAGGCCAGGGCTCAAACCTGCGACCTCATGGTTCCTAGTTGGATTCATTAACCACTGAGCCATGATGGGAACTCTGAAAACCAACGTATTTCTGAAAGGACTTCAGCCCTACTGAAGTATACATCCCAACTTGCCTATGACTTTCCAGATCCCAAAGGCTCTTTATTCTTGAAAACTATAAATGTCTGTCAGCGAGAGGTAAGCAGAACATACAAACCTTGACACTTTCTAACCGGATCTGGTATCCCACTGTCAGACCCACTCTTTCTGCTCTTTCTTTAGCCACACGTTCGGCAACAGAGATGGCAGAGATTCGTCGGGGTTGGGTACAGACGATGTTAGCCACCTTCTCAGGTGGCCCATTCAGAGAATCATCCAGAATAAACTGTGGAATCTGTGTGGTTTTCCCACATCTGTATGTGAAAACAAATAAGTCCTAAAATAAGAGTTTTTAAGTGCTAGTTAACTAAAGAAGCAGTTGTATGCAATGAGGAAAATGAGAAGGCTAATTAGAATCAAAGTTGTTCAGCTTTATCTATCTTCTAAACCAACCTAATGACTTTGACCTACAGCTGATTACTCCAAGGAATTTGCAGATTAACAGGGCAATCAAATAATAGTTTATTATCATCTGCAAAACTGTATTAACATTAGGTTAAGGTCTATAAATGCTTCTAGGAATGTGAACTCTACATAAAGAAATAAGAATATTATTTTATGATTATTAAAATACTTAATATTTTTCCCTTCGATGTGGCATTGTTTTGGTTATAATTGGACTGAGGTTAAAAAGATAAGAAGCTTAAAAAAAAAAAGGAGTCCCCGTCGTGGTGCAGTGGAATCCAACTAGGAACCATGAGGTTGTAGGTTTGATCCCTGGCCTTGCTCAGTGGGTTAAGAATCTGGCGTTGCCAGGAGCTAAGGTGTAGGTCGCAGATACAGCTCAGATCTGGCATTGCTGTGGCTGTGGCATAGGCCAGCAGCAACAGCTCTGGGAACCTCCATATGCCTCAAGTGCAGCCCTAAAAAGACAAAAGACAATAAATAAATAAATAAGAAGCTGGGGACTTCCCATTATGGTGCAGTGGAAACAAATCCAACTAACATCTATGAAGATGCAAGTTTGATTCCTGGCCTTGATCAGTGGGTCAGGGATCTGGTGGTGTTGTGAGCTGCGGTGTAGGTCGCAGATGCAGCTCGGGTCCCGAGTTGCTGTGGCTATGGCAAAGGCCAGCAGCTGTAGCTCTAGCTCCAATTCAACTTCCAGCCTGGAAACTTTCATATGCCACAGGTGCGGCCCTAACAAGCTTAAAAAAAAAAAAAAAAAAGATAAGAAGCTGGAAGATACAAAGTTACCACTATACCTATGAAGCCGGACACAAATATAATTATTAAATTGAAGACTCTTAAATATAGAACTAATTAAGTCCGCAACTTGTCCCTGCTAAACAGGTTAGGATAACATACAGAGAGCATGAAACAGAAAAAAATTATGTACTGTAAGTTGTTCTTAAACAAAAGCTTTATGGAAATCAGAATAAATTTAGAAGATGAAAAGTTTCAAGCTAAATGTTGTGGAACTAACCTTTAAAATTTTTTTTTCTCTTTTTCAGCTGCCCCCACAGCATAGGGAAGTTCCCAGGCCAAGGACTGAATCTGAGCCACAGCTGCGACCTACTGCAGCTGCAGCAACGCGGGATGCTTAACGCACTATGCTGGGCTGGGGATCAAACTGGCAATTCCACAGAAACAAGTTGGATCATTACCCCCTGCACCACAGAGGAAACACCAATCCTTTAAAATTTAAAGTGGGCCTTGTTAAAAGCCTGCAGCTAGGCCTTTTGCCTTAATGTTGTCTCAAGGCATAGTTGTACAATGTCCATAAATTCCTAAACTTCTGAGATTTGTTTGTTTTTTGTAATTTGGTTCTACTGGCTACAGTCACCACATTATTCGCCTCTGTGAAATATTATTTAATATTTGACAGGAAAAAGCATAAATAATACCAACTACTGGTTTTTAAAAGTAGAACTGGTTATGGTAACCAGGGCACATACCATATTTATAAATGAAAGCTACATTATGAATAAATTGCATTCTTACCCAGTCATACCACTTACAACAAGCACTTGGTGCTTGCTCAACAATTTAAGAATGTTTTCTCTTTCTTCCCAAGCAGGGAGTGATTGTCTTTCCTGCAGAATTGACTGGAACTGTCTGGAAGCCTAATAAAATAAAAGATACAGACATCAGATGGGTTACTTTGAATCACCTTCCACAAAGCTGTAATGTGGAATCCCATAGTTAGACCTATCCTTTCTGCTCTTCTGCAATTTGTCTAGGGACAGAAATCGCACATTTATTGGAGCTGGATGCTGGCAACTTTAGTCAGAAGGCTGTTCAGAGAATCAGCCAGAATAAGCTGTAGAATCTATGTGGTTTTCCTACATCCGAATAAATAGAAGGATCTTATAAGAGAAATAACTTCTCTTGCTTAGCACCCACCTAGCTCTTCAGGCAAGAGTCTCTACACCAGCACTGTTCAACAGAACTCTCTGTGTTGATGGAAATGCTCTATATTTGTGTTGTCCAATATAGCAGCCACTGGCTACATGTGCTGTTATCACTTGAAATATGGCCAGTGCTACTCAGGAACTTTTTAAAATTTTAATTAATTTACCTTTAATTAAATTGGTAGCTAGGGGCTACCATACAGGTTGGCATAGTCCTACATAATATCAGATTTTTACCAACATCACTAAATAGCAAGAGCATTCACTAAGGGTTCTTTCTGGCCAACCACCACATCTATGTATTTCAATCTGATATCTAATGGCCAATGATATAAACATTGTACTGTACACTAAAACTACAGATGTATTTTTGAATAAGTTTTATACTAACATTTACATTAACACATACACTTTCTGCAGTAACTTGATCATATAAATTTACCACCTCTAAACACTGTTAAAACTGAATATGCAATTTTTTGTTTCTACCATCTTATTATTTATGGTGTGATTTTTAAATTCAACCTGACATTCTAAGGGTGTTGTATCATACATGTAATACTGTTATACCGTGTCAAAAATCAGCATCACAGAACTTTAGAACTGGAAGGGTCCTTATACAGCATCTAATCCAATCCCCAAACTGGTAAGCAATTTGTCTTCATCCTACATCCAACTCGGCCCTAACAGTTCACTTATGAATTCTTTTAAAATAACCTTCATGTGAATGGGGTACAAACATTTTTGACATGGAGTCCTTTCTTTAGCAAAGGGGAAAGTCACTGTCTAATGAAGTAACAATGACAAAAGAATTATAAAATGAAGAAAAAGTTAAAGCTTGAATAAGGCAAGTTCATTCATTTTAACACTACTACTGCTAAAGAACTTAAAATGCACCTTTGTTTTGGAAATAGATTTAGTTTGAATCCCTGTGTTGCCACTTACCAGCTATGTAACCTTGGGGAAGTTATTTATGAGTCTTTGAGGGGTGTACAAGTTCTTCCTTATCTTTCTCCTTTTCTACACAGATATTTCTAATGTACATCCAGTATTGCTTTTCCTTTCACTTATCAGATTTCTATCACAGTACCAAAGCCACAAAATAGCTAGCATACACACGTTTCATTTTCATCAGCCATTAGATTTCCGAAAACTATCTAGAACATGCAACTGAGTTTGCTGTGGCATGCAGAAACTGACCAATCAGAGTAAAAGAGAACCGAAAGTTTACTGGGAGGGTAGCCAAAGAGTCCTACCTCCTAATCCCTCATGCAGACATCAGAGAGGCAATGCTAGCCCTTCTCTCAGAAGACCCTACCTGTTTTATTCGGAACTGCTTGCAGATTTTAGCATTTTCGGCATGTACTGATTTTGCCTGCCAGTCATATCTTTTGGAAATCTTTTTCTTAAGGTTGACATAGCTTTCATTCTCCACCATAACTGGTGCAGGACCTTCATCCTCATCTGTCTCCTCCTCAGGTTCTGATTCTTTTTCAACTTGAAGGGGATAAAAGGAAACATTTTTGATATGGAGTCCTTTCTTTAGCAAAGGGGAAAGTCACTATCTAAATGAAGTAACAATGACAAAAGACTTATAAAATGGAGAAAAAGTTAAAGCTTGAATAAGGCAAGTTCATTCATTTTAACACTACTACTGCTAAAGAACTTAAAATGCATCTTCAAATAAACTTTAATCTAGTGAAAGTGCTCTTGGTTAAACCAAATCAAAAACAAAGAAGAGAAAATCATGGTGGAGTTCCCACTGTGGTTCAGCAGAAACGAACCCGACTAGTATCCATGAGGATGTGGGTTCAATCCCTGGCCTCGCTCAGTGGGTTAAGGATCTGGCACTGCTGCAAGCTGTGGTGTAGGTCACAGTCATGTATTGGATCTATGTTGCTGTCACTGTGGTGTAGGCTGGCAGCTAGAGCTCCGATTCGACTCCTGGCTTGGGAACTTTCATTTGCTGCAGGTGTGGCACTAAAAAGCAAAGAAAAAAAAAATCACGGCACCCAGTAGACTCCTTACATTCAGGAGACCCTTTACATTAACTGAGAGTTTCAAATATTTGCAAGTGTTCCTAAAATTCCACGACACAAAATAACCTAAATGTCTATCAAATGATGAATCAATAACTAAAAAGCGGTATAATGGAATATTGTTCAGTAATAAAAAGGAATGAAGTACTGATACATGCAACAACACAGATGAACCTTGAAAGCATTATGGTAAAAAGAAAGAAGCCAATCAAAAAAGCCACATATTTATTTTAAGATTACCTTTCCATGAAATGGCCAGAACAGGCAAATCCACAGAGACATAATGTAGACTCACGGTTTTTAGAGGTTAGGGGAAGGGGGAAATGAGGAATGACTTGCTAAAGGTACACAGTTTCTTTTTGGGGTGATGAAAATGTTCCAAGATTAGACAGTGGCCATGGTTGCACGACTCTGTGAATATACTGAAACCCACAGAATTGTATAGTTCAAAAGGGTGCATTTCATGGTATGCAAATTATATCTTAATAAAGCTATTATCATAAAAGAAAAGCCCATGACACAACAGTTTGTCATTTCTTGAGGAATACATCTGGATTCCATGTGCTAGAACTAAGTGCAATTTGGGAGCAAGTCAAAGAGCCAGTGAGTGAACCCAGCCAGCTGTCCAGCATCCACATCTCAGTGTGTTTCACTGTTCTCTACCTACTGATGTTTACCTAGGAACTTTTGTGATATAATAAAAACTTGTTTCTTTGAAAGAAAGATGGCAAAAAATAAGAGATAATCCCATGGTAAACTCTGAAAGGGGAAGTTACTTGTGGTGTAAGAATTTGTACAGAAAACCTGGATGTGGAGAAAGCCATAGGCTTGTACAAACATTTCCCTATTTGAGGATTTAGGGATTCATCAAGTGAGCCCTTTCCTAATTAATGTTGAGGGTCTCATGTACCAAAAGCAGGAGGGTATGGAGAGTGGTATAGAAAGAGAAGTATCTCTAAAAACTCATCTGAAAGTAATCCCATATACCGTTTTAGAAGTAAAGATATGAAGCTAAATGGATTAAAAGAAACAGATTTTCTGGAACAATGCTTTAAGGGTCTTCTAGCCCTCAACTCCCAGAATAAACTTACATATAACACTTTCAGGAGTTCCCATCATGGCTCAGTGGCTTAAGAACCCGACATAATGTCTGTGAGGACACATGTTCGATCCCTGGCCTTGCTCAGTGGGTTAAGGATCTAGCATTGCCACAAGCTGCGAGATCCTAGGCCAGCTCTTAGAACATTTGACTTCTTCAATCCATCATTCCAAATGCCCTCCTCCAAACCACCTTCCACCTGATCAATGCCTTACATACCTTCTGGAATTTGACTTGAAACAAAAGAATTACTTGGAATCACTGGTTTACGGCAGACAGGATTATTTATTCTGGTCCCAGAGGACACTGGCAGGAAGTTCACAGGAGGGACGCTGTACTTATGATGGGTATTTGTCAGCAATTTGGCTATTTCTGATTCTTCCTCTAAAAGGGTCAGCAAAGAATATACAACAGGTTCTGAAGTTTCTGCAAATGTCAAGGCCTTGCCATAAAGGAACTCAGAAATATGTAAACGACAAGCCAGAGGTAGATTCTCATTGATGGAATAAAATGCCACAAGGGGAGCTTGGTAGGGGTATTTGTGGTCTTTAGAAAACCGAATTTCAAGTTCATATAAAAAGGATGCATCTTCATTAGCATTAAGATGAGAATCATCTACATTTCTTTCTGCTCGTCCAACAATTTGATTTGGGGGCACTTCATGTTTGAATTTGCACTTTGATCCAAATTTACAATTTCCTTTGAGGTAAAATTTGCAGATTTCAACCGAGGTCTCCTGTATATTTCTGGTACTTTCTTTTCGCTTGGATTTGCAGAATTTACTTGTCAAATATTCCAGTTCTAATCCAATGGTCCAGACTCGGTTCTGAATTCTTTCTATAAATTTTTCTCCACAGATTGACTTGAGAGCAAATGCCTCCTCCTGTCGCTGTTCCACACACTCATCCAAGCTTATGTGTGAAACCGCCTCAGGGACCTTCATCCTCTCTCCAAATGTCTCTGAAAAACATTCGGTGAGGAGATGCTCCAGTGATGCCCCCACATCTCCATCACAAATCCTTAGGGCTGCCTGACAGTGTTCAGTGTGGAAACCATACCTGCCAAGCGCAAAATATGACAAAAAAGATTGAGTGTTATCAAACCACAGAAGAGAATTTCACTGAAATACATTTATGCGAAGTTATACCTATACCTAAGCACAATTTGTATTTTGCAAAAGTGTCCCTGATAATACTAACTTCTCCTTGATTCCCCTATCCTAAAAGAAAGGATGTTAGGCATATATGTACTGCTGGAACCCACACAACGGGAAAGTATTCAAGGAAAGGTAGTTGTGTTTCTAATGCAATTGTCATTTTCCTTCAATTCTCCCATAAATGATAAAGGCAAACCTGGAAAGCTTTTGCACTGCAAATGTCGAGACTGTAAATTCTGGATTAGGAGGCTCCACCAGGCCTGAGCCAGCACATTCCAAAGGATCAGCATCGGGAACAAGGGAAGCTTCTCGTCCAGCTGACCAGTACTGCTCATCATCACAATCAGGCTCATCATCTTCTTCCTCCCCAGAAATGCCTCTTCTGGCAAAAGTAACATTTTCATATATTATCTATTAATTCCTTCTTATTTCAAAGAAAAATTTTGTAAGAGTCTTAAGGATTAATTCAAGGAGCCAAAGAATATAGGATCCTGACCGCTCTTCAGTCACTGATTTAATTTTTTATTGACTATTAATTTAATATCTTGGTAATTAAGAGTATTTATTACCTGCCGAGTACTACATTAAATGTTTTATATGTACTAACTCTTTGAAAATCTTCCCAATAACCCAGCAAGATACTACTGGAATCTCATTTTTTTTTTTTTCCAGATGATCAACTAAAACTTAGAGGAGATTAGTAACTGCCAAAGGTTATTTGGTAAAGCACAACTAGAGATTTTAACCAAGGACGTCTACCCCAGAGCCTATGTTCTGAACCACAAGAAGCCTTGGCTATGCTCTCTCTCTCCTCATTCACAAAAACCATCGAGATATATATATATATATATGTGTATGTGTGTGTATATATGTGTGTGTGTGTGTGTGTATATATATTTTTTTTTTTTTTGGCTTTGCTGCATGACCACCTTTCCTAAATCTAAGACAGGCAAGCATCTTGTAGGTATGATAGAAACTGAGCTATTCATGACTGACCAGTCATTAATTCTGGCAAATGGAAAGAATCAACTTCTCCAATGAAATCATAAAGCAAAACAGACAAAAGACTTAAAAAAAAATCTTTCACTTAGGCAGATGATCATGAGAAGTGTAAGCATAAGACGTCATCTGATCATTCAATACTTGCTCCTAGAAGAATACCTCTGCTTGGTCACTACAAGGTTTCATCTAGAAGGTTAAGATAACCTTAAGCAATTAAGCAATTACTCAATCCATATTAGCATTGTCCTAGAAAAAATAAAGATGAAAAGGTGATCTGTACTACTGCTCACAGATATGCAAAACAAACTCACTCTAAAAATGTTGCTGATATAATTATTTTTGTATTTCCCCGGGTCACTTTCAACTAGTTATACAGCCACAACAGGATCAGTATGAATATAGTATTCCAAAGACACACAGGACCCTCACACTGCCAATTCATCTTCCTCAATATAACAATTTACTCAAATAAAATGATTTACTCAGATCCAGCATCTGCATCTTGTTCTTGCAGGTCTCGAAGAAGAGCTTTCACTTTTTCTTGATTCTCAGTAGTCATATGTAGAGTCTGAAGGGGCACTTTGGCTTCGGGCTTCCATTTGGGACGTGCCTCTCCTTTTCTCATGCTACTGTTAGTGGGTCTGCAAAGGACACAAGAACAAAATTATACATTTACCTGCGATCAGAACTTTGACACTCCCCAAATACATACAACATGACTGGACTGTCAAGTATCTACAAAGGATGACAATGAATGTGAAGAAATTCTCTATTTTCTACAATATATACTAAACTTCATTATATTGAAACTGCTAGGGAAAAAACCTGACCAGATTCTTGATCACTAAATCTCATGACACTAACTTAAGAATCCTCTGGAGAAAGCAATGCTGTAACTCCTGTACTAGAGGACTTTCAAAAGAAATATGCTACATACAAACATAATATATTTCATTTTATTTGAGGTATGTGATCTGAAAGCAACCAAGAGTCCTGTCTTGTGAAGATTAGGCCCTATTTTGGAAATGTTTATCTAAATCATTATTTCCTGATTATAAACATAATAATAATACATGTTCACTGTAGAAAAGTAAAGAACAAAGCAGAAAAGAGAAGTCATCGTAAGTTACATAATTCTTCTTCATATACTTTTTGTTTTGATTTGTTTTTGCTTTCTAGGGCCGCACTTGCAGCATAGGGAAGTTCCCGGGCTAGGGGTCAAATCTGAGCTGCAGCTGTCAGTCTACACCACAGCCACAGTAATGCCAGATCTGAGCCGAGTCTTCGACCTACACCACAGCTCATGGCAACGCCAGATCCTTAACCCACTGAGCAAGGCCAGGGATCAAACTCTCATCCTCATGGCTACTAGTCAGGTTCCTTACTGCTCAGCCACAACAGGAACTCCTCATACACATTTTTAATAAAACTGTACAGCGTACATAATCTTTTATATTGTTATCAAAATAAAACTGGCATTTCTTCCAAATTAAATATTTTCCTACAACATAATTTTTTAATGGTTACACATAGATATAGAGATACTAGAATTTATTTCAATAATCTTTCATTTTTGGAATTTAGACTTTTTTAGGGACATTTTAAAATATTTAAAACAATAATTAGTTCTAAAGGTTAACTTCACTCACTAAATTCTTTTCTCCACTTGGCACATTTCATTATCTATTTTCACAAATCCAAGGAAATGGTAGAAATTTTCTCTCTATTTAAAATCCAACATATTATTGAGACTTTGAAAAGAACCACACATGAACACTTGCAAAACTGGGTAGCAAAGGAGAAAATAGAAAAGATTGTAGTTTTTAACCGTTTAGTTGCAACTTCTGAAAAGAAATGTTATCCCAAATCCGTCATTTCCCCTTTTTGTTTCAAAAAGATTTTAATCTATAGAAATGAACACTATCTAGATTTATCAGTTGTTAACATCTGCCATACTTATATGTATGTGCACAGTTATTATGCCCTGATCTTCCTTTTCTCTCTATATACCCATATATATGTCTGTACATGTGCTCCCCCATATATGTATATGCATGTTCTATTGAACCATTTGAATATAAGCTGCAGACATCATATTACTTCATAAATACTTCTTAAATTCTTCAGTATGTCATTTCCTAAGAGAAATATACTTTTATATAACCATAATACAAGATACTTTATATTGATATCATCTAAAATATAATCCATATTCAAACTTCCAACTGACTCAATCATGTCTTCAGGTTTTATGATTGTGTATCTAATTAAAAATGACATTTAGTTATCTTTTTTTCAAACTCCTTTAATTTAGAATAGTTCCCCAACCTATTTCCTGACACTGGCTTTTTTGAAACCCTCAGGCCAGCTGTCTCACAGCAATTCCCACAATTTGGGTTTGTCTTGACTACTTCCTCATGATCAGTTTAAAACAACAAAACAAAACAGAGAGTGGGGGAAGAACTTGCCTATGCTCCTATCTCATCTACCACTTATCTGTATACCCCTGGACTTCATCTTCCTCATTGTAACCAAGGATCCTAAAGTCAGTCCCTCTGTTTGTACACTGTATACCGATCTCTTTAACTGCCTCAAAGAAATCATTCCAGCACTTATCTCCCGCTACATCATCAGTTCTTCATTCTCCTTTGGATTGCTCCCATCAGCATAGAGACGCGCCATATAACATCTACCACCTTAAATAAATAAATAAATAAAGTCCTTCCTTTGACTGCACATCCCCCTCAAGTTGTTGTCCTATCTCTCCCCGCTCCTCTGCCCTGTATGGCAAAACTCCTCAAAAGGGTTATCTAAATCACTGTCTTTATCTCCACTTTCTTTCTTCTGGTCTCTGAAGCACACTCCAATCAAGGTTTCCTTCACACCAACCATACCAAACCAAACAGCTCCCGTGAAGGTTATCCATACTATACACATTGCCACATCTAGTGGGCAATTGTCAGAACACATTTTCCTTGACCTATCAGAAGCATTTTTTATACAACTTGTGTATCCCTTTAAGTATACGATTCAATCTGATTGGATACTCCCCTAAATACTTTTACTTTGACTTCTAGGAATCACACTCCTAGAGTTCCCATCATGGCTCAGCAGAAACAAATCTTGACTAGTATTCATGAGGACACAGGTTCAATCCCTGGCCTCGCTTGGTGGGTTAAAGATCCAGTGTTGCCATGAGCTATGGTGTACGTTGCAGACGTGGCTCAAATCTGGCATTGCTGTGGCTGTGGCGTAAGCCGGTGTCTACAGCTCCGATTCAACCCCCTAGCCTGGGAACTGACATATGCTGTGGGTGAGGCCCAAAAAAGACAAAAAAAAAAAAAGAAGAAGAAAAAGAAAAGCCTAGAGGGCTCAGGGCTCAAAAGTTAAGACCTCTTCCCTATGTACTGTGGCATCCAGTCCCACAGCTTTAAATAGCAGTTCCATTTATGGAGAACTCACACATTGACTTCTCTAGTCCAGATCTTTTTCTTGAGTTCCAGACTTAGGGATTATTAATTGTCCATGACTTTTCCCCTTGGAGAGTACCTTCTAACTGTTCTTCCTGCTTCTATCTGATGTTCCCTGGTAGTCTATTCGCCACACAACACACTGAGGCAGGGCTACCGTCTATGAGTGTGCAGACTGTACATTGTGCAAAGGCTCCTGAAGTTGGGAGGGAGGGGATGACAAGAGCTAAAATCTAGTCGTAGTACTCCGTTTGTCAAGACAGGCATCCTAGAGCTATAACTGCCCAGAGAAAGGGACACCTTTGTCTAATTCACATAAAGGGATATGCTGAATAGCTGTAACTCTGGCCAGAGTGATTGATGTCACACACTCTTGCCTCAAACTCTTCAGTGGCTTCCCAACTTACTCAAAGCAAAAGCCAAAGTCCTTATGGTGGTATATGAAGTCCTATACAGTGGAGCCTCTCAAATCTAACTGTCTATCTCTTCTTACCCATCCATGCTAGCCACATGGCTTCGTCGCTATTTCCTAAATCTTCAAAGCCACTCCCTCCTTAGAAACTGTGCAGTTGCTATTCCCTCTGCCTTGAATGTTCTTCCATCAGATAGCTTCACAGCTTACTCCTTCACTTTCAATTTATTCCTGCTCACATGACACCTCATTAGATAAGTCTTCTCTGATCACTCTATAGAAAACACCAAATATTTGAAAAACATCAGCAATCTGTTTTGGTATTTTCCATCCCTCCTTTATTTTTCCCTATAGCACTTACCACCTGACATATTATTCTACCTTTGCTTATGGTCTTTATACCTCAAACCTCCTTCTATGAAGACAAGGACAGTATTTTATTCATTGCTGTAATCCTGGCCCCTAAAACAGTGTCTGGTGCATAGTAGGCACTAAGTGAACATTTGCTGCATGAATGAATATCTAATATTCTAAAAACCTATAAAATCAATGTTTTCAGAAAAAATGAAACTACATCCAACTCAGCAGTTAAGTTCTAAAGTCAGCAGCTAAGGTTTAAATTATTCTAGAAGATTTCTTAAAAGGTGTCCAATTTGAGACTGATATATGAGCTCTCAGTATGTCTAAAGTGACCATTTTCTCTCTCTCTTTTTTTTTTTTAATTTCTAAGGTTTTTTTTGTTTTTTAAGGCTGTACTGGTGGCGTATGAAATTCCTGGGCTAGAGGTCAAATCAGAGCTATAGCCACTGGCCTGAGCCACTGCCACAGCAACACCAGATCCAAGCTACGTCTGTGACCTACATCACAGCAATGCCAGATCCTTAACCCACTGAGCAGGGCCAGGGATCAAACCCACATCCTCATGGATACTAGCCACAACAAGAACTACCGCGTCTTTCATTTAGAATGGAAAAAAAAGTAGATTCTCTGGTTGCATGCCAAATAAACTATTTAGTTATAGTAGAGACCATGTATGAGAAACATATTATTTTAACTGTAAAATTACATATTCAGTGTATCAAGAGTCTTAAACTACAAAATGCACTTGGGAACTGAGACTGAATAAGGGACTAGCACATTCCTCTCTCCGTATCTTGCTCACTAAGGGGCCTAGACCATTTAATGGCAAATTCAAACTACCTAAACACTATTTTTATTTTTTTTCTGAATGCAAATAGTTAATTCATTTAAATTAAAGGCATATTTGATGCAATTAAGCTTTAGGACTCATCTATATTCCTTCCTAACTAATATAGTTTGAGAAATATCCCCACAGAAGAGTGTGTATATGTATGCGTGTGGACATGTACCTTTAAAAAAGTCTCTCCATCTCCAAAAATTCCAGTAAACAGCTCACAGTGTAGTTTAAGAATTTTATATTTATACTGCATAACACTTAGCAGTAAAATCTTTTACTTTCAATAAATATTCGTTAAAATTATCAGAATTTATTAACTAACTAAAAGCTGAATCTCAGAGAAACCTGGCTATGACATCTGTCACTGATCATCACATGAAGCTCTAGTGAAGATCTGGCTGATCTCGTTGGAAAACAGATAATTCATCAACTAGACAGAGTACAGTCAGGTCTCATTTTGGGACCTTCAAACTACAAGACCTAAGAAATACTTAAAATAATTTTCTTCACTTTCATCATTTCCAATATTTACTTTCCTAGTAATATTGGTTACAATAACAATATTATGCTCAATTCAGAGTCATGCAGAAATTAAAGTTAACTTCAGAGTTCCACCTCTGCTCCAAAGAAAAAAATAACTGTTATTTGCCATCATGCCTTTAGGAAAGTTTACAAAGAAGGGGACTATAAAGTTTTAAAACAACAGGAACAATTAACTTGATCAAAATTACTTGGCATTTTCCCTCTTCTCTTAGCCATCTTGTTCCATAGATTAGCAACTGATACTGTTTCCATATTTGAATATTCAAAAAGTGTAATGACCTGGATGAGCGCCTTGATTCACTGAAGATACAGAAGTCATCGCCATCATCCCAAATTCTACTTGACGCCTTTCTATTGCCACCAATGCCACTGCCACCACTGCCACCCCCGTGAGATTTACTAGCATGACTTCTGCCTCCTCTTCCTCCTCTGGAAGACCCTTTTCCACCTCCTTTGCCTGGCTTGCCTTTTCTTCTTACTGAAGAACTCATTTTCACCTGCAGGAGAAAAAAGTGATACAGACATTATAAAACTTGATAAGTACCAAATTCTTTTGTGGTACAGTGGGTTAGGGATTTGCTGTTGTCACTGCAATGGCTCAGGTTGCTGCTATGGTGCAGGTATGATCCCTAGCCTGGGAACTTCCATATGTTGGGGGCACAGACAAAAAATTAAAAAGTTAAAAAAATAAAAACCCTGACAAGTATAAAAATCCTTTGTTTGTCAAAGTTATAGATACAGTCTATTTTAAAGAAAAAAAGGAAAATGTACACTTTAAAAGGGTCAATTTAGGACATCCATGGTGGTGAAGTGGGTTAAGGATTCAGCATTGTCACTGCTGGGGCATAGGTTCAATTCTTGGACACAGAACCTTTACATGCTATAAGCATGGCCAAAAGGGGGCGCAATTTAGGGGAAACAAGTTTCAACTGCTTCACAAAATATTTACAAGCACATTCCCCTCAAGATTAACATTTAGTGACTTTCTCTGACACAGATTTCTTAACAAGGATGTGTATCAGAAACACGTGGAGAAGTTTCAAAACACACATGCCTAGGCCCAATCCTATACTCTGATTTGGATAGGTCTGGTATAGGGTTTTAAAAAACTCTAGTTGAGGGGGTTCCCTACATGGCTAAGTGGTTAACGAACCCGACTAGGATCCATGAGGTTGCGGGCTTGATCCCTGGCCTCGCTCAGTGGGTTAAGGATTCAGCATTATAGGAGTGCAGGTCACAGACACAGCTTGGATCCTGCGTTGCTGTGGCTGTGGTGTAGGCCGGCAGCTGTAGCTCCAATTCAGCTTCTAGCCTGGGAACTTCCACTGCAGGTATGGCCCTAAAGGGAAAAAATAAATAAATAAATAAAAATAAAATTAATTAATTAATTAAAACTCTAGCTGAAAAGAGATGCTTTCTTTCTTTCTTTCTTTCTTTTGGCTGCACATGCAGCATATAGGGGTTTCCAGGCCAGGGACTGAACTTGTGCCACAGCAGCAACCCAAGCCACAGCAGTGACAATGCTGGATCCTTAACCCACTGAGCCACCAGGGAACTCCTTAATGTATTTAACACATAATTTGATAAACAAAATTTATATTTACATATACACTTTTAGAAACACAGCTCTGGCTCAGAGTTGCCTGGGGGGAATAAAAGTGTAGAGGTTTTGCATGTAATTGAAGTTAAGCTGTTATTAGCTTCAAGCAGAGCATTATAGCTAAAAGATATTTTATGTAAGCCTCATGATAACTACAAAGCAAACATCTATAGTGGATGCATAAAAGATAATGAAAAAGGAATCAAAGTGTACCACCTATAGAAAATCATCAAATTATGGAGTTCCTGTTATGGCTCAGTGGTAATGAATCTGACAAGCATCCATGAGGCCACAGGTTCAATTCCTGGCCTTGCTCAGTGGGTTAAAGATCCAGGGTTGCCATGAGCTGTGGCGTAGGTCACAGACAGGCCTCAGATGTACCATTGCTGTGGCTGTGGTGTAGGCCAGCAGCTACAGCTCTGATTTGACCCCCACAGGTGCAGCCCTAAGAAAGACAAAGAAAGGAAAAAAGAAAGAAAGAAAGAAAGAAAGAAAGAAAGAAAGAAAGAAAGAAGGAAGGAAAGAAAGAAAGATGAAAGGAAGGAAGAAAATCATTAAATCACAAAGGAAAACAGCAAGAGAGGAAAAAGGAACAAAGGAGCTCAAAGAAACTGGGAATAATGAACAAAATGGAAACAGTAAGCCCTTACCTATCAATAATTATTTTAAATATAAATAGACGAAACTCTCAAAAAACAAAAAACAGAGAATGAAAAAAAAATAAAAAAACCTAGAATTAAAAAAAAACACAAACCCATAGAATAGAGTTCCTGTCGTAGCTCAGTGGAAATGAATCTGACTAGCAGCCATGAGGACAAAGGTTTGATCCCTGGCCTCACTCAATGGGTTAATGATCCAGCATTTCTATGAGCTGTGGTGTAGGTCACAGACGTGGCTTGGATGCCATGTTGCTGTGGTTGTGGTATAGGCTAGTGGCTACTGCTCCAATTCAACCCCAAGCCTGGGAACCTCCATACACCACAAGTGTGGTCCTAAAAAGACAACAAAACAAAACAAAAACCCAAAACATAGAATGTCTGAATGGATATAAAAACAAACCCAACATATGCTGCCTACAATTGAATCACTTCAGCTTTGAAGACACACATAGACTGAAAGTGATGGGATGGAAAAGATATACTGTGTACATGGAAATCAAAAGAGAGGAGGGGTAGCTATACTTTCTTCAGACAAAATAGACTTTTACGTCAATTACAGTAACAAGAGACAAAGATCGTTATATAAAGAAAACGGAGTTAATTCATCAAAAGAATCTAACAATTCTAAATTTTTATGTACCCAACATTAGATTACCTAAATATAATAAGCAAATATTAACGCAATTAGGAGTTCCCTTGTGGGGCAATAGGTTAAGGATCTGGCATTGTCACTGCAGTGGCTCAGGTTGCTGCTGCAGTGCAGATTCAGTCCCTGGCCTGGAAACTTCCATGTGCTATGGGGATGGCCACAAAATATTAAGGTAATTAACTGAAGAGAGAAATAGACAGGATTACAATAATAATAGAGGACTTAAAACCCCTGGGTTTCTGACTCTCCAGACAGAAAATAAGTAAAGAAACAATGTACTTGAACTACAGTTTAAACCAAATAGATCTAACAGATATACACAGAACATTCCACCCACCAGCAGCAAAATATACATTCTTCTCAAGTGCACATGGAACATTCTCCAGGACAGATCATATGCCAGGCCATAAAGCAAGTCTTAACAAATTTAAGAAGACTGAAATCAGATCAAGTATCTTTTCTGACCATAATGGTATGAAATTAGAAATCAATACCAGAATGAAAACTGGAAAACTCATAAATATGTGGAAATTAAATAACATCTTCCTGAACAACCAATGGGTCAAAGACGAAATCAAAAGGTAAATTTAAAAATATCTTGAAATAGGAGTTCCCGTTGTGGCGCAGTGGTTAACGAATCCGACTAGGAACCATGAGGTTGCGGGTTCGGTCCCTGCCCTTGCTCAGTGGGTTAACGATCCGGCATTGCCGTGAGCTGTGGTGTAGGTTGCAGACGCGGCTCGGATCCCGAGTTGCTGTGGCTCTGGTGTAGGCGGGTGGCTACAGCTCCGATTCAACCCCTAGCCTGGGAACCTCCATATGCCGCGGGAGCGGCCCAAGAAATAGCAACAACAACAACAACAACAACAAAAAAGACAAAAGACAAAAAAAAAAATTTTAAAATATCTTGAAATAATTGAAAGTGGGAATACAACACACCAAAACTTATGGGATGCAGCAAAAGATATTCTAAAAGAAGTTTATAGCAATAAACGACTACATTAAGAAAAAAAAGCATCTCAACCTAAGTTTACACCTCAAGGAACTAGGAAAAAAAGACAAATGAAGCCAAACTAAGCCAAACTAACTATACCCAAACTAAGTCCAAAGTTATTAGTATGCACTATAGGAGCACCAGAAGGACAGAAGAGAGAGAATAAAAAAGAACAGAAATAATATTCAAAGAAATAATGGCAGAACATTTCTCAAATTTATTGAAAGACAATAACCTACACATCCAGGAAGCTCAAAAGACTCCAAGAAGAATAAACACAAAGAGATCCATAAATAGACACATTACACTAAAAATGCTGAAAGTTAAAGATAAGGAGAAATCTTGAAAGCAGTAAGAGAAAAACTACTTGCTACTTACAAGTGTAACTCCAATAAGGTTAATAGCTGACCTTCTAGCAGAAACAATGAAGACTAGAAGGCAGTGACAAAACATATTCAAAATACTCAAAGAAACAACTGTCAATCAAGAGGCCTATATCCACAAGTTTTCGTTGTGGTTCAGTGGCAACGAACTGGACTAGCAGTATCCACATGGACGGGGATTCAATCCCTGGCCCCACTCCGTGTATTAAAGATCTGGTGTTGCCGGGAGCTGTGGTGTAGGTTGCCAATGTGGCTTGAATCCCATGTTGCTATGCTGTGACATAGGCTGGCAGCTGCAGCTCCGACTCAACCCCTGGACTGGGAACTTCCATATGCCACAGGCGTACCCCTAAAAAAAAAAAAAAAAAAATCCTATATCCAGTAAAGCTATCTTTCAAGAATGAAGGTGAAGTTAAAACTTCCCTAGATAAAATCAGAGAATCTGTTGATAGCAGACCTGATTTACAAAAAAATACAAAAGGAAGTTTTTCTAGCTAAAGTAAGTGACACTCAATGACAATTAGAATCCACATAAAAAAGGAGCATCAGTAAAGGTAATTATGCAATAACAAAAAAAAAAAGTATACATGCACAGTTTCTCCTTTCTTCTCATAACCAATTTTTAAAAGCAATTGTATAAAGTAATAGATATATGATATAACATTGGGCTTATAATATATAGAAATGTAATGTATTTGCTAATAACTGCATAATGCATGTTAGTGGGATCATGGCTGTACTGAGATAAGAAAATGACTACTGATAGTAAAATACTAACTATAACAATGTATTATATTATTATACATATATATTATACTATAACAATTGTATAGTGGTTAATGAATCCAACTAGGAACCATGAGGTTGCGGGTTCGACCACTGGCCTTGCTCAGTGGGTTAAGGATCTGGCGTTGCCGTGAGCTGTGGTGTAGGTTACAGACGCAGCTCGGATCTGGTGTTGCTGTGGCTGTGGCGTAGGCCAGAGGCTACAGCTCTGATTCGACCCCTAGCCTAGGAACCTCCATACGCCGAGGGAGCGGCCTTAGAAATGGCAAAAAGCCAAAAAAAAAAAAAAATGGAGAGGAA
This sequence comes from Phacochoerus africanus, assembly GCF_016906955.1. Taxonomy (NCBI): domain Eukaryota; kingdom Metazoa; phylum Chordata; class Mammalia; order Artiodactyla; family Suidae; genus Phacochoerus; species Phacochoerus africanus. The sequence continues at coordinate 105,982,902 of NC_062548.1, read as the reverse complement.
AGGAATACAGCTTTATGAGAGTAATATTTCTATATATTACTGAAATTGAACTAGTATAAATGTGAGACTGATTCTGATGTTAAGATGTATATGATAAACACTAGAGAGGTCACAAAAAACACAAAAACTCAAAAAAAGGCAAAAAAATAATTAAAGACATTAAAATACTGCATTACAAAATATTCATTTAATGACTTTAAACAAAAGGAAGCAGTAAAGTAGAAATACAGAAATAAAACAGATATGAGACATATAAACAACAAAAAGTAGAAAGGCAAATGTAAATACCATGATATCAATAATAACATTAAATCTGAATGGGTAAACAATTCAATCGAAAGACAAAGTATCAGCCTGTATAAAAAACATGATGCAACTATATGCTGTCTATCTGTCACTTTTTTTTTTTTTTTTGCCGTTTCTAAGGCCGATCCTGAGGCATACGGAGGTTCCCAGGCTAGGGGTCTAATCAGAGCTGTAGCCGCTGGCCTACACCACAGTCACAGCAACGCGGGATCCAAGCCGTGTCTGAGACCTACACCACAGCTTATGGCAACGGCAACGTCGGATCCTCAACCCACTAAGCAAGGTCAGGGATCGAACCCGCAACCTCATGGTACCTAGTCGGATTCGTTAACCACTGAGCCATGACAGGAACTCCTATCTCTCTCTTTAAATTCAAAGCTATAAATAGGTGAAAAGTAAAAGGATGGAAAGATAAATCATGCAAACAACAACCACAAGAAAGCTGGAGTGGCTATGCTAATATCAGACAAAATAGACTATAAAGCAAATGTGTCTAATAGAGATAAAGGATAGCTCATAATGATAAGAGTCAATCCATCAAGAAGATATAAGTTATAAACATATAAGCACTTCATAACAGAGCACCAAAATACATGAAGCAACTGACAGAAATGAACACAGAAATAGACAATGCATAATAACAGTAGGAAACTTCAATACCCACTTTCAAAATTGGTAAACAACTAGACAGAAGATCAGGAAGGAAACAGCAGACCTGAAACACAGTATAAATCAACTAGATCTAAGAGACATCTATGGAACACTCTACCCAACAAAAATATAAGCAGGAAAATAATTGGAAAATCACAGATATATAGAAATTAAACTAGTTCTCTTGATACTCCATTCTTCAAAATCCTTCATAATTACACATATTTACTGTTTCTCCTATGTTTATCACCTAACTCCTCCTCTCAGAAAGCTCTATGAAGGCAAGGGTCATATCTATTTTGACTACTATCATACCTCTGATACAGTGCCTGGCATGTAGTAGGAATTCAACATGTATCTGAGGAATGACTGAAGCTTGAATAAATGACTGATGTGAAAATGGAGATTAATTTATTCATTCATTCCAAAAATATTTACTGAGCACTAATTATGTGCCAGATCCTAGGGATACAACAGCAAAGACAAAATTCCTCCTTGTGAAGCTTACCTTCTAGAGGGTAGACAGAAAATAAACAAATAAATATACAATATCTGTTAAGTGCTCTATGAAGAAAAAGAAAAACTGAGTCTGTTTTTTTGTTTGTTTGTTTGTTTGTTTGTTTTGCCTTTTCTAGGGCTGCACCTGCAGCATATGGAGGTTCCCAGGCTAGGGGTCTAATCCGAGTTGTAGCTGCTGGCCTACGCCAGAGCCACAGCAACGTGGGATCCGAGCTGCATCTGCGACCTACAACACAGCTCATGACAATGCTGGATCCTTAACCCACCGAGCAAGGCCAGTGATTGAACCTGCAACCTCATGGTTCCTAGTCAGATTTGTTAACCACTGAAACACGACAGGAACTCCTGAGTCTGTTATTTTAAATAGAGCAGTCAGGTAAGAGTGGTCATCTCTCTGAGATCATATCTGAACAGATACCTGAACATATTGAGAAAATAAGTCATTAAATATTTGTGAAAAGAACATTCTAAACAAATGCGATAATAGATAAAAGAGGAGCCAAGCCCAGAACATCTTCAATGCACTGGGTTGAGTGAACAGAAAGCAGTCTGGTGGGTCTGCAATGCAGTGAGGAAAGGAGATGAGGTCAGATCAGACAGTGGAGAGGGCCACGTAAGTCCTGGGAAGAACTTTGAGTTTTATTCTAAATATATAGAAAGTCACTGAAGAGCAGTGGAAAAGCATGATATGACCAACTTATGTTTTAAAACGATTACTCTAGCTGCCACGTGAGAATAAAAAGACTGTATGGAGGTAAGGAGAACCAGGAGGCCAGTTAGTAAACTACCGAGATTATTCAAGCTGGAGATTAAAAACAAAACAAAAACAAAAATAGTGGGCTGGACTAGGATGGGAGCAAGTGGAGCTGAAGGGTGGTCATAGATTCTCCACATATTTTAAAGGTAGATGAATTAGATGAAAGGTATGAGAAAGAAGTGTCTAGAATGACTGTAAGATTTTAGAGCCTAGATTAGCTAGGTGAATAGGGGTTCTGTACTCAGCCATGTGATCAGAATGGGAATATTGGGTAGGAAAGATAGGGAAAGAGTCAAAAGATCAGAATGGATGTTACATTTGAGATACCTTTTAGATACTCAAATGGACATATGTAGAAGGTAGTTGGATATACAAGTCTGTATTGAGGGGAAAGATAAGATTATCTCATTTAATTCTCTAAAACACATATAACGTAAATATTATTTTCTAAGTTTTATACAGGAGGAGACTAGAGTACAGATAAATTATAGGACTTGTATAATGTCACCAACAATAGAACCAAAGTCTGGAGCCAGGGTCTGAAACAATCTATTTGACTCCAGGAGTTCCTGTTGCAGCTTAGTGGGTTAAGAATCAGACTAGTATTCATGAGGATGCAGTTTCGATCCTTGGCCTTGCTCAGCGGGTTAAGGATCTGGTCTTGCTGCAGAATAGTTGCAGATGTAGCTGAGATCTGGTGTTACTGTGGCTGTGGGCATAGGCCAGCAGCTGCAGCTCCAATTCCACCCCTAGCCTGGGAACTTTCATATACTGCAGGTGTGGCTGTAAAAAAAGAAAAAAAGAAAGAAAAAAAGAAAAAGACTCCAAAGCTGAAATTTCTTTTCCCATACCTCTTTCTTACTCCCCACAAACATGTACCGTGTATCTTCAATTCAAAATTTAACATTAAGCCAGCCCCCCTTTGATTTGTGCCTGGGTTTAATTTATAAAGGTGACTGGGTGCCAACACAGAGAGATCAATACAATGAAAGAAAAGTTTAATGTTACTTACAGCTCCTCTAGAAAGGAGAGGCATGCCATGCCACGGTGGGTCAGGAGGCAGAAAGGAACAAGGGGAAGGCACAGGCCACTGCCTTTCTTGGGGTTTCCAAGGGAAAGGTGAGGCAGGGCGGGGTAAACAGTTTAGAATTAGCTAGTTTGAGTAATTCCTACAAACTCTAAGGCTTAGGAACTGTCCCTAGTTGCCTGGTACCTGGCCCAGGGCTGATTTAGGGCAAGGGAACTATTTGGCTTGGTGGTTAGACAAAGTGGGTGGAAGTAAGGATGCAGGATTGGTTGGTTTGCATTTGAAGGTGTGCCCACAGGTTATTTGTTAATTAGCTATCCCTGGGAATGGGAGCTTCTTCCTGGCCAGGTAGGGCCATAAGATGCCAAAGCATCATAAATCCATTTAGCTTGGGAAGATTCCAACTATCTTTGTTCACCGTGAACACAGGAACCTAAGTTTGTCTGGAAAAAGTATCCTTTGCTTCACACACAGGTTTGGCTGCCAAGAACAGAATCACCAAACAAGGCACTGAAAACTGACTACACACCACTCCCTGCCCAGGCAAATCTTTGACTGACTCCATACATACAGCTCCTTACAGATACTCTGACTCGGTACCTTTATTCCAGCATACTTCGTAGCCAATCCTCTCCCCCAAAGAGCCACAAACTAGAGACAGAGACAGGAAACGGGGCATGAGCCCCTCCAATCCCCTTTATCCTGCTCGGAACATGAATTCACCTCCCCCGCCCCCAGCCTGAGCGTGAACAACCCCAGCTGCCCACCCCCGCCTGGCCCAGTCCCAGGTTGGATCCTGATGCTGCAGACTCACCGGCCCCAGTTAGGCTGGATCCCACCGGGCCGGGAGGATCCTCAGATCCTGACCGCTCCGGGAGACGGAAGCCGTAGAAGGGTCGGCACACTGACAACCAGGGAGAAGAAGAGACCACGCACACGGCCATACATTCCTCGTTCGCGGAAGGGGAAGCCGTCCTGGGCTCGCAGCGCTGCTTCCCGGGGCGGCTGTCAGGACCTAAAGCCCAGCCGCCAGGAGGCCCACCACTGAGCCGCCGCCACCCACTGGGACCTCACCTGGTGTGGCTGCGCGGCCGCCCAGCTGCAGCAGCAAAGCCCTGGCGCCTTCTGATTGGCTCAACCTACATATTCACTTCCGGGTGAGAGGTGCCTGGTCGCCCTAGCAACCGAGTCGCAATCAGTGCTGGGCCACCGAGCTGGCGGCCCAAGGGGAATCGCAGAGTCCTGAGAATCTCTCCAGCACCTCTGTGTCAAGTGAGTGTCCTATCCTCCCAACGCCCCGGACGGAAAAGAGCCCCTTTAGGTAGAACTCGCACTGAATGTGACCTATTTCCTGAGCGGCTACAGTGCGGGTGAGGTGGGGGCATGGCGAGCTCCTGGTGTGGGAATCTGGAGACCTGGATTCTCATTTGGCTGTTGTGACATCTTAGGCAAGTGCCAGCCTCTCTGATTTCTGTTTCCTCTCTGGCCAGATGGTCTCGATCTCTTAGGTTCCCTTCCGCTAGCTCCAACATTCCAAAATTTCGAATGTGAAACCATTTAAGGGTAATTGTAAACAGTTCGGTTTCTTGTACGAATATGTTTAGTGCTCTGCTAAGTAAGCATTTAGCGAATCCTCCCAAGTGCCACGCATTCACTAGACTTTCAGTTTCCACCTGTAAGTACTAAGCACAGAGCTGAACAGTAGGGTGAGAAATCCCTGATCCTGACCCAGAGGAGTAGGGTGTGCGAAGAGACCCGGGCACTAAAACGTTATTTTCATAGAACCCTAATACTACCGTAGGAACAGGCCCAGAGTGTTAGGGGGGCTCCTAGAAGAATCTGGGGGTGAGGAGAGATATGAAAAGCCTTGTCAGGTGATTTCTCTGTTTTTCTTTATGCCTCTTTCTGGGAAAAATTTTCAACCTTGTATTCCAGTTCGCTAATTTACTTTTCTATGGTATTCATTCTGCTATTCAGCCCTCCTAAGGCGTTTAATATCAACAACTACATTATTGTTTCCTAGATTGCTAATTGAATATTTTTTTCATGAGCATCTGCTCCTTTCTCAAGGCTGCTATACCTTCCCTTTCTCTCTGATTATGTTATAGTATTACAAAGTCTTATGTCTATTGTGTTTATTAACTCTTCCTCAGAGGGGATGAGCTTCTAGCCTTTCTCAACGGGCACTCACATTAATTTTTAAATTAAAAACATCACTTATCAGGAGTTCCCGTTGTGGCTCAGCAGTTTAAGAATCCAACATAGTGTCCCTGAGAATGTGGGTTTGATCCCTGGCCTCGCTCAGTGGGTTAAGGATCCGGAGTTGCCATGAGCTGTAGTGTAGGTTGCAGATGCAGCTCGGATCTGGTGTTGCTGTGGCTGTGGTGTAGGCTGGCAGCTGCAGCTCCAATATGACCCCTAGCCTGGGAAATTCCATATGCCTCAGGTCCTGTGGTAAAAAGAAAAGAAAGAAAGAACAAATCAGTTCTCTTGTCCCATGCATACAGATTCTGATTCAGTAGGGTGGAGCAGGGCTTAGGAACTTGTAAAGCATCCCGGATGATTCTGATGCATGGGCCACACTTTGAGTAACATTCTTGTAGTATTGTCCTAGAAGTTATAGTTTACTTATCTTTTCTGCATATGTTTTCTTCAGTATTGAAAAAAATAAGTTTCTAATGTTTTAGTCCACTCAATATCCCAGGGCTCTGAGGCATAGATTCTACCCCACCCCACCCCCACCGTCCAGGCCTGGGGTTTTCATTTGTCCTTTTTTAACCTGGTTTCCACTCCAATCCCACTCTGTTTGGACTCCCTTCCCTCCCCTACATCTCTTCATCTCCTCACTTAACTATCTTTCTTAATATTCTATTTCCTCTTACTGCCAAATCAGATATTGCTCATTCTATCTTACTTCTGTGAGACAGTCAACAATCACAGGCTACCCGAGAGAAATAAAAACATATGTCCATACAAAAAGTTATACATGAATGTTCATAGCATTTTTCATAACAGCCAAAACTGGAAACAACTGAGCTGTCCATCAACTGATGAATGGATAAACAAAATGTGTTATTTTCATATAATGGACTATTTGTTTTTGTTTTGTCTTTTTAGGACTGCAGCCACGGCATGTGGAGGTTCCCAGGCTATGGGTCAAATCAGAGCTGTAGCTGCTGCCTACACCATAGCCACAGCAGCACCAGATCCCAGCCGCATTTGCGACCTACACCACAGCTCACTGCAATGCCGGATCCTTAACTCACTGAGCGAGGCCAGGGATTAAGCCTGCGTCCTCATGGATACTAGTCAGATTCGTTTCCACTGAGCCATGATGGGAACTCCCTACAATGACTATTTGGCAATAAAAAGTGATGAAGTACTGATACATACTATAGTATGGATGAAACTTGAACTAAGTAAAAGAAGCTAATCACAAAGGACCACATATTGTGTGATTCCATTTCTATGAAATGTCTAGAATACACCACCACATAGAGACAAAAACTAGATTAGTGATTGCCAGAGGCTGGGGTAAGGGGTGAGGGCTAGGAATTAGGGTAATGGAGAGTAAATGCTAATGTGTACAGAATTTCTTTTGGAGGTGACTAAAATATTCTAAAATTAAAGTTCCTATTGTGGCTCAGTGGAATGAACCCGACTGGTATCCATGAAGATTTGGGTTTGATCCCTGGCCTCACTCAGTGGGTTAAGGATCCAGCATTGCAGTGAGCTGTGGTGTAGTTCGCAGACATGGCTCCGATTTGGCGTCTAGCAGCGGCAGTTCCAATTCAACCCCTGGCCTGGGAATTTCCATATGCTGCAGATGTGGCCCTGAAAAAAAAAATTCTAAAATTAAATTGTGGTGACAAACAATTCTGAGTACGCTAGCAAATATAATTTTGTATAATTTTAAAGGGTAACTTTTGTGGTATGTGAATTGTATATTAATAAAGCTGTCATAATAATCAAACAAATGAAAATAGAATTATTTATTTCCTAAGGACCCTACACTAGACTATGGAAATGCCAAGTAATCATGATATGCTTGTGATCATTTAAAGTGAGTCTGTTTGGTTTGCTCTTTAAGCACATTTGTTATAGGTTTTATGATGTAAAAATATTTAAGTTTACATAACTTTTCTGAAATCTTTTAAAACAGCTCCAGAAGTATTTAAGATAAACTTTATATTTCCAAATGGGGACAAGTATGGTAAGCATATATTTCAATTACTTTTTCTATAGAGACTAAAATTAAATAGCTTAAGAATACAAAACAAAGACTGTCACACTTTCTAAAACTACTATTGAGATATTAACTCCATTAAATAAATAACATAGAAAGAGTAATAGATGTACAGGTTTTAAATCTAATTTTTTTTTTTTGTCTTTTGTCTTTTTAAGGCTGAACTGTGGCATACGGAGGTTCCCAGGCTAGGGGTCGAATCAGAGCTGTAGCTGTCGGCCTACACCAGAACCACAGCAACTCTGGATCCAAGCTGTGCTGTAACCTACATCACAGCTCACGACAATGCCAGATTCTTAAGCCACTAAGCCAGGCCAGGGATTGAACTTGCATCCTCATGGATGCTAGTCGGGTTCGTTAACCACTGAGCCACAACAGGAACTCCACAGGTTTTAAATCTAAACTCTAATGTTAAGTGTATATAGTATGCCTTGGAAACCTATGGGAGGCCCATAGCCATATGTCAATCTTCCTGCCCTTGAGTCTCAATGATTACAAGACCTTTTAGGTCCATGGAGCTCCTCATTTCTAGTCTCATTGGTTTCAGTGCTAGGGAGCCAAAGAGACCCATAGGGATGCAGTTCTGATAAAGCCTGAACATAAATTCTTTCTTACTTAGTCAAACAGCATTCTCATTTATAATCTTCAGGATTTCTCTCTTGTTTACTCATGTATTTATTTTTTAGGGCCGCACCTGGGACATCTGGAAGTTCCCAGGATAGGGGTTGAATGGGAGCTGCAGCTGCCAGCCTACACCACAGCCATAGCAACGTGAGGTCTGAGCCGTATCTGTGACCTACACCAGAGCTTACGGCAATGCCAGATCCCCAGCCCACTGAATAGGGCCAGAGGTCGAACCTGCATCCACATGGATACTAGTTGGATTTGTTTCTGCTGTGCCAAAGGGGGAATGCCCTTCTCTCTTGTTTAGATGGGGACTGTACAAGAACATCTTCTGGAGTCTTTGAGAGAAATGGAATAGGTATTCATACCACTCCTAATGGGATTGTCTACACAGGAAGCTGGAAAGATGACAAGGTATTGTTGTTTTGAACACTGATAGTGGATAAATAACTCTATTGGTTAAATGATTCCAGGAGTTTCACCATTAATCAAAAAACACATATGAGTAGACAGCACAATAAAAATAACAGTGATTATATTTAACATATATTCACATATGAATAGCATTAAACTTATGTACCATCATCATCATTTTTCTCATTTCCTATGCATTGAGCAAACCAAACTCATTACATACTTTTTTCTCATTTAACCCTCATAGCAACCTCATGAGTTAGATACCATTAATATTTCTGTTTTACAGTTGAGGGAAATCAGGAGGTTTCTACCCAGCAAGTAAGTGATGAAACCAAACTATGTTCTTGAGTCTGCTTGAATACAAATACTTGTTCTTAACAAAATTTCTTTGTGCCTTTCCTAGGCTAACTAAACTGGTTGTCCTTTAAGGTTTTTGATATATTCAAGATATCTTGAGGACACCTGATATTATCATCAGGTGTCCCAGAACACTCACTGACTTGGTGGGCTTCACAGAGAGATGCATAAAAATGTTGTCTTATTTTTGTGGAAATAAAGGGTGATACAATGATAGAGTAAATAATGACTAAGTGGATGATAGACATATGTATATTTTTGAAGTGTTCTAGGGAAACTGAAGGTTAGTTACTGAGGTCATTTCCTTTGTTACAAATAGATGAATGGTTTTGGAAGACTTGAACATTTTTCAGGAGCAGTGTATGAAGGACACTTTAAGGACAATATGTTTCATGGATTGGGGACTTATACATTCCCAACTGGGGCAAAGTACACTGGAAATTTCAATGAAAATAGGTAAGCTTAAAATAAGTCACTGTAGCTGTAAAAGATTCTTCTTAGGCACATTTACTTAAAAATTTAGTTAATGCTAAATTTCATTTAACTAAATGTATTTAGTTAAAATATGTTTATAATGTATTTTGGAAGAATTGTTAGGTTATATTTTAGGGAGAAAAAAAGAGAAGCTAAAGCCATCATGAAACTCCAAAAGAAAATATCATTCTTGGTGATAATCTATTAGATATTTCATTTATTTCATCTTGACTCCTCTATTCCTACAAAGCTTTCTGCAGTCATACTGGAAATGGAGAGCTTGTTGCAATTACTGGGAAAATTTAGGTGTGAAATTATTTTCACTTGAAATGTCTTAATAAACTTTTTTTTTTTAGTTTTAAATTTTATTTTTTTCTTCTAGTTTGAGATATAATTCACATTCAGCACTGTATAATTTCAAGGAGTTCAGCATGATGGTTTGACTAACATATATCGTGAAGTGGTTATCACAATAATCAAATAATAACCAAATCTGTGATGACAACATATAAACTTTTTCTGCTGAAGTTAATAAAGGGAGAAAAATCTAGCCCATGGGATAAATGTCTGTTTGGTTATGTGAAGTGCTTTTTCACCACTCCAAGGAGTCCAGAAAACACTAGCCTAAAGCATAGCACCTCAGACATAGTTGAACATTGATAAATATTTGTCGAATAAATTAGTGAACTAATCAAGATAACTAGTATAAACTTTTCATATTTTGACTGTGTTGGTTTTGTGTAAACTAAGCATTTGTGATCCTAAAATCTTAGACACCAAAATTTGTATAATGAAAATATTTGTTTGTAATAATACTATTTTTTGTAGGATATTAAAGTGGGATGCCAGGTTTTAAAGCAAAGTTTGAAAGTGGAAAGATACAATTCCTTAGCTATAGTATATAATATACTAGACAGTCTTACATCTGGATTGCAAATATTTGGTTTTGGTTAATGAGCAGATTTTCTTTTTCCTGTTTCAGGGTGGAAGGTGAAGGACAATATACTGATATCCAAGGACTAGAATGGTGTGGTAACTTCCATTTCAAAGCTGCTCCAGGCCTAAGACTAAAGCTGCACATGTAGATATTCTGCAGTGATCTTTTAATGTAGTAATTCAAGCTTTTAGCTGTAAGGAAAACAACTAAATCTGTCATCTGAAATAACTTCATACACTACCTACATATTATAATTTTGCCAATAAAACCATCACTCACTTATGCCTTTTTGAACTTTATTTTGATCATCTTATAATTAGTTTAAAATAAATTATGTGAAAAAATACCTTTTACTGAGACTCAATTGGGAGTTTGCTCATTTTAATAAATATAGCTGAACTGTTCAGATCTTGACAAAGTCAATTTCCAATCCTGTGCCTAAGTTTCATCGTCTTTAAAAAGTGTATCTCTGTGTTAAAGGAAACTATCAAGAAAATGAAAAGACATTTCACAGAAAGGGAGAAAATATTTGCAAATCATATATCTTTTGTTTTGTTTTGCCCTTGCCCAAGGCATGTGCAAGTTCCTGGGTCTAGAAAATCTATGCCAGAGCAGTGATCCAAGCTACTGGAGTGACAACAAATCCTTAACACAAAGTGCCATGAGAGAACTCCTGCAAACACATATCTGATAAAGGTTTAGTTTCCAGGATATATACAGTACTCTTACATATAAACATATAGACAGCCCAATGTAAAAATGGGCAAAGGATTTGAATAGACATTTCTTTGAAGAAAATATATAAATGTCAGATAAGCCAATGAAAAGATGTTCACATCATTATTCTTTGGGGAAATGCAAACTAAACCTACAGTAAGGTCACAATCACTGATTTGTATACATTGAAAAGGACAGAATAACAAAGATTGGGAAGGATGTGGAGAAATTAGAAATCTAAAATACTTCTGGTGGGAATGAAAAATGGTACAGCCACTGCGGAAAACAGTTTCTCAAGAAGTTGAGATATAATTACCAGATGACCCAACAATTCCTAAGTATGCACCCAAGAGAACTGATGTATATATGAATATTTATAGCAGCATTATTAATAATAGCTCAATATTGGAAACAACCCAGACGTCCATCAACTGATGAATTAATAAATAAAATGTGGTATAGCTGTACAATGGAATATTATTCAGCCATAAAAAGGAATGAAGTACTAACACATGCTATAATATAATAAACCTTGAAAACATTACACTAAGTCAGAGAAGCCAAGCACAAGGGACACACATTATATGGCTTATTATGTGAAATGTCCAGAATAGGCAAATCCATAGACAGGAAGTAGATTAGTGGTTGCCAGGGAGGGAAGAATTAGGAGGTGTTGGGTTTCTTTCTGGGGTGATGCAAATGTTCTAGAATTAGTGGTTGCACAAGCTTATGAGTACTAAAAATCATTGAAATATTCATATTAAAAGGGCAAATTTGGAGTTCCTGTTGTGGCTCAGTGGTTAACGAATCTGACTTGGAACCATGAGGTTGTGGGTTCGATCCCTGGCCTTGCTCAGTGGGTTAAGGATCCGGCGTTGCCGTGAGCTGTGGTGTAGGTTGCAGACACGGCTCAGATCCCGTGTTGCTATGGCTGTGGTGTAGGCCAGTGGCTACAGCTCCGATTTGACCCCTAGCCTGGGAGCCTCCATATACTGTGGGTGTGGCCCTGGAAAAAGTCAAAAAGACAAAAAAAATAAAAGGGCAAATTTTATGTATGTAATGTGTAGGGAAGCAAAATTTGCCACCCCAAGATGTGTCTCTGGCATGAGGATAAATTTAGGGTGATGATTTTTAAGAAATAGAAGACTCCTGAAGTCTGTCTTTTTACCCCCCAACCCTTAACTGCCTAAAGAATTTAGATAAAGGTTCCATTCCCAGAATAGAGGTATCCACAGAGATATCTGCAAAGAATTTAGGCTACGTGTGGTGGGGGAAAATCAGCGCTGCCTAGAGATTGGAGTCCACTCTGAGTCTCACTGTCTCTTCATGGCCCAACTTTTACAAACTTGCTTTTCCATCGCCACTTGAATTGCCTTCCTCCCCTCTGAAGTCCCAAACCATTATTACCCTTAACATCCTCTTCTGTCTTTAGTGAAGATGATATTTAGGGTGAGGGCTTTTGGCCATACCCATGTTAGTAAACTTTTGTTTGATTTTCTCCTGTTAATATGTTTCATGTCCAATTTAATGTAATGCTTAGACCAGCCAGATGAACCTAAAAGGGTAGAGAAAAATTTATTTCTCCCTGACATAAGTGAAATACATCTCAATTTTAAAAAAAGTAGACCAGTGTGTGCTCACATATTCTACACCTAAAAAGCTTCTTTACCACTTAGATAAAATAATTTTAAAATTACCGAAACAGGAAGTTCTCATCGTGGCACAGTGGAAACAAATCTGTCTAGGAACCATGAGGTTGTGGGTTCAATCCCTGGCCTCGCTCAGTGGGTTAAGGATCCGGTGTTGCCGTGGGCTGTGGTGTAGGTCTCAGATGTGTTTTGGATCTAGAGTGGCTGTGGCTGACAACTACCGCTCTGATTAGACCCCTAGCCTGGGAACCTCCATAAGCTGTGGGTGCGGCCCTAAAAAAAAAAGACAAAAAGCCAAAAATTTAAAAAAAGAATAAAATTACCCAAACAGTACATTATAGCTACAAATTAAAAATTACAACAAAGACTCTAGTGTTTTGTTGAAATTCTTTTTCTAAAATTGACCCCCTCAAAACAGTAAATGCAATAGGTAACTTCTGTATCATATTTCTTCCTTCAAAATCTTATGAAGGAAGAATCTTATATTTCTCAATGCCTCACTGCCAAAAAAAATTTTTAATTTTTTGTTGTACTCCTATAAATCTAAGTTGAAATGTCTTAAAATATTGAAATTAAGATGGTATTTTTGACAGTTTCTCATAATAATAACTTCTAATTTCAAAAGACCCTATTACAAGTCTTCAAAGATACATTTTAAAAATTAGACATTTTTGGATATGTTGCTTAGCATTAACTGATATGATTTTAATTTTTTTAATTAAGTATTTTTATTGTATTGGAATTTGTAAAGAGATAAATAGTAACAAGGTGAGAGGAGTTTTCAAGGACCAGGACACATAATGCAAACTCAAAACTTCTGGAAAATATAAAAAAAAAAACTGCTTTCATGCAAACTAAATTTTCCCAACATTTTTCTTTGAATTATTTAAGGTAGCAAGATATATACTTTGCTTTGAAAATATTTAATTTTTATTTATATATAACGTTTTAATGCTCATCTTGAATTTTCTAAGATACTAAAGTCATCCCTCTTAAACAGTTTTTTACTCCTTGAAACTAAATGCAGTTCAGTTATTTGATTAGTTGATGCTAGAATTTGACCTGGAGCTTATATAATTAGAAGAGACACTAGTTTTCCTCATTTAAAAGCCTAGTTAGCATATGACAGTCTCCTTTCTGGGGAAGGCAAACCTCTACTGCTTCTTTTTATAACCTTTAAGTTAATTCAGAATCCAGATAAGCCTGAATCCGAGGATGATATAACCACAGCAAGCAACATGGGGTAAGTATGTGCTTTTATGTATTTTAAGAGGCATTGAGAGAGCAAATATTTTTATAAGAGAAGAAATCTCATAAACCCTTACTAATTTAGATTCAAAATATGCTAACCTTTATTTAAGGAAGTCATTTAAAGAAATAACTTTTTATTCAAAAGTTATAACAGTTTGTAGAATATCATTCATTTTCTTGCTTAATTTTTTATGATGTCATAATCTGCCTTTGCAGGTTGTCAACTAATGAAAACTGAAGAGTTTTGTGTATCTACATATTTAGTTGAAGCTGAATTAAATTTTGAGAGCAATTTTAAAGAAAGGATGACTGAATTCTTGTTTTATAAGGCAGATAAATCCAATATGTCTCTTTGGGATAAAGAATAAAGAATGAAAAGGATTAGGAATAGAGGGAGGTTAATTTATGCCTTTTGGATTATAGAAAAGGGATAGAGGATTCTATGAGTTTACTCCTCTTTATAGAAAAATATGTGCTAATTAATTATATAGGAACATTAGTGAAAAGTCTAAACCCCTTGTGGGGTTTTGGGGAGCATGATGAGAAGAATTGGATTTCACTTGAAAGCTTTCTATACTTTAAGTGAGAATAGGAATCCATTATCAGTAGTATTGGAATTATAGGGGGTTTTATATGCTGAAATAATAGTATTCTGAAAAATATAGAAATTGGTCTTTGTATAACCCTTTTGTCTTTTTTTATAACTCCTTTCAATAAAAAATTATATTTGCTACAAATGGTATAGCTTTTTAACTGAAGCACTTCTGAAGAATTTAACACAAATAATCAGAAATTTATACTAAGAAATAACTTTTTGGGCACATGTTTATTCTAAATAGTTTCTGTGAATTTAATTAACATCTACATTTTTGCTAATACCATGGGCTCTGAATATGCAATGTAAACCAACTTGAAACCTCAGAGGCTTTTGAAAGGAAAATGATCATATTTTTTTAACTTTTAGTTCAAATATAAAGGTTAATAGGTAAGTGCATTGTATAAATTTCACAAACATTTGATGGATTTGATTTGGGACAGAACTGAGATTCCTGGATTCTCTTTATTCCCCCTCCCCCTCCCCTTCTCCCTCTGTCCCTCCCTTTCCTCCCTCCTTTTTTCTTTAATGGCTGGAGTTCACCTTTTGGGGGGTCAAGGATCACTTTAAGAATTTTTAGAAAACAGCCCATTCTCTCTGCATAAAAAGGTAAATCACACCAAATTTTGCACATAATTTTAGGAGATTTACAGATGGCCTGAAGCACAATCTGTGAACCCCAGGTTAAGAACATTTGATTTTGAATTTTAGGACTAGAGTATGAATTGCTCAATATTGTTATTAGCTTCTGGATTTTTATAAAATGTAAAAACCTTTTAAATTAATGATTCCTGCTAATCTTCTCTCAGGGACAATGTTGAACATGGTGATTCTCCCACTGACCAGCTCTCAACACACAGACACACACACAGACACACACACACACACACACACACACACACACACACAACTTACATGAGAGTGAAACAGTTTAACCAATATCCATAGTTTGACAATGATTTTACTGCTGCTTGTCCTCAGTGACTTGATTAATCACTTCCATGCTTTCAAGAGTGCCAGAAATCATCTTGGGAATCATGGAAAGAAAAAAACCTTCATTATTTCGTTTATTACTCTCAGTGCCCCACATTAAGATGAACTAAACCATAAATTGCAAAGCATT
This sequence comes from Phacochoerus africanus, assembly GCF_016906955.1. NCBI lineage: Eukaryota > Metazoa > Chordata > Mammalia > Artiodactyla > Suidae > Phacochoerus > Phacochoerus africanus. The sequence continues at coordinate 105,967,252 of NC_062548.1, read as the reverse complement.
ACACTCTTCTGATTGGTAGGTTCATGATTATTTTGTTGTCTGCTCCAGCCCTTACTGAGAAAAGAGAGATTAGTGGGTATTACCACCCATTTAGACCTTCCTAAATAATCAGAAAAATAAAAAGAGAAAGTAGCAGCAGATCAGATGCTCAAATTTGTCCGTTGGAGAAAATCTCTACAATTTATCCCCTGAGAATAAAGAAGTAGCTATTCAGGATTTGGGGGAGGAGGGTGTTATTTATCCTAAAGCTATTTGAAAACATAGTGATTTTATATGAGTCTATGTCAGCCCTTTCCATTTTTGAGGGGGCTATGCGGACATGGTTTTGGTGAGCAAGGAAGAGACAAATATTAAAACATTCTGTGCTCTTTAGAAAGCATCCTTCTTTTAAATTTTCACTATGTTTCTTATGGAGTGGGTGGGTGGGAAGGGTGGGTAGAGATTATGCATAAGGTTGGGTAAAGGAATAACTGGGGAGAAGTGAAATACCCTGCCATCTGCTATTTACCATACCTGGCAAACAGCATCTGGTATTTTACCACTTGGGCAAAGGTTAAACAATGAGATAGAACAGGTGGTTGCATTTCTTTCCTGAGTTGCTTTTCAATATTCTTTCCCCATCTCCTATCAGAATTAGTTAATGTACCTCCAACTGACTCTGGCGAAAAGAAAAGTTAAGACTCTGCTAAAATTGTGGAATCAGTAAGTTTATTATTACAGCATATTCAGCCTCCTTTTAGTTTCCCAGCTTAAATAAATAATTTTAAAAATTCTTTTGTGGATAGATTTTTTACTTCTGGATCAGGGAATTCCAGCTCAGTTCTTTTTCCTGGGTAAAGCATACGTTTAGCTCATGCAGTAACCTTTGAAATATTGCTTCTATCTGTGCCCTCCTTTCCTTTCTAACAGTTGCTTCCCTAATTCAGGCCATCATTACCTTTTACTTGGATCACCAAGGGTGCCCACCCCTGGCCTCTCTGCAGCTGGTCTTTCCTCCTCAGTCACAAGAGTCATCTTATTACTTGAGATGTCATCTGGTTATCCCTTGCTTAAAAGCTTTCAGTGACTCCTTATTCTCTCTACTACAGAGCAGGCTCCCAAGAAGATATTCACCACTATCTGTCTCTAATCGATCTGTCTAGCCTCCCTTCTACTCTGCCCTTGATTCTCCCTGGGATCCCTAAAGCCACCTAAATCCACCTAAATACTACCTTGGTTCCTTTGCTGATCCCCTTTTTACCATTTTGACATATTCAAAGCCCAGCTCAAGTCTTATCTTTATGAAATTTTCTCTAATCTCCAAAACTGGAACTCATCTTTTCTCCTCTGAAAGTCTTAGGCATTTTATACTTTTCTTATTGCATTTATTCTAATCCATCATAGACTCTTAGTTATTTGTACATCTCATCTTTTCTACCAGACTTTAAGCTCTTTGAAGCAGGAATGAAGTCATCTTTATATTTCCCCCAGCACCTGGCACCATGCTTTTTACATGGTATGTGCTTAATAAATGTTTGTTGAGTTGAAGTGGACTTGCTTTTCCTATAATTCACAAAAAAGCTAAAAACTTAATTTTAGCCAAAATTCCTTTTTTTTTTCCTCTAATAGAGTGGCCCTATTTTCCAAATTCCTCTCTGAGGAGCTCAAATGAGTGTATAACATCCAAAACATGGGTAGCGCAAGAGAGAAAAGGTAAAAACAAGAACAGGAGTGATACACTTGAGGCTTCGGAAGAGTGGAGAAATTGGGTTAATATATATTGTAGAAAGCTCACATAGGATCAAAGGAAATATAAGAACGCTTTTAAGAATTAAAAATGGTTCTCAGTTCAAGACAACTTTCTAGGAGACCAGCATATCAGTAAGGGTAGGCTCATCTGTATATGATGGAAAAACAAAAATAATAGTGGCTTACATAAGCTTGAAGTTTCTCTCTTATGCTAAAAAAAAAAGTCCATAGATAGGCAATCCAGAGCTATCCACGTAGTTCCTTGGTATGAGAGACCAAGATTCCTTCCATCTTACTCTTCTGCCGTCCTTGGTGACTTACCTCTTGGTCCAAGAAGATGGCCAGGACTCCATGTATCTCATTGGTGTTCAGTCAGCAGGTAGGAGGAAGGGGAAGAAAAAGACATGTTCTCTTTTTAAGGAGACTTTCCAGGAGTCACTCATACTATTTCTACTTGGAACTCATGGGTAGAATCTATTCCCATGGTGCACCTACCTGTGAAGGAGAAGGGGGAATATTTATTTCTTAACTGGGTTAGTAAAGAAAACCAGTATTGGGTGACAACTAGCAGTGACTGACTGAGACAATAAGGCCTTAAATTGCCTCTTATATTCCTTTAGGACAAAGAACAGCATTTGCACAAACAAGAATCTTTTAAGAAAAATTTTCTGTAAAGTTAAAGGGGGGAAAAAAGAGCAAGCCGACCTGGGAATAAATATAGAGTCACTTAGGATAAAGGCCAGGGACCTTGAAAAACATGTCAAAGGTGACGAAGTAAGCCTTCGTTCCCACCCACTGCCCACTCCTGAGTCCCAGCCCCTGCCCCTCAGCCTTCATCTCCCTTAATCCTCACATCCTCACTGAGAGGTGACTCTTATTACTGCTATGTCAACTACACAGACCAAGAAACTGAATGTCCAGAGATTCAGAGACCTGTTGGCCAAATTGCCCAAGAGGCTTCAGATAATGAAAATAAACAAACAAACAAACAAAACACACAGCTGGTTTGAAACCTGCTGTACTGCTCACAGAAAACAAGTAATTCATTGAGTGTTCTTCTAATGGATTTGTATTTAATTTTGACTGCAGAGCACCTCAGTTAGCCCCTCCAGAAAAACCCATTACAACAAACCCACTTAATTTGTCACTTAATGGAGGTGATTTCATGTAGGAAAATCTCTAGATGTTTGGCTTTCATTATTTTCAGAGCAAATGAACTGCTTTGAATTCGTCTGATTCAGGAAAGCCCCTTAAGCCAAGTTAGAGTATTCCAGCTATGTTTCTAAATACATAAGAATTTATTTTTATTAGTCACCACAAAAGTACAAATACTGAGGTCATTGTGCCTACCCAAAGACAAGTGACTTAAAAATTTAAAAATCTAAGGAGTTCCTGTTGTGGCTCAGCGGTAACAAGTCTGACTAGTGTCCATGAGGATGCAGGTTCGATCCTTGGCCTCAATCAGTGGGTTAAGGACCTGGTGTTGCTGTGAGCTGTGATGTAGGTCACAGACACAGCTCAGATCTGGTGTGGCTTTGGCATAGGCCGGCAGCTATAGCTCAGATTTTACCCCTAGCCTGGGAGCTTCCATATGCCGTGGGTGCAGCCCTAAAAAAAAAAAAAAAGAAGAAGAAGAAGAAGAAAAAGGAAAAAAAAGAAAAGAAAAAGCTAAGAGAAACCAAACCCTTTACTTTTTACTTTATGTATTTTTAACTACTAGAAATTTTAAACAATCAATTGCATATATAATAAAAACTTTTAGTAGAGACAGTATAGGAAGAGTTCCTGTTGTGGCTCAGCAGGTGAAGAACCTGACATAGTATCCATGAGGATGTGGGTTCGAGCCCTAGTCTCACTCAGTGGGTTAAGGATCTGGTATTGCCACAAGCTGTGGTGTAGGTCGCAGATGTGGCTTGGATCCAGTGTTGCTATTGCTGTGGTATAGGCTGGCAGCTGTAGCTCTGATTTGACTCCTAGCCCGGGAACTTCCATATGCCACAGGTGTAGCCACAAAAAGAAAGAGAGAGAGAGAATGAAAGAAAGGAAGGAAAGGAGGGAGAGTAGGGAAAAAGGAAAAAGGATAGTATAAATTACAAGGTACCTGTCATTACCAATGATATTTTATTTTTTTATAGAACCTCTAAAGAAATCAGGAAAGCCTCACAAAACATGGTATGATGTCTACTGGTGGAGAGAGGCCCCGAGGTGAGTTAAATTTGCGAAGAACTTGTTACTAGTAACAACATAGATGAACTGAGAGCTTAGTTTAAGCCATTGTATTTAGACTTTACTTAGTTTAAATTAAACTAGTACTTGTACTTCATTCTTGAAGTGCAAATATTGTAAATTATTTTGAACAATTTTATAACCCTTCCTCATTTAAAAACAAATAAATGAAAATATCATGGGATTCCTTTACCAGTTAGCAGTCAGAGCTAACAGCCACCTTACAAACCAGCCATGTTACATCAGACTTTTACTGCATTTATGAATGTTTACTCATGGTATTGAGATAATAATGAACTATGTTTTATTTTGGATGTCTTTGAGGATTGCAAAAAAACCTTAATAACAACATCTACTTTATATTCAACTAATATATTCTGGGTCCCCACTTTATAGTAGGCTTTGTGACATAATAATTACGTGGGATTGGTAAGTCTTATCCTCATTTTACAGTTGAGAAAACATAGGTTTATGAAGGTTAAGTAAGGTTCTAGGGTCATAAAACTAAGTAACAGAACTGGAATTTGAAGCTAGATGTTTAATGCACTTAAGAGAAAAGTCCCATAGTTCAGAACGTTATTTTAAAATTTCAGATCTAGAAGGTGCACATTGTAAAAGAAACACTTGATCGAGACAGAAGAGTATAAGTAAAAAGTGAAAGTCCATCCCCCCCCACCTCCTCCCTCTTTCTAAGCATGACCACTGTTAGTAGTTTGGCAGAAAACCTTCCATATCTTTCCTTTTGTCTAATACAGTTTTCACTGTGTCACATTTTCTGTCTACTTAACATCAATGAATAGAGAAGGCTGAATTTACTATATATGTTTACTAGCATACCTTTAAATAATAACTGAAATGCTTATTCAGCTAACGATAGGCATCTAGCTATAGAGATTCAAAGAATAGAACTCACTCTTTCTAGAGTTCCCTGGTGGCCTAATGGTTAAGGATCCAGCGTGGTCACTGCTGTGGCTCAGGTTTGATTTCTGGTCCAGGAACTTCTGCATGCTGTGGGTACAGCTAAAAAGATTTTTTTTTTAATTTTTTTAGAATTATAAAAAGAATTCAATCTTTCTTTCCCAGGGACACATAATCTAGTGCAGTGGTTCTTAATTTTGGTTTTGAGAGAGAAAATATGGACTCTTTTGAGAGTCTGATGCAAGCTCTGAAACTTCTCCCCAGAAAAAAAGGGAATCCATAAAATTCTGCCTATAATTTGGAGGATTCATGGATATTCTGAGAGTATACAGACCCCTGATCTTGTAGAAGTAAGACTTTAAGTTAGTAATTTAACATAAATACTATAATAGAAGTGTGGACAAGATGCTATGGCAGCACAGAAAAGCAAGGACTTTACTGAGACATGTCAAGAAAGGGAAGGGTGATACTTGCACAGAATCTTGAAAGACACGAAGAGTTTGACAGCAAGCACAGGGTGGGGGAAGGGTGTCCACTGAGGAAAGGACATATTTAAGATCCTAGAAGCTGGAAAGGACAGGGAACCACAAGCCTGTCTTTGTGATAGGAGCCCCTGGTGTACATGAAAGTCACTAAACATGAGTTTTCAGGCCTAGGTAGAGGCCAGAGAATGAAGGGGGTTGTCTATTGTGTTAGGACATTTGAGCCACAGGGGTCACTGAAGGGTTTTGATCAAGATTTTCATTGGTAGGTGAGAAGTCTATAATTAATGCATGGCTAAATGAATGATCATGGGACTACTAAGGTGGATGATAGAATAAGATGTAAAAAGGAGATGAGACCATTTGATTCAGATTTGTTGGAGGATCACTGATGAAATAATATGCTATTAAAAAGATACATTGCTAAAATAAAATGGAATTGAGTGGAAGGTCATTGCTTTTACAAAGGAAGTTGGGAAGCTGAAGCTCTGAGACTGTGTTTGTAAGATAAAACCCCACGTCTGAGCAGTACACCTGCCCCTCACTGCAGTGGGTCCCATGCACAGATGAGCTAGTGTTGGTGCCTCAGGGCGTGTGTATTACTCCTGGTCTGCCTCACCCTCTCGCCTCGAATGTCCTCAAATAACTCCTGATGGACCATTTGGTTTCCTATCGGCTCTGCAAAGAATAGGAAAGAGAAAGAGGATAAAATAGGTCAGGTTCTCAATTTTTCTACACTGAGCATGTATTGCTTTTATAGTTATTTTTATAATTTTGTATTAAATTAATGTAGTACAAAGCCAAGGTTACAAATAACGTCACGGCCGGTTCATTTCTATTTGTACTTTACTTGATATACCTACCTAAATATCCAATATTAGTCCATACCTCCTACTTGGCAGTGGCCTTATAATTGAGGTAAGACTATAAAGTCTCAAGGATAATTCACTTGATAAATGTTTATTATTTATTATTCATTAAAAATTACAGGAGTTTCCTTCGTGCCCAGTGGTAATGAACCCAACTAGTATCCACAAGGACCAGGGTTTAATCCTTGGCCTTGCTCAGTGGGTTAGGGATACAGCGTTGCCATGAGCTGTAGTATAGGTTGCAGACTTGGCACGGATCCTGTGTTGCTGCAGCTGTGGCATAGGCTGGTGGCTACAGCTCTGATTCGACCCCTAGCCTGGGAACTTCCACACACCGCAGGTACGGCCCTTGAAAAAACTCGTGGAATGAAAAACAATATATACTTAGATGCCATAAAGGCTTTGAGGACTAAACTTGTACACATATTATATAAGCCATTTTGTGTGTATGAGGAATCATAAAACCTTTTTAAAATACAATAAACTTTTGGTCCTTGTCAAAAGGTAGGGCTCTGAAAGATTTCTCAGTCTACATGTTTAGTTGGTGAACTTTTGTTAAAACAAAACTTACAATTTAGGTGATATTGCATTGATTTTTTTCCAGTTTGCCTTTCTAGCTCATAGCTGCTTTTTTTTTTTAATGCATCTCCTTGCTATTAATACAAATAAAGTTCTGTGCTGTTCTTTTTTCCTCAGCTTTATTGAGGTGTAATTGACAAATAAAACTGTAAGACATTTAAAGCATGCAACATGATGATTTGATATACATATACATTGTGAAAGGACCCCCCCCCCAATTGAATTAATTAACACACTGACTCACATATTTGCCTTTTTTTTTTTTGGTATGAACATTTAAGTTCTATTCTTTCAGCAAATTTCATTTATACCATTCAGTCTTGTCATCTATAGTCATCATGTTATCACAGACCTTCTTCATCTTTTTTTTTTTTTTTTGGCCACATCAGCAGCACGTGGAAGTTCCCAGGCCAGAGATCAACCCCCCGCCACAGCAGCAACCCAAGCAGTGACAATGCCAAATCCTTAACCCACTGCACCACAAGAGAACTCCGACCTTACTCTTCTAATAACTGAGAGTTTGTACCCTTTTACCAACCTCTCCCTATTATTTTCTTCAGGAAAAGAAGTTATTAACCATAAACATTCCCTGGAATTTAATTAAATTCAACTGAAATTTGAGTTGAGCGCCCCTTGCAAAAAGTTCTCCAACTTTTTACTTCGGAGGAATGTAACCAAATGATATAAATCAATGTATTTTAAAACTCTAACTACTTTTGCATGCCTCCCATGAAATATCTGAACATTTAAAAATATGTAATAATTTTTTAAATTGCTTACCATTGAGTAAACTTGCTACTATAAAGAGATAATCTATGTTTACCTTGAGGCTGATCCCGGCCCTGGTGGAGCTTATAATGTTGTGTGGGAAATAGAGACAACTGCCTATAAATCCCAACAGGAAGACAAACTAATAATAAGGTATGAGAATGTAGTAGAAGAGGTGTCTACTAATGATGACTGGGGGACCAAAGCAGGCTTCACTGAGGAGAGGCTTGAAGTGAACCTTGACGGATGAGAAATATTTCATTAGCTAAGGAAAGATATTTGAGGCACAGGGGATGGAAGGAACAAAGGTACACAGGCAAGTGTATGATGAAACGCATGAACTGTGATCATCTTCACATCTGTATCATATATACTAACTACTATAAACTTTTATTTGAAATACTATGAAAAAGAGAAACAAATCAAGTAAGTTCAGCTAGTCCAGTCACTAGCTGTTCTAAGCAGCAAAATCATATAAACTAATGTCTAACTGGCTATAGGGACATGGCAGGAACCACACCCAGACATAAAATTAAAGTCCCACAGAAAAGGCAAAGCTGAGTCAAGAGACCCAGGGCAGGCTAAAAATCTGGCACTTATTCAGATGGATTTTCTTTCATTGTTCAACATTTGAATGGAAAAGAAGCGGATTCCTCAGTGAAGGGAGAGTGGAAAGGGAGGGAGACTCCCAAGGGTAGTACACTGTCTCCTGTCCAGGATGAAGAACAGTTCAGCTCTGCCGTCAAACTGGCTACAGCACTCAGCAAAACAAAATTCCTACAAGAAAACCATGGAGTTCCTGCTGTGGTGCAGTGAGTTAACAATCAGCTTTTCTCTGTGAAGGTGCTGGTTCAATCCCTAGCCCAGGACAGGGTTAAGGACCCAGCATCGCTGCAGCTGTAGTGTCGGCTCCAGCTCTAATGCCCTGGGAGTGGCCGAAAAAGAAAAAAAAAAAATCCTACAAGAAAACCAGACTCACCTTTCTAGGAATGCTTTTTGGCAACCACTTGTTGCTATTCAAGCCTGCATCTAGGATATCCCATCACTCCCATCCAAACACATCCCCCCCCCCCCCCCCCCCGCCAGCGCCAGGATGCTTATCAAAGCATTCCTTTCAACCACACTTGATCCTTTCCTTGAGAGAATTCCTAGTAAGCATGGTTTTCTCCCTCTTACACCTCCGAGGCTCTTTCACCACCTCTGAGAGATTGGTGGAGGCACAGCTCCTTAATCTAGCTCTAACCCCATTTTCAGGCTCAAAATTACCAAACATCCAATTGTTGGGGCTCCCTCCCTTTCCACAGCTGGGCTGAGGTTGCTGCATTGGAGGCAAGCTTTTTTTTTTTTTTTGTCTTTTTGCCATTTCTTGGGCCGCTCCCTCGGCATGTGGAGGTTCCCAGGCTAGGGGTCGAATCGGAGCTGTAGCCACCGGCCTACACCAGAGCCACAGCAACGCGGGATCCGAGGGGCGTCTGCAACCTACACCACAGCTCACGGCAACCCACTGAGCAAGACCAGGGACCGAACCTTCAACCTCATGGTTCCCAGTCGGGTTCGTCAACCACTGAGCCACAACGGGAACTCCTGGAGGCAGGCTTTTGATTCTGGCTCCTGAAGTGGTAACTAGCGTCTGCATGGTACTCACCTATGCGCTGGGTGCCTGGGACCACAGAAGAAGTTTAACATATGGTCCTTTTAAATACAGACCCCTCGGGAGGATCGAGTGTTTGCTTTTCCTTCTATCTCTCTCAACAGGCTAGAGCTTCCTGCTTTATTCTAGGCAAAATTGCAAAGGATAGTAATAATTGCTACCAGAGACTTGTAATCATATTAGAGACCGAGCTAACCAGACTCTTAAAGAGGTTAAGAAATTTTCTCAAGGTCAATCAACTATGTAAATCCTAGAGCTAGGATTTGAATCCAGATGCTCCATATGTCAGAGCTCAGGTTCTCCATCCCCAGCCCCTACTGTCACTGAGCTTGGCTCTCAGCGTTGCTCTCAACTAAAGTGTTAGCTGAGAACAGAGTAAATCTAGCATGTTTTCTTAAAAAAAAAAAAAATCTCTTTGAGTTCCTGTTGTGGTGCAGCGGAAGCAAATCCAACTAGGAACCATGAGCTTGTGGATTCGATCCCTGACCTAGCTCAGTGGGTTAAGGATCCAGCATTGCCATGAGCTGTGGTGTAGGTCACAGACGTGGCTCGGATCTCACATTGCTGTGGCTGTAACGTGAGACGGGAAGCTGTAGCTCCAATTTGACCCCTAGCCTGGGAACTTCCACATGTTGTGGGTGCAGTCCTAAAAAGCAAAATAAATAAATAAAATAAAATTTTAAAAATAAAATCTCTCAAGATCCAAAGGAATAAAAAGTCATAAAGTTGATGACAGTGAGGTTGTGAGGTTGGTATATTTGGGCAGAGGACCTGACAACCTTTTTATTCCACTTATTTATGAGGTCTGCTTCACTGAGATTAAAATCATATTATCAAATTCCATAATTATCATATTTGTATAGGAAATCAGAACTCTGTAGTGAACTATTTTATTATCTCTATTTGAACAGGAGCTTATGACTTAGTCAAGTCAACATCTGGAATTCATTTTCTTTATTTATGAGGTGACAGAGTTTGGATGGCTGATCTCTGTGTAATCTTTCAGTTCTGATCTTCTTTACCACATAGTTTACACTGCAAGTCACTGGTAGGTGTGGTTTGGTTTGGTCTTTCTAAACCATGATATTGGTTCTTTCATTTATTCCATACTGTTTTATTTGGGTTCCATAGAATAGAATAGAACCCAAATAAGGTCTAACCCTATGTTAGACCTTAGGGAATGTATAGTGAGTAAAAACGCCAAGTCCACATGAAGCGGAGATGACAGGCCAAGAAGATCAAGAAACAAATAAATAGATAACATTGTCATTGGTGATAAATGGCTGTATAGAAAACTGAAAGGGAGGCAGGCAATGAAGGGTGGGTCCTGGTTTTACATGTGTGGTCAGGGAAGGCCTTTCTAATAAGGTGACACTGAATCAGAGACCAGGAGCCTTGGGAATGTTTTTTCCCTTAATGTATGATTATGAGATATTGTAAATTTGAGAAGACGTGAAGCTGCCAAGAGATAAGAACAAAATAGGCCCTGGTAGAGATGCATAAGAGCTTGAATTTCAACTTCACTTTTCCCCTCATATCCTGTGGGTCCCAGGATTTTCACAAATGAGCTTTTTTCACTTCTGTGATTCTCAACATTCTATATTAACACTTTAATGACTTTTCAAATGAACCGCATCCACTTATTTATATAATTTTTGCCAGTGGGGATTATGCCTATTAATAATAAATTCAAAAGCCTATCAAAACTGAATTTACAGGATTTTAGGAAGAAGGATTTAATTTGCATGTAAACTTTGCATTCAGATTTACAGCAGTTTTCTCTTCGGCTCACAAACCTTAGGCTAGAGGAAGGACCTAACCTTAAGAATATGTGGGAAGGAGTTAAAGATTCAAGGGCTAGGCTGGAAATATGGCTTTGGAAGAGGGTAGATGTGGTTTGGTTTGTTTTTTTTTTTTTTCCTAATTCTTAGACCTTGTATCTACCGGCTCATTCACTGCCTACCTAGTATTTGTTTTGGAGACCAGGAGCATGGATCCCCAAGAAAACGAGTGGTAGACATTACAGACCAAAGGCGGGTCCCCAGTGTTCAGAGGAAAGAAGTGGGCAAGCCCCAGGCAGTGAGGTTTCTAAGGTGTGTTCCAAAATGAGTTGAGGAAGATTGGATTGTCTCTAAATCTAAAACATTAGAATCTAATATATAAATAACAAGGCTAAGCCACTGCAGATCATCTTATTTTAGACCCTATTACTCTGAAAATGCCTTTAGGGCTTAGATAGAGCATTAAATCTTTGTCCTACTGCCCCAGCCTGGATTTCCTATGGCCAATTTCTTTCTCTCTTAATCTCTACCTCCATAATGATTGATTGCCAGGTTGTTTGGCAAGAGAACATTTAACAAGTAATTATTAGTAATTAGCACCTAATTAATTAGGGGAGGACAATGTGCTAAGTAGTTATTACTGACAGTGTTTAGCAGATTTATCACCTGAGTCAACAAACTTTTACTGAGCTTCTACTCTATCTAAGAACATAGAATGGGCACAAGGTATACTAAGAAGTAGAAAAAAGATAGCCTCTTTTCTCAAGAAGTTTATAATCTATTCAGAAAATGAGGTTGTATACATAAGATAAGTAGTAGCAGGAAATCAAGATTTTGGTTCCAATTGAGTTCTACAGGTATTCCAAGAAAGGGCAAATTTCCTATTGGATTGAAGGGAGAAAGTCCCAGAGAGGGAATGGGCCTGAGTTAGACTTTGGGGAATGAGTAAGGATCTGACAATTGGAGTAGCATGAGGAGGGCAGCCCAGGCTGCAGGGAAGGGGAGAGTCTAGATAGAGATGCAAGAGGTGAATAAGAGTCAGGAGGCTGAAACACATTCCTCATATCAGAAAGAAGGTTGGAGAGGAAGGACATTGTGGAGGACCTTGAGGTTAGCTGCATAGTTTATTAAGAAGAGAGCTATTCAGTGTATGAACATGAGCAAGAGGTGATAAAAGTGATTTCTTTAAAGGAAAATAATCTAGTAGCAATTAAGAGTGTTGAGAAATGAACTAGGGTGCTCCTATAGATGTTTAGGAACAAAGCAGTCAGGTTGAGCCACAAAGGTGGTAATAAAAATGGAGGAGAAAATTTAAGAAACCACCAAAAGAAGGACTCAGAAGGATTTCACTACTGGTGGATCATAGGATGAGAGGAAAAATCATTGCAAGGACTGAAGCCTGGGTCAATGGTGGTGCTAGTGATGGAGCCTGGGAAATCTGAAGGGGGTACTTGGATAGGCTAAAGATGACTGATGTGATTCAAACAGGCTGAATTTGAGGTGACCATGGACCACCCAAGCTTGTCTTGATTTCCAAGTCCTTGAGTTCACTGGGAGGTGGTGAGAAATTAGTCATTCTGGGAGTTCCCGTCGTGGCGCAGTGGTTAACCAATCCGACTAGGAACCATGAGGTTGCGGGTTCGGTCCCTGCCCTTGCTCAGTGGGTTAACAATCCGGCGTTGCCGTGAGCTGTGGTGTAGGTTGCAGACGCGGCTCGGATCCCGCGTTGCTGTGGCTCTGGCGTAGGCCGGTGGCTACAGCTCCGATTGGACCCCTAGCCAGGGAACCTCCATATGCCGCGGGAGCGGCCCAAAGAAATAGCAAAAAGACAAAAAAAAAAAAAAAAAAGAAATTAGTCATTCTGAAGATTGGGTTTTACTCTGTTCTCCTTTTTAGCACTTCTGAAAGTGCCAATGGCAGATCAAAATTGGATGTCATTTCATCTGAACTAAGAAAAAAATTATCCCAGGAGTGTCAGCAGTAACCTGGTTTCCCTTCTCACCTAAAATAGGCTGTTAGTGGTTACTGCTGCTCTGTTTCACAAGGTACGACTAACTTAGCTATGTAACTCAGATCTTGTGAGTCCTGCCACTGCCTCTGCTTCCTGAGGACTGGTTAGGGGTTTACAAATTAGGGTCATCCCCAGGGCTGGAGGGAGCGCTCTCTGGAGCTCAAGGCTCCTTCCCTTGCACAATTCTCCTGGGAGCTTCTCTGCCCTTCACTGTCTTCCTGCTCTTTCATTCAGGACTGACCTAGTGAAAATAGAACAACAGTCATTTAATTTTCTTTTGAAGTGGGTATATACCTTGTATTCAGGTAACACCGTGTCCTCTGCTCATGCACAGAGTGTCTCTGGGAGATTCTTAACTTTCACTCAGATGAATCCAGGGACAGACCCTGTTTAAATGGTTGAAATTAAAGTGAGTCAAACCAGGCCAAGAAAAGACATGGTGAACATCTCCTTCACCAGACCTACAGCCCATGAAGCATCCCGGCTCACAAAATCAAGTTCTAACACCTATGTCTGCCAATCAAGAAGATGAATCAGAAGAATTCTGGAACTAACATGGTCTGAAACTTTTGATAAGTTTTGATGTCTTAAATGAAGCATTCTTAAACTTAAAATAATTACCTCTAGCCAAAGGATGTGTGTGTGTGTGTGTGTGTGTGTGTAACATGCTGGTGTTCTTTTTTTCGGATTGATGTTGACAAATAGCAACTCAACAAAATTACTCTACCTTAACTGATATTATATGATTATTATTCTACATCTGAGGCATGCAGACATTCCCAGGCCAGGGATCAAATCTGAGCCGTGGCTGCGATCTATACCACAGCTGAGGCAATGCTGGATCCATAACCTACTGTGACCCAGCTGGAAGTCCTTAACTGATATTGGATAGAGAAAATAAAAAATTAATGTGCCGATGTAGTGGAGTTGGGGGAAAATTATTACTTCATATTTGCATGTGAAGAACCTCTGTGTGCTCTCTGAGCTACAGGATTGCCCGCTCCCTGTGCTCTGCCCCTCTTCTCTTGGGCTCTGGGCACTCTGAGATTGCTGGCAACCTTGGAACATCAGTTATAATTAATTTTGGTGCAGGGCCATTTGTTCTGAAATCTTACTTACTCTCTCTTTGTTTGTCAAGCCTAATGGTGGGCACAGGGGATATATTTCTGCAGGTGAAATTCTGCTTAATAGAATAAAATAGGAATATTTTTCATAATAAAAATCACTTCTAGGCTAAACTCCTTCTATATTTACCACTGAATATTTTTTTGCTCATGTGAAGCACATGTGGTAAAAAGCATATTTATCTTGTACTCTATTAAATGAGAATTCAGTTTACTTCCACAAATACTTGTTGAGCACAAGCTCAGAGGGGGTGGGGCAAGGTGCTGGGGATAAAAAGATGAATAAAACATATACTCTACTTACAGTCTGGTGAGGGAACCAGCATTCGGGCAGTTTACCAAGGATGTGATGATGGCCTTGTGACCTGATTCAGTGGTGGGGGCCACCACCCTTTTTCTAGCAACACCTACATTTGAGAAAAGGTCAAGTAAGAGGCTGCTTTGAGGACCAAGAACCATTTTCAAAATAAGAATACTTATTATTTGGGATGTCTGGTGAGAGTCCTATTTTAATTCTTTGGTTTATTACCTTTGTCATCATAAATTGCTATGAATTCAAGGATGAGATGATTATATATATTAGGGGAAGTGGGTATAAAATGTTACAGTATCACTGAGGCATCCTCATTTTAAACACTTGCATATAAACCTATGTTTTGTGAAAAGTGCTTTATCTCCTTATTTGGATTCGCAGGGTCACACTGTGCACTTTGTGTGTGTGTGTGTTTTACATTATATTGATTACCGAATTATATTAATAGATTTCTAAGCAGAAAGACATTTTTATAACCTAGAACAAACTGCTGGTCATAGTGTTGTATTTTTGTTCTCTGATATTTCATTTAAAATATTAGTATATTTATTCAGGCTGTATTAGAGTAGATTTGGTAACAGAACCTCCTAGAACAGACGTAGTGATGTACATACATTGTTTTTTTTTTTATTCTGGATTAAATAACACAGTTATTGTTATTTATAGAAATTTCCAGGAGTTCCCGTCATGGCTCAGTGGTTAACGAATCTGACTAGGAACCATGAGGTTGCGGGTTCAATCCCTGGCCTTGCTCAGTGGGTCAAGGATCCGGTGTTGCCGTGAGCTGTGGTATAGGTTGCAGACGTGGCTTGGATCCCGTGTTACTGTGGCTCTGGCATAGGCCGGTGGCTACGGCTCTGATTAGACCCCTAGCCTGGGAAGCTCCATAGGCTGCAGGAGGGGCCCTAGAAAAGGCAAAAAGACAAAAAAAAAAAGAAAGAAAGAAAGAAAGAAATTTCCAGTGATATTATCTAGGATTTTTCCTTTTTTTTATTCTTTTTTTTTTTTTTTTTTTGTTCTAGGATTTTTTCTTATTTGGGGGATAGACATTTGACATCCCCCTTTCAATATCTTCTAGAGACAGCCATTGTAATTTATAGTTTTTAAAACAAAGTTCAACAACATTTGTTTTAAAACAAGTTTTTAAACCAAAGTTCAACAATCTTTGTTTTCCTAGAAAACTATTTCACGCGGCTTTAAAAGTTATTGGCAATAAAATGCACATAGAATTTTTAAAATAATATTTCATTGGAGTTCCCGTCGTGGCGCAGTGGTTAACGAATCCGACTAGGAACCATGAGGTTGTGGGTTCGGTCCCTGCCCTTGCTCAGTGGGTTAACGATCCGGCGTTGCCATGAGCTGTGGTGTAGGTTGCAGACGCGGCTCGGATCCCGCGTTGCTGTGGCTCTGGTGTAGGCCAGTGGCTACAGCTCCGATTCAACCCCTAGCCTGGGAACCTCCATATGCCACGGGAGCGGCCCAAGAAATAGCAAAAAGACAAAAAACAAACAAACAAACAAACAAAAATAATAATATTTCATAGCCTCTGAATTGGGGTTATATACTATTTTTTGCCCTACTCTGTTTTCTTTCTCTTTCAGCCTCCCTATCTCTCATCAGACTTGTCAAAACCTTCTCATTCTACCAATCCATTGCAACTGTTTTTTCAAATAGCTATCAGACCCCACAAAAAAACTGATAGATTTCTTTTTAAAAAAATTTTATGGCCACACCCACAGCATATGGAAGTTCCTGGGCCAGGGGTTGAATCGGAGCAATAGCTGCCACCTATGCTGCAGTTGCAGCAATATCAGATTCTTCAACCCACTGCACCAAACCAGGGATTGAACCTACACCTCCACTGTAGTCAGATTCTTAACCTGCTGCACCATGGCGGGAATTCCGATAGATTTTTAATGACACTAAAAGTAGTTTTTTATATTATAGTCCTTTGCAATCCTGTGACATGAAGTGGTTTATTTAAAGATAGATAACAATAGAAAGAATAAAGGTCTTACTTGGAGCTACTTCCTTAATTGTTCAGAGCTACAGTTTCCTTCTGTATAAAATGGATGGCAATGAGTCCTGGCCATTGCACAGCATTGCCATGATGATCAAGTGAGATAATGTATGTGAAGGTGCTTTGAAAAATATGATGCAGGTACAAACAAGGTCATGAAATATGTCATTTCATGAAACATAGGCTGCTTTTAGGCTGGACGGAAAAAACAAACAACTGTTTACAATATTTTTCAAAGCACTTTTCTACATCGCAAAGATCATATAGACGTTCCTCCCTGAAAACAGTTGCACGATTTGTCCTGATGAATTACTTCAGTTTCAGGGGAAAATAATTCTTCATCACCCTCCCCCAGCATAAAAGTTCTCATTCTACTAAATTAGAAATGTGCACTAAAGGCCCATTCAATAAGGACACCGGAGTGGAAATTAACTCAAGTCTACTTTCAATTAATTTCAATTCCCCAAAGTGCCAAACTTTCTTTTTTTGTCACAGCAGTAATTGGAAAGTAATAGACAATCCTAAGTTTTTGTGGTATTATGCCTGCATTTGTGTGTGGGGTATACATTCTAGGTCAGGATGGGGGAGGGGCAGGAGATTTTTCTGTATTCTTTAGGCTTCTATTAACTTTATTAATAGTGCTAATTTTATTACTTGACTTAATTTCATAAAAATCTGGTTATAACTCTTTAGGCTCATGTTTCAACATTCCTATTTCTCTATAATTTTAGAAGCTTTTTAAAGCAGCAGAATCACATTTTAAAAGGAAATCCTTCCCCCAAAGCTACGGGGTGTGAATTAGATGAGAGCAGTGAGACTGGCTGAAGGGGATGGGAAGGGGGGCCCAGAACCCACCAGCATGGTGACTTTCACTCTGTTCCCAAGGCAGGCTCAAAAAACCCTGAGGGCTTCAAAATACAGACTAAAACCATTGCTCTAGGTAATGATCAGACAAACAGGCTTTTTCTAAAAACTTACCAGTATTTTCTCAAGGGTCTGCTGTGGCCTAGATGGCTGTTTTTAGAGGCTAGCATTGCTACTGTAAAGGTGGAAAGAAAGAAGGCTGGGGAGGAGTAGCAACATGTTAACTTGGTTCCAGCATCTGATTTATTCAAAGGTAGGCAGTGACTCTGCCACTATGAAGGGCAGGGTAAAGAATTACTGGGCTCAGAGAGCAAAGGATTCCTATAGACAATGAAGCAGACTACAAGTAAGATCTCATAGGAAATTTCAGAGTGTAGTATAGCTGTTTCCAGAAAAAGTCATACACTCTTCCATGTACTCCTGCTATTTTCCCCTTTTCAGATATATCTTTCAGTATATATTACTCACTAATATGGTCAACACTTCAAACCAGTAATTCTCTTCTGTAAATCTAGCCTAAGTAAAATTATCTTAATTAAGAGGAAAAAGCTATATTAAAATTCATTTATTATAATGAAAAACAGAAAATGATCCTAATATTCAATACTGGCGGGGGGGGGGGGGGGAGAATAATGATTCCTCAAACAACAATTTTTCATTAATTAAATATAATGATTTTGAAACTATTTGGAGAAATCCAGGAGTAGATCCATCAATTCTAAAATCACAGAGGCCTGAGTTCCAATTCTGACTCCATTCCCATTTCTTTCCTTTTTTTTTTTTTTTGGTCTTTTTGCCTTTTCTAGGGCCGTTCCTACGGCATATGGAGGTTCCCAGCCTAGGGGTTGAATCAGAGCTGTAGCCATCAGCCTATACCAGAGCCATAGCAACGTGGGATCCGAGCCACAGCTGCAACCTACACCACAGCTCACAGCAACGCTGGATCCTTAACCCACTGAGCAAGGCCAGGGATTGAATCCACAACCTCATGGTTCCTAGTCGGATTCGTTAACCACTGCGCCACAAAGGGAACTCCTCCACTCCCATTTCTTATCTGTGATCCTGAGCACATTATTATCTCATTTTCCCAAGCCTCAAATTCTCATCAATAAAATGAGGATAATGATCCAAATTAAACAAGATCAATATGATTGAATTAGATGTGACAATATAAATAAAATATGACTCGTGCATGGCACATAGCAGCTGGTCAATAAATGTTCATTCCTTCTCCACCACTTCTTATATCGCGCATGGAAAGATATTTATTCCCTATCAACAGATCTGTTGACAAACAAGGAAAATATAAATTATAAAGTTATAAAGTTGAGTACACCAATACCTTTGAAGAAACTGAACAAAGTTTAAAGATCTACTTTTTAAAAAAGGCACCAAGGAGTTCCCGTCATGGTGCAGTGGAAAAGAATCTGACTAGGAACCATGAGGTTGTGGGTTTTGATCCCTGGCCTCACTCAGTGGGCTAAGCACCTGGTGTTGCCACGAGGGGTGGTGTAGGTTGTAGATGTGGCTGGGATCCTGTGTTGCTGTGGCTGTGGCTTAGGCCGGCAGCTGTAGCTCGGATTGGACCCCTAGCCTGGGAATCTCCATATGCCTCGGGTGCAGTCCTAAAAAGCAAAATAGCAATAATAATAATAAAATAAAAAATATTTAAAAAGGTACCAATACCAAATGTTTTCATAGCTATGCTCTATTATCTTTCAATGAACAGACAATTCCAATTTAACTGAAAAATTTCTAGATTATAGTAAAAGATAAAAACCCTCTAATCATTTTAAGAAACCAGAATAAACTTATTACCACCCCCCAAAGTAATCACTCAAGAATATAGACCCCAAAATGTCTAAATATTAACAAATAGAATACAATAGACTATAAAAAAAAAACTATATCCCATGACCAAGCAAAAATTCCAGGAGTGTAAGGATGATTCAACATCAGGGAATCAGTATAATTCATTACAATAATAAATTAAAGGAGAAAATGGCAATTCTATCAAAAGCTGCTAAAAGGACTGATAAAATACAGAAGCCATTCCTAACAAGAAATTTTAGTAAAATAAGACTATAGAAATTAGTTAAGTATGATGTAGATTATTTCTCAAAGATAGAAAATGTTATTGTAAATGACTTTAAAGCCATTTGCATTAAAATCAGAAGATAGATAATGATACCCACAGTTACCATTGTTAGTAAACATTATTCTAGAAGCTCCAGGAATACAATAAAATGCAGCAATGAAATAACCAGTATAAAGTTTAAAAATAAGGATAAATTATCGACATATTTATTTTTAAAATATTCCATAATTAATAAAGGAATTCAGTAAGGTGGCCAAGTAAAAAATAGATATGCAGAGAGAAAGAGGATAGAAAAACCATCTAGGGAAAACTGGAAATGGAAAAACTGACTTTAACAATAGCAATAAAAGCTATAAAATACCAAAGAATAAATTTTCAGGAAAAATATAGGAACTTTAAGAGAAAACTATAAAATCTGATTGAAAAAGCTAAAACAAGATTCAGACAAATAAGGAAGTATATTGCTCCTCAATGACAAGATTTGATGTAAGAAAAATACCAATTCTCCTGTACTAATATATAAATCAATTCAATTCCAATGAAAATTTCAATATTTTTTGTAATGGGTAAGATAATCATGCAACATATTTATTCCTATGGGAAAATGTGTCAGGAAAAGCAAATTAGAAAAAGAATAATAGCTGACTTGCCTCACCAAATATCTTTAAGACACTAAAGAACCATATAATTTGTAATTCTGGAGTAGGACTAGACAGATCAGATTGACTAGAGAGTCCATAGCAGAGCTCAGGATATATGGGAATTTAATACGTTACAGAAATGGTATTTCAATTCTGTGGAGGAAAATGATGATTTATGTAATAACTGGTACAGCTACAAGTGGCTAGCTATCTAGAAAATGGAAATTGAACACTTCCTTAGCCCATATATAAAAACAAATTCCTGGAGTTCCCATCGTGGTGCAGCAGAAATGAATCCGACTAGGAACCATGAAGTTCTGGGTTTGATCCCTGGCCTCGCTCAGTGGTTTACGGATCTGGCGTTGCCATGAGCTGTGGTGTAGGTCACAGACACATCTAGGATCTGGCATTGCTGTGGCTCTGGCGTAGGCTGGCAGCTGCAGCTCTGATTGGACCCCTAGCCTGGGAATCTCCATATGCCGCAGGTGTGGCCCTAATAAGACAAAAAAAGACAAAAAAATTTTAAAAAATTTTAAGTTAAAAAAAATTAAAATAAAAAATTCCAGATGAATTAAATACTTAATCATAAAAAACCTTAGAGAAAATATAGGAAAAAATATATAAACTTTAGGGCTGAGGAGAGCTTTTAAACCAACTCAAGAAACCTAGAAATAATTAAGGAAAAATTTATTTGGCATCAAAAATTAAAAACTGTCTCAATAGTAAATGTGTTTAGGAGTTACCGTCATGGCTCAGTGGTTAAAGAACCTGACTAGCATCCATGAGGACCCGGGTTTGATCCCTTGCCTTGCTCAGTGGGTTAAGGATCCAGCGTTGCCACGAGCTGTGGTGTAGGTCGCAGACGCAGCTCAGATCCTGTGTTGCCGTGGTTCTGGCGTAGGCTGGGGGCTACAGATCCAATTCGAACCCTAGCCTGGGAACCTCCATATGCCCCTGGTGCAGCCCTAAAAAAAAAAGACAAAAAAAAAGTAAATGTGTTTACAAAGTCAAAAGACAAAAAGACAGATGGGAAAAGTATTCATAAATCATGTGACAAAGATATAATCTATATAATGTAAAAGCCCTTATTAAGGAAAAGGCAGATGACTCTCTTAAAAATATGCAAAGCAGGAGTTCCCTGGTGGCCTAGTAGTTAAGGATCTGGCATTGGCACTGCTGTGGCTCAGGTTACTGCTGTGGTGTGGGTTTGATCCCTGGCCAGGAACTTCTTTGTGCCATGGTATGGCCAAAAAAATATGCAAAGCAGTGGAATAGATAATCACAGAAGAGTAAATCTAAATGTCGAGTAAGTACATGTAGATATGCTTAATAGCACTAGAAATTAGCAAAAGTAACTATGAAATATCGCTTGTCACCCATCAGACTGGCAAGAACTAAAAAGTGTTAGCATCCACTATTGACTGGGATGCAGGAGAAAATGTCCTTATGCAATATTCCTGGAGGAAATGAGAATAAATACAGTCGTTTTGGACCCCCCCATAATAGAAGTTACTATTGCGGCTCAGTGGGTTAAAATTCCGACAGAGAGTCTGTGGGGACGTGGGCCCTATCCCTGGCCTCCCTCAGTGGGTTAAGGATCCGGCACTGCCGCAAGCTATGGTGTAGGTCACAGATGCAGCTCAGATTTGGCATTGCTGTGGCCATAGTGTAGTCTGCAGCTGCAGCTCCAGTTTGACCCCTAGCTAGGTAAATTCTGCATGCCACAGGTATGGTCATAAAAAGGAAATAAATAAATAACACCACTCCCCATAATAAAAGCACCAATATATATGGCTCTGTATACTGAGATGTTTGTTGTAGCACTGTTTGCACTGACAAAATAATGGAAATAAAAGGAATGTCTATCAAAACAGGAATGATTAACACAGGTCATTCCTACCCTGGAGATCATGCAGCCACTAAAAATGATTTGTTAGAACAATACCAATTAACTTGGAAAGACGTATTAAATGAGAGAGATGATGCAGAGAGGTACAGTGTGAACCTACATGACAGCCCCACCACATATGTGTATATATAATATATTAATATATTATATAATTAATATAGTTTAATATATAAATAAATAAATATATATATTTGAATGTGGTTCTATGAGGATGGAGAAAAAAATGGAAGAATACCAGTAGATTAACACTGGCTAGACCTTGGGAGAAACACTCCCCTCCGCCCAAATGCCCAGAATAGAAACAGCATGAATAATAACGATCCAATTTGTAAAAGAAAGTAAAACGCTTATGTGCTATTGTAGGTGAAAAAGTAGATAAAAAAAATTATAGGTAGGCTCCGTTAACAATCAGGTAAAACATCCAAGAGAAAAATGACTGACTGCCAATAGAATCAAATGATTGTGATCATTAAGTAGAGGCATTATACTTGGTTTTCCTACTCTATATTTTCTAAATTTTTTTATGATATAGTTTGGTTGCTTTCATAATTAAATAAATTAAATAGGAGTTCCTTGGTGGCCTAGCAGCTAAGGATTTGGTGTTGTCACTGCTGTGTCTTGGGTTCAATCCCTGACCAGGGAACTTCTGCATACCATGGTTGCAGCCAATTAATAGTAAAATAAAATTTCCAATGTATTTTCTAGTAACCATACATACACCTTTTATTACTACTTGAAATCAGCAACTATTTGTACATACGTGAGCTTGATGATATCTTAGCTTGGAAAATGCATACACTTACATTTTATCCATGATATATGCAGGGATTTGGGGGTTTGTTTTTAATTAGTTGCAGATTAGATAAGTAAATCCCCTGCAGTTAATTATCTACAAAAATCCCATTAAAGATATGACTTCTGTATTTCAAGATTTTCTTCTCCAAATAGAAACAGAAATCACCTCTAACAATTATTTTCAAAGCTATGTGGCTTTGAGCAGGTCACTTCTCTTCCCATCCTTAGGCCTCAGTTGCTTCTACAAATGAAGAAGGATCAAATAATGTTCTCATTGCCTTTTTAGCCCTAACATTCTGTGACTTAATTATTCAGCATGGAATGCATTAAATACCAGATTACTTATCAATTGCCAAGGAGTAGAAACTTTTCATCTTAGTAATGCTTATATCAGCTATCAAAGAGATTCAGATAGCTAAGGAACATGTCTTACCTTGACATAAATTTCATGCTCACATGAAAAATGTCCAAGGTTCCAAGTAGCATATGGTCTTCACTTTGGGCCTTTCTTTGTATCTCTCATTTATACCGTGTAGCTATCGACCAATGCTTTTTCACCCATGTGTACCTTTCAGACTGTGCCAATTTATCATTTTGCTTCACAGACCTCAACCTGTGAATAAAACATCAATTTTACTTTAAGAGGTACATTATATGGGATAAAATGCACCCAGTCAAGTATTCATTTTGATGAGTTTTGACAAATCGCACCTGTATAACCACTACCACAATTAAGCAATAGAATATTTTCATCCCACTTAAAATTTCCCTGTGCTTTTTCCCAGTTAAATGCCCACCTCCTGCCTTAGGCAACTACTGATCTGCATTTTGTCACTATGAATTAGATACATCATTTCTAGAGCAATGAACAAAGCTTTCTCAATCTTGGATAGCATTAATATATTTTGATTGTTTCAATCAAGTTTCTTAGTTGCAAAGCAATAGAAAATAACTCTGGCAGATTTATGCAGCAAAGGAATGTGTTGAAAGGATGTGGGCAGCTCATAGAATTGCTGGAAGACTGAAGAACCAAATTTGGGATTATGCAGCCAGTAGCAATGCCCCAAATCACATAGTACAGCTGTTCTGGTGAGGAAAGCACCAAAAGCAGCAGCTTAAATTACTTCGACTGCCTGTGCAGGGTGGTTACCAGCACTGCCCTTGTTGCTGCTGCTGTCTTTGGAATCCTTTATATTTCTAAAAAAGCAGAAAGTATATCAAGTATATATGCCTTAGGAAGTTCTTCTGCAACTGCCAGTCTCAATTGGAGTGAGCGGATGGGAGAGTGGCATCATGTGCTCCTCATGCCTTAGCTGCCAGGAAGGCTAGGAGAACCTGTCATTGTCAGCCTCTATAAGGGGAGGCCTCTGATCAAGACTCATAAGGTCAGAGAATTCCCCAATCATTGGAAACGGTTAAAAGTCTAGATGGAAAAAAAAACAGGACCAATGTTCACAATACTGACTATTTTTGCTTGTTAGATTGCATCCTGTGTCTAATGGTCACAACAGCCAGGTCACTTTTGACAAGCATCTCCTGCTGTAAAGAAGTTTACCATATGCTGAAAGTGGGGACAAGGCCATCAAGGAACTTAATGTTTAATTAAATAGAAACCAATATATTAGCCTTCATATTTGTTCAAGTTAATTTCCATTTCCCTAAACTATTCCCCACTAATAAAATCAGTGGGTTTAAATTAATTGATTTGACTCCCCAAAGAATATAGCATATTAAAAACTACCATAATTTTAAGTAATGATGCTCATACTTGTAAAAATATTTACCTTTGACTTTTGATTGTTTTTCTTTTTCTTTTTTTTTTTTTGCCCACTCTGGTGGCATGCAGAAATTCCCAGGCCAGGGATCGAACCCAAGCCACAGCAGTGACAACACCCAGATCCTTAATCCATTAGGCCATCAGGGAACTCCTACCTTTGAATTTTAAGCTAAATATTTATTTAATATTTTCACTCCTGAAATAGCACATACCACCTGTTGACTCTAAGAGCTGTGTTCACTTTAATTTTAAAAGTTAACACCTCTAGGTACTGACACATCTTATTTGACTCATATGAGAACGGGAAAAAAGTAACAGAGAGAATTCTGTATTTAGTAAATCCTAATTTACTGATCTTGGGTGTCATTGCTGTGCATACGTCAACTGGATTATTATTCCTGATGGTGTAACAACACAATTCCTTGGTGTTTCAGTCAACAAGCAATTCAATTGTCATTTGAGAAAGAACTATCCATCCTGGCTTTTGAACGAAAACCTTCTTTTCTTGTCATCCAGTGAAATCTAAGAAGCTCCAGCATGAAAGTTTGGAGAAAAAGTGCCAGCGGCTTAAAAGATAATCTGGCATCTCCAGTGCTTTGATGTCTGGAGGATACTGTGTTTTATATAGCAAAACCTAGGTGTCCATCTGAAAAGACTGTCTCAATAAATGTAAAATAAAAATTCTAAGTAATAAAAAACCAAAGGCATTAAAAAAAAAAAAGTTAACACCTAAAGTAAGTACAGTCACTTTACCTGTTCCCTGCTCTCCCTTACTCTTGATTTCAATTGACAGGTCCAAGGAGGAGGGGATGGCCTGATCCAGGGACAATGAAGATGCAATGTTGAAGAATAAGCTGGAGGAGAGAAGCAACAGGCACCATGGAAAAAACCAAAACAAAGCAAGGTTAGATTTTTTCCTGTGTCCCACTCTCTTTAAGGCTCAAGATTTAAGAAATACGAGTTGTAGTTTTGTCTTGCCCTTGTCTCAAAACATGAGAACATGTTAACTTGACAGTACGCATTTCCGCATCGTAATAGAATGACCATGAAGAGCACAGACCTGGTGCTGGAGAAATAGGAAATGCTATATACATATACATATAATTTGGTCTGAATAATTATCTTATTTTTCTTAGCAATAACTTTAGGACTGACTCGGAATAATCTGCTGAATTAGGCCAAGATACATATTCAACTAACAGACACACAACACCTCCAGGCTGGCCTAGAAACATAAGGGCTTTCTCTTTTAATCTTTACCATGTAGAATCAACCACATAAAAGTAGGTTCTGTTATTGTCTCCAATTGACAGGTAAGGAAACAGTCACAGAGAAGTCAGGCTACAACCACCAAGTGTCGAAGTTTGATCTGGGAGCCTGGTCTCTGTGCCCAAGTTCTGATTCTTATATTAATATATTAATATCTGAGTCTTAATTAATATATTCTCCATTATATTAGGCTATTGGAACATAGCACAAAAAATGGGCTAAAAACTTTTCTCAAGCTTGTGTGGGGAATATTGGTAATCTCAAACCATCTGCATTTTATAGGGACAGCCCTTAGTGTATATAAATTCTGGGCTGAGGTTACATATTACTTATGAACTTAACATACCAAGGCTGTTCCTCTAAGAAAGGATTTCCTCTACCTGCATGTCTTAGGAGAACAATATACACATCCATACAACCAAATATTTGCAACCAAGGGTTTCATCTGTAAATTGCTAGATACATACAATGTGACACAAAAGAGATGTAACTAAATGGATGAGCAAAGGGCTGCATGTTTTACATGGATTGCCTGGTCTTCAGGGCCAACAAATATGATTCCAAAAGGTATATTCTAGGCCAACCTTTTTCCTCCCTAGGTATAAATGGTTTTCATAACCTACTATTTCCTCTGTATTTGGCCTGTGTTTGACAGTGTCTAGTATCGACAATGCTGTTTTTTGTTTTGTTTTCCTGCTGCACCCTTCCCAGACCCTTTGCATTGCCAACTCCCTTTTATCAGTCCTCCTACCCAGGAGGACAGAAGATTCCTTTAGCTGATCAGGGTGGTGACAGAAGGGCAGAGTTCAGAAGTTTAGGAAGGATCAGAGGCAGGAGAAGGAAGGGATATCTTACACAGGCCTCCTGAGAACAAGAGAGTGACAACTGGATGGGTGCCTTCTTGACTGTGGAACTATCCCCTCAGGTAACCTTCAGTCAGCCCTGAGAATAAGAGAGAGACCCTTCACGGGCATTCCCTTCTGGCTAATTAACGATCCTTCATCATTCAGTTTGACTGAGAAACCGCCCCATTAGGGTATAAGCGTGGTTAACTAATACAAGAGTTATCTCTGGTAGATATGTTTGTCATTAGGATGTGATATAAAATCACCTACGCCAATCTATCTTCTTGGTGAATCTTGGTGAAGCATTGGTTTCTTGTCATGCAGACACAGATTTAGGCTCCACTAAGTCCCCTTATTCCTGCATGTGTCTGAAGAGGAAAGGGACAGAATGAGTTGTGTTGATTAAACAAAGCTCTTTCTCCCTACAGGAGAGAATGAACATAAGCCGATGAATAATCCTTCCACACAGATCTACCAGGTAAAAGCACAGATTGTTTTGAATTCTCCTGTGTATAACAATGATGACTATCCTTTACATATACATTTTTTTAGCACTCACAACAGCTTCTACACGTATCGTTGTATGTGTTCACTTAAGACTTGGAGACAGGCAGGAGAGAGAGTGCCATTCGCACTGTACTCTTGAGAAAAGTGATGACTGAGGACAGCTTATCCAGTTTATAACATACAGCACACTTCTCCCACATTGATGCTGCTTTTTCTGCCTGTTGCCACCATCAGCATGGCCATTACACTGCAATAACCTTTCCATCAGAGAAAGGGACAGAGAGAGATCTATTTTCCTTAATTCTCATTTTAGCAGGGAGAACTGAGAATAAAAGGGGGTTAACATAGAAAATGGTCAAACATGATGATGGAAAAAATTTAAGCTCTTTTAAACAATGGGAATATTTTAATTTACAAGGGAGATAATTGTTCTACACAACACTGTAATAGGTTTGCAACGAGTTACACTGGGCTGCTTTGACTCTAAATAGTTATTTCTTTGGCTTCTATCTTCTAACTGCAATTTAAAGTAAATTTCTCTTCTTAATAATCATAGACTTAATTTTGACAAAATGTGTAAATAAAAGCAGCTTGGGCTACGGGAAACCTGTGCTCCTCTCTGGGGTTAAGGCATTATTATCTGGAATACATGAGAGTGAAGGAAGAATTGACAGGGTTTGGTGGGAGTTGAGAGAAAAAGTGATTTCAAAGTTAGCTCTAAGGTTTTAAGCTGTGGTAACTAGGAAAAAGAATGGTTTCCCGGGAGTTCCCATTGTGGCTCAGCAGTAACAAACCTGACTAGTATCCATGAGGATGAAGGTACGATCCCTGGCCCCAGTCAGTGGGTTAAAGGTCCAGCGTTGCCATGAGCTGTGGGGTAGGTTGCAGATGTGGCTCACATCCCGTATTGCCGTGGCTGTGGAGTAGGCTGGCAATTGCAGCTCTGATTCCACCTCCAGCCTGGGAACCTCCATACAGTCTTCCGAATAGAGATATAGAATCCGGAGGAGCAGAAAGTTTAGGAGAAATGGAATTTAGATTTGTTGAGTTTAAGTGACAAAGTGAAAATAACAGCTAGTTCCCAGAAATATCATGTCAGAGATCATTGCTGTGGACCCAATTAGGGCATGCTACCACAGGATTATGAAAACATTTTAATCATGTTGCTCCTAGAACCAGACCAGCAACTAGAGGGGGTAAAGGAAACAGCCTCATTTCAACTTAGTGCCTATTTATTGAGCATTAACCATGTGCAAAGTCTACTGCTTGGCCTAATGGGATGTGCAACAGACATTCTCATTGATTTTTAAGTGTTCTGAAAAATGCATACAATAAATAGCTCATACAAGGTAGGCTGCTGGAAAAATTACAGCAGAGGCTTTGGTAAAATTCTCTGGGAGATGGACAAGGGACGAGTTAATATTGACTGAAGGATTTGAACCAGGCCTTTAAGGACAAGTTGATCATCTGGTAAGTGGATATGGGGAAGGGTATTTCAGGCAGAGGGACAAGCTTGAACAAAGGCCTGGAAACTGAAGCGAGTCTTCACTCAGTGCTGATTTGATGCCTCCCTCGTCCGTCCAAGGCCTCCAAGTGTCTTCCCCGCCTGCCTCCTCTCTGTTAACGTCTGACCTGTGTGTGGCATTTGAGTGAGTGTGACTATCTCTTTAAACTCAGGTATGATTTAAAGTCTATTATAGATTTTATGTAGGTCACTCCCTGAATGTTGGCTAAATATAGCTGCAGTGGGGGTGGCCTCATTTTCTTACGGTATCACAAATCCAAGTACATCTGTTCACAGAGGAACAAATGAAGCAGTAGAAGTAAAGTTGGCTTAGCTGACCTCTATGATGCTGTGACTATAACCCCATCCTAGTTTTAAGAGAATGCTTCCTAAGACCCTGTCTGTTTACTCCAAGCAACATTTAACCAAAAGAAGTTGAAGGAGGAGAAGTAAAGAAGAAGAGGAAGAGGAAGAGGAAGGAGGGATGCAGGGAGAGGTTAACTATATTAGATACAATCATACTAAAAAGGGAGAGAAAAATATGAAAGTTGAAGCAAAATGTGACATTTCAGCCATTTTCTATCTCCTTGTTTTATTTTGTCAATAGACGTCCCCCCATCCTGACCTGACATTATAGTAAATATTAACTTGTTTATTTTTTAATTGTCTGTCTCTTTGTCTCCTTCTCTAGAATGTAAGCTCCAAGGGCAGGGATTTAGCACATTTTGCTCTCTGTTGTATTCTGGAATATACAAGTATAGTGCCTGGAATATAGCACATATTCAATAAATATTAGTCGAATGAATGAATGAATATCGCAAGATCTGTATATTGCTTTGAGCCAAGAGGTCCAATGCAATCCTTTAGTCTGGTGCCAAATGGTGTTTGGGAAATTGTCTGGTTCTTTGCAAAAAAAGAAGCGGTCTTTACTTCAGACTCTAATCAAAATAAACTCAAAAGTGGGTTAAAAGATTAAATACTAAAAAATAAAACCATA
Source organism: Phacochoerus africanus (assembly GCF_016906955.1). Taxonomy (NCBI): domain Eukaryota; kingdom Metazoa; phylum Chordata; class Mammalia; order Artiodactyla; family Suidae; genus Phacochoerus; species Phacochoerus africanus. The sequence continues at coordinate 105,937,576 of NC_062548.1, read as the reverse complement.
GGGAGTTCCCAGTAACGAGCCCAACTAGTATCCATGAGGCACAGTGGTAACGAATCCAACTAGTATCCATGAGGCTGCAGGTTTGATCCCTGGCCTTGCTTAGTGGATTAAGGATATGGTGTTGCCGTGAGCTGTGGTGTAGGTCACAGATGTAGCTCAGATCTGGTGTTGCTATGGCTGTGGTGTAGGCCAGCAGCTGCAGCTCCAATTCTACCCCTAGCCTGGGAACTTCCATATGCCACAGGTGTGGCCCTGATACAAAAAGACAAAATAGGAGTTCCCGTCGTGGCTCAGTGGTTAACGAATCCAACTAGGAACCATGAGGCTGCGGGTTTGATCCCTGGCCTTGCTCAGTGGTTTAAGGATCCGGCATTGCCGTGAGCTGTGGTGTAGGCTGGTGGCTATAGCTCTGATTAGACCCCTAGCCTGGGAACCTCCATATGCCGCGGGAGCGGCTCAAGAAAAGGCAAAAAGACAAAAATAATAATAATAATAATAATAATAAAATAAAACCATAAAAGTTTAGAATTAGTGAATATCTATTTTGTCTCTGGATTTCAAATATCTTTTTAAGTGAAAAACCACTGGAAGAAATCACAAAGGAAAGAGTTAGCAAGTTCATCACATCACAATTAAAAATTTTCCCAAGAAGTTCCCTAGTAGTTAAGGATTACTATTAGAAATGACCTAGTAGTTAAGGATTTGGCTCGGGTCACTGTTATGGCTCAGATTTAATTCCTGGCCCAGCAACTTATTTATGCATGCTGTGGGTATGGCCAAAGAGAAAAGTTTTCCCAATGTAAAAATATTTTCAACAAATTCAAAGATCAATAACCAAATTGGGAAAATTCCTATAAAAATATTACACAAGTTCAATGACATATAAATAGTTCATAGAATCAATAAAAAGGAAACTTCTGAAACCCCAGTAGAACATAGGCAAAGAACACAAACAGACAATTTACCAAGTAAAATTATAGCTGGCTAATAAATGGAAGGAAAGGTTGAAGCTCAAAGGAACAATGATTAAAACAAGGAGCAGTGCTTGCTTTGGTAGCACATATGCTAAAATTGGAACGATGCAGAGAAGATCAGCATGGTCCCTGTGCATAGATGACACACAAATTTGTGAAGTGCTCCATATTTCAAGAAAAACAAAAACAAGGAGCATTATTTTTTGACTACCTAATTGGCAAATAATAAAATAACTAACTAATAGTATCTAGTTCTAATGAGTGTGTGTGTAAATTGGTGGAGGCTTTTATGAAAATTATTAGTTAAAATGCAGTAAAAGTGTTAAAATGTTCATACCCCTAATGGGCTCCCTATTCTTTGGTTGGATGTGACCTCCTTGGTAAGAGTAAGATACAGTGACCTAAACAGGTCACAGAAGCCAACAGGAGAATGAGTTCTGTCATCTCCCAGTTGATTCCAGGTAGAATGACTGTGGAACAGGTGAATCAGTGTGGATGCTCTGACAGCACCTTTGCTTAGCACACTCCCTTTTATTTGTCCTTTGTCCTCTGTGCATAGCCCTCTCTCAAAGTCTGACCCAACCTCTTTTCCAGAGCTAGACTGTGTTGCTTCAGCCTTGATTACTTCATTTTGAATATGTATTTTTAAAATTATGATTCCATTAACATGAGAAGCAGGGGTTGGGGCCCCTCAATTAAGGCAGCAGATGTAACTGCACAGCTTAGCTCTAGCTCAACCCTCACACTAATGGTTTGAACTCCAGCTGTGTTTTGGGCTGACTTGTAGCCTTAGGAATGTAAATACTTCAGTTTCCACCATGTATATTGCTTATGGTTCATATATCTGATCCAAAACATGTTTTCCCAAATACACTAATTTAGGACACTGCACATTATACAGTGTGTTTCCAAGGATATACAAGCATATTATTATAACTTTTCAAATCCTCTGGTCAAATATACTTTGTATACTTGTTACTTAATTGAATATATTGTCTCTCTCCAATACAGTAGATTTCCATTTGGGTTTAATACTACTAAAACATTTTAACACAGTAATTTCATATTTAGGAGTTTATACTAAGGAAATAATCTGATACACACAGAGCTTTAAATAAAAAGCATTGTATTTCAATGTATTATTTTATATTAAAAAATTATAAATACAACATAAATTTCTAACATGGGTGAATGGGTAGGAAAACTCTGGCATATTTGTAGGACAGAATATTATATAAGTTCCTGTCGTGGCTCAGTGGTTAACGAATCCACCTAGGAACCAAGAGGTTGCGGGTTCGATTCCTGCACTTGCTCAGTGGGTTAAGGATCCAATGTTGCCGTGAGCTGTGGTGTAGGTGGCAGATGCAGCTCAGATCCCACGCTGCTGTGGCTCTGGTGTAGGCCAGAGGCTACAGCTCAGATTAGACTCCTAGCCTGGGAGTCTCCATATGCTGCGGGAGCAGCCCAAAAAATGGCAAAAAAGACCAAAAAAAAATTATATAACCATTGAAAATAGTATAGCCACTTAGAAAAAATTTTGAAGGCTAAGGGAAAGGGCTTATAAAAATGTTAAAAGCAAAAGGGAAAAAAAGGAGGGCAGAATCAAAAACATCTTTAGTGTAATTTCAACAATATAAATATCTGCATTTATATTCATAGAACAAAATAGAAGGAAACGTGTCCAAATGTTAATGGTTATAGTAAAGTAAAGAAATTTGGGGTAGCTCTTTTTTTTCTTCTTTATTTTTCTCTGTAATGGAAATAATTTAAGAAAATGAGTTATATGACCAAAGAAATTCTAATGAAAAAATGATGGGAACCAGTCCTGCAGTAATCGGTTTCATCATCAAAACTGTCATTGAACGTTTTCTAGGCTTTGTAAGTCCTGTTTGAGCCTCAATCTCTTTTTACCACTGAGGAATGTTTCTTTAACACCAGAGACGTTAACTCTACTAGACCAGTGGTGCATAGAGGGATGGCTAATATACATTTCCAGCACACTAAGCTCCATATCAGCATTGATAGTGCCCTGTAAGAATGACTTTAAGGATCAGCTTCTGCGGGGAGTGTAGAGGAGTAGACTTGGGGAATTTATCCTTGACCGTTCCAATGACTTGCCTACTTTGTGTTTTAAATCACTACATTGAATGGATTCCAGTGAATTAATCCATTGTATTGGATTAATAAAGAGGTCTAAAATTAGAAAGCTGGCAGCTGGCAGCAAGACCATGTTCCTTCCATAGCAACCCTGCTTTAGGGGGAAACCAAAGCAAGTACCTTGGCATCCTTGCTATTATGCCCTACTTCAAAATACTGGGCTTTTGCTCCTATAGAGAGAGCCTTTAGTCAGGTGTGGCAGGCATTTGGCATACTTTGTAGCGGTTTCTCAAGTCTTGGCGTTATGACTTTGTAGAGTTCTCAAGGCACAGGCCGAGTCCTCTGAATTTGCCTCATCATAGTCTTCTCACCATAATAATGGACAGAAAGGAAAGAGATGTCTGTGTAAAAAAACAAGTCAGAACAACTCACATAATTTATGAAAATTTAGTTTGAGGGCTCTTTGGTGGAAAAAATAAATTGGAAGACATTGACCAAAATTCAACTTGAGAAGAGTTAAGAAGCCAAGAAAGTAAAGGAAATTGAGAAACAGACATTAAGAGCAGGAAATAGGAAGAATTCGGACCCCTCTCCCCTATTTCTTTGAGCCTAAGATGCCCTCTGTGGTACCGTAGGCTTCGAAGTACAAGTCTTCCCTGAACCTGCCTCCAGTGGGAGCCCGCCTCCAGCGGCAGGATGGAGGGATCATAACCTCTCTAGAGCAGCTTCATGAAAAAATCAACGAGATGAGGAACGTGTTCAACTCGCTGGAGAACAAGGTAGACACCCATTTCTAACCCTGGGGGTGGGCTGTGGGCTGTCAAATAAGAAAGCAGAAGAGACAGCAGAAAAAAGATGCTAAGTTCATGTTTTCAGAGTATTTTTTATTCACAAAGGAATGGCCTGTTGGTACCAGAAAACCAGTCTGTAGCACCTAAAGATCTTTAAGAGCCCCAAGTATATTAAAAGTGACATGTTGTCTCAGGTGTGTGGTTGTACTCACTACGGCAGCCCCTCTCTGGCTGATCAGTGGTTGTGAAGCTATTTATAAGGCAGTAGCGTTACTCCCATGGCAGGTATCTAAGGGGCTCAAAGTAATATATGGACAGGAAATGGCTCATAGCTCAAAATGCTTTCAGGATTCCCAAAGTCCCTATAAAGTGGCTATTAGGGACATGTATTGAGAGTTCTTAATTTTTTGATAGCTGGAGTTCTATAGGTGAAGAAAAATCCTTTCCCCTAGAACCCTGCCGCTGCCTTTAGGCTCCTGGAGAAAATTCTACACCTAAGGGAGCAGGTGATATGAAAATGAAACCTATTTCTGTTGGAATGTGGTTCCCTTTTTTTTTTTTCAAGCAAGAAATATGAGTGAATATTGGGTTTCCTTCCTTCAATTTAAAAACCTGCCTAGGAGTTCCCATTGTGGCTCATGGGTTAAGGATTTGACATTGTGTCTGTAAGGATGCAGGTTTGATCCCTGGCCTCGTTCAGGGGGTTAAGGATCTGGCATTACCACAAGCTATGGTAGGTCACAGATGTGGCTCAGATGCAGTGTTGCTGTGGCTGTGGCACAGGCCTGCAGCTGCAGCTCCAATTTGAACCCTAGCCTGGGAACTTCTATATGCAGGTGTGGCCCTAAAAAAACTTACCTATATTTTGTTTTGATATTATATTGCCATCAATTTCATTTTGCTTGCAGAGGATGAATTCATATAATGAAAATGACCAGATCAAATGTAGTTGATCTGATGATTTAACCCATCCTGATGACTTAATTAGGACATGTGCTAAAATCTATCACAGAGATTATTAAAATTAAAAATGACCAAAACGAAAAACAGATTGCTTACACTCTTTCTAATCTTTCAGCTCTGAACACTTGACAGGTCCTATATTTTTTCTCTAAAAGATCTCTTATTTCCCCTGCCTCCTAGCCGTTGAAAGAAAATTTCACGAAGTACAGTGAACCACAAAACCATATTTTGAAAATATGGTATAAGAGAATAAGTCATTTTATAGTTGGAAGTGCCATTGCAAGTTGGAACCATTTGGATAACCAGATTCAAAAAATGTTTAGGATACTCATTTGAAGAAATTTCGTTAAGGTACTTGGACTTTAATTTCCATCCCTTTAAAATAAGTATACTTGGTAGATACTTTTCATTACAGAATAAACCTAAAAAAGTTCTGTTTTAAAAAAACAATCTGGAGCTAAGCATTCCTCTGCTTAGCAGACTGTAAGATCATAAATATCAAGAAAGTAATTTTATTATCTTACGGTTATAATTCTTAACTTTCCGTCTGTTAAAATGTTTTTTTTTCCATTTGTTTAATAAATAAAACTGAACTATAGAAGTGCTCCATTTTCTCCACATTTCTGTTTGTGCTTAACTTAAAGGGGGAGGAGAATTAAAATTGCTACTGATTTGCTACTTAAAGGGGGATTTGCTACTCAAAGGGGGAGAAGAATTAAAATTTCTCGAATAACTTTTATGGACCAAGCATACACCATGGCAGTCACCTTCCTACATTTATTCATTTAATTCTCTGTGAAATGTTATCACAGCTATTTTATGGATAAGGAAACTGCTACAAAGAGGCTAGCCAACTTGCCTGAGGTCTTTGTGTTTGTACAGAGTGCTATCTGACTCCAAAATTGACACCCTTGCCATAGTTGGAAGTTGATAGAAGAAAAAATCCATGTGTATATTTATATACAACCAGGTGTGACAGCCAAAGATGATTCACATCGTTATCAGCATGCTGAGCTTCTATCACTACCATCTACCATTGCAACTATTTCCTGACAATGGAAATGTCATTATCTTCTTTTCCATGACATCATCAAAGCACATTAAAAAAAACAAAAACAAAAACAAAACTTCTTCCTTTTCAAAGAAATATTCAGATCTGCTTATTTATTTCTCTTTTTATCATTTCGTTTTTTTTTTGTCTTTTTTTTTTGAGGGCCACACCCACAGCATATGGAGGTTCCCAGGCTAGGGGTTTAATTGGAGCTGTAGCTGCCAGCCTACACCACAGCTATAGCAACGCCAGATCCAAGCCACATCTGCGACCTACACCACAACTCATGGCAACACCGGATCCTCAACCCACTGAGAGAGGGCAGGGATGGAACCCACAACCTCATGGTTCCTAGTCAGATTCATTTCCGCTGCACCAAGAGGGGAACTCTTCATTTCAGTTTTTTAAGGAAAAAAAATAACTGAATTTCTTCAACATTCCTTTATTCATGGGATTCAAAGAGTTACGAATCAACACTGTCTTTCACATGCATATGTTTCTTTTCAAGTAAATCTCTTTTTAGTCAAAGGTGTTAGAATAAATAGCAGCTTGCAGGAGTACTTGTAAACAATTAATTCCTTGCTTCCTTGTCACTATCAAGCTTCAGTATATGTGATATAAAGAAGACCTTCTTTTCCCTAGATGAATGGGACCTTCAGTTGTCTAAACTTTAGTCTACTAGTAAATGAGGTCTGTGCACGTTCAAGAGCCTCGTTTCTCAAACACAAGAAACATCCAAGGGATGGGTGGTGCCATGCATAATAATTGAGAGCAAATTGAATTTATTCTTTGTGTGTTATTTAGTTGCAGGCCCTAGCCTCTGAACTCAAAACTGGCTTCACAGAAGCAATGCAAGAACTGTCAAGAATTCAACATGGAGAATATGCTTTGGAAGAGAAGGTTAAGAGCTGCAGATGTTCCATGGAAGAAAAAGTTACTGAGATGAAGAATTCATTAAACTATTTCAAGGTAGGCCTCTCTTCTCTTTCCCTGCTGAAGAGAGATTCTGGGTCCTTGTAACAGGAGTAGAAAATTTGCCGTTTTGCAAAGCAGCCAAATGTAAGAATTTCTCTCTAGCCCATTCGCTAATTTTCGTGGAAAACTATTTCATGTTTCACTTTCTTGGATTTCTGTGTTAGAATTAGAAGCTACAATAGAAGTAAAATTCTTGTGTCTCATTCATTCATTCATTCATTTAAGAAATATGTGAAAAAAGCTTACTGTGTATCAGATATTATGTTACATACTTTCACTCCATATACCAGATTATATACATATTGATTCTTAATTTTTAGGAAGAGCTGAGCAATGCTATGTCAATGATCCAGGCTATCACTTCCAAACAAGAAGAAATGCAACAGAAAATTGAACAGCTTCAACAAGAAAAGCGAAGAGAATCTCGAAAAGTGAAAGCCAAGTGAGTGTCTTACCAAAAAAATTGACCAGGAGTTTCCTGACAGTGCAGTGGGTTAAGGATCCAGCATTTATCACTGCTGTGCCTCAGGTCACTGCTCCAGTATGGGTTTAATCTCTGGCCTGGGAACTTCTGAAAAAAAAAAAAAAAAAAGTTTAGGAGTTCCCGTCATGGCGCAGTGGAAACAAATCTGACTAGGAACCATGAGGTTGTAGGTTTAATCCCTGGCCTCGTTCAGTGGGTTAAAGATCTGGTGTTGCTGTGAGCTATGGTGTAGGTTGCAGACATGGCTTGGATCTGGCATTGCTGTGGCTGTGGTGTAACTCAGCAGCTACAGCTCTGATTTGACCCCTTGCCTGGGAACCTGAATATGCTGCAGGTGTGGTCCTAAAAAGCAAAAGCAAAAAAAAAAAAAGAATTAAAAAAAACGTTTAAAAAAATTTTGACCAAAGGAAAATCCATAAGCAATAGCTTATACAGAGGCACCAGGGACATCTTACCAACTATTGGTGCATAGCTGGCTGAACATTGGGCTCCAAGGGTCAACATGTGATAGAAGTTATGCAGCATAAAATTTGGTTAATACTAAAAAGGAATGATAACTATCATGCAGAAAATACACTTAATACAATAGGAAGTTAAATGAAAATGATGTAAAGTGGCATGTTGAATTTGATTTTTAACTGTAAAAATATGTAAAATAACAACTAGAAAGATATATTTAAATTATGACTGTTGTGTAAAGACAGTGATTTTCCTTAGTTTTCTGAAATTTCTCTAACATTACTGTTATTTTAATTCGACCATTGCAAATAATTTTTTTTAACCACATGGGATTTTTCTTCTTTCATATCAATTTGTTCCTTTTTTTTTTTTTTTTTTCTTTTTAGGGCTGCATCCTTGGCATATGAAGGTTCCCAGGGTAGGGGTTGAATTGGAGCTGTGGCTGTCAGCCTACGCCACAGGCACAGCCACAGCCATAGCAACACAGGACCCGAGCTGCGTCTGCAACCTACACCACAGCTCACAGCAATGCCGGATCCTTAACCCACTGAGCGAGGCCAGGGATGGAACCGGCAACCTCATGGTTCCTCGTTGGGTTCGTTTCCACTGCGCCACCACAGGAACTCCTAAATAAATTTATGTTAAACAATATCTTAACCAGGTTGAATCAAGTAAAGTTTCACCACTAAACACACATAATCCTCATTGTTATAGGTTTTGATATTATCGAATTTAAAATAGAAATATAGCAATAATATTTGTATGACCCTGGAGAACTCTTTATTGTTTTCAGTTGAGGATCTTTTCCTTCCTGGTAGCTTTGTGTTGCTTTGTGGAAAATGTAAATCATCCCTAGCAAATCGTCATTACTGCAAACCCTGTAAAAATCTTGACACAGGGAAGCTAGTAACAGACAAATAAGAGTGTATACATTACAATTAGAAGGTAATTTGTAGATATTTGAATTTTTTTCTCCAGCTTTAGTTATGAATTATGTTAAATCATGTGAACTGCTGGCATTTCACTGTTTTTAATTTACAAAAAGAGCAACACTGTATGGTTCAACACAATAGTTGAGACATTTCCCTAAATTATTCTGAACTGATTTTCTTCTTAACCCCTTGTGTATTAAGACTCTTTTCCCCTTCCCTAGGAAAACTCAGAAAGAAGAACATGGCTCACAGCCCGGACCTGCTCAAGCACAAGGAAGTCCTTTCCGTTCCATCAACATCCCTGAGCCTGTTCTTCCAAGTGAGGACTTTACAAACCTTCTGCCTTCTCAGGCCTATGAAAAAGGTACAGTTCACACATGGTATTGAATTAGCTGAGTATTTTTTCCTTGGTTCCTTGGACTTTAGTAACATTGAGAATAGGCTCACAACTTCCTTCCCTATTAGAGGAAAATGGGATATTGCTCAGATTTTTTCCTTTTACAACTGGAATTTAGAAGAGTCCAGAGGATCTAAGAGACTGGGAAAGTCGACCCAATTTTAAAAGACTTTCTTTTGGGGTAAAATATGAATTTGGATATTCTAAATTTCAAATGGATTAAAAGTTAGAAATTGTACAATATTACTGTATCAAACATAGGAGAAAAAATGTTTTAAAAATTATTCACTCTAGGAGTTCCCATTGTGGCTCAGCTGGTTATGGACCTGACATAGCCTCCATGAGGATACGGGGGTTCAATCCCCGGCCTTGCTCAGTGGGTTAAGGATCCACTGTTGCCATAAGCTGTGGCATAGGCTGCAGACGCAGCTCAGATCTGGTGGTGTTGTGGCTGGGGCATAGGCTGTAGCTGAGCTCCACTTTAGCCCCTAGCCCAGGAACTTCCATATGTTCCAGGTGCAGCTGTAAAAAGAAAAAAAAATTCACTCTAATAAATTGTTTTATTTTCTACTTCTTAATTCTTGTCTCTCTACATAGACATAAAATTGTGTTTTCTTTTTTTTTCCAGCAAAGATTTCACTAATATGAGAAAGTCATATCTGCCCTAACTGGCAAGCAGTGAAAAATGAGCTGGTGTTGTTTGTGGACTGAAATAGCTGCAGTCACATCCCTTATCTGAGAGATGATAGAAGAGATGTTAGAAAATAATTGCATAGGGCAGGGCTGAAGAAAACTGGCTTCCAAGGGATGTCTGTAACTATGTTCAGTTACATCTTTGCTGCATCTTTGTATCCGCAACAACTTACAGCAAAGTATTTTATATACAGGAGCATGAATTGTAGATACTAACAGTGTTTAGACGAATTTTTCTCTTTTGGGGGGTTTTCATGTACAAAGTCTCCAAAAGAGGCTCAGTGACGACTCAACCAATTGTTAGCTCCTCAAGGGCAGGACTGGTGGTTTTCTGTCCTTTTGGCTTAAGAAACAATGTGGCTCACGTATTGATAGGCAATAAATATGCTTTGGATAACTGAATTTAAAATCAGGAAGTTCCCGTTGTGGTGAAGTGGAAATAAATCCAACTAGTATCCATGAGGATGCGTGTTCAATCCCTGGCATCGCTCAGTGGGTTGGGGATCTGGCGTTGCCATGAGCTGTGGTGTAGGTCACGGAAGCAGCTCGGATGGGGCGTTGCTGTGGCCGTGGTGTAGGCCAGCAGCTATAGCTCTGATGCAATGCCTGGCCTGGGAACTTCTGTATGCCTTGGGTTTGTCCCTACAAAAAGTGAAAAAAAAACCTAAATAAAACAGCTTTTTTTTTTTTTTTTTGGTCTTTTAGGGCCATACCTGCAGCATATGGAAGTTCCCAGGATAGGGGTTGAATGGAGCTACAGCTGCTGGCCTACACCACAGCCACAGCAATGCAGGATCCAAGCTGAGTCTCCGAACTACAACACAGCTCAGGGCAAAGCCAGATCCTTAACCCACTAAGTGAAGCCAGGGATCAAACTCATGGATACTAGTGGGTTTCATTACCACTGAGCCATGATAAGAACTCCTCAAATGGCTTTTAATTGGTATTAACTTCAAAGTACAGATTTGCTTTTTTATTTTTACTGTTCTTTTTTTTTTGGCTGTGCCCACAGTTTATGGATGCTCCAAGGCCAGGGATCGAATCTGTGCCACAATAGTGACTTGAGCTGCTGTTGTGACAGTACCAGATCCTTAACCCACTGCACCACAAGGGAACTCCAGCTTTTTTATTTTTAGGTGGTACCCATGTGAGTAGTTATTTTAGAGACTCAGTAGGTGCAGCCTGGGAAAATTCACTTGATCCATCCAGGGAGTGGGTTTATTGCAGGTGGCTCTTCTTTTGAGCACGACCTAAATGAGTGATCTTATTAAGGAAGCATACAGAATCGGATTGGAAAGCAAAGGTCAGATCAGTGCCAAGTCTGGAGCAGATGATTATATTCACAAGATAAAAGATTAAAAGTTGTATTTGCAAAGTGCCGAGATGGATTTAAATTAGCCGTTTGGTAGCAAATTCTCCATCCTTCCTTGTTATGTAGGTTTGGCTTATATAACACAGTTTATTCTACAGAATTGCTACAGAAATTTTGGAATAATGTACCACAGTAAGACCTTCTGGATACGATCTGGTGGTAGGTTATGTTAAAACTCAGGGTCAAAGGATCAAACTTTTAGAAAGAGTTAGCTTACTCACTATTAATTATAAAGTGGTGCCACTGTTATCTACTGACCCCCAATTCAGTATCTTAAAATGGCAAACATTATGTCAGAGTTTGTCTGAATAAGGAATCTTGCACAGCTTAGCCGGAGCCTCTGGCTCAAGGTCTCTCATGAGATTGCAGTCAAGGTGGCTGTTCCACGACCCATTCATCCTTCCCCCATCCATTCATTTACCTACCCTTCCCTCCATGCATTCACCCCAGGGACTGATTTAGGAGGTGGGATGTCACAAAACAACAAAAATTCCTACCCTCATGGAGCTCTTGTTCTGAAGGAAGCAAACAATGAACAAGTCAAACAAACTATGTAGTATGTTAGATAGTAATACGAAGGCAATAAGGAAACACAGGTGTAATTTTAAAGAAGGTGCCAGGTAAAGACCTGAAAGAGGTGAGCATGTTTGTTTATGGATAGAGGAGGTGGCAAGAGAACAGCCTCAAGGTCCTGGTAGGAACATAACCGATGTGTTCAAGGAATAGCAAGACCAGTGGGGCTAAAGCAGAATGAATAGGGAGACAAAAGGAGATGAATTTTTATTATTATTATTATTATTTTTTGTCTTTTTGCCATTTCTTGGGCCGCTCCCACGGCATATGGAGGTTCCCAGGCTAGGGGTCTAACTGGAGCTGTAACTGCCAGCCTATGCCAGAGCCACAGCAACGAGGGATCCGAGCCGCGTCTGCAACCTACACCACAGCTCACGGCAACGCCGGATCGTCAACCCACTGAGCAAGGGCAGGGACCGAACCCGCAACCTCATGGTTCCTAGTCGGATTCGTTAACCACTGCGCCACGACGGGAACTCCAGGAGGTGAATTTTTAAAAAGAAAGAGGACAGCAGACGGGGCGGTGGGGGGCAGATATTTCAGAGCCTTAAGATCATTCTCAGACCTTCAGCCTTTGCACTGAAATGGGAAGCCACTGGAGGGCTAAACAGAGGTGCAACAGGGTCTGACTTACATTTTAATTAATTAATTAATTAATTCTTTTTATGGCCACACCCGTGGCATATGGAAGTTCCCAGGCTAGGCATGGAGTCAGAGTTGCAGCTGCCAGCCTACACCACAGACACAGCAATGCCAGATCCAAGCCACATCTGTGACCCACTCCACAGCTTGCAGTACCACCTATTCTTAACCCACCGATCGAGGTCAGGGATCAAACTGGCATTCTCAAGGACACTATATATTGGGTTCTTAAGCCACTGAGCCACAACCGGAACTTCTAATTTACAATTTAAAACCATCATTCTGGGAGTTCCAGCTGTGGCACAGTGGGTTAAGAATCCAACGGCAGCAGCTCAGGTCACTGCAGTGCCTCAGGTTTGATTCCTGGCCCAGCAAAGTTGGTTAAGGATCTAATGTTGCACAGCTGTGGGCTCAGATTCAATCCCTGGCCTGGAAACTTCCACATGCAGGGGTGGGCAGCCAAAACTAATAAAAGCATCCTTCTAGCTCTGCTCAGTATTACTATCCTCACCAGCATAGTTAAACAATAATATAGCTCTTACTGTATGCAGTTTAGAAATATTATCTGATTTCATTCTGATGATCATCTATGAGGTAAATACCACTTGTTATATCTTTTTAAAAGTAGAAAAATAGCACTTGCTACACTATATTGTAGTTTTTCTCTTTTTACTGCTCTTGCTCCCCCAGTAAAATGTGTGCTCTGTCAGTCTGCCCTAGTCCCTAGCTCATAGAGGGGGCCAGTCTGTGATAGTAGAGTGAATATTGATTGAAAGTTTTCCTTCCTCTGCAGCCCAAGAGTCCAGATCCATGCATGTAGGAGACAGTAATGTGAAGGGAATGATGGGTCCTGGTAAGTGGCTCTGCTTTGCATTCTCTTTTCTTCTAGTAATTCCAGGCTTTCCCTTCATCTACCTTTCCTGCTTCTACTCCCTCAGTCCCAAAGCAGGCATGAAAGAACTCAGGCAAGACAAAGCACTATGGTAACCAAGAGTCCAAAATACATGCTGGCATAGGTCAGTGACTCAATGAAACCCAAAGAGAGAGAAGGGGTAGGAAAGCTTAAGACAAAACCAGAATTCTTAGTTCCATTGGGCTCATTTCAATTACCAATGAATTAACATTTGCTGAGAGCTCCCAGGTGTAGGCAGCATGACATACATTTTCTATGGACCACACATTTCATAGTTTATGCAATTTAGAAGTTATTTAAGAGATAATCCACCAGAATTTTCTAAACTATTTCATCTTCCCTCCTTCCCTTCCTCCTGTCTTTTAGAAACTTACCATCATCAGGGTCAAGAAGGACAAATTCCAAAATAAGACATTGTCTTTGGCACCCTTCTTCCTCCTCTGTGTTTTCTTTCCTGGCGTGCTCTCCTGAAAGGAAGCAGATATGAGGAATCAATACATACTGCTATAAATTAATGACATTATTTTATAAATTTATTTTTTAAATGTCCTTATTTAGTAGGGATTTTAAACAAAGGGTAAAAACTGAATAGACTAGAAACAGAAAGGTGATACAAAGCCATCCTGAGAAAGAAAAATGGAGCTGGAGGAATCAGGCTGACTTCAGACTATACTACAAAGCTACAGTCATCAAAACCATATGGTACTGGCACAAAGATAGAAATATAGATCAGTGAAACAGGATAGAAAGACCAGAATTAAACACATGCACCTATAGTCAACTAATCTATGACAAAGGAGGCAAGAACATACAATGGAGAAAAGACAGTCCCTTCAATAAGTGGTGCTAGGAAAACTGGACAGCTATATGTAAAACAATGAAATTACAACACTTCCTAACACCACACACAAAAATAAACTCAAAAGGGATTAAAGACCTAAGAATAAGACTGGATACTATAAAACTCTTAGAGGAAAACATAGGCCAAACACTCTCTGACATAAACCACAGCAATATCTTCTCAGATCCACCTCCTAGAGTAATGATAATAAAAACAAAAATAAACAAATGGGACCTGATTAAACTAAAAAGTTTCTGCACAGCAAAGGAAACCCTAAACAAAATGAAAAGACAACCCACAGAATGGGAGAAAATCTTTGCAAATTAAGTGACTAACAAGGGATTAATCTCCAAAATATATAAACACCTCCTGCAGTTCAATACCAAAAAACCAAACAACCCCATCAAAAAATGGGCCAAAGATCTAAACAGACAATTCTCCAAAGAAGATATACAGATGGCCAAAAAACACATTAAAAGATGTTAGATATCACTAATTATTAGAGAAATGCAAATCAAAACTACTATGAGGTACCACCTTACGCTGGCCAGAATGGCCATCATCAAAAAAATCTACAAACAATAAATGCTGGAGAGGGTGTGGATAAAAGGGAACCCTATTACACTGTTGGTGGGAATGTAAATTCATGAAACCACTGTGGAAAATAGTATGGAGATTCCTCAGAAAACTAAAACTAGAATTACCATTTGACCCAGCAACCCCACTCCTGGGCATCTATCCAGAAAAAACCATGACTTGAAAAGATACATGTATTCCAATGTTCACTGCAACACTATATACAGTGGCCAAGTGATGGAAACAACCTAAATGTCTATCAACAGAGGAGTGGATCAAGAAGATGTGGTACATAGGCACAGTAGAATATTACTCAGACATTAAAAGGAAGAAAATAAACGGCATTTGCAGCAACATGGGTGGACCTAGAAATTATCATGTTAAGTGAAGTTAGTCAGACAGTGAGACACTAACATTATATGCTATCACTTACACATAGAATCTTTAAAAAAAAGGACCCAATAAACTTTGCATAACAGATACTGACTCACAGACTTTGAAAAACTTATGGTTTCCAAAGGAGACAGGTTGGTGGGTAGGGGGATGGCCTGGGGGTTTGGGATGGAAATGCTATAAAATTGGGTTGTGATGATTGTTGTACAACTATAAATGTAATAAAATTCATTGAGTTAAAAAAAATAAGTACTCTCTGAAGAAGAGAGACTCCCATGGTGCTTCTAGGCTTTTCTGGAGATAAGCTCCTGTAAATGTTTAGGTTGACAACTAATTATGCATCTTTCTCATATACATTAAAATAAATAGTATTTGAAACAAATAAAGTTACAATAAATGTACATGCTGTAAAAAAAAAAAACAGAGAAAGGTGATCCTTTGCAACTGTGGAGACTCTAATCTTTGATATATATTTAATCCTCGAGGGATAGCTGTACCCAAGCAGAGGCATAATATTGAAGAGTTAGTAACAAACACAATTTTTAAAAAAATCAGAACTTGACGGCAGATATTATTTTTCAGGAATGAACCCAACAACTCCAGAAGCAGAAGAAAACCTTAAGTCTTGCCTCTCGGCTGATATCCAACCCAAGGGCCATATCCCATCTGGTGTGTGGAGGCAGCCTAAGGATGGTAAAGAATGGGGCGAGGAATACGTCACGAAAGACCACCCAGATAAACTCAAGGAAACTGTCCAGGGCAGACACAGCTCCTTGGAAAATGTTTTATGTGAAACCTCTTTAGCTGGTAAGTTCCAAGGGGAAAAGTAGGCTGAAAATGTAAAGAACAGAAAACCTAAGGGCTGGAATCCTTGCATCTTAGATGCGGTGGACCTATGAGATCACCCAGCCTCAGGTTTCCTTTGGAGATGAACGAAAGTCTTTAGAGGTGAAGGGACTCACTGGAGGTCACATGGCCACCTGGGTATCCATGACATTTGGTAATGTAGTGCTTTGAAAAAAAGGCATAAGGCTAGTGGAGAAGAGGGCAGAATTTTGTGATCTATTTTATCAATGATATAGAATGTTTAACACAAGAATCTTGTATCAGAAGTCCACCAACAAAATGTTAAGCACTGCAGTGGGGTGTGTTCTCTCTTCCTCCTTTTTTCCCTCCTTTCCTTCAAGTCACAGATTATCACTGGGTACTTACCATATCTCAGACAATGGCATTTCCCTCAAACTCTTGCCAAAGGCAATTATTTTGTGGCTGCTCCTGTGGCATACAGAAGTTCCCAGGGCCAGGGATTAAACCCATGCCCCCACAGAAACCTGAGATGCTGCATTTGGATCCTTAGCCCACTGTGCCACAGTGAGAACTCCTGTGGGAGGTAACTTTTAATTTTTTAAATTATCAAATATATGAAAAATTCAATAATACTAAGAGGTTTATTATGAAGACCAGCAGCAACCACTTTAAATTCTTAGGACAGTTTTTTTCTGGAGCTTGCTTCCATGTTTTAAAAAGAGATTATGAGATGTTCAACATTGTTAATTATTAGAAAATGCAAATAAAAAACTACAATGATGTACCATCTCATTCCAGTCAGAATAGTCATCATTAGTCTAAAATAACAAATGCTGGAGAGAGTGTGGAGAAAAGGAACCCCTCCTACACTGTTGGTGGGAATGTAAATTGGTACAACCACTATAGAAAACAATATGGAGTTTCCTCAGAAAACTAAATATAGAACTACCATATGATCCAGCAATCCCACTCCTGGGCCTATATCTAGACAAAATTATAATTTGAAGATACATGCACCCTTATGTTCATAGCAGCACTGTTCACAATAGCCAAGGCATGGATCCAACCTCAGTGTCCACTGATAGATGAATGAATTAAGAAATGGTACATATATACATTGGAATACTACTCAGCCATAAAAAAGAACAAAATAATGCCATTCACAGCTACATGGATGCAACTAGAGCATCTCATACTAAGTGAAGTTAAGTCAGAAAGAGAAGGACAAATATCATATGATATCACTTATATGTGGAATCTAAAATACAGCACAAATGAACTTATCTACAAAACAGAAACAGAGTCATAGCATGGAGAACAGACTTGTGGTTGCCAAGGGGGATGCAGGAGAGAGTGGGATGGACAGGGGATTTGGGGTTAGTAGAAGCAAACTATCATATTTGGAATGGATAGACAATAAGGTCCTACTGTATAGCACAGAGAACTATTTCCAGTCTCCTGGGATAGACCATGGTGGAAAATAATATATAAAAAAAGGATGTATATGTTTGTATGACTGAGTCACTTGGCTGTGTGGCAGAGATTGGCACAACATTGTAAATCAACTATAAAAACATAAAAATAAAACAAAGCAAAAAAAATAGTTTATGCTGCTATTTTTTTCTATCAGTATTTAACTGATAGTTAATCTACATAGAGTAAAATTCAAAAAGCTTAAACTTGGGAGTTCCTGTTGTGGCTCCGTGGGTTAAACCCGACTAGTATCCATGAGGACATGGGTTCGATCCCTGGCCTCACTCAGTGGGTTAAGGATCTGGCAGTGCTGTGAGCTGTGTGGTGTAGGTCACAGGTGCACCTCAAATCCCATGTTGCTGTGGCTGTGGCTAGGCCTATAGCTGCAGCTCTGATTCAACCCTTAGCCTGGAAACTTCATGAGCTTCATGTATGACCCCAGGAAGAGGAAAAAAAAACACCTAAATTCATTGTCCCTCAGGTCATGATACACAGACCTGGATAACATAATAAATATATTAGTAATTCTAATAGAAATATTACCCCAAAAAGTTCTCTCATGCTCCTCTCCAGGCAATACCACTCCCTGAACTTCACTCTGACTTCATCGTAAATTAGCTGTGTCTGTTCTTGACACCATATAAATAGAACATGACCATGTGTTGTCTTTTGTGTCTGGCTTCTTTCTCTCAACATAATGTGTTGTGTGTAATTCATTCAGTAGTTTATCCCTTTTTATTAATCATACTGAATGAATTTATCATAATTTGTCCACTCTGTTGCTAGATATTTGGATTGTTTCCAGTGTAGGGCTATTATGAAGAAAACTGCTATGAATATTTCTGTACGAGTCTTTTTGTTTTAATTTAATGTAAGCCCTCATTTCCCTTGGGTATATACACAGGAGTGGACTCTCTAGATTATAGGATAGGATTATGTTTAGCTTTAAAAGAAAATGTCAGGCAGTTTTCCAAAGTGGTTGGAACATTTTATACTCTTACCAGAAAAGCATAAAGGTTCCAGTTGCTCCACATCCTTCTCAATATTTAGGATGGTCAGTCTTTTAAATGTGAACCATTCTTATGGGTGTGTCCTGGTATCATATTGTAGTTTTAAGTTGCATTTCCCTGAGGACTAATGATGTCGAGCATCTTTTCATAGCTTATTGGCTATTGGCATAATTTCTTTTATGAAGTACCTATTTAGGTCCTTTGTCCACCTTATAAATTGAGTTACCTTTTTATTCTCTATTAATAGGATTTCTTAATATATTTTGGGTATGAGTGCTCTGTCAGGTAGATGTGTTGAGAATATTTTATTCCATTCTGTGGCTTGCCTTTCACTGTTAATAGTCTTTTGAGGAATAGATGTTTCTAATTTTAATGAAGTTCAACTTATCAATTTTTAACTTTTAAAAGAGTTTGTGACTGGGAGTTCCCTGGTGGCCTAGTGGTCAAAGATTAGCCCAGGAACTTCTGCTTACGGTGCAGGAATGGCCAAAAAAAAAAAAAAAAAAAAGCTTATGACTTACATATCCTTGTAAGAAATTTTTGCCTATTATAATGTTATAAAGATATTCTAGTATGTTTTCTTGTAAAATCTTTATAGTTTTAGATTTCACATGTCGGTCTATGACTTATCTTGAATAAATTTTGATGTGTGGTGTGAGGAAGGAGTTCAGGGTCTTTTCTTTTCCGATATGGTTATCCAGTTATTTCAACTCCATTTATTGAAGCTGAATTCCTTTCCATATTGAATTGCATAGAGAGAGTCAAGTGATCATAATTCTAGACTCTATAATCTTTATTCCACTTAGTAAAGAAGTGACATTGTGACAGTATTGATCTGCCAAGCAAAGACCATGGTATATGCTTCCCTTTATATAGGTCTTCTTTAACTTTTCTTAGCAATGTAACAGACAATACATCATTTCCTTTTTTTTTTTTTAAGCATTTTCCCTAGAGACCTCTGTTATCCTCCTCCATTCTGGCGCATCACACTGCTGCCCTCCTGAGACTTCTCGGTTTTCCTGGGAATTCTCTTCAAATTTCTATGTTAGATTCCTATTGGGGATTTTGGCAGGGGCGGGGGTTACATATCCTTCTTGGTTTCTTGGTTTACTTCTTGTTTTGATGGAACGAAAAGTAGTCCAGTAGCTTCCACATAACTGATCATTTAAATATAAAACCATGTTCCACCATGATTATGAATCAATTATTTCCTTGTCTTCTAACTTCTAATGTTGCTAATGAAAAGTCCAATACCAGTCTAATCTCCAGTCCTGATTGTTCTTCTCTCTGATAACTTTTAGGATCGTCTCTTTACCTTTGGTGTGCTAAAGTTTCACAGCAATGTGGTACACCTTACAATGACATGAGAGTCTTTTTCATTAATTACACTGAGGGCAATGGGCTCTTTCCTCTGGAAATATATCCCTGGTATTTCTTTCTATTATTTATTTGGTAATATCTTCTTATTCATTTCTTTCTTTTCTCTGAAACTTCTACTAAGGTGATGTTGGATCTCCTGGATTGATTTTTTCCACTATTATTTTTTCCAATATATCTTCTTTCTAGTTTTTTTGGAGGGGTGGGGTGGATAGGCAGGAGATTTCCTTGGCTTTATCTTCTAGTCTTTTTATTTTTTAAAGAAATGCCAAAAAGTTTCTTTTTTGGATTATTCTTTTTTAAAAAAAACAGCATCCTGAAATTATTAAATGCCAGAATTTTTTGGTAACTCTTTGAGGACATTCATTATAAAATTTTTTAAAAGTTTTCTTTTGTTTCTTTCATTCTTTCTACTTTATTCATTGTTCCCCCCTCCTCCTTTTAAAAAAAATACGTGTAAATGCTTTTTTCTTCTCTTTCTTTAAGGTGTAATTTTTTTTTCTTCCTTTTTTTGGCCACCCCACGGCATGTAGAGTTCCCAAGCTAGGGATCAGACCCGAGCCATAGTTGTAACTTACACCAAAGCTGTGGCAGCACTGGATCCTTAACCCACTGTGCTAGGCCAGGGATTGAATCTGCACCCTGGCACTACAGAGATGCCCCCAATTCCTGCACCACAGCAGGAACTTCTATGGTATAAGATTGATTCAAATGTCTGAGGATTCTTAGCTAATTATTTGTATTCAAGAAAGAGATCCTAAATAAAAAGAAACTTGATGGGAACTCCCTTATGGTGCAATGGGTTAAGGGCCTGGTATTGTTACTGCAGCAGCCCAAGTTGCTGCTGTTTGGTGGGTTTGATCCCTGGTCTGGGAACTTCCATGTGCTTGGGGGCAGCCAAAAAGAAAGAAACTTGAACATTCTGTGTTGGTCTAGCTTATCCTATAAGTGGGCTTCATTATCTGCTAATCAAGTGGAAAATTAACTTTTTGATAGGTGATCTCTTTTTTTGGCTGTGCCTGCACCTGTCCAAGCTGCTGAAGTGACAACACCAGGTCCTTAACCCACTGCACCACAAGGGATCTCCCCATAGGTGACCTCTTTATGTCAGTGTTTGAAGATATTTTTTGCTTGGGCAGTTTAGATCCTCCAGTCTGCTGTCTGAACAATATAAATCTGGCTGCTGGCATATCGGGACATGCAAGAGGAGGGGCTGAGGGGAGTGACACTGTTCAGTCTGCAAGCCTGTCTGAGTCCCTTTGTTCTCAGTTTAGCATCTCAGTTCTGCCCTTTACTATGTCGGATGCTTTTAGCCCAGACACCAGAGCCTGGGCTTCTCTAATTTTCCTCATTTCACATGGGATGGAAATGAGAAAGCCATCTGGCATAGGGTTGGGGACCTAGCGGTTCAATTGAACTTTGTGTAGACTATTTCTTCTGTTCAGCATTGCCCATTATTTGTACTTTCTGTGATGCCTGGGTGCCTCCAATCCGTGAGACTTTCTGCTTCTTGGCAGATTTCCCATCTGCAGATGAAAACACCAAAGCGTTCTGTGCCCTTTATTCTGCTAAAGTAATAATCATGTCTCTATTCTGTTTTCCATCTTCCAAAGACTTGAGTGTCGCTTTATATTGCTTTCAATATCTTTTTATTGCTTTCTATCTTTTAATAGGGTTTCAGGGAAGAGTGGTTAACAAAAATCCCCTCCTTGCTTTGTTTTTAAAGCTAAAAGACAGACTGTGGCTCTAGAACTGCTTGAATCAGAAAGAAAATATGTCATCAACATCTCTCTGATCCTGAAGATCAAGGCAACATTCCAGGGGTCAGATGGAAAGAGGAATTCCAAAGAGAGAAGGTATCCATGTATTCATTGCCTTTGCTTTTCAGATTGATTAAAATTTAAGGTAAGTTGTTTACTGTTTCCACTTTGGGAATCTGGGACCTGTAAAGTGTTCCAGAAATAGTCTTTGAAAAGAGACTAAGCAGTGACAGTAGGTCACAACCCCTGGCAAGTCTCCAATATAGATTTTGAGCAGATAAGAAAATGAGAGTAGTCTGGGGCTTTCAGTGTCCCTGATGTGTCTGTTACAAACCTAAAAGGGGAATAAAGACTACAGTGAGAGAGGGTGTTCCTGTCGTGGCTCAGTGGTTAATGAATCTGACTGGGAACCATAAGGTTGCGGGTTCAATCCCTGGCCTCGCTCAGTGGGTTAAGGATCCCGAGTTGCTGTGAGCTGTGGTGGAGGTTGCAGACGAGGCTCGGATCCTGAGTTGCTGTGGCTCTGATGTGGGCCGGTGGCTACAGCTCCGATTCGACCCCTAGCCTGGGAACCTCCATATGCTATGGGAGTGGCCCCAAAAATGGCAAAAAGACAAAAAAAAAATTAAAAACCATCAGACCATCCTCAGTGAAAATAAGGTTATGGTTACTTCCCATATCCATGATAATGCTATTCACATTAGTTATTTCCCAAGCTAACCCTTTTTTTTTTGTTTGTTTTCATAGCCCAAGAAGAGAAAAGCTTCAGCTCAGTATTCTTAGTGCAAATATGAAATCTCTGGTTCTAATTTTTGCACTGGTGCCCTTTTCCTACCTGGCATTAGATTTTCATCCTCCTTCTTCATGTGCTGTTTATTCTTTTTTTCTAAGCTTTCTGAAGCCTCCATGTGTACTTTATTTAAATAGACCAGCTGAATGAAATAGAAAACAGAATGAGATTATTCCTCTTCCCTATTGGTGTTTTTTCTCCCACGTGAACATGAAAATACATTTATTAACATTTACTCTTTCCCATCACAAACCACAAACCTTTAGAACTTTCCACCCCATTGAAAAGTCACCTGGGGGTGAAAAACACCATCCATCACAACTACCGACCTGATGCTCAAACCTCAGGTTGCCACGTCTTCTCAAACCTGTAAAAATAATATGTTAGGTTTTCCTTAGAAAAAAGGTGAATCACTCAGGAGACTCCTCAGGCTGTTTCAAGCCAGCCCAGCCCCAGGCCCGGCTGGAAAGGCCAGACGCTGCAGGGGCACAGCTGCCTGCTGAAGCCAGAGAGGAATGTGCGGGCTGCTGTCCAACTGTAGGAGGATGGTAGAAGTTGGAGTTCTTGGCTTTTTCTGGTCTGATTCACCCAGATAGAGCCACGACCTCAGGTTCAAACAGTCCTGTCTGAACCCTTGTTGGGAGGGCAAAGTCAGGTGGCAGGACTGCCAGTTAGTTTTATAAACTAAGCTACAGGGCCAGGGCCACCAAGAACTTACCAAACTTAAGGCTGCATGCTTCAGATCACCACCAGGTGGCACATGTTTCAATTATAGATCTTCTCACATCTGGTTACATCTTAAAGCTGAAGCTCAGGAGTAATTTTGACCTAATACTGAACTGGCACCAATTTGTTATTAATTTACAACTAAAACTCTATTTTCATTGATTGCTTTTCTTTTCTTTCCCATTGCTTAAGTACTGTATTGTGGGAATTGAAATTACTCTGAAGGCTTTAGAAAGAATAAACTACTCATGTTGCCATAATCTCACCCCTGGTAAGGAACAGAAAATAGGTGAGCACTTAACACGTTTGTCTTAATGAAAAAGTCATCTTAATGAAAAGGTCTGGCTCTAGGTAAAGTAGTGAAATAAATTGTGTCTCTGCTTCTTGCCTTTCTCCCTCCCGTCTCCACTTCCTAGCTCATCTATCTCCTCCACTCTTTGCCGATTTCAAATATTATCCTTATGAAATGAAAAAAAAAATTAAAGCATGTTTTCCATATTGGGTACAGAATCTACCACAATCATTGCTCTTTATATAACTGACATGCCTCCATGAAACTTGATGGGAGCATTAGCCTTTTCTGACCCCACCCTGAAACCTCACACTGTTACCCCAGCGGACAGAGGAGGCACCTGGACCCCAGTAGAGTTACCAGCTGTTCATCTCGGCAAGTACACTGGTCACAGCATAGCAGAAGACTTTCTTGAAAGAAAAGGGAAGGGAAGGGAAGAAGGGAGGGAAGGACAAAGAAAGGACAAGAAGAAAGGGAGTTCCTGTTGTGGCTTAGCTATAAAGAACCCGACTAGAATTCATGAGGATGCAGGTTCAATTCCTGGCCTCGCTCAGTGGGCTAAGTATCCAGCATTGCCGTGAGCTGTGGCGTAGCTTGCAGATGGGGCTCAAAGCTGTCGTGGCTGTGGCTGTGGCTGTGGAGTAGGCTGGCAGCTCCAGCTCCAATTAGCCTGGAAACTTCCATACGGTGTATGTGTGGCCCTAAAAAGCAAAAAAAAAAAAAGATAATCCAAGACATATTATATAACCTGTACTGAAAACCCATCACAAACTCAGATCTCACGAAGGTGCCCTAATATCTCTCAATGTCACACTATATTACCCAAAGTCACTGTCAGCCTCAGGGTGGGGCAGATGTGTCACATCCAGCGCTGTCACTGGTACAGTGTTTCACTCTTTCAGTTCGCTCAGTTGTGCTTTCCTCCATCAGCTGTATGGTCTTCTCCCAGTCAGACTGTCTCCCAGCCACCTTCCGAACTCCCTGTGGTCTGGACAGGGATTACTTAGCTCTTCTGAGCACAGGTCAGGGGGCTTTACTTCTGTGCTTAGAGACCAGCTGGCTCCACACCCGTGGAAACTCTTGGCTCAGGAGGCGGGGTGGGGAGTGGCAGAGGGAAGTGGGAAGAATCCTTGCATCTTTCCATGGGACGCTGGTTCTCCTACTCCAGCATTTATGTGTCTTCTCTGAGCTACAGCCATGGGGCAGTTTTCTTTGCTTGGAGATGGGTTGAAAAAAACCTCCTCTCAAACTGGCTTCCTTCCTACTGTTCTTAACAAAAGTCCACTTGTTTGGGATTGAAAAAAGCATCTCAATTGTCCACTGATTTACTCTGAGTAGACCCTGAGGAAATAGCCAAATAAGTTTGGCTCTCAGCCACTAGCAAGACATCATTTTCATCTTTGTTAAACTTGAGTCTCGAAAGCACAGGGGCCCTACTCTCAGTTCCTCTCTTACCAAGCTAGAGCTGAAATCCTTGCTTGACTCCACAAGACTCCATTTCTTCCTTCTTCCCTGTAGGCCTCTGAGCACCCCCGTCTCCTTCCTCTCATGATTCTCTTTCTGCCTCTCCTCTCCATCCCATCCTTCACTGACTTTTCTCTTCTTCCCTTCATTTCTTCTGAAAAAAATCAGACACACTGAGATGGGGGGAGAGGGATGTGAATGTTAAGGGGGCCCAGGAAAACTCCCAGGATTAACAGGCCAGGCCTAAACTGTAGCCTCCCTAACAAGACTCCACCCTTGCCCAGATTCCTCTTAGAAACTGAAGGAGAGGGGAAAAGAACACTTTAATCCCCTGAGCTTTCAGTTGCCAGCTTTAAACAAAAGCTTCCTTCCCTAAGCACAGTCTACTACCCAGAAGCTAAGAATAAGCAAGTGCCACCTTCGTGCCGTCCCCTGCAACATTAATTAGAATGAACTATATGCACATGAAGTGGGAATAACTTTAAACATTGAAAAAGATTGCCCTTAAAATTTCCATGGTCACATAAATAAGAGTGTGCCAGCTGAGCTTTAAAAAGGCCATTCAAGAGATGCACTGCTTACTAGTTCAATACACATTTGTGTGGGAGCCATCAGCAAAGGGGTCTCTTTATGTCTTTATGGTCTGATATCTGCTGTGAGGTCAACAATGACAAACTTTTTTTTTTTTTTTGTCTTTTTGCCTCTTCTAGGGCCGCTTCCCGCAGCATATGGAGATTCCCAGGTTAGGGGTCAAATCGGAGCTTTAGCCACCGGCCTACACCACAGCCACGGCAACGCCGGATCCGTAACCCACTGAGCAAGGCCAGGGATCGAACCGGCAACCTCATGGTTCCTAGTCGGATTCATTAACCACTGCGCTACGACAGGAACTCCAAACTTTTTTTTTTAATCCAAGATACAGACCTGTGACTCAGAATATTTTCAATGGGAAAATGGGTCCCCCTCCATATATTCTTGTAGAGCCTTTTCTTTTGTACACCTGGTTTGTGTTATCCTCTCTCTATTCTGTTTCAAGCCTCTTCCCTGGCTCTTTACGGTACCTTGTCCAGCAGCACCTGGATTTGCTTCATGCTCTGCAGGAAAGGGTCTTGAAGTGGCCACGCCAAGGAGTCCTGGGAGATTTATTCCTTAAGTTAACAAATGATGAGGTAAGCTTTTTTCTTTAAATCCTTTAAAAACTTGAATTTATGCACCTGTGTCTCCCTTGTCTGTTTCTCTTAATGAAGAATCTAGAATCAGGGAGTTTCAGGGTCAGGGGAACTCCTGAGATATAGTCTAACCTTCTTGTTCTAGAGATAATGAAATAAAGTTCAGAGAAAAGACTTGGCTGAAATCAGCCAGCTATCTAAACACTTATGGATCTGTGACTAGAACCCAAGTCCTTTAACTTCCAGTTCATCACTGTCCGCTGTACTATAATTGCCCCATTGAAATGCACAAGTGCGTGTGTGTGTTTGTATATAAATATATATATGAATGTACGAGTGCATATGTGTGTTTGTATATAAATATATATAAATGCACTAATATATACATATATGCGTATAAATATATGAAGGTTCATATATAATTTCATTTCTTTTTTTGGCCACGTCCACGGCATGTGAAAGTTCCCAGGCCAGGGATCGAACCTGCACCACAGCAGTGACCCAAGCCCCTGCAGTGACAATGCTGGATCCTTAACTTGCTGTGCCACAAGATAACTTCTAACAATTTCATTTCTTAAGAGATTTTTAAAAATGTGACGGGCAGCTATTTGTCTGGAATGTTTTTGTTTTCACATCCCTTGGAGAATGGATGCTAAGTTTTGAAATCTCTATAATGTTCTTCAAAGAAAATATTATCCAGACCACAAGTTGCAACCTCGGATGCTTACTGGCCCAGACAATGACATTAATGAGTGGAGGTGAATACTGAACTTACTACAGTGTGGACTGCTGGGAAGTCGGCTTAAGTGGAGCACATATGCTTTTCTACAATGAATAGTTACTCAGTTTTATCCAATTATTATGCAGGGAAGAAGGACTAGGGTTGCCTGGTCTTCTGACATTTTAAGGGGGAAATCCAGAATTTTTTGTGAAATCTTATTTCTTATTTTAAAAATATTGTATGAGCTAATAAAAATTGGTCTGCCAAGCCAGATTTTGCCTGCAGCTAACCTTTGTATATCAGTGATTCCCAACTGTGATTAATAACACAAAGTTTACAAATTATTTACTTGTATAGAGTAGATGTAATGCTATCCCTTTAATAGCCCTTTTACTAACTTGTATTCAGTATGCTTTCTTGAGCTGAGCATTGTTATGTTTTGGGAATATCACTCCGGAAGGTATTTTCCTAAGGGGGTATTCCATAGATGAATATGTACTCAGTAGAAAAGTTGAGAAATACTGGTCTATGAGGTGGGTTGGACAAAGTTCCTCAGTTTGATTTAGATGGCTGGAATGAAAAGAAATTTTTAAAATGTGCATTTTATCATTTAAAAATTTAAATTTTTTGTCTTTTTAGGGCCGTACCCATGGTATATGGAGGT
This sequence comes from Phacochoerus africanus, assembly GCF_016906955.1. Classification (NCBI taxonomy): domain Eukaryota; kingdom Metazoa; phylum Chordata; class Mammalia; order Artiodactyla; family Suidae; genus Phacochoerus; species Phacochoerus africanus. The sequence continues at coordinate 105,910,197 of NC_062548.1, read as the reverse complement.
TCCCAGGCTAGGGGTCCAATCAGAGCTATAGCTGCTGGCCTACACCACAGCCACAGCAGTGCGGGATCTGAGCTGTGTCTGTGACCTACACCATAGCTCGCGGCAATGCCGGATCCTTAACCCACTGAGTGAGGCCAGGGATCGAACTGGCAACCTCATGGTTCCTAGTCGGATTTGTTATCTCACTGACCCACGACGGGAAGTCCTAAAAATGTTTTTTCAACTTACATGCCCCTCTCCTCTGCTTTGGTTTATCATCTCACTTTCTCTCATTAAAGCAGGGCTATTGAGTTTTGGTTTCCAAGTCCACAGGAATATTTTCCTTAAAACCAAAAAGATCTTTTCACAGGTGATTTAAAAACCTAAAAGATATTAATAAACACATTAAATGGTTAAAATCTCTGGGAGTTCCCGTCGTGGCTCAGTGCTTAACGAATCTGACTAGGAACCATGAGGTTGCGGGTTCGATCCCTGGCCTTGCTCAGTGGCTTAAGGATCCGGTGTTGCCGTGAGCTGTGGTGTAGGTTGCAGACTTGGCTTGGATCCCGCGTTGCTGTGGCTCTGGCGTAGGCCTGTGGCTACAGCTCCGATTGGACCCCTAGCCTGGGAACCTCCATATGCCGCAAGTGCAGCCCTAGAAAAGGCAAAGAGACAAAAAAAAAACAAACAAACAAACAAAAAACTCTGAAAAGCAGTACTCCTTTTGATATACATGACTCTGTAAACATATTAGTTGTTATCATGCCTGTTTCCAGATTCTTACCATGCCTTTTTGTGTTTGTTTTTCAAGAATAATTTTTTGGATTATTATGTTGCTTACTTGAGGGACCTGCCTGAATGCATCTCTTTGGTTCATGTGGTTGTTCTGAAGGAGGTAAGCTAACTCTCTATACTGTCTTTTGATTACACTGTTAACTATATGATGTTGCTCATCCACCCAGGAAATGCAGCACATGCACTCTGAGCTTTTCTCCAGGCTGGGGAATGGCTTGAACAGAGGCACTGACACTCCTCCCTGGGGTTAAAGGAATCCAGCCAAGGATGAGTGCCTTTGCTTTGGTCTTTGCCCTGCCTTACTGACCTTCTCTGTTCCATCCCACTGGAAGTATAGACAAAGTAAACAGGAGTTTTAAGCAGAGATCTTCAGGCTGCAAGTTGCAGCCTGGAGGGGTTTGGAGTTTTAAAGCCTCAGACAATATGAATCTGAATATTAAACTCAAGTCATTCTGTGTTTGTCAGTTTATAAGATTATAAAAAGACTCTAGTCATGTTGCTTTAAGTATTGCTACCGCAGTGATATATTAGGTGCTCAATAAGGACACATGAATATATACCAATTCTAGTTATTTGAGGTGAATAGAAAGGAACTATATCAGAAGCTCTAAAGCTAAGAGTGAATCAAGTTTCACAAGAGGTGAGCACTATTCACTTTCTACTTCAACTTCTTACTGCTCCCAACCCAGGATAGTGCCTGCCATGCAGCACTCAGCAGATACTTGAGAAAGGGAAAGGAAGGGAAAGAACATGTAGAAAGTCCAACATGTTCCTGCTGCCTTGCCAGCTAACCGGTTTCTAATTATACTCCCTTCCCCACTCTCATGAGGCTCCAATCCACCCTAGTGCCTGTTAGTAAACCACTGTAAAGATGACCTGAAGAACTTTATTATTGAATTTAGTCAACTCAAATATAATTTATTGAGTGCCTACTGTGCTGAGACAGTATTGGATGGTAGGGAGAAGGAGAGGGTAGTTTGGAACGTTGGGTAGATTAAAAAGAATCACATGATATGCTGCCTGTTAGAGAGGAGTTGTCTCCTTGAGCATGCTCCTGAACAGGTGGCCTCTCCAATGACAGATTGATGCTCCATGACACTCTGGGAGTAAACCCTTCATACTCTGGTGGAACTGACTCTGGGTTTCTGCATCCAGAGCTAGAGGGACACTGAAGCCTGACTCCAACTTTCTTTCATCCAGGGTGATGAAGAGATTAAGTCTGACATCTACACACTGTTTTTTCACATAGTCCAGCGCATCCCTGAATATCTGATACATCTGCAGGTAGGCATGGCTTGCCAAGACACCAAACTGATTTTCATGCTAAACAATTGCTTTTGGCTTCTAGATGAAAGACACTGCAAAGGGTCAAGGAATCATTGATTTTCTAAGCATTTATTTAAATGACTTAGATTGTTATGATTACGCTCTTATCTTGTGGTATGAGCTAAAATCTCAGTCTCTCAAAATGTTTGGCTCGTGATGCCCAAAAATGAAGTTCTATCTTCATTTATCAGCAATTCACACTTCTGCTGCCAAGGATCTTTCTATGGAAGCTCCTGCTAGACTCTGGGTACCCATTCAGCCCTTCTACCTTGGTTCTACGGCCTTTTAAATGCACTTCCCCACTCCTGGGCATCTAAGAAATAGCTTTATAACTTCCACACGTACCTGCTATCCTGACTACTTTCTCTTGGCTTGGGTCCAAGGGTCTACCAAACATTGCTTATGTCTTGTGTCACAGAAGCAGCATGGAGACGCCGGTAAGCTGACTTCTTCACGCCATTTTCCTACAGGGCTTGTAACACCTTGGAGGCAGTAGAGTTGAGAAACAGACTCATCAACACTGCTACTAGCCCTCTTCTTCCCACCGCCCACTCGTTCTGGTTTAACTGCTGACTGATCTTCCTAAGTAATTCAGGGACAGCATCTCAGAAATGCTTCGGATGTAGAAATAGCCCAGTATTGATATTAAAAAGACTTTCAATTGTATATGGCTTTAGATCTTAAAATCATTTTCTCCCAATAATTACCTAATCTTTTAAACACTCCCATGAAATAGGTATCATTATTACCACTTTTCAGATAAAGAAATGGAGAGCCAAAGAAGTTAAGTAACTTGCCCAAGTAGAGGCACCTAGTAGGTGAAAAAACACAGGCCTGAAATCCAGGTCTTGGAAGCAGTGTGTAAATAAGTAAACAAGAGTCCTTGTTCTACTATCTGACTTGAGTTCAAATCCTGCCTTCGCTACTCATTAGATGTGTGACCCAGTGAAGGTTATTTAATTTCCCTGTGCCTTGATTTCCTTAGTTGTTAAATGGAGGTAATAACTACCTATCTAACTGGGCTGTGGTGAAAATTAAATGAAAAAATAATGTAAAGGGCACAGTGCTTGGCAATAGGAAGCACCCAATAACTGTTAGCTTTTCCAAATCCAAATAGCATGCATGCATGTTCCACTACAGCACAAGAGGCAACGTAACCAGAGGGGCCACTAGGCCAGGCTTGATCATAAACATCCCTCTACTTCCAGCCTTGATGCCTGACATTCTCACCATTGGTCTGACTCCTTTGGGTCATAAGTCATTGTTTATAGACAGTGATTGTTAGAATGGCTGCATTATCTCAGAGACCTAATTAGTATATCCTTCTAATTTTTCATGTGGAATTACCTTCGGTTCAAATTCAACTCAAACAGGAGCCATTAGTGACTATTATTTTCCCTTCATGTGATGGCCAAAGAGAATAGCAAGTTTGACTTTTCAATTTATAATTATATTGGCCATTTGTATTATTTGATTAAATGGCTACCAAACTCTCAACAGAACAAGGTAAGGTAGAGAAGAGACGAAACAACTTTTCATTCTAACCATGCAATGCTGCTTTCTTTTTTCTCCATCCAGAATGTCCTGAAATTCACAGAGCAGGAACACCCTGACTATTACTTACTTCTGGTGTGTGTTCAGCGCCTGCGAGTATTTATCTCACACTACACCCTGCTATTTCAATGCAATGAGGATTTGCTTATTCAGAAACGAAAGAAGCTCAAGAAGTAAGGTTCTGATGGTGTGGTCCAGAGGGTTGATCAAAGGTTTCTGAGAAAAGGGATACAGACGGTCAATGTGAGTCTCTGTCACAAGTAACCACGTTGTATGTAAAGTAGCTGAAATTCAGTGATGGAAGCACAAGAGAAAAAGGGAGGAGAGAGAGATGGCCAGACTGGCTACAGGAGGGAGGTACTTACCTGGTGGAAAATACTTTTGAAATATAAGCACTTTCACACCAATGCTTTGCAGAACTTCTATTACCTCATGTTGCTAACCGCCTCAAAAATAGTTGTTTCACTAAACTTGCCAGGTTTGAAATTGCAGTTTAAAGGCGGGAATGTGAATAATTATTAAACACCTATTGTATATCAGGCACTGTTCTGCAAACTGAATACACTGCAAAGGACAAAACAGATGAAAATCTTTACCACATGGAGCTTACTTTCTAGACCTGGATAGCCAGTTAATAAGTTAGATGGTGATAAGTGCTATGGATAAAAATAAAGCAAGTACAGGAGGGGGGTGGTTGAAGGGATTTCACAATAAGGAGAAATAGGGAGGACTCACTGAAGAGAATCTGGGCTGCAGAGGGAACAGAAACAACTCAACACAAAACTTCTTAATGACCTGGATTTCTTTCAACCTCATCCCAACCCAATGAGGAAAACAGAATCATTTTTGCGGGTGCTTTATACCAGAAAAAGATGCTATCTCCCAAGCCAGGGCTCCTCTAATGGATGCTATCTCCTCAAACTCCCCTTACCCCCAAACTCAATTAATCAGTATCTCTGCTCCTGCCCAGCTTGCACCCTATTATGTAAGCAACCTGGTTTGTAAAGAGCCCTGGAGAGAGAGAGCGCGTGAGAACTTCACAGCTGAGCTGCATCTGAGGATACTGTCTCTCTACCTTTCTTGGTATAACGTGTGTATTCAGAGAGCCAAATTCCCACTGTATACCCTAAGAATTATTACCTCCATTCCGCTAGGTCATCCATGGCGAAGCTGTACAAAGGGCTGGCTTCCCAGTGTGCAAACGCCGGGCAAGATTCTTCTCCCACTGCAGGCCCTGAGGTTGTCCGTGACAGTGGGATCCACTCCGAGGAGATGCTGCAACCCTACCCTTCTGCTCCCAGTTCTGGCCCTGCTGTCACGTAAGCACCTGTTGGTATAGAAAAGTTAATGACACTGCCCTTGGGTCCCAGGCAGTCTGTGTGGGATAGCAGGCGAGCCTGGATTAAAAGTATGACCTACAGGACTCCTTCCTCCCTCTTGCTCCATCAGGCCTATATGTGGCAGACAAGCAGCTGACCCAATGCTTGGATCCCAGAGGAAGGCACCAAAGTTAAGTTGCAGGCTCAGAGGCCAGAGATTACTCCCAACAATTTTACCACACATAACCATCCTGGACCTACAGCATGAGTCTTGTTGGGTTTGGACAATGATACAGTGGAAGAGAGTGCCATAGACAAGAAGAAGGCATTTTACACCTCCTCAAAAAGGGTGGGAATACACTTATAATCTCCAAAAGATATAGGAGAGAAAAAGGGAATCCCCGTCAGGGGTCCAATTAAGTCTGGGTTCCGAGGGTGAGAAATAGGCCTGAGGTGATGTGGAAAGAATGTTGAGTGCTTCCCGAATCCCCTTGAAGCTTCTTCAGAAAGGGACTTCTGAGGTCCTTTCAGAGTCACAGCCTTTTAATTTTGGCAAAGTTTTTGCAGGTGGAAGTTTGAGACACCTTATACAGCATACTTTTTGGTCACAAGGAATTTTTTTAGCTTTTTATTATGAAAAATCTCAAATATACACAAAAGTAAAGTGTAGAGTGAACCCCACATATCATCCAGATTCAACAGTTACCAAGATCGTACCCCCCACCCCCATTACTTCATCTGGGAACTTAATTATTCTTAAGCATGAAGATCCATGAGTTGAACAAGTGTTGTTTCCATTATTTTACATGACTCTGCTAGAGCAAGAAAGGGAGAGAAAAGGTGCCTTGGGCTTTGACCTGTGGTGGGGAGGGTCTGTGTTTCCACATGGTGAATGATGAGCATCCTTGGCCTACCAGCCATTTCTATGCAGTGCCTCCTTGCTCAATCGGGTACTTCCAGCATCCCCTTCAGAGACGGTCATTTTCACTTTCCCACTTGGAGTATCAGGGCTCGTGGAAACTCCTTAATGCGGGAAGCCCATGACGCTTCGTAGGTAATACACACAGGCTCATGGGAGGGCAGGGAGATGAGGGGCTGGTAATTTGCACCTAGGCGGAACTGTGTCGCTCCCATCCTCGCGCAGTTCGGTGAGAGGCCTGCCCTAGGAAACCGTAAACATGCCTCTTTTGTATCGTTTCCCTTTAAAGGCATTTGATGCCCCCGGTGAAGAAAAGCCAACAACAGCAAAGCTTGATGGAGAGCATGCAGCCCGGGAAGCCCAGTGACTGGGAGATGGAGGGCAGAAAGCACGAGAGGCCCGAGAGCCTCCTGGCGCCGGCGCAGTTCTGTACCGCTGAGCAGGACGTGAAGGCGCTCGCCGGGCCCCTGCAGGCCATCCCGGAGATGGACTTCGAGCCCTCGCCCGCGGAGCCGCTGGGCAACGTGGAGCGCTCCCTGCGCGCCCCGGCGGAGCTCCTGCCAGACGCCCGCGGCTACGTGCCCGCGGCCTACGAGGAGTTCGAGTACGGCGGCGAGATCTTCGCGCTGCCCGCGCCGTACGACGAGGAGCCCTTCCAGGCCCCAGCCCTCTTCGAGAACTGCTCGCCCGCCTCTTCCGAGTCCAGCCTGGACATCTGCTTCCTGCGGCCCGTCAGCTTCGCCATGGAAGCCGAGCGGCCCGAGCATCCGCTACAGCCTCTGCCCAAGAGCGCCACGTCGCCGGCGGGCAGCAGCGGCGCCTACAAGCTGGAGGCGGCGGCGCAGGCGCAGGCGCACGGCAAGGCCAAGCCGCTGAGCCGCTCGCTCAAGGAGTTCCCGCGCGCGCCGCCCCCCGAGGGCGTGGCCCCGCGCCTCTACAGCACGCGCAGCAGCAGCGGCGGCCGCGCGCCGCTCAAGTCCGAGCGCGCCGCGCAGCCACACGGCCAGGCCGCCTCCGCCCGTGGCGCGCCCAGGACCTTCTTTCCCCAACAGAGGTCCCAAAGCGAAAAGCAGACCTATTTGGAAGTAAGGAGGGTAAAGTAAAACCGAACCCAAACCCACACCCACACCGTCGGCAGCCCCGGGGATAGATCTCCAGGGTACAGCCTGGGCTTACCTAGCGTGGAGGGGAAGCAGGTTGGCCAGGCTGGGGAACCGAGGCCGGGCTGAGCGAGGAAGCCGAGGAAGAGCCTGGGTTAAAGGCTTGTTTCCCAGTGGCTCAAGGAGGACAGTGTTAGTGCCCATTCTGCAGTACCGGGACGCAAGGGCCTGCAATACCTATACAAGTAGGGTGGCAAAAAGACCTGGACTCCTCTTAGACCGGCTTAAGATGCCCCGGCCAACCCCCGAGTTAAAGAATTAGAAGTGTTTACTACCTTCCCGCTTAAGGTGTAGCACCTCCCAGTTGCACTTCACTTGCAAAGCACTGCAGGCAAACCCTGGGCCTCTTTCTTCCTCTGCCTCTTAGACACACCCCTTATTTACATGCTCAAAATAGTGAACCGTGTGTGCCAGCCGCTTCTCCCAACTTGCAGCCCCCTCCCCCCCATTTGTAGCTAGTAAGGAGGCAAGTTGCCTCCACTCATTGATGAGTTCCTGCAAAGCTAAGTTCATTTCCGCTTGTTTTCCTTTTGCTTGGAAAAGGGTGTCACGTTACTTTTTAGGCTCTAGTGGGACGAGGACAACACAAGCAGTCAAGGAAGCTTTGACTCACAAACACCTTCTTTGGCCTCTGTGTTTAGGTTTGGTGTTTTGATGTCTAACCTTAGTGTTGACAAGCCTTGGGGCATTTAAAGAGGTGTTTAACTATATATCTATGAAAAGACATATTCCTGAACAAATACTTGATTTCTCTGCATGTGATTGGAACAAAGGCAATTTCTGATTAATCAGAGAGTAAAAGAGGCTTTGACCTGTGCCCCATCCTTCCTGTTTAACATTTTAGAAGTGGTGCTTAGGGTTTACAGGGCAGCTCTTGAGGATACATCTTGAAATGACAGTCCCGGACTGCCTTTACCTGCGCTAAGTATCTCTTGCATTCAGCACTAGGAATCCTTTGCCTAGGTGAGAAATAGTTTTCCCTAGGAATGAGGGCCCTGCGTTCAACCTGTTCTCATTTCCAGTGAGTGGGAAGAAATCCAAGATCATTGACTCCTTTCATTCATTCATTTTTCAACAAACACTGAGCACCTGCCTCGCATGAGTGTCTGTGCTAAGTGCTGAGGGTTCAGAAGTAAATGGCATCCAGTCCCTGCCCTCCAAGGCTTAGCACAGGAAGGAGATACATAAACAGAATTATAATAAACTGTGCAAAAACAGAGGAGGGTGTTTAAACCCTCCTGAGGTGATGGTGGTCAGAGAAGTCTTCCTAGATTGAACGTCTGCCATTAGTTTTAAAAGCTGCTTAGAAGTTGGCTAAATGATGTGTAGAGTAGAGGGGGGGAAAAGAGGCTCATAGGCCTTTAAAAAAAAAAAAAAGGCAGGGTGAGTTTTTCCTTTTGAATTCTGTCCCGGGTGGGAGTGATGGACATTAGGGCAGAGGACCATGAAGAGCCTTGGAGTCCACCTGGACTCCAGAAATCAAAGCCTGTGTCTGGTTCCCGAGAGGGTGGAAACACCTGAGTGCTCAGCTAAGGTTACTGAGGTTCCCCAGAACTCACATTTCCTCTGCCTCCGATTTTCGACTTTGAACTTTATAAAATTCTGTTAAGGTCACATTTCCTAGACAAATCAAAGTTAGGCATGTGTCAAAGTTTAAAAGCTCATTAACAGGGGGAGTAGAAAGGAAACAATAGTGCCAAATAGCTTTGTGCTTCTGAACAATTCATTTAGCTTCTCTGTGCCTCCCGTTTTCTCACCCGTAAAGATAGACTACTTGCCTTGATACATAGAAAATACTTCTATATGCAGTAGGAAATTATCCTCTTTTCAACTACTGATTTCTTAATTAGCTTATGTTTGCTTTAGTTGGAACAGGGTGCCTGCAAGTATTAGTCTTTGGGGGTGGGAGAGGAAAGGACAAGATGAAAAAGTGTCCCAGAGTCAGGATCAGTATTACCTTAGGAAAAGAGTAAAAATACACCCCCCTTTTGTGTTTTCAGGAGATGCATTTAGAAGACGCCACCAGATTCTGTCCAAAGGAAGAAAGAGAAAGCGAACAGACATCTTTCAGCGATCAAAACCCCAGACAAGACCAGAAAGGGGGCTTTCGCAGCTCCTTCCGCAAGCTCTTTAAAAAGAAGTGAGTAGCCCTTAGCCAAGACAGCATTGTAACTCGTTTCCCTGTGGGCCGAGTCTTGAGGTTTTAACAGTAATAAGTGTCAAGTAGCCTGGTTTTACACAACTGCTTCAAGCTCAGTGCCTGCACCCAGCAGCCATGATTCCTGCCAGGTGAAGATGTTTCTCATTGTAATCTCCTAGAGTGAAGGCAAATTCCGCTCTGTCCTCTGCCGCTTCTGTCTTTTAGCCCTACTTCTTTGTCCCCAAAGTCATGTGTCCTGAGAGGGGTGAGCAGAGGAGGCCCCCCTGGGAAACCCCCTTTGACTGGGAGGAGTGGGATCCACTCTTGGAGGTGGCTGTAATGGGCGCGCCATCAGAATCTCCTCGCCTGTGGAAGGGTTTCTAAGGTGTTGCAGCACTTCTGCCTGTAGTAATCCTGGTTGCTAGCGCATATTTGGGGGAACTTCAGCCAGTGTTTTCCCCTGGCAGAAATGACTGAATGGATTTGGCTTGGGTCCTAGTTAAAAAAATCACCTTAATGGAGTTGCCATATTCCATTGGAGGCAAAAACAAGGCAGTTCCCTCCAGTGGTCCTTCTCAGATTCTCAGTCCTTGCTGTGTGGACTCACCCACCTGTCATTTTGGCCAGCACTTATTAGCACTGACTCTCAGATTGGGAGACAAACCCCAGCAGGAAATGTAACAAGAAAGAGCTGAGTGTTAGCATTTGAAGGTAGAAGGATCTCCAGTCCAGCCATCGCTTGCCTAGGAGACTGTCAGTGTCTCTATACTGGTCCTCCAGCCTACTTCCTGAGAGATTCTTCTCTTAGATTGCTCCTGCTACTTAGTGTCTCTTGGTAGAGGAGGTTCTTGCAGTTAGTTTTAAATAAGTCTTTTCTATTTTAGTGGATGGAAAAGTTAGACACTGTCGCTGAGGTTGGAGGGTTGCTAATAAGTGACCAAGCACAGGGATATCACTTTCTCCATGAGGGTTGAGGTTACTGGCTGATTTAGATAATGGTCTTGATGGAAGAATTGAGGGCAGGTGGAAGTAAAGACTTTTTTTGGTGGTTTGTCTAATTCCTCTCCTAGAGAGAGGGCAGTGCTGAGATTAGTAGAGCTCTGATTGTTGGTTCCAGCCTGTTGTTACTGGAAGAAAAGGGGAAAGGAAGAAAAAGCAACAGTACCTCAGTGAGACAGCCCCACCCTACTGAGTCCCCTTTCAGTTTTGCTAAAGTAGCTGCGTGCACACATGACTGTTCCTAGCTCCCCTTTATTCAGGGGATAATCAGGTAGGAATTGTATCCCTCTCTCTAGGATCACAGTTGTAGATCCTTCCTGATCCAGTACCTACTGTCAAGTTTGACAGGGTAGAGGGACCTGGAGGCAGATAACTCTCCAGTCTGACTTGGGATTTAGGCTTCTAAATCCTTCTAAGGACCTTTGACTCCGAAGGGCACCACTTGAGCCTATCTTCTTATTTTCATTTATTTTATTTTTAAACCACAGTATTTCCCAAGCAAACAGCCACATTTTGCCCAGTGCCATTTATAATGACTGGGCATTAGCTGTTGGAAAGCAATGAGTCACAGACCCACCACTGGTTCCTTTACAAACTCCCTTTTTTCAGAGGGATGTAATAAAACACTCTGCCAGTTACCTGAGGCAGAGGGAGGGACCTTGACCCCTCTGTATCTGGGGGGCAGAGCTAGGAGCAGTGGGTAAGAGGAAGGACTTTCTGAAGATGCGGCTGCCTGGAGCTGGAGCTGGCTGCCTCACGAGGGAGTGGGTTCTCCTGAGGAGAAGCTCGATGGCCCTGGTCAGGGGTGCTGTGAAAGGGATTCCCACACAGGGTGGAGGATCATCGCCACTCGAGTGCTTCCTAGCCCTGAGAGTTGCTCTATCTTTGGTTTGACTTTGTTGTAAATAGGTCTGGGTGATCATATCTTTTTAACACCTGAAACAAGAAATGAGTGTGGCCTTGGGACCTATAATTATGGAGACTCGCCATGTGGAAGGCCAGATTTTGTCTTTCTGTAGCTGTCCACAGCCCTTGGGTCACTGCTGAGGACTTGCTGTGAACTCTCCAGATTCGTGTTGGTTAATTGCTTTCGGCTCTCTTGGGCTTTTTGGGATCCTTTCTAGAGGGTCAAATGGATCCCCTTTCTCCTAGATTAGTTCCTCCTGCATCAATTCTATTGATGCCGCCAATCCTGGCACTGCCTTTGTATTTAAAATCTGAAGTGTTAATATGGATGGAAGTAAGAGATGGTGCCACACCGGTGGCTGCTCTCTCTGGCAGGCTGTCCTGGCTTTTTACATCTTGGTAGGACTGTGAGCACCATCATGTGATGCTTGCTTATCGCCTTGTGTCCAGGGTGCCGTGGGGGGCACTTTGAGGACCTGGCATGGAATAAAGAAGCAGCTTGAGTGGCTTCCCATGAGTATTTTCATCCAGGAACCGTGGAAAAGTTTGTTCAGTTATGGTAGAGAAGAAGGGCAGGGAGGCCCCAGCATAGTATAGAAAGGTCAGTGGCTATTGACTTGGTTGAGAACACATGATTCTTCTCATTCGTGAAGCAGCCTTTATGTTATGCATGTACTGCGTGAGATGCTTCTAGGAACCGTGAATGGCTTGGTTGGTCCCAGCTGTTATGTGGGAACTTGCACTCTGAAGCCAGGCATGTGGACAGGTACAGGGAGGAACTGGAAAGGAACATTTAGCCCATTCTCCTCCCATGTGTTGGGAGGTCAGGCTGGCAGCAAGCCCTGTGACTTGAAGGCGTGGTTAATCCTGGGTACTGGAATCATGCCAGAGGCTGGCCTCAGAGGTCCCAAATGGACCAGCGCCAGAAAAGCTGCCTGTGTCACATCTGGGGCTCGTTGCCTGCCTCCCCCACAGCCCCCTGGAGGCTTGTTCCTGTCTAAGCTGACACATTTTTTGTATCCTTAGGGGCTTGTTTGGCTGGTGGCCCCACACACCCAGAATGCTGCTTCGGGATGAAGCTAGGCATGGAGCCAGATGCAACAGAAAACCTGAGAAAGGGTTCTCTTCCCTCTGAGGCTGGGAGGGCCGAATGCTCATACCCACAAGGATTCAAAAGGCAGAGTCAAGTTGACATCATAAAAAAAAAATTCTGAAAAATGTCCAAGATATTTGGGGAAAAAGATGACGCTCCGATTGTTTCTATCTCAGGCACATGTATCCTGGGTAGCTACCAGGTCACATGTCCCTGAGAGCTGCCCAGAATTGGTCAGAATAAAGACTACATCTTAAAGTTGGAGAATGTTAAGTGATTTTTAAATGAGGATCCTTGGAAGCCAGAAACAAACCTAATGTGATAGGCTGATGCTGGACTGAATCCTTGTCCCTTGACCAGGATGGAAAGGCAGACTGTCCCGTTCTACAAGGATCTTCCTGCAGGCTCTCAAAAACTTAAAGCTAGACTGTCCTGAAGTCTGAGACACACACTACTTCATCTTTATGTCAGTCTTGCACTTAGGCTAAGAACTAGTGATTGGGTGTATGTGTGGGGGAAGAAGGCTACATTGGGGCAGTTTAGGGGCAGGAAATATAGAAGCTCTCTTTTTATCCTCAAATATAGAGGGGGTGGAAGACAAAGAATATAGCTGCCAAATGATTAATTCTACTTTCTCCCCCATTCTTTTCCTGCTTAGCATTTTGTAACTTACACACCTCAGAGTGTCTCCTTCCCTGTTAGCACCCCCGCTACCGAACCCATGGGAATCTCCATTTTCTTAATCGCATACTAGAGAGAGAGTGTACTTCTGCAGGGCCCCATGTAATTGTCAGTGAAACTCCTTTTGTGTCCTGCCAGTTGCTTTTACATCTGCCCAGCCTTGGCTGTGGAACAGATCATGTGGTAGAATGCAGGACTACTAAAGAATCAACAGATGATCTTACCGCCACCTCCTTTTCTACCTCCTTAAAGCCTGTCTCAAGTTCCCTCCCTATTCCCTACCCACTTTGGGGTTCTCTCTCAGTTCCCACTTCATTTCCTTATATGACTTTAAAACGGAAGGAGATGGTTGAAGGGATAACATTTTAGATTACATAAACCTGGCTACAAATAGGTTATTTGAAATCAGCCACTACGTTAAGGGTCTTCAGTAGGAGCTTATGGTCCAAATGTAAGAGTAACCAAGCTACAAGGTTTAGTACCTAGAACATAGTAAGCACTCAACAGATCCGCATTAAATGAATGCTTGTTTGTCGCCTGTTGATTACCAGGGCCAACTGACTTGGCCAAAAGGATGGGTGTTTCCCTGCTCCCTTGCTTCTCCATCTACGAATCTCCCAAAGCTTTCACGATAGATGATATTTCTGTCAGAAAACCAACCCTTCTTAGGTCAGAGGGTCCTGTAGCACTGATTCTAACCCTCCTCCTTTCCCCAGCTCCACACAAACTTTAAGGCTTATTGTAGCAAATCTACACTTGTATGACCACCCAACTTGTTATTTTCTTTGTCTCTGACAGTTGCATGGAAGGAAGGTTAGTGACAGGTCTGTTCTCTTCCCATCAAACTCTTGGGATGGCTCTGTGTTGTAATGGCCTGGCAGCTGGCAAGTATTTGCCTGCCTGTTCCTTTATGTGTGCTCAGGTCTGCCCTGTGGTCAGCCCAGATGGCCCCAGGAGCTCAGGAGCCATTTCTGTTTTATAGTGAAAGGGGATAAAAGCAAATACACTAGCCCTTTTGCCTAGATTCTGCAGGTCACTTCCTAGTCATCTAGGTCACTATTACTCTAGAGCCTAACAGCCATACCTTTGGAAGGGTCCCAGAGTTGACCCCGTAAGCACCACCCATGTAAAATGTTAGAAAGAGGTCAGTTAAAAGTATCTTCCAAAGGATGAAAATGAGCTTTTAGTCATGGCTACAGTAGAATGCTGGATTTTGAAAATGATTAGCAAGTTAGCCATTAGTTAATTGTTAGTTAATATCAAGAAACGTGGAGCCACTCACACACCTGCAGACACCGAGAAGGTGGTTTGTGAGAAGATCAGTTAAAAAAGAAAATAACTAAGCTGAGTTTGTGGACTTTGAAAACTAGACAGGGCGATTTTGGCATTTGTTTCAGAAATGGGAACGCAACTGGTGAAGATTTCTGTGGTCCTTGGGGCTGGTGGTGACATCAAAGCTTTCCCATTTCCAGGTAAACATGAAAGAGCTGCATGTTGGAACCATCAAAGTATGACATGGTGGGTTTTGGAGAGATCAGACGTAGCTAAGAGGGGAAATGTAAGATAAAAATTTTAAGTTTTGATGAATGATTTTCTGATGAGAAACTGTCACGTGGGAAAACAATTTAGAAGAAACCCTAGCTGGATTCAAATCTTGCTTCCTACTTTGTGCCCCCCAAAATATGGGTATTCCTGGTCTTCTGGAAAACCGAAGATATGGGGAAGAAATGGAATGGGTAAAAATCTGTCTTCCTAATATTTTGGGCACAAGTGCCCTAATCAGGGATGGTTTGAACTGGAGAGAGCTGGGAGTTCTGAGAGAAGGCCTGGAGCTTTAGGGGGCTCTGTGGAGGCTGTTGCAAGGGGGCTTCTGAAAAGGAAGAGGACTGTTCATGATACCCCCAGCTGTCATCTTTTTGATGAATACCCAGATGTTCTGGGATGGAGGAGAGAATAGCTTTTTCTCTATGCACTGAGATATAGCAGAAAAGCGCTCCTTACTGACCAATGGAGAAAGTGTGGTAGGCAGCTATGGCTTCATCTGTGATTCCCAAGTATCAGGGCAAAAAGTAAAAAAAATCTGAACAGTCATCAGGATTTTAGTCTTTTGTGTGGATCTAGCTTCTCACCTTGAATAATATAAAAGAATATTTGAGTCCTGCCCAATTAATCCAGTAAATAATAGAGTCATAATTAACTTATACCAACCATAAGGACACTCGCAGCAGATCAATAATAGTGAAAGAACTTATCCTTCTTTTGTGGATAGTGCAAGCATGCCTGACTGCCTCAGCATACAGAAAACTTGTTCAGTTGTGCAGGAGCTTTGGAGCAAGAACTTCATGTCCAATGTCACTGTCACACACCTGGCATGAAGTCTTTTGATACTGGTTCTTAGTCATTGGGCTAGTTTTACCCATTCTAGCTCAGAGTTTAAGCTAGCCAAAGGGCCCCAGTTTAGCTTATCAGAGGTTATTTCCAGAAAGCCTCCTCCCTCTAGGGACTTCAGACATGAACAGACTGGAGAAGGTGCAGAGCTGGAATGGATTACCCAACTGGCTTAACCAAGAGAAAGGAAGAATACACCCTCAACTGGTGACTCAATTGGACTGTTTGAGTTATTGCCTCTTGATTGGTCTCCTATGTGGTGGTGGTTGAGATAATAGAATCTCCTTAATCTGACTACTGTACTTATTTCTGCATTCTACCAAATGTAGCGTATGTGTGCGGTTGGCTTCAATAAATTTTTCATTTAAAAATGAAAATAAGCAAAAGCAAGAGTTTGTAATGTAATGCCCAAATTAAGTAAATGCCCTTGATAACCTTGATCGAGAACAATGAATCCCATCCCTTAAAATGTAAGGGCCTTGGTAATTTGTGGCATAGTTGCTTGATTGAATCAAAATAGGATTTACTGAATTTTCCAAGCCTTTATTCCCTAAGCCTTTTACGATGGTATCACACAGTTTCTTACATTGACATACACAGTGGTCACAATTGTCCCCAGAAAGCATTAGAAAAGTAAACTCTTTATGTTCAC
The DNA here is from genome assembly GCF_016906955.1 of Phacochoerus africanus. Lineage (NCBI taxonomy): Eukaryota > Metazoa > Chordata > Mammalia > Artiodactyla > Suidae > Phacochoerus > Phacochoerus africanus. Next base: position 105,894,286 of record NC_062548.1, on the reverse strand, counting down.
TGCAAATCTTAGTTACACATGTTCTGAGTCATGAAATTCAAGGGAAGTAAAATTACTCCATGTCTAGGAGGCAACTGTTTTACAAATGCAAAACAATTTGGATAGATAAAATATTTGAAAACAATTAAAACCAAATCAACCTGTACTTTATCTGTGTGCTGAGATTTTAGGTCCAGTGGATCAGAATACAGGGAAAAAACTAATGAGAATCCCTCAATGGATCCTTCACCCACCAAACAAGATTTCTTCAGAAACCGACTTGCTCTTGCAAATGACCTTGACCAAGGAACAGCTGTGTAAAACATACTTAAAGTTGTATTGTCAAGTGGTAAGATGAGGATAAAAAGCTTGTATATATCTGTGTAGGAGTCTATATATATATATTGATGTATAAATCCCTGAGGAAAACTAATATAAATACACATGAAACTAAATCAACATACAAGACATTGAAGAGATGAAGATTAGTCTATGGTTGAGAGCTGGCCTTTTGAACCTCAACACTTGGGAAAAGGGAAACGAAGACTTTTCACAGCATTACAGAAAAACACAATAAATTTGGAGGAAAATAAACGTTTGTAAGAACAAAAACTTCCACCTTGAAGTCATTCCCCCAGTATAATATTGAGCATGTTCCTATTTAACATGGATGTGAATTTTGTGCTTCCTAGGTATTTAGCGTATTAATTCATCCCAGTGTTCTTAGACTAATATACACAATGTTAGGGGCCAGTTCTGTCTTGCCTATGTCTTCCCGAACCCCCAAGGCAATACATAACATTCTTTAGGCAAAGAGGTCAGTTCACAGAATTGCATTTTACATGTTGGAAATATAAGTTGTGGAGAATTTGTGTTTAAACCATGACACAGAAGGTTCAAAGCTTAAAGACATATAGGTCTCCAAATAGGAAAACAACCTTAAGAGTAGTATTCCTCTTGTTCTATGGTTATGAAAATCAGTTTCCTTTCTGGAAACTGGGAGGCCAGAGAAATATTTTCCCTTTTGTGGGTTGTGCTGCAGATGTTTTATTGAGTACTCAGGATTCAGAGGTCCATTAGTGATCCTGAGTGTCACACACTCATAACCAGATAGTCTGGGGAAAAAAGCACTGATTTAGCCACATCCTCTTTAAAAGACTTTCTTCAGTCTGTAAAGAAAAGTGGCAACAACAACAGTGGTTTAATGGCTCACACACAGTGGTTGCTACAGACACTAAGTCAGAATGAAGACTTAGGGCTGGCAATGACCTTATTCTGTTTTCCAGAAGTGAATTGTAAAGAAACGAAGTTCTTACAGCTCTGGCAGAGGAGTCATTGCAAAGAAGCTTCTCTGGCTAGGGGCTAATAAATTTGCTCTATTTCCGCATAGGTATGCCCAAGAGGGCCCACATCCTTGACCTGCCCCGAATGTCAGAATCATGATAGAAAAAATTAGGTTTAAACCATTTGTCTCTACTTCTAGGCAGTTACCTATAATTAGGGACATTGGTTACTATTCATTCAGCATCTTGACACTCTAGCTGACTTTTCCAGAGATTGTTCCTCTAGTTATGGACCGTTTGAGAGAATAGGAGAAATTTCACTTCTAAAAATTACAAGTTTTCTTCTCCTTGTCTGATGACTAATTAGGAACCCATCTATTAGTATTTTAAACAGTAGGAGTCTGGAGCACTTCCAGGATCACTGCCAACTTTTTGGAGTTTCCAATCTTGAAACCAAGCTTTTCATTTTCCTGAAACTAATGAAGTCCTTTGAAATTAGATTTCTATTATCAGGTCAAAGAAGTTTTGGGGGCAGTGTTCAAAAACAGTGTGAAATTGAAGTAGATGTGAAAAGTGAAACAGAAGACACAATCTCTTAAAATTTTCTTCTCCTTCATATTATCATAAAAATGATCAATTATTAGGATGGCTTCAAAAATATCATACACCTCCCAAATTTTCATTTGAATAACATCATTTGAGAAATCTTGGTGCTACATCTGTAGCACAACTCAATTTAATTATATTAAACTAGCCTATAAAACTGGGAATAACTAATGCTGCTCCTCTCTGGGTCTCTATCACCCGATATCTGGATTTTTTTCTGGTAGTTTTCTAACTGCCCCCATCAGTCCCACACATCTTCAACATATGAATATCCCCAAATATTGCTTTGTGTGAAACTCAGATTGTTCTTATTTGTCTACTGTCAAATTCCAAACGACTTGACTTGACATTCAAGGTTTCTTTCTCTCTCCAGGACAGCTCCAGGTTTTCTCCTGGACTGCCACCTCCCTCTTTGCAGTCCTGGCGAACTACTGTACCTCAACTAAGCTGGGCTGTTCCTCTTTCCTGGCAAGCCATGCACCTTGCTTAGGCCCACTCTTGCTTCATGCCTTTTCTCTGCTAATCTCCAAGACCCAGTTTAAGCTTCCTCATCTTTCTGTGGCCTCTTGTGGTGTAACTTATCTACCCTTTGATATATGAGTCTTGTCTTCCTAACAAGAATGTAAGTCTCTGTGAGGGGAGGAACTGTACTGTATCTTTTAAAATTCTTTCCACTCTAGAATAGTAGGTGCTCAGTAAATGGTTAATGGTGGTGCTCTAACAGAGAGAGGCTACAGAAATTAATTTCTATTCATAATTTGACAAACAGTTTCAGGGTTGTTACTCTACCTTCTTGCCTTTCCTTTTTTTTTTTTTTTTTTTTTTTAAGAAAAATATCAGTCACAAAGGAAATAAAATACAGTTGTCTTCAGAAGCAGTTTAAGGCACCGCTGGCAATTTCACAGCATCTAGCATCAGAAAACACTTCTCCATTAAAAAGAAAAAAGTTCACCATTCTTTTCTGTGTTGTCCTGGCTCATTTAATAATCTTTTTGGGTAGTACAGTAAATTGACAGAGGAGATAGGATCTTTAATGACATGGACTAATGATATCTAATGTAACGTTGCACAAGGGATGAAGTCAGGGTGGGAGCTTGGCAGTTGCGGAAATCTTTTGCCTCCAGTGTTCCAGAGCAGCACAGTTTACACAGGAGAGCACAGATAGCTTCTGGAAGTGTTTGGGTTGATAAACAAAAAGAAGCACTCTACCAAAAGATGAAGTGGATATTTTTGCACAGGTTAGGAGGGGCAACAGGTCCTTTCTGCATCCTTCTGGGGTCTGTATTACAACCCCAAGCAAGGACTGTCCTGCTTTTCTGATTCCAGAGCTGGAACTTTGGAGAACCAGGGATTTATGGGCTAACACTCTGGGGTTCTATTCAGTGGGTTATTTCATAATATGACAAACAGTTTAAACTATTCGAGGCTTAAAATTAGAGTGTATCTTGCTTGCTCAAGAAAACCTTTTGAACAGTGCTCCTGTAGCACCTCATGTCACATTCTCTCATCTGTTTCAAATCCTTACTGATGCATTATCTTTTCTCCATGAGGGTACTTATAAACATGCAGGTTCCTGGGTACTATTTCAGTCCCACTCCACTGGAATAGTTCAGCGTGGGGCCCAGGAATCTGCATTTTAAATGCACTCAGGTGCTTCTTGGTCCACTGAAATTTTAGAGCTGTTATCTCTTAGATCAATAAATTGAATGGTTTAGTATGTTAACCTCAGCACTTGTATTCTGTACATAGATTAAATTTTAGGACAGAATAGATTACACTTACCTTGTTGCTATAGAAAACTGAGAGTTCATCAAAACCCAAATGAATCTTTCTGAATTATTTAATTTACCATCTGTAACTTTTACTATCATATACAGTAAGATTTTGATTAAAAATATACACATCAGTGTTCTTTATAATAAATTGGTAAAATTGTATATTCCAGGTAACCAATTGTGTGCAGTTAGAAACCTGATAAAATGAATGTCTTATATTAAGTTGTATAATAAAATTAAGTCTAGTTTTCAGACTAGACTTTCTCTTTAAATATCACCACTAATAACTTTCTTCCTGAGCCGAAAACAGTAATGCTTTGGGAACACTTGGGATTCTCATATCCTGAGAGCTGATTTTACTTAAAGATGTGCATGACCCATTCTCAGCCTGTGAGTAGCCCCATATTTATGTATGGGCCAGTGGGTCTCACGCGGTGGGGAGCGGTGGAGGGAAAAGGAAGGGTGAGATACAGTTTTTCAAAAAGGGAAGTGGGTTGAAAAAAGGTTGAGAAAATTGATGGAGAGGCATCTATATGTTTTAGGGGAAAAAGTTAGAAATTGATGTATGACCCTAGATCTAAATGTTAAGTATATAAGAACATGTAAGGATATGATATAGGCAGTATGTAAATATTATTTGGGGAGATTGTCAGACATTCAAAATAATTAATATTTTTGTAGCTAAACCAAATAACTTGTTTTCCAAAATTTATTGTTGTTTTTGACGAGCTTGGTGCATAATCTTTAATAAGTCATTAAACTTATTAACTATAAAATAGAGATATTTTTAGTCCTTTTTCTTACCTCAGTCCCTTCAGAGACAGTAGCATTCAGTGCTCTTAATTCTTGGCAGGAAAGCTGAATGTGTTGTTTCTTCCTCCTGTATATAAACCTCTGCATCTGACGACGGTGGATCCACTGTGGAGGGCTGTTTGGAGACTGTGTTTCTAAGTGTTGTTTCCGCTAGGTCACATCCCCTCTTCTATCACATTTTCCTTTTCAGCTGGGGCAAACCCTTCAGCATACACACATGCTCCTCTTTCTCCCCCTTTAGCAAAAGAAACCTCTTGATCATTCTAGCTGTGTCTCAGTTGTTTCCTTTTACAGTAAAACCTGAAAGAGGACACAGCCCCACCCTTCTCCTCATACGCCTTAAACCACTGGGCACACAGCACTCCCCTGAACGCTCCTGTCAAGGGCATTGATGACTTTCCGCCTTGTAAAACGAACAGTACTCCCCGTCAAACAGTGTTTTACATGCAGATCACTTTGTTCCTGTGAAATGATGTCTTTACCAGGCCTCAAGGACACACCTCATTCCCAGTTTTCCCCTTCATTCCTTCCTGGTCTGTTTATTGGTTCCTCCTCTCTCCACCTTCTCTTAATGTTACAATGCCCCAGGGCGCTCCTTTGCTTAGATCTCTTTCTATCCAGTTTGTACACATCTCTTTGGTGATCTTATCCAGTTTCTTAGCTTTAAAATGTCATCCTTATGAAAGTGACTTCCAATTTCCTATTTTCAACCCCTGACTCTCCCAAACTCCAGACTTAATCTCTAGCTGCCTCCTTGCACCTCTCGGATGTCTTAGGTGCTTATTGAACTTAACATGTCCAAGCCTGCTTCAACCAAATCTTCCCCACTTGAGTAACATTATCCTTCCAGTTGCTCAGGCCAAAAATCTGGAAGTCATCCTTGACAATTCTGTTTATTAAACCCAAGACTTAGTCTATCAGCAAATTAGCTGTTTTCCAAATTCATTGACTCCAACCTCTTCTCATCACCTTCTCTCTTGTCGTCCTAGCCAATCTGCTTTCTATTGGGCTAGCCTCCCTAGTCCCACTCTTGACCCTTCATTATTCTCAACACTGCGGCCAGTGTGACATCCAGAGTGATCATGTTAAAATGTGCAGGTCGTGTCACTCCTCTGCTCAAACCCCTCTAAGGATCCTACTTCAAATAGAACCCAAAGCCATTACATGAAACCTATTCTGCCTCTATTCATTCCTCTCCAGACATAAGTAGGCTCAATATTCCTCAGATATATCAAGAACACTCCTGCCTCTGGGCCTCTGCATTGACTCTCTGTGTTTCGCCATACCTCCTTCAAGTCCCTTTCTGCATGAGGCTGATTCTCACCATCTCGGTTAGATTTCACTTCCCCTGCCCCTACGTTCCCAGTCACCGTGTCCTGCCTGCTTTTCTGTTCATAGCAGTTACAGCATTCTAACATATCATATACTTTGTTCTTATTTCTTACTGTCTACATTTCCTCACTGGATTGTTAATCCTACGGTGATATTGATTTTTATTTGCTTTGTTCATTGCTATATTCCTAACATCAAAACTGTACCTGAAACAATAAATATTTGTGGAATGTTTTATAGTCAGATGGGCCCTAATCAAATCTAAAAGCAGGCGAGCTTTGAAAATATATCCCTCAGAAGCACTTACCCTGTGAAAGGCATTGGGTTTTACACATCTTTAAACCTCACAGTAGTCCCACATAGTAGATTTATTAACCTCATATATTGTTGAGAAACAGAGACTCAGATCATCTAGATAACTTCTCCAAAGTCACGCATCTAGTAAGTCATGGAACCAGAATGGGAATCACATAGCACCTCTTCTGCTCTACCACAATGACTTTTCCTTTTCTCGCTGACTCTTGAAGATAAAATAGCTTCTAAAAAACGGCTATAGTTTTCTTTTTGCCTTCAGTGAGAACCAAAAGTCCTAAAGTAATAGAACTGCCAGAAACAACTTTTTTGGAATTGTACCCCAATCAAATCCCTCCTTGCCTGTGCATCTACCTGCAAAAAGATAGGCTCGGCTGTGGGCCAAACCCTAGACTTAAGTGCCCTGAATCTGTGATAAGCTAATGACTAAAATAAGTAAACAAGCAAACTACCTGGTTAAAATTAAAAGGAAGTGATATTTCAACAGCAAATTTGGAATTGGGTTTGACGAATCAATGTTAATGTTATTTTCCTATAGCTATTAAACTCATTATCTAGCATATTCTCAATAATACATACTTACATTTCACGACAGCCTACAAATGGATTTTGTACAAACTGATGACTTTTGTCTTTCATCCAAGGGTACAACCCCCCACCCCCACGCCCTGAAACCCACCAATGGAGTTCCCTTGTAGTGCAGTGGATTAAGGATCCAGCAATGTCATTGCAGCGGCTCCAGTTGCTGTTGTGATACAAGTTGGATCCCTGGCCTGGGAACATCCACATGCCATGGGTGCTGCCAAAAAAAAAACAAAAAAAAAAACCACCAATGAATATTCACTCTTCTTGAAAGCAGTCCTCCAAGTACCAGGAATCAAAGCTGAGTCAGTGTCTCACTGCTCCAGACCTCAGTTGCTTCAGTTTTAATTTTAATCAATTAATTATTTTGGCTGCACTGGAGGCACGTGGAAGTTCCCAGGCCAGGGATCAAACCTTGCTACAGCAGTGACAATGCCAGATTCTTAACCTGCTGTGCCTCATGGGAACTCCTTCAATTTTTAAATAAGGATATTAGATCTCTAAGGATTCATCAGTTTTCTTTCTACAGTTCACCATGAATGACCTCACATTTGCATAATTCTTTACAGTGTACAACTGTAAGCTGTACCTTTTCATGCTAAGCCTAGAAAGAATTCCTGAATGTCAGGCTGCCATGTTCCAGCAGGCCTCAGCAAAAATTGTCAAGGAACTATGGTATCTTAAAACTTTTATGGACTATAAATGCCTCAGTCCTCCCTCTGCAATTTCATCCAGGTGACATCCAAGGTCACCACAGTATTAATTTTCACCTCCAGGGCCTCCCTCTCCCTGCAGTCGTAGGGCTTGATACAGAAGGAAGTACTAAACTTTTGTAATAGTGTGATTCAGGAAAAAGCACCTCCAAAGCAAGACCATGATTAAGAGCAAATTATTTCTCTGGAAAGTATGAGCTAAAAATGAGAGTCACTAATGACATTAAAACATTGCCCTCTAAAATAAATACATGCAAAAACAATACACTTGTGGGCTATGTAAGGCATTTTTATTATTTTTCGGTTTATCTTAGTAATGCCAGAAAAATAACAGCCATTATTTTCACTTTAAATGCAAACTGAGTACTGCTGCACAGAGTACAAAAATTACCTACGAACATGGTTAGGTACAAAGGCTGTATTAGATGTGGAGACCGAACTTTGTTTTTACATCAAAGTAAGACTGACAGAGCAATTTTTTGGACAATTATTTTAGCAAATAACCATGCTACTAAACAAAGGCAAATACATATATACATATATATGTATATATATATGCATATATATACATATATATATAAAATATATATATATACACAAACATGTTTCAACTGAAGTTATACATGTCACTTTGACAACAAAGGCTTCTTCTCTGGTGGGTTTCACCAGATATTTGCACCCCCAAATCCCCTGCCCTGATCCCACCCCCAAATTCTGACTTGATCTGAAGAAAAAAAATTAGAGATGTTCTTAATTAAAGGCACATTTGGCAGCTACTGAAAGTGGCATGCATCTGGCACAGGTGCGCTCTCCCGAAAGCCACACGACTTCCATCTGTTATGCATCTTGTTTCTTTGAGTGGTAGTCCAATGTGATCCACCTTTAGCTAACTTGCTTTATAATTTTGCAGCAATTGGCTACTTAATGCACTATTTTCATTAAAGGCAAAAGGGGAATTTGCTCACAGTCGACAGAAAATGCACTTTACGGTGTCCAAAATGGAAAATAAGGCATGAAATTTACAAAACAAGTTACAAGTGCTCTCGTTGTTTAGATTTATCTTATAGATTTCATGCTTTTCTTAGAGCTCAAAAAATTTCACTGGCTCATCTATAAGGGATTATGAAATGATTTTAAGTTAGTAATGAGATGTTTCAAAAGAAAAATATTGAATAAACTAAGTCATCCCTTTCCCATATAAGTAGTTTTACTGCAGAACATTCTTTCAGCCAAACTAGTATTAACTTTTTGGTGCTTATTTTACTGGTAAAGATTAAGTGTGCAACAGAACAGGACCTAGACTTGTACAACAGTCATACAATATAGGTTGAAAGAATAAGTGAACCTATCCATAGCAGCAGAATACCAAGAAATAAATGGTTAAATTTTCCTTTCTAAATCTGGAGGGGAAAAAAAAGGTTTTCCTCAATATGTACAACACTAATAAGTTGGGACACCCCTCCCTCCATTTCCATTATTTGTTTTACTGAGCCACTTAACTCTGAGTTTAAGCTGTCATTAAGAGATAAATGATGAAGTACATGACTAAAGTGAGCTAAATTTGAGAATTGAGATCATAAAAAGATCATGATCATAGATTTTTGATGTATAAAAAATTAATTTAGAACCGTAATATAGCCTCCAGCTGAAATAGTACTTGTTCACTACACTCTTAACTATAGTATAATTAGTATGGCATGCTCTCTGCTAAATTCAGATCCATTAACACATTCTTGAGCTGTTAGAGCACAGTAACCTACTAAACACATAATTTGATACCCAATGACATTTAGTTAAGCAAACTTTTGATGTTTCTATATTTCTTGATAATTTGTAGTCTTAAAATACATTTGGAGGTCTGGGAAGCGTAAATAACCCGTCTTTCAATAAATTTAGACACACTTATCTGTTCCTGTTTTTAAAAGTACTTAGATGTGAAAAATTTCCCTAATGTATTGGTTATCAGCCCACTTAGGTAAATTCAACCTTGAAATATTTTCTTCACTTTATGATCCAAAGATAATGAAACGTCTAAGAGCACTTCCATTTCTAAAAGAAATGTTCCCTATTTAGGAATATGGTTTAGAAAAAGGCATGCTGCCTTGACTATCTTGTCCTGAATTCAAAAGCAGAATTTTATGGTGATACTTTTCTCAGCCACTTCTTGTCCCTAGATTAGGTATATTTTAGTTACTACAAAGAATAAATTTGTCAGCTTGTTAATGTTTCACATGTGAAGAAGGCAAGGATACAGTTTTCTCACCTCCATTTAAGGGCATCCAGTTGGAATTTTTCTAATCAGTTACCGCTGCAGAAAATGTTTTTATCCAAGTTTTACACTTCAGAATAAAAATATCCTCTATCCACAATGTATATAAAGCTGATGCACAGTGAAGCGGTCTCCTAGAACCACCAGAGTAGAAGAATGCTTCCCTTTGGGAGAACTTCAAATCTGAGTTTTTCTTCTTTATACAATCAGGCGGGCTGCAAAGAGGTCATTATCTTATGGAAGGCTAACACACTGGCCAGAGAGATAGTGAATGGACTCCAATGTGACTTTTCTCAGGTTCTCATTTGGAGTGAGGGTGGAGTAATTAAAAAAAAAAGAAGTGTGCATAAGACCTATAAAGGGAAATCTTAGGGACAATGAGGCTGGCCTAATAAAAAGTCATGGAAATTCTGGAATGTGTATTGATTAATTGTAGCAGCACTAGTAAGTAGGCTTAGATAAATTCGTGTTGAATGAATGGTCTTATGAAAACACTGCATACAAGAGTGTATTTGAAATTAATTTTGGGGGAGAATTTTAAAAGGAGAAATTTAACAAAGAGAAAAGTGGCTACCATAATAAGAATGGTACAGATATTAAAAACAGAAGATTCAACTCTTAAATAAATAAGAAAGGATATGATAGGATGGATTGCTTAATGATGATGCAACCAACATTCTGGTCTTAAAGGACTATATACTGTACTAATCTGGTGTACTTTTAATGCTCTAATAAATATCACAGAAAACTATTAAAGTACTAGGTTTCCACCATGACGCAGCACTTCTAAATGGCATGGTTAACAGAATTGCTGAAATGTTGCTTCATTATTCAGAGGACACATGCAGATACTGATGAACCGATGACTCTCTAAGGATGGAATACTGCACACTTCACATATGTTATAGTGGAGATTAATAACACTTTTTCTCTTTAACAAGTAGCATGCATTTCAGTCACAGTATTTGTTAGACTCAGAAGATCAGTACATAGGCTTAATGAATAATCTGTATTATGTTATTAATGATGTAGATAGATGTTCTATTATGAGCAGTTCTGATAGAGCAAAGACCTCAAGCAAGGTAGAATGTTTAATATAAAACTTTAACAAACTGTATACATGTTGCCTAGGAAATTAAAAAACCTTACAAAGCTCTGCTTAAAAGATATCCATCCTATTCTAACCAAATATTTTCCTACATGCCAAATGTCATTCTTTAAGATGAATACATACATCTAGAACTAGAAACCAAGGCGTACCACAATACGTGCTTTTATGCTTAGTGTTTGTGTGTTTGAACTGAAAGAAATAAGAATCAACCATTTTATCCAGATAATAATTTAATATATGCCAGCCAAACAAAGTATTTGTATCTTTATTCAATTAAATTAAAACAGACCTGCCAGGTATATTATATAACATTCACTATATACACATGATTTAGGCAATGCAAGGTAATTCTCGATATGCTCATCACTCAACTATTAGTAAAACATGAACGGTGTCAATGATGCCCAGCAAGTGCTCCTTTCACACTGGGTGACTGCATTTCCAGAGTGGTTAGAGGGACAGCTACAAGCCATGACATGGATTACCAGTAAACTTTGTGGGAGAAGGGGGGAAAATGACAATCTAGCACAGATTAACAGTCTCCTAAGTGTAAATCATATACTCGACAGTTACATTTTTAAAAAAGTTCTTCTGTCACTATTAATGACATAAAACTTCTCTTGTTTGAAGGCAACACCACCACGTTTTGTTTGTGTAGGGAGGGTAAGTAGGGAAATGCTCTTAAAATTGGTATAATTATTCTTAAAAAAAAAAAAGTACCTCTTTGGTGAAGCCTCGGTACCCATTCATTTCACTGTAATTATCTGTAAACAGGACTGTAGTACAGTGCTGGGCCTTGATTCCAACAAGTCAGGTACCACAGCCTTTCCTCACAGTCCTCTGAATGATTTTTAAGAAAATATTCTAAAGTAGGACGAGTAAAAGCAAAGGAAAACAAAGGAGGGTTTGAAGATCCCTGTTTAAGATTTCTTTTTAAAAAGTGCATAATATTTTGAATTACAAAAACTGTCATCATGTGGGCCTGTTGGACACTAGACTGTGTTTTCCATCCCTTTAATGAGAAAGATCACTTCACAAAAAGAGGACTCCTGCCTACTGGCTGGAAAAAGTCCCTTTACTTGATTTTCAGGTGCAATCAGTTGTCCACTTCCTCTAGATCGGTCTTTCCATATTCTAAACAAACACCATTTTCATTTTATAATTTTGTCTCGGTTAAGTTCATTGTCTTATACTGCATCTTGAAGTAGAGTCATTAGTGTTTGGAGCTCTCATTTTTAACTCCTCAGTGCTGGCACATTCAGTGCATCCATTGCCAGCAATGGATTTGGGGTGAGGAAAATGGACATCCCGGTACAGAGGAGCTCAGGAAGAATGGGCGTTCTCCAACAGTGGTGGTCCATCTCTGTGCATGGATGGGTGTGTGTGCTCCCTTTTGTAAGTTTTTGGAGGGAGTTTGGGGATATGTTGAGAAGTGCTTTGTCGTGGAGGAACAGGTGGCCCAGCAATGGAATGAAGGTCTACTTCCTGTGTCAATGGTGGTGATGGTAGATGCCTTCTGGTGCCATGAGGAGAAGGTGTTTGAGGAGGAGGTGGTGTAAAGGGGGAAGGGCTGTTTGGGAAGAAGGCATTACTATGGTCACTTTTTTTGCCCAAAGGGGGAGGTTGGAGATGTAGTGGTGAGCTTGAGAAAACATCAGGTGTCCTCACAGGTTCTCGTGGTGGTAATAAGGGAGGGCTTTCAGGAGGGTCTGATATAGAGGTCCGGTCTGATATGGAATATCGTGGTGAATAGGCTTTTGATGTGGGTTGCCTAGGAGGAATTGCTGGGGGGCTGTCCAAATGCTTAGACATAATCTAACATAAATGGAAAAAAAAAAAAAAGACATTTATTAAAAATTTATTTAGCACCATGAATATATTAAAAATTAAGCTGGGGTTTTCAAACATGCTATTGGAAGAACTCTAAGTGTGGATCAGGGAGTTTTGCCATAGGTATTATTTATTTCATTAAATTAATTAATCAATTTAGTCTTTTTAGGGCCGCACCCGTGGCATATGGAGGTTCCCAGGCTAGGGGTCTAATCGGAGCTGTGGCTGCCGGCCTACGCCAGCCATAGCAAGGCCAGATCCTTAACCCACTGAGCAAGGTCAGGGATCAAACCTGCAACCTCATGGTTCCTTGTTGGATTCATTTCCTCTGCGCCAGGACGGGAACTCCACCATAGGTTTTAAATTGGAGGTTGTGGCAATTCATTCATTAAAAGAAAATTTTTCCCCTCAAAGTTTTTATCTTATTTTTTGTAAAATTTTGTAGTTTGCTACTGCTTACCTATCACTCAGTAATGTATGATCACTTCTGATTTAACCTAAGTTACCTGCCAATTTTTACAATTTTAAACTTACTACATTAACATTTCATGATATTCTGCAAAGAATATCTTGACTGCCCAGGTGCTCCGACCTCTGGACACTCTGAGACCACTGCATCACGTTAACAGGTGGCAAACACAGAAATTCAAACAGGTAGAAAAAAATAGCTATTATGAGCCTTTAAGGTCTCTTCCAACCCCAAATCTTCATGAAAATCCTATTTAAAAGCATGTCATATTCACTATTAAGGACTCAGGTAATGTTTAGCACTAAGATACAGTTTCATTCAGAATGTGTTTCATATAAAGCTTCAGACCTCTTTCCTGCTCTCTCTCCTTCTTTGTCTTTTGTATGTTTTTAAAGAACTGCCTGAGACTACATTACTCTTACATTATATGTTAAATTTGCTTTTTCTCGACAGTACCCATAATTTAGATTTACAAGGGTTTTGAAAATCATCCCAAAACCTGCTTTCAGAAGAAAGGAAATAAAAATTACTGCCTGTAAATCTGTATTTAATGCTTGTTTAAACTCTGTTAAAGCCCAAATACTGTTAACCAAATCCAGTTAAAACTAGACACAAGCAATTGATTATAATGTAACTATAATGATTCTGGTTTCCAGATAACAAGATTTTCTACTTTACCTTAGATGGCGAAGATTCCGCTGGGGCAGATTCTGGTCGTCTTCGTGGAGGAACAGGAGGGGGGACAGGCACTTCATCAGTGCTCTTGGTTAAGCTTATAGATGATACTGAAGCAGATCCTGTAGGATGTTAAATTTTTTGAAAAGTTCACAGGAATTTTATTTCATCTATTAATCCTGAAAAGACTTGGAAACTGCTTATATTTATTAAAAGAAATGTACAGAAATATCAAAAGCAGTTCAATACATCAACACCCAAATATTATTTCCTTTATTAAAGCAAAATGCTATGAAAGCATGCAGAAATCCTTAGCAGAATTTTCAGGAAAAAAAAAGCTGCCTAAAATACTGTTACTCTGCTTCTTAAACAAAATAATGTTCCCATTGTTAATAATCTATTACTGGAATTTTTTATTTGGGTCCCAGTCTTGGACTTTTGAGAGAAACAGCAAACTATTAAGAACCTTCAGAATGGCAATTTTTTAAGCATTTATGATGGGCTCCTTTTTTTCCCCTTTGACTTTATTAGTACAGAATTTCCTTGCCTTTACTGGATAGTCCTTGGGAATAGTTTCTGATCTTAACCAGTGTGTCTTCCAGCAATCCTCTTCAAGAGTGCCAGGGAGAAAATCTAGTGTTTGGGGAAGGGAGTCGTTCCTCATTTTGCTTAGGGATCAGCTCTCCTTGGCAGGGAAACAAAGTCAGGTACATCATACTCTAATCCAAAAACTGTAATTGTGATGGAGCTATTTAAGATGACTGAGGCAGTGCTGATAATAAAAACAGGAAATTACACTAGAATCTAGTGAACCTGGTTTAGGAGGAAGTCGATGAACTGGCGCCACTAACTGGAACCTATCTTACAGACATTTATGATGACAAGGATAGGCATATAAGTAACTGCACTTTGAAAAACATTTATGTAGGTTCTTGACTAGTTTATCAGCACAAAGATGTGAAAAAAACACTTAAATGATCATTCAGAATTATATTTGGCAGGTTCTTTTTTTCCTTTAAGCATTGACAATTTTGTTAATTAAATGTTATAACAGTATAGAACTTAAAAAGAGTACTTTGTATACTGATTTTACCCAAATGAACAACATTCTGACCACCTACCTTTTTTCTTAAGAGACTATACAAGTTAATTTAGTTTTATAAGTAACATTTCCCATTGTCCACATTTTGAAATCATTTATATGAAGGACAGCAAAAAAAAAAAAAATCAATTAGCTTAAAATTTATGGAGTAAGTTTGGTGAGTTGTTAGTTTACTTTTAAAATTAAAAGCAAATATCTACATTGGAACTTTATTTTGCTTATCAGTGAAGAATATTTAGGTTACATACTTTAAGTAGTTATAATGATAAGACAGTTCTTCTAAAGTCAAATTACAGTCATTTGTCTGCAATCTGTGCTGTCTCCAGACTAAGTGTATTTTGTGACTTAGACACTGCATGTAGCTGCCAACATTCTCATATGCGCATGCATACTCTTGCATTTTTTTTAAGTTGAGCATTAAAACATATTTAGAACTCCAGAGTTGGAAAGGAAAAATGGTTAAATGTGGAAGCCACTCATATAATAATGTTCTTTTAAAAGAGAAAATAGGTTTTACAAAAAGCATGAAAAGTATATAAATTTAATAAGCAAATCATTTATGATCAAAAGATAGCACAAGTGAAGGCCTCACTTCTAAGATGCTGCAAAGCAAGGTACCAATGCTGCCAGACCCAAGAAGAACTTTAGCAGGAAAGGTTACATTTGGTTTAATTTTTAAAGCCAAAGCAAGAATTATGCGTCTTAAACCAAATATACTAACTTGGGCCATGGGGCAGTGTAACTTGGATAAAGACGGTATCGCTGCCTGTGAAAGGAAACAAGAAAAAGTAGATTTTTTTTTTTCATTTATATATTCAACTCATCTGTAAAAATGTATTTATGATAAAAATGTTATTTTTGTCATTATAGTATTAAAGAATGGTAGAACAGTTTAGCAAAAGCTCATTACTACTTACTTCTGAGAAAAATAAAGAAACTGCATTAATAGCATTGGGAATTTTGAAGATTCCTTTTAGACTCACTACTTGATATCTTAAATTAAAAACATTCATGGGAAAATACAATATCCTACATTAGCAGAAGGTTTTTAAAAATGTATAAACCCAATCTGAGCAAAGAATTCCATTGGACAAACAGAAATATGTAATATATATACTAAGGATTATTTTGAAAACCCAAACTTGTGAAATAAGTAGAAAGTAATAAATTTATGTTTTAAAAATTGAAAAATAAAAGAGAAATTCTTACTAATATTATTGTTATATACCTTTGACAATGTTCTTGGGGCTTATGTTCTCATCACAAAATAACTACTGCTTTGGATATTACCAAACGACCTTGAAAGTGATATAGATTTTTCCTTCTATATTTCTGAACACTTAAATCCATTAACCATTTAGTGCTTAGACACATTTTATATAGGAAACTCTCTGATAAATTTAGAATGTCTAATGTCAACAATACCTTTAAGAAAAAAAAATTTGAAAATCATAAAAGCCAAAGCCCCAAGAGCATTAAAGTAGAAAAACTGAGACAAAGGCTATATGATCTATACTGGTTCTAAACCAATGTAGTTGTTTAGGTTACACTGCCTCATATTACCAACACATTGAACAGTTAATGTCCAAGAGACTGAAACAATACCTACAGCATTAGACTGAGCAGGCTTTTAAAAATTCAGGTTTCTCTCTTGTTTTTGCACAACTGGAAACCACTCAATCCGGATTACTGGTTTTTCTAGCTTCTTTGGTCAGAATGAGGATGATTTTACATCCCAGGTTTAGTTGGCAGGACTGTTAATCTGATTGCTTATATAGATACAGTGGTATTATTTCCTAGACAGTGCCAATTTCAAATAATCTATCCTGTTATCTCCTTTCCATAAGTACTGATATTTATTTGGAGGCCATGGTTACCAAGGGTAGCAATCCAGCTAATTCTAGTAAGTTATCTCTCAGAAGATTAAAATTCATCTTTATACTTCAACATTAAATGATGCTGCAAAAATTCTCTTCACTAACATAACGGGTTAAACAGGAGGAGGTCCCATTGTGGCAAAGTGGAAATGAATCCAACTAGTATCCATGAGGTTGCAGGTTCAATCCCTGGCCTCATTCAGTGGTTCGGGATCTGGTGTTGCCATGAGCTGTGGTATAGGTCGCAGATGTGGCTCAGATAGCTCATGGCTGTGGCTGTGGTGTAGGCTGGCAGCTGTAGCTCTGATTTGACCCCTAGCCTGGGAACTTCTATATGCTGTGGGTGTGGCCCTAAAAAGCAAAACAAAAGCAAAAACAAACCCCAAATAGGTGTTTACTACTTGTGTATTTTCCACTTTTCTTAGGAAGAATGATTATACCTATGCATACACACTTGTGCACACAGATATAGATTTGGCTTTGATCATATTTAAATACAGCACAGAGAGATTTATGTGTAAACGTGGGGCACTTTCCTGATTTGTCTGGAAAATGCTATTAAAAAATTCTTTTAAAATTACACATTATATATCTCAGGAAATATATACTAGGAATTCTAGTTAGCTATGAACTGAACAAGTTTATTGATAATGACTTAGGAATGAAATCCAATGAAAAAAGTAGTATCAATTTGTTAAGCACAAATCCGAGACAACAGGTCAGTGTGGCTACACATTAGATCCCCTCAGGGAGTTTTAAAAAAACAATGGTGCCCACATGCCAATGCCAGTCTACTTCAAGTGTGGCCTGGGCATATATAGGTATTTTTTTAAAGCTCCCCAGGGCATTACAATGTATAGTGGTTGGAACCACATTTTTTTTTTCCCTTCTTCTTCTTAATGGCCACACCCACGGCATATGGAAGTTTCTGGGCCAGGGACTGAATCTGAGCCTCAGCTGCTACCTATGCCGTGTCTCTGAGTTCTTCCATCCACCTGTGCCAGGCCAGGGATTGAACCCATTCCTCTGCAGTGACCCAAGCCACTGCAGTCAGATTCTTAACCCACTGTGCCACAGTGACCACTGTTGAAGATAATCTCCAATTTCTAATTGAGTCATTCTTAAAACAGGAATAAGCATTTTCCTGTAGGAAAAAAAACTATATAAATCAAGGATAACTTCTTAAGCTCACAAAAGCCTGTTAAATGCAAATGTATTTGAGATCAGAAACCAATCACCTGCAACAACAATTTTCTATAAAGAAAAGCCTTACATACCACTTTGAAATGCTAAGAGTACATTTTTTTCTTGTCAAAGCTTTCCCTAAGAAGGGATGGGGCTAAAGCTCATCTGTAGCACACAGACCAGGCTAGACCCAGGGCTCCCATTTATCACCAGGCAACCTTCAAACAGGAAAGTACCAAGAGCACACTTCATCCTTCTCTCTCCTTGCTACAGCAGCAGATGAAAGGCTGGGCAGTCTTTCCCCCTTTCCTGGCTACTGTCATAATCACCTCAGAGGTGGATGGACCTGGCCATGCCAAGGTGTGGAGCAGGGCTCTGAATGTGAGGGTGTATGTAGCAGCACTAAGTAGATGGCCAACTTCTTTCCCTCTCTGTCTTCACCACAAAGTTCCCATGACCATTCTTGCCCCATCTGTGGTTATCTGTGTGTGAACTTCTACAGCATTTATGTCTCCACCACTCATTTAGCATTTTTTTTTTTGCTAATAAATCAGCACTTACACATCTTCTCTAGTGAAGCTTATAATCTGAGAGATGAAAAAAAAGAGAACCATAGCATTTAACAATGGTTAAGCATTTAACTGCAATTTTCTTTGTACTGTGTACGTCTTTTTTTTTTTTTGTCTTTTTGCTATTTCTCGGGCCGCTCCCGCAGCACATGGAGGTTCCCAGGCTAGGGGTCGAATCGGAGCTGTAGCCGCTGGCCTACACCAGAGCTACAGCAACGTGGGATCCGAGCCGCGTCTGCAACCTACACCACAGCTCACGGCAACGCCGGATCGTTAACCCACTGAGCAAGACCAGGGACCGAACCCGCAACCTCATGGTTCCTAGTCGGATTCGTTAACCACTGTGCCACGACGGGAACTCCTGTACTGTTTACTTCTTATCTCTCAGTTTGATTGTAAGCCTTACCACAGAAGAAGTGTTAAGCGCTTAGCAAGAAAAGAGATATGTCGGGAATGCCCTGACAGTCTAGTACTTAGGACTCAATGCTTTTTCTGCTGCAGCCTGGGCTCGATCCCTGGTCTGGAAACTGAGATACCACATCAAGCTGTTGCATGCCATGGCCCCCAAAAAAAAAAGATTACAAGAAATGAGATGTGCAACAGCTTTGGACAGAAAAAATTTTTGTTTTAAAATTATTTTGAAAAAAAATCTAAGAAGCAATAAAGTACTATTATAACATTAAAAATTCTAGTTGATTTTGCCTTTTGAAAAACTTAAGCAATGGAGTTTCTGGGCTTTTTATTGAGTAAAACATGTTCAGATGACTTAATGCACAGCAGCTCTTTCCTGCCAGGCCCTGAAGGAAACAAGGAAGTAGGTATTCACTCTAGTGCAACACAATGACCACCAAGCTGGGCATGCTAGTGACCCCCACCCCCTTAACACTAGCAGATTTGTTAAGCAGAGTGGGGTCAAAAACAAATGAGGACCTCTAAGATACACAGGGCACTGATGAGTTTTAAGTACAGAATAACTGAACATACACATGGTTTTATATTATGCTGGCTTACTTAATTTCAAAATCAGCTATTTTCTATTTTTACTGAGAACAAAGGAGGAGTGATAGGGGTTTTCTTTAACACAAAGAAAGAGAAATTGAGAAAGTCCTCAGGGTTAAGATTACAAAGCCTAACTCCTGGTATGATGGTTTCTTCTCTTGTCCAGCTATCATAATGTTATTCCGATGCCACATATGACAAAAGCACTGATCTAGAGCACTGCATTCCAAAATGATTCCCTTTTCCCTGTTTCATCATTTAAAGATTTATCACTAGTAGGGAATGTAATAAGCTTTTCTCCTGTTTTTCCACCTCTTCCACTTTTAGCTACTTAAACTAAGAGAAATAGAATTTGTAATTGATGGCTTCTGGTGATTTCTATAATTCATTTATGTGGGAATCTTTATATTATAGATCACAGCCATCTGCTCTAGGAAAAAACACTGCAAACAGTTATATGGGTCAGAATAAATAATGACTTTAAGTCAGTTATACTTCAAAAAATGCTGGTTTTATTTTATTATTTAATATAGGATGTTGACAAGTTGGGAAAAATAGATGGGAATTTTTTTACCTATTATATTTGAACTTATAAAAAATATCCGATAGTCTACTATATGCATGACTCCATAATCCTCCTGTAGCCAAACAAAGCCAAGATACAGTAATTCTCAAAATAAATACACTTTAGATGGTAAAAAGTTAAACAGACTGCTTTGTAACTACAAATATATGTACAACACAGGAATAAATAAATAGGATTTATATATTCCGGATCAAATCTCAAAATAACATACCTCCAAAGAATACTTTTTTTTTTGGTCTTTTTAGCTGCACCCATGGCAATATGGACATTCCCAGGCTAGGAGTCCAATCAGAGCTGAAGCTGCCAACCTATACCACAGCCACAGCAACACCAGATCTGAGCTGGGTCTGCAGCTCATAGCAATGCAATGCTTAACCCTGTCTGAGCGAGGCCAGGGATCAAACCTGCATCCTCATGGATACTAGCCATGACGTTAATACTGAGCCATGACAGGAACTCCTCCAAAGAATACTTTTTTAAAAAGTTAGATTCTTGGGGGTTCCTGTCATGGCACAGTGGAAACAAATCTGACTGGGAGCCATGAGGTTGCAGGTTCGATCCCTGGCCTCACTCAGCGGGGTAAGGATCCAGCATTGCTGTGGCTGTGGTGTAGGCTGGTGGCTACAGCTCTGATTAGACCTCTAGCCTGGGAACCTCCGTATACCGTGGGTGCGGCCCTAAAAAAAAAGAAAAAGTTAGATTCTCTGAGTTGGAAGAAACCTTAAAAATCTAGTTTGGGAGTTTCTGTTGTGGCTCAGTCAGTTAAGGACTCAAGGTTGTCTCTGTGAGGATGTAGGTTGGATCCCTTGCTCAGTGGGTTAAGGATTTGGTGTTGCCACAACCTGTGGTGTAGGGTGCAGATGCAGCCTGGATCTGGTGTTGCCATGGCTGTGACCTAGGCAGCAAATGTAGCTCCAATTTGACCCCTGGTGTGGGAACTTCCATATGCTGCAGGTGCAGCTATAAAAAGAAAAAAAGGAAAAAAAAAAGGAAAAAGGAGAGATCTAGTTTGATCCCCAGAGGGCACAGAAAAAGTTTTTTTTATCTAAAATGAGAAAGTTCACAGGCAGAATGAGATGACAAACTAGGATTCTTAAACTCCTACATCAGTGATTTTCAAGCTCCCCTCCAATAATGATGTCATGCTGCCTCTCAGTACTGGATCTTATTATGTCAAACACTAGAGCAGAAGTTGAACTGTACACTGAGCTAGACAGACAGCCAATGGGAAGACCATGTGGAAATGGTTATGAGAGCTAACCTTCATAACCTCATAAAGACAACTGGATTCAAGTTTTGATTTAATAATGAATAAATGAAAAAAGGTTGTGTGTTCTTAGCAGAGCTTTAAAGATTCATATAAAAATGATTAAAAAAATTAATGGAAGCAGGTTGCTCTAGATACAAAAAGTAGCCTCTTCAAAGGGCTGTACAGTTTGGTAGCCATTAGCCATATGTGGTTTTTAAACATTTGAATGTGGCTAGTCTAAATTGAGACATGCTGTAAGTATAAAATGCATACTGGATTTTGAAAATTTAGAACAAAAAGAGAGATGTAAAATAACTCAATGAGTTTTTATATGGATTTCAGGATTTCATGTTGAAACGACAACATTTTTGCATATACTGGGTTAAATAAATATTATTAAAATTAATTTAACTGAATTCTTTATGCTTTTTAAAATGTAGCTATAGAACATTTAAAGTTACACATGTGGCTCACATTATACTTCTATTGGACAGCACTGATCTAGAAATAGGAAAATGATGAGCAATAGTATGCAGTCTGTGAGATTTGTATGGTTGGGCTTGAAAGCATAGGAGTGTATTAGCAGGCACTATATACCATCTGCTAGATGGTGTAGACTAAGAAAGAGTTAAATAGGAGTTTGAATTTGATACACTGCACAATTAGAAACTATAGAGTTTGGTGGGAAAGGGACCACGTACTGAGTAGTATTCAAATACAATTTTGGAGGCATCATTTAAACTATCACTGACATTTCACGTAGGTTTTAGGTGTTATCCTTGTTTCCTCTGGAAGCTGGAGATGCCTTTACAATTCATCAACTGAAAACAAATGCTCAAATAAAGTTTCAATTATCAATTTCATCACCAGGTCTATTATTAAAGTATAATACATTTAAAGAAAGCTTTTCTAACAGATTTTTTAAAAAAACTCTAAGTTGCTGAAGTTTAAAATTTGTTTTATATTTTTACAATAATTTTTGACTTATCTACAAATTTACAAAAAAAAATGTATATACAGACTTTTTACCTCTAGTGCATTTAATACTAACAATTACTTTAAAGCACTTAAAACTTGAGCACCTACTTGAGTGAAAAGGGCTTGAATGATCAGAATCAAATACGCTGCAAACATCTGTGGTACTAGAAGCACCAGAAGCAGGAGGAGGTGTTAACGGTGTTCTTGGAGAATTTGGTGCAGATGCTGTACTTTCTGTTTCACTTTCAGGGATCCTACTATAACTAATTTTCCTTGGCTCCTGCTGCAGAGGTGTGGGATGTCTCATGGTACCTGGTCTTGGGTTTGATGGACGAACGCCAGGAGATTTTAGGGGATAGTTGTATTTTTTTGGCTGCAGACATATCAAAAGAAACACAAGTATTTACAACACCATAATGGAAAAGAAGGTTTTTCTATTTATGCCTAGTAAAATTCAACAAATATCTAGGAAAACCACAAATCACTAATAAAAGTTACACAATAAATCAAATCAAAGCATCCAAATTAAAAGCATTAGCATTCCATTTTCACAAAGCCTTGGCTATCTAAATTATTAGGGAATTAATTTCTTTAAATAACTGAGTCTTAGCCCTATAAATATCAGAGTATTTGTTATTTTGATATTTTTAGATGGAAAGCTTTCTAAGATATGTTGTCTATTTCTCTGGCTTTATTTCCAATTTGCTGTTTTTAATCCACCTTTTAAAAAACTGTTTAGGCCTTGAGAAATTTTCTTGTGAGGTAATTTCATAAGCTTTAGATCACAGACATTATGAAAATTTTCTTGGTTACTTAGAAGCCATTTATGTTTAGTTCTTGATTACTGACTTTCTTATGAATAACAGAGATTATATTCAGAACTGTGAGATGCTAATACTGTACATAAATTTGGCCAGATACTTATAAGTAATAAACAATGGAAACTTTATTTCCCTCCCCAAAGTATCTTTAGCCAAACCTGTTATTTTTACAGCTAATGATTCATGGTTAAAAGTTCTCATAAGCCATTATTTAAAAAAAAGTCATAAGTATATATATTTATTATAAGTGAATTAATATAAATTAACCAAATTTTCTGCCCTTAAAATCTTGAACATTTTGGGGTGGGGGTGTTAAAAAAAATCTTGCATGTTTGTGCAACTTCTTCATCTATTATATTATGATTTATTCACATTAATATTAGTGTCCATTTACTTGGAACTAAGTGGAATAATCCTGAGCATTTTTATTAAGCACTTATTCACTATTTTTATCCATTACATGTGTACTTCATCTCTGAATGCTTTTACAGAAAACTATAAACCGCCAGATATACATGACAACCGCAAAAAAATACACAAATGTGAAAGAAAAATAAATATATGAATGCTTACAAATCTTGGGAGAGGTTTAGGGTTTCGTGGTTCTATTTCTAGGGATTTGTTGAAAAGATAATCTGTAAATTCTTTTTCCATGCTATTTCCCATTGGATTCAAGTTTTCAAAGAACCTCTAAAATGCAAAGAAATAAACAACTCTTAACATTAAATACTTTAAATTCAGTTTGAAACTCATGAAAACAATTTAAGATGGAATTATTTAAGTTTTGTTTTCCTTTTTCTCTTCTATGAAATAAACCTGCCTCTTATCAGGTATTTATAAACTTAATCAGAAATATGTATCCTTGGAGCTCCCATCATGGCTCAATGGTTAGCGAACCTGACTAGCATCTATGAGGACATGGGTTCGATCCCTGGCCTCGCTCAGTAGGTTAAGGATCTGGCATTGCCGTGAGCTGTGGTGTAGGTCACAGACTCGGCTTCGATCCAGCAATGCTGTGGCATAGGCTGGCAGCTTCGGCTCTGATTGGACCCCTAGCCCAGGCACCTCCATATGCCGCAGGTGGGGCCCTAAAAAGACAAAAGATTAAAGACAAAAAAATAAAAATAAAAATGTATCCTCAAATAATTCAACTTACTTTGATATCTGATTCTACTCGTAAACAATAAGGCTGATTTTGGTACTGCTGGATCTCGCCTGTTATTTCTGCCACTTTCCTCCTTTTGCTAAAGTTTATAAGCTCTTTTCCATGCCTTTTTAGGACCTCAGGGTTGCCTTCTTCTGTTTTCAAGATATTAGTTAGATAAATTCCTAGAAGATATAATGAAATTATTTCAAGGATGAAAAAGGAAAAGGCTAGTTTTCTTCTTTCTCAGTAATTATAGGCATATTACACTGTACCATCTCAATTACTATAACCAAAGAATTAAGGTACAAACAACAAGCTAAGTAAATTTTTTTAAGTATCAAAAAATATATATATATGTATCAAATACTTCTATGACATGTTTTATAAATACCTAAGAAAAGGGGAGGCCAATTTTAACAAAATTAATATACTTTTAGGAGGAATAATCTATTTTCCATCCTCCCTCCCCAAACCATATGTTATTTGACATAAGTCATGGTTTTGTAAAAGCACTTTAAGAATAACCCATCACTAATGACACATATTTTTGACAAAAGAAGAAAATAGTAAGTTCAGAGGATTGTATTTTCTGCTTACTCAGCTCTTGAGGCCTGCAAGAGGTTATTAGGATTTGTAATTCAGAGGCTGTACTGTTTGGATAGGCTTACTCATGAAAATGTGGAAGGATGTTGCAAGCCTATCAAACACTGGACTGCATAGAATTTACGTATATTCTGGTCTTCAGTACTTTGAAAATTATGGCAACCTGTAAGGGAGCTCCTGTTTCCCTATCATTGCAGGATGTGCACTGATGGGGAGGAGACTGAATAAAACAACAGGCACTTTAGTTCTTTACACAGCTTTCTGGCACCAGGAGCATTTTAGTTCCTTTCTGTTCTAGCATAAAGGTTCTGAAGCCGGCTCTGCTGTTTTCCACTTTTGTGATGCTGTGTAAATTGTTTAGCTTCTCTGTGCTTTGGTTTGCTCATCTGTAAAATGGAAAGGCAGGGTTGCTGTGAGAAATAAATGAGTAGGTTTATGTACTAGCTTAGAATAGGGCCTGACAAAAGTAGATGCTTAATTAGCTATGGTTGTGATTGCTGATGCTATTGCTATTTGTGCCCTATTCTCTTATCTCTGCCTTTTCTTCTAAAATACTGACTATGATGCTTTGGGGGAAAAAAGAGCGTGAATATATGAATTCATTCACTCAGTACACAGGTACTGAGTCTCTGCTGTATGCTAAGTACTATAGATATAAATATGAGTAAGACACACAGTTCCTGACCTCAAGAAGTTCAAGAGCTTTGAATATGGGTTACTACAGCACCATTTGGTAAGTGCTATATTAATCAGTACCAATGGATAAGATGCTATGAGAGCTCTGTCTTGAGCTACTGGGAGTAGAAAAAGCATCACGGATTAAAATATGCTTAAAGTAAGTATCAAAAAATGAATATAAGTTTAATAAGTGGAATAAGATAGAGGGGCATTTTAAGTGGAGCAGCCATGTGTTTGAAGGCACTAGTCTCTGGTGAAGCTTGGAAGGCATACTCAGAAATAGCATGTTGTGTGGTATGGCTAGACCTTAGCCGTTTGGTGTAATGGTGTGTGGGATGGAGGAAAAGTGGCAGGATATGAGGATAGGCACAAGTAAGGGATTAGTAGTTCTAATTCCTTTCCCATCATTGCAGGTTATGCACTGGATGAGAAGAATGAACAAAGAAATAGGCACTTCAGTTACAATCATAGATCAGTGGTTCTAAAATGACTTGTGGTAAAGGCAAACTTTTAAATACTAGAATTTTTGGCCATATTCTTGGAAAGATTAAATGACACAAAAATCAATAGTGAACAAGTTAACAATAATGAAACATGATAAAATCAATGCCTATTTGGTTCTAGAGTATCCAGTTATTATTCACTCGGCTATTTCTCAGCAACTCGGCAACCTAGGCCACTCCTGATTATATATTCATGAGACAAAATGATCGTATGTTCCAGTAAGCATGGGCTCTTTTATTTTCCATATCTGCCTATCACTGGCTCTTTTACTTGCAGTCAGTTATATTTTATTCTACACTAAATTGCATTATTCACATAACCTTCAGTGTGACAAGCGTCCATAATAGTACACATATTTTAAGCAGCCAAAATCAATTTTCCATATTGGATACAAACTGATGGCCCAACTGTGAAGAATTTGTGGGTAGTAGCACCTGTACTGGAACATAAAGAACCTTTTTTTAAAGAGCTTAACTTTAATCCAGTGAGAAATTAGGAGATTATTAGAATCGCTACCTTTTAGAATGATTATTCTGGCTGTACTGTGAAGCTAGATGGGATAGAAGAAGTAAAGACTACAAGCAAGAAGCACAGTTAACAGAGTAAAAGTGGTCCTAGTAAGATGACGAGGACTATCCTAGGGTCTACAGGGATAGAGTGGGGTGCATAAACAGGTAAGAGGTAGACCCTACAAGAACTGACTAACTGGTTTGGGGAGAGGGTGCACAGTGGTAAGGAAAACTCTCACTTAAGAGTGTCTGAGTGACTGAAAGGGGTAGTAGTATAATGACTGACACTAGCAAGATGGGGATAATAAGTTATGGGATATTGTAGGTTAAAAAGGATACTTGAATAAAGTTGTGAAAATGCTAACAAGTAGCATCTTAGGAGAGTTCAGGATAAAGTTTGGAAATTATTTTATGACAAAGTAATGAGATTAAAAGGACAGATGATTAAAGAGATGGTGTTCAAACTTTGTTGATCATAAATTATATAGGTTAAAAAATGTTTAAGCATGCATTGTCTTTCTCTCTCCACACACACATACACACAGAATAAAAAACCAGTGCAAATATGAATACAGACCTGAATATTATATGCTATTACAGCTAAATTTCTTCCTAAAAGATCATTTTACATACCCCGCTCTGGAGGCAAGGAGAGGAAAAGCAGAGCATTATGACAAATAGTGAAGAGGGGTGAGGTTTCACCTCTTTGCTGATGCCTTCCCAAAGGTTTCCAGGAAGTGTGGCTGCCCAGGGTTCTAGGTTCCCATAGCACTTTGTTCAATCCCAGTTTACATGTTTCTACAATACAGTGTGATATTTACTACACCGTACTGTAATTTATTTTTTCTGCTCTTTCAAGGGAGCTTATTGAGGGTAAGACTATTTTTTATTTGTCTCTCTATTCTCAACACCTAGCCCTGGGCCTGGCACACATAGGCATTCAACCAATGTTTCTGAAAAAATTAAAGCAGGATATTATTTCAGAATAGAAAAGAAAGCATTTGCAGAATAGACCAGTACACAAAAAATATGGGAAAATACATGTTAATTGAAAAAACATGAGGACATGAAGTTTTGTGCAGTATAACTTAAAGCTATACAGAAAATATACAGAGATGAGGAAAAGGCTAGAAGAAAATACACCATGTACTAAAAAGACTAAACATCAGATATGTAATTGAGGTCATTATTTTTGTAAGCACTTAGAGGAACACTCATCAGTGCATATATACAAGTAGAGAAAAGAAACCAGTGTCAAAGAAACACTGAGGATATAAAATACAGGAAATAAATTATGGAATAAGATAGAGGAACCTACAGGAAGGGAGAAGATTTAAACGATAGATGTTGGAGTCTTAAAAGGAAAAGGCCCTTCCTTCCTCTAGTGCAGAATGGAAAGAAAAAAAGGGTAGGTAAAACTTTGATGTGTGGAATGTGTGTGGACCCAAAGGCACGTGCACTATAATTTTTAGCCATGTGAAACTGTTTATAAGAAGCATGAGTATAAATATGGGCAACTATGGCCATGCCTCTTCTGAAAGTGTCCAGATTACTAAAATTCAATGAAAAGATTTCTATGAATATTAACAGAAGCATTATATAATATTGAATGGCTGCCCGATATGGATATATAAATTGGAATGTACATATAAGCTTGATCTTAAAAAGTCCTAATAGAGAAAAATTCTAAGGGGATTCAGGTGATAAACATTTGTTAAAAAATTATTTTCTGCTGGTATATTAAACATGTGTATACTCATTTAATTAAATAACTGTCCTGTTTTATCCAGAAACATGATAAAAATTTAAGAAGAAATGCTCACCAAAGAAAGGCACACATGGTGGATTAATAGACCTGAGTTTTGCCAAATATTTCTTATAGTGATCTTCACTTAGTTCATGAGCTTCTTCTAAAATTTTCTTTTGGCGACTTGGTATTTGCTACAACAAAAAAAGTAATATTTAGGAAGCATAAGCTTACAAAAGGAATCACAGGTTTTGCAAAAAAAAAAAAAAAAAAGCCAGGCTAAGAGTAAAACCCAAACACAACCTTATTAGTTTGATTCTAAGAATAATATTGCTTCAAAGAGACCATCTTCATAGACCCTAATACAAAAGTGTGTGTGTATTCCAGTTTATCTTGCCATTCCTCAATTATGTGAGCATTTAATCATATGTTATATTACAAATTATGTGCTGAAATCTTTTTCTTCTTCTAACATTTTAATGAGACTGCTTCATTTAAAAAGAGCCACCAATTCACTACAAAATTTAGATAATTCTATCATTTCAACTGTTACTAAAAAAAGACAGAGGAGGCACTTAAAAATTAAAGGTCACAATTCTTAAAATTCTGATTCTTAGAACAGGGAATGGAACTTCATTTAAAAAACACCTATGCAAACCTACCTCAAAGGTGTGGTCTAGTCTGTAAACAGGTGATGAGTTCATAGCACTGACAACCTCAAGTACACCATTGAAATTGTTCAGCTCCTGAAAGACTTGCAGAATCTCAATTATTCGACTCACCACAGCTACCCTTTCTTCTAAGTTTTCAGTTTCTACAATACATCTGGGAATCAAAGACAAAAAGTGAATTTAAAAATCTGGAGTTTTCCCAATGAAGATACGACATAAATGATTTAGCAAATAAAATGGAGCAGAGGGCAGCTATAGTGTAACTACAGAAAGTACATACTCAGAATTGTAGATAAATAATAGGTGACTGGAAGATAATGAAATGCCTTCACAGGCAGGTGTGCTGCCCTTCACTGTTTTCTAGACTGATATAATCAATCATCTTTTCCTACTACATCTGGTGGATTCTTTCTCAGCATTAGAATTCACCGATCAGTCTATATCATCTTCTTGAATATATGCTAGTCTTTAGATGTGGGTGTGTTATAGAGGAATTTGTTCTCAAATTCAAGAATTCTCTGCCTCTTATTCTTCATCTAATTCAAAGATCTTAGTGATTAATTTCCTTCTTTGATAAACATAAATAATTAGCTATATTTCAAATAGGCTCTTTAAGTAAGCACTATTATGTTAAAAAGTGAAAGTATTTTATAACATTAAGAATAAAATCTTAAAAATTACTAAGAATAAAAAAGTCAACAAAAACAAAAGCTGTTTACATTTAAATACCAAGAATCCTTAGAAAGTATATCTATCCAATTAAATAGCTAAAAGGAAGCTGTGCTCAAAAAAATTCCTCAATGAGCATTTAATTCTATTTCTAATATTTGAGGGATTTTTATTTACTAATGACTTATGAATAAAGAAAAAAATATCTTAAATTTGGTTTTCAATAATGTAACATTAAACGATTTATAATCTAAGAAAAAATGACACATAAATGAAATAAATATAAATCAATATTAAACATCAACAAAAATGTAAAGTTGCAGATTATGTTACTCTCTGGTGAGGTTGATCTAACCTTACAAAAAAAAAAAAAAACCATTGCAAAACTTGCAAAATAAATTTGCCTTATCAAATTAAATACAACATGTTTACATGTTTAAAGCATTAGCTAATCTCTACAAATAACCCACTGGGCCCAGCATTGAACCTGTGCCTCCACAGCGACTTGAGCCACCACAGTCAGATTTTTAACCCACCGCACCTCAGTGAGAACGCCTTCATCTGTTACTGAAATATTCTATTTATTTATTTATTTATTTATTTATTTATTTATTTATTATTTATTCTCTTTGTAGGGTCACACCTGAGGCATATGGAGGTTCCCAGGCTAGGGGTCTAATCAGAGCTACAGGGGCCAGTTCACGCCACAGCCATAGCATCACAGCACAGCACCAACCACAGCCATAGCAACATCAGATCCGAGCTGCGTCTGCAACCTACACCACAGCTCACGGCAAGGCCAGATCCTTAACCCACTGAGCAAGGCCAGAGATGGAACCCGCAACCTCATTGTTCCTAGTCGGATTCGTTCCCACTGAGCCATGATGGGAACTCCTGAAATATTTTAATTGATATTAACTAGGTATATAAACCAAGACCACTTGAGGAGCTTTTGTAAAAACCAGGTAGGTCTGGGGTAACTTATCCAGAAGTGACTTCATTCTAATGCACTTCTACGGCTAAGAATCAATGTCGCAAATGAATAAGAACCTCTTCCACTGAAAAAGCAGAAATTGGAACGCTTGTACAATGTTAATGGTGAGAATGCAAAAGATGTAGCCGCTATGGAAACCAGTATGGAGAGTCCTCAAAAAAATTAAAAAATAAAACTATCATATGATTAGCAATCCAACTTCTAGGTATTTATCCAAAAGTACTGGAATCAGGATCTCAAAGAGGTATTATTAGCACTCCCATGTTCACTGCAGCACTATTCAAATGTAGAAACAACTTAAATGCCCATTTACAAATGAGAAGATAAAAGAAAATAAGAAATGTACATACAATGGAATATTATTCAGTCCTTAAAAAAAAAAAAAGGGAAATCCTGTATTATGTGACAACATGGATGAACACTGAGGACATTATAAGCCAGTTGTAGAAAGACAAATGATTCTACATATATGAGGTATCTAAAACAGTCACACTCATGGGAGCAAAGAATAGAATTATGGCCGCCAGGGGCTGAGGGAGGGAGAAACGGAGTTGCTAATCAATATGTATAAAATTTCAGTTACACAAGATGAATAAATTCTAAAGATCTGCTGTACATTATGCCTACAGATAATACAATACGGTATCTGTACACTGAAAAAAAATCTTACCACAATTAAAAAAGAAAAAGGAAAAAGAACAGGAAATGGCTTTCTTCTCAGTAATCTATTAAAAATGAAAATGGGAGTTTCCGTTGTGGTGCAGTGGTTAACGAATCCGACTAGGAACCATGAGGTTGCGGGTTCGGTCCCTGGCCTTGCTCAGTGGGTTAACGATCCGGCGTTGCTGTGAGCTGTGGTGTAGGTCGCAGACCTGGCTCGTATCCCACGTTGCTGTGGCTCTGGCGTAGGCCGGTGGCTACAGCTCCGATTCGACCCCTAGCCTGGGAACCTCCATATGCCGCGGGAGCGGCCCAAAGAAATAGCAAAAAGACAAAAAAAAAGAAAATGGTCTGCATGTCTTATGAGTTATGTTTCTTCTTTACAGACATTAGTTTTAATTGTTATGATGGAAAACAGTTTCTGCATATTGAAGTTAGTTATTTGACTTGATAAAGAAGTAATCAGGAAGCAAATTCCAAAATTTTATTTTTTTGACATTAAGACGTAACATAAAGAGAAGGAAGTCCCAACTTTCAGACAACTTGTTTTTCTTTAGGAATTGCTTTCTGGTCTTTATCTACAATCTAGCTCATGTTCTAGCCATTCCTATATGTCACTGATCTTTTTTTCTGATCATGTGATCTGCAGAAATGTCATATTGCCCTTACAAAATAATGGCCAACAAATCATAAAACTCCAAACTCTGGCTCCAATTATAAAATGGTACTGAGATTCTGGACTTCTGAAATGATAGTGTAAGTCCAGTTTACTTGCTCTTCAGTGAAACTGGTGAAAAATTATACATATAACTACATATAAAGTGCCAGCAGACTCTGGAAATGGCCCTAAGAGCAAATGGCAAATAAATATCTATTAAGGAAAATTTACAATTCAGTAAGAGAGGCAAGAGTCTGTGGTATATGAAACAAGACTTCTTCCACTCTCCTTCTTCCCAGAGAAACTTGAGGGAGGGGGGGCAATTAGCCCAAACAGCCAAGAGCACAGGGCTCCCTATGCCGCTGGCTCCGAGCTGGAGGGCTTTCTTCCCTGGAGGAACAGGACTTTGGCACTTCTCATGCTGCTGGCAGATGCAAGTTGCTAAGGCTAAGCCTGAGGTGAATGCAGCTGATAAAATGGGGACTCTCTTCTGCCTAACTCCTGCATAGAACAGAGGCTCTACCTTGAGTATGGCATGCTGAGAACACTGGGAAAATAGCCCTTCTTGGTTCCTGGGGCAGGAGTTCCAACTCAGGAGAGGCAAGCCAAGAGGACCTCAGTCTCCTGTGCGGGGAGATGCACGTACACACCCTCACCCAGCACTCAACTCCTACAACAGGAATGTCTCTCAGAGAAGCTTGCCATTGTCCACAGCTTCAGAGTCGGGGCCCACACAACTCCTTGTCTCCTGTCGTTTGCAACAACGTGTGGAGAAGTTTAAACCTAAGAAAGCTCTCAAGAACAATAAAGGTGGTGGTAAAAGGCAATTAGGAGATTCCTGGATCTAAAGAAGATATAGCCTAGACTGTTGGCCATTTAGTTTGCAGGAGAGAATCGAGGAATAGACAGCTGGAAGGAGCCCTCCATGGGTCAGAATGTATCAGAGATCTCAGAATACATTCCTTCAATAATCACAATTTGATCGGCTTAGTTTGCAGAGCAATTTATGCCACAAGGGAACTGTTAAAAACAACAGGGCAGTCAGCTGGCAATTTGTGGAGTTTAAGGCCTGAGCCTGGTCAAGGAAATGGAAGAAAGTCCTACCTATACCCTGCCTTTCTAGGGTGACTGTAAGCATACCCAAATCTGTACCTCCCAGAAGAAGAAGGGGGGAGGTGGGGGGGAACAGGATTCACTAAAATAATCTAGCTAATTGCTAAACAAATAAATAAGCAATAACAATAATAAGCCTTGCGGGGTAGGAGAGGCAGTACTTTAAAAAATAAATAAAATGTCAAGCTTCACTAGAAAAAAAAGCTGGGAATAGTAAGACAAACAAAATATGTTAGATTTAACAAAAAGAAATTTCAAAGTAGGAGTTCCTGTTGTGGCTCAGTGGTAACAAACCCAATTACTACCCATGAGGATGCAGGTTCAGTCCCTGGCCTTGCTCTGCAGCTTAAACGATCCGGTGTTTCTGTAAGCTGTGGTGAAGGTTGCAGACATTGCTTATCTGGTGTTGCTGTTGCTGTGGCTGTGGCGTAGGCTAGCAGCTACAGCTCCAATTTGACCTCCATCCTGGGAACTTCCCCATGCCGTGGTTGCAGCCCTAAAAGAACCTCCCCACTGCCCCCTGTGAAAAAAAAAGATTTCAAAGTAGCCATTCTGAATATGTTCCCAGAACTGAAAATTTAAAAGTAAAAAGAGGTATGATGACAATGTGTATCAACAGAGAGTATCATAAAAGACACAAGCATTTATAAAAGAAACCAAATGGAAAATCTGGATTTGAAAAGCATAATAATTAATATAAAAAACTTGCCAAAGACTCAATTGTTGATTTGAACTGGCAGAAGAATAAACTTGAAGATAGACGTATTGTTTAAAAATTGTTTTGTTTAAAATGAAGGCAAAATATTGTCTTTCACAGATTAAAAAAAATCTGAAAGAATTTGTTGCTAGCCAACCCTCTACACAAGGCATACTAAACCAAGTTTTTCAGGCTGAAAGCAAGTGACCCCAGATAGTAATAGGCATCTACACAAAGAGCACCAATAAAGGTAATTATATGATTATAAGAAACACTATCAATGCGTATTTTTTCCTCTCTGCTTTTTTAACTGATTTAAGAAGCCACTGTATAAAATAATGTGTATTTAATATGTTGTTGGGCCTATAACATATAGGAATGTAATACGTGTGAAATATATGGCCAATAACTATGCAAATAGTAGGTGAGAGCAAAGTTGTAACAAGCTAAGGATGGAAAATGAAGACTGTAAAGTGCTAATTGTAACAATGTAGTATTACATGTTAGTTACATGTAATAACATATTTCAGTACCACTAAAAGGGGGGGAGGAAATAGAGCTACAGAGGAGTAATATTTCTATACACCACTGGAATTCTGGTATAAATCTGAAGCTAATTTTGATAAGATGTATGTGATAATCCTAAAAGCAATCACTAAAAAAAAAAAAAAACCCAACCTTAAAATGCTACGTTAGAAAATTATCCACTCAATGAAAAAGAAAGGAGGAACAGAGGAACAACAAAAAGACATGAGACATAGAAATAGAATCACAATGAAATTCATTACATAGCTGACAATTATGAAATGTAAGACAGTCAGTAATACTTACTTCTCAAACCACAGAGTAAGATTAGTGGTGTGCCGGATCATTTTCAGAAGATTAGGAGAATTAATTTCTTTGTCTTCTTTTGTCCACACACTTCCAACTAATTCTGATGGCTGCACAGCTCTAAAATCATCAAGACATAATTTTACACGATACTCTTCCCTTTAGTATACTATTTTATTAAGTAAATGAGATAAAAGATTTACAACAAAAACATTTTAATTTTGCATTTTTTCTACAGATTTAAAACATTTTTAAAATGCATGTACCTGTGTACCTTTTTTAATTGCTTTATAGTAGCATTTTGCTTTGGGCAAGATCAGCATTTCTTCATAATATCTTTCCCATCACTTATAAATATTAACTAACAAATTAGGGTAACAAAGCAGTTTAGGATAGTTCTTTTAAATAATGACATGTTACAATAATCGGCAGTCCAATGAGGGTACAGTAACCATTGCAATTCATAAATCTTCCTTTTTTTCCCCTTTTGAAGGAGAAAGGGGAAAAAAAGGAGAGGGGAAAATCCTATCGTCAAAAGGCCTTAGGTAAGAAATAAAATAGATTCTAATACTAATGTGGGGAATATTGTGATATCCCAATATCCTAACAGTGATGATCTTTGGTGGGAGGAGATCTGTAAATTTAGTTCCCTTTTGCATTTATTTAAAAAAAATAGTTTGAAATTCTAAATAGTCCAAGTTTAAAACTTGAAACATATTTTTTGAGATAGTAGTTGTATCAATGTACCAAAACTAAAAAGTTATAAATGGCCATGACTTAAGTTCATAATGATAAAGGCAGTAGCTAACTCACTGAGCCTTTACACTGTGCTGGGCAAAGTATTAAGCACTGTAAATATATGAACTATTTTGCACTTCACAACAGCTACAGGGATAGGTACAATCATTAACTCCATTTTACTCTTGAGGCAACTAAGAAGCAGAGGATAGAAGTTCCACAAGAAGGTTAAAGTTGTCCAGGGATACCAAGCCAGCAATCAGTAAAGCCAGGATCTGAACTTATTAGCTTTACCAACTAGGGGTGACCACAGAAAGAGAAGATGAAAATCCAGACAGAGCAAAGGGGATCAGGGACTGAAAGAAGAGAAAACTTCCATATATCCTATGTTATTACAAGATACTTCATGTACTCATTTGTGTCTTATGACAATTCAGTATGGCAGAAATCAGCACTTTATTTTACAAATAACTCCTTTGAAATTATTTTTCAATTTGAATATCAAATTACATACCGATACAGATCTGATTCAAGTAAAGTGAGTTGTCGAGCAATTTCTATTGGGTGTAAGGTGAGCAGGTCAAAAGACTCTATGTGCCCAGGTCTGCTTATATGCCACTCAACTGTGGGAGGTGAACTCTGAAATGTAATATTATGACCTGGTCCATTGTCTCTTGCAATTTTTTTCCTTTGAATTATTTTAGTGATGGATTCAACCCATTTCTTCATTGCTTTACCTGAAATAACATTACATTAAAAATAACATTGAAATACTTTATTGAATATTTCTTTAATAAAAACAGTTTAGGGAGTTCCTTGCTGGTTCAGTGGGTTAAGGATCTTGCATTTGCTACTGTTGTAGCTTGGGTTGCTGCTGTGGTACAGGTTCGATCTCTAACCCAGGAACTTTTGCATGCCACCAGCATGACCTAAATAAATGAATAGTTTAAAAATCATTTAAGTGATACCTGACTATATCTTTGCTACAAAAAGTTAAAATGGGAGTTCTCTTTGTGGTTCAATGGAAACAAATCTGACTAGGAACCATGAGGCTGTGAGTTTGATCACTGGCCTCGATCAGTGGATTAAGGATCTGGTGTTGCTGTGAGCTGTGGTGCAGGTCTCAAACACACCTCGGATCTGATGTTGCTGTGGCTGTGGTGTAGGCCGGCGGCTATAGCTCTGATTCGACCCCTAGCCTGGGAGCCTCCATATGCCGTGGGTGCGGCCCTAAAAATACAAACAAAAAAAAAGTTCCAATGATCAAAATTTAAAAAAAAAAAGTTCTCCTTTACCATTTCTCTGTTCCCTATCCCAATTTCATTTTTTTTCTTCATGTGGGTAACCACTGTTAATAGTTTTGTATGTATTCTTCAACATCCTTTCTAAATAAAATTAGAAGGTAATTTATTTGTAGAAATTTTCACCTCTATTGTTCTAAATTTCAGTTCAAAATATTATAATCTTCCCTCCAAAAGATATATCTTACAATAAGATTTATAAGGATAGGTCATATAACATGAGCCATTAATCCGACAAACACTGCACTTTATAAACAAACAGTGCCAGAGGACCGATTCCTTCATTTTGTGTGAGTTTTTGATGTGGCTTTGTTTTGTACTGTATGTGAAAGTACTATTATTTAACGCTTAATTTCCTGATCCTGATTTAGAGTGTACAATGGAAACAAGTTCGTTCAGGACATCCTTAGACCTATGCAATCATAGAGTCTTTAAAACTAGAAGGGAAACTCTGAACATCACCAAGCCTAACTTCTCATGTTACTGATAAAGCAAATTAAGTCTAAAGAATCAAAACGATTTTGGCCAGAGTCATTTATGTGATGAGTGGCAGTATTCGGCAGAGAACTCAGTTCTCAGTTCAATATGCTCCACTGCCTCTCTGATGTGTTATGCACTATTCACCTAATTGTGTCCCAGTCAACCTCCATCATGGTGTTATAATGCACAATAGTTCCTAGTTGGTCATACCTTCAGCTGCATAAGGAGAGCATAAGTTGAAATTTTTTTTTTCTATCTTACCTAATTCCAAAATAATCAGTAAGCTGATTTACTAAATGAAAAATTCATTGTAGCAATAGGGTGATTATAGAGCAATCTGTGGGTCAAAAATATTTGATGAAATATTTTAATTTCTTCAGTTGATTATGCTGGTACTATTATAAATAGCTCTTAACTACACTGAGCAGTATTGATAGTCACCATATTGTTACTTTTATTACATATGAAACTAAGGCACTTAAATAAAAAAGAAACATACCCCTTACTGTTCCAATAAATTCCTCCATTCGCTGCAAAAGATCTGCATCTCTTTCAAAATCATAGAAGTGGTGCTCTACCCAGTGCCGACATACATTTAATACTCTATGGCATTAACACAGAAGAATAACTGAAACATGAGAACTTAAGACATAAATTTTTATCACAATGAGTGGGATAAATGGAAACAGTAACTCTCACCAAATTAGTAATTGCTGAATAACAGGGTTTGAACCGCAGGGCTCCACTTACACTGGGAATTTTTTTCATTAAATCTATACTACAGTACTACGCCATAGGCAGGTAGCTGAATCCGTGGATGTAGAACCACAGATTTGGAGGGCTGACTGTAAAATTATCACAGATTTTCTACTTTGCCAAGGGCCAGTCCCTCTAACCCTTACTTTGTTCAACCTGAATCTTATGAGCAGCTTACCACTTTCAAAATTCTGTTAATTAAGACTTACACAGTAATTTCTGGTAATTCCTCTTTACTTCACTAATTTTACAAGTTATTTCCTCCTCGCTTAGGAAAGATCCTTATTTACTTCAAATCTGAAACAAAAGTTCAACAAAAACTTATTTACTTCAGTTATTTAATGCTTACCGCAGTTGTACGGGCTGTATATATTCTTTTCTAAACCTTTTTAGTTCTGCACTCAAGGGCTGATCTCCATTTTCTATAGCTATGCGATCAGCTTCTGTTGGCTCAGGCTCTGGAATTTCAAACCTAACATAAAACAGAACAAACTAATGAAAAGATCAATTATATCAAATTATACAAACAGAAAACTACAAACCTTTTCACTAGTTAACACAATCAAGAAGCACTGTAAAAAATTACTAAGGATATATATACATCAGTGAAAACAAGTGAGGCTTCTGTAATGTAAAGGTTAATGATTTTAATTTTCTAAAAAAATAAATACTTGTCAATATGGATAAAGCTAACTAGAAACATAATAAAGTATGTAAAGTCTAAAAATAAATGTGATTATAAAGTTAAGGGAATGATGTTTACTTTTGGCTTGTATAATTACTCTAAATCACTGAACATAAAACATTTTAAGGGCAATTTATGAAAAGGTGATTGTTCTTTGGGTGGATGAAACACTTTTCTTGATTATAGTACCTGTTCACTCCATTTTCCTCAACATGTGGTATATTTGAAAAATTCTGTTTAGAACATCTAAATCACTAAATGATTGAATTTCCAGAGCCTAAAGTCTACATTTTTATAAAGTTCTTTAATTTGACTCTATAAATTTAAAATTTCACATCCTGAGTTTCCAAGTAAAAAAAATGCCTACTTTGTATTTAAATAATCAAAGCTAACATATTATTATAAAATAAATGGTCATCTAAGAGATTTTTTTTCTTAAAGTATTCATGAACTACAATTTAAACCTCATTTGGTATATTTCTAAGAGGCATATCTTAGATAAATCTCATTTTTAAAAAGAAGAAAGAATTCAAACACTTTAAATTGACAGACCTTTCTATTATAAGACTCAGTAGTTCTTGAGGTTTACAAAAGGATCTGTATGTTGTAAGAAATGTCCGAACAAAATTGGGATCTATGAAGAAAAAGGAAAAATATCTTATTACAGTCTTTTATTCAGAATGATCATTTACATTTTCAAAAGAGATTAGCCAGTTTTAAAAGCGTCAATATTTTGACCACATAGAATGCTTTGGACTTTGTAATGAACTGCTGGCTTTAGTTGCTTCCTAAATTAGTGGAGAAACCACTGGTACTAAAATTTCACATGAGAGTTCCCTTTGTGGCTCAGCAGTAATGAACCCAACTAGTATCCATGAGGATGCAGGTTTGAACCCTGGCCTTGCTCAGTGGGTTAAAGATCCGATGTCGTGAGCAGTGGTGTAGGTCACAGACGCGGCTTGGATCTGGTGTTACTGTGGCTGTGGTGTAGGCCTGTGGGGTCGGCTGGCAGCTGCAGCTCTAATTAGAGCTCTAGCCTGGCAACTTGCATATGCCACAGGTGAGGCCCTAAAAAGCAAAAAATAAAAAAGACAAAATTTTACATCAGGAGTTCCTGCTGTGGTGCAGTGGGTTAAAGATCTGACTACAGTGGTTCAGGTTGCTGTGGGAGTGCCAGTTTGATTCCCATGACCCAGCACAGTGGGCAGTGGGTTAAAGGATCTGACGCTGAAGCAGCTGAGGCATAGGTCATAGCTATGGCTCTGACACAATTCCTGGCCTGGAAATTTCCATATGTGATGGGTGCAGCCATAAAAAAATTTTTTTTTCCCCACATCAACTTAATTCTTGACCTCTACACCCTCTGACTAGCTGATCTTAAACTAATCATCAGCCACAAAGAATACAAAAGGAAGAAAGGCAGAGCATAACAGCAAGCTTCTACCTGCCACCTGGATCTCCAAGCATCACCAGTTGGTTTATCTCCCTTATAAACAGAAAAGCCACAGCAATAACCCATTACTCTTCCTGCCATCTAGACTAGTTTATCTAGGAGTAGTTATTTAGATTTTTCATGTTAACAAACATATAACTGGAAATTGGATCTTATAATGCTTTGGATAAGTTAAACATAGTTTCTAAATTGTTTTATTTGCTAGAGATCTTAATAAACTGCTAGAAGATACTTACAAATACCTGTAAGTTATTAAAACTGTTAAATGTGCAAGAATATGTCGATTTGGCTCTATTCACAACTTTTAATTACTTTTATTTCAAGTAACACAATGAACATTCAATCATAAAAGCAGGAGTCTTCAACTCCTTCCATGAAAGAACCTATTTTTTGTTCACATCTCCATGTGAACCTACTGGAGAGCTTACTCCAGTCTCTCCTTGACAGTATTCTTCCCCAGGTTGGCGAGAAAGGCTGCTGTCATCAGCACAAGAGACCTGGGCTGTCATCTGCCTAAAGGGGATGTGGGGGTGGTATGGGGATAATCTTCCCATAATGAGGGAAAAAAAACACTTCTGTTACTCAAATTTCATCAAGGTCCACACTTAGTTGTAAGAGTCTTTAAAAAGGAGGAGAGAGAGTTCATTAACGAGTTTTTTTCCTATTTCACATCACTATACACTGGTAAGCTCTAATGCGATGATGAATTTATTGAAAGTAGCAAACACCTTTATTTTTGTTAGACTACACACTATGGATTCTTTATTTACAGAATGTTCCCCCTGACAATCCTGTGGCATGTGGAGTTCCCGGGGCAGGAATCAGATCTGAGCCACAGCTGGGGCAATGCTGGATCCTTTAACCCACTGTGTTGCACCAGGGATAAACCTGAGTCCTGGCACCGCAGATCCTGTTGCACCACAGTGGGAACTCCAATAAGAAGTATAATATCTTTTAATAGCACAGGATTCAGCATGAATCAGAATTCATTTCTTTGGGAAATATCTATTTAGTCTTATTCTAAGAATCACCCTGAATTTAGCCTTAAAGTAAAATAACTATAATTAACTTCCCCCCAATCAGACTGATGGATTTATCATAAAATAGAAATCTATTTCCAATCTATTGGTATACGTGGTCAGCGAGATAATAAATTGATTTAAGTATCAGACAACCTTGAATTTAAGAACTTTTAAGTTAAGAAAAATTTACATAATAAAAATTATTAGTTTTAAACATTCTTCTTCTCCTTTAGCTTTATACCTTCTGAGACTGGAGTGGGTTTCTGATAAAAGTAATTTAAACAGATACAATCCTTTAGTAATTTCCTCTCTGTTGGTATTTTATTGTTTGTCTTCAGTTACAGAGTTCCTCAAACGTTAAAGACTAATGTCTCAACCAGAAGAAAAGATTTTAAAACAGAAGGCTGTACAAGATTTTAAAACAGAGATTTATATCGGTTTCATCACAATCCTCCCTTTCAAGAATCTTCTTCCTGTTCTGCAAATCTATTTGTAAGGTGAGGCTACTCAAAGCATCATGTGTTTAGGAAGCAAAAGCAATGGCCACTGTAGAGAGACTGAGCTGTCTCTGCTGGAGAGGCCAGGCCCCTAGAAGAGAGTGCTCCAAATATCCCTGAGCTGTGTTCCAAATTAAGGGTGACCTCTCCCTTTTTTAAAAGAAAAGTTTACTTTAGTCTAAAAGTCTAAAATCAATATCCAGATCCATTTATTCTCAAATTCCACCTATATCAAACTAAAAAGTTGTGGGATATCAAAGACACTTTTAAGTTGAAAAACAATAAAAGCAAGTTCTAAGGATATTTAAAGTATGTTTTAAGAAAACTGGCTATTTTAAAAGGCAAACTATTTTAAAACAGCCTTTTCATCTTACACCAAAACTTCTGACTGTTTCAGTAGTTTCATAACTGATGACAATGCTGGGACAGTCATGATGTGCCTTAGTGCCACATCAGTAAAAAGGGGATCACATTGATTCCTGATGACTATTATGTAATGATTTCAAAGAGCATTCACATAATTCATTCCATGTGATTTCTGTGAAGTGAGCAGGGCTGCAAATGTTTTTCCCTTTTTACATATGAAAAGTGACTAAGAGTTATCTAAAGTCACACAATAGAGTGACAGAGATGGAACCAGAATCTAGACTGTGTGATTCTCAATTTATTTACTTTTTTTCTACCATATCACATAACCTCCCTGGATTAAAGGATCCATTAAGGTTTCCACAGCTGTGAGATCTAAATATAAAGAATGAATCCATGAGTTATATATAATGATTATAGAAATTTACATAAATGATTAATTCAGAATGTAGCTGTAAAACTGCTAATCTTGCGTTAAAGGCACTAAAGTCATTGAAAAATTAGCAGTCTAATTGTGATTCTGTAATTCTTGTTAAGCCTTCTTCCAGATTTTAGGAAGTAGCAGCTGTACCTTCCTGTACACTGTATTCAGAAGAGGAGTTTCTGAAGCTGGCGGTGAAATAAACACTCCCACAAGCATCACTGTTGTATTAACTTCTAAAGTGACTCAGGTTTGTTTGCAGCTTGATTAGAAATAAGAGCAGTCTTGCCAAAATAAAAAACCAGCAGAAGCTAAAAATAAACCAAGAAAATTTGGCATAAGTTTAATTACTTTCAAAAAACATCTTAAAAGGATGCATATATTCCCAGGCTTGCATCAATTTAGGCTCTGTTTTTAGTCTAAAGCAGTGGAAAATTGCTAATGAATGAAAAACTTGCATTAAGAGAAGACATAACATCTGTACTTGAAATTTTATACAAAATTCCACATTCCAGAAGCTATTTTTATTTCTACTGATTTCTCCATTTCAGTGATAGGAACATACATAATGTCACATTAACCACTGGAGACCTTTATATCTGACGACCTTTATCTTACTGATGATACAAAAGACTAAGATAATTAGATATTTTGAAAGTACCCATCAATCAGGACAGGTTATATAATTTCGTGGGGAAAAAAATGTACCAAATTATATTTATCAGACAATGATATCAGTTTAAACTGCCTCTCTTGGTTGTGTAGCAGCAGTTATCTACCTATATTATAAAATAGTATTTCAGAGACAGATGGAAGGCAAATGCATTGAAAATACAGAAGCCAGGCTGATTTGGTTTTAAAACATGAGCACAAATATTAGTGGAGAAAATGAAAATCAACTATTTCTGTATTCTTCTATTTCTGTTTATTGCTAGTGGATGTAATTCCACAAACCGTTGTCAGACATAACCCCTAATGGAGTTCAATATGAGCAATGGCAAGGAAAGTCCTCCGTAGTTTTTTTCCATCATTTTAGGTAACATTCTTTTCTACTCGACTCTCAAGATTATTTGCACTATGTTCACTGGCTGCTCTGCTTCCCTCTGTCTACACAACCTCTCTATATGTACAAATACCTGCCTACTCTACTATCAAGTTTCTGGTCTAAGCCCAGGTTATTTCGAATATGAGCTGTAGGTATTATTTTCTGCTGGCTTTCTAGTGGCCTGTGTCCTTCTCTCTAAAACTATTCTGTGACAATATTTTATTACCCAATTATTCATAAATCTTACGAACGCAGACTATATTTAATGTCCAGAATACGAGCATACTAGATTTGGGGTGATAAATTCAATCCTTCTTTCGACACTTTTTTTGGGCAAGGTCAATTAAATTTACGAAATATTTACTACATAAAAGAGTTATTTATGTAAAGAATACCCTTCCCCCAATCACTATAGTGAAACACTGTTAATCAGGATGTCTGTTCATGTGATAATTCTCCTTTTAATATAGCCATTCAAAAAGCTACAAGAAACAATAAGCTCCTCAACAAGGATTTATAAACAATTACTCTTGAATTCCTTAAAAAAGGAAACAGACGCTATGCTGACGCACAAACACTTAAAAAAAAATCAGAGAGTTTAAAAATAGAACAACACTGCCCTATAGATCAAAAATTGTTCAAAAGTTTTTTTTTTTAAAGTTACTACACCCAAACTGAGCTTATATAGGACACAAACTCCAACGAAATCTAGTCCAGTGTTTTTGCAAATTTTCTATGTGAGGGCACAAAATAGCAGTAAATATTTTAAAGGAAAATATCAACTAGCTTAAGTTTTTTCAATACCATTTTCTTTAAAAGAGAAGTTCACCAAGCATGGGAAACACTTTTCCCACACTTGAGTATGAAAAGCTGTTATTTGCATATGTCAGCTTCCTATCTCAGTCACCTCATTTCTCTAAAAGAGACTATCAAAACCAGATATACCATCTCCAAATATTTCTTTACCCATGTTGTTTTAAAGTCTCAATAATTAATTTGTACTAAATTATTTCCTATAACTCTAATAGAAGTGAAATTCCTACTCTCATCTCATCTTTACACACACTGCTTCGTGCTTTCTTACTGCAGGTAGAAGTCTCTTCACACCCTTGCCAGATCCAAAGTGATCTAGAAACCCCTTCTTCCTCCCACCATTTAAGATGAATTCCAAAGTTCTGATGTAGTCAATGAATTACTGTATGTTCAGAAACACTGGATCTGAGACTATAAATTAGATTCCACATAAGATCCTGTTGCAA
Source organism: Phacochoerus africanus (assembly GCF_016906955.1). NCBI lineage: Eukaryota > Metazoa > Chordata > Mammalia > Artiodactyla > Suidae > Phacochoerus > Phacochoerus africanus. The sequence goes on along the minus strand of NC_062548.1, from coordinate 105,849,667 downwards.
TCTTTTGACCAACACTTAAGCACTTTCTAATTCACCTAATTTTACAGAGCAAACAACACCAACAGACTGGGTTTTGTTAAAAACTAAAATATCTAACTAGACTAAGATCTGTGGATTAAAATGGAAGTTAGCTATAATTGGGATTTATTACCTATTTCAATACCAAAAACCAACTCTGACTATAGCTTCATAGTAGATCTGTGTTTAGCCGTAAGTGAACCAAGTCATTTATATTACTGGCAATCAAACCAAGCAAATAATTCCCTTTATTTTTATTATTCAATTCACATAATTAAAAATTATATTATATTCTAAAAATGAAAAAAAAAAACACCTTGTATGAGTCAGCGTAACATGGCAGAAAGAATATACTCTATTAAGAGTCAAGAAACCTAATTTCTAGTCTTTATTATACAATTAACTGATGATATGACTTCTGGCAAATCACATAACCTTCAGGGGTCTTGGGGTTTGTTCTATATAATGAGGAAGTTATCATCTGAGACCTATAGCTCTGTTCATAAATTACTGTTAAAACACTTGAGGGACCAAGTTGGCTGAAGCCAAAGTGAGGTCTGAATTAAGTAAGGTTAAATCAGTTTTCTGTTTTCTATGACAATGTCTGACCAACCCATAATCTAAAAAAAATGTCTGCAGCAGAAACACTGTAAACCAACTATTCTTTAATACAAAACATAAAAATAAATTTAAAAAATGAAATGAAAAAATTTTAAATGTCTGTTAAGTAGTGCTTATTAGCTACTGGATTTTCTATGTACTGCAGCCAGTGTCTTTTATTATAATTCTATATAATGTAATAAAAATATGCAATTTAAATTTTAGCTCTTGTTTCAGTGTAAGCCACAACTTGCACTGTATGATTCTTGATATAAATACCTACAGACCAAATGAACCAAAATTAAAAAGAGCAGACCAACAGTTCTTAAAACAAATGGTCAGATGATCTATTATTATTGTAGTGAGGACTCAGAGTTCATTTGAGCTGGAAAAAACCTTAAAAATTGCTTTCATGTTTTATAAGTTCACACATGGTCTACTTAAAAACACATTCTATATTGCCCATAATAATTCTGTCACAGACCTCACAGAAGAGTCTAAATAAGCTAATAATTAATATTTATTTGTGTATGCTGTAAACCACAACTCATGAAAGCTGCTTATGGATTCCAGTTACACTAGCAGTATATTTATGACAAATTAAAATATTCAATTACACTTCAAAATAAGATAGAAAGGAAAAATGTCAAAACAAAAAACAAAAAAACTTGGCTACAATACTGCTAAGCCAATACTGGCTTTTGTTCTTCAAGAAATTAATGAAAGGAATTTTTTAAAAATTCGCACATTTTAAAAAAGTAAGTAAAAGACCTTATCGAAATTTGAATGCCCTTTGCAAAAGTTCTGTAAATCTAGAATTTTAAGCGCTGTTTTTTTGGCCAAGCCCGAGGCATGCAAAAGTTCCTAGGCCAGGGACTGAACCACCACCACAGCAGTGTTTTTACTTAACTAGAAGTAAAATTATTTAAAACACCATCCTACTCAAAAGCTAAAAATTAATGTAAATAAGAGCAACTATCAAAAGTAATTAATAAAACACCATAGAAAAAATAGTGTTGTCTACAGATCCGGCTAGCATTGTGTACATTAAGGAGAAGAGACCACCAAGACTAAAGAAAAACTATCAGCTATGCATAAGTTTTGTTTATTTTAAAGTGCCTTTATTCAAAAGATAAACAAAAGGCTCAGTTCCCCAGAAAATAAATATTTAATTATAGTTCTTTATAACTGCTTAATAATCATAATTCTGTGAAATAAAGCAAGCAGTTTAAAAAAAATTTTTGAAATCTGAAAATGTTTTCCAAATCAAATACCACTGACTTGTGACAGTAAACACTAGCAGTTTTCTTTACCATTTGCCACTTATATTACTCCACAGGAAAAAAAAATAGTAGAGCTTCTGTCTCACAAATATAGGTAAAATACCAAGGGTTAATTTTACTCTAAATAGTCTAAGAACTCAAAACAAAGGTAGTTTAAATAAAATGATGGACAGTTTAAAATGCTTATACCAAAAAATTCTGAAAAATCTTTTAAGACACAAAAATCAGAATGTGGCAAGAACAATTTGAATTTTCATAAACTTAAAAATTTCTTAAGTAGCAAAAGAAATAACTCTTGCAACCACAAACTTAAGGTAATTTAATAAAACATTTTTGTAATTGTATTCTAGAGCTTAAAGAAGTTGGTGAAGACCAACTAAATAGGTCATATTAATTACTAAAAATTGTATCTCTCAAAATCAGTAGGTCATATTCATTACAGAAAGTTGTACCTCTCAAAATCAGTTTCATATGTAAAGAAAGATGACAGAATAACCTATTTCATTTTCATGTAAAACCCTACACAGCTTATTTACATTTCCTGTACTTTGACTTATTTTTTATTTTGGGGTCAGTAAAATGAATACACTGTCCACAGAAGTTTCAAGATGAAAAATTACTAGTAAAACTGCAATCCCTAGAGTCTTCTTTAATTATATCCAGCATGTTTCGGTACTGCCTGCTACTACCAAATGGTAAATCTTAAAATAAATACTCTTACATATTTTGAAGGGATATCACTTTTCTGTTGGGATCCTAAAGATACTGAGGCTTGGCCTTACTTGACCAGCCACTGCCCAACTAAAGGTTAACAGTTCCCAGGGAAATTCCTGATTCTTGCCTCACCAAGTCTCAGGAAATGTCGGGGTTGAATGCATTTTTCAATATTTGCTTAGACTCACACATGGTACCTTTCTTGCCACAAACTATAGCACAGATCACATATGTGGCTCAGATCCCATGTTGCCGTGGCTGCGGCATAGGCTGCAGCTCCAACTCCAATTCTACCCCTAACCTGGGAACTTCCATATGCCACAAATGTAGTCATAAAAAGAAAAAAAAAAAGAACAAAATTCGGATACTCAATAATGTAGCAATCCTAACATTAATTAATAATATAAGTTACCAAACTGCTTTTAAAATTAGCCTATGGAAAACTATTATTTTACCATGGATAAGGCCAGCAAAAGAAGTACCCATTAGAGGCCAAATAAAAACTAAAAACAAAAAACTAGCTTATTTACCCCAGAGACATGTGGAGATAATGAAACAGATTTGTTTTGTAGTGTTTTGATATTACTGATAAAAATATTCTAACAATTTTTTGCAAGGTGGCCTTGATAACTTCTAGGCCACGTAAGTGATTCAGAATGAACATTTAATAAATTGAACAGGTTAAAATGATCAAATACCATTCATCGTTGTCACAGTGGATTTGTTAATGGATATCTTTTAAAAGTTTAATCTAACTGGTGCCAGAATAGTTTCCAGAGAGAATTGAGAACCCTTTGTAGGACTTTAAAAACTGGAGGAATTTCCCAAGAAATATACATCTCTTGGAGCCAGAATATATTTAAACAAAAAGTATGGGGATAGAGGTTAACTTACATATTCAACTATTTAAGAATTGCATTTATAAGAGTTATGTTTGATTTCATATCTCTTTGTAGTTAAAGTATTCTTTGAAAATAAGTTTATATTTATAAAGAGCTTTAATGTATTTTATTTCATTTATTCTTTCCAACAATATCTAAGGTGGCTGTTGTGGTACTGATTTTTGAGATGAAAACTAAGGTTCTAAGGACTTAACGAACTGTGATAGAATAAGGGCATGAATCTAAATTCAGTGCTCTTTCCACCGTATTTTACAACAATCAAACTTCCTACTATGTAGGGAAGTTGAACAACACTTTGTTGTTCACTTGTTACTTTAATAAAGTTACCTATAATAAATGCATCATTATATTTGTTCCTTACCTCTCAAATATTATATGCAGCCAATTTAGAAACAAACATATCTCAATCCCTCAGCCCAAGCCCCTATGTTTGTCTCTAAAATGCCCTCTAAGAAGGTGAAGTTGTTTTCTAAATAATATCACTTCTAAAAAGTAAAAAATACTGAAAACCTAAATGACTCCCAGGATTGTTAAATTTAATAAACTTTAGGAATGGAAATTAAGAAAAAGCAATGCTGTGCATATTTGTACTACCAGCACAGTTTTGGTTATGGATGTATATTAAAATTTTTACTATTTTATAATCTCAGTAATAAGAGAGATGAAAAAAAAAAAAGAAACAAAGGAGAAAAAAGATTTTTAGACCCTAATGATCATAATTTACCACTACTTTTAGTCTTAATTTTGCCACTAACTGGGTAAATTTAGCTCAGTAACTTCATTTATAACTGGTTATAAAGTTTAAAAGCAACATATGTAAACGTGGTAGAAAAAAATATAAAATTTCAAACTAAAACAAAGTGAAAGTATTTTAAATCAGAAGAAAATGAACTCTGATAATGCGGAGGTCTTTTGTTGTTAGTCTGATTTCTATTTTAGGCACAATGACCTGTGCAGCGAAGAAAAATCAGCCTGAACAGGAAAATAAAAGTGATAGGCAAGTTCATATTTCTTACCTGCGTACATATGGTATGTGAGCCTCTCTATAAGTTTAATAACAGTTCCTGCTTTGATAATTGGAATTCCAGCTTTGGGCTGCATGTTTTCTTCAAATATGATATTTTCTTCAGAGTCAGGCTCTGCAAATCTATAAACATCAGCACTAGGAAGCCTCATCTGCTCCTCCTTTTCTTCCTGTAGCATTGTCACATCAAGCATCCTTTCCAGTGTACTCCGGTACTGTAAAGATATCAACGCTGCCATCCAATTGTTTTTCTCTTCAGCTGACTTGGCAGAAAATATTACACTATTTTCATCTTTTAAAATTATTTCAAAAGCATGCTTGTACTCACTGGTGTCATCTTTGTCATTAATTTGTACCTTTCTCATAAAAAACTTTTCTTTAAGACGATATTCTGCATTGCTAGCACCAGGAAGTCTTGGCTGCCCATGATTTGATTTACAGCAAATCATTAAGCCATCAAAGAGAAATATGTGTCTCTCATGTTTGGCTCCTACACGTGTAAGAGTTCCTTCCATTATAAACTCATTGCAACACTGTCCAATGTCTTTTCCCTCCCAACCATCAATATTCTTCTGAATCTCGTTCATTTTCTTGATTGCTAGTTGTTTCCCCTTCATTTGTTGACTATAAAACCGACATGCAGATTCACTGGGATAAAGGAAAAAACACTTAGTACACAGAAGACAGGGAATCTATAATTCATGTAAATAAATGGAAATGCAAAAGTATATTTAAAAACATTGCATTGAGAAGGTTTTCACTAATTCTCCAAATATATTAGTGTTACAGAACTGCACAATTTTGGAAACTAAATACCATAGAGACATTTTTTTTTTTAGTGCTTTAAAAAGAACAGTTGGCTATTGACAAAATTCTCCCCTATAAATTTAGCTACAGAATGATTATTTCTACTACGGCTATTAAATATTTAGAATGACAAATATTAAAAAGTAGCCCAATATAGTGAAAAAAAAAGAGATTAAAGTAATTTAAGAGATTAAAAAATTATCTAGGAATGCTTAAGTGGACAATATCTAAAAGCTAAAAAACATGCACACATAATAATTAGGAAACTGGAAGTATATTATCTGAATTAATGCCTTGAGTTACAAAGTCCCTAAAATAAAGAACACTACTAATTTTATTTTCAGAGATTGACATAAACCTACCCAATACATTGTATTTCTCCTTTAGCTTACCAGCTGATTCTCAGGAGGTCTTGTCTGGGAGTATGCAAGGAAAATGCACAAATATGAAAGGTTTTTCAAACAATAACAAATTCTCTTGGCTTTGATGTCACTTCCTTTGAAAGACCAAGCTTGTCACTAAAACTATTTTCTTCATTGTTTACTTGAGTAGGGACTAGGATCCCTTAATTTATACCACAATATTCAGGGTAAAAAGGAAGATAATTTAAAAAGTGAAATTATTCACCTCAGTCTTCGTTTTGCAAGACTTTTAGAACATATTTTTTCCATACCACTCTGAACATTAAGCAAAGCTGTTATTGCTTGTTTCAAACATTCCTTGTCTTCTTGATCTTCACTCTTTTCTTCTAACTGCTGCAAAGTAAAAAATGACAAATCTGAACAAGCAGAACAGTTCTGTACAAAAAAATAAGCCTATTTTATTTAAGGATAAAGATAACATTGATTCAACTCTTTCTACTGCAATACATTTTAAACGTCATAAAATATACTACTCTTTTAAAAAGTCTTCCTATGTATTACTATCCAAATCAACATCCCACCAAGTTTTCCATGTTAAAAAAAAGGGAGTAGAAACAGTGTTAAAAGACATCACATCTTGCGATAGGGAGTAATGTGCAGTTTCTCAGATGCATATTACCAAAAAGAAATGAGGAGGAAAAATTATCTTTTAACTATCATAGAACGTGGCACAGAAATAAACACACAGGTGAGTCTTTTTTGAAGTGTATAATTTGCTCTTAGAATTCTGATTCCCACATTATTGCTGTAAGCAATGGGATGCTACGCAAGATAAATATACAGAGAATGAAGCAACATAGTGGAGAGGAACCTGAAGACACAAAACCTAAGATAAAATTCAACTCACTTTCTGTGTGATCTTTCAGGAAAATTATATGACTTCTGAGCCTCATATTTCTTATATGTCAAATGAGGCTTATAAAAAGCTTCCCCAATCTATTTTATGGGGTTGTTATTAAAAATGAAAGCATTCTGTAAATGTACAGTGTAAGTTGTTTTCTTACATACATTAATTACTACATAATTAATGTTACTATCATGAAGAACCTTGTCAATATTCATATGTTAAGATTTTGAATAAAACTAGGATCATACATGTTAGTAAAACTCAAGCACATTTTCAATCAGTGGCTAAAAATATTACATACACTGGACAGAAGAGTCTGTTTTTAACAAGGACTGAGTCATCAATAATGGCTAATTATCAGTGCGACAAGGTGGTGGTAATTTAAAAAAGCAATTGAGGTATGAATGACAATAGGTGACAATAATTCAGTAACCTTATAAATCTGTTTGTGGCTACCAAAAAGGAAAAGTTAAGAAACTAACATATTTTTTCTGGCCATGCCTGAATGTGGAAGTTCCCAGGTCAGAGAGCGAACTCACGCCACAGTAGTGACAACACAGTAGTGACAACGCTGTACCACCAGGGAACTCCAAGAAGTAACATTTATTAATAAAGCTTTCATACAACATTTAAGAACAGTTAGTGTCTATCATAAAGAAAAAGACTTGAGAAAATCATAAAAAATTCAAATTTACAAAGGCTTACTTTTCAATGAGCTTCATTATTCATTAGTACTTTTTGTTCTTGAGAGTTCTTTCTTTTTTTTTTTTTCCTGTCTTTTTGTCTTTTTAGGGCTGCACCTGCCACATACAGAGATTCCCAGGCTAAGGGTGAAATCGGAGCTATAGCTGCAGGGCTACGCCACAGCCACAGCAACATGTGATCTGAGCCCACCTGTGACCTACACCACAGCTCATGGCAACGCCAGATCCTTAACCCAGTGAATGAGGCCAGGGATTGAACTGGCGTCCTCATGGATGTCAGTCAGGTTCGCTAATTGCTGAGCCATTACAGGAACTCCGAGAGTTATTTCTTAAAGAATAATAGCACATTTCTTTTTTGCTTGAACTGATACAGATTAGTTATATATACACATACATATGATGTATATTGATGACCTATGAAAAGTAAACATATTCTTACTCAATGCGCCAAACCATTTTTACAAAAATAATTTATTTAAAAAAATGTTTTTTTGTTTTTTTTTGGCTTTTTAAAGCCATACCCATGGCATATGGAAGTTCCCAGGCTAGGGGCTGAGTCAGAACTACAGCTGCCAGCCTACACCACAGCCTTAGCAACTCGGGATCCGAGCCTCATCTGTGACCTACATCATAGCTCACGGCAATGCTGGATCCCTGACCCATTGAGCAAGGGCAGGGATCAAACCTGCATCCTCATAGATATGAGTTGGATTCATTTCCACTGTACCTCAAGGGAACTCCTTAAAATATCCTAATACTCAAATATTCGAGAAGTAATAAATACCATATTATATCTATTTAATTCTCAGGTTTTATTATCCAAATTTCTTATATCCATTATTTAAAACTCACCATGCTTTCCACTATAACAATAATCTGCACTCTTTAGAAAAATATTCAGTCTCAACTGTGTTAAGTAAAACAAAAACCCATTCACAATATTTTCCAACATAAAAGGGGGTGTGTGTATGTGAGACAGATTCCAAAGGATAAGAGACTTAAAAACAGACACATTTAAAAAAACACGTCAATATCTTTTACTCAAAATATTTTTCTTCACTATGGCCAGCTGGATTAAAGAAAGCCAAAGGCCATATTATTCATAAAGAAAGATACTAGGTTTTTACTTAATGGATACCTATCTGCCTCTCATATGGCAGAATTTCTGGAATGAAATGAAATGCTACCATTAACTTTAAAAGGTTTAGGTTTCAAAGGCAGCAGTCAATCTAACACTGATAGCAATATTCATTAAGAAAGGGCAAAATTCTAAATGATGTAGTGAAAGCACCATTAAAGAGTGAACTATTTCACTGAATTTTTTTCAGAATTTAATCACTCAGTATTCAAGTGGATATCAAGTAATTTTTTAAGTCCTGAGTTGACACGAACAGTAGAATATTACTGAATCCTTTATATTCTGACCTTTGATATTTTTTACATTATTAATTCAGCCACACATACCTAAACTTATACCTAAACACAATTCTCTCTTTTTTTCCTTTTGTCTTTTTAGGGCTGCACTTGCGGCATATGGAAGTTCCCAGGCTAGGGGACTAATTGGAGCTGTAACTGCCGGCCTATACCACAGCTCACAGCAATGCCAGATCCTTAACTTGCTGATGCAAGGATCGAACTTGCATCCTCATGGATACTAGCTAGGTCTGTTATCTCTGAGCCTCAATAGGAACTTCCACAGAACACAATTCTAACACACATAAAAATAACTGTGAAAGTAACAAATCCATTTAGACATGCATTTGACTTTCTATTCTAAAAATGTTTCAAGTTTCTGGGTCATTTGTCTACCATTAACTATAGAGAATTTCACACATAGAATATACTGGTATCTCAAAAATATTTTTAATGTATTTTAAAATCACATACCTAAAATCTACTTCAAAAACCGTAAAACTTTACTGTTGAGAAGATTGTTTTTAAATGTAATATTTACCTACATAGCATTAGTTAATCATCTAAGACAAACTTCAATGTAATAAATGACCTTTCATATAAACATCTTTGCTTCTTTTACTTAACACAGCTGATTTAAACTGGGTATTGATGCTGAGTAATTCAAGCTAACTATTATCAAAAAGAGTGGCTTATTATTGTTACAGAAACAAAGCAGTAGCAATTAGTATATAAATGAAACTCCTTTTGTTACCAGTGATATTCAACACCATACTTTTCATAGGTGCCTACTTAACGACATTATGTATTAACAACTTAATTTTACAAACCCAGTTAAATAGCTTTATTAGTTTATGAAATTATATTTAAACTCATCCAGAGTATCATATTCTAAATCACAATGGTAAGTCATATGATCTAAACAAATGATAAAATTTACACTTTCAAAAGAAAGGAGCCACTTCTACCAGATTTTTTTTGAGAGAGTCCTTTAGAAATATGTAGAAGGAGCAATAGTCAATATGGTATATTGCATGTCCAAAGAAAATTCTGAAAGATAAATAGGATTAAATTTAAGAAGCTGTGAACTGCGATTCTTTTTACAACCAGTCACAAAAGATCACAAAAGGCCAAATAAATGTATGATTCCATTTACATGAATGTCCAGAATAGGCAAATCTATAGAGAGAAAGTAAGGCAGGGGTAGTTGTTGGGAAATTTGAGGGGTGTCTCTAAGGGGTACAGGGTTTCTTTTGGGGATAATAGAAATGCTCTGAAATTGGTTGCATTGATGGTTGCACAAATCTTTGAACTTATTAAAGGCCAATGAATTGCACACATTTTAAATGAGTGAATTGTTTAGTGTGTTAATAAAGTTTTTAAATAAAGTTGTTAAACGTTTCAATAAAGTTGTTAAAGCATGTTAAAAAAAAGAAGCTGTGAACTGGAAAAAGATAATTCACAATGGTATTCAAAAAACAAATAAAACTCAAGATTGGTTTACACATTAAAAAAATAATGTGTTGTACCTGATGCATTTTATGAGTTCAACAATTTATAAACATACAATGGCTCCTCTCATTAAAAAAACAAAAACTTGAATTCCTATGCTTTTCTTTCTAGGAAATTAGTTTTATCCAACATGAAATAACATAAAATGAAGGAACTGTCATTTACTTGATGATGGAGGCAGGCAGGACCAGAACCCAGAATTTTCAACTCTCAGTCTGGTTACTTTTTCAATATACTACCCAAAGAACTGAAATGACTTGAAACACCTGTTTAGAAAATAGTCACCAAATAAAACCTAGCCCATTCAAATAGATCAACTGCAAGGCACAAGAATGACAAAATATAAAATCAAGAAATACACATTATGTACATGTATGTGTAACTGGGTCACCATGCTGTACTTTAGGAAAAAAACTGTATTGGGGAAATAAATAAATAAATAAAAAGCTAATTCCCCCCCAAAAAAGAAATACACATTATAATTGTCTAAGATATGGAACATAAACACTTATCTTAAACTATGTGTACATATATGAGTTCATCACATAATTTGAGAACACAAGCAAAGATGGGAGTTGTGAAGTAAATTTCATAGCTAGTTCCTTCCTTTCCCTTCAAAAGTTATTTTTTGAGTTAAAATGATTTCAAATATGCAGATAATTCTCCAACTCACAATATTTCTACCAGCATATATTAATGATATTAACAAAATTCAATCCTCTTTTACTTAACCAGCATAATTCCTCATTTTCCCCCAAGATAAGTGGGCAGATGATCATTACCAAGGTGGTATATATTAAATGGAATAAATAGTACAATAGTGTAAATAGTACAGTTCTTTCATAATTATAATTTAAAAGAAATCTTTATTAGTCAATAGTTGAAAATATTAAAATGAAATCTTAAAATATAAATTATAACATGACTCATAATTCACTATTTTTTTCTATTTACAGCCACACTTGTGGCATATGGAAATTCCTGGGCTAGGAGTGAAATTGGAGCTGCAGCTGCTGGCCTACACCACAGCCACAGCAACGTGGGATCCATGCTCCATCTGTGAGCTATGTCTCAGCTTGCAGCAATGCTAGATCCTTAACCCACTGATCGAGGCCAGGGATCAAACCCACATCCTCATGAACACCATGTCAGGTTCTTAACCCACTGAGCCACAACGTGAACACCAAAATTTTCAACATTTCTGAGCAAAGTCACAAGTTTTATTGACATAATTAAAATTAAACAATCTTTTGTATACTTCTGGAAACTATTTTGAATATTAGTAGTAGCTGAGTGGAAAAAAAAAAAAAAACTCTAAAAGAGAAGCTCTGTAGGGGAAGCCAGTTAAGTATCAATCAGAATATTAACAAATATTTAGCAGTGAAATATTTTAGCAGTGAAAATATGATGATGAACAAGCTAAATCTGGTGCCTGATGTTAAGAGCTTAGAGTGTGAAAGAAAAGGCAAATGAATAACAAAGTGCTATCTATGATGGGGAAAATAGAGGGCACTCTAGAAATACAAAGCGAGAACTCCTAACTTAATAAAGGGAGAAGATGGCAAGGAAAGCTTCCATAAGAAAATGGCTGAAGGCTTGAGGATAAGAATGTTTACGCCATGGGGAAACAAAGGTACAAAAAATTAGGGAGAGGAAATAGCATGTGTAATTCAAAGGCTTATTTAGGACCAAGATTGAGAGACACTGGCTGAAGAGTAGAACCTGGCGGGTGGGAAGGATGGGAGTGGGGAGAGGTGATGAGTCAAAATATTGGAGAAGTCAACAAGGACCAACTCAGGACTCTAGGCCTTATTAGAAACTAGGTCATTAACCTGGGTCAATAGGGAGTCATTAAGGGTTTTAGTTAGTGACTAATGTTGATCAAATTTGCATTGTAGAAAGATGGCTTTGGTTTGGTTACCCAAACAAGAGCAAATTGTGGGGGAAGAAGGGATGGGAAAAGCAAGAGAGACTAAAGAGAGACTTGTGATAACCCAGATGAAATGATCATGGTCCTCACAGAGTACTGAGAGGAAATGAAAAGATGAATCCAATGGTGACTAAGTGGATGTGATGTAGAGAACAAAAGAGTTGAGGACTTCCAGGTTTCTATTCTGAGTAACCAGATGATACTGGGACCATTTCACTGAGTGAATGAGGACAGAAGGATTAGCTCTGCTGGGAAAGATAAGAAGGAGTTTTCAAGAAGAGTATATTTGAGTTGCTTACACAATGAATAAGTCAAATTGTTCAATAGACCATTGGACAATAAATAGCCTACATTTTCCCATTTCCTTTTCCTCTTCATTAAATCTCTTTAACCTTATAAAGACCACCATAAATTCCTGATTTTCTTCATGCTGCTAAAAGCAACTTTTGGTGTGACACATTTATTACTGATGGCAAAAGAGTCACTGCTTTTTCTAGATAAACTTCATGAGTAAGTGATGGGATGGGAGTGGGGGAGAAGGATGTGATGGGGTTCAGGACACACAACCTCCCAAAGTGGAACCTTGGCATACTGAATATTTTAAGTTGAAGGAGTTTGAGAAAACAGCAGAGGGGAGGTCAGAGGTCAGAGGTCAGAGGGAGGACCTTCCTGGTTCTGTATTCTAAGTTTAAATAGTCAATATGCCAGGGTTCTTGGGTCATGTAAAACTTATACGAAATAAATTTGAGTGTTTTTCTCGTTAATCTCTGTCAGTTTCCTTTCCAGCTAGAAAGACTAAGAGGGTTGAAGAAAAGATTTTCCTCCCCTAAAGGTGCTTGGGAGCTGATTTTAAAAAAAAGAAAAAAAGCTTACTTTAATGGAGAACACTATGGTTCGTAAATGATATCTCAAGAAAGCTATTTTAAAATAAGTAATAATTTAATACTTTTAGCTAAATATTTGCTCTTTAACTTTCTATATATCTTTCAGAGTAGAATATCTTCATTCTTAAAATGGCTTTCATGATTTTAACAATCAGCTGATGATAAGTTCAATTTCCAATTTCCATGTCAAAGAAACCGTATGACAATATTTTATGGTTTTAAAAAGTAAATGGCAACACTGAAATATTTATAGGAATACCTTATCTACTGAGAATTCAAATAATAATTTTAAAAATACATTCAACCAAGAGAAAGGAAAACAAAAAACATTAATTTTTTTAAATTTGATTTTTTTTCTTTTTATGGCCACACCTGCAGCGTAAGAAAGTTCTTGGGCTAGGGGTTGTTGAATCAGAGCTGCAATTGCTGGTTTACACCACAGCCACAGGAACATCAGATCCAATCTGCATCTGTGACCTATGCCACAGCTTTGTGGCAATGCCAGATCCTTAACCCACTGAGTGAGGCAAAGGGATTGAACCCTCATCTTCATGGACACTATGTTGGGTTCTTAACCTGGTGAGCCACGGGAGAATACCAAAACATTTATTTTTGATTCAGTGACTTTAATGTTTATAATTAAAAAGAATTTTAATACTAGCTAAAGTTTATAGTTGGACATTTTATTAGAGGTTTCTTAATTTTATCAAAATGGGTACTTCAGGAGCTCCTGCTGTGGAACAATGGGCTCGGCAGTGTCTTGGGAGTGCTAGGACACAGGTGTGATAACTGGCCCGGTACACTGAGTTAAGGACCACCACTGCTGCAGCTGTGGGCTTAGGTCACGACTAAGGCTTAGATCTGATCACTGGTCTGGGAATTCCACATGCTGCAGGACAGCCAAAAAAAATCAATAAAATGAAAGAAAATAGGTACTTTAAATTTTTACTTTAAAAATTTATGAAATACTTAAAAGTAGAGAGTAGAACAATCAATATCATAATGCTTCATCTACATTTGGCAATTCCTAAGATTTTGCTATATTGGCTTTTTATACCCCCTTTTATTTTTCTTTGCTCTTCAGGAAAATTAAAATTAATATAAACATTTAAACTTATAATAAGAATTAAAACTGCCCAGGAGTTCCCGTCTCGGCAGGTTAAGAACCCGACTAGTATCCACGAGGATGCGGGTTCAATCCCTGGCCTTGCTCAGTGGGTTAAAGATCCATTGCTGCCACAAGCTGTGGCATAGGTCATAGATGTGGCTCTGATCTGGTGTTGCTGTGGCTGTGGCATAGGCCAGCAGCTGCTGCTCTGATTAGACCCCTAACCTGGGAACGTCCATATGCCACAGATGCGGCCTTAAAAAGGGGGGAAAAAAGTTTCTCAGTATCTCTGTTCAAAAGAATGATAGAAACAGACAATGATGAAAGTATTAATTACTTATTAATAAAATAATTACCTATTAAATATCAGCATATAAGAAGTTTTAAAAACTTTTTAAAATAAAGAGAAGAAATTAATAAAAGATCTTACACCTTAAAAAAAAAAAAACCCTGTAACATAATTGAAAGGCTAAAATTGTAAGTGAGTAATGTTAAAAAGCTCCTTTCATTCTTTTTTTTAATCTTTTTAGGGCTGCACCTGGGGCATAAGAAGTTCCTAGGCTAGGGGTAGAATCGGGACTGCTGATGCTGGCCTATGCCATAGCCACAGCAATGCTGGATTCGAGCACATCTATTACCTATGCCACAGCCTGTGGCAATGCTGGATTCTTAACCCACTGAGCTAGGCCCCCATCCTCATGGATACCAGTCAGGTTCTTAACCGGCTCAGTTACAATGGGAACTCCTGGAATCACTAATTTTATTTTTATCATTAGCTTTTTAAAGAAAAGGAGTTTGGTGAATTTCTGGCTAAAAAAAGGAAAAAAAAATGGATGCCATAAAATTTATTTGATGAAATCACAACACAACAGCAAAAAAAAAAAAAAAAAGAAAGAAAGAAAGAAAAAAGGGAAAGAAGTTTCTAAGTATTACTATTGTGTTTTCAGATTGAAATAATCCTGGTTAATTGTAAAAAGTTTTTAGAATTCCTGCTAATTGGATTAAATTTGTGTGCTGTTTTTGTATTGGGAATATTTTAAGCCCAAGCATGTCATCTAGGTGAGGAAAAAGGTGAAAGACAATTTAAGAACAAGTAAGCAATTTTTAAAAAGTCAATGCAACAGATTTTTAAACATGCCCAATATTCAAACTGTATTTTAAATAGGATCCAGCTATTTCTATCTTTAAATTTATCAAGATTTTTTCCTAACATTAGCAGCTCTCTTGCCTACCTCAGAATCTAAATTGTATGTAGCCCTTCACTATTTTCCCTCCTAATGTTACAAACAGCAAAGCATAACAAATACTGAAGAAGAGCTATAAAAATGCAAGAACTTATAGTAATGGTGGTGGAGTGAAGAAGTCTTGAGAACCCTCTGAAGATAACAATTATTCAGTCTGAATAAAGTACTAAAAATATTTATAGGCACTGGAAACCATCTAAAAGGAACCATAAGCCAGAAGCACATTGCTCTTGAACAACAGCAACTAAAAAGTGTTCAACTTGTGAGATAAGGGCTTCCCATGCTGACAGTGAAGATGAACAAGAGGAAAAGAGTAGCTATAGGGTGGAGATGAAAGACAGCAGAGTTTTAAGAGGAAACTGAAGGGGGAAATCTGGAAGTGAATGAACTGCAGAAGGGTTGGGACACAAAATCTGAGAATAAACTCTATCCAAATAAATATACCTGGCTGACTGCATCACAAGACTTGAAGGAGCCTGGCAAAAAAGTAGGCAGACACCAAAGAAGAATCTACTCTTGAAAGAGAGTATAATGGATGAGTTCTGCTTTTCTTAAACTGAGTTTATTTCCCAACTCTACACAGCTCAGACAGCAGAAAACTGAAGGATTACTAGCTTAAGGTGCCAGGGGATAGAGCCTGAGGCTGGCAGAATGGCTGGAACTTAAGAGGGAATCTCTAGCTGTAAGAAAACCACAAGGACTGGGCCCCCCAAATCTGAACTCTATCTCTGCCGAGTCTGACTGTCAAGTCATACAGGTGTAGGGAAGATATAGGAGGCAAGCTAAAAAGTCAACATAAGGAAGTCCTAAAAAATAAACAGATATCAGCTGCTGCACAACACAGAAGAGACAAATTTGCAGTTGAGTCCAAAAAAGTTAACTGCCTATGAGAGTAAAACCCAACAAACCAAAAGAAAACAAAAACAGTCTCCCCAAAAGAACCCCCCAAATCCTCAACAGAATCCAGCATTGTTAACTAGCAAAACCAAAAACAAAACAGGAAAATGTGACCCATATTCAAGGAAAAGATGGATTTAATAGAAACTGATTCCAAGTGGCCCAGATACTAGATTTAGGAAAGACTTCAAAGTAGGCTTTGTGATCATATTCAAAGAATTAAAGGAAAACATGGTCTTACTGAGTGGATAGACAGGGAATCTTTAGAAATAATAAAACCAAATCCAAATGGAAACTCTAGAGTGAGTATAATAACTAACAATTCTATTGACATATTAATAGAAATTACCAATCTGTATAACAAAGAAAAAAAAAGATTTAAGAAAAATGAATAGTCTCAGAGATTTGTGGGACAACATAAAATAGTTCTATTTCCATATAACTGAAGTTCCAGTAAGAGAGGAAATGAGAGGAAAATGGCAGGAAACACAATAATGTAAAAGCAAGTTAAAACATGAAAGGTGAAGAGTTCCCTTTGTGGCTCAGCAGTAATGAACATTACTAGTATCCATGAAGTTGTGGGTTTGACCCCTGGCTCTGCTCAGTGGGTTAAGGATCTAGTGTTGCCCTAAGCTGTGATATAGAGGTTGCAGACACAATGTGGATCTCACATTGCTGTGACTGTGGTGTATGCCAGCAGATGCAGCTCTGATTGGACCCCTAGTCTGGGAACTTCCACATGCCATGGGTGCAGGCACTAAAAAAAAATTTAAAAAAAAAACCAAAAACCTGAAAGGTGAAAGGAGTTTGTTATTTTAAATAGGAAATTAACCCTAAAAATGTTAGGATAATCTCATCTATGATATAAAATACCTTTCAAAACCATCTCTCTGTTTTTATCAGAGAGAAAAATCACCAAAACTGTATCTTTCTTGGCAGTTCAGTTGATTTAAAATTTTAAAATTGGAGTAATACAATAGTTAGCTATTTTTTTATAATGGCTCCTGAGTTACACTATTCTACGTTTAACTTCAGACATTCAACATCTGTGGTCAGATACAATACCATTTAGCTTACAGCTCTGAGCCCATGGTTTCTGGAAAAGAATTTCTAAATTTAGAAAGCTAGTTCAAAGGAATGGAAGCTAGACAGACCTCTGCTAGGTTTATTTTTAATGATTCTCAGAGAGAAGTTGTTTGCTAATCCTCTTATTGGTGGTAGTAAGACATCAGCTCATAGGCAGTATAAAGAAATGGTCTGAAGCATACAAACAGCAATTACATCAAATGCAGAACATGAAAAAAAGTACATAAAAAATTGTCTAGAATAGATGATGCTTGATACTGTCCAACTCCCAAACTGGAAAAGCAGCAAACCAAAGCCATTAACAAAGGCATACAAGATACTAGTTGTGGTGGTCTATAGAGTGTACTTCTTTACCAAGAGCTTCTGGTACACTATATGAAGTCCACTAATGTGTGTTTAAGGCGAATGATGTAGTGCAATCCATATTTGCCCTTTCTGATTTGTTTTACATAGCACTAAAAATCAAAAACAAACAAACAAAAAACTACTCTGGGAGAAAAAATATCTCCTATTTTTAACATTTCTCATTTCTTGATCCTTCCTTTTTCCATTCATTGCACCTTTCAGTTCTAAGTTCTTATCTGTAATCCTTTCCCACAATTCCTGTACTTAAGCATTTAGGACCAAAATTTTTTTAATATTTATGATATTAAGGGGAAAAGTTAAGGACTATTTTTCAAGTCAGTTAGTACATAGACTAGGCACATTAGAAAATTTAATGTTAAATTTTAACATACTATAGTAAGTGTCTAAACCATGTCAGTATTCGTTAAAGTCTTTAGTGTTTTTATTTTCTAAAGTAAAGCTTGTAATCGAGGTAAACACCACAATGTTACAATGAATTAACATCAATTACAAAACTTACTATTCCATTGGCTCTTAATTTAGTCTTATCTAAAAACACAGGATTGTTGTGATGTGTTAAAATTAAACCTCAACATGTTTTCTCTCACTTTCCTACTCTTGTACTTTTCAATAGCAATGAAACCTAAGAAAGGTACAGAGGTTTTAAGTGTAAAAATTTTCTACTATCTTTTAAGAGAAAGCTTACATGATAACCCCAACCTCAGTTATGTACATTTAGTCTCTATAAAATGATTATTATTAATTTTATCTCTGCTTATAATCTATGTATTTGAAAAATACTACAATTCTTGGCTTTTCACTAGATTTTTGTTGGACCAAAATCAAAATTAATTAATTAATTAATTTATTTATTTATTTATATTTTTGCTTTTTAGGGCCGCTTCCCGTGGCATATGGAGGTTCCCAGGCTAGGGGTCCAATCGGAGCTGTGGCTGCTGGCCTACGCCAGAGCCACAGCAACTCAGGATCCGAGCCTCGTCTTCAACCTACACCACAGCTCACAGCAACGCCGGATCCTTAACCCACTGAGCAAGGCCAGGGATCGAACCCACAATCTCATGGTTCCTAGTTGGATTTGTTAACCACAATGAGAACTTCAAAAAAAAAAAAAAAAAAAACTTTTATAGGTTTAAGAAAGCTAATATATTATACACTGGAGAATCAGAAAACAAAAATGAACATAACTTTTATAGTACACCAAAAGCCAACTGTAATGGGTTGAACTGGGTTCCACTCAAAGTCTTAATCCGTGGAGTTCCCGTCGTGGCGCAGTGGTTAACGAATCCGACTAGGAACCATGACTTTGCGGGTTCGGTCCCTGCCCTTGCTCAGTGGGTTAACGATCCGGCGTTGCCGTGAGCTGTGGTGTAGGTTGCAGACGCGGCTCGGATCCCGCGTTGCTGTGGCTCTGGTGTAGGCCGGTGGCTACAGCTCTGATTCAACCCCTAGCCTGGGAACCTCCATATGCCGCGGGAGCGGCCCAAGAAATGGCAAAAAGACAAAAAAAAAAAAAAAAAAGTCTTAATCCGTGGTACCTATGAACATGATCTTATTTGAAAACTGGGTCTTTGAAGATATATTCAAGTTGAGATGAGGTCAGACTGGATTAGGCTAGGCCTTACATCCATCAACTTGGTATTTTATGAGAAAGGAAAGAGAGATTTGGATGCAGAGGTAACAGAGAAGAATGTGAAAATGTGAAGAAAGTGATGTGAAGATGGAAACAAAGGCTGACGTGAAGGCAAAGATCAAAGTGAAGGTATCTATATACCAAGAATTTCTGTGATACACCAGAAGCTAAGAAAAGGCAGGAAGGATTCTTCCCTGTGTTGCCTTGCCCACATCCTAATTTCAGACTTATCTCTGGAACTGTGAAAGAATAAATTTCTGCTGCTGTTTTCAAGGGACTCAGTCTGTGGTGCTTTGTTCTAGGAGACCTAGGATATTAATATAACTAATGCACAAATAACAATACATATTTAAACCTGGTTTCTTTAATTGAAGGAGACTTATGTTTCTCTAAGGTTATATAGACTGGAAAGGGAATAAGTAATTCTTTCGGGAAGTGACTAGTTCATAATCATCCTGGATGATTTTTTTCTAACATTTGTCTGGGTATACCTTAAGGGGATAAAATACCTAAACTCAAAGAAAAGTTTACATTTTTGTTGAACTAACAATGGTACTGATTTGCTAACTATCAAAATAATAGTCAACATATTTATTTAGCCCCAAAAAACTTGATATATTTAACAAAGCAAATTAAACTTTACACAGAAAATCACATTACTGGAACAATGAGGTTTTCAAAAGAATACAAAGGAAGTTTTTTTTTGTTTGTTTGTACTTCATAAAAATGAACTTTAATGTGAAAAAAGTAATCAAAAGTTCCAAAGACTTGACTTCTACCTTGCTGGGAGGAAAAAAAGAGTAGTTTTCCCCCAGTTTCAGTAGCATTAAATTCTTATACTTTTATTTTATTTATTTATTTATTTATTTGTCTTTTTTGCTACTTCTTTGGGCCGCTCCCACAGCGTATGGAGGTTCCCAGGCTAGGGGTCCAATCGGAGCTGTAGCCCCCCGGCCTACACCACAGCCACGGCAACGTGGGATCCGAGCCGCGTCTGCAACCTACACCACAGCTCACAGCAACGCCGGATCATTAACCCACTGAGGAAGGGCAGGGACCGAACCCGCAAAGTCATGGTTCCTAGTCGGATTCGTTAACCACTGCGCCACGAAAGGAATGCCTCTTATACTTTTAATAATTAACTCGTTTTCTGATTTCGTAAAGTTTAAGGCATTCTGAGTTTCCAAAGTATATGTAATTATATAATATGTACAGTTAAACTATTCCTCAAATATAAGGCATGTATAGAAATTCTAAGGAAAACTTACTATATTTTTGCTATCCATTTTTTGAATTCTTTTTTGGGGGGGGGGCCCTTTTTAGGGCCTCATCCACATAGCATATGGAAGTTCCCAGGCTAGGAGTCCATTGGAGCTGTAGCTGCCAGCTTCCACCACACCCACAGCAACGCAGGATCTGAGTCACGTCTGTGACCTACACCTCATCTCACAGCAATGCCTGATCCTTAACCCACTGAGCGAGTCCAGGGATTGAATTTGTGTCCTCATGGATACTAGTCAGGCTCATTAACCACTGAGCCATGACGGGAACTCCAATTTTGCTATCCATTTTTAAACAAGCATTTATTAAATGTCTAAGTGCCAAACACTACTAGGCATGAGAATTCAAAGATACATGGGACTCAGTCTAATGACAAGGTAGCATGTAGAAATGCAACAGGGTTCTATAAAGAGGCATGAGAAGAATAGAAGAGCTTAGTCAAAGGATTAGCCTAGGGAACCAAGGAAAACTTGACAGAGAACATTTGAACAAACTATTTGCCAAGTAGGAATTTCTCAGATGAAAGGGGAAGGTAGAAGAGAAATTCCAGGGAAACAGAAAAAACAAAACAAAAAGATAAAGAATTCTGAACATATCTGACATATCTAGGGCTACTAAGAAATTTTTTATGCCTAAAGCACAGTTAAGTAACATCAAATATTGAGAGACAAGGCTGGAGAGATGCTAAAGAATTCAGACTTTGTGTCCCAGTTCATAGGAAACCAACTGTACTTTTCAAACTGGGAGCTCCATGAGATACAAAGACTATAGAGGAAACTGCTACAGTAATTTAAGCAAGATATGCTAAGGGTCTGGACAAAGGCAATGTCAGGAGAATCAGAGAAAAAACTGGATTCCAGAATCATTTTCTGGAGTCAAATCATGATGCTCTGCTAGTAAGAGAGAGAGAGAGAAGAATCAAAGATAGGTTGGAGGCTTCTGGCGAAGGGATTTGAGCTGATCAACAAAGAAATGGAACACAGGGGGGAAAAAAGTACACATTTGGGCACGCAGGAGAAAGGGGGATGGTAGTGAAGGATAAAGGAGTAAAATGCTAGTTTAAGAAAGCTGCAAGACAAGAAGAAAAGTCTCTAGTAATGATAATACTCAGTATTTACATTCTCTACTGTATATGAAGTACTTTTACATACATTCTCTTGGTTGACAGAATAACCAAGTGTGATAAGCATTTCCTAGAAAAGAAAACCAGAGCTCAAAAGCTGAAGTGACTTCTAGGCCACTCAGCAAGTAGACTACCAGGCTGGAATCAAAGAAGAAACTTGAGACTCCTAGCTAGTCAAGTGAACTTTCAAAAGCTGCTCCACACCAGAGATAAATTATGGTGTCACTGATGTCTTAGCATTTTGCTCTTTCCCATTGCCCTGATTTTATTTAATCACAATTGAGTCCAAAATCACTAATTTCACATTGGCACCTGAAGTAATGGCAATACCCAGAGGAAGACAAAATTTAGTGAGAATCATGTTGTTGGAAAAGATCCTAGACTCTTAAGAATTAGAAGGCCTTTTGGTTCATCTGATGGATGAATTCTCTGATAGTTTCCTAAAGTAACCTTCAGAAATATATTATCTTTTTAAAGGATTCCATGGTCTAATTAATTTGGAAATTAAACTGCTTTAGTGCACAATTCCATAAAGCCTTTAATATTCTAATGTACACTGAAAACTTATTGAAGTATAATTAAGGACACAGTGTTTCTCAAATATATTTGACCACTGAATTTTCCCCAAAACTTTTAATTAGAGTATCTCATGGGACTAGCATTCCATAGAATATACTTTGAAAATACTGCTCAATGAAACTACTTAAGCAACATACCAACACAAATTAAATACAATAAACACTAATAGTACATTAGTGCCAAGGGAATGAAAAATACAAAGAAATACTGCTAATTTTGCAATGAAATTTAGGCAGTAATATTAACTAGGAATACACATGCTTACCAGTGGAAATCTTTTAAATTTATGTTTGATACACTATAAAATAAAATTTCTAAAACTGTAACTTACAATTTAAAGAAATTTAATTGTTTATACTTGAGGTAGTAAATAATTTTTCTTATATTATTGAAATGGTTAGGTTTTACAGCCTTCTGAACCTCATCAAAGCTATCTGTTCTTCCTTATTAGTTAATGGGTATTTCAAGGTATCATATGGTCTTTAATTCTTCAGAATTTCATTCCAGTTTCAGATTTAAAATCCCATTATACCATTATGAAGGAGTCTATATAATAAACTTTTTTTTTTTTTTTTGCTTTTTAGGGCTGCATTCACAGCATATGGAGGTTCCTAGGCTAGGGGTTGAATTGGAGCTGTAGCTGCCAGCCTACACCACAGCAACAGCAACTCGGGATCTAAGCTGCACCTGTGACCTACACCACAGCTCACAGAAACACCAGACCCCCAACACACTGAGCATGGCCTGCATCCTCATGGATACTAGTCAGATTTGCTTCCGTTGTGTCACAATGGGAACTTCTATATAATGAACTTGTTTGCAAATGTCCCCTTCTGAGATTATGGTCTGTCATAATGAATTCTTTATAAAGAATGATTTTACACACAAATGCTTCCTCTTGATTATTCTCTTAAAATAATTATCCTATATTACCAAAGACCATAAATGGTATTCTGATTGCAGCCTAGAACAGAGAGCTAAGAGCTCTGCAATTCTGCCTGGTGAGTAACTTCCTTAGTCTTCCTAATTCAAACACTCCTACTTGAAAACCTAACAGAACTGCAAATTATTACAACGTAGAGAAACCTGGGAAAATGGAAGGAAAATATAAGGATGAGAGTTTCTCCAATTTACTAAATTCAGAGGTTTTCTATTCATTCACTGATTCATTATAGAGTCCATTTCACCAATGTACTCTTGCAACCTATAAATCTGATTTCTAGTAATAATTTCCATAACAAACTCATGGTATTAAAGTTTTTAGGAGTTCCCGTCATGGCGCAGTGGTTAACGAATCCGACTAGGAACCATGAGGTTGCGGGTTCGGTCCCTGCCCTTGCTCAGTGGGTTAACGATCCGGCGTTGCCGTGAGCTGTGGTGTAAGGTTGCAGACGAGGCTTGGATCCTGCGTTGCTGTGGCTCTGGCGTAGGCCGGTGGCTACAGCTCCGATTCAACCCCTAGCCTGGGAACCTCCATATGCCGCGGGAGCGGCCCAAGAAACAGCAACAACAACAACAACAAAAAAGACAAAAGACAAAAAAAAAAGTTTTTAATAAAAATTCTTTTAAAAGCTAAAGAAATAATAGTGTTAATGCATATCTTATTTTGTCTTTATGGTGCTAGTTCATCAAAGTTAAACAGACTATCTTTATTATGTCACCCATTATTTAACATATTTGAAAAAAATTTGGTGTTTTTTAGGATACGTTATCCATAATGCAAAGTAGACAGCATAAGTATACATAAGATATTTATAAGTAAATCATGTTGAGCTACACTATTGAACTATAATTTATAAAGACGAAGGTTCTTTTTTCCCTTAATTTCACTGCATAATAGGAAAAGGGGAAAAAAGCAAAACTCTTTCTTTTTGGTAAGTACTTTTAACTTTTTTTTTTTTTGGTCTTTTTTCTATTTCTTGGGCCGCTCCCGTGGCATATGGAGGTTCCCAGGCTAGGGGTTGAATCGGAGCTGTAGCCACCGGCCTACGCCAGAACCACAGCAATGCAGGATCCGAGTCGCGTCTGCAACCTACACCACAGCTCATGGCAATGCCGGATCGTCAACCCACTGAGCAAGGGCAGGGACCGAACCCGCAACCTCATGGTTCCTAGTCGGATTCCTTAACCACTGCGCCACGATGGGAACTCCGCTTTTAACTTTTTAAAATTTAAAAAAAAAATTTTTTTTTTGGCTGCTCCCATGGTATGTGGAAGTTCCCAGGCCAAGGATTAAACACATACCACAACCCTGGACCAAGCCACAGCAGTGACAATGCTGGATCCTTAACCTGCTAGGCCACCAAGGAATTCTTGGTTAGTTCTTTTTTTTTTTTTTTTTTGGTCTTTTTAGGGCCACACCCTCGGCATATGTAGGTTCCCCGGCCAGGGGTCCAATTGGAGCTGTAGCCGCAGCCTACGCCAGAGCCACAACAGCGCAGGATCCGAGCCACGCCTGCAACCTATACCACATCTCAACGGCAACACAGGATCCTTAACCCACTGAGCAAGGGCAGGGACCGAACCCGCAACCTCATGGTTCCTAGTCAGATTTGCTCACCACTGCACCATGATGGGAACTCCATGCTTTTTTTTTTAGGGCTGTACCTGTGGCATATGGAAGTTCCCAGGCTAGGGCTCAAATTGGAGCTACAGCTGCTGACATACACCACAGCAACGCAGGATCCAAGGCACGTCTGCGACCTATACCACAGCTCACAGCAACACTGAATCCTTAACCCACTGAGCGAAACCGGGGATCAAACCTGCATTCTTATGGATACTAGTCAGGTTCATTACTGCTAAGCTACAACAGGAACTCCTGGTAAGTGCTTTTTAAATTGAGTACTTTGAACTGTATGCAAATGGGAAATTTCTAAAGTAATAAAAAGCAGTTATGCAAAAAGAAAAAAAAAAAAAAGGAGTTCCCGTCATGGCATAGCAGAAATGAATCCGTCTAGGAACCATGAGGTTGCAAGTTCGATCCCTGGCTTTGCTCAGTGGGTTAAGGATCTGGCATTGCTGTGAGCTGTGGTGTAGGTCACAGACGCGGCTTGGATCCTGCATTGCTGTGGCTGTGGTGTAGGCCGGCAGCTGTAGCTCTGATTTGACCCCTAGCCTGGGAACCTCGATAAGCCATGGGTGTGGCCCTTAAAAAAAAAAAAAAAAGCAGTTATACAGAGACAGTTGCAAACCGGAGCTACAAAAATTAGGTGATTAACCTTTCCCATTACTTTGCCCTTATTCCCCACATGTGGTCCCTCTTCTAAGTCCCTGAATCCGATGAGGTCCCCAAATGGAGACTGAATGCATAAATCCAAGGTTGTTTCCAAACAGTCGACCACATAAACAAAAAGTAAGGACATAAGATAAAAAAAAACTGATGATTACTTTAAAAGTCACTACTAAAACTGGAGAAAATATGCCACTCTTTTGCAGATTCACATTTGCTTGTTAATTAAAAACAGAAAATAGATACAGAAATAGTCATGAGCACTCATATAATAATTCACAAATGAACTGGTAAAAAACTTCATCATATTAAACTATTTTAGTAGCAGTGAGAGTTTTCTTACCTTCAAAAGTTCGAAGTAATGTAGACAGTGGTAAACAGGAGCTAGAAGCAGCCGGGGTAAAACATACTGAACAGCTTCTTTGAAACCTTCGCCTATTGACTAGAAAACAAAGTGATTTAATTTTTAAGTTTACTTTTCAGATATCATATATCTCCATCTAAAAATTACTATACCTGTAAATAAAGTGCCGCTCCAGGCTTTGATAACTGACTAAGGAAATGATCATGAAAACCAGGTCGTAAAATATCTCGAGCATATGATTCATATGGGTCAAATGCCAGTTCCTTAGAAAATAAAGAAGGTAAAACATAAATAATCTTTCTCCAAGGTAAAGTGTTTAAATAACCTCCCATCGTAAACACAGAAAAATTAAATTATGGGCACATCTATGCCTGCACAATTATATATTTAAGGTCTCTAAACAAAATAAATGGCTATTAAGTTTAATAAAAATAAACAATATTCTCAAGTGAGAGGCTAAATCAATTCTTTCTGGCGAGTAATGGGATTGTTATGTTATTACACCTCTCATGAAAGAATTTCAGTAAATTATTATCAATTAACATGGTCATAAGAATGGGGGAACCTTCTGAAAAACAAAGTTTAGCCTGAATAATAATAAAGAACACAGATATCTATAACAAGGTAAAATATAAACACTTAGAATACTGGTGCCGGCCATTCATAGTCTCATGGTTATTTTTTAGTGATAGACTGAATTTCATATTCATCTAAAACTTACTCTTTCCATGAAACAAACAATTTAATGCAAACTGTCAAAAAAAATTTTACCATCATCAATCATTAACAAATTTAATGGTTATGGAGTTCCCGTCATGGCGCAGTGGTTAACGAATCCGACTAGGAACCATGAGGTTGCGGGTTCGGTCCCTGCCCTTGCTCAGTGGGTTAACGATCCGGCGTTGCCGTGAGCTGTGGTGTAGGTTGCAGACGCGGCTCGGATCCCGCATTGCTGTGGCTCTGGCGTAGGCTGGTGGCTACAGCTCCGATTCAACCTCTGGCCTGGGAACCTCCATATGCCGTGGAAGCGGCCCAAGAAATAGCAACAACAACAACAACAACAACAAAAAGACAAAAGACAAAAAAAAAGAAACTAAAACAAATTTAATGGTTATAATCTACTGGTTTTCAAGATTCCTGAGGAAAAAGAGAGTAGGTGTCATGATTTTAACAAGATTTTATCAGGAGGTAGGATCTCTACTCTCTTCCATCCTTTGCCCTATTCCAGGTAATAATTAAAAAACAAAAAAACCTCAAAACTATTATGAAAATGGTGTTTGAGATTCTAGCAAGAGTTCATTTCTACGAAGGGTAATTCTAGAAAGAGGAAGAGGACATCTAGTGGAGGACAGAAGAAGATGGATTTAAAAGTGAATGACGGAATTTATGTTTATTTTTAAATTGTTGTTTCTGATTGCTTTTTTAAGGAAAAACTGAGTAACAGAAACACAAAATCGTAAATCAAAGACTTGAATTCTGTTCTTTGTAAAATGAAATATGGGATATGAAGTTACAAGTCACCCTAATCCCTGAACCATTTCAATTCCTTCAAATGTTTTCTCAACTGAAAATTTCTATAATAATATATCAATGGAAATTGCAGTACATTGTAGATTTTACAGGGATGGATAGTAGGTTTTCAACAACAATAGGAGGGAGTCAGGAATAGAGTGGACTGGAGAAAAAAGGAGTAAAAATGTGATTAGACGCTTATATTTTAAGTCTCTTGAATTCTTAAACTTATCATACAGAGTAGATGTTTGCCTTCCTCCCTTTCCAAACTATTACAGAATTTTTATGACAATTATAAAGGCTACACAGTGTAATGGCTTAAAAGCTTAACTTTATAGAGTCATAGAGAACCAGGTTCCACTTCTGATGGTACTACTTACTAACTTTGTGATCTTTTACAAACTATTTACTCTTAGCCAAGTTTCCTCACTGGAAAATGTGGATAATACCTACTTCAAGGAGTTGTTTTTAGAAAATGAGATATCATATGTAAACTTCTTATAATAGTATATACACATAGTAAACACTGAATAAATGGTATCTAGTATTATCATTCTAAAATAGCTAATTTCAAGACAGAAAAAGTGACAAGTAACTGGGAATCCAAGCTTTCATAGTTTTTATTCTTGAGGATAAATTTGTACAAGGGCAAGCATTCTAAAAACTCATGTATAAGTTAATAGGTGATAGTATGATCTCCTAACTAGTTAAATGCAATACTTATAATATGCATTAAAAATTATCAATAAATCTATCACAATTGTGTATTAACAATTTAAAAATACAGGAGTTCCCGTCGTGGCGCAGTGGTTAGCGAATCCGACTAGGAACCATGAGGTTGTGGGTTCGGTCCCTGCCCTTGCTCAGTGGGTTAACGATCCGGCGTTGCCGTGAGCTGTGGTGTAGGTTGCAGACGCGGCTCGGATACCGAGTTGCTGTGGCTCTGGCGTAGGCCGGTGGCTACAGCTCTGATTCAATCCCTAGCCTGGGAACCTCCATATGCTGCAGGAGCGGCCCAAGAAATAGCAACAACAACAACAACAACAACAACAAAAAGACAAAAAAAAAAAAATTTAAAAATACACACTATTCTAAACATAGCAAAGTACAGAGGACAGCATATCTATATTCACCATCTAGCTCAAAAAAGCTCAACATTTTATAATACTTCAGCTTTTTTAAAAGGAATAAAACAACACAGATATTTAATCCTTCTAGGCTGCCTTTCAGAAGATAATTTCTGCTCCTGCTTATCTCCAGGGGAAATCACTGTTCTGAATTTGATTTTTATAATTTCCAAGTATGTGTTTATATCATAATTATAAATGTATCAAAAGACAAAGCAATGGTCTCAAATTCAACATAAATGTCATAATGTAAACATACACCAACAGTGTATTCTTCTGCAATTTGGTTTTTACAAAGTTATTTAATACCAGCATTTTTAGCAACATGAATGGACCTAGAAATTATCACGCTAAGTGAAGTCAGCCATACAATGAGACACCAATATCAAATGCTTTCACTGACATGTGGAATCTGAAAAAAGAACATACTGAACTTCTTTGCAGAACAGATGATGACTCACAGATATTGAAAAACTTATCTCTGGAGGAGACAATTTGGAGGGTGGGGGGATGTACTTGGGTTATGGGATGGAAATCCTGTGAAACTGGATTGTTATGATCATTATACAACTACAGATGTGATAAATTCTGTTTTTTTTATCACATAAAAAACCAAAAAGTTATTTTAAAGATTTATCCAATTTGATTCATATAGTTCCTTACAGTTTATTTATTTCACTCTATATAATATTCTACTATATATCTTTGTTTAGGCAAAAGATAATTTAGGTTCACAGGCAGTTGTAAGAAGTAACATGGAAAGATTCTGTATGCACACTACCCAATTCCCCCGAGTGGTAACTTCTTGCAATAGTACAATACAGTGCGATATCACAACCCAGCCATTCACCACAAGTATCTCTCTTGTTGCCCTTTTATAGCCTCCCTCCCATCAAGGCCACCTCTTTAACACCCAGCAACCACTAATGTGTTCTGCATCTCAATAGTTTTTCATTTCATGAAAATCATATAAAAGGAATTATACAGTATGCAGCCTTTTGGAATTGCTAGATCATATGGTAATTCCTTAACTTTTTAAGGAACTGTCAAATTGTTTTCTATAGCAATTGTACCATTTTACATTCCCACCAGCAAAGTATGAAGGTAACAATTTCTCCACATCCTCAACACTTGCTATCCCCCCGTTCCTCCCCTTTTTCTAAATTCTAGCCATCTTAGTGAGTGTGAAGTGTTATTTTATAATGGTTTTGATTTGCATTTCACTTATGACTAAAGATTCTAAGCATCTTTTCATGTGCTTTTGGCCATCTGGAGACTTTTTTGGAGAATTTCTATTCAAATTCTTTGCCCATTTTAAAACCGGGGTGTTTGCCTTTTTGTAAGAGTTCTTTATATACACTGAATATATCGGTGTGTATCAGATATTATTGGATAGATGACCACAAGTATTTTCTCCTATTCCATATGCTGTCTTTTTACTTTTATGCCTTTTGAAGCACCAAAGTTTTTAATTTTAAGTCTAAATTAGAATTTTTTCTTTTGTAACTCACGCTATTGGCGTCATATCTAAGAATCCTTTACAAAGCCAAGGTCTATGAGTTTGCTAATTTTAGCTCTTACATAAGGTCTCTGATCCATTTTGAGTTTATGTTTATATGGCATTAGGTAAGGGGTTCTTTCTTTTGTGCTTCTCATAACTTCATGTGTTTTTTTGTGAATATGTTTTAAAGTTTTAATATCTTCTTTTATGATTTACACTATGTGTTCTTTTTTTCTGTTTTTTAAGAAAACCTTCTTACTTCAAGTGATACATATGTTCTTCTGTATTTTCTTCTGAATTTCTAAAGTTTTGCTTTTCATTTTTAGATTTAAGCTATTGAGAAATTTTGTGTATGATGTGAGCTAAGTTTCCATATGGACAACCAATTTTGACCCAGCATCATTTATTAGTTTGTTCTTTCTCTATAGATTAAAATGTAATCTCTGTCACATATCACGTGTGTATGCACATTTTTTTTCAGAGCACTCTATTCTGTTCCACTAATTGTCAATACTATTCTCTTATTTACTCTGGTTTTGTAATACGTCTTAAAATCTAGTAGGACAAGTGCTCTCGACTTGTTATTCCTCAAAATTGTTTTTTTTTTTTCTTTTTCCATTATGGTTTATTAAAGGATATTGAATATAGTTCTCGATGCTATTGGGCCTTGTTGTCTCAAAATTATTATTTTTATCCCTTCACTCTTCCAAGTGAATTTTAGGATCAGCTTGCTATGTACTGGATTTACAGATTATTTGAGGACAGTGGCATCAATACAATACTGAGTCTTTCCATCCATGAAAATGGAATGTATTTCCATTTATCCACATCTTTCTTAGGAATCTAATTATTTTACGATTTTCTTAAATGTTTTGCACATGTTTATTGGGATTATTTCTGAATACCTTTCAGTTTTGTTTCTATAGAGAATGGAGATTTTCTCCTTTAATATTATACATTCAATGGGTTGGAACTGAGCATAGTAATGCTATCAATTGTTATTATTATTATTATTATTGTCTTTTGTCTTTTTAGGGCCGCACCTGCGGCATATGGAGGTTCCCAGACTAGGGGTCAAACTGGGGCTGTAGCTGCCAGCCTATGCCACAGCCACAGCAATGCAGGATCTGAGCTGTCTGCGACCTACACCACAGCTCATGGCAACGCTGGATCTTTAACCCACTGAGCAAGGCCAGGGATCAAACCCACAACCTCATGGTTCCTAGTCAGATTTGTTTCTGCTGCACCATAATGGGAACTCCCCATTATTGCTTTTTGACTCTTCCTGTGGCATGTATAAGTTCCCAGGCCAAGGATCAAATCTGAGTCACAGGAGTAAACCCAAGCCACAGCAGTGACAACACCAAATCCTTAACCACTAAGCCACCAGGGAACTCAAAATGCCACCAATTTTTATCTGTTCCATCTTTTATCTGGCAACTATACTAAACTTGCCTAACAAGTTCCAATACTGTATAAATTTTCTTAGATTGCTATATAGACACCATGTTGACTACAAATAGGACAGTTTTGTCTCTCCTATTGTTTTTTGACTAGTACCTCTATTAGAGTGCTAAATTAGTAGTCCTGATGGCATTCTCCTACAGCTTAGTCATTAAGTACAGCTTTTATAGCTTTTGATAGACATCCTTTAAGAGATCAAGAAAAGTCCTATCTACTTCTACTTTGCTCAAAAGAAATTCCTGAAAGGATGTTTAACTTTATGTTTTTTATTTGTTGAGATTTTAATGTTAATGTGAAATATTACATTAACTTTCTTAAAATTTTAAACTGCTTAAGAGAAAACTTCCTAAGATATATCATACTAGTTACAGTGTTATACTGTATTATAAACTGGTGAATGAACTTTGCCATTTTTGCCAATATGTGAGGGTTGTTCATATTTTTTCTTGTATTACTCTTATCCAGTTTTGATAATATTACATAATCCTGATAAACTGAGTTCCTTTTTGTGTCCCTATTTTTAAAAAATTAGAGTTGATTTACAATGTTCCGTCAATTTCTGCTATATAGCAGTGACCCAGTCACACATACATATATATATGTATCTTTTTTGCATATTATCTTCCATCACGTTCTATCACAAGTAATTGGATATAGTCCCTGTGCTTAACAGTAGGACCTCATTGCTCATCCATTCTAAATGTAATAGTTTGCACTGACTAACCCAAAACTCCAATAGCTAAATGTCTATTTAGCTCTTCTTCCCAGCCTACTCCCTCCTCCTCAGTAACCACAAATTTGTTCTCCTGTTAAGTCTGTTTCTGTTCTGTAGATAAGTTCATCTGCACCATATTTTAGATCCTACAAATAAGTGAAATCATATGGTATTTGTCTTTCTCTTTCTGACTGACTTCACTTAGTATGAGAATCTCTAGTTGCATCCATGTTGCTGCAAATGGTTATTATTTCTTTTTAAATTTTTTTTTTTACTTTTTAGGACCACATCCAAGGCATATGGAAGTTCCCAGACTAGGGGTCAAATTGGAGCTGCAGCTACCGCCCTACACCACAGACACAATGATGTGGGATCCAAGCTGCGTCTGTGACCTATACCACAGCTCACAGCAACGCCGGATCCTTAACCCACTGAGTGAGGCCAGAAATCAAATCCACTTCTTCATGAATACTAGTCAGATTCCTTTCTTCTGAGCCATAATGGTAACTCCTATTTCTTTCTTTTTTATGGCTGACTAGTATTCCATTGTGTATATGCACCACATCTTCTTAATACATTCATCTGCTGATGGACATTTAGGTTGGTTCCACGTCTTGACAATCGTGACCAGTGCTGCAATGAGCATAGGGTGCATGTATCTTTTTGAATGAAAGTTTTCTCTGGATAGATGCCCAGGGATGGGATTGCTGGATCATACAGTAGTTCTATATTTAGTTTTCTGAGGTACCTCCATACTGTTTTCCACAGTGGTTGTACCAATTTACATTCCCACCAACAGTGAAGGAGGGTTCCCTTTTCTCCACACCCTCTCCAGAATTTGTTATTGGTAGACTTATTCATTGCAGCCATTTTGATCAGGGTGAGGTAGTACTTCATTGTAGTTGTGACTGCATTTATCTAGTAATTAGTGATATAGAGCATTTTTTCATATGCCTGTTTGCCGTCCATATGTCTTCTTTGGAGAAATGTCTCTGTAGCTCTTCTGTCCATCTTTCAATTGGGTTTTTTTGTTGTTGTTGAATTCTTTGTACATTTTGGAGATTCAGCCCTTGTCAACTGCATCATTTGCAACCATTTTCTCCCATTCTTTAGACTGTCTTTTCATTTTTTTAATGGTTTTCTTTGCTGTGCAAAAGCTTGTAAAATTTCATTAGGTCTCATTGGTTTATTTTTGTTTTTATTTCTACTGCCTTGGGAGACTGACCTAAGAAAATATTTGTACAGTTGATGTCAGAGAATGTTTTGCCTATGTTCGCTTCTAGGGGTTTTATGGTGTCTTATGTTAAAGTCTTTAAGCCATTTTTGAGTTAATTTTTGTGCATGGTGTGAGGGGGTATTCTGGTTTCATTGATTTACAGGCAGCTGTCCTGTTTTTCCAGCACCACTTGCTGAAGAGACTGTCTTTTCCCCATTTTATACTAATTTCTCCTCTGCCTAAGATTAATGGACTATAGGTGTCTGGGTTTATTTCTGGGTTCTCTATTCTGTTCCATTGGTCCATATGTCTTTGTACCAATACCACACTATCTTGATTACTGTAGCTTTGTAATATTGTTTGAAGTCTGGGGGAGTTATGCCTCCTGCTTGGTTTTTTTCCCTCAGGATTGCCTTCGCAATTCTGGGCCTTTTATGGTTCCCTAAAATTTTTTGGATTGTTTGTTCTAGTGTGTCCCTATTTTTGATCATCCCTTATGAATCTATTTTATGATTTTCTTTCTTTTTTTGTCTTTTTTTAGCTATTTCTTGGGCCGCTCCCGCGGCATATGGAGGTTCCCAGGCCAGGGGTCGAATTGGAGCTGGAGCCACTGGCCTACGCCAGAGCCACAACAACGTGGGATCCGAGCCGCATCTGCGACCTACAACACAGCTCACGGCAACGCCAGATCCTTAACCCACTGAGCAAGGGCAGGGACCGAATCCACCACCTCATGGTTCCCAGTCGGATTCGTTAACCACTGCACCACGACGGGAACTCCCTGATTTTCTTTCTTTTCCACTTTTCCTTTTTGCTTTTTAGTGCCATGCCTGCAGTATATGGAAGTTCCCAGGCTAGAGGTCAAATCAGAGCTGCAACTGCTGGCTTACACCTCAGCCACAGAAATACAGGATCCAAGCCGCGTCTGCGACCTACACTGGAGTTTGCAGCAACCCTGAATCCTTAAACCAATGAGTAAGGCCAGGGGCTGAACCTGCATCCTCATGGATACTAGTCAAGTTCTTAATTTGCTGAGCCACAAGAGGAACTCCTATAGTTCTAAACTGAGTGGAGCCTTTTGCAGGGGACAATTTTTAAGAGTAAGATTAACTGTTTCTTGAAGACTGGTAAAACTCGTAGCACCAATGTATGCCTCAAGTCATTTGTTGAAACACAGAATTGATATTTTAATGTTTAATGGTTTTTAATTTAATTAGGATATATGTTTCTTAGGTCAGTTTTCCTATTTAAAATTTTTTTTTAAAGTTAATCATTCCATCCAAGTTCTCAAAATTTTTAAGTGCATCTTAGTATTCCTACATGATTTCAAAATTTGCCATCTGGAGCTCCGATCATGGCTCAGCAGAAATGAATCTGACTAGCATCCATGAGGATGCAGGTTCTATCCCTGGACTTGCTCAGTGGGTTAAGGATCTGGCTTTGCTGTGAGCTATGGTGTAGGCTGCACACTCGGCTTGGATCCCAAGTTGCTGTGGCTAGGGTGTAGGCTGCAGCTATAACTCTGATTTGATCCCTAACCTGGGAACCTTCATTTGCTGTGGGTGCAGCCCTAAAGACAAAAAAGCAAAAATAAGAATAAAAAAATAAAAATTGCAATCTGTAGTTATAACACTTTGTTCCTAATATTTACACTTTTCCTTTTTTCTTTTGATCAACATTACCAGAAGTTTTGAAATATCTACTGTATGCTATCTAGTTCATTAATTCTGTTCTTCTATTACCTCCTTTCTGTTGTTTCTATTATTATTGTCTCTCAAATTTACCTTATCTTTCCTGTTTCCTAGGTTGAAACCTTTACTCATTTATTTTTAGTTATTTCTACTTTCAAAAATACTTGTCTAAAATTGTAAGTTTCTCTTTATGCATTGCTTTAGCTTCATCTTACAGAGTTTGTTTACATAGTACTTTTTCACTTTTGTTCAGTTTTAAGTATTTTGAAATTTTCACTGTCATTGCCTCAAACTCACAAGAGAATTAGAAACTCATTTTTAAGGTTTCCAAGTTTTTTTTTAAAAAATATATTTACTGTGTGAGAGTTCCCATTGTGGCGCAGCAGAAACGAACCTGACTAGTATCCATGAGGACACAGGTTTGATCCTTGGCCTCGCTCAGTGGGTCAGGTATCCGATGTTGCAATGAACTGTGGTATAGGTCACAGACCTGGCTCAGCTCCTGCGTTGCTGTGGCTGTGGTGTAGGCCGGCAGCTGCAGCTCCAATTTGAGCCTAGCCTGGGAACTTCCATATGCCAGGGGTGTGGCCCTAAAAAGCCTATATATATCACTGTGATTTCAATTTCACAGTCAGAAAAGACGTTTTATATGCTATTATATGAAATTTAAGACTTCCTTTTTAATCTAACACTGTAGCCCACTTTTGTAATATAATTTACATCTTGAAAAGAACCTAGAATCATCCATATATATGATCAAACTTAATCATGTTCCTATTCAAATCTTCTATAGCCTTAATCTTGTTTTGTTTCTGATAGAGATATGGTATAATTTCCTACCTTAATGGTATATTTTCCCATTTCACCCTGCAATTCTGTCAGCTCCTACCTCTTGTATTTTGAGGCTTTATAACCAGGCACATACACATTGTTATAGCTTCATGATACTGCCCCTTTTCCTATTTAGGTAGTGTTCCTCTCTACTCTCACTAACATTCCCCCTGCCCAAGCTTACCTTGTTTAATTATATCAATTGATATTTATATACTAGCTTCCATTTATTTGCTTTTATGTTATGATTTTTCAATCCCTTTATTTTACATATTTCTGTGGTTCTGTTCTGTGTACGTCTCTTACAAGTTACATAAAATGCACCTTTAAAAAATAAAAAATAATTATTTCCTTTAAAGAGGCAAGTTTCATCCGTTTACATATACTGCGTTAGTAGTATAGTAGTCCAATGTAATTGGATTTCTTTGTATATTACGGTCGGCCCTCTGTATCTGTGGGATCCTCAACTGCTGATACAGAAGGCCAAATGCACTACACAGTTTCACATGAGGTTACTTGAGCAGACACAAATTCCGACAGGGGAAGGGGATTCCTGGGAACCAATTCCCCATGGATATGTGGGGTGATGACTCTATTCTGTTTTCATTATCACTATTTTTCTTTCCTTTATTATTCTTTCCTATAATCAGTGGAAATGATAAAAAGTGTTCCTATAGTTCTTACATGTTGTAAGCTACAGGTAGTATTTCTATTCTTTTAATGATCTGCTTAAATGTTTTAAAAAATCAAATAGTTTATTACCTATAAATTTTTTTCTTAATTTTTATTTTATTGTTTTCTTTTTTAGGGCTGCACCTGTGGCATATGGAGGTTCCCAAGCTAGGGGTCAAATCAGAGCTGCAGCTGCCGGCTTACACCACAGCCATAGTAATACCAGATCCAAGCCACATCTGAGACCTACACCACAGCTTGTAGCAATGCTGGATCCTTCACCCACTGAGCAAGGCCAAGGATTGAACCCACATCCTCGTAAATACTAGTTGGGTTCTTAACCTACTAAGCCAGAAGAGGAACTAAATTTTTCTTTTCTCCTTTTTTTTTTTTTTTTTTTTTTTTTTTTTTGCTTTTTAGGGCCACACCCGTGGCAGATGGAGGTTTCCAGGCTAGGGGTCCAATCGGAGCTATGGCTGCTGGCTTACACCACAGCAGTTTCCTTTTCTTCTTTCTCATCTCTTTATGAACACTTTTCCAGACAGGAACTTGCTCTTAAAACGATTTTTGGATTTTAGGCTCTGTAATCATACTGGCTTATTATCATGGAATGTTTTGTTAAATCTTGATGTTTAATTGTTTTAAGGTAGTGTTTTTGTCTTCCAACCTCCAGTCTAAACTTTCTATAAAACCTTATAGGCAGCAGGTTGGCACATTTCCCCAGTATCCTATTACAATCAAGGTCTTAGAGCAAGAAGTCTTGCTCACTTTCACAGAGTACATTTAGTCTTCATCATCCTCAGGAGCTAAACACTCAGCTACCAGAGGTCACGACCTTGAATGTATATTCCATTTCTGATCTTGTTTCTTCTTTTTTTCCTTTCTCTTTTGGGGCTGCACGTGTGGCATATGGAAGTTCCCGGGCTAGAGGTCAAATCAGAGCTGTAGCTGCCAGCCAATACCACAGGCACAGCAACACAGATCCTTAATCCACTAAGAAAGGCCAGTGATCTCTCGATCTCTCTCTCTCCCACACACACACACACACACACAGCCAAGGACTGAATCTGAGCTGTAGCTGAGACCTACACTGCAGCTGCAGCAAGGTCAGATCCTTTAACCTGCTGCACTGGCTTGGCCAAGGATCAAACCCACACCTCTGCAGCAACCTGCTTCCCTGCAGTCAGATTCTTACCCACTGCAACACAGCAGGAACTTCCTTTTTTTCTTTTTGTACATTATGATTTCAATTTGTTTGAAGCAAGACTGAGGGGCTGTAGTGATGCTTAAATTTAGCATATTATTTTCCTGAAAGTCCTAATTTTTTTGTTAGATAAACTAAATTCTGAGTTATAATAAAAGATACACATTTTAGAAATTGAATAAAAGCAAGAGCTATAAATTTCAGAATGACTATCAAGGATAACTTATTAGGACTGACTCATTTATTTCGCAGTTGAAATATTAAGGAGGAAATCACCATTTTTCTTATCCCTATATCTGAATCATCTAAGTCCTGGATTTTATTTTCCTGTTCACTTCATCCCTCCTATTCTAAATAATAATGCAGTTAACATATATTGAGTAGCTGTATGAAGGTGGTTAACTAAATACTTCAGGTATATTATTTATCACAAAAATCCTGAGTCATATTATTATCCTATTTTACAAATATAGATATGGACATTTAGAGATGTGAAGTAAATTGCTTGTGGTTACATACAACTAATAAGTAGCAGAGTTTAGAGTGCAACTCAAGTAGTCTGACCTCAGGTCCAAGTTCTGTGGCCTTTTCACTGATAGAGCATTCATCATCTTTTCTTAGCCTTGCTATACAAGATAGTGAATTAACCGTCAGCTATAAATGCTTCCCTCTGTGGGATCTGCTATTTTATAATGGACAAGGCTACTTTTTCTAAGTTTTGTAAGATTAATAGAAACAAATGTTGACAATGACCCTTTGAGAAAGGGGCAATACAGTTGTGTAGCTGGCAGTTACTATCTGTTAGCTGGAAACAAGAATTAAGATCCCAATTTTAACACAAATGAACAGCCTCCCAGGTGCAGATCTTTTTTTGGTATATAATTAAAGCACTTACCTCTGCTAAGTCTTCAAAGCAGCTTCCTACTAATGGGTGGGGACTACCTTCATCTGTCATTTCTACAGTATCTTCTATATGGCCCAGTAATTTTACACTAAGTTCATGTATATCTACTATACGACTAAATATATTTTCTACATCCTGTTGAGAGGAAGAACACATTAATTCAGTTAAGCTGTAAAATAAAAACAAATTTTGAGCCAATAAGTCATTTTATAATCATGAAATTTAACATGGCAGATACAATAAGAAGACTTAACTTACAAATATAAGTAAAAGACAAACAATTCCTTTTGCAGTAAAGTAAAATTCGCAGATACATTTCTCTAGGTCACTGGCTCTTAAACTTTTTGGTCTCAGGACTCCCCCATACTCTTAAAAATTCTGAAAACTCCAAAGTGCTTTTGTTCGCTATATTAGGAATTATTTCCTATCAATATTTACTATATTAGAAATTAAAACCAAGACAATTATAAAACATTTAATTCATTTAAAAATAACAATAGGAGTTCCCTTATGGCATAGGAGGTTAAGAATCTGGCATTGCTATTGCAGTGACTCTGGTCACTGCTGTGGTGCTGGTTCAATCCCTGGCCCAAGAACTTTCATGTGCTGCAGATGTGGCCAATAAACAAATAAACAGTACTTGTATTAAAAGTAATTATATTTTTCTAAAATAAACTTAGTGAGAATGGCACTGTTTTACATTTTTTGCAAATCTCTGACACCTAGCTTAAGAGAAGACAGCAGGCTTCAGGTGTATTTTTGCATTCAATCTGTTGTGATACATTGTTTTAGTTAAAGCACATGAAGAAAAATATAGCTTTATAAAGATATGTACTTGGAAAAGGGAGGAATATTTTAACAGTTTATTCAAGTAATTGTGAATACATTTTTCTTTTTCTGTATACTACTTCTACTGAGATTTAAGTCACCTATCATAAAATTCTCCCATGTATTTATTCATTTATTTTTGGCCAACATGCATAAGTTTCCAGGCTGGGGATCGAACCTGAGCCGTAGCAGTGACAATGCCAAATCCTTAACCACTAGGCCAGTAGGGAACTCCAATATTTGCCCTTTTAAAGTGCACTATTCAATGGTTTTCACATATTCACAGACTGTTCAATCATCAACATCAAACCTTAGTACATCTTCATCACCCCAGAAAGAAAGGCCGTATTCCTTAGTAGCACTTCCCATTTTTCTCTGCACACCCACCCTGGTCTCTGGCAACCACTAATCACCTGCTTTCTATCTTTGTGGATTTGCCTGTTCTGAGCATTTCATATATATGGAGTGAATATCAATTCATGATAGTATACAAGTCAATTAATGGTAGCTTCTTAAAGGTTAGTTGCAATGTGAAATATTAAATGAATTTTGTACTGCTACATTAAAATCCACTGATCTATTCTGAATGAATATTTTATTCAAGTGTGATTTCGTAGTGGAACTGCTAGGAAGTATGACTAGCTTACAGTTCATGTTATATGTATTATACGAAACTACCAAACTCTTTTCCTAAGTATTTATATACCACATTACCTTCTCAGAAACAACATAGGGATCTTATATTCCCAAAAGCAGTTGCTCCACATTCTTTTTTAACATTTGGTATTATCAGTTTTTTTAATTTTAGCTTTTTTAATGAGTGTATAGTAGTATCTAATTATGGTCCTAATTTGCATTTTCCGTATGACTACTAATGAGCATTCCTTTTTTTTTTTTTGCTTTTTAGGGCCGCACTTGTGGCACACAGAAGCTCCCAGTTCTAGGGGTTGACAGGAGCTACAGCTGTCGGCCCATGCCACAGCCACAGCAACTCAGGATCCGAGCCGTGTCCATGACCCACATCACAGCCCACGGCAACACTGGATCCCCAACACATTCTTTGATGCACTTTTTGCTCCTTGGTATATCTTCTTTTTATAGAGTGTTCAAATTTTTTGCCCACTTAAAAATATCAGGCTGCTTTTCTTTTTTTCTTTTTTTTGTCTCTTTGCTATTTCTTGGGCCGCTCCTGCGGTATATGGAGGCTCCCAGGCTAGGGGTCGAATCGGAGCTGTAGCCACCAGCCTCCACCATAGCAACAGCAACGCGGGATCCGAGCCACGTCTGCAACCTACACCACAGCTCACGGCAACGCCGGATCCTTAACCCACTGAGCAAGAGCAGGGACCGAATCCGCAACCTCATAGTTCCTAGTCGGATTCGTTAACCACTGCGCCACGACGGGAACTCCGAGGCTGCTTTTCTAATTACTGAATTGCAAAAGTTCTTTATATATTCTGAATACAAGTCCTCTTTAGATATATGTATTTCAAATAGGTTCCACCAATCTGTGGCTTATATTTTAATTTTGCTAATAATGGCTTTTGAAGAGCAAAGTTTCTCATTTTAATGAAGTTTAATTCACTAATTTTTAATTTTATGGTTCTTGATTTATGTGTCCTAAGAAATCTTAGCCTATCCTTTTACCCTTTTCTGGGTTTTGTGTGTGTGTATGTGTTTTGCCTTTTAGGGCCACATCTATGGCACTTGGAGGTTCCCAGGCTAGGGGTCTAATCAGAGCTGTAGCTGCTGGCCTACACCACAGCCACGGCAATGCAGATCCGAGCCGCATCTTCGACCTATACCATAGCTCACAGCAACACCGGATCCTTAACCCACTGAGTGAGGTCAGGGATCGAACCTGAAACCTCATGGTTCCTAGTCAGACTTGTTTCTGCTGTGCTGCGATAGGAACTCCCCTTTTCTGTTTTTAAACAACTTGATTGCAGTATAATTTACATACTATACAATTCATCCATTTAAAGTGAACAATTCAATAGTTTTTACTACTTTTACAGATTTGTGCAACTCATACACTACTCTTTTATAATGCTCACTCACTGCCATAACTTGAGACCCCATCTCAGCCCCTGCAGTGAGCACCCCTTCGCCATCAGCCTGTGTAGTTACAGTTGTAGAAGTTACTAGAATACAATTCCCTTAGAAAATCTTAACTGTCCTCACTTAGCATTTCTCCAGGACCCAATAAGGTTGGTTTGATTACTACTGTAAAATCTGTAATCCCTTCTCTAATTTTCAGTGTTAATGGGTGCTTCCCATGTGCTCCCCAAAATACTGTTGCCATACTTCCATTATGGTAATTACCACATGGTATTGCAAGATTGGCTTTTCTTTGCATTGCAATTTAAAGTTTACATCTCTGTCTTGACTAGACTAAAGTGAGATAGGAAACCGTTTTTTTAGTCTTTGCATCCCCACTGCCAACTATGGCACTTAATACTACAGGCAGTGCTGATAAAGCATTGGCTCAGTGATGCAAGTGAGTCAAGTTAAACATAGAAATCTTTCACAAGAGGTTTTATTCTCTGGAGTACATGGAAGATTCTATGAATTCATTTGTACTTATACATTCGGTCTATTTTAAATTTTCTTTTAATTTCTGATGCTTTATTTATTGATACTGTTGTAGCTACTGTATGTTCATAGTCACAATGAATTAAACCCTACACTTTAAAAAAAATGGATTGTAAGCAATCATGAATGATACAAATTCAAATTTGAGGGGACATATAAAATTACCATCACATGCAAGGATATATACATTTACACAATTATACTTACATTAGCTGAAAACAATTTTGAGTTGGAGACAAAGGGTTCTCTAAAAACTTTTATAATTAAAT
This sequence comes from Phacochoerus africanus, assembly GCF_016906955.1. NCBI lineage: Eukaryota > Metazoa > Chordata > Mammalia > Artiodactyla > Suidae > Phacochoerus > Phacochoerus africanus. The sequence continues at coordinate 105,807,168 of NC_062548.1, read as the reverse complement.
TTAGTTCCCTTATGTATTGTCGAATTTCTGCCATAAATGCTTTTACCAAATCATAATAAGTTTGCTCTCCTGAGGTGGAAGGCTCTTCATCAGTTAAAGACAATATATTTATATCTTCTACATCTTGATGAAACATATCCATCAATACCTACATAGTCAGAGATATATTTTTTAAAGTGTAATATACTCAAATGTGAAGTTAAGCACCCTAAGTTATTTGAAAACAGTTCTTAAATAATAAAAAGCAGACACACAATTACCTCTTCTTGGATATAATGCCACCACCCTCTACACAGCTTCTCTAAGATAGAATTCTACATCTGTATCACAGACTGCCTCTTCCAAGTTAGACGAGTACCCGTCTAACTTGTTTCTAAATCTTGTCTAACATACTACCTCTAATTTGTTTCTAAGTCTTGTCTTGGATTTCTCTCCAACTTAGCAGATACCCCTGATATCACCACCTTATTCCAGGGCCTCACATAATTTATTATTTGGATTAATTCTCACAGTCTTCCTGTTGGCCTCTTTGCCTATATTTGCTGGAGATCAATCAAAACAAGTCCTATTTTGCTTTTTTTTTCCAAGAAGTCTAATATTACTACTCATCTTTCCTCTCCTGTGAACTTCTACATCATTATCACTACAACGCAATGAAACAGTCTTTTGTCTCATATTACTTTCTGCTTGTTTCGCAAATATAAGTACCCCTTCATCAACTCTAGGGACTTGTTTTATGCTTCTCTTGCATTTCTTCCCTATGTGAGCACATAACATGTACTCAGAAATATTTTATCAATTCATTTAAAAGTATCAAATATATTTTATTCCTTGAAAAATAACTTTTACAATCAAATACTTATTCATTACACAACATCAAAACATTTGACTTCCAGATCAGGTGATTTTTACTCTACACGTTCACATCTGAAATAACAAATGATCTACAGCCATACCACCCTGAACATGCCCAATCTCATCTGAAAGAACAAATAAATACTAAACTATATCTTAGCGCATTCAGCAATCAGAAAGAATATTCCAAATCAATAATAGTGGGGGAAAAAAAAGAATGAAATGCCTCATCAGAAAATATTCTCTTTTCTGAAAAGTCATTTTTATAAAATAAAAATACTGACACAATAACTAAGAGCTCTACACTCAGATATAGAGTTTGAGTCTAGGCTTTAAAACTCCTCAGAAAATTCTGGACCGATTTCTCTGTGAACTTCAGTTTCCCTTTTATAAAACGCAGATAAGAACATTTACCTTAGAGGGGTATCATAACGAAAAATGAGTTAAGTCACACATATGCTTAACTTTCAATAAATGTTTGCTCTTATCATAGTACTACAATACAAGTGGTATCTAAAGAAAGCTAGGCATTGAAATAAAATGCCCCAGAGTTTAGTATTTTTATATTTTCAAAAACTGTTTTCAAGTAAATCCATAACCTTCTAAGTCTTCCAATCCCGATACAAATTTAAGAAATTAGCTAATGCGATTATTACTATTACTAACCCTACATGCACCAACACATAAAAGAAAAGCTACATGACATGTTTAAACACATTTTAATACTAAACATGTAATACTTAATTTCCATAAAGTGATATCTTGAGTTCTTGCTATTAGATTACTAATGGTATACCCTAACATATAATATACAATTTTATTCCGCACAGTAGTATGTTAGCACCCAATAAGTCAGGTACAAAAGCTGAAGAACAAAACATACAGATCAGTATCCTACCTTATCAGCACACATTGCCACTTTAATATCTTGTTTTGTAATTTCATAGTGCCGTATATTTCGCACATAATTCCCCACCAGCTTTAAAATGTCTGCAGAAATGTATTCTAATACTGCTACTATGTAAACAGAAACCTGGTGGTCAATTTTATAACCTAGGACCTCCTGAAAAATTAAAAGAAAAGCACGTTTAAAATGATTTACTATAAATTTAATACACTGATTAAAAAATTGTATACAGTTTAACTATTATTGAGGCCTGTAATTATCAAAAGCATTTAATTTTAAGTGGTTCCTCTATGAATAATATATATATGTATATTGTGATTTGAAAATGTAAGCTAAGAAAAAGTAGGGCAAAATTACCTTTGAAAATGTAAAATACTTAAGAAATACAGATAACTAAATAGATAATTCCTAACCTAGGAAGGGGAGCTCAAGTTTAGGGGAGGGGAGAAATGCTCATTGTTAACTAACTCAGAATACCTGGAATTAACTAAGACAAAAGAGGTGTTTTTTTTTTTTTTCTTTAATGCAGAGTAAGCGTTATTATATTATTGGTATCTGTGAATATCTACTATCCTTATACCTCTATCCTCCTATCCAAAGGAACCTGGGCTTCCCTAAACCCTAGTAGTACATTCCGGGTATCTGGGTTGTTTACATTGAAAAAAAATTCATGCCACTAACAATGGTGGTTATTAAGAGCACATTAAACAGTCATATTATTAGACTTCAAAGAGAGTATGGGCTTTTGTGGGGCTGACCAGTTTCTACATGGAAATAAATTCTATTTTCTAAACAATCCAATTAAGGGGAAAAAAAAAAAAAACCCTGCAAAATAAAGCTTACTTATACATAGTATAATAACTTTAACATTGAAAATCAACTGTAATTTTTTCTAAAAAGAAGTTTACTTATATAAGTTGGAACAGGTTGCATTTATTTTTAAGAATACATTAAAAACTATTGTTTATAGTGATATGGATGTATTAATAAATAGAAGTGATATCCACAATTAGACCAGAAAACTCAACATTTAGAACTATTAATACAGCATGCACATATCCCAATGTTAACTCTCTCATAATTCAATGTATAGCTATAAAGATTATGAAAAGAGAATTATAAAGAAGTATGTAACTACTAATAGCTTAGAATTTTCTTCAGACCAGTTTGTAAGATATGGTCAGATATTTGTATTCAAACAACGAAGGACAAAACACTGCCTTTTGACAGTCTTAACCATCCAAGTGTTCAGCTTTAAATCTTGGACAAGATCAAACAGACTTGGATTGCCTAACACTATCACTTAGAGCCCTTGGACTAAAAGTTACCTACTCACTTTCTGTCTCAATTACCTCATCTACAAAGTGGGGACAATAATAATTAACTTTGTTGAATAATAAAACTTAGATAAGCATTAAGCATTTTGCAAGTATTAGCATTTTTTATTACAGTATGCACAAAATTATTCTTATCAGAAATATTAAGGTTTTAATTATTATAATACCTCTATTTCTGATGTGATAGTTAAGTTTGCTCAATGTATTAAACAAAATAGAAATAGCATTATTAGAGTTTCCAGCAGTTATTTTTTTCTATTAGTTCTGGAGAGATTCAACTGACTGACAGACTAATTTAAATGTTAAGTAGGACTAGACAGTTTTGATGATCTTTACAGAATTTTTGTTCAAAGATTATACATAGCCCTATTGCAGTCTCAGAGAGGTTCCTACACATCTACTGATATGAAGGATTAAGATCAGAAGGATTTATAGGGACCCTTAGGCTTAAGCAACAAAAACAGGAATTTTACAAATTCTTTGAGATTCTAGTAATACCTGAGAAGAATAAAAATCCACAATTATGACTTTTCTGAATCCTTTCAATTTGCTTTATTCTTATTGTTTGTATGGAATTACTTTAAATCATGCTGCCCAACTTACACCTTCCTATTATATCATCCCTCCCCATGACAAATTCCTGGAAAAATTTAAATAAGAGAATGTCACTCTTCAGTTGATTCTATTATCCATAAAATATATTCTTTGTGTTTGAAAATCATGGGTTTTACTTTACTTTTAAAAGGCAAGAAGGTAGTATTTCAGCTTTACCTTTAACAAAGGATGAATTTTTTCTACTGGGAGAGATAAAGGGTTTCTTCGCTTCCTCTTTTCAATAGCCGACTGGGCATCAGCTATTGCCCACTTATCAATTGGATGAGGGAAACTTTTTTGAACTCGTTCCTTGGAAAATAGGAAATAAACAACCAAGCAACAAATACATTAATTAGTACTCTTTGCTTACAATTTACTTTTAAAGTCAAAGAATACCAACAAGCAGGCTTTTCACATGTGGTATAATTTATACTACAAACACACTTAAGCTAAAAGAAAACTATAATTGCCAATGTACTAGTTTCTTAATTGGGCAATTAAGAGACTAAATGTTCCTTGTATTATCTAGGAGGAAAATCACATTTTGAATTTCAACTTCACTGTGAAAAATAAATCTAATGACAAGAGTAAGTAGAAGCTACTTAAAACATCGTCTATATAAAATTTCAAGGAACAAGAACTAAGCTCAAAAAGCAAATATCTCAATCCAATTCTCATTTGGCTTTTCTTTCAACACCAATTACAAGCAAAAATAGCACTGGCACTTGAAACTTTTAAGAATTTTTTTCTTTATCCATCATGCAGAGGTACTTGACTTCAAAACTATTTACAAATCATGGAAATCAAGGGTTTACATTAATAACTAATTTTAATACACTGTGGCTTATCACTAGAGTTTGAATCCTCCACGAGTCATTAGTTTTTGAAGTTTCTTTTTGCTTTTTAGGGCCATACCCACAGCATATGGAGGTTCCCAGGCTAGGGGTCGAATCGGAGCTGCACAACCACAGCAACGTGGGATTCAAGCCATGTCTGTGATGTACACCAAAGCCTGTGGCAACGCCAGGTCCTTAAACCACTGAGCGAGGCCAGGGATTGAACCTGCATCCTCATGGATCCTAGTCAGGTTTGTTATTGGGAATTCCACAGGTCATTAATTTTTAACCAAGTATTTCATACTTTCCACTCTTATTTCATTAGAATTTCCATTGAAAGTTTAAGAATTCATGTTAATGTTAAAGCTGAATTTCCCTACTTTAATAAACTAATGTAATTCACTTGTGAAAGTTCCCAGGCCAGGGATCAAACCCAAGCCACAGCAGTGACAACCCAGGACCCTTAACCTGAAGAGCCATCAGGGAATTCCCATGCTCTGAAGATTTTAAAATCCACTTTCAGGATGTCATAATTAAAACCAGCAGAGGTCACTCTTACATAATTTTAACACATTATGAATAGCTCTATAATTAGATAGTAATATGTAAAAACTACTAGATCATTTCTGATGATAAATGAAAATTAAAAGTTGTGTCAATTGTTATTAAAATGGAAAATGAAAAAGGGATTCCTATGTGATATTCTGGGCGGGGGGGGGGGGGTGTCTGGAATGGAACATTGATTCCTGGACATGTTAAGAACAAATTTATAAACTGACAATAGTTTAACCTATTCAAGTTTAATAAATTTTCTCATCTATGTTCAAGGCTAAGTCAGCTGCCAAATATTAGAATGATCACTTTAATTCTAATGAAAGAAATTTAGTTAAAAATGGAGTTTACAGGAGTTCCCGTCGTGGCACAGTGGTTAGCGAATCCAACTAGGAACCATGAGGTTGCGGGTTCGATCCCTGCTCTTGCTCAGTGGGTTAAGGATCCAGCGTTGCCGTGAGCTGTGGTGTAGGCGCAGACCTGGCTCGGATCCCGCGTTGCTGTGGCTCTGGAGTAGGCTGGCGGCTACAGGTCCGATTAGACCCCTAGCCTGGGAACCTCCATATGCCGAGGGAGCGGCCCAAGAAATGGCAAAAAGACCAAAAAGAAAAAAAAAAAATGGAGTTAACAAAATTTTTCAAGAGCTCACTGGAAAAGCTATTTGCCAGGATACTTACCCTCACACAATAAAGGCAATACAAGGCCCAAAATATTGGGGTAGTTCAGCAAATGAAAAAGGACTTTAACCAAAAAAAAAGGAGGAGGAAAGGGTGGAAATGAATACTCAAAACAAGATTTTTTTTCCTTTTTCCAAGTCAATACTATAGACTTGCTAATCCAAAAATGACAATTAAGAGATTAAGGACTAACTTTATCATGAGTGCCAACTAAAAATTTCATACTGATAGATTTAACCCATGGTTAATAATTGAATAGGTATTACCATGATTACAAACCTTACAACAGTATGGCCCTATGGCTTGCTAACTTTTTTTGCTGGGGGGACTTCAACACATAGTAAGAAATAATAAATTCCAAATCTTTTACATCATATTACATCCTTATACATCATATACATAGTAAACTGAAAAAAGTATCATAAAGCAAAACCTTTTATTACTATATGCAATGCACTGATATTTCCTACTCATTTATAAAAATGCTAGTTGGGCATTGCTCTAAAGTGACTTTATGACTTACAAATGGGTCATGACATAGTCTAAAAATCACTGGTGTAGGCTGTGGTGCAGCAGGATCAGCGGAGTCTCTGTGGTACCAGGACACAGGTTTGATCCCTGGCCTGGCATGGTGGGTTACAGGACCCTGCATTGCTGCAGCTGTAGCAAAGATGGTGGCTGTGGCTCAGATCCCATCTGTGGCCAGGGAACTCCATATGCCGCAGGGTAGCCAAAAATTAAAAAAAAATAAAATGAATAAAAAGTACTGGTGTATAATGGTGATAGAAAAGCAGCAGAATAGAACAGAAGCTGAACTAAATCTAACAATTCTAAATATACTTAACATAGATCTTTGAAAAAAATATCAGGAGAGTTTATAGAAGTAAATTGTAGGTAGGGGTTGAGGTAGAAGAAAAAGAAGACAGAACGGTAATCCCTTCCCATCTCAATTTTATCCACCTAACTACATGTTTATCTACTGCTTTGAGAAAGAAGGGGAAGGAAAATCAGGCATGATTAAAATGAAGACAAGAAAGGGAAAAAAATGATGAAGAATACATTTTAAAATTACTTATTAGTGTATTACTGGAACTGCATATTTGGGAGGAAATATCAAAGGTCAGAATGTATGGGAAAAGATTGGTAACGACAAAAAAGATGCCTTGAATGTAGAAAGGCAAAATTGAAAGGATTACTTTATGGGTTATGGTGGCAAATTTAATTATAACCTTAGAGCAAAATAAATTTTTTTACAATTATCACACACACAATAGAAATATATATATATATATAGCCCAAGGAGGCATGATTAATGAAAGATTAATGAATTAAAGTATGTTACTCTGCCACTTTCAAGATTAGTAATTTTCTTTGAAACTCAAAAACTCCATTTGATTAATAGTTAATTTAATATAAAAGATATAGAGCTAAGTTTGAGATTCAGCTTGGTCTCATTAGCAGAACTTTTCCTTTACATAATAAAGGTGTCTAAACAAATAATCTTATTGATTGATTCCAATAAAAATTTTCTAGGATCTATCAAAATTCTGCCAAACGCACTTCAGTGGAATATTCAGACCCATAGGTACTTTTGAAGCAACTTTAGTAAAGATTACAAAGATTCTTTAGGATAAGAAGGAAAAGGAAGAAGTTTAAAGGAAAAAAATGAATGGAAAAGGAAAGCAAACTTCATGTCTAGTCCAGCCACCACCACATGGCCACACCCTGCTTTTATAAGTATTTTACTTTAGAAATCTTATACTCTAACAACTCTGTCTCTGATGCCAATCCCTTCCTCTAATTCTCTCATTTCAGGTATTCTATTGTTATTAGTTCTCCAATTATTAATGGGAAGTCCACCATTCTGTTCTCTCCATATTTTTCCAACCTACCTGTCCTCTCCTACCTGGCAGGGTAGTTTGGTGGAATGTATGCCCAGAAGCTTAGACTTTCAGGGTTAGAGTCTTGGCTTCACTACTTATCAGCTGTAATCTTAGGCAATTTACATAACCTCTCTGTGCTTTAAGTCTCACACTTAATCATTCAACATATATTTCCTGAGTGCCTTTTCAGTGCCAGACATTGTTCCAGGTGCTGGGGATTTGGTAGTGAACAAGACCTTATATTCTAGAAAGAGGAAAAAATAGCACCATCTTCATGAGGTTATTAAAAACTTTAAATGAAATATAAACACAGAAGTGCTTAGACAGGACAAGATACTACAGCAAGCACCCAAATATTAGCTGTTAATAAATTTCACTTTTATGTGAGAAAAAGAATGTGTGTGTGTGTGTGTGTGTATATATATATATATATATATATATATACATAAAATAAACTGGGTCACTTTGCTGTACAGCAGAAATTGACAGAACAATGTAAATCAACTATAATATAAAATTTTTAAATTAATCAAATTTTAGGAGTTCCCATTATGTCTCAGTGGTTAACAAATCAACTAGCATCCATGAGGATGTGGATTCAATCCCTGGCCTCACTCAGGGGGTTAAGGATCTGGCGTTACCGTGAGCTGTGGTGTAGGTCACAGACAAGGCTCAGATCTGGTGTTGCTGTGGCTGTGGAGTAGGCCAGTGGCTACAGCTCCAACTGGACCTCTAGCCTGGGAACCTCCATATGCAGCGAGTGCAGCCCTAAAAAGACCAAAAAAAAAAAATCAAATTTTAGGTGAAAAAAATCCAGTAAATTTCACTTTCTTCCTGGAGTTCCCAATGTGGTGCAAAGAGTTAAGAATCCAGCTGCAGCAGGTCAGGTCACTATGGTGGCTTGGGTTCAGGCCTCTGCCCAGCACAGTGCGTTAAAGAATCCAGCATTGCCACAGCTGTGGTGTACATCACAGCTGCTGCTTGGATTCAGAATCTGGCCCAGGAACTTTCATATGCAGCAGTGTGGCCATTTAAAAAATAAAAAATTCACTTTTTTCCTTATTCAATTTGATTCCCCGATTCTCTTTTCAGCCAGGCTTCCTATTAGATATAACTACATATCAAGCTTCCTATTGGATATAACTATATATCAATCCTTCACCCCTCAGGGGAACAGAGCAGAAGCTGGGGTAGATAGAGATATACCTCCTCCCCAGTCACTGTGTATTGCAAAATCATTATTACATTCTACTATGCTGTGTCTTGAAAAGGGTTCCACTACTGCTATTACCAATTTCCACAATTCTCTTGCCCTACTGTTCTGCCACTGCATATCCATGGTGAAACACCATTCAATTCAATTACATTTTTTGTGCCCACACTTGAGCCCTGCAAAAGAAATGTCACACAAACTCAGATTTTGTACACTCCACATTCAAGGTCATTAAAGTCAAATGCTCCTTCACCACTACCAGGACACTCTTCTTATATTTCCAGTTCTCTCTCCCATTTTCTATAGTTGGTACTTCAAAACTTCTTTCTTCTCCTCTTAAACTTGACTCCTTCAGAACTCGATTTAATGGCTCTTGTTCAGAAAAGGTAACCTAAGCCCCAAAGCCTGTGTTATTAGTTTGCCCTTTTTTGGTGTGCCACACATCCTTTACTCACTGTACATCACATTAAGTTATTGCACATAAACCTATCCGTATCTCCGCTAATCTATAAGCCTTAAAAAGACAGGAGCCGTGTCATCTTTGTAAGAGATCATAGGCTTCTCTCCTGGATTTTTAGATGTTTTCTTCCCTTCCAAATGATGGGAAGGGGTTCAATTCCTACCTAAAATACACATAACAACAGAAGATCAAAGGACAAATTAAAATGTTTTTGAAATGACAGGTGGCTTTAAAAAACAAAGAAACACTTGGAAATATTCCACACTTAAAGGTGTATTTGCCATCCTAGCTGTAAAAGAAGTAGCACTTTAGTAGTTAACAAAAGTTCATTTTAGATTAAAAACAAAACATGGAATAGTCTGACAGCTAAAACATAGACAAGGTAGCACATACAATATAAAAGTTAAAAATTTTTAACTTCTTTGAAACTCTTCCACCCCCAGCATCACTGACATTAAAATAAACACACATATTAGATATAAGGCAAAATTTATCATACCTCTACATCTGAAGCACTTCGGGGCTGAGCTTGGCACAGCATATTTAATAACTGCAAAATTAATTCTTCAACATACTGAAGAGCATCATCACTAGACTCGAGAGTAGGATGAACTTGCCCCTGAACCTATAAACAAAAAGCATAGTAACTAAAATGTAGGCTGTTTCATCTAATTAAACAAAACATTTTTCTTTTAAATGTGTGTTTGTACTCAAGAACATGATCTGGCTTACAAATATAGATTTCAGTGTTATAACCCAAGCCTGGAATTTTTAACCTTTTTCCCAGCCATGTGCACCATACTTACTTATTAACATACTTCTGGAGATTCAGATACTTAATTCTATCATTTCAGTACTTTTTTATTAAACCATGGTTACCCTAGGGTGTGGGAATATAGAGAGGGAGGGAGAGGCTGAGCTGGAGATAAATGTTTGCAGTGTATATGGTTTTTGCCAAGAACCAGTAATGGTTAGAACATTTACTGCCTGGGCAAAACTGACTTCCTATGGGTCTGTCTCTTGTCAAACTCAATCTTTCCTACTAAATGATAAAATCCAAGAGTGATATGCCTTGTCTTATTTATCTAAGTAACTTTAGCAGTCTATATGCAGGGCATGTAATACAAGCTTGATAAATGTGTGTTGAAAACAAAGTCACCCTACATCAAAGGACACAAAAAGGGCACTTTTCACAACATGGGACTATCTAGGCTTTAGGAAGATAACTTAGTGGTCATTCATAAATGCCTAATAATCTTTGGCTTATCTTCCTTGACCATTTCTTTGCAGGCATCTCAAGTCACGATCTTTGTAACTTACATTTTAATAACCAATATGTTAGTCTTTACTTGCATCCCCTTTGTCACTCACTATGGGTCAAAACTATTCCTTACTTTAAAAAATGACCAAAAAATCAGCTCCAGGAGACAAACAATACATGTTTCAAAACATGCTCAATTCTCCAAAGGATGATAGAGCACTCATCGAATGAACATACACAGAACGTACACAACGAATGAACGAGAGCATTTAGTATTGTTTGGCCTACTACATACACCTCATTAGCTAAGAAGATATAACAGCTTCAGTGTATGGGGAAATTTTTATAATGTTATGTACCATATGATGGATTTTTAAATATATATTAAAAGCACATAGATATGTATAAATATACATGCATACATGCATTTATAATGCTTTCTAAAGAAAAATATTTTGGAGGCAAATAATATGACAATTCAGAACTGAGTGAGAGGATGCTACATCAAGTATGGGGTCTAAGACAATTTAGTATTATTTCACAGATGAAGAAACTGAAGGTGGTGCAACGGGATGGGCGACATCTCTGTAGCACCAGGATGCAGGTTCAATTCATCAAACTAACTTTGGGATAAAAGGTTGCCGCAGCTGTGGCGATGGTCACAACTGAGGCTCAGATCTGATCCCTGGCCTGGGAATTCCATATGCTGCAGGGCAGCCAAAAAAGGAAAGAAAGAAACTGAGCTGCCAAAGGCTTAAATCATTTGCCCAAGTACTTTTGGTCATCTTTGGTATAGCAACTACCAACCTGATTGTAACTGATCTGTTTATAAATCTCTCCACTCTATTAGATGACTGAATGGTTGTACAGTTAAAATAATGGATGGAGCATGGACTAGAAAGCAGAATTCATTTTCTCAGCTTTCTATTCACCAGGCCATCACATTCTGACTAATGTGTATAAGTAATGAACCGTGTAAACTTACTGCTTCTCAACACTAAGCATGATTAAAAAAAAAAAAAAAAAAAACCCCAACAAAATAAAACAAAAATACAGGAGTTCCTGCTGTGGTGCAATGACTTAATGACCCAGCTTGTCTCTGAGGAAGTGCCAGTTTGATCCCTGGCCTGGTTCAGTGGGTTAAAAGATACAGTGATGCTGAAGCTGTGGCACAGGTCACAGATCCAGCTCAGATTCCCTCCCTGGCCCAGGGAACTTTCATATACTATGGGTACAGTCGAAAAAGAAACAAACAAACAAACAAACTGGAACTTGACAAAGGTTTTATTTTTATGCACTGAATTGCATGCCCTCATTGGCTTAAACTATATTCTAAGACACCCTTTACTTTTTTGGTTGACTCATCTTCTAGCAGTGAACCCTGACACCACATGGGTAGTTCACAGTCAAGTCCTTTTCTTTTTTCTTTTATTTTGGCTGTGCCAGCAGCATGTGGAAATCCTGGGTCAGGGATCAAACCTGCTGCCGTGATAATGCCAGATCCTTAAGCCACTGCACCACAAAGGAACTCCCCCTTTTTATTTTTTAAACTCTTTTCTTAATATCAGTGACACAATCTATTCTGTTTCACTTATTTTTTTGTTCCTTTTTCCATTTGTTCCTTATAGAGTTCCATATCTTCCTCCAATCCCTCAAAAATGTGGATTCCATACTTATCTATCTGCTCCCTTTTTCTGTTCTTTCCCCCAACTAATCTTAATCACTTCCACAATTTTATCACCTTATGAATGACTCCAAATCAATCTTTAGTTCTGATTTCCTCGTGGGTTTTTTTTGTTTGTTTGTTTTTTTCCTTTTTTGCTCACCACCCTCAACACGGCATATGGAGTTTCCAGGCCAGGGATCAGATCCAAGCCACAGCAACACGAGATCCTTTTAACCCACTGTGCTGGGCCAAACCTGCACAGTGGGATCAAACGCAGTGGGATCAAACCTGCGTACTAGCACTGCAAAGATGCTACTGATCCCTTTGTGCCACAGCAGGAACGCCTCCTGAGTTTTACACCCATAGTCCAAATTACATGCTAGGTATCGCCACCTATCCTACCAAAATCTCAACTATAACATGAGAGAGAAAAAGGAACTTACTGTAATAGTTGAAAAAGAAAAACTATATCTTACACATAGAACTGTATCTCACAAATGAAAAACACAAGTATAGAGAGCTCTTGGTTTGACTAAGATGTAGTCCTGGAAAGCGTAGCTATGGTTGGGGTTATATTCCTATTCAAGCCTCCAGCATCACATAAAATATAGCTACAGACTTACAAAAACCACAGAGTTTCAGAATTAAAAGGGACTTTGAAGATCATTTAACTCAGTGCCTCTATTTAGTGGGATGATAAAACGGAGACACAATCCTTGCAGTTAACTGGTAATGTTTAACCTGAGCCTCCTGGTGTCTAAGCCAAAGCTCTTTCTACTATACCCTTGGCTGTCAAACCTGGAGGAATCTGGAGAGTGTCCTATCAGCATAAACTGTATCTAGTTATATTGTGGCCTTCTGTATAAACCTTGGCTTGAAATATGTGGTCAAACTTTAAAAAACATCAGCCTGTCTTAAGTGCAAACACAGCACTATAAATCTTATAATCTGAAAAGGTAAAATGCTCATTGCTTACATAAAGTATCCTATGTTTTATAAAAATTATAAATACACTAAAAATCTATGTAAAGCTAAACTGCTGAAGATAATAAATATTAAGATAAAAATATTTAACCAAGAATTCTAATTAACTTAAAAAAATATCAAATCCCTTTGAGGAAGTGGTTTAGGTACCCTGAAACACACTTAAGAAAACTTTAGGAAAATGTAAATCGATCAGAGTATATTTTTTTAAACATTCTTTGTTTTTCAAAGAAATTCATGGAAACAATAGTACTTCATTAATATAAGTCCATCTTCAGCTGTTCTTCAATTTACACTTTATGCTGAAACAATTATATATAATTTGCAGTCTGCTGAAACATGGGGTACAGGAGTTCCTGTCGTGGCACAGCGGTTAACAATCCCGAATAGTATCCATGAGAACTCAGGTTGGATCCCTAGCCTCGCTCAGTGGGTTAAGGAACTGGCGTTGCCATGAGCTGTGGTGTAGGCCACAGATGTGGCTCGGATCTGGCATTGCTGTGGCTGTGGCATAGGCCTGCAGCTACAGCTTCAATTCGACCCCTAGCCTGGTAACTTCCATATGCCGCTGCGGCCCCAAAAAGACAAAGCAGACAAACAAACATGGTGTAGTTTCACTCACACTGTTCTCCTCAGCTAACATTCATTCTTTCACCCTTTCTTACCTATTTAACTTTCAAAACCCATATCTCATTTGGGAAGACTTCCTTGTTTCTCATCTCTTTCTAAAGCAGAATGAATCTCATTCATTTAACTGATTTATTGAATCTATTAAATATCAGGCCCTCTGGTAAGTGCTGGATACATAAGGATCAATCAAAAATAGTCTCTGTTCATATGGGCCTTAAACTCTGTGTTAATACTTGTACTAGGTACCACACTTTTGTTATCAGGTTTATCCTTCTGAATTATAATTAACATATTCCCTTATCTATTTTCTCTACTGATGCTCTGATTGGGCAAGGCCTTGTTTATCTACTTATAGAATCATTTCCCCTTTGCTTCTCACTCTAAAACCCTGACATTCAAGGAATACTCAAAAGTCTCTGTCACACAGGGGTGAATGGAATAGCTATCTCTTTCTTGGAATTAAGGGTGAAAAGGGGTAGTGGTAAGGCTACAGAGTTTGGTTGTTTTTAGAAGCATAAACCCTTAGAGCAGAAACCATTCAACATTTAAAGGCAGTCAGAATTAAAATCAATGTTTATTTTATTATGTAGAATCAAATGAACTGCATATAACAAAACGGCAAAATGCTATGGTTTAAACAAAAAAAGTGATATTGCTTATAATTCATGAACATATAAATTGTTAAGTCCTACTCCTTGCATGATACATAAAATATTAGAAATTCAGTTTTATTGACTGATAGTTACTAATAGCCAAATAAAACCTATTAGGTAAATAAATCAAATGAAGAATTAGGCTTAAATAGAAAATAATGCATAATGCAAATTGTTCATCTGAGTTTCCATATATTAACCTGTATCCTTTCTTAAACCTGTCCAATTAGGATCACAAGGTTCATTCATACAAGAGATGAAGAAATTATTTTAATTCCTTAAAAACAATACTTTGAAACCTGACAGAAAAACATGGGCAATGAGAAATGTTTAAAGACAAGCAGGGAGTTCCTGCTGTGGCACACGAGGTTAAGGATCTGGCATTGCTGAAGATGTGGCTTGGGTCACATCTGCAGCCCAGATGTGATCCCTGGCCTGGGAACTTCCATATGCTGCGGGTGTGGCCATAAAAAATAAAGACAAGCAAAGCACCAATTTCTGAAGTACAAACTGTGCTCTTTATTCTTTCAAGGAAGATTTTGTTAAGAGATTTCTTTAATGAGCAGGCTTTCTTTAACGTATCATTACATTTCCTAAACAGACAGGATTAAAAAAAAAAAAAAAAGGAGTTCCCGTCGTGGCGCAGTGGTTAACGAATCCGACTAGGAACCATGAGGTTGCGGGTTCGGTCCCTGCCCTTGCTCAGTGGGTTAACGATCCGGCGTTGCCGTGAGCTGTGGTGTAGGTTGCAGACGCGGCTCGGATCCCGCGTTGCTGTGGCTCTGGTGTAGGCCGGTGGCTACAGCTCCGATTGGACCCCTAGCCTGGGAATCTCCATATGCCGCGGGAGCGGCCCAAGACCAAGAAATAGCAAAAAGACCAATAAATAAATAAATAAATAATAATCATTTACAAAAAAAAAACTTCTCTTTTATGAGATAGTGTTTCAGCTAAAGTGTTCCGTTCCATCTAAATGGTACTCAAAGACATTTGATAGATCAAATGATGCAAATTATTCAAGCCTATACAGAATGGGTTACACTGCCAAATCTTATGAAAGGCTTCAGAAGCTATCTATGACTAAGGGTGTGTGTGAGAGCAATTATAATATGCACTTAGAATTGGGTTTAGAGTAGATGGTGGGGAGGAGTTTTCCTTTACATGCAGTTTTCAGAACATCATTTTATACTTAGGTCTACTGACAAAGAAAACTTCATATACTTCTTTAAATGAACTTTAGGTAATTTAAGTAAAATAAATACAAAAACATCACTAAAAAATTAATGATAGCCATGAATAAGAATTTTATATAATCATGACAGTAATTCTTTTGAGGTATAATCATCATACTCAATTAAGATATAATCATCATATTCAATTAAAGATGCCACCTATTGAATTTTAAGACTTTCTTAAGGGCTGCCAGCTTCTATCTTAACAGTTCATTTTGTCTCGAGTAATTTCAAACGAATTGAGAAGCAACTTTGTTGGCTATTATTGTCAGATTTCATGGAATCTGGAAAAGCAAAGGGATTAGGTCTATATCAATTCCTAGTTGTTTGATACACCAGTCCTCTAACTGTATCAGGAATCCCTTGGGTAAACTGCCAGAAAATACAATGTTGAATTCTGATGAATCTTTAATATTTAATAGCCTTTTCTAGCTACTGACTCTCAAGAATTAAAAAAGCTTCTAAGAGATACCACCAAAAAAGAAAACTATCGCCCAATATCATTGATGAATATAGATGCAAAAATTCTCAACAAAATCTTAGCCAACCGAATCCAACAACATATCAAAAAAATTATACACCATGACCAGGTAGGGTTCATCCCAGGTTCACAAGGATGGTTCAACATACGCAAATCAATCAGCATCATACACCACATTAACAAAAAAAAAGTCAAAAATCATATGATCATCTCAATAGACGCAGAAAAAGCATTTGACAAAGTCCAACATCCATTCATGATCAAGACCCTCGCCAAAGTGGGTATAGAGGGAACATTCCTGAATATAATCAAAGCCATTTATGAGAAACCCACAGCAAATATAATACTCAATGGGGAAAAACTGAAAGCCTTCTCCCTCAAATCTGGAACAAGACAGGGATGCCCACTCTCACCACTGCTCTTCAACATAGTTTTGGAAGTCCTAGCCACAGCAATTAGACAAACAAGAGAAATAAAAGGCATCCATATAGGAAGAGAAGAGAGAAAACTGTCACTGTATGCAGATGACATGATACTATACATAGAAAACCCTAAGGACTCAACCCCAAAACTACTTGAACTGATTCATAAATTCAGCAAAGTAGCAGGATATAAGATTAACATTCAGAAGTCAGTTGCATTTCTGTATACCAGGAATGAAATATTAGAAAAGGAATACAAAAATACGATACCTTTTAAAATTGCACCTCACAAAAATCAAATACCTCGGAATACACCTGACCAAGGAGGTAAAGGACCTATATGCCGAGAACTATAAAACTTTAATCAAAGAAATCAAAGAAGATGTAAAGAAATGGAAAGATATTCCATGTTCCTGGATTGGGAAAACCAATATTGTAAAAATGGCCATACTACCCAAAGCAATCTACACATTCAATGCAATCCCTATCAAATGACCCAGGACATTTTTCACAGAACTAGAACAAACAATCCAAACATTTATATGGAACCACAAAAGACCCAGAATCGCCAAAGCAATCCTGATGAAAACAAAAACCAAGCAGGAGGCATACCTCTCCCAGACTTCAAGAAATACTACAAAGCCACAGTCATCAAAACAGTGTGGTACTGGTATCAAAACAGACAGACAGACCAATGGAACAGAATAGAGAACCCGGAAATAAACCCTGACACCTATGGTCAATTAATCTTTGACAAGAACATCAAATGGGAAAAAGAAAGTCTATTCAGCAAGCATTGCTGGGAAACCTGGACAGCTGCATGCAAAGCAATGAAACTAGAACACAGCCTCACACCATGCACAAAAATAAACTCCAAATGGCTGAAAGACTTAAATATATGACAGGACACCATCAAACTCCTAGGAGAAAACATAGGCAAAACACTCTCTGACATCAACATCATGAATATTTTCTCAGGTCAGTCTCCCAAAGCAATAGAAATAAGAGCAAAAATAAACCCATGGGACTTCATCAAACTGAAAAGCTTTTGCACAGCAAAGGAAACCCAAAAGAAAACAAAAAGACAACTTACAGAATGGGAGAAAATAGTTTGAAATGATGCAACCGACAAGGGCTTAATCTCTAGAATATATAAACAACTTATACAACCCAACAGCAAAAAAGCCAATCAATCAATGGAAAAATGGGCAAAAGACCTGAATAGACATTTCTCCAAAGAAGAGATACAGATGGCCAGCAAACACATGAAAAAATGCTCAACATCGCTGGTTATCAGAGAAATGCAAATCAAAACCACCATGAGATACCACCTCACACCAGTCAGAATGGCCATCATTAATAAATCCACAAATAACAAGTGCTGGAGGGGCTGTGGAGAAAAGGGAACCCTCCTCCACTGTTGGTGGGAATGTAAACTGGTACAGCCACGATGGAGAACAGTTTGGAGATACCTTAGAAATCTATACATAGAACTTCCATATGACCCCACAATCCCACTCTTGGGCATCTATCCGGACAAAACTCTACTTAAAAGAGACACGTGCACCCGCCATGTTCATTGCAGCACTATTCACAATAGCCAAGACATGGAAACAACCCAAATGTCCATCGACAGAGGATTGGATTTGGGAGATGTGGTATATATACACAATGGAATACTACTCAGCCATAAAAAAGAATGACATAATGCCATTTGCAGCAACATGGATGGAGCTAGAGAATCTCATACTGAGTGAAATGAGCCAGAAAGACAAAGACAAATACCCTATGATATCACTTATAACTGGAATCTAATATCCAGCACAAATGAACATCTCCACAGAAAAGAAAATCATGGACTTGGAGAAGAGACTTGTGGCTGCCTGATGGGAGGGGGAGAGAGTGGGAGGGATCAGGAGCTTGGGCTTATCAGACACAACTTAGAATAGATTTACAAGGAGATCCTGCTGAATAGCATTGAGAACTTTGTCTAGATACTCATGTTGCAACAGAAGAAAGGCTGGGGGAAAATGTAATTGTAATGTATACATGTAAGGATAACCTGACCCCCTTGCTGTACAGTGGGAAAAAAAAAAAAAAAGAAAAAAGAAAAAAAGCTTCTAGATTGTACTTTGTCACATCTTCAGCCCATATATACTACTTTTATTTTAAAATATTAACTGGAGAATTTGAAATAAAATGGTAATCCTCAAAACCATAGCAAATAATAAAGATGTGGATTGTTAAATCTCTTTCTCAGTGTTACAATTATTTCGTCAAAAAACCATGTTTTGGGTGCTTATTTCTCCTCATCCTGAGGTTTATTTAAAAGTTAAAGCAAAAAATCCTTTGTTAAAAAAAAAAAAAAAGCAGCAATAATAAATCAGAGAATGCAAGTCTTTTCCAAAAACAAAACTGACAGAAAATATTTTCTCATTTCTTAGGGCCTGTTATCAGCCTTTAGGTCCATGTATATAACAATCCCCCCCCCACCCCCAGGCTCCTCTTATTTGCTGGTGACACTAAGATTAAAGAGGACATGGCATCTGCCCTGAAAGAGTTCAGCTCACAGAGAAGCTAGACATGTAAACAAATGACTTAACAGAGGGTGATGAGGTTAAAAGGAAGTTATATTTAACACCCCCCCAATAAAAAATATCAGTCTTTATAAGTAAAACACACTTGAACCGAAGTATAAAGGATGAATAAGGCACAAAAGGCAGCAGATAAGGAAGCAGGCCTTTTTACTGAAAGAGGTAGCAGATAAAAAGACACAGAGACCAAGAAAAAATTATGTGTAGGGAAACTCTAAGAGCTGGACCAAAGAGCACATATAAGAAAAACTAAGATTAGAAAGGGCAGGCTTGGGTGTCATTCTAAGAAGCTGGAAAGTGATCAGGGAAGAAAAAAAAAAAAAATCACTGAAGGGTTTTAAACAGATATTGACATAATTATATCTGTTTGCTAAAGAATCTCTCTGGCGTTAGTATGAAGGATGAGTTAAAATGAAGATGAAATTGAAGAAAGCAAAGCTAGATGGAAGGATGCTATATGTTCTGTAAAAAGGCACAATGAAACAAGGCGAAACAGAGGAAGATGTTGAAGTCAGGAGGCAGATTTGGATAGGTACTTTGGTGGTAGTGGGGGCAGCAATGAGAAAATCAATAACTAGGATAGGAAATATTATAAGAGGATAATATTTTCAAAAAGATAAAATATTCAAGTGTAACACTTAAAGTTCTTGTACTGTATCTAGGAAAACAAAGTTGAAATTGTTTTTTATGAAGTGGTTATTTTAAAATTTTTATTTAATTTTATTTTGGTTGTGGAGAATGATTTGCCCTAGTATCGTTTCAAACACTCAAGTAACAAAACAATCTAACTATTGGGTGTTTATGATACAGATAAATTTACTTATTAACCTACTAGTTGTCACAACTATAGGGAGTAAAGAGAACTTATACAATGACTATTTGCAAATAACTTAGTCAAATTTTCAAGACTTCTTTTTTTAGGAATATTAAAAGATCAACGGTTACAATAAATTCATTGAAATAGGTAAAATTTATTTTATGACTACTTATTACACATTTTGGTCATGTGGCAAAATATAAATAAATCAGAAATCTGAAAACCTATGCACATTATAGGTGCTTTGAACTACCACATATGGCAAAAAAAAAAAAGTGTATGTACAGAAATAATAAAGATAACAAATTTTAACTATATTTTAAAAATAAAAGTAATGAAAAAAATTATACAGCTAAAGTACAGCAAAAAACTCATACAATCTAGAAAAAAATGTAGTTACTAAAAAATTACACCTTATACTACCTAAAGATATTTCTGGAATAAATTTTTAACTATAATAGGAGATACCTGTGCACAGTAAATTTTCAAGAAGCATACCTATATATTTAACTCTTTATTCAAAAAATTGCAAATGACAAAATATGCCTGGGACATCCTATTATAACTAGAGGGCAAGGAAGCTCTCAGAGATGAATGGGTCATGAGAGTTCCTGTTGTGGCTCAGTGGAAACGAACCTGACTAGTATTCGTGAGGACGGGGGTTCAACCCCTGATCCTGTTCAGAGGGTTAAGGATCAGTGCTGCTGTAGCTGTGGTGAAGGCCAGAGCTGTAACTCAGATTTGACCCCTAGCCTGGGAATTTCCATATGCCGCACCTGCAGCCCTAAAAGAAAAAAAAAAAAGTGACAACAGAAAAAATGAATAGGGAGTTCCTGTTGTGGCGCAGTGGTTAACGAATCCGACTAGGAACCATGAGGTTGCGGGTTCGGTCCCTGACCTTGCTCAGTGGGTTAACGATCCGGCGTTGCCATGAGCTGTGGTGTAGGTTGCAGACGCGCCTCGGATCCCAAGTTGCTGTGGCTCTGGCGTAGGCCGGTGGCTACAGCTCCGATTGGACCCCTAGCCTGGGAACCTCCATATGCCGCAGGAGCAGCCCAAGAAATAGCAACAACAACAACAACAAAAAAGACAAAAAAAAATGAATAGGTCATAATAAAAAACATAGGAATAACATTGTAAATCAAGTATACTTCAATAAAAATTTAAAAACTCCACAGGAGTATCATGAAAGAGCTTCTCATTAGCAAAAGATGTGCTAATTCAAAAACCAAATCATCTGTAACTGAATGTAATAAAATAAAAATAAAAACCAATGAAGTCAAATTTATGCTTTAAAAAAAAAAACCCTCATTGAGCAACACTGAAAATAACTGGAATACCAATTCTTTATCCTGAAAGAATTAATATACATTCTTCTTTTCCTGTCTAAACTATATGCCAGGATAATCAAACTGCCCTTGATTGAGGAATTTTGATGAGGAATTCTTCCTCATAGAAGGATTCCAGATAAAAATGCAGAAGGAACACAGAAAACAGCCCACTGCAACCTGAATAACATAAATTCAGACATCAACCATTATATATTAAACTATTATATAAAGAGCTGGTGTTTATAGAGAAAGCCTCAGGCTGTCACCTCCTAAATCACCCAATCAATCTTAGCAGCACAAAATTGGGACCAGAATGATGCAGTATAAAGCACACAGCACCAACTGTGAAGTATTCTTGTCCCCCCAAAAAAGCTGAAAATAAATATAATCAAGCTATAAAGCCAACTTCTATTAATAGAATTTATGACAGATAATAGGAACAAGTTTGATATTACCACAAGAGAGTAAACAGAAAAATGCAAAATCAGGACAAATGACCTAATTCCTCCAACAAGTCAATTGGGGGAGGGGGAGTCTGGAAATTAAAGATATTTAAGAATATAACAACTACCTATAATGTGCACACCTTAAGAGGCTCCTGATTCCAATAAACCAACTTCAAAAATGACACTTTTGAGACAAATGGACACTTTTGAGTTTTGATAAATATTATTTAATGGCACCAAGAAATTACTGTTAATATTGATAACTATGAAAATAGTTTCAAATAATGCAACTGACAAGGGCTTAATCTCTGAAATATACAAACAGCTTATACAACTCACCAGCAAAAAAGCCAACAACCCAATGGAAAAATGGGCAAAAGACCTGAATAGACATTTCTCCAAATTAGGTATACAGATGGCCAACAAGCACATGAAAAAATGCTCAACATCAGTGATTGTTAGAGAAATGCAAATCAAAACCACCATGAGATACCACCTCACACCTATCAAAATGGCCATCGTTATTAAGTCCACAGATAACAAATGCTGGAGGGGGTGTGGAGAAAAGGGAACCCTTCTGCACTGTTGGTGGCAATGTAAAGTGGTACAACCACTGTGAAAAACAGTATGGAGATACCTTAGAAAACTATACATAGAACTACCATATGACCCAGCAATCCCACTCTTGGGCATATATCTGGACAAAACTTTCCTTGAAAAAGACACATGCATCCACATGTTCATTGCAGATTAAGTCTGATTTTTTTTCTTTTCTACTTTTATAAATGAAGTAAATTCCATACTATTTCTTCAAGAATTTAACTGGTTACTTTATGGAAGTTTTTAACTTTTATGGAAACAATCAGTTAATGAATATGGGAGAAATTCTGTTCTTTCATTTTCATTAAATATATAACCAATAAAATTGAGTCGTACTGGTTTTCTCATATAATATCATTTTAAAATCTGAAAGTAGAACCAAAATTTGTTCAATTTGGAGGGGAATAAAAATCTGTATTTGAACCTATGTATACATATTTAAGAACAAAAAACTGCAATTTTATATATTGGTTCTTTCTATTCATCATAGGAAATCCTTGATTTTTTTGAAATATTTAATCTATATTACACATTTTTGGAGCATTTCTGATTTTTAATTCATAAATAGCATCTGACTACTCAAGAATTTCTGGATTTCAATTAAAAACATTTATTGAACACTCTTCATGAAAAATACTCCCCTAGGTTATATAAAAAGACAGAAAACGATACCTATTTACGAGTTAACAGGAAAACTGAAGAAGTAAAACTCAAAGCACATGTAATTATAAAATCTTAAGTGCTGGAAAAGAAAGAACCAGAAGTAACTTTGTAGCCTAAATTCCCATCTAAGGTAGATGTCTTACAAAGTAACTTGAAAATACATTATATCAAAAAGCTGA
Source organism: Phacochoerus africanus (assembly GCF_016906955.1). NCBI lineage: Eukaryota > Metazoa > Chordata > Mammalia > Artiodactyla > Suidae > Phacochoerus > Phacochoerus africanus. The sequence goes on along the minus strand of NC_062548.1, from coordinate 105,783,895 downwards.
GAAGGCTAAGAGTAACAGTACAACTAACTACTCATTAGTAGCTTGTTACATACTATTAGCTCTTTATATTTTCAGTGCAAGTTAGGGCCAATAAGCATTACAGTCAAAGTGTAATTTTTGTCTGGTATAATATGTTGACAGAGATAACTTCCCAAAGATGAGTCTGAAATTTTTGCCCAGATGGATCCTTTTTCTTTTTTTTTCTTTTTTCTTTTTTTTGTCTTTTGTCTTTTGTCTTTTTGTTGTTGTTGTTGCTATTTCTTGGGCCGCTCCCGCGGCATATGGAGGTTCCCAGGCTAGGGGTCCAATTGGAGCTGTAGCCACCGGCCTATGCCAGAGCCACAGCAACTTGGGATCCGAGGCGCGTCTGCAACCTACACCACAGCTCATGGCAACGCCGGATCGTTAACCCACTGAGCAAGGGCAGGGACCGAACCCGCAACCTCATGGGTCTTAGTTGGATTCGTTAACCACTGCGCCACGACGGGAACTCCCTGGATCCTATTTCTAATTTTAATGTTTGCTCTAGGGAGAAAAGTTAGCCTGTGTTGATTTGATTAATATCATGAACTATTTGGTTTATTCCATTTTATTATTTATTTCTAAAATGTACTAATACAAATTAAACTTGAATTAGGGACTTAAGCCTTATCTATTATGTGGCCAAGGGACAGGATAGTTGGGTACTTAACAAAACTTGTTAAAAATCCCAATTCATATGGGAGAAGAGCAACATGCTTCAAGCTGCAGAAGGAAGAAAAATAAAAACCACGATGTATACCTCAAAGTTAAGACTACAGACCACGTTTTGCCCAACAAAATGTATGGTAGCTCATCTTATCTCTCTCCTCTTAAACCTCCTTCACTCATGCAACAGATAACTTGTTGAGCAGCTCACAGGCTAAGCAGGATAGAGGGCACCTACAGAAAGCAGAATAAGAAAAAGTTCCGGTTCTCATAGAATTTACATTCTTTACTCTATTAGATTTGTGTTACTGTTTTCTTTTCCCTCATTTTCCTCTACATTTGGCAAAGAAAAACCATATCCATGTCAATGACAGAATAAAGAGAAATAGAGAAAGACAAAAAAGATATCTGAAGGCATTAAATTTTACTCTAACTGCATTAGAGAATAGCTAGAAATCAAGCTAGATTTTAAAGCTCAAGAAAGAGGTTAAAGCCAAAAACATGGATCTGGAATTCACTCACTCACTCACAGTTCAGGGGTGGATAAAATCTCCCAGTACATGGTAGATAGAGGAGCAATCTTGGGTGGCAAATACATCCAAGCAGCAAACAGATGAAGATGAGGCCAAATAAAAAACAATGTCCAGGAGCTTTAAATGCTGAAAAACTCAGAATATTTTTTTAATGTGCAAACAGCACATAATCAGTGACCTTTGAGGGAAGAATATAAATAGAGCAGCAGGAGCAGAAACTAAACCACAGACAATTGAGGAATACATATTAGGAGAGAGAGGGGAAAAGGGTCCCTCAAGCACCCTGATCTTGGAAGAACTTTAAAAGAGAAGAAAAGATATGACTATAGTTTGAGAAGGGATGCAGAATACAGACGGTAAAGAAAATTGGAAAATACCCAATTCTAAGTCAATAATTTATTACTCTTGATACTTCATACATTCTGCAGCAAGGCATTTTACCTATGTTGATAAAGGTTTAAGAGAAGATTACTGGCACATTTTGCAACACACTCCTTACTCAACACTCGTATGCCAAAGCCTAGCATATTGCCTGACAAATGCTTTCATTCAGGACATGTTTCTTGAGAGCCTACTATGTCCCAGATAGGCTTTGGGAATATAATGGAAAGACAGCCTTGACTGCACTCATGTGGTTTACAACTTCAGTGAATGAGAACAATACTCAACAAACAGTAAATTATTATAAGCATATGAAGAAAATAGATGGTTTTATGAACAAAAATAATCTAAATTAAATTTGGAAATCCTCTCTGATGGAGTGATATTTAAACTGCTGTCTAAAGGACGAGCATGGGCTTCCTGCAACTGCTCCCAGAATACACTTATGTCACATCTCCATGCCTTCTCGTTCTTGCCCTCTGTCTGGAATGTCCTTTCCCTTTAACCCTGTCAGCTGAAATCTTAATGATCCTTTTAAGGTCCTGGTATTATCTATCAATTCACTCAACCTCCCAGTTAGGATTAACTGCTGCCTTTTCCAAGTTATTAAATTTTTGTTAATAGTTGACCACTGATGTACACTACACTACACTTATTTCCCTCAATGAACTGAAAGCTCTTGGAAAGCAGGGACTGTGTATTTTTCATGAATTTTTGTCTACAATGCATTCTTACTGGGGCACAGTTTATACCTAATGGATGTCCTGTTACTTGCTCCTCTTTCTCTTCTCTCTTTTTCTGCCACACCCACAGCATAGAGAAATTTCCAGGCCAGAGATCAAACCTGAGCCATAGCAGTGACAACACTGAGTCCTAACCACTGGGCCACCAAGGAACTGCCCTGTTTTATTTCTAATAAAGGCTTAGTGGCTATCTAATGAGTATGTTTTCCTTCTTTCTGTTTCTAACCAAAGCAAATATTATACACATAATAAAGTGACCAGGGATAAAACTGACAAGCAGAGAATATGGGAAGTATACTGAAGTTTAAAGACTTTTCCAGTTTTTCTACCCATTTCCAGCAGTTGCAACAAAAAAGGAATAGTCCCTAAGCCATGATGGAGTAACAGGCCAGAATTACCTTCCGGCTTTATTTTTATCTTTTTTTAGCGCCACACCTGCAGCATATGGAAGTTCTCAGGCTAGAGGCTGAACTGGAGCTGTAGCTGCCGGCCTACACCACAGCCACGACAATGCTAGATCCCAGCCACATCTGCAACCTACGCAACAGCTTATAGCAACCAGATCCTTAACCCACTGAGCAAGGCCAGGGATTGAATCCGCATCCTCATGGACACTAAGTCGGGTTCTTAACCAGCTTAGCCACATGGGAACTCCATTTTCCTACTTTAAACAGCTAGAAAACCAGACATATATATGAAACAAGGATTTTCAGACAATGGGGAACAGGCAGCTCAGGGCTGTGATGTCTAAAGAGAAGAGAATTGGAGGTATGCTCTATAACTACCCACCTTCTGCCCAGAGGCAGTTTTCAGATCATTGAGCAGGGAGAGACTGGAGCAAAAATTCAAATAGTGCCCAGCAATATCCTTAAATTAAGGAGACAGAAACAGGAACTATGGAGGTCAAGGTGGCTAGAATTTGTGGGGCAGGGTACTAGAATGGTAGGGACTGCACAAGACAAACCAAGCTAAAGAGATCTGCAGAGTTCACTCAAAACTTTGAATACTGATATGCACATGTGAGAAGAAAGTCCCCAAAGCCAGTAAAGAACCATCAAAAGCAGTAAACAAAACAATTTCTGGAGTTTCCACGAGACTGGGTTTAGTTCATGTTCCTACCAGCCAAAGTGAAAAGAGCTCTTAATACATGAGACATCAGGAAAAGTTTTCAAAAAAATAATGCATTAGCAGTAAAACTAACAGTTGCTTTGGATCTGCTCTAACAAAGCTTAAAGCAAGTCTCAAAAGTATCAAAATTATCCTAAATAATTACTTGTCAGAACAAAATATAACACTGTTTTTAGAAATACAAAACCCAGCACCCAACAATGTAAAATTCACAATTTCTGACAACCAATCAAAAATTATCAGGCATGAAAAGGAGGAGGAAAATATGACCCAAAAGCAGAAGAAAAGTTAATCAATTGAAAGACCTAGAGATGAACAGGTGATGCAATTAGTGAAGATGTTAAAATAACTAGTATAAATATGTACATAAGCTTGAAAATCTAAAGGAAAAATGTGAACATGAGGAAGAAAAAGATATAAAAATACCAAAATAAAATCTCCAGAGATAAAAATATAATATCTGAAAGATATACTGGATATGGTTAACAAGAGATTGGATGGTGCAAAAAAATACACAGGTGAACTTGGAGATAGAGAAGAGAAACTCCCCAAACAAAACAAGGACAGGAGGTGGGGTTGGCGGGGGAGAGGGAAGGTAAAAACAAAAGGGAAGACCCTCCGTGACCTGTGGGACAATATTAAGCAGTCTAACATGTAAGTAACTGGACTTGCAGCAAGGGGAGAGAGACAGAAAAAAATTTTTAAGAAAGAAGGGGGCTCCACTTTGGGGGACAGTATCTGAGCGTCATGCTCACCAACACCACTTTGGCAAAAACTGCACCAAAGTAATTAACTGTTCATGTTTTATTAAGATCAAAGAAAGATGGTTTGCTATGGACCATTCATATCCCCAGTTTTTATTCCTTACTATGATTAAAACTTTGATATCTGATGTAAAGCAGTCTTTTTCTTGTATTTATCAGTTGCGGGAGGCATTAAAAAAAGAAAATAGTTGTTTCCTCTAAACTAGGGGTCATTCAATACATTTTTATTGAAAGCCTACTGTATGTAAAATACTATTCTAAATGTCAGAGATTCAACAGAGAACAAAACATTCAAAGCCCTTGCTCTCACTGAGCTTATATCTTAATAAGAAGAGGGTTCCACCATTTGTTTTTTTTTTTTTAAATAGCATTTTATTTTTGAAACTCAATCTACTGAAATGAGACATCAACTATACACAAGTCAAAGGGAAATTACAAATGCAACTCAAGTACATGTAATAGTCTTTTTTAGTATATCTAAACTTTCCTATGAATTGAGTGTTTTGTTACTCAAAGTACATGAAACACTCTACTTACACACAACTAATGAATGTTTCATATAAGCATATAACCAGTGGTTAATTCAGAAATATTATTCCTCCCCCAATAAAACCAGGTCTCTATCCTATCTACACCATATGCTTTGCAGGGTAGGTGAGAATAACTACTCCTATCACTGGCTTTCTTGGAGAGTGCATTTCAAATCACTCTAAGCAATTTACAAACCAACTTTTGAAACTTAACTCATTATAAAGTGGAAATTGACAACATACCTAAATGGCAATTTAAGCTTTTCTTCTTAAAGTAATACTTTACAATCTAACTGAAGCTTTAAACATATGAAATGATCAAGTTCAAGAGAATCAAGAGAAATGCAAATTGAAGAATCAAGAAGAAAACATTTTACTCTAATTAGCTTAGCAAAAATTAAAATCATCAACAATATCTCTTGTTGATAGGAATGCTAGGAAAAGGTTATCCTAGTACCTTGCCAGTAGAAATGCTAACTGGTAACAGAGGTTTTGAAAAGTAATAAAGTAGCCAATATCAAAACCGAAAATATATTCTATGGCCCAGCAAATATACTCTAGGGAACTTATCATAAGGAAATAAAAGGATACAAAAACTAGAAGAAAGTAAACGTCCATCAGTAAGGGAATGTTTAAATAAATTATGGAATATTACTGTTACAAGTTATGTTCTGTTGTATTCCCTAAAATTTCATATGTTGAAGTCCTAATTCCTAGTACTTCAGAATGTGACTGAATTTGGAGTCAGTCTTGAAAGAGGTAATTATGCTAAAACTAGGGTAGGCCCTAATCCAATATAATTGGGGTTCTTTTTTTTAGAGCCATACCTGTGGCACGTGCAAATTCCCAGACTAGGGCTCAAATCGGAGCTGCCAGCCTACATCACAGCCACAGCAAAGTCAGATTCAAGCCACATCTGCAACCTACACTGTAGTCTGAGGCAACACTGGATCGTTAACCCACTGAGCAAGGCCTGGAATGAAACCTACATCCCCATGGATACCAGTCGAGTTCTTAACCCACCAAGTCACAATGGGAACTCCTGACTGGTGTTCTTATATGAGGAGGAAGTTTGGATACAGACATACACAGAGAGAAAATAACCATTGATAAACCAAGGAGAGGCTTCAGAAGAAATACCACCCAGCCAACATCAGGATCTTAGACTTCCAGCCTCCAGAGCTGTAATAAAATAAATTTCTTTTTTTTTAAGCCACCTACTATATGGTACTTCATTATGGCAGCCTTGGTCAACTAATACAACTATACAGTCATTAAAAAGAATAAATAAGAGTTTTGCCATTTAACAGATTTCTATAAGGTAAAGAACTTATTTTTGAGTAAGACGTAAGATTTTAAAGTACAGGAAATGGGCAAAACACCATATACACACACACATACACACTTGTATGTAGATATAATGTACTATAAATTCACATTTGTATGAGAACATGACAACATGGGGATAAATATGGAATAATATAACCTAGATTACTAACATAGGTTAGAAGGACCTGGCAGGGCAGAGATGTGGATAGAAGGGGGAAAAAAAGGAATGAACAAACTACCCTCTCCCTCTCAAAAAAAAAAAAAAAAATCCTACTAAAAATAATTGTCATAGTTACACACTTTTGCTACATTTTATGTATATATGAAACAAAATTTAGATTTAATTACATTTTTTCATTTTTCATTTAAATAAAAATTTTCATAACTGCTTTTCTGCTATGTGTACATTAGCCACGGGAAAGACAATATTCAAAGTTCTTTCCCACAGAAAATAACTACACACATCAAATTCCAAATACATGTCGAGTGCCAAGTTCATATCATCTTTCATTTATTTTGCTTTAAAAACAATGAGTATGACCTTCCCAAACAACTTTTTTATTACTTTCTGTGATAAAAGAGTTCCCAACAACAAAACAACTGACTCAAGAAAAGAATCTCTGGTTTTTTAGTTCTTCTTCAACCATTGTCTTAATCTTCATACTCAAGAGGCTTCCAAATATGACAGAAATTCCTTATCAATGATGTCGTGACACAGGTAAGAACTCTTTATAAATTTCCCATCTTTTCAACCAAGTGCTCCCATTCATTCTATCCTGGTTTAAGTTTTGAGGCCAATCTAAAAGGCACCTATAAAGCGGGAATCACAATTTATAATACCAACAGATGGCAGCTTATTGACACAAACACCTTTCGAATAAGATTCACCAAGACTGCCCATAACCTCTATTTTTCCTTTCTTTTTAGGGCCACACCTGAGGCATATGGAAGTTCCCATGCTAGAGGTCAAATCGGAGCTGCAGCTGCTGGCCTGTGCCACAGCCACAGTAATGCGGATTCAAGCCACATCTGTGACCTGCACCACAGCTTGTGGCAATGCCAGATCCTCAATCTACTGAGTGAGGCAAAGGATCAAACTAGCATCCTCGTGGATTCTAATAAGGTTCTTAACCCATTGAGCCACAATAGGAACTCCGCCCTCTGCCCACTTTTCAATCAGATTGGTTGAGTTTTTTGTTATTGAATTATATGAGTTCTTTACATATATGTCAGAGTCCTTATCACACATATGATTTGCAAATATCTTCTCCCATCCAATAGGTTATCTTTTGTTAACCTTTCCTGTGTAGAACCTTTTCAGTTTAATGTAGTCCTTTTTTAAAATATTTGCTTTTGTTGCCATCATCTGTGGAGTCAGATCCAAAAAAAAATCTCCATTGTCAAGTAGCTTACTGCCTATGTTTTCTTCTAAGAGTTTTATGGTTTCTGGCCTTACATTCAAGTTTTTAATCCATTTTGAGTTAAATTTTGTGTATAGTGCAAGTCAGTGGTCCAGCTGGATCCTGAATCCACTGCCCTGGGCTGGGGACTGAACCTGCACCACCACAGACAAGGCTGGATTTAACCTTCTGAGCCACAGAGGGAACTCCTAGGGCTCTCTACCTATTCCACTGATTTATGAGTCCACTTTAATGTTAATACCACGCTGTTTTGGTTATAATAGCTTTGTAATATATTTTGAAACCAGGAAGTTGTGACGTCTCCAGCTGTGTTCATTCTGAAGATTGCTCTAACTATTTGGGATATTTTACGGTTCCTTCCATTAAAATTTCAGGATTATCTGCTCTACTTCTGTGAAAAAAAGTCATTGGAATGATGGGGATTAAAATGAATCTATACTGGAGTTCCTGTCATGGCACAGTGGTTAACAAATCCAACTGGGAACCATGAGGTTGCAGGTTCAATCCCTGGCCTTGCTCAGTGGTTAAGGATCTGGTGTTGCCATGAGCTGTGGTGTTGGAAAAAGGCAAAAAGACAAACAAACAAACAAACAAACAAAAATGAATCTATAGATTGCTTTGGGTAACATGGACATTTTAATAAATGTTAAAATTGTTCCAATCCATAAGCACAAGATATCTTTCCATTTATAAGTGTCTTCTTCAATTTCTTGAATCAATGTCTTTTTTTTTTTTGTCTTTTTAGGGCCACACCCATGACATATGGAGGTTCCCAGGCTAGGAGTCCATTCAGAGCTGTAGCTGCTGGCCTACACCACAGCCACAGCAACTCGGGATCTGAGCCACGTCTGCAACCTACACCACAGCTCACAGCAATGCCAGATCCTTAACCCACTGAGCAAGGGCAGGGATCGAACCCGCATCCTCATGGATGCTAGTTGGATTTGTTAACCACTGAGCCACCACAGGAACTACAAATCAATGTCTTATAATTTCAGTGTACAGGTCCTTTTACCTCCTTGGTTAAATTTATTACTAGGTATTTTATTTTTTTGATGCAAGTGTAAATGGGATTGCTCTCTTAATTTCTCTGATAGTTCACTGTCAGTGTACAAAATGCAAGAGATTTTTGTATATTAATTTTGTACCTTGCAACTTTACTGAATTTGTTTATTCTAACAGTTTTTTGGTGGAGTCTTTAAGGTTTTCTATATAATCATGTCATCTACAAATGGTGATAGTTTTACCTCTTCCTTTGGAATTTATTTATTTATTTATTTATTTGGTCTTTTTGTCTTTTCTAGGGCCACACCTGCAGCATGTGGAGGTTCTCAGGCTAGGGGTCTAATAAGAGCTGTAGTTGCCAGCCTACATCAGAGCCACAGCAACACAGGATCCGAGCTGCATCTGAGACCTACACCACAACTCAAGGCAATGCCGGATCCTTAACCCACTGAGCAAGGCCAGGGATCAAACCCGCAACCTCACGGTTCCTAGTCAGATTCATTAACCACTGAGCCACAATGGGAAGAACTCCTTTCTTTGGAATTTAGTTGCCTTTTATTTTCTTTTTTCTTGCTCTAAACTTCTTATATTGCTCATTGCTCTAGACTTCCAATATTACGTTGAATAAAAATGGTAAAAGTGAACACCACTGTCTTGTTCCTGATCTTAAAGAAAACACTTTTAGCTTAACCCATGTTAGTTGTGGGTTGTCGTATATGGTCTTTATTATATTGAGGTATCCACCCTCTATACCCACTTTGTTGAGAGGTTACTTTTGTGTTTTGTTTTTGTTTTTTTGCCCTTTTTTGGCCACACCCACAGCACATACAAGTTCCTGGGCCAGGGACTGAAACTGCACCACAGCAGCAACCCAAGCTGCTGCAGTGACAATGCTGGATCCTTAACCCATTACACCACAAGAGAACTCCTGCCGAGAGTTTTTTTTTTTTTTAATCATAAATGCATGTTGAATTTTGTCAAATATTTTTTCTCCATCTGTTGAGATGATATGATGATCTGAATGATCTGAATTTCATTATGCCTGAGATACCTCTGAGACACGAAATTAACAATCAGTTTAATATATGGGTAAACAAGTCTGGAATTTTATTTTTAAAAAGTTTATCATATTGTGCTTCTATCTTATCAAAATAGCAAGTAGTAGTTAGATATTAAGTCACTGTTAAAATTTAAATGTCACAAGAAAGCAAATAAAAATTTATTTTCCTTCCTAGATATACCATACCATCCAGCAGAAATTAGAGACATTTTAATGCTTTGAAAACTGTAGCCCACTAAATGGTTCCCTTAACCCACTAATTCCATGATGGGAGGTAGTAAGGCTATAGGAGGTATGAGTGTAAAACAAAAATGTCAGAAGTGGCTTTTTTCCCCCAGTGGCTTTTTTCCTCCTACATATGTCTACTATTCTAGAACATGGCTGGATGTCCCTAGCAAAAAAAGAATTCAAATGTGACAAATTTGAGTGACTCCTAGGCTCAAATGTGATGAATACATTTTCATGGGGAAGCTCTGAAAGAATCATGAAAAGCATCCTATGCACAAATGATTGGGTATAGAGATCATCTCAATGCAAGAGAAGAAAACTGTATCACAGAATGATAGATTTGCTTCAAATTTTCTGATAACTAGCATTAATCGGTATTTATTATCATATTTATACCTTATAAAAATGTTTCCTTATATAGAATTAGTATATCTTGGTTTCATAAATATTAAGCAACATGAGAAGAACAGTAGAACTAAGTACTTAATCTCCAAAATACACAAACAACTCATACAACTCAACAGCAAAAAAACAAACAACCCAATTGAAAAATGGGCAGAAGACCTCAACAGACATTTCTCCAAAGACAACATATGGATGGCCAAGAGGCACATGAAAAAATGCTCAACATCACTAATTACGAGAGAAAAGCAAATCAAAACTACAATGAGGTACCATCTCACTCCAATCGGAATGGCCATCATTAATAAGTCCACAAATAACAAATGCTGGAGGGGGTGTGGAGAAAAGGGAACCTTCCTTCAATGTTGGTAGGAATGTAAATAGGTACAACTGCTATGGAAAACAGTATCAAAGTACCTCAGAAAACTAAATATAGAACTACCATATGACCCAGAAATCTCACTCTTGGGCAATATCCAAACAAAACTTTCATTCAAAAAGATGCATGCACCACTATGGTCACTGTAGCACTATTCACAATAGCCAAGACATGGAAACAACCTAAATGTCCACTGACAGATGAATGGATTAAGATGATATGGTACGTATACACAATGGAATACTACTCAGCCATACAAAAGAATGAAATAATGCCACTGGCAGCAACATGGATGGAACTAGAGATTCTCATACTAAGTGAATTAAGTCAGAAAGATAAAAACAAATACCAGATGATAGCACTTATCTGTGGAATCTAAAATATGGTACAAATGAATCTATCTACAGAACAGAAACGATCTCATGGACATAGAGAACAGACTTGTGGTTGCCAAAGGGGAGGGGAAAAGAGTGGGACGGAAAGGGAGTTTGGGGTTGGTAGGTGCAAACTATTACATTTTGAGTGGATAAGCAATAGGGTCCTACTGTACAGCACAGGGAACTACATCCAAGCTCTTATATCAGAACATGATAGAAGATAATATGATAAAAATGTGTATATATATAAAACTTGATCATTTTGCTGTACAGCAGAAATAGAACATTGTAAATCAACTATAATACAATTTTTTTAAAAGAGGAGTAAAGTTGTCAAGTGGTAAACTATGCAAAATAAAGTACTAAGTCTTATGACTCGGTAACTTTACATTTTTCAGTTCATGAAACAAATCCATGGGATCTTTATACTAACTTAAATAAGACCTGCTATTTTATTGGAGACTGCCAAGGGGGGAAATAATAGGAGCTGCAGCCAGAAGACCTTATCTCAAGAGGCCTGATTTTACCTGTATGTATGTATATATGTATGTTTGGTCTTAGATAAGTCAAGTTTCTCACCTGAAAAAGGCAATATCATTACCCATCTCCAGAGGACACTTGATGATCAAATGAAATCATAGAACTGAAAATACTTTAAATGGTAAAATGCTAAATAATTATGAATAGTTATTAGTTACGTTACCACATGCAGCAAGGTACAAATTATAGCGGCTGACCATAAAAAATAGATGAAGATTATGTGTACTTAACCTCATTAATCTGATAAATTTCTCTTTAAAGATATACCAACAAAATTCAGTTTATCTCACTTTGCATTATATAATGCCATATATCAGTGGTTCTAACCTAATGCGTAACGATTACCTGAAAAGATTTTTGCTTTTTTTTTTTTTAATTTAGCCTTCTAAGCCTCATCCCTAGAGATTTTGATTCTGATTCAGTAAGCCCTGGGTGGAGCCATGGAACATGGTATTTAGTTTGTGTATTTTGGTAAAATAGACATCAAATTTACCATTTAACCTTTTTTTTTTTGTCTTTTTGCTGTTTCTTGGGCCGCTCCCTCGGCATATGGAGGTTCCCAGGCTAGGGGTCCAATAGGAGCTGTAGCCTCTGGCCTATGCCAGAGCCACAGCAACGTGGGATCCAAGCCGCGTCTGCAACCTACACCACAGCTCACGGCAACGCCGGATCCTTAACCCACTGAGCAAGGGCAGGGACCGAACCCGCAACCTCATGGTTCCTAGTCGGATTCGTTAACCACTGCGCCACGACGGGAACTCCCATTTAACCATTTTTAAGTATACAATTTAATGGCATTAAGCACTTTCACTGTTGTGCAATCATTATTGCTATCCATCTCCAGAACTTTTTCATCAGGCCAGACTGAAATTCTGTACCCATTAAACAATAACTCCCCATTCCTTCCTCTCCCAGCCCCTGGTAACTACTTTTTGTTTCTATGAATTTGACTACTCTAAGTACCTCATATGAGTGGAATTATAAATTTATCCTTATGTGCCTGTGTTTTTTGCTTAGCAAAAAGTTTCCAAGGTTCATCCATGTTGAAGCATGTATCAGATTTCATTCCTTTTTTTAAATTAATTAACTCCTAATAATCAATAAGACTATTTTTGGATCCAGTGACAAACTTGACTAGTATCCATGAGGGTGTGGATTTGATCCCTCGCCTTGCTCAGTGGGTTAAGGATCCGCAATTGCCTGAGCTGTGCCTTTGGCATAGGCCAATAGCTACAGCTCTGATTTGACCCCTAGCCTGGGAATTTCCATATGCCACTGCTGAGGCCCTAAAAAGACAAACAAACAAACCACAGACTATTTCTTAGACCAGTTTTAGGTTCAGAGGAAGACATAAAGTAAAGATTTCCCGTATACCCTCTGCCCTCATACATATAGCTTCCTCCCTTATCAACATCCCCCTATCAGAGGGGTACATTTGTTTCGACTATATTGACACATCATTACCACCTAAAATCCTCATATTACGTTAGAGTTCACTCTTGGTTCTGTACACTCAAGAGTTTTGACAAAATGTGTAATGCCATGTATATATCATTATAAACAATACCACACTGAGTAGTTTTACTGCCCTAAAAACCCTCCATGCTTGGTTGATCCCTTCCTTCCTTCCTCCTAACCCCTGACCTTTTTGCTGTCTCCATAGTTTTGCCTTTTCCACAATGTCATATAGTTGGAGTCATATGTAACATTTTCAGATGGGCTTCTTTCTAACAGGCATTTAAGGTTCCTCCATGTCTTTTCATAGCTTGATATACCATTTCTTTTTAGTGCTAAATAATATTTAATTATTTGGATGTACCAGTTATTATTATTTGGATGTATCTCTCTATTCAACTACTGAAGGAAGTCTTGGCTGCTTCCAAGTTTTCCCAAGTATAAATAAAATTGCTATAAAATCCATGTGCAGGTTTTGTGTGGATACAAGTTTTCAATTCCTTTGGGTAAACACCAAGGATTGAAACTGCAAGATATATGGTAAGAGTAAATTCAATTTTGTAAGAAATCACCTAGCTATCTTCCAAAATGGCTGTACCATTTTTCATTCCCACTAGCAATAAATGAGAGTTCCTGCTGCTTGACATCCTTGCCAGTATTTGCTGTTGTCAGTGCCAGATTTTGAGCATTCTAATATGTATGTATTGTTCTCATTATTGTTTTATTTTTGCATTTCTCTGATGACATTATGTGGAGCATCTTTTTTTTAATATGCTTATATGCCATCCATGTATCATTTTTGTTATGGTGTCTGTTAAGGTCTTTGGCCAATTTTTAAACTGTATTACTGTTGAGTTTTAAGAGTTCTTTGTATGTTTTAGATAACATTCCATTATATTTTTACCAATCTATGGCTTGTCTCTATATTGACAGTGTATTTTACAGGGCAGACTCTTTTTTTTTCTGGCTGCACCCCTAGCATGAAGTTCTCAGGCCAGGGATCAAACCCATGCCACAGTTGTGGCCATCGCCAAATCCTTAATCCACTGTCACAAGAGAACTTCTCAGACATTTTTAATTTTGATGAAATACCAGCTTATCAGTTATTTCTTTCATTGATTATACTTTGGTGCTGTATCTAAAAGCCTTCACCAAGATCATCTAGATTTTATCTGTCCTCTAGAGGTTTTATAGTTTTGCATTTTACATTTAGGTCTGATTCTTTTTTTCTTTTTTTTAATGGATTGGATCCTAGTCACAGCTGCAACCTATGCCACAGTTGTGGTAACACCAGATCCTTTAATCCACTGCACCAGACCAGGGATCCAACCGGCACCTCCACTGTGATCCAAGCCACTGCAGTCAAATTCTTAACTCACTGGACCATAGTGGGAACTCCTATCATTCATTTTAAGTTAATTTTTTGAAGGGTAAAGCCTGTGTCTAGACTCATTTTTCTTTGAGGGGATGTCCAGTTGTTCTAGCATCATTTGTTGAAGAAGTTATCTTTGCTCCATTATACTGTCTTTGTTCCTTTATCAAAGATCAGGTGACTATATTTATGTGGGTCTGCTTCTGGGCTCTCTATTCTGTTCCATTGATGTATCTGTCTATTCTTTCACAAACACCACACTGTCTTGATTTCTATAGCTTCACAGTAAGCCTTAAAGTTGGGTAGTGTGACTACTCCAACTTTGTTCTTTTCCTTCAGTATTGTGTTAGCCTTTTAGGATCTTCTGCCTCTCCATATAAACTTTCAAAATCAAGTCATCAATATCCATAAAATAACTTGCTGAGATTTTGATTGGGATTGCATTGAATCTATAGGTCTAGGTGGGAATAACTGACATCTTGACAATTTTGAATCTTCCTATCCATGGACATGGACTATCTTTCCATTTATTTTCTTTGATTTCTTACATCAGAATTTTAGTTTTCTTCATATGGATCTTAAATAGTTAGATCTATAACTAAATACTTTGATTTGGGGGCACTAATGTAACTGTTACTATGTTTTCAACTTTCAATTCCACTTGTTCATTGTTGCCATATAAGAAAGGAATTAACTCTTGTATTCTAACCTTTTATCTTGCAAGGTTGTTATGACTGCTTATTAGTTCAAAGAAGTTTTTGGTCCATTATTTCAGGTTTTTTTCTATAAACAATCATGCCATTTGCAAATAATGATGGTTTTGTTTCTTTTCTCCCAATCTGCATTCCATTTATCCCCTTTTCTTATCTAACTGTATTAGCTAGGACTTACAGTATGATGTTGAAAAGCAGGGCTGAGAGGGTACATCCTTGCCTTGTTCTTGATCTTAGTGGAAATGCTTTGAGTTTCTTAACATCAAGTATGATGTTATCAGTTGTAGGATTTTTGTCCATGTTCTTTATCAAGTTTAGGAAATTGCCCTGTACTCCTTAGTTTACTGAATTTTTGTAAGAGTTGGATTTTGTCAAATGCTTTTTTTTCATCTATTGATATTACCATGTGATTTTCTTTTTTCTTCTTTAGCCTAATGCTGTGAATGGTTACATTAATTGATTTTCATTCATTTCTTTTTAAGGCTGAATAACATTCCACTGTATCTAGATAACATATAGTGTATATCCATTCAGCCAGCAATGAATTTTGAGTTGTTTCTACCTTTGGCTCTTGTGAATGTTACTATGAACACTGGTGTACAAATGTCTGTTCAAGTTCCTGCTTTCAACTATCTGGGGTAAATACAGGCATACCTCATTTCATTGTGCTTAGCAAATATGGTGTTTTTTAAAAATTGAAGGTCTGTGGCAACCCTGCATGGAGCAAGACTTTTGGTACCATTTTCTCAACATCATTTTTAAATTAAGATATATACATTTGGGAGTTCCCGTCGTGGCACAGTGGTTAACGAATCCCACTAGGAACCATGAGGTTGCGGGTTCGGTCCCTGCCCTTGCTCAGTGGGTTAATGATCCGGCGTTGCCGTGAGCTGTGGTGTAGGTTGCAGATGCGGCTCAGATCCCGCGTTGCTGTGGCTCTGGCGTAGGCCGGTGGCTACAGCTCCGATTCAACCCCTAGCCTGGGAACCTCCATATGCAGCAGGAGCAGCCCTAGAAATGGCAAAAAGACAAAAAAAAAAAAAAAGATATATACATTTGCACTCTTAACAGACCACAGTATAATGTAAACATAACTTTTATAAGCACTAGGAAACCAAAAAAGGAAACCAAAAAATTCATATAACTTGCTTGATTGCAATATATGCTTTATTGCAGTGATCTACAATGTCTGTGCCTACAAGTGGAATTGCTGGAATATATGGTAATTCTGTTTAGTTTTTGAGGAGCCATTATAATGTTTTTTGCAGCAGTTGTACCATCTTACACTCCCATCAGTAACACAAGAGGGTTCCGATTTCTCCATATTCTGCTAAACAATGTTGTCTGATTTTTTTATAATAGCTATACTAATGGATGTGAAGTGATATCTCACTATAGTACTCAACTGCACTTCCCTAATGATTAGTGATGTTGTGTAATTTTTTTTTTTTTTTAAGCAAATACCCCTTGTTGATTCTGATATAGGTGGCTGGTCAGAAGACCCTATTTTTCCTAAAATACTGATCCTATATTAGGCATCCCTTAAAACAGGGAAGAACCGAGCAAAACACTGAATCAAAAAGCAGTTTTCAACAGACGCCAACTTGAAAGAGCTCCCAATAGCTAAAGCTGGAATGACTGAGAAATAAAACAAGTAAAAATAATACTGTATTGGGGGGAGGAGCAAAATGGGGTAGGAAACTAAGGGTACAAACTACTAAGTATAAAATAAATAAGATACAAGGATATATCATAGAGCACAGGGAATTAGCCAATACTTTATAACCTCAAATGAAGTATAATATATAAGAATACAGAATCACTTTATTGTACGCTTGAAACTAATATTGTAAATTAACTACAATTTTTTTATTTTTAAGAGTCACACCATCAGCATATGGAAGTTCCCAGGCTAGGGGTTGAATTGGAGCTATAACCACCAGCCTACGCCAGCCACAGCAACATCAGACCCGAGCTGTGTCTGTGACCTACACCACAGCTCATGACAACACCAGATCCTTAACCCACTGAGCAAGGCCAGGGGTTGAACACACATCCTCAAGGATACTAGTTGGGTTTGTTTTCAATGCACCACAACAGGAACTTCAATATACTTTAATTTTTAAAATAGTACTGAATTATAACCTAAAGAATAAAATAAATATCCATGAGTTTCCTACTACAGGCCAGTGACTGTCTTCTTTATCTTCAGGTTCCTTATGTGCCTGGCACTAGCAAATACTCAATAACTATAACCAACTTATGTAATCTTGGCCTTCATTTCCCCTTTTTTTTCTGTGATCTGAGTTTCATTTCCTTCATTTTAACAATCTATTTACAAATATTCTTTGCATGAACACTAAATGGAGACTTCTAAACAGCAAATAACACATTTGAAAAGAGTGGTGCCTAGGACCAGTTCAATTCAAAAAACTCTACTAAGGATCTTTAAATATGCCAATCTAGGGAAACGTCTAATTTAATTTTTTCTCCATGACCATTTTCCTTCTTCTGGACAGATAAGTATAATAATTGAACAGATAATTGTATTTTGTTTATAAGAATCTATAGCTTTTATCCCATTTTACTATGTTTAGTTTGTGTACCACAACACTTCTCAAACTTCAACATCCACATATGTCACCTAGATGTCTCATTAAAAATATAGATTATGATTTAGTAGTTCTAGGGTGGGAATTTGGCATCAATAATGCTGGTCCAAGGAATGTATTTTGCATGAGGGTACACATGCAACTGTTCTATTTTGCTAAAATTTTTGCTCCTTGAGGGTAAGGACCATTTCTTACCTTTATGTTGTAGTTTCAGAGAGTCGGGTAGCAGCTCAAGTATAACACTATGAATGAGTGAATAAGATTATATATACAATGTATCTAACTCTATGTTTTACCTAAAATGCCAAATTAAAAATTCCAACTGTCTCATAAGTATAAATAATTCTCAAGTCCCTTAGTTCCTTTCCAACTCTTTCCACTTCAGGGAAACCTAACTTCATCCACGAACAGAAAACTGAACTTAATCACAACTAGCTCATTCCCAGCGGTATACAAAAAATGCTAAAAATAAAAAAAAGCTTTCCTTGTTCCCCTAGTCTCCTACTCATTTTCTTTGCCTTTCAGGGGTAGACTCCTCAAAGAACTCTCCATAGTAATTTTCTCTATCCAACCCCTAGGCTCTTTCTCCACATAGATCTGTCAGAGTCACAAGGGGCTGCCATTCTGTAAAGTGGCCAGGGCTAAACCCCTGACCTCATCAGTTAGCCACTCCCACCACTTGAAACCCCTTCACTTGACTTCCAAGGCACCACTCTTTCCTAGTGGTCCATTTCAATGGACAATGTCGGTCTTCTCTCCATCTTTGGTCTTCCAAAGCTCAATCCTTGGCACTTTTCTCTTTTTTATCCACTATACTCTAAGTGATCCAGTCCATATCATGGCTTTCCCAACTATTTACTGATAATTCCCCAATTTTTTCCCAAATCTTAACCTTTCCCCTGAACTGAGATATCTAGTCTCCTATACATCTCCACTTGAATGTATAATAATTCCCTCAAAGTTAATAAAACCAAAACTGAAGTCTTGGGTCTCACTCCACCCTAAAATGACTTCTTTTCAAATTTTACTCATCTCAATAAATGGTACCTCCATTCAGTCAGCACAGGCCAAAAATACAGCAGTCAACCTTGATTCTTTTCATTCATCCATATACATTTAACCAATCTATGTGCTTTATCCAAAATATATCCCAATTCTGACCTTACTACCTATACTGGTAGTGCACATGACCATCACCTCATGCCTCCAAGCTAATTACTTTGGTCCCTTCTCTTTTATTTTTCTTTTTAGGGCCGCACCTGCAGCATATGGAAGTTCCTGGGACCAGGGGTTGAACTGGAGCTGCAGCTGAGGCCTCTACCACAGCCACAGCAAGATCAGATCCAAGCTACACCTGCGACCCATGCCACAGCTTTCAGCAACACTGGTCCTTAACCCACTAAGCAAGGCCAGGGATCAAACCTGCATCCTCAAGGATACTATGTCAGGTTCTTAACTTGCTGAGACACAGGGGAACTCCAGATTTGGTTCATTCCTGCCCATGAACAGCCTTCTTCCACCACAGAGTGACAGTAATTACAATTTTTTAAACTAAAAACTGATTTTGTCCTTTGCTTAAAATCTAATGGTTTACTATCACCAAGTATGTAAGGCCCTACAAGACATGATCCTTTTCTCCTTCTCCCAGCTTATCTCTTACAATTCTTCCTCACAAATGGAACACTCTAGTCATGCTAGTTATCTTGATCTTTCTTACACACACTAACCTTGTTCTCCTTCAAGATCCTTTTGCTAACTCCTCCTCTAGGATGCTCCTTCACCAGATTTTTTACCTGGCTGACTCCTTTTGAATATTCCTGTCCCTTCTCAAATGTTACCTCCTTGTGAGGTCTTCCCCGACCACTATAAGTGAAAGAACACCTCCTTGTTTCTCAGACATTCTGTATCCCAATCTGCTTCATTTTGTTTATTATACTTACCCTTTTCTAAAACCACAATAGTTCTTTGTCTATTTATTTGTTTGCTTTCTCCTACTAGAATCTAAGGTTCACGAAAATAAAGACTTTGTCTCATCACTTTCCATCTCCCTCATATCTAGAATACTTCTTGCCATTTTATTGGTTGGTTGATGAATAAATAAATGATTAAGAAACAAAAAATGCTACACAGATTTATAATTAGAGAAATCAATATAAAATTTTAAGAAATTAAAGGAAATCCAAAGTTTGACATGAATTAGACTTATTACAAAACCATTGCCAAGAATATAAACTCCTTATAAGCATCAAAAAGTTCTCTTTATACTCTGAACACAAAGCATTTACCCCTATACCCTTCTATGATTAAACTGATTTTCTAAAGTACAACCAACGTTAAGTGTCTTTTTTTCTTTTAAGTGCTGATGTGGGGCATATGGAAGTTCCCAGGCTAAGGATTGAATCAGAGTTGCAGCTGCTGGCCCACACTACAGCCACAGCAAGGAGAGATTCGAGCTATGTCCTTAACCTATACCTCAGCTCATGGAAATGCTGGATCTTTAATCTACTGAATGAGGCCAGGGATCAAATCCACATCCTCATGGATCCTAGTCAGGTTCATTACTGCTGAGCCACAACGGGAACTCCTAAATTATATTTTTTAAATGGTTGACTGTATAACATACAAAAAATATCTCAGTAAAACTCTTACTCTTACCTTCTCTTAAACAGAGAAAAAAAAAAGAGGAAGAAAGAAAAGAACAGTTCAAGAAAATATAAAGAAAAATGAATAGTAGTTTTAGCAATATGCCCAAAACAACTGAACAATTAGATAACACAGACAATAACTTCTGATAGCATTATAGACAATCATCCCAACTAAACCTGACTTGAATTATATTTTACTTTTTTAGAAATTAAATACCAAAATTTGTTCCAAATGATGAAACTTCTAACAAAGCAACATTTATACTAGGAATATAAAGCTATTTTTAATATACTGTTTTTAAAAGCAGAAGTATACCTCCTTCATAATATGTTCAACTAATTTCTTGCTTTTAATTACCAGAAGCACAAAGCAAGGAGTTGCTTTCAAATTATGAGCACAGAACTGAAGCCTTCCCTATGGGGTATTCCAAGTACCACCAGGTAAAGGTGAATTGTAATTCTACTCAATGCCTCTCCCCGCCACCCCCGAAAAAACATTTTTAATCTTTCCTTCTCATCTGTCAATATAGTGAATATATTTAAGTTCTGCTTCTATATTTTTAAAAGGGATAAGAGTTTCATTGTTTATTTAAATTTACTCTATTGAAGTAAAATATTGAAGTTGATTTGCAATGTTGTGTTAATTTCTGCTGTACAGCAAAGTGATTCAGTTTTACATAAACATATTCTTTCTCATATTCTTTTTGATATTAGAAATAAATTCAAAAGAGGTAACACCTATCCTTCTGAAACTATTCCAAAAAATTGGAGAGGCAAGAATACTCCCAAACTCATTCTATGAGGTCACCATCACCCTGATACCAAAACCAGACAACAATACCACAAAAAAAGAAAATTACATGGGACTTCCCATTGTGGCGCAGTAGAAATGAATCCGACTAGTATCCATGAGGATGTGGGTTTGATCCCTGGCTTGCTCACTGGGTCTAGGATCTGGCATTGCCATGAGCTGTGGTACAGGTTGCAGACACAGCTTGTATCCCGAGTTACTGTGGCTGTGGCACAGGCCAGTGGTTGCAGCTCCAATTCAACCTCTAGCCTAGGGACTTCCACATGCCGTGGGTGTGGCCCTAAAAAGGTTAAAAAAAAAAAAAAAAAAAAAAGGTAGAAAGAAAGAAAATCACATCCATTATCCCTGATGAACACAGATGCAAAAATCCTCAACAAAACACTAAAAAACAGAATGCAGCAATACATTAAAAGGATTGTACACCATGATCAAGTGGGATTTATACCAAGAATCCAAGGATTTTTCAGTATATGCAAATCAATCAGTGCGACACACCACATTAACAAAATGAAGAATAAAAACCATATGATCCTCTATATAGATGCAGGAAAAGCTTCTGCCAAAATCTAACACCCATTTCTGATAAAAACCCTCCAGAAAGTGGGCATAGAGGGAACTGCCTCAACAAAATAAAGGCCATATATGACAAACCCAGAGCTAACATCATTCTCAATGGTAAAAAGCTAAAAGAATTCCCAGTAAGATCAAGATGTCCACTCTTGCCACTACTATTCAACATAGTATTACTAGAAACTACTATTCATAGTTTTGGAAGTCCTAGCCATGGCAATCAGAGAAGAAAAAGAAATAAAAAGAATCTAAATTGGAAAGGGAGAAGTAAAACCATCACTGTCCACATATAACATGATGATACTATACATGATATGAACAGATCCTAAATACGCTACCAGAAAACTGTCAGATCTCATCAATGAATTTGGCAAAGTTGTAGGATACAAAACTAATACACAGAAATAAACTGCATTCCTATATGCTAACAATGAAAGATGAGAAAGAGAAATTAGGGAAACAATCCCATTCACCATCACATCAAAAAGAATAAAACACTTGGGAATAAACATACCTAAAGAGACAAAAGACCTGAACTCTGAAAACTGATCTGATGCTGATGAAAGGAATCAAAGATGACACAAACAGATGGAAAAACATATCATGCTCTTGGATCGGAAAAATCAATATTGTCAAAAGGACTATACTACCCCCAAGGCAATCTACAGATTCAATGCAATCCCTACCAAATTACCAAGGGCATTTTTCACAGAACGAGAACAAAAATATTTTAAAGTTTCTTTGGAAGCACAAAAGACCCAGGACAGCCAAAACCATCCTGAGAAAGAAAAATGGAGCTGGAGGAATCAGGCTCCCTGACTTCAGACTACACTACAAAGCTACAGTCATCAAAACAGCATGGTTCTGGCACAAAGACAGAAATGTAGATCTGTGGAACAGCACAGAAAAGCCCAGAATGAAACCCACGCACCTACAGTCAACTCATCTGTGACAGAGGAGCCAAGAATATGCACTGGAGAAAAGACAGTCCCTTCAACAAGGGGTGCTGGGAAAACTGGACAGCCACGTGTAAAACAATGAAATTAGAACACTTCCTAACACCGCCCCACAAAAATAAACTCAAAATGAATTAAAGG
The DNA here is from genome assembly GCF_016906955.1 of Phacochoerus africanus. Taxonomy (NCBI): domain Eukaryota; kingdom Metazoa; phylum Chordata; class Mammalia; order Artiodactyla; family Suidae; genus Phacochoerus; species Phacochoerus africanus. The sequence goes on along the minus strand of NC_062548.1, from coordinate 105,761,113 downwards.
CCTAAATATAAGACCGGATACTGTAAAACTCTTGGAGGAAAACAAAGGCCAAACACTCTCTGACATAAACCACAGCAATACCTTCTCAGAGCCATCTCCTAGAGTCATGACAATAAAAACAAAAATAAGCAAATGGGTCGTAATTAAACTGCAAAGTTTCTGCACAGCAAAGGAAACCCTAAACAAAAAGAAAAGACAAAGCACAGAATGGGAGAAAATCTTTGCAAATGAAGTGACTGACAAGGGATTAATCTCCAAAATGTATAAACACCTCCTGCAGCTCAATACCAAAAAACAAACAGCCCCATCAAAAAATGGGCAGAAGATCTAAACAATCTCCAAAGAAGACATACAGATGGCCAAAAAAACACATGAAAAGGTGTTCAACATCACTCATTATTAAAGAAATGCAAATCAAAACTACCTGAGGTAGTTTTACACTTTACACCAGCCAGAATGGCTATCATCAAAAAGTCTACAAATAACAAATACTGGAGAGGGCATGGAGAAAAGGGAACCCTCTTACACTGTTGGTGGGAATGTAAACTGGTGCAGCCACTGTGGAAAACAGTATGGAGATTCCTCAGAAAACGAAAAATAGAATTACCACTTGATCCAGCAATCCCACTCCTGGGCATCTATCCAGGGAAAACCATGACTCAAAAAGATACACACATTTCAATGTCCACTGCAGCACTACATACAGTAGTCAAGACACGGAAGCAACCTAAATGTCCACAGACAGAGGACTGGATAAAGAAGATGTGGTACACATATATACAATGGAGCATTACTCAGCCCATGCATTTGCAGCAACATGGATGGACCTAGAAATTATCATGCTAAGTGAAGTTTGACAGTGAGACATCAACGTCATATGCTATCACTTATATGTGGAATCTAAATAAAGGATACAATGAGCTTCTTTTTTTTTTGCAGAACAGAAAGTGACTCACAGACTTTGAAAAACTTATGGTTACCAAAGGAGACAGATTGAGGGGGAAGGGGTGGGCTGGGGATTTGGGGATAGAAATATTGTAAAATTGGGTTGTGATGACTGTTGTACCACTATAAATATTTTAAAATTCATTGAGTTTAAAAATATAAATAAATAAGTAAATAATAAAATGACCGAAAATACTGAAAAAAAGAAATGAAAAGCTGAGCAAACAGAAAACAGTATCTAAAATGGCAGACTAAGCCATAACACAATAATTATATTGCATGAAAATGCTCTAAACATACCAATTAAAAGCAAAGACTGAAGAATGGATTAAAAATATGACCTAACCATGTGTTATGTATATGACAGTCATTTCAAATATAATGATATAAGCACATTAGGACAAAGGGGTTCCCTAGTGGCTTAGTGAGTTAATGATCTGATATTGTCACTGCTGTGGCATAGGTTTGATTCCTGGCCCAGAAACTTCCACAATCAAATATATATATGGACAGAAAAAGAAATATCATGCAAGCATTAATCAAAGGAAAGAAGAATAGGCAGTGTTAATATCAATAAAGTAGACTTCGAAACAAGGAAATTTACTGGACAGAGAGAGACATGCTACAATGATGAAAAGGTCAATGCATCAAGACACAGCAATCCCAAATGTGTATCCCACCAAACAACACAGCTCCAAAATATGTGAAACAAAAACTTACAGAACTACAAAGGGAATATACAAATAAATCCCCATGGTCATAGCTGGACAATTCAATACTCCTTTCTGAACCATTAATAAAACTAAAGAGAAAAATCACAAAGAATTAGAAAGAACTCAACAACTCCACTAGAACTGACAGACATTTATAAAATATTCCATAGAACAGAGGAATACATATTCTTATTAACTGCCTAAGCAACATGAAACAAGATAGGATATATCCTGAACTACAAAACAAATCTAAACAAATTTAAAAGAACTGAAGTCATAAAGATCATGTTCTCTGATTACAACAGAATCAAACTAGAAATCAGTAACAAAGATAACATGAAAACTAAACCACACACTTTTATCTAAATAATCTACGAATCAAAGATGAAATCTCAAAGAAAATTTAAAAATACACATATAGGAAAGTTCCTTCGTGCTGCTGCAGATTAAGGATCCAGCATTGACGAAGCTATGGCGCAGTCAGCACCTTCAGTGTGGGTTCAATCCCTGGCCTGGGAACTTCCACATGCCGCAGGTGCAGCCAAAAACAAACAAACAAATAAACAAAAAAACATGTATAACTAAAGGAAAAAGAAAATACAACATATCAAAATTTGTGAGACACAGGTAAAATAGTGCCAAGAAATTTATAGCACATTAGAAAAAAGGAAAAGCCTCAAATCAACATCTTAAGCTCCCAACTCAAGAATCCCCCAAAAGAACAAACTAAATGCAAAACAAGAGAAAGGAGCAAAATAATAAAGATATGAGTAAAAATCAGTAAAATTTAAAACAGAAAAACAATAGAGAAAATCAATTAAACACCTGATTCTTTTAAGAGATCAAAAATTTACAAACATCTAGCAAAACCAACAAAGGAAAAAAAAAGACATAAATTACCAACATAAGGAATAAATCAGGAATGAAACATAAATATCACTATAGACTCTGCAACTACAAAAAATTTAAGGCAAACTGAATAACACAGGCATAAATTGACTATGTAAAAGAAATGGACCAATTTTTTTCACAAAACTACCACAAGTTACCCAATATGAAATAAATAATTTGGATAGTCCTATATCCATTAAATAAATTGAATTTGTTATTTCAAAACATCCAGTAAAACCCTCCAGGCCCAGATGGTTTGTTTCACAGAAAATTAGAGCAAACTTTTTTTTTTTTTGGTCTTTTTGTCTTTTTAGGGCCACACCCGCAATATATGGAGGTTCCCAGGCTAGAGGTCCAATCGGAGCTGTAGCCACGGGCCTACACAAGAGCCACAGCAACTCGGGATCTGAGCCGCATCTGTGACCTACACCACAGTTCACCGCAACGCTGAGCAAGGCCAGGGATTGAACCTGCGTCCTCATGGATACTAGTCAGGCTCGATAAACTCTAAGCCACGACGGGAAGTCTGCAAACTTTTAAAGAAGAATTAAAATCAATTTCCCATAATCTCTTCTAGAAAACAGAATTGAAGGGGAGTTCCCTGGTGGTCTAGTGGTTAGGAGTCAGCACTCTCACTACAGCAAACTGGGTTCAACCCCTAGTCTGGGAGCTGAGATTCCATATCAAGCCACTGCACATCACAGCCAAAAAGAAAAGGAAAGAAACTAGAATTGAAGACAACATTTTCAAATTCATTTTATTAATCTAGTATTACCCGGATAGAAAAAAAGAACAGGTAAACACAGTACAAAAAAGGAAAACTACAGACCAATATCCTTCATAATTATAGATCCTTAAAATATTAGCAAACCAAATTTGACAATATACAAAAACAGTAATATACGATGACCAAGTAGTTTATTCCAGGGATGCAAGTCCAGACCAATATTCTAAAACTAACCAATGTAATCTACCACATTAAAAAGCTAAAGAGAAAAGTCACATGATTCATCTCAATTGAGGTTAAAAAAAAAAAAGTATTTGACAAAACTCAACACCCATTTATGGGGGAGGAGCCTTTCAGAGAAAGAAGAATGCACAGGAACTTCCTCAATTTGATAAAGAGCATCTATGACTACCTAGAGTTAACATATACTTGAGAGTAAAAGAATGAATGTTGTTTTTCCCATAAAATTGGGGGGAAAGACATAATGTATACTTTCACACACTTACTGAACATAATGGTTGCAGTTCTTGCCAATGCAAACAGATTTGAAAGGAAATAATAAAACCATCCCTACTTACCAATTACATGATTACCTAGGTTAAAAATTTCCAAAGACTACAAAAAAACAACCACCCTCCTAGAATAAATGAATTCAATAAGGTTACAGGATAGAAGGTAAACATGTAAAAAATCAATTGTATTTCATATAATGCAATGAATACACAGACACTAAATAAAAATAGAAACAACTCATAAACAAAATGTTATTACGTGCAAATCTAACAAAACAAGCACAAGACTTGTATGGTGAAAATGGCACAACACTCATAAAGGAAATCAAAGATCTAAATATAAATGGAGACATTATATATTCACGGAATGGGACACTTCACACAGTAAGGATGTCAGTTCCCCTACTCCCTCAAATTAATAATAAGTTTAACACAATTGCTACCAATATCCCAAGCAAGATTTTTGTAGATATTGACAAAATTATTCTACAATTTATATAAAAAGGAAAAGAACTAGAATCACTAAAATAATTTTGGAAAAGAATAAAATGGAAGGGAACATTCTATCCAATTTCAAGACCTGTGATGTAGCCAAGATAGTAAAAACTACATAATACTGGCAGGGAGAGACAGACACATGGAACAGAGAGAGAACCTAGAAAGAGACCCACAAATATGCCCAATTTTTGACAGAAGTGCAAAGGCAATTCAATGGAAGAGGGACTGTTTTCCAACAAATGGTGCTGGAGTAAATGGTGCTGCAGCATAGGCCAAGAAATGAACTTAAGTCACACACCTTATGCAAAAGTAACTCAAAATGTATTATGGTCTTAAATGTAAAATGTGAAACTATAAAGCCTTTAGGAAAAAAATACAGGAGAAAAATTTCAGGATCCAGGGATATGGAAAGAGTAGTTAAGACTTGACACCAATACATGAAGAGAAAATATTATTAAAATGGACTTCATCAAAATTTAAAACTTTTGGAGTTCCCATTGTGGCTCAGTGGTTAACGAACGTGACTAGCATCCACGAGGATGTGGGTTCGATCCCTGGCCTTGCTCAGCAGGTTAAAGATCTAGTGTTGCCGTGAGCTGTGGTGTAGGTTGCAGATGTGGTTCTGATCCTGTGTTGCTATGGCTCGGGCGGAGGCTGGTGGCTACAGCTCTGATTCAGCCCCTAGCCTGGAAGCCTCTATATGTTGCCAGTGCAGCCCTCAAAGTCAAAAAATTTAAAACCTTTGTTCTGAAAAGGACTCTGGCAAGTGGATAAAAAGACAGGCTATGGGAGTTCCCATCATGGCAGAGTGGTTAACAAATCTGACTAGGAACCATGAGGTTGCGGGTTCAACCCCTGGCCTTGCTCAGCGGGTTAAGGATCTGGCGTTGCCGTGAGCTGTGGTGTAGGTTGCAGACTCGGCTCGGCTACCGCATTGCTGTGGCTCTGGTGTAGGCCAGTGACTACAGCTCTGATTCGACCCCTAGCCTGGGAACCTCCATATGCCGCGGGAAGTGGCCCTTGAAAAGGCAAAAAGACACACACACACACACACACACACAAAAAGACAGGCTATGTAGGGGATAAAATATTTCCAAACCACATAGTCAACAAAGGATTAGTATCCAGAATATATAAAGAACCCTAAAAACTCAACAGTAAAAGAGCAAACAATCCAACTGGAAAACAGGCAAAAGACATGAAGAAACATTTCGCTCCTATGTAATATGACATATATCTCAAGTTTTTGTTTCAACAGTGTTTATAATGCAAAAAGACAGAAAATGACCTCAATGTTTCTTAATGAGACTAGTTAGATAAATAATAGCATAACCAAACAACAGAATGCATCTATAGAAAAGAATAAAAGTGATAATCCTAACCACTATGCTCTCCAAAATATACTGGAAAGGAGAAAAAAAAGCAAAAGTACTTAAAGAATATGCAAGAAAGAAAGAAAGACAGAGAAGGAGGGAGGGAAGGAAAGAGAGAAAAAGAAAACAAACAAACAAAACACACTCATAATGAAAAAAATCTCTACACAAGAAACTTGAGGAGTTCCCGTCATGGAGCAATGTAAATGGATCCTACTAGGAACCATGAGGTTGCGGGTTCAATCCCTGGCCTTGCTCAGTGGATTAAGGATCTGGCACTGCCATCAGTTGTGATGTAGGTCACAGACGCCACTCGGATCCTGCTCTGCCACAGCTGTGGTGCAGGCCAGCAGCTGTAGCTCTGATTCGACCACTAGCCTGGGAACCTCCATATGCCTCAAGTGAGGTCCTAAAAAGCAAAAAAAAAAAAAAAAAAAAAAAAAAAAGGAAAAGACACCTGGGGATTTGCTATTGTGGCTCAATGGGTTAAAAACCCAACACAGTCTCCGAGAGGATGCAGGTTCGATCCCTGGCCTTGCTCAATGGGTAAAACATTCAGCATTGCCCCAAGCTGTGGCATAGGCTGCAGATGCTGCTCAGATACAGCATTGCTGTGGATGTGGTGAAGGCTGGCAACTGCAGCTCAGATTTGACCCCTAGCCTGGGAACTTCCAATTTACAAAAAAACTTATAAATTGGTTGCCCCTGGGTAGAATGCAAGAACAGTGGAGGAGAGGAATGGGGTGAAAGATTTTTACTGTACAATCTTTTGAGCTTTGAATTTTATGATTGTTCTGCCTAAAGTAATTTTTATAAAGTTATGGTTTTTAATTTAAAAAAAGGACACTTTCTGTATTTGTCAAATTCCATATTGAAAACTATAGTAACTAAATAAAAAATGTAAATATAAAGAACATTTGAGTAGTTCCTGTCATGGCTGAGTGGAAATGAATCTGACTAGCATCCATGAGGATGCAAGTTCAATCCCTGCCCTCGCTCAGAGGGTTAAGGATCCAGTGCTGCCATGAGCTGTGGTGCACTGTCGCAGACTGTGGCTCAGATTTTTCATTCTGTGGCTGTGATGTAGGCCAGCAACTACAGCTCTGATTCTGACCCCCTATGGAGGTCTGGGAACCCCTGTATGCCAAAGTTATGGCCCAAAAAAGACAAAAAAATAAAATAACATCTGAAAAAATTACCAGAGTAAGACAAAAATGAGTTTACAAATTAACTATATTTTTAAGAATTTGCTACTATGGATTATTAAGTGCTGATGAGTTTAACGGCAAACATGTAAGTATGTAATAATGTAAGGTAGCAATGAAATTAAGAAAGCAATATGAGGGATGCCCTGGTGGCCTAGCAGTTAGGGACTCTGTATTGTCACTGTTGTGGCTCAGGTCACTACTGTGCCCTGGGTACAATTACTGGCCTGGGAATTTCTGCATGCCTCAAGTATGGTCAAAACACACACACACACAACACACACACACACACACACACACACACACACACACACACACACACGGAAATTTGACATTGTCAAAATGCTTAAGGTACAAAAGACTTTTTTAAAAGACTTTTTCTTTCTTTTTTTTTTTTTAATGGCCACACCCACGGCATACAGAAGTTCCCAGGCCAGGGACTGAATCTAAGCCTCAGCTGCAACCCCAGCTGCTGCAGGTGGACTGTGCCACACTTTTAATGGAAGTTACCTTTTCAATATTATTTCAAACTTATAAACTGATTGCTATTCCTACAGAGTATTATTTGTTTTGACTCTGAGAACACATTTTCCCATAATGGAGATTTTAGAACCTGAAAGCAGGAAAGGGAGGGAGGAAGTGAGAAAAGAATAAGAGCATGTTATTCCTCTTTCTAATATGTAAGGTGACTTCAGTTAAAATTTTCAATTACATAAATGTCACCTTTAATACCAATGTCTCAACCTTCTCTTCCTATCCCTTTTGTCATGTTGTCCTAAAAGCCCCAATGCAACACTCCCACAAAGTCCTATTCCCTCCAAAATATGCTGTATATGCTTAAATAACCCATGGTTCGCCTTGCCACCCACAAGGTCCTTCATCTCCCAGAAAAGGAGTGATTCCAGTTTACAGATGTTAAAAGAAAGACACTCTAAATATATTACAGTAAATAACATGCAGCTTAAAATTTCCTACAGGTAGAGTTGACCATGGACAACTCGGAGGTTAATCCACATGTAATTTAAGAATTGCTCCTCCATACCCACAGTTCCTCTACATCTGCAGATTCATCTAATTACCAACGGTGTAGTACTGTAGTTATTTACTATTGAAAAACATCCATGTATAAGTAGACCCATACCACTCAAACCTGTGTTGTTCAAGGATCAACTACACTTGTGATTTTATGAAAGAATATATTTGTTAACCTAAATAAAAGTACAATTGACAGAATTTCAGATACTATTACTTCAAAAAATGAAAATCTTTAAGAAATAATTTAGGAGGACTTCTTACCCTAGCCTTAGATCCCCAAAGTTATTTTATGTTATGGATGTGTACATATCAACAGCATAGTTAATTCAAACATTTATTTAATAATGATTTAAAAGATTTACACATTTTTGTGTTTTGTGTGTTTTGTTTTGCTTTTTATGGCCACACCCATGGCATATGGAAGTTCCCAGGCTAGGGGGTGAATCAGAGCTGCAGCTGCCAGCCTACACCACAGCTCACAGAAACACCAGATCCTTAACCCACTGAGCAAGGCCAGGGATCAAACCCCTGTCCTCATGGATACTAGTCAGGTTCGTTGCTGCTGAGCCACAATGGGAACTCCTGTTTTGTTTTTGTTTGTTTGTTTTTTTTTTTTTTAGGATACTATATTCCTTCTTTGAGTATCTATTTTTGGAACCATCTTATCATTTACTATACTATAAACCACCTGGATGTAAAATCTTAGTTATCCTTTCACAACTCTATAAAGCCAATCCCAATGTTTTGCATACAGAAGCTCCTCAAATGTTTCTTGAATTCAACTGGGTTCTCCAATGGAACAGGGTAACAAGAGTTCTGAAAGTACCTTCTGCTTGGTAAGTCAAAAACTACTTTTTAACTAAGAATTTTAAAAACCAAATGCTCAGACATAATTAATTTAAATCAAATACAAATTATTTTCCTGTGAAAATTTTATTTTACATATAGCACAATGGACAAATCCCACAATGTAGATCTGAACTTTACTGTAATTATCAGTGCTATGTCCCACTGGCAATTTTCAAAGTCTTACAAGAGTGCCCCAGCACAGAGCTAATCTGTATAGACCAGAAGAGGTTTCTGTTGTTTGTCTGGTTGTTTTTTTAGCTCCCAAAGCTCTTTCAAAACACCGTGAAAACACAAACTGGGTAAAAGAGACTTCAGTTACTACAAACACCCAGGAATAGTGTTTAAAAAAAAAAAAAAAAAAGGAGTTCCCATTATGGCCGGGTAGCAACAAACCCAATAGTATCCATGTGGATGCGTGGAGCCCTGGGCTTACTCAGTGGGTTAAGGATCCGGCATTGCCATGAGCTGTGGTGTAGGTCGTAGATGTGCCTCGGATTCTGTGTTGCTGTGGCTGTGGTGCAGGCTTCAGCTGTAGTTCCAATTCGACCCCTAGCCTAGAGAACCTCCTCATGCTGCAGGTGCGGCCCTAAAAAGCAGGGGGAAAAAAAAAAGAAAAACAGCTTAGCAAAGTCGTTAAACAAACACACTAATATAGCCTTCAATAATCAAAACCAAAACCAAACAAAAAACAAAAGAAGGAAGAAAAGAGCAAGCTGTAGGGAAAGAAAAGAAATCTGATTTCAAGAGTTATGAAGTCCCCTATGGCACAGCAGGTTAAGGATCTGGCATTGTTACCTCAGTGGCTCAGGTTAACTGCTATTGCACAGGTTCAACCCCTGATGCCTAGGAATTTCCACATGCCATAGGCATGGCCAAAACAAAAACAGCAAAGTATGGTGCATTCAAAGGAACAAAATTAACTGAAAGAAACTATCCTCGAGGAAGATCAAGTATCAGAATAACCAGATGAAAACTTTAAAACAGATTTAAATATGCTTCAAATGCTTAGAAAAAAAAAAAAGATCAGTGCCTAAGGGACCTACAGGATAACAAAGAGACAAGAGCATAACATTATAAAAGTCCCAGGAGAAGAGAGAAAGGAACAGAAATAACATTTGAAAAAATGATGGCTGAAAACACCACAAATTTGATGAAATACATTAATCTATGAATCCAAAAAGTTCAATAAAATCTAAGTAGGATAAATTCCAAGAGACCTACACAGAGACACATCATAATCCAACAGCCCAAAGACAAAGAAATAACCTTAAAAGCAGCAAGAAAAGCAACTCTTCACGAACAAAGGGTCCTCAATAAAATAAGATCAGCAGCTTATTTCTTACCAAAAACCAGGGAGACTGAATGGAGGATGGCATATTTAAGTGCGGAAAGGAAAAAAACTATCAAACAAGAATTCCACATCTGGCAAAATTGTCCTTCAAAACGAGATACAAATTAAGATGTTGCCAGATAAACAAAAGCTGAGGGAGTTCACAGCTATTAGACCTGCCCTACAAGAAATGCTAAAGATAAATCCTTCAAGTTGGAATGACAGGACACTAAAGAGCAGCTCAAAGCTACATGAAGAAATAAAGGACTCTAATAAAGGTAAATACACAGGCAAATATAAGAAGTAGTATTAATGTATATTTGGTTTCTAACTCTACTTTGTATATCCTATAGGGTTTCAAAGACAAACGCATAAAAAATAATTACAAGTCCATGATATTGGATACACAGCATATAAGGATGTAATTTGTGATGACAACAGCATAACGGATAGGACTGTACAGGAACAGAGCTTTTCTATGTTACTGAAGTTAAGTTCATATCAATTCACACTAGACTGTTACAAATTTATGACATTAAATGTAATTCCCATGGATTACCATAAAGAAAATATCTAAAAAATATACCAAAATGAAATGAGAAAAGAAATCAACATGGTTCACTACAATAAACTAGGCAGGAGAAGGAAAGAAGGAAAGAAGGAAGGAAGGAAGATGCAATGGAGAGACACAAAATAGGTATAAAATTTCACAACAAAAAAGCAAAATGATGTCAGAGGTCCTTCATTATCAGTCATTACTTTATATTTAATTGGCTTTTTTTTTTAACCAAACCCACAGATACGGAAGTTCCCAGGCCAAGGATCAAAACTGCACCACAACGCCTGGATCCTTAACCCACTGAGCCACCAGGGAACTTCTAAATTTAACTGGATTAAACTTTCCGATCAAAACCACAGATTGGCAAGATGGATTAAAAAACATGATCCAACTATATGCTGCCTACAGGGACTAACTTTATGCCTCAAACTACAAATAGATTCAAGGAGAAAGAATGGAGAAAGATGTTTCAGAGAAACAGAAAGAGTGCTAGTGTGGCTATTCTAAAATCCAACAAAATAGGCATTACGTCAAAAACTGTTACAAAAGACAAAGAAGGACATTATATATGGGGAAAAAAGGTCAATTCATCAAGAGGATAAAACAATTTTAAACATATATACAAAAACAACAGACCTCCAAAAGATAGGAAGCAAACGTTGATGAAATTGAAGGGAGAAATAAAAAGTTTTACAATTATAGTTGTTAGTTCAATACACCAATTCCAATAACAGAACATTCAGATAGAAGGTCAATAAGGAAGTAGAGGACTTGAACACTACAACCCATCTAGGCCTAACAGACATATATAGAACACTTCATCCAATACCAGTAGACTACACAATCTTCTCAGGTACAAATGGAACATTCTCCAGGATAAGCCATATGTTACACCACAAAACAAAGACTCAATACATTTTAAGACTGAAATCAAAGAATCTTTTTTGACCATGACAGAATAAAGACAGAAATCAACAACAGCAGGAAAACTAGAGAACTGTTCACAAATGTTTAGAAATTAAATGACATATTCCTAAACATCCAGTGATTCAAAGAAGCAGCCCTAAGGGAAATAAGAAAATACTTTGGGGTGTTCCCAACATGGCTATGTGGCATTGAATCAGACTAGTATCCATGAGGACGCAGGTTCAATCCTTGGCCTCACTCAGAGGGTTAAGGATCTGGCATTGCCGTGAGCTGTGGTGTAGGTTGCAGGCACAGCCTAGATCTGGTGTTGCTGTGGCTATAGTGCAGGCTGGGGGCTACAGCTCTGACTTGACCCCTAGTCTGGGAACCTCCATATGCTTCGGGTGTGGCCCTAGAAGAACACATACACACACAAAAAAAACAAACAAAAAAACTTTGAACCAAAGCTTATAGGATACAGCAAAGGCAGTGCTTAGAGGTATAATTTATGGCTGTAAATTATATGTTAGAAAAAAGATATCAAATCAGCAACTTAACTTTGGGGGTAGAAAAAGAAGAAATTAAACTCAAAGCTAGGAAATAATAAAAATTACAGATAAATGACACAAAGAACAGAAAAACAATAGAATCAATGAAATGAAATAAAAAGCTGCTTCTTTGAAACAATCAGCAAAAGTGACAAACCTTTAATAGATCAAGAAAAAGAGAAGACACAAATAACTAAAATCAGAAATGACAGTAGAGACAATACCACCACCCTCACATAAATAAAACAGATTAAAAGGAAATACTATGAACAATTGTACACCAACCAGATAAGGTAGACTAAATGCACAAATTCCTAGAAACACACAAATTAACTTAAACCAACCCAAGAAGAAATTTAAAATCTTAATAAATATATAACAAGTAATGCCACTGACTCAGCAATCAAAACCTCCCACCAAGGAAAACTCCAGGACTAGACAGCAGCACAGTTGAATTTTACCCACTATCTATCTAAAGAATTAACACCAATTCTCTCAAAATGTTCCCCCCCCCAAAAAAAGAAACAATCCTAACTCATTCTGTGAAGCCAGCTTTACTTTAATACCAAAGGAATATAAAGACATGGCAAGAAATTACAAATGAGTACAAATGTAAATATCCTCAACAAAATACTAGCAAACTGAATCCAATAGCATAGTAAAACAGCACTGTGATCAAGTGGGAATTTTCCCGAGAATGCAAACATAGTTCAACATTTAAAAAAACAAATCTATCAATATAATTCACTACATTAATAGAATGAAGAAAAAAATACACATAAGTACTCAATTAACTCAGAAAAGGCATTTGACAAAATCCAAACATCTTTACATGATAAAAAACATTCTTAAAACTAGATATGAACTTTCTCAACATGACAAAGGGCATGCGTGAAAAACCCACAGCTAACAGTACACTTAATGGTTAAAAACTGAAAGCTTCTGCCTTAAAATCAGGCATAAGACCTGGATGCCCACTTTGCCACTGCTATTCAAAACTAAGCTAAATGCTCCAGCTGGAGCAATCAGACCAAAAAAAAAAAAAAAAGGCATTGAAATAGAAAGGAAAAGTAAAACTATTTCTATAAGCAGATAACATAATATATAAACTCCCTAAGAAGTCATAAGAAAGTTACCAGAGCTAATAAATTAATTCAGCAAACTTGCAGAACAAAACCACCATACAAAAAGCCCGCAATGTACCATATGAAAAGGAAATTAGGAATGTAACTCCATTTAGCAACTAGAAGAATAGCATCTAAAAGAATAAAATACCTAGGAATAGATTTAACTGAGGAAGTGAAAATATTTTACCCTGAGAACTACAATGTATTGCTGAAGAGAATTAAAGACCTAAACAAATGGAAAGACATTCTGTGTACACAGGTAAGAAAACTTAATACTGCTAAGGTGCCAATACTAAACAAAACAATCAACAGCTTCAATGCAATCCCTATCAATAGTCCTTTTGCAGAAATGGAAATGTCAATCCTTAAATTCATATGGGATTGCAAGGAGCCCTGAATAGCCAAAACAATCAAGAAAAAGTTGTAGATCACACTTCCTGATTTCAAAACTTGCTATGCAATGCCACAGTAATCAAAACAATGTGGTACTGCCATAAAGACAGACACAGTGATCAATGGAATAGAATTGAGAATCTAGAAATAAATTTATATATCTATTGTCAACTAAGTTTTGACAATGATGTCAAGTCTATTAAGTGAGGAAAAACAAATCTCTTCAACAAATGGTACTGGATCAACTGATTTCCACATGCAAAAGGATGAAAGTGGACACTTAACCCACACCAAGTACAAAATTTAACCACAAATCAGTCAGTGGCCTAAGCATAAGATCTAAAACCATAAACTTCTTAGAAGAAAACTTAAAGGTAAATCTTCATAATCTTGGATTTGGTGATGCTTTCTCAGATATGACACCAGAACACAAGCAACGAAAGAAAAAAATAACATAAATGGAACTTCATCAATATTCTAAATTTTTTGGAAAGGACAATACCAAGAAACTGAAAAGACAGCTTTTTGGTTGTGTCTGAAAGGGAGAAAATATTTACAAATAATTTATCTGGTAAGGGTCTAATAACAAGAATATAAAGAGATGGAATAGAGTTCCCTTTGTGGTGCAGCAGAAATGAATCCAACTAGGAACCATGAGGTTGCGGGTTTGATCCCTGGCCTTGCTCAGTGGGTTAAGGATCTTGTGTTGCTGTGGCTGTGGTGTAGGCCGGCAGCTGTAGCTGTGATTAGCCTCCTAGCTGCGTGGAGCCTCCATATGCCGCAGGTGTGGCCCTAAAAAGCATTAAGAAAAAAAAAAAAAAAATGGGCAGAAGATCTAAACAGACAATTCTCCAAAGAAGACATACAGATGGCCAAACAAACAAACCAACCAACCACATGAAAAGGCGTTCAACATCACTCATTATTAAAGAAATGCAAATCAAAACTACCTGAGGTAGTTTTACACTTTACACCAGCCCAGAATGGCTATCAAAAAGTCTACAAACAACAAATACTGGAGAGGGCATGGAGAAAAGGGAACTCTCTTACACTGTTGGTGGGAATGTAAATTGGTGCAGCCACTGTGGAAAACAGTATGGAGATTCCTCAGAAAACGAAAAATAGAATTACCACTTGATCCAGCAATCCCACTCCTGGGCATCTATCCAGAGAAAACCATGACTCAAGAAGATACACGCACTCCAATGTCCACTGCAGCGCTATATACCATAGCCAAGACATGGAAGCAACCTAAATGTCCACAGACAGAGGACTGGATAAAGAAGATGTGGTACATATGCACAATGGAGTATTACTCAGCCATAAAAAGGAATGAAACAATGGCATTTACAGCAACATGGATGGACCTAGAAATTATCATGCTAAGTGAAGTCAGACAGTGAGACACCAACGCCATATGCTATCATTTACATGTGGAATCTAAAAAAAGGATACAATGAGCTTCTTTTTTTTGCAGAACAGAAAGTGACTTACAGACTTTGAAAAACTTATGGTTTCCAAAGGAGACAGGTTGAGGGTGGGGGGTGGAAATGCTATAAAACTGGGTTGTGATGACTGTCATACAACTATAAATGTAATAAAATTTATTGGGTTTTTAAAAAAGAATATACAATCATCTAAAATCAAACAAAAATACAAACAACCTAGGCAATGGATTTGAACAGACATTTCTCCAATGATATACAAATGGCCAGCAAGCACATGAAAAAAATGATCAACATTATTATTAGTCATTAGGGAAATACAAACCAAAACACAATAAGGTATCACTTCACACTAATTTAGGAAAAAAACAGTTAACAACAAACAGAAAATAACAAGTGAGGATGTAGAGAAATTGCAACCTTTGTGCATAGGTAGTAGGAATGTAAAATGGTGCAACTGCTGTGGAAAGCAGTTCGGCAGCTCCTCAAAAAGTTAAAAACAGGAGTTCCCATCATGGCACAGTGGTTAACGAATCCGACTAGGAACCATGAGGTTGCGGGTTCGGCCCCTGCCCTTGCTCAGTGGGTTAATGATCCGGCGTTGCCGTGAGCTGTGGTGTAGGTTGTAGACGCGCCTCGGATCCCGCGTTGCTGTGGCTCTGGCGTAGACTGGTGGCTGCGGCTCCGATTCGACCCCTGGCCTGGGAACCTCCATATGCCACAGGAGCGGCCCAAGAAATAGCAAAAAGACAAAAAAAAAAAGAAAGAAAGAAAGAAAGAAAGAAAGTTAAAAACAGCACTACCAGATAACCCAGCAATATCACTTCTAGGTACATACTCAAAAGAATTAAAAATAGGAACTCAAACAGTTCATTGTACACCAATGTTCATTTCAGCATTATTCACAATAACCAAACAGTGGAAACAACCCACATGCCCATGACCAAATGAATAATAAACAAAACATGGTATATGCATAAAATGGAACATTACTCAGCCTTTTTAAGGAATTAAATTCTGATACATGCTACAACATGGATGAATCTTTGTAGACATTATGCTAACTAAAATAAGTCAGAGACAAAAGGACAAATATGTATTATCATCCACTTATATAAAATTTCTGAAACAAGTTAATTCATAAAAACAAAAAGTAGATTAGAGGTTACCAGGGGCTGAGGAAGGGGGAAGGGGGAAGTTATTGCTTAACGTGTATAGAGTTTGAGGTGATGAAAAATTTTGGAAATAGATAGTGGTGACGGTTGCATAACACTGTGAATGTAGTTATCAGCACTGAATTGTACATTTAAAAACAGTTAAAATAGTTAATTTCATGTTATACACATCTTTTTTACCACAATAAAAAATTAAGGGAAAAAGTTATTAAATGTAGGTAGAGAAATCAGAATCCTATCAAAGTTCTTAAACAAAACAGCTGTGAATGCAATTATCAGTACAGCATTCCATTACAAACTATTGGGCCATATGTAGAAATCAATTTACCTGCAAATGATACCTGCAAATGATTAGATTATGAGTAAAAGAGAAAATGAGACTTGTATATTTAGTAAGGGAAATGTTTGTCTCAGGAATTATAAAAGAATAACTGGAATTTAAATTAGCTTATTACAAAAGTCTCTGTTTATTTAAAACTCAACTTTTTTAAGTCCAAGATTTACTAGTTTTATTTTTTTAACACTGAACCAAAATTTCTGTATTCTAGGATTGACCCCATTTGCGATTGGGGTGCTTTAACACATATGGGCAGATTACAGATTTCTCTTTTTGTCACCAGATACAGGTGTCATAAAAGCAACAGTTATGTTTTGTTTTTTAATTATGTCCATAATTCTCGCCGCTTAACAAATTTGATAAATAAAACCAAACCAGCCAAAATCAGCAGAAAAGCAGCATTAGAGAAACTCTTCAAAATCTTCCCATTACAGCTTTAAAATACCTATTTTAAAAATATTATCTGAGCAATTCATCGTCCTAAATTACTTTAAATTACTTCTTTTATCCAGTTTATGCCCCTAGTCCCAAGTCCAAATGGGAGGTTTCCAGAATTTGACTTTATGAGTGGTTTCTTTTACTGATTTGTGTTTGTCTACCTGAGGTAGCCCAGTCTAGAAAGGAACGTCAACAAGCACTCATCCTCATAACTGGATGGTTGGATTACTCAAGGTACTGCTATAGTGCTTGAAGTACTCCTGGTTTACTAGTTCATACAGTAATAATATGGGTATCATTTGCATTTTCTTTCACCTTTACTGCTTTGTGGTTCTGTACATTAAACATTTAATTATGAAATAAACTTGAATATGAAGTGCAAACTTTGATAACTATTAAAGCAAACTGATATCAGTGATAATTAAGTTGTGATTTTTAGAAGGCACCTGTAAAGCAGAAGGGAAAATGCACAGAAGACTTAAACAGACAATTCTCCAAAGAAGACACAGACGGCCAGTAGGCACATGAAAAAAATGCTCAGCATCACTATTAGAGAAATGTACATCAAAACTACAATGAAGGAGTTCCCGTCGTGGCGCAGTGGTTAACAAATCCGACTAGGAACTATGAGGTTGCGGGTTCGGTCCCTGCCCTTGCTCAGTGGGTTAACGATCCGGCGTTGCCGTGAGCTGTGGTGTAGGTTGTAGACGCGCCTCGGATCCTGCGTTGCTGTGGCTCTGGTGTAGGCCAGTGGCTACAGCTCTGATTAGACCCCTGGCCTGGGAACCTCCATATGCCACAGGAGCGGCCCAAGAAATAGCAAAAAGCCAAAAAAAAAAAAAAACAACTATCATGTGATCCAGCAATCCTACTCTTGGGCATATATCTGAATAAAACCACAATTCAAAATGAGACATGCACCCCTATGTTCATTACAGCACTATTCACAGTAGCCAAGACATGGAACCAGCCTAAATGCCCATGAACAGATGAATCGATTAGGAAGATGTGGTACATACACACAATGGAATAATACTTAACCATAAAAAAGAACAAAATAATGCCACTGGCAGCAACATGGATGCAACCAGGGAGTCTCATACTAAATGAAGTCAGAAAGAGAAAGACAAATAACCATACAATATCACTTATCTGTGGAATCTAACATATGGCACAAATTAACCTATCTATAAAACAGAGGAGACTCACAGACATGGAGAGCAGAATTGTGGTTGCCGAGTGGGGAGGGAGTGGGATGGACTGGGAATTTGGGGTTAGTAGATGCAAACTATTATATTTAGAATGGATAAGCAATGAGGCCCTACTGTATAGCACAGGGAGTATATCCAGTCTCTTGGGACAGACCATAATGGAAGAAATATAAGAAAAGGAATGCATATATATGTATGTCTGATCACTTTACTGTACAGCAGAAACTAGCACAACATTGCAAATCTAATTTAAAAAAATTTTTAACTAAACAAAGCACAAGGGGTTTAGGGGGAACAAATTACTCACCTGAAGTGGGGGAATACTGTAAT
This sequence comes from Phacochoerus africanus, assembly GCF_016906955.1. Classification (NCBI taxonomy): domain Eukaryota; kingdom Metazoa; phylum Chordata; class Mammalia; order Artiodactyla; family Suidae; genus Phacochoerus; species Phacochoerus africanus. The sequence goes on along the minus strand of NC_062548.1, from coordinate 105,742,566 downwards.
TCAATTATCCCAAACTAGGCATCTTATAGCCACAAAAACGACCCTGGCTGGCTATGAGAATGAGCCTCTAAGATAAGTGACTGAGGGCCCCAGCTTCCACACTCTGAAATCCATCACTGTACATGAAGGCCATACTTCTCACTGGCTGTTCCCAATCAAAGAGCACCACAGGTGGAATTTCTGCTCACAGAAGGTTAGGAAACCACCACTGTTTCTGAAACGGGGTGGTTGGAGCCTCAGCCTGGCACAGTGGATTAAGGATCCAGCATTGCCCCAGATTCAATCCCTGGCCTGGGGATTTCCATCATGGTGTGGGAGAAGCTTCCCATCCCCCCCAAAAAAGAGCACCACAGGCATACTAAGGCAGGCCCTAGTCCTGGGTGGGAGATGAGGAATTCCTATGATAGGCAACTTTCACTTAAGGACATCCTGATGCCTCAGTGAACTTTCCCTTAAAACTGTAACACTTTCTCCCAATTTCCTTTCTTCCTTACCTCTCTCCATCACTTGAAGTAAGACTTGCATCACAGTGTGACAACTCTCCCTGCCTCCTTCCTCATTTTCTCTCACAAGCACGTCTAATAATTTCATGCATGCTTAATCCCATCTTGGCATCTGCTTCTCCCTTGAAGCATTACACATTAAAAAAAAAAAAAAAACTAACCATTTTAAATGAATTATTTCTAAAATATATTAAGTGCTTCCCTATTTATTAAAATAAGGTAATACCAAACACGACAATTCCAATGCTTTTTGACTGGAAGCTCTCAACTAAGACCAACCCAACTCATTAGTAAGTATATTCTTGAAGGGACAAGCTTAGAACAACACTCAATTAAACAAATGTGTACTAAGCACCTGCTACTACATGAGAAATGTGCTAAGAATTATAGAGAATACAAAAGTGAGTAGAATCCTATTTTCCTCTCAAATAATTCCCAATATAGAGGAGAAGAGAAGGCAGAGATACAAACCATAAAGGGCAGATTGTCAGAGTTCCCACCATGGCTCAACAGTAAGGAACCCAACTAATAGCCATGAGGACGAGGGTTCAATCCCTGGCCTCGCTCAGTGGGTCAAGGAGCTGGTGTTGCTGTGGCTGTGGCGTAGACTGGCAACTGCAGCTCTGATTCAACCCCTAGCCTGGGAACTTCCATATACCTCGCTGTGGCCCTAAAAAGACAATAATAGTAATAATAATAATAATGGGCAGACTGTCATTAGGCACCAAAATTGAAGTATAAAGTACTAAAGACATTAGAAGATTAATTTTACCTAGGGGATGGAACTGTAGTAAAAGCCTTTGCAGAAGAGTTAGCATTTGAAATGTACATTAAAAGACATCAGAGATTTCAAGCTGTACTTGCCTGAAATCAATGAGGACAGTCCAACAAAGACTCCTTCCATGCTTTCCATACTTGGTCACCCCCAAAATGTAAATCCTCCTATCACAATTCTCTCATATCCTCTCATTTTCCCAGAGTACTCAGGGTTTCGTAGTTCCTCTCTGAAAGTGCTCCTCTCCCACTGTTTCCCCACTTTCATCACTATTATCAACTAGACTCCTAAGCCAGAATCTTGAGAATCAGTTTTGACTCCCTTCTCTCTCACCATGTCATTTAACCACCAATCTACCTCTAAATCTAAAAATCTGTCCACTCTTCCCTTTATCCCTACAGTTCCTTCCCTAGTCAAGACCACTATCATCCCTTTCATGAACTGCTATAAAAGTCTCTCCTGATTTGCCTTCCTGCCTATAGTTCTGCTGCTGTTTAATCCGTGCTCCACAGAGCAGACAATGATCCTTCAAAATTCATACCTAATTATCAACATCCTACTTAAAACCCTTCAGTGGTTCCCCACTGCTCACATGATAAAATGCAATAATTTGGTTTACAAGCTCCGGCCCCACACTCTAGACTTGGGCCACTCAGAACTCCTAAGACGCTGAGCTCCTTCTGGACTCCAAAGACTCTCTGAACCACAATCTTAGGAACACACTTCCTCCTTATCCTCACTTGGCTAACTCCCGTTTCCACTTAAAATGTCATTTCCTTGGAGTTCTCCTGTGGTGCAGTGGGTTAAGGATCTGGCATTATCACTGCAGCATCTTTGGGTTGCTGCTGTGGCACGGGTTTGATTCTTGACTCTGGAACTTACACATGCTACAGACGCAGCCAAAAAAGAAAAAGAAAAAAAAAGGAAAAAGGCACTCCCTTCACTCCCAAAAATAAACACACCGGGATACTCTCCTAGCTTCCTATTGCCATCCCAAGATCATTATTTCTCAACAATTTCCTTTATCTGTGCTATCTTTTCATTAACTACTACCTTCAAAATTCTTACTTTTTGGAGTTCCCACTGTGGTGCAGTGTGTTAAGAATCTGACTGCAGCAGCTCAGATCACTGCAGAGGCATGGGTTCGACCTCCTGCCCAGCTAAGTGGGTTTAAGAATCCAGTGTTGCCACAGGTACAGTGTAGGACTGGATTCAAACCCTGGTCCAGAATTTCCATATACCATTGATGCAGCCATAAAAAAAAATAAAGTAAAATAAAATTCTTACGTTTTTATGCAGCAGAACCCTTTTGTCAAATGCAATTCTACAAAGAGCCCCAATAGGTAAAAGAGCTGAGCTTCGCAGCCCAATCCAAGGGGTTTCAAAACCCTCTTCATTCAGCTTCCTTCTCTCCTAAGGCATTTCTCCACTAAAATCTAAGGTGCAAAACAATTAGAACACCACTGTTACTGCCAGCTCAAAGGAAGCAACGCAGTATAGTGCAAAGAGTTGTCTTTGAAGCTAAATAGATGTAGGTTCAAATCTTGATTCTATCCTAGAGTTATAAAATCTTGAGCAATTTGCCTCTCTGAGGATCCATTTCCTCATCTGTAAAACTCTAAGGGTGTAAAAATTACTACCTTAAAAAGTCAATGGGTAGAACAGAGATAAGTATGGAAAGTACCAAGCATAAAAGACAATACTGGTATGAAGCAGGAACTCAATAAAATACTTTTCCCTTAAGAATGAGAACAAGGCAAGGATGACCACTCTCTACTTTGATTCAACACTGTAATGGAAGCCCTAGCGCCCCCCCCCCCGAAAGAAAGAAAGAAAGAAAGAAAGAAAGAAAGATCAGACTGTTTCTATTTGCAGATGACATAATTATGTAGAAAATTCTATAGAATCTATAAAACAACTACCAGCAAAGTTAAAGGATACAAGATCAATATACGAAAATCAGCTACTCATAGCAAACATACTCATAGCAAACAGAAAAATAAAATTTTAAAACAATAATGTTTCAGCATCGAAAAACAAAGTATTTAAAATTAGGACTTCCCATCGTGGTGCAGTGGAAATGAATCCGACTAGGAACCATGAGATTGAGGGTTTGATCCCTGGCCTTGCTCTGCAGATTAAGGATCTGGCGTTGCCGTGAGCTGTGGTGTAGGTCGCAGACGTGCCTCGGATCCTGTGTTGCTGTGGCTGTGGTGTAGGCCAGTAGCAACAACAACAACAAAATTAAACTTAACCAAAGACATAGAAGACTTCCACACTGAAAAGTACAAGGTATTGCTGAGAAAAATTTAAAAGTCTAAATAAATGGAGTCATATACCACATTCATGGATCTAAAGATTTGATTTTTTTTTTTTTTGCCTTTTTGCCATTTCTTGGGCCATTGCAGCAGCATATGGAGATTCCCAAGCTAGGGGTCGAATCAGAGCTGTAGCTGCTGGTCTACGCCACAGCCACAGCAACACGGGATCTGAGCCGTGTCTGCAACCTACACCACAGCTCATGGCAACGCCGGATCATTAACCCACTGAGCAAGGGCAGGGATCGAACCCGCAACCTCATGGTTCCCAGTCGGATTTGTTAACCACTGAGACACGACAGGAACTCCTAAAGATTTGATATTGTTGAGATGTTAATTCTTCCTAGTGATATACTGATTCAATGCAACCATAATTTAAATCTCACCATGATTTTTTGATAGAAACTGATGTGATTGTTTAAAATTTATATTAAAACAAAAACCTAGAAACAATAAAATAATACTTTAAAGAACAAAATTGGAGGACTTAGCCTACCTAATTTTAAGACTTACTATAAATCTACAGTAATCAATAGTGTGTTATTGGTATAAAGATAAACAAAAGATCGATGGAGTAAAACGGAGTCCAGAAAATATATATTACATATTCCATATTTAAATAAACATTTATATAAATATATATTAATTTGATTTTCATTAAAAAAATCAATACAACAAGGAAAAGTTGCTTCAACAAATAGTTCTGAAATAACTAGATATGATCATAAAAAAAGAATCTCGATTCCTATTTCATATGATACAATATAATTTGAAATGGTCTATAGATTATGTAAAAGCTAAAACTATAAAGCCTTTAGAAAATAACACCAGAAGAACATCTTCATGACCTGGTGGCAGGCAAGGGGTTCTGGGACACAGATAGCAAAAACTTTAAAAGAAAAAAAAACCTGATAAATGTGACTACATCAATAAGAAAATAGTCTATAAAACATATCAGATAAAGGGAGAGTAACCAGGATATACAAAGAACTCTTACAACTCAATACTGTAAAAAAAAAAAACTCAATTTTTAAAATAGGCAACAGATTTACACACACACTGTCCAAAGGAAGATATATGAATAACCAATAAGAACATGAAAAAGTGCTCAATATCATTCGTCACCAGGATAATGTAAAGTAAAACCACATGAGATACAACTACACACCCATCGCAATGATTAAAATTAAAGGCTAATAACACCAAATATTAGCAAGGATATGGAACAACTGGAACTCTCATACATTGTTGGTGGGAATGTAAAACAGTCCAACCGCTTTGATAAAAAGTCTGGGAGCTTCTTGTAAAACTAACAGACATTTACTCTATGAGCCATTTCTCCTAGTATTTACCCAGGAGAAATGAAAACATTTCTATGATACAACCTGTGTAAGAACATTCATGGCAGCTTTATTCATAATAGCCCCAAACTGGAAACTTCCCAGGTATCCATCCACTTGATAAACAAAGTCTCACACATTCATATGATAGAAAATAGGACTGAATTCTGGATAAACACAACCTCAAAAACCTTACCAGGAGTTCCCATCATGGCGTGGCTCAGCAGAAACGAATCTGACCAGTATCCATGAGGACAGAGGTTCAATCTCTGGCCTTTGCTCAGTGGGTTACAGATCCCCAGCATTGCCGTGAGTTGTGGTGTAGGTAGGAGACATGTCTTGGATCTGATGTTGCTGTGGCGTAGGCCAGCAGCTACAGCTCCAATTCAATCCTAGCCTGGGAATCGCCATATGTCGTGGATGTGGCCCTAAAAAGACAAAGAATATAAACTGTATTTTTCTATTTATATGATATCCTATAACAGATAAGATTAATCCTTGGTAGGATGAAAAGATCAGAAGAGCAGTTGCTTCTGGGAGCAATGGGCAGGAATTAACTAAGAAGGCATATGAGGGAAATTTCAGGAATAACAGTAATATTCATTTTCTTGGCAGAAGCTTGGATTGTATTCATTTGCCAAAACTCATTAAACGGTACAGTTAAAATCTTATCTTAAAAAAAAGTCATAAACAAATACTGAGTTCTAAGTTAATGATATGTATGCTGAAGTGTTTAGGAGCAAAGTGTACTAATTCCAAATCTTACCTTGAAATCCATCAAAAAATAAGATGGACTGGTGGATGGATAAAGGCATGTGATAAAGCAAACAGTAAAAATGTAAAATTACACAATCTAGTTGATGAGTATATGGGTATTTACTATATAATTCCTTCAACTTTTCTGTATAGTTAAAATTGTTCATAATAAAATGTTGGATGCAAAGTTTGATTATTGCAAAGTTTGATTATAAGACAAATATCTTCTAAAATAAAGTGCAAAGTTTCTTCCTATCTATAGCTGTAATAAAAAAAAATACATTATGCAGAGTAGCTGCCACTTTTATTATTTGGTTAGAACAACCTCAGTACTGTGATTTCCTAGACATTCCTGCCACTGCTGGGTTCATCTTCCTCTCCACTACAATACACACCAAAATCCTTGTGGACTTTGTCATCAACCATGTATGCAACCATCATTCAACATACTAACTTCAGAACTCCTGTTTCATCTCCCTCATCTCTGATATATCTTAAAACACCAAAATATAATTATCATCATCTCTAATCATAATCCCTTATCTTCTCCCATTACTCCCCTCCTCTAACTCATCAAGGTTTCTAGTCCATGGAGTCCTCATTTAAACCTCCATTATCTCTCTTATAGCTTAACTTTCTATCATCTGAAATATCCCTATTCTCTTCATCTCTACTGGACCCACCTGCGATCAACCATCCTTCTACTCATTTACCTGAACTGTTAAGTGCTGCTAGAGGAAAATTTCACAACCACTAGAGCAATGACTGCTATTCCAAATTTATAATCTCCACATTCAGCACTGCTCAGCAATTCCTATTTTACTGGTTGGCTCTTTATCCAGACTCCACAGCAGCAATTCCAAAACCTGATGATGCTTCTTAAACTCCTTACTCATTTCTCTTTCTTCACTCTATGTAAAGGATATTGCCTTTCATTTCATCTTGAAAACTGAGGCTACCCAGCATGAACACCCTACTCCCCAACCTACAAATCCACCTTTTCCTCATACCCTCCCACCCCAGAAGAAAGGATGTCACTTCTGACAGAGGTAGCACATCGTCATCAATACTGCTTTTAAAAACGCAGATTCTGTTACCCAATTACACTTTCCAAACTTTGGTTTTCTCTCGTATAAAACAAGTACAATAGGAGTTCCCGTCTTGGCGCAGTGGTTAACGAATCCGACTAGGAACCATGAGATTGCGGGTTCGGTCCCTGCCCTTGCTCAGTGGGTTAATGATCCGGCGTTGCCATGAGCTGTGGTGTAGGTTGCAGACGCGCCTCGGATCCCAAGTTGCTGTGGCTCTGGCGTAGGCTGGCGGCCACAGCTCCGATTGGACCCCTAGCCTGGGAACCTCCATATGCCGCAGGAGCGGCCCAAGAAATAGCAAAAAAAAAAAACAAAAAAAAAACAAGTACAATAATAGTATCCTCTAAGAATTAGAGAATACAGAGCTCCCATTGTGGCACAGTGGAAAGGAATTCGACTAGTACCCATGAGGACCCGGGTTCAATCCCTGGCCTCGATCAGTGACTTAAGGATCTGGCATTTCCATGAGCTGTGGTGTAGGTCCTCATGGATCAGTATCACCATTCGGTATCTTCACAAGCATTCTCTATCACCTCTTTCCCCAAACACTACTAACATAAACAAGTTTTCATCACCTTCAAATAAAAAACAAGTGTCTTCTCCAACCTGAATCTCTTCTTTTGCCACAGAAATATTTCTTTTCCCTTCATTTCCAAGCTTTTAGGGAAAAAAAATGCAAAAAAAATTTTCATCTGTCCATGCTATTCTTTTTCCAAGCTCTATGCCATCTTCTATTCTCACACCAAAACTGCTCAGACATAAGTGACCCCTTAGCTGTCAAATCTAACACTTCTCAGGCAACTTTTTTGACTTTTGTATAGCCTGACACAGTTAATAACTCTTTTCTTAAAACTCCTTCCATTCTCAGCTTCTCAGACACTGAGGTCTCATTCTTTCTACCTGACTCTTTCATTTCCTTTCCTCACTCCTTTCCCTCTGCTCTTTCTCCTTTATTCTCCCAGTTCTGATGTCGACCCTGTTTTATTTTTACTTCTAATCATTTTCAGTAGGTGGCTTCATCTACTTTTTTTTAAAACCTCCTTTGAGATACAAATGACGTACAATAAATTACACATATCTGAGCTATATAATCTGTTAAATTTTAATATAAGTATACTGTCCTGAAACTATTAGTACAATTAAGACAAATGAACATAAAATCCTCCCCCCAAAACAAATATGACTTGCTTTTTGTCACTGTAGATTAGACTGTATTTTCAGAACTTTATATAAGTAGAATTATACAGTACATTGGTGGGGTTTTTTTTTGGGGGGGGGGGGGAGTCTGGCTTTTCATTCAGCTTAATTATTTTGAGATTTAGTAATGTTGTCATGTACATCAATAGTTCACTCCTTTTTACTGCGAAGTACTAATATTCCAATGCATGGCTATATCTCAATCTGTTTATTCATTCACCTATTGATGGACATTTGGGTTGTTTCCATTTTTTTTTGCTGAACAGAGCTGCCACAAACATTCATGTGTTAAGTCTTCATACGGATATACACTTCTATTCTTATGGCTCTACTTACACATCTAGAAGTCCCAAATCTGTTTCACCAGATAACCACCACCAACTGGCAGTTTCGCAATGTCACCTGGATAACCCAAGGACTTTCAAATCAACAAGTCCAAAACTCATCTTACTGTGCCACTCTCTCCACTCCAATGGGTTCTCATTTTCTATCCTGACTAAGACACTAAAGCTAGAAACTTGAGAATCTTCCTGCTCTTACAACTTCCTCCAATCACTCAATGAGTTAGAACCTGTCAATATTGCCTTTTAAACATCTCTCAAATAAAACCCATCCCCATATTTCCATCCTAATTCAAATGCACCCTTAATTCAAACACATATCATCTCTTGGCTGAACTATTAAACTAACTTTCCAACTTTTCTCCTTACCTTGGGTCTCCTTCTCCAACTCATTTTCTGTTCTATGGCCAAAGTGGATTTTCCAAAACTGGAATGTGACATTACTCCCCTATTTAAAATTCTTCAATGACAACTATACCCTCAAATAAAATTCAAACTCCTTAGATTAACATACAAAAAATTCTTTATAAACCAGTTTCCTCTCCAAACTCATTCCCTGCAATTTTCCATCATGTTTGAACTTAGTCATTACCTTTTAATCCTTAATGCTGAGGGCAAAACTTGGTTTATAGTAAGCATATTATACTTATGCAGTAGATAAGGTAGGACAGATGCAGTGAGACTTTCTGGGCATTTTCTGGAAAAATAAGAGTCCAGTCTAGTTGAAGCAGAAAGAATATAAAAGATTACAAAAGGCAATCCATTCAGAAAAGCAGGATGAAGCCAGATCATTGATCACCATCAATTCTACGCTAAAGAACATACAGTTCAAGTTCCCTTGTGGCACAGTGAGTTAAGGATCCAGTTTTGCCACAGCTGAGACTCGGATTCAATCCCTGGCCTGAGAACTTCCAAATAGAAAAGAATATACACTTCATTCTATGCCCCCGAAAGATATCAGGGGTTTTCTGAACAAGAGCATGACACGTTCAGAAGTGTCCTATAACTTCTGAAATTTGAAAAATAGATAAAGGAGAGGTGAGGGGCAGTGAACTCAGTAAGGAGGCTATATCAGTAGTCTGGGAGAGGAGACTCAGGGTACTTGAAGTAGGAGGGAAGAGGTTAAAAAAGAACATGTCAAAAGGAGATGAATTCACAGGCTCTGCCTGGGCGTGGACAGTAATAAGTCAGAGATGACTCCAATGTTTTGAACCAGTCAAATAAAACTATTAAATCAAGAGGAATTTTTTGTTTTAATTCCAGGTGGAAAGGAGGGAGGTGATGATTTTGTTTGGATTTTCCCTACCCATTCATTCAAATTTAAGTGTCAACTAGGGGCCAGGCATTGCATGCATGGAGAATAAAAAGAAGATAAAATATCATCCCAGTTCTCAAGGACCATTTAATCCAGCTGGTGGGAAACTTAAATAGGAAAAAAACAGGAACTTAAAATTAATTGTTAAGAAGTTCCCATCGTGGAGCAGAGGAAATGAATCCGACTAGGAACCAAGAGGTTGTGGGTTCGGTCCCTGGCCTCACTCAGTGTTAAGGATCCAGCGTTGCCATGAGCTGTGGAATAGGTCATAGGTGCAGCTCAGATCCTGCATTGCTATGGCTGTGGCGTAGGCTGGCAGCTATAGCTCTGATTTGACCCTTAGCCTGGGAACCTCCACATGCCCCCGGGTGTGGCCATAAAAAGCAAAAATAATAATAATAATAATTAATTTTAATTGTTAAGTGCTAGACCAGGGTGTTAAAAGAATACTTAGACTAAAAGAAAGACTATCCAACTCAGGCATGAGGATTTTAGAAAAGATCCAAGGTCTACTGAGTCCATAAGGCTGGGCCAGGCAAAAGGCAATCCAGGTGAAGCAAAGAGCACCTCCAAAGAGCCTCAGGTAAGACAACACAAGTTGATGCATCTGCAAATAGTGTTAAGTCTAAAGGAAGAAACAGAGATATCCACATGAAAATATCTAACAAGTAGATGAAAATGCAGATTTTGAGCTACCAAGAGCACATATAGATATGAAATATATTTTCTTTTTTTTCTGTCTTTTTGCCTTTTCTAGGGCCACTCCCAAGGCATATGGAGGATCCCAGGCTAGGGGTCTCATAAGAGCTGTAGCCGCCAGCCTACGCCAGAGCCACAGCAACTCGAGATCCAAGCTGCATCTGTGACCTACACCACAGCTCACGGCATCACTGGATCCTTAACCCAACGAGAAAGGCCAGGGATAGAACCCGAAACCTTAAGGTTCCTAGTCGGATTTGTTAACCACTAAGCCACAACGGAAACTCCGATACGAAATACATTTTCATCCTTGTCTTTGGTGACTTAGAAGCATCTTTAGCGGATATTTTAAATAAGAATTGGAAGAATCTTATATATTAGCTAGACTGTATACACTTCCACCTCCCCCATCACTTCTATTGTCATGCAAGGATATCTCCGCTTAAAGTCAAATCAGGTTCATGTAAATAAGAAAAGAGGAATGGTGGGGACTGTAATAAATCGGAGAGAAGCCTCCTCTAAAGAGGGCAGCCATTTATTCAGCTTCAGCAGTTCACTGCTTTTCTTGAATGCTAGCCCAATGTGGAGAAATCTTCCTATCCTCCAAGAAAAGCTCAAGACTCAGACTTTATGTAATATCTCCTATTTTAAAATATTGGCAACTAATTACATTAAAAATAAAACAACACTATGCCAGCCAAACAAAATGCTTCTGTGGACAGTTTTCAGCAAGGGCCATCAGTGTGGCAGAGTTAGAACTCGCCTGCCAACTCCTACAATGTTCTTTTCAGTACTTCATAGGACCCTCGACCAATAGGGTTTCATGGTGATTCCCCTGCAATAGGAGAGAGGCTTGCTTCTAAGCAAAAGAGACCCAAACTGATAGTACTTTTTGAGTTCTTTTATATATTTTCAATAATTGTTCTGTCTCTTCCCCACCTAACCCCTACTTATAGTCAGGATACCTGCTTCTAGCATCACTGAGACCTATCCTGATCTATTACAAGCTAGGATGTCAAGCTTGCAGGTAAAGCAAAAGAGAGAGCCTGACAGGATTTCTAATGAATAAAGTATGTAAGGTACACGGCATTTCTTTGGTTTTCTTAGAAAACAGTATCACAAAGAAGTTTGTGACTAGTCAGACACCTGAGCAAAAATGTCAGTAAATTATATCTTAAATATAAGAGCACATTCTGCTAACAAACTAGTTTCCATTGTAAGGTACCCAAGAGGGGGAGAGGGAGAAATGGGCAAAAGGGAAAGTAAAAGTTGCTGGCCTTTGAGAAATATCAGACATCTCGTAAAACACAGTTCTTAAAAGTACAGATGTTTGGAAGAAAAGGTACACTATAACCTCAACTCTCAGTAAAGAACTAAAAATATTTTTAGTGTGATAATCTGAAACACTTTTTGAGTAAGAAATGGAAATTTAGAAACAGTATTAAGACACTAAAGCTATCCTTACATTTACAAGAAAAAGTAAGAGGAAAACAAAAATACTCCGGCAGTTTTTATATTCATTCAAACGTCAGTTTCTATTAAGTCACAACGGTGCTTTAGAAGCTTCGAAAATATAACATTTCCTAATTATACTAAAACATGTAAAAGTACAGGTCACGGGGTATATAACTTTAGATAAAAATGGGGCAAAGTCGAAGCAACACAGAAAGATTAAAATTTCTAATCGAAAAATGCAATGACAGTAGAGGAAGGGAGTGAGAGGGAAAAGAAGAATTGAAGAACGAAAGGAAGGAAGGAAGAAAAAAAAGTGGTATGCGCACCCACCCCTGTTAATCGGACGAGTTCGGGAATTCAGGGGAATGAAGAGTGATTACAGAGGCCATGTTCCTGCTGGCAGGAGAGCTCTGCAATTACTTACAGCGAGCATTATGGCCAGAGCATTCTCGGGCCCACTAGGACGAGTCGACTGGACACCTAAAGCCGGAGACTGACAGCAGCTCCGGGAGAAGACCGAGAAGACGAAAAAGTGGCCTACTTTGACCTCCACTGAAAAGTGAGGCTCCTCCAACTCACTTCTCTGAATCGGGGGCAGGGCATTAACCTCTAAGCGGTTGGATTCTTCGGATAAACTCTCCCTGGCTCCCTGCGGCCTTCCCACACAGCGGGTGAATGTCAACACCAAGAGCCAGCGAGAGGGGGAACCTCTCGGCGCGCGCCGTCCTTTCTGCGAGGTGGTGAGACCGGGAAGAAAGACGGCCCCGCGCGCGCCCCGCCTCCCCAGCCCTTCCCCAGCCCCAGCGCCCTCGCAGGGGCTGCAGCCGGGAAGCGGGGTCCCCCGCGCTCCTCACCTTTTTCAGCGCAGGAACCAGCAGCCCCCGCCACTTGGGCGCGTTCTCCTCGCTGAAAAACTCGTACGGCAGCTGCTGCGCCTGCATGGTGCCCCCGGGGCGCCTCTGGGCGGGGAGAGGGGCGGCGGTGGTCGGGCCGGGGAGCCGCGGGAGGGCGAACTCGCCCCGCGGAGCAGGGCCGCAGCCCCACCGGACGGCCCGGCCCCCTCGGGGAGCCGCGCGGCCGGGCTAGCCTCGGAGAGGGGCCTGGGGGGCGAGGCCCGCGCCCGGCCACCCACCCGACACGGGCACCAGCCGCGGAGAGCGAACGCAGCCCGGAGGCGGCGGCGGCGGCATTCCGCCCCACCGCCCCGGGGCCAGGCCCCCTACCCCTCCCCGGCCTGCCGGCGCCGCCCGGGGCTGGCCTCCGCCGCTGCCGCCGCCGCCCGCCCGCCGAGGCTGCGCTCCCGGGCCCGGCCTGGCCCCGCGGCGGAGCCGGCGGCTGGGGGAGGGCGGGTGGAGGGACGCTCCGGCCGCGGCGCCCGCTCCACGCAGCGGGGACCCCCAAAACGCGAGCGACCCGGGGCGGGGCGGAGCTGGGCGCAAGGTCCAACAGGGGAGGGGAAAGGCCCGAGGTCGTGGTCGGGGAATCTGGCTGCCCTGAGGTGCCGCCGCGGCCGCCGCCGACGCTAGTGTAGCGCTCGAGCTTCCTACTAGCGAACTGAACCTGCTCGCTACTGAGCATGCGCCGCCGGGCAGGGCCGGTTCGCTCCGGGTTTTCCGGCTCCCCAGCGAAGGAGGAGGGAAGCGCGAGCGAGGGAGGGCGCCCCGCCGGGCTGTGGCGGCGCCCCCGAGGGCTGCTGGGGGAGGAGCGACAGGGCCGCCAAAGGTCGAACCCTGGACCGAGTGGAGCCCGCGGGGTGGGGTGCGCGCTGCAGTGAAGTGCACCCCACTGTATTGTTGGGCTGACGGAATCCCAGCGCTCTCTTGGTGTCCCCGGGCCTTTCGTTTTGGAAAGGAGTATGTGTGTACTTTGTTCCCGAAAATGAAGATAAGGACTGCCCAAAGCATGCAATGTATAGTAAACAGACTGGACAAAAGATTAGTGCCTGTCGCACGAAACCTACAACCTGATATTTATCGGATAACGGAAGTGATGACAATGTTTGCAATTGGTCTTTCCACATCACCAAGAATAAAATACGTGTCATGTTGATTTTGTGAGCATGTGTTTAAATTCAATATGTTCATCTTTCAGACCCACTTCAAATATGAACTCCAGTAACCACTTACCTCCAGTGGAAATTGACACCTCTCCTGCAGCTCCTGGAGCCCAGAACACTTTATTCGGGTCCCTTTTAGGGCATTTAGTTTATCGTGTTTCGTATCTCTACAAGGCTCTTTCAACTAGATAAACTCCTGGAAGGCAGATCTTTTTCACGAGGGGCTCTACACAGAACAGGCACTTAGTGAATGTTCATGGAATGCTAAAGGAGCATTATATATAGTGTTCCTCCATCCCAGGGATGCAGGTGTTTTTACCAGGAGGCTGGCACCTCCTGGTTTATTTTACCATTAAGCAGTTTTGAGCATAATCTCTTAATCCTCAGCAGTCCTATTGTTTTTATTTCACAGATGAGAAGACAGTTTAGAGAACCAGCCTGGGCAGAAGTTAGTGAACCCTGCTGTTCCAGTGAACAATAACCAGGATCACATAGATGAGAAATGTTTGCAGTGGTTCTCAATTGCCACAGGACCTCTTTGAGAATCTAAAAGTCTTAGGTCCTTTTTTTAAAAAATACACACATGACTCGAATTTTAAAATTCTCCACACTTTGAAAGTCCTCTGGGTAAAGAAGAGGTAAAATAACTGTAGCTTCCAGAGGAGTTGGGGGCAGAAGAAAGAGTCTGAGAAAAAAAACCACAGTCATCTTCAAATCTCTGCAGTACTTATATGATATGTGGTAGTGTTTTATGTGATTCCAAGTGATTGAATTAAGATCAAGCCTCTGCCCCAAATCATTCCTTGGCTTCCTATTGCTCTTAAAACACTTTCTTCTTTCATCCTTCGCTCCCTCCTTCTTTCTTTCCCTCCCTCCTTTCTTTCTTTTCCATTGCACCACAAAAGAGCTCCTAGAATACTTTTCAGACTTCTTACCATGGCCCATGAAACCTGCATCTAACTCCTGTTTACATTCTCAAACTTTTCTCACCATTCTCAAAGTTGGCTCACCACATTCCAGTCACACTGGCCTTCTGTCTTTTCCTAGAAAACACGAACCTCTTTCCTGCCTCAAGGGCTTTGCTCTTCCCTCAGGCTGGAATTCACGCTGCTCCTAGCTGTTCACTTGGCTGGTTATAAATATCACCACCTCCAAGAGGCCTTCTGTGATCACACTAAGTAGTTCCCACCTATACTTTTCTCCAATAAGTTTTGGCTTATTTCCTCCCAAGCATAAATCAGTCTCTATTTTGTGTTTTGGTTTCCCACCACCCCACCCGCCCCCACCGTCTGGAATATAAACTCCAAGATCAACGATGTCTTCACTCTAGCTCCTCATTGTATCCTCAAGGACTTGGCATATAGTACGTTCTCAATAAACATTGTTGAAGCAAAGAAAATGAGGGGAAACTTCCAGGAAGACTACAAAATCAGAGTTGTCCTAAGAAATGGGCGATCTTAGGGGGTGTGCAAATAAAAACAGTACCTTCTCCCACTTGGCACAACGGGGAGGGTGAAGAAGTTGGACTTAACCTCCAAGGTCCCCTTCGACTCCAAGTCTCTGATTTGACTGCAGAGGCAAACAAGGCCTGAAAACATGGATTACACACTGGCTGGGCAAGCTTAATGGCCAGGGTAGGTATGGGGGTGAGTTTTGGCCCCAGACTGAGAGCAAGCAGCTGGAAACTGCAGAGAGGTCTCTCAGCTGAGACACCTAAGGGGGGTGGTGTAGGGCTCGTCCCAGATAAGGTCAGGAAGCAATCGAGGCTGTCTATACGGTTTGCTTATACTTCTTGGGCCAAGTCGAAACACTTATGGGCGTGCTACGAAAGAAGACGACCGTGGCATAGTCAGAAACTTGCTAGTGAAGACGCCAAAACCCCCTGGGCCTCGCAGCATCAACCGCGACTGTTAGCTCAAGGCGCAGGCGCATACATTCTGTTCGCGCCCCACTTTGGCTCTAAAGAGCCAGGAGCCAGAGCGGACGTGACGCACGCGAGCGAATCCAGACGAACTAGCCGAGGCCCGAGGGGGGCGTGTCCAGGCGGGCTAGCCGAGTTTTGAGCGGGTCGAGTCAGAGTTAGGGCAGCGAGGAGGGAGGCGAGTAGCAAGTTCGGGTTGGCGGCGCGCCCCCTGTAGGTGGGAGTGTAGCACTCTGCGCTTCGCCCCGCACAGCAGCGGAACGGAATCACAGGGCCCCCGGCCTGGCTGCAGCTACAGCGACCTTCCTGAAGCAAACTTCAAATCCAGTTACTCCCCGGTCAAGAGTTTCCACTGCCTTCCCAGAATAAAGTCCAAAGTCCTTAGGTTGGTATTCACGGCCTTGCACAATCGGGCCACTACTTATCTTTCCAGCTGTATCTCTCACTCAAAATGAACTAGTATTGCCTCCTATAGAAACCATCATTTCTGTCTCTCATTTCTCACATATTCATGCTCACCGTGGAACTTTTATACACGCCGTCACCTCCACCGCATATGCCACCTACTCTCTGAAAACTTTTTCAGCCCGCATTTAAGGATTCTTTCCCTTAAACTTCAGAGTCCAGTATGCATAGGAAACAGCAGTTTCAGTCATCGATAAACTTAAGATCTCTTGCAGCAGCATATCTTCTCTTCATGCTTTCCCTGACCCTTTCTTCCCAATTACGTTTCTCCAAATAGTATGTCCCCAGAAAATCCAGCAGAGAAAGTAGTGGCTGATAAAACCACTGGATACCCATTCTTTATCACTTTTGGTTAATACTTTGGTTAATACTTTGATCCTTCCCTTCTTGCAAATATGACGGGGAGCAAAGTAGGTAAAATTAGAAGAAACGATTAAAAGCTCTTCAAGATATATGGGATTATTGCTGGCACTTCTTTTTCAAGATCCCTGCAGAGTCCTTTTTCTCAAAAGTCTCTTTCTAGTTGATTCAAGTCGTAATGTCTCCTCAAACTGATTGCACCCCAATCCAATGCAACTTTCATCAAATTCCCAACAGTTTGTCATGGAATTTGATAAACTGATTCTAAAATGTATGCGGAATAGAAAAAAAAAGTTCTTCTGTAAAAAAACAGGTAGGAGAACTTGGCTTATGAGATATGGAGACATTATATAGCTAGAGTAATGAAAACGTGGAACAAATTGGAACAAACAAACCATAATAGAGGGTCAAATACATAGAAACTTGATTCATGACACAGCAAGCATTGCAGACGAGTGAGGAAAGGATATACTGTACAATAGATGAAACAGGCACATTGATAAAATACATGCAGGAAAAAAATGAAATTTACATCCCTACCTCACAACCTACACAAAACATTTCCATGTGAATGAAAGATTTAAATGCAAAAAAAAAAATTTATAAAATTGTGAGAAAAAATAAAGAACATCTTTATGAGGTCAAAGTAGGAAAAAAATTCTTAAATAATATGCACAAAAACACAAACCATAAAGGAAAATATTGATAAATTTGATTTTATTAAAATTAAGATATCTTTAAATCAAAATATGCCTTTAGAAAAGTAAAAGGACAAGCCATTAGGTAGGAGAAAGTAGTTGCAACTCACAAAACCAAAAAGAACTAGTATCCAGAATAGGTGGTTTACTTTAGAGGAAGTAATGATGGTTAGATGTTCACCTCACTAGTTATCAGGGGAAAGTAAGTTAAAACCACAATGAAATATTATTTCATGCCCATTGAATTAGCAAAAACTTAGAAGCTGAAAATACTAAGCTACTAAATTTCTCACCCATTGCCATGGAAAAATAAATGAGTACAACCACTTTACTTTTTAATTTAATTTTTATTTTATATTGGAGTATAGTTGACTTACAATGTTGTGCTACTTACAGGTATATAACAAAGTGATTCAGATATACATATATGTATATCTGAATATATATATGGTTATACATACATATATACATATACATGTATAACCATATATGTGTATAACCATTCTTTTTCAGATTCTTTTCCCATATAGGGTATTACAAAATATTGAGTAGAATTCCCTGTGCTATAGAGTAGGTCCTTGTTTATTATTTATATAGTAGTGTGTATATGTTAATCTCAAACTCTTAATTTATTTCTCCCTTGAGTACAACCCACTTTATATAAACCATTTCTTCTCTTAAAATGTGAATATAGATATGTCCTATGTAAATTGACATAGATTTATTTCCATAGTGCATATATATATATATATATATATATATATATATATATATATCCCAGAGAAATTTCCTTACTGCATAGTTTGTTATAGCATAAACAGTAGCCACGGGTAAAAAAAAAATTATGAAGTAACTCAGAGCAGCAAAATTGAAAGAACCACCATTTATGCTCCTCCCAAAACTCACATGTTGAATCTTAGTCTGCAATGTGATCGTCTTCAGAGGTGGGGTGTTTGTCTGTTTGTTCGTTTTAGGGCCATACCTATGGAAAGTGGAAGTTTCCAAGTTAGGGATCAAATTGGAGCTGCAGCTGCCAGCCTACACCACAGCCACAGCAACACCAGATCCGAGCTGTGTCTGAGACCTACACCACGGCTCATGAAAACATCCAGATCCTTAATCCACTGAGCAGGACCAGGGATCGAACCCACATCCTAATGGATATTAGTTGGCTTAGTTATCACTGAGCCACAATAGGAACTCCTGAAGGCAGAGTTTTGAGGAGTAGTTAGATCACGAAGGTGGTGCCCTCATGAATGAGGTTAGTGCCAAAAGAGCCCACAGAGAGATCCCTCTCCCTTTCCACCATGTGAGGACAAGAGAGAAGACAGTTATCTATGAGCCAAAAAGGGGGCTTTCACCAGACATTAAATCTTTGGATGTCTTGATCTTGAACTTCCCAACCTCCAGAATTGTGAGAAATTTCTGTTTATGGTTTTTGTTATAATAGCCTGAAAGAGTTAAGATATATATCAACATAGGTGAATCCTTTAAAAATAACGCTGATATTACAGAAATGCACTTAAGAAATAAAATCTACCTGCTCTTAATTATAGATCAGAGTTGGAAAAGTCTAGAAGTAACCACAAGTAGACAGCAGTTTAAAGACAAATCACATGAAACATCTATCCCGACTGCCAGTTTCCCTTTTCTCCTTCTCTCTCCAGCAACAAAAGGCTAACATTTCTAAAGCTTCTCAGATAGGAAAGGCAACTGAAAAGTGAGAATAAGAGCTACATTTTGGCATGAATTCAACTCAGTCAACTCAAGTCCTTTATTGCTCTTTGTTACCTCAAGCAAGTTACTTAAAACAACTTGTATAATTCATGTCCAGAGGAAATAACCTCATCAGTCAAGTACCCACTGTGTAAGGAGTTCAATATCTGGATACAAGGAACAATGGTACGTAATTCAAAGCTAGTCAAAAGTTAATTTTTAAAAATAATTTGTCATTTAAAATTTCAAATACAGTACATTCATATGATTCATAAAGTGTTTTTTTCATCTGCCCATCATCTGTAGTGCTTCCCCCACCCAATTCCCTAGCAGGTAACCATTTTTTATTAATTTCTCATATATTCCTCCAGAGTTTCTCGTTGCAAACATGAGCAAACACAAATATAAGATTTTGGAGTGATCCTGTGGCACAGTGGGTTAAGGATCTGGCATTGTCCCTGCAGCGGCTCTGATTGCTGCTGTGGCATGAGTTCAGTTTCTGGCTGGGGAATTTCCACATGGCCAAAAAATATGTATAATATTTTAACAGAAAAATTTCAAAAACAGTACAAAGATTCCCATATACTTTTCATGTAAATTCTCCAGCTTTTAACATTTTGTCCCATTTGCTATATCCTTTCATCTCTGTCTCTCTCTTTGTCCTTGTCTCTTCAGGCCCACATACAAACTATATATACACACATACATAGATATGCATATAATATTTCTTCAGAATTACTTGAGACCAACTAGCATACCTCATCTCCCTTTACGCCAAACAGTTCAGCGAATGAGGATATATTTCCAAAGAACAAGAACTTTTATTTACATAACCATAGTAAAATTATTAAATTCAGGAAGCTAACATAGGTGCAATACTCTCATCTGATCTATAGGCCTTATTCAATTTTTGTCGATTGTCCCTATAATGTTCTTTTTTTTTTTTTTTGTCTTTTTGCCTTTTCTGGAGCCACTCCCGCGGCATATGGAGCTTCCCAGGCTAGGGGTTGAATCAGAGCCGTAGCCACCGGCCTATGCCAGAGCCACAGCAACACGGGATCCAAGCCACGTCTGCAATCTACATCACAGCTCACAGCAATGCTGGATCCTTAACCCACTGAGCAAGGCCAGGGATCGAACCCACAACCTCATGGTTCCTAGTCGGATTCGTTAACCACTGAGCCACGATGGGAACTCCGGTCCCTATAATGTTCTTTATAGAGATTGTTTTTCCTGGTCTAGGACCCAATGCAGAATCATTTTCTGCATTTAGTTTTCACATCTCTCTAGTTTCCCCTAATCTGTAAGAGTTCCTCAATCCTCCTTTGTCTTTCATGGTATTGCCACTTCTTAAGATGACAGGCCATTTTGTCTTATAATGGCCCTCAGTCTGGGTTTGTCTGACATTCTTTCATGATAAGAGGTAGGTTTCTGTATTTTGGATAAGAATAGCAAGTAAGTGTGGTATTCGTCTGAGTGTATCACATCAGGAGGACATGATGACAGTTTGTCCCAATCAATAGTGATGCTAATTTTGATTACTTGGTTAATGTGGAGTCAACCAAGTTTCTCCAATATAAAGTTATTTTCTTGCTTTGTAAATAGTAACTTGTACAAATGTGTGTTATTTAAAAGAAACAGCTTTTTTGAAATATAATTCACATACTATCCAATTCTCCATTGAAAGTGTTTAAATAGATGTTAGTATATTCATAGAGTTATTTAACCATCACTATAATCAATTCTGGAATATCTTTATCACATCAAGAGAAACTTCATATCCATTAGCAGTGATTCTCCATTTCTCCCCAGCCTCCCCCAGGTTCAGGCAACCAATAATCTACTTTGAGCCTCCATAGATTTGTTCATAGAGTTCAAATAAATGGAATCATAGGAAATGTGGTCTTTTGTGATTGGATTCTTTCACTTAGGGTAATGTCTTCATGGTTCCTTTATGTTAGAGCATATATTAATATTTCATTTTTTATTATTGAATAATATTCCATTATATGGAATATACATTTTGTTTATCCATTCATCAGTTGATGAACATTTGGGTAATTTTTACTTTTTGGCTATACTGAATAATGCTATTATGAATATTTGTGTACAAGTTTTTGTGCAAACATATGTTTTCTCTTCTCCAGGGTAGATGTCTAGGAGTAGACTTGCTGGAATATGTGGTAACCGTACGTTTAATCTTTTAAAGAACTGCCAGACTGTTTTCCAAAGGGATTGTATCATTTTACATTTCAACCAGTAATGGAATGAAGGTTAGAATTTCTTTATATCCTCATCAACACTTGTTATTGTCTGTTTTATTATAACCATCCTAGTAGATATGAAGTAGTATGTCATTGTTCTTTTGATTGCATTTCCCTGATAGCTAATGATGCTGAGTATCTTTTCATGTGCTTATTGGCCATTTATATATCTTTTTTAGGGAAATGTCTATTCAGATCCTCTACTCATTCTTTAATTGGGTTATGTGTCTTTTTATTACTTATATATTGTAAGTGTTCTCTATATATTCTGGATACAAGTCCCTTATGAGAGACACACTTTGCAAATATTTTCTTCCATTTTATGTGTTGTCTTTTTACTGTATTGATGTGTTCTTTGACAAAGGGTTTTTTTGGTTTTGTTTTCTTGTTTTTTTGTCTTTTTGTCCTTTTAGGGCCACACCAGTGGCACATGGAGGTTCCCAGGCTAGGGGTCAAATCGGAGCTGTTGCTGCCGGCCTACACCATAGCCATAGCAATGCCAGATCCTTAATCCATTGAGCGAGGCCAGGGATCGAACCAGAAACCTCATGGTTCCTAGTCGGATTCGTTTCCACTGCACCACGACGGGAACTCCCCTTTGACAAAGTTTTTAGTTTTATTAAATCTAGTTTACCTATTTTTGTTGTGGCCACTTGTGATTTTGTTATATTTAAAAAGGCTTTGCCTAGCCCAAAGTCATGAAGATTTAGGTTTATGATCTATTTTTGAGTTAATATTTGTGTATTGTGCTAAGAAAGGGTCCAGTTTCATTCTTTTGCAGCTGGATATCTAGTTGCCCCAGCACTGTTTATTGAACTATCTTGATGTCATTTCTGAATATTAATTGGCATAAATGTCAGGGTTTATTTTTGGACTCTGAATTCTATTTTATCAACCTATTTATCTAACTTTATGCCACTGCTACACTGTCTTGATTACTGTACTTTGTAGTAAGTTTTCAAGTAAGGAAGTATGAGTCCTTCAAATTTGTTCTTATTTTTCAAGATTGTTTCGGCTATTCGGGGTCCCCTGCAATTTTTTTGTACTTCTGCTGTTAAATGCATTCCTAAATACTGTATTCTTTTTGACCCTATTGTAAGTGGTTGTTTTCTTAATATTATTATCAGATTGTTTATTGACGATACATAGAAATAAAATTGATTTTTTATTTTATTGGATCATCATTGTTGACAGTTAATTATTTTATATTTATCTTATATCCTGCAACATTGCTAAGGTCATTTATTGTGTCTAAAAATATACACACTTACATTCTCGTTTTATTAAGAAATTGTAGGAAACACTGTTTTGCATCTTTTTTCTACACTTAATCATTTATCTTAGAAGTTTCTCCAAATACATACATAAAGAACACTTTCATGTTTTCATAGTATAGAATTCTATTAAATGGATTATAATAGTTTATTTTATTGGTCTCCTTCTGAGGGATGTTTGGGTTTCTTCCTAACCTTTGATTACAAATGGTGGTGGAGGAGTTCCCGTCATGGCACAGTGGTTAACGAATCCGACTAGGAACCATGAGGTTGCGGGTTCGGTCCCTGCCCTTGCTCAGTGGGTTAACGATCCGGCGTTGCCATGAGCTGTGGTGTAGGTTGCAGACGCCCCTCGGATCCCAAGTTGCTGTGGCTCTGGCGTAGGCCTGTGGCTACAGCTCCGATTAGACCCCTAGCCTGGGAACCTCCATATGCCGAGGGAGCCGCCCAAGAAATAGCAAAAAGACAAAAAAACAAAAACAAACAAACAAACAAAAAAATGGTGGTGGAATAAGTAAAATCACTTTGCTTGTATTCAAGTATATCTGAGGATAAATTCCCTGAAGAAGGATTGCTGTGCCAATGGGCAAGTATATTTGCAATTGTGGTAAATATTGACAAACCAGAGAGCTAATTATTTGATGTTGGGGGTGCTAATTAGGAATGGTATAGTAATAAGCCAAAGGAGAAAAATTTAGCTACTTAATAGTGACTATTCTTATTATGTTAGTATCTATAAAGACTATGAAACAGTGTTTTGAGTTTCTCTGATGTCATACCTCATGCCTTGAGGTGGTAATATCTTCTGAACTATATCAGACAAGTGATTTTTTAAATACTATTGTCTTATTCCATGTTCATTCTGTAAAGCATGTAGTTTAATTACAACACACAAATTTATCCCACAATAAATCTGCTGTCAATTCTTTGTATTTCAGGGCTGTTACCCTGTTGAGATCTCAGATGATCTGCCAGACTAGTGGCAGACTAAATTTTATTATATAAGCACACATGACCTACAGAATGCCTGTTTTTCCAAAAATATATATAAAGTAAATATTAGAACAAGTCAAGCCAATTGGTCAGTTGGCATTTTTTCAAAACTGATGGTGTTTACAAGTTTTACATCCATATCATTTTTTAAAAAGTAAAAAAAATTGTAAGGAAGCAGCACATAATTTGTTTTGTATGTAATACTAATGCTAACTTGTGGTAGACACAGAGATGCCCTGTAGCTCAGATGCCTCTTCAAGAAAGGACTCCTTGACCACCTGCAAGAATTGTGCAGTTAGCTGATAGCATGGAGCTCTTAATTCCTTCTAGTCTCCTTCAGTTTTTGAGCCAAGGTCATACCCTACTTGAGGTGGCCCCAATCAATGACTCAGCAAAATAGTGAAACAGGAGACTGGCAATTTCCACCCAGTGCAGAACTCTTCCAATGGGCAGTCTTTGCTCCGGAGCTCCCCATTGTCATGGCTGAGTCTTGGCAGATCTTCATTGCCATCTGATGGCTTGTCTGCCCAATCCAGCTTCCTCCTTTTTCCTTTCACAGATGTTACTCCTGAATGAACCTCTTGCACTCTTCTCAGTTTCTGCTACCCAGCAGACCCAACTGATACATTTGTATATGCAATTGTTTCATAGGACATCAACTGATATTTTAATCACAATACTTCCATATAAGCTGTTGAAATTCACTGATTTTAGAAATACATTTATAATTTTCCAAACTGATTTCTTTCTTATAACATATACAGAAATTAACATAGCTCTGAATCTCTAAGAGCCTGCAGTTTACTGTAAGATAGGTTTTATTCTTTAAACAGAGTTTACTTATGATAAATATAGCTAAAGCATCCAAACTTCCTCTGATCTGTTCTTCTTTGACTGCCTCTGACAGAGACAATCTCTTCATTTTTGCCCAATAAACTACTAGTAACTCCAGAAAAAGAGAGAGAGAAAAAAAAAATAACATATCCCATCTTTCCTTGTGCAACAGCTGATTTCCCAAATCTTTGAAAATTATAACTTATACATGCATGGTTATGAAGAGGATGCCAGGAACAGTTTCATAAGGATTATATTAAAACTTTCTCTCCCTGAGGCAAAAGTATTGCTGCTTCAGAATTGTTTTCTTCTTAACCTCCTCTGTCTAAAAATGAACAAATTTGCCTTGGTTTATGGTGTGTATAGTTTTTGTTTTCTTAACCCTAATGTATAAGTTGAAACAAAACAATAAAACCTTGAAATGAAAAACGACTTCAGAAGAATTAAATTTTAATTTGACCAGCTAATCAAGCAAAAATAGGTTTTGTTTGTTTGTTTGTTTTGTCTTTTTTTACTATTTCTTGGGCCGCTCCCGCGGCATATGGAGGTTCCCAGGCTAGGGGTTGAATCGGAGCCGTAGCCACAAGTCTACACCAGAGCCACAGCAACGCGGGATCTGAGCCACGTCTGCAACCTACACCACAGCTCACGGCAACGCCAGATCCTTAACCCACTGAGCAAGGGCAGGGACCGAACCTGCAACCTCATGGTTCCCAGTCAGATTCGTTAACCACTGTGCCACGGCGGGAACTCCTTGTTTGTTTGTTTTGGTCATGACCATGGCATATGGAAGTTCCCAGGCCAGGGATTGACCCTGCACCAGAGCAGTGACCAAGGCTGCTGCAGTGATAATGCCAGATCTTTAACCTGCTGCACCACATGGGAACTCCAAAAACAGGTGTTTTTATCACCGAGACATCAGGGGAAGTTCTCATGAAGTAGTTTGTTATAATATTCCTTTTGGTTGTTTATTGATTTTAGTTAGGAGAATGTGGAATCTAGTCTGAAGATGAAACAAAGATGAAAAGGACTGAAATGGAACCTGTGTGCCGAATAGGTCTAGCAGTTTTCGTTTCTTGTAAGTCTGTTCCTGGTTCTTATTAACTTTTATTGTCATTTGGAATGGGATTTTAAAATTACATTTCTACCTCATTATTGTTGGGTTAAAGAAAGCCCTTTTTAAAAAATATAGTTGTTTTCAACCTGGCTACCTTAACTTTTCATTAGTTTCAATAGTTTAATTTTTAAAATTCGGTGTCTTGGATTCTCTAGGTTTATAATCATTTTATATGCAAGCTATGATGATTTTGTCTCTAGGCTTTAAAAAGGTGGGAGGAGAGGGACCCAGGCAACTCTTGGACCCTATACCCACTTTGCCTTGACCAAAATTGGGAATGCTGCCATCACCAATGTTGAAAGCTGCTGAATCAAGAAGTCATCTGCCAAATTAAGAAGATGCTGCTATAGTGGCTGGCTCCAAAACCTTGTCCCCTCTGCCACAATCACCAGCAAAGCAAACACTGTGCACACTGCCTCTGCACTCAGATCCAAATCAGTCTCACATGAGTGCTTTGGTTTGATGGGACCCAAATCACATCTTGAGCCCTTGCCACATTAGAGACTGGAAATTGGACTTGTTTGGCTTCTATCTGTACATTTATTCTAGAGTGTACCAATATGCAATATCTGCCACAGATAAACTTTTGCATATCTAGAACGTTTCCTTCTATTTCTTTTTTTAAAATTGTGATAAAATACGTATGCATAAAATTTACCATTTACCTTATTCTTCTTTTCTTTTCTTTTTTGGCCACACCCATGGCATGTGGAAGTTCCCGTGCCAGGGATTGAATCCGGGCCACAGCTATGACCTTAACTCACTGTGCCAGGCTGGAGAACAAATCCACATCTCCACAGCAACCCAAGTTGTTGCAGTTGGATTCTTAACCTACTGCTCCGCAATGGGAACTCCCTCATTGAACTTTTTTTTTTTAATTTTTACCTGTTTTTGTTTTTGTCTTTTTGGGGTGGCACCTGTGGCATATGGAAGTTGCCAGGCT
Organism: Phacochoerus africanus; assembly: GCF_016906955.1. Taxonomy (NCBI): domain Eukaryota; kingdom Metazoa; phylum Chordata; class Mammalia; order Artiodactyla; family Suidae; genus Phacochoerus; species Phacochoerus africanus. Next base: position 105,716,135 of record NC_062548.1, on the reverse strand, counting down.
AGGGGTAGAGTCGGAGCTACAGCTGCCGGCCACAGCCACAGCCACAGCCACAGCAACACCAGATCCCAGCCACATCTGTGACCTACACCACAGCTCATGGTAACCCCGGATCCTTAACCCACTGAGTGAGGCCAGGGATCGAACCTGAAACCTCATGGTTACTAGTCAGATTCATTTCTGCTGAGCCGCAACAGGAACTCCCCATTTACCATTTTTAAGTGTACAGTTCAGTAGTGTTAAGCATATTCACATTATTGTGCAATCCCCAAAACTCTCTTCATTTGGGCAAAACTGAAACTCTCTACCCATTAAGTAACTAGTCCCCATTTTCCCTGTTCCCCAGTCTCCAGTAACTATCAATCTACTTCCTGTTTCTATGAATTTAACTTCTCTAAGTACCTTATATAAGTGGAATCATACAGTATTTGTCTTTTGTGACTGTCTTATTTCACTTAGCATAAAAAATTCAAGAATTCAAGGTTCAGGTTGTCAGAACTTTCTTCTTCTTCTTTTTTTTTTTTTTTTTTGGCCACCCTGCAGAGACCCTACTGATCCTGTTGCACTACAGTGGGAATTCCAGAATTTCCTTTTTTTAAAGCTGACAAATTATTCATTGTACGTATATACCACATTTTGTTTATTCATTCATCTGTCAATGGACACTTGGCTTCCTTCTACTTCTTGGTTATTGTGAATAATGCTTCCATGAACATGGATATGCAAATATATTTCAGACCCTTCTTTCAATTACTTTGGATATATATCCATCCTTCTGTTTCCTTTGATCTAAGAGCTTTAAAATAGAAGTTCCTGTTATGGCGCAATGAGTTAAGAATCTGACCATAACAGCTCAGGTCACTGTGGAGGCAAGGATTTGATCCCCAGCCAGAGCAGTGGGTTAAAGGATCTAGCTGTCCTGCAGCTATGGCCTAGATCGAAGCTGGGGCTCAGATTCAATTCGTGGCCCAGGAACTTCCACATGCTGTGAGAATGACAATTAAAAAAAAAAAGAGAGAGAACTTTTAAAAAGGAAAGAGCTTAATCTGTGACAAAAGAAACAAGGACAGACAATGGAGAAAAGACAATCTCTTCAATAGTGGTGCTGGGAAAATCAGACAGCTCCATGTAAAATAATGAAATTAGAACATTCTCTAATACCATATATAAAAATAAACTCAAAATGAATTAAAGATCCAAAGGTAAGACCGGATACTATAAATCTCCTAGAGGAAAACATAGACAGAACCCCCTTTGACATAAATTGCAGCAGTATCTTTTTGGCTCCCTCCCTTAGAATAATGGAAATAAAAGCAAAAATAAACAAATAAGACCTAATTAAACCTAAAAGCTTTTTACACCAAAGGAAACCATAAACAAAATGAAAAGACAATCTACAGAATGGGAGAAAATATTTGCAGATGATGCCACTGACAATATATTACTTTCCAAAGTATGCAAACAGCTCATATAGCTCAATATAAAAAAAAAACAAACAACCCAATCAAAAAGTGGGGAGAATCCCTTCCAAAAAAAGTGGGGAGAAGATCTAAGCAGACATTTCTCCAAAGAAGACATAGAGAAGACCAGTAGGCACATGCAAAAATGCTCAACAACACTAATAACTAGAGAAATGCGAATCGAAACTACAATGAAGCATCACCTCATTCTAGTCAGAATGGTTATCATCAAACAATAAATGCTGGAGAGGGTGTCTGGGAAAAAGGAACCCTCTTACACTGTTGTCAGGAATGTAAATTGGTGCAGTCACTATGGCAAACAGTATGGAAGTTCCTTAAAAAAACTTAAAGAGCTACCATATGATCCTGCAATCCTGGGCATATATCCAGAGGAAATTGTAATTAAAAAAGATGCATGCACCCCAAATATTGATTGCAACACTATTTACAGTAACCAATATAGAAATGCAAATTTCCATGGACAGGAGTTCCCATCGTGGTGCAGTGGAAACGAATCCGACTACGAACCATGAGATTGCAGGTTCCATCCCTGGCCTTGCTCAGTGGGGTAAGGATCCGGCAGTGCTGTGAGCTGTGGTGTAGGTCGCAGGCACAGCTCGGATCCTGAGTTGCTCTCGCTGTGGTGTACACCAACAGCTGTAGCTCCAATTTGACCCCTAGCCTGGGAAACTTCATATGCTGTGGGTGCAGCCCTAGATAAATTAATTAATTAATTAATTAATTAATTTCCATGGACAAATGAATGGATAAAGCAGATGTTATACACACACACACACACACACACACACACACAATGGAATATTACTCAACCATAAAAAACGATACAATGCCATTTGCAGCAACATGAATGGAGCTAGAAATTGTCATATTAAGTGAAGCAAGCCAGACAAAGACAAATATATATCACTTATATGTGGAGAAAAAAGATACAAATGAACTTATTTACAAAACAGAAATAGACACACAGAAATAGAAAACAAACTTACCAAAGGGGAAAGGAGAAGGTGATAAATTAGGAGGTTGGGATTAACAGATGCACTACTATATACCAAATAGATAACCAATAGATAACCAGAACCTACTGTATAGCACAAGGAAATATACTCAATATTTCATAATAAACTGTGAGGGAATAGAAATTGGTATATGTCTATATTATATCGATACATCACTATGCTATACATCTGAAACTAACACAACATTGTAAATCGACTGTAATAAAATTTTTAAAGAAGAACAAAGGCAAACACTGCTGAATTTGATCAAATTTTCTTTTTTTTTTTGTCTTTTTGTCTTTTTGCCTTTTCTAGGGCCGCTCCGGCAGCATATGGAGATTCCCAGGCTAGGGGTCGAATCGGAGCTGCAGCTGCCAGCCTATGCCAGGGCCACAGCAATGCAGGACCTGAGCTGCATCTGCAACCTACACCACAGCTCTCGGCAACGCCGGATCCTTAACCCACTGAGCAAGGCCAGGGATCAAATCTGCAACCTCATGGTTCCTAGTTGGATTCGTTAACCACTGAGCCATGACGGGAACTCCCTGATCAAATGATTTTGCAGTAGCTCTGGCAGATTGTTTTTTATGATATCATATTATCTCCCATCCCACATGCCTTACAGTTTTTCCATTGAGTTGTAGATTTATAACATCTCTCCTTGAACCTGGAAAGATCTTTGTGATGGCCTAGACAGATAAAGCATGGCAGAAGTTATACTATGCTGCTGTTGAGGTTTGGATTGGATCATAAACGTATCATTCTTCCACCTTCTTCTCTTAGAATGCTTAGTCTTGGAACCCATCAGCCATGCTATGAGAAAGCTCAGGTTAATTCGTGGAGAAAAGTACCTGAAGAGGCACGTATAAATTTTCCGCTTGACAGCCCAGCTGAGGTCCCAGCCAATAGCATCAAGTACCAAACAAATGAGTGATGACACCACCAGGTGATTCTGTCCCTCAGTTCTCAGTCACCCAGGCTTTGAGTCTTCTCTGCCAGTCTCTGGACATTGTGGAGCAGAGATAAATGATCCCTGCTGTGCTCTGTCCGGATTACTGACCCTCACAATCCATGAGTGTCACAAAATGGTTTTATGCCACAAAGTTTTGGGGTGGTTTGTTACACAGCAATAGATAACCAATACCATATATAATGACATGGTCATTTGGTTATTTTTCTTTCATTTCTTGATGTAATATTTAAGTACTCATGTATTCCAAGAATAAACTGGTCTACTAATTGTGGTATTATTCTGTAAATAAACTTCTGGATTTAGATAATGTGAGCAAGATAAAAAATTATTATTTTTTTAATTTTAATTTTTTTTTTTTGGCCATGCCCATGGCATGTGGAAGTTCCTGGGCCAGGGAATGAAACCTGCACCACACCTGTAATCAGAGCCACAGCAATAACAACACCAGATCCTTGACCTGCTGAGTCATGAGGGAACTCCAAAAAAAATATTTTTTTTTGTCTTTTTAGGGCCACACCACAGCACATGGAGGTTCCCAGACTATGGGTTGCATTGGAGCTGTAGGCACTGGCCTACACCACAGCCATAGCAATGCCAGATTCGAGCTGCATTTGTGACCTACATCACAGTTCACGGCAACGATAGGTCCTTAACCCACTGTACAAGGCCAGGGATCAAACCTATGTCCTCATAGATGCCAGTCAGATTTGTTTCCACTGAGTCATGATGGAAACTCCCCCCAAAAATTATTATTTTAAAACAGAATTGGCCTTAACTGCTTCTGCCTTCTAAGGGAAAGGTAACAGAATTCATACCAAAAGCAGAATTCATGTCCATGCTGCTTCCTTGCATTTTCAGAGAAGTCCTCTACTGCCTTTTCTTTTCCTTATTTAGCTTAAATTCTATGATTACCACGATGATAACTCCCTTGAAAATACTTTGCCTTGCCTTTCTCCCTTTACCACGCTTGCCTTGGAAAAAAGTCCGGCCTCAGATAACCCCAACTATCCACTAGTTCAGAACCTGCACATGCGCACTTGAACTGTGCCAGAGAATCATACAATTGCACAGAGGGTGTCACCTTAATTTCACAATCACAAGCCTCAAAAGGGCACTTGTTATCACTGAAGTGCTTGTAATCTAAAGGGAACTTGCTATCACTGAGAAGTGTACTGAATTTCTTATAAACTCTATACATGAATTTTCAGAACACTTAATTTATATCTTTCCCTCTTTTTTTTCCTTCCTTTTTTGGTGGTACCAGAGGCATATGCAATTTCCTAGGTCAGGGATTGAATCTGTGCCACAGCTGTGGTCTATGCCACAGCTTCAGCAAAGCAGGATCCTTAACCCTTTACACCACAGCGGGAACTCCTACCTCTTTTCTTTTTTTTTTTTTTTTTTTTTGGTCTTTTTGCTATTTATTTGGGCCGCTCCCGCGGCATATGGAGGTTCCCAGGCTAGGGGTCGAATCGGAGCTGTAGCCACTGGCCTATGCCAGAGCCACAGCAACGCGGGATCCGAGCCGCGTCTGCAACCTACACCACAGCTCACGGCAACGCCGGATCGTCAACCCACTGAGCAAGGGCAGGGACCGAACCCGCAACCCCATGGTTCCTAGTCGGGTTCGTTAACCACTGCGCCACGACGGGAACTCCCTACCTCTTTTCTTATACCTTATTTCTCACACCCATTTCCACCTCCCTTTTGCTCTTAATTTTTATTAAGAAAGTCTGGGAGTTCCTATCGTGGTCCAGTGGAAATGAATCCCACTAGGAACCATGAGGTTGCAGGATCAATCTCTGGCCTCACTCAGTGGGTAGGGGACACGGCATTGCCATGAGCTGTGGTGTAGGTCAAAGACTCAGCTCGAATCTGGTGTTGCTGTGGCTGTGGTGTAGGCTGGCAGCTGTAACTCTGATTCAACCCCTAGCCTGGGAACCTCCATATGCCACAGATGTGACCCCAAAAAGCAAAAAAAAAAAAAAAGAAAGAAAAAAAAAGAAAATAGAAAAAGAAAGAAGGAAGGAAAGAAAGACAATCAAAACCGGAGTTCCCACAGTGGCTCAGAGGGTTAAGAGCCTAAATAATCCTGCTGCATAGCACTGGGAACTATACCTAGTCACATATGAAGGAGCATGATAATGTGAGAAAAAAGAATGTGTACATGTATGTGTATCTGGGTCACCTTGCTGTTCAGTAGAAAATTGACAGAACACTGTAAACCAACTGTAATGGAAAAAATAAAAATCATTATAAAAAAAAAAGATGAAAAAAAATTTAAAAAAAAAGAGCCTAAACAGAATCCAGGAGGATGCGGGTTCGATCCCTAGCCTCACTCAGTGTGTTAAGGATCCAGCTGCAATCTGCAGTGTAGGTCAGGTCACAGATGAGGCTCAGATCTGGTACTGCTGTGGCTGTAGCTTAGGCCAGTAGGTACAGCTCTGATTCGATCCCTAGCCTGGGAACTTCCATATGCTGCAGGTGTGGCCCTAAAAAAGAAAGAAAGGAGGAAAGAAAGGAAGGAAGAGAAAATCGAAACCATCAACCTCGTGCTCCCTCATCCTGCCACATCCTTCTCCTTCATTCTGAATGCACAAACCACATTCTATAACCCTGAGCTCTCAAAGAACTGGTTTGGCTACAGCCAAAGGAAACCAACACTTTTTGAGCAATTCCAACTGCCCAGGTCTCTAAATTACATTTTAGTTTACAAAGCAGGTGTTAGTATCTCCCCTTTTCTGAGGAGAGAATCGATGCCCAGCTAGTTTAAGCACCCTGCCCTGCATTACACAGGGCAAAGCAGTCGGCTGATCCCAAGGTCAGCACTTGTTTTGCTCCATCCCAGTTTCCTCGTGCCAAGGACTGGGTGTACGCTGCCATTCCAGATTTATCTTTTTGAAAACTGAGACTGTTCAAGAGACAAAAGTCGCAACAGCTTTATTCTGTAATCTTTCGAAGGACACCAGTGTATAAGGCTATTGGCAGGTCCAGCTGGGGTTGCTGGCAGGCTCTGACTTGAAGAGGTCCCCTTGCTCAATCCCATTCTTGCTCCTCAGCATTTTGTTTTTAGGAGGTAAATATGACCATTAGTCACGATTCAACTCCTACCTTTGAAACTCAGTACTAGAACAATAGATCCCTGGCCAAAGTTCATGAAACTAACACCACACTTCCATGTTTATGATCTATACAGGCACTACCCCCTACTTGGGCATATTATATGCCCTAAAATATGAGACCAGTGCTGAGTCTCACAAAAATGACACCTGTGCTAAGTTAATTTACCATGATTATTAACACAATCAGAAGGAGAAAAAAATACTATATTCCACAATTTTATAAATCTTTTCAGTTGTGAAATATTAGGACATCTTCTTAAGTCAGACAAATAAATACGTATGCTTAAATGCACCTCAGAATGCCTTTCATTATTTCTTTTGTAATATAATTATCATGGAATGCAGGTGAGCCAAAGACCAGACACACGTTTCCCCCTGGGCTCTCAATCTGACACATCTGACCTGGGCTTCTATCTAAAGGCAGAAGCCCAAGAGGAGTTTGCAAATTCCAAAGCCCCTTGGAGACGAGAGCTAAGGCGCCAGATACTGCTGACCAAGAATAGCGGGTGTACACTAAGGGCTTCGCTTTAGCTCTCCTTTCCTGACTCTACAACCCATGGCTTTGACAGAGGGTGACAAAAGGCTATCTTGCTGGGGTTAAAGAATGTGAAGCAGTGGGAGGTGGAGGCAGTGCTGAGTAAAGGCTGTGGTAAAAATTCTTAAAAATGTTTCCCAGAACTGCATAATTTCAGCCTTATCAGCTTTGCTGAAAGTGATATTTATAATCCACTTGCAACATACAGAAAAATGGAAGCAAATCTGGTTTCTCTGGGTCATCTTCATCTTTCCCTCTAGACAGACAGGCTCTGCCTTCAACCTGCCCAGAGCTTCACTTCACCCAGGCCGCCCCTATGCTCTGTTTCCTTAGTCCTTCCCCAAGTCTCACTTCCTGAGCGCCTTACCTCCCAACTCCAAACCCGCTTCCTCAGAGATTCTCATTTCACTGAACCATGTGATCTTACTTTTGCCTGTTCAGTCTCATCCTCCACTTCTTCCAGTGAGAGTTTTCCTTCAGGGAACCACCCTTCCCTCATTGCACACTCATCAAGATGACCTGCCCTTGGAGTTCCCGTTGTGCCTCAGCAGGTTAAGAACCTGACTAGTATCCATGAGGACGTGGGTTCAATCCCTGGCCTCGCTCAGTGGGTTAGGGATCCAGCGTTTCCTGAGCTGTGGCATAGGTCGAAGACATGACTCTGATGTGGTGCTGCTGTGGCTGTGGCATAGGCAGGCAGCTGCAGCTCTGATTCAACCCCTGGCCTGGGAACTTTCATGTGCCACAGGTGCGGCCCTGAAAAAAAGCAAAAAGCAAAAAAAAAAAAAGATGACCTGCTCTTTCCTGGCTGAGAGGATCTTTATTGATGGAATTCACGTAGAAAGCTAGGAGCTAGAGAGGCAGTCTCCCCTCATCCCCAAATATTTACTTTTCATTGAATTTGTCAATGTTACAGAGTACTTGCACTGCCCAACCATGCCTGAGAATTCAAAGAAAGAAATGGCACAGTGGACAGCCTCATCCACCCACTGTAGTATATTAAAACTTGATTCATGTGCATTTTGATCATTCCACAATCTTTTAAAAAATTATAACAAGGGTTGGAATTTTTCAATCTCCTGCAGGTCTTCAAATTTCTAGGACAGTATGCCATTAAATAACAATTCCACATATTCATCTCAGTTCATTCCTCAATAACATAACCCCCAACATAATTTCACTGGAAAAAATGCATACTTTTCAGGGGAAATATGTGACTCAAGGTCCAAGAGATTATTTGTTAAGATTTTTGGTTCCCAAATGAAGTCTTGAGTTTAACCAAGAATCCCTTGTTTCTCAGTCATCCAAACTCTCTTTGGCTGGCTCATCTACTCACCCAAATGCATTAGAGTGTGGGCATCCTGCCTGCCACTTCAAATAATGCCAACATTATTGCCCAGATGTGGTTGGCAGGTCCTGTCAGGTGGTATTGTAAACTTTTTAAGGAGTGCCATTCCTACATTGACACTTTCTTCAACTTTTTATTTTTATTTTGGCTGTATCCACAGCATATGGAAGTTCCCTATTCCAGGGATTGAATCCAAGCTGCAGCTATGACCTACACCACAGCTGCAACAATGCAGGATCTTTAACCTGCTACGCCCCAGTGGGAACTCCTATACTGACGCTTTTATCAAGACTGAACTCCTAGAGGAAAATGCTCCCATATCAGGATAAATTTACTCACCCATGTGCTTCCCTCTTTCTGGAAGCAGGTCTGCAACTCCTGCATTTGGCACAGGGATTTATTATAGAGAAACCCAGACTCTTCATCAAGGGGTCCCATGCCACTTTGACATATTTTTATTGAACCAAAGATGCAAAACTAGGAAATTACCAGACTATCTCATTATAGGGAAAGGCTTTTCAGTAAACCTGGGTAGCTTTCTCATGTCACATATCAGGACTAAAAATGACTGAATGGTTTAAGCTGTAATTATTAAAAATAGAAGTGCTACGTCACCTGTCTTTTGCCCCTGACTCTCCAAATGAACAATGTAAAGACACATGGGCAGGTTGCTAAAAGAGCTACACTGGGACAATTGCTGCATTTATAGAATGTCCAATACCTTAAATGCTGGGGCACAAGTGTATCTGGAATTCTTATCAAAGATCAGGCAAGATCCATGAAGCTTAAGTGGGTTTTAGGTTGAGGTTCTGCTCACATTGCTTTCAATTGTAAGGACATGTCAGTGAATCCCTTGGCCTGAGCAGAAACCATACTCTTTGTACCACAGTTTGCTGTACAACTTAGACCTGATTAGAGGAGGCTTTTGCAGCACTTCAAGTACACTGAATTCACTGCCCTTTACATCAAAGGCTATTTGGTTCTACTCTAGGGATTGGCAAATTCGTGAGACACTTCACAGTTCTAATGCCTATTCCAGGTTACTTAACCAGGCAACATGCTCTGTCGAAAAACTTATTCCAAGTGTAAGGGGGGGAAAAAAAAAAAAAAAAGGCCTTGATACGGAACAGAGAAAAAGCACTACCCAAACAAAAAATTACCAAAAGGAACAAAATCATTCCCTCCTTTTCTCACTTGATGGACTCGAGTCTGGTTGAATTTAATTTGTGGTTACCTCAGAATACAACTCAAAGTTTAGATGATAAATCACAGCCCTACACAGATTATCTGAAACATCAGTTCCTCTGAGAGAAGCATGTTTCAGGACGTCTAACACAGCCACAGCCCACTGCAGAGTACTCCTCATGCATGGGACACAGGACAGGTTAATAAATGTCACTTAATCTCCATCTTTTACGGCAGATCAGATCCCAGATGGCTGACTTTTTGCAGAATTTCTGATAGGAATCCAATAGCGCTGGATTCACATCCACTCTTAATAGCTATAACCTTCTTATGCAGAAGTTGTGACCCACATGAAGTCCACAAAGCATACAGCAAATCTTACATCGTCAGCCCTAATGGAGGCTCAGTATTTCCGGCTTCCTGCATGCTGGGCAGTGGACTGCAGGGGTGGGAACTGTGTATCACTGTGTATTTCTGGTGGTCCTTGTGGTGTTTTTCCTTGTGGTCAAGAGAGATAGTCTTTGAGGACCCTTCAAATCATGCCTATTGTAGCTCCGACTCTATTCCTCAAACGGTCTCAAGACTGGGGTGGAATGTCTGAACGGAGATAAACCTGGGAGCTGTCTAAACTACAATGATAATAAACGAGCTGCTTTTTATAGATAGTTGGTAGCAAATGTTTCTTTCTGATCAGGTCTCCCTTAGCTACTCCATTATTGTCAATGAAAAGAATGTTGCCTGCTGTATATGTAAACAAAGGATGTTGCAACCATCAAGCCATCAGAGTCCAGCTATCCCTGATGATGGTGAGCCCCGAGGAAATTCAGGGTGGGAACAGGATTCTCGCCATCAAGCAGTCAGTCACTGCAGCCACCTCCCCCCGCCCCCCATATTGCACCCTGAGGAAACGCAGGATGAGAAAGCACAGGATTTTGTGCCCAGAGAGCTGAGGTGCCTATCAAAGGAATGATTTCAAGGAGCCCAGACATTTGCATCGTTCCATACACAGACAAGCACTAAATTCAATAACTTGAGATGTCTAGTTTTCTTTGAGAGTATTCTTTTTAAAGTTTTGACTACCTGGTTCTTGTTGCAAAAATCCTTGTATATCCTGGCTCCTCCCTTACCTCTTCAGATCAGTCCCTCAGAGCTACCCGAGAGACTTTTCTGGGCTTGAAGCCCTCAGAATGTCTGCTGAATAAAACATCCTCTTTTAGGTTTTTTTTTCAGTCAACATTATTACACAAAATTTCACAAGAGTGGTTTATGGTTTTACATTTAGCAAGAAAGTGGCTATTTATTTATTTACTTACTTATTTCTTTCTGCAGAGTAAGTGATCCCTAGCCCCCTATATAATGCAGAGTGGCTGCAGCAACATTGATTTTTTTTTTTTAATTTGCCTTACAACATTTCTTTTTTACATTCTTTTAAAATCTATATTGCGAAGATGGCAAGATAAGCATCTTTCTTACCAAAAGAAGTCCCTGATGCAGTGTTATAAAAATAATTTTCACTAGGGATGGTGTCTCTGTATTGCTATTTTCTAATTTCGGAGCTGCAGGATGCAGTCATTTCTTCCAGCCTAATTCCTTCAGACTTTGTAACTCTCTGCCATTAGGCCCATGGAAAACATTTAGTTCAAGATTCTAATTTTATAGCAAAGAAGATAGAGCCTAAAGGAAAGTCAAGGACTTGCCCAAAGTCTAACAAGCCTGTCCAAGGTCAAACGAGCCCGTTAATAGTAGAAATAGAAATCGAATCCTTGGTCATTAAGTGCTCTTAAAATTTGGATGTGATCTCGCCTGGCATTTCAGGGAAGGTCTGCCCTCTTTAGCTCCTGAGATTCCAAGACCAGATAACAACATGAACAGTATCTGAATTTAGTAAGAAAAAGTGTTGGTGGAGTTCCCATCGTGGCGCAGTGGTTAATGAACCCGACTAGGAACCATGAGGTTGTGGGTTCGGTCCCTGGCCTTGCTCAGTGGGTTAACGATTCGGCATTGCCGTGAGCTGTGGTGTAGGTTGCAGATGTGGCTCGGATCCCAAGTTGCTGTGGCTCTGGCGTAGGCTGGTGGCTACAGCTCCGATTCGACCCCTAGCCTGGGAACCTCCATATGCCGAGGGAGCGGCCCAAAGAAATAGCAAAAAAATAAATAAATAAATAAATAAATAAATAATAATAATAATAATAAATAAAAAAAAGTTTTCTAAAAAAAAAAAGTGTTGGTAACTTCTCCCACTTTGATTCACTTTCTTGTTTTTTCTTTTAAGTGTTTTCCCTTTTAAATTTCCTTTTAAGTGTTGTTTTATTTACCTGTTTATTTATTTATTTTTTTGTAGGGCTGCACCTTCGGCATATGGAGGTTCCCAGGCTACGGGTCTAATCAGAGCTATAGCTGCCAGCCTATGCCAGAGCCACAGCAACTTGGGATCTGAGCCGGATGTGTAGACCTACACCACAGCTCACGGCAACACCGGATCCTTAACCCACTGAACGAGGACAGGATCGAACCCACAACCTCATGGTTCCTAGTCAGCTGCATTTCTGCTGCACCATGACGGGAACTCCTAGGGTTGTTTTAAATAACCTTTGTTTGTATGAGTAAGCTGCCGCTCAATAAACCATCACCTGATTATTTACATTAGTAGTTTTTAAAGTATGATTCTGGAACCAGCATTGTATGAGAGCTTGATAGAAGAACAAATCTTGGGTCCCACCCCAGATGTGACAGATTCTAGGGGTGGCATCCAGTAATCTGTGATTTAACAAGCATCTAGGTGATTTTGCTACACACTGACATTTGAGAACTGAGTTAGATCATTCATGCTTAGATTAATTATAACATTGAGTTTGCAATATGGTAAACTTCCATCATTTATTGAACATTTATTAGCTGGCATCCTTCTTTTTTATTAAGATATAATTAACAAATAACATTGTATAAGTGTACAGTGTCCAACATGTTGATTTGATACATTATATTGACAATATGATTAGACATATTTATACATTGTAATATAGTGTTAGCTAATATCTCTATCAGGTCACATAGGTCTTTTTTTTTTCTTTCTTTTTTTTTTAGGGCCACACCCATGCATGTGGAAGTTCCCAGGCTAGGGGTAGAATTGGAGCTACAGCTGCCGGCCTACGCCAGAGCCACAGCCACGGCAGATTTGAGCCGTGTCTGCGACCTACACCACAGCTCATGGCAACGCCGGATCCTTAACCCACTGAGTGAAGCCAGGGATCGAACCTGAATCCTCATGGTTCCTAGTCGGGTGCGTTAACCACTGAGCCACAAAGGGAACTCCCACACAGGTCTTGTTTGTGGTGAGAACATCTGAGATCTAGATCTAGGCTCTTAGCAACTTTGAATTATATAATACAATTTTGCTTAGTTTTTTTTTTTTGGATGCCTCACTGCATGTGGAGTTCCCAGGCCAGGGATCAAATCTGAGCCACAGCTGCGACCTATGCGACAGGGGATCCAACATGCATCCTGGCACAGCAGAGACAACGAGGATCCTATTGTGCCACAGAAGGAATTCCTATAATACAGTTTTGACAATAATCACAATTTCTACGTGTGAGTTTACACCCATTGACCATCTCTCCAATTCCTCCACCCACAGCCCTTCATTATCACTATTCTACTCTGTTTTTGAGTTCAGTGTTACTCTACACATAAGTGATATAGTACTTGTCTTTCTCCGACTTATATCACTTAGCACAGTTCCCTCAGGTTCTTTCACAAAGAACAGTATTTCCTTCTTTCTCATGTCCGAATAACATTTCATTGTTTGTACATGCCACATCTTCTTTATCCACATACATATCCTCTGACAGACTCTAATGTTGTTTTCATATCTTGGCTATTGTGAATAATGATACAATAAACATGGGAGTACAGATACATTTTCAATATCCTATTTGCGTTTCCTTTAGATACATACCCAGAGTGGAATTGCTGGATCATATGACAGTTCTTTTTTTTTTTTTTTGTCTTTTCTAAGGCCACACCCACGGCATATAGAACTTCCCAGGCTAGGGGTCTAATTGGAGCTCCAGCTGCCAGCCTACACCACAGCCACACCACCACCAGATCCGAGCCGCGTCTGTGATCTACCTACACCACAGCTCACAGCAACACCCGATTCTCAACCCACTGAGCGAGGCCAGGGATCGAACCCACAACCTCATGGTTCCTAGTCGGATTCGTTAACCACTGAGCCACGACGGAAACTCCCCAGTTCTATTTTGTTGTTGTTGTTGTTGTTGTTGTTGCTATTTCTTGGGCCGCTCCGCAGCATATGGAGGTTCCCAGGCTAGGGGTGGAATCGGAGCTGTAGCCACCGGCCTACGCCAGAGCCACAGCAACTTGGGATCCGAGCCGCGTCTGCAACCTACACCACAGCTCACGGCAATGCCGGATCGTCAACCCACTGAGCAAGGCCAGGGACCGAACCCGCAACCTCATGGTTCCTAGTCGGATTCGTTAACCACTGCGCCACGACGGAACTCGCCCAGTTCTATTTTTTGAAGAACGTTCACACTGTTTGCCATAGTGGCTGTACCAATTTACATTCCCACCAACAGTGCACAAAGTTTTCCTTTTCTCCACATCCTTGCCAACCCTTGTTATTTCTTTTCTCTTTGATGATAGCCATTCTAAAAGGTGTGAAGTGGTAGCTCATTGCAGTTTTGTTTTGTGTTTCCTTGATGATTAGTGATGTTGAGCATCTTGTCTTTGTTGGTTATTTGTTTATCTCGTTCAGGAAAATGTCTATTCAGTTACTCTGCCCATTTAAATGGGATTTCTGTTGTTGCTATTGAGTTCCTCATCTATTTTGAGTATTAGCCACGTATCTGATATATGGTCTACAAATATTTTCTCCCATTCCTTAAGTTGCCTTTTCCTTTTGTTGATTGATTGACTGGCATTCTTCAACTGAAAAAACTTTACTCTGTCCTACATTACTCTCTTTTTTCTATCCCGCACCCCCAACACCCTGGATTCACAGACTTGGGAAATTCAGTGTGCTCAAAACATTACAGTCACCATTCTTTTTGATGCTCAAATAGTCCCTTATGTATCTGATGAATACTCTTCGAACTGTTCCTGTGTTCTTTCCATCTGGCTTCAGGAGTGGTTGAGAGCATCCTTGCTGTCTGACACAAGATAAGTGTTCTCCTGTTTTTGTACTGAATCATGAGGGCAGGAACAAAGTCTGCTACATGACACTTACGGGAAAGGAACTGACACCTAAATAATGTTCTACACAATAAATGTATGTGAACAAGCTAAGTGAGTTTGGCCATTACTCTAGAAAGGGCAATGTTATATTGAAGTCCCTATGATTCTTACATGAGGATGATTCAGAGTAGGTGTAAATCAGTGTTTTGCAATGACTTTAGGTTAATTAATTTAACTCTGAGGTCTGATCCTTAATCAGATAAAAGAAATGCTTGTTGCTAATTTGCAAGGACATACTAGAGATAGTAACATGAGATATTTGGTTTCAGTCTTGAATGTGTATGGTTTTTAGGATCCATGTAACAACACATACATAGCTACTTAAAATATCTCAATGCTTAGGGTAAATGAAATATGTCTTGAATTTGCAAATTAATTTTAACTATTTAAAAGAATTAGTATTGGAGTTCCCGTCATGGCTCAGTGGTTAGCAAATCCAACTAGGAACCATGAGGTTGCAGGTTTGATCCCTGGCCTTGCTCTGTGGGTTAAGGATCCAGCATTGCCATGAGCTGTGGTGTAGGTCGCAGATGCGGCTCGAATCTGGCGTGGCTGTGGCTGTGGTGTAGGCTGGCGGCTACAGCTCCCATTAGACCCCTAGCCTGGGAACCTCCATATGCCGAGGGAGCGGCCCTAGAAAAGGCAAAAAGACAAAATAAATAAATACAATAAAATAAAACAAAATAATTAAGATTTCAATGCTTCTCAGAGTAACCTGAACATAAAAATTAATTTGCAAAGACAGTGATATTTTACTTATTAAATGATTATTATGAGCCAAGCACTATATTAGATGTTTAACATATATGAGATCACTTATTGCTTTCAAAACCCCTGTGAGTGAGGTAGATGGTTTTATTATTCCAGTCTTACTGATGACTAAACTGAGGCAGAGCAAGGATTAGTATTTCACCCCAGGTCACACTGCTAAGCAGTGGCAAGCAACCCAGGCTCTTCACCACCACAGTATTACACATTTCTAAATTTGTACTAGTAAATATAATGTACTAAAGAGCTGGCTCTATGATTAACTTATTATTTAGTTTCATAATATTTTCAGGAAGAGAACAGCAGCAGTGGGACACTGTGGCAAGAGCCAGGTATTTTGAATGTCAAGACCTGCATATGGGTTCCAACTAAAACTCAGGTGTGACCTTTGGCAAAACTGTTCTGAGCTTCAGTTTCTTCAACTACAAAATTAGTCTAATAACAACATCGCTCCCTAGCTCATAGGCATGAATATTGGAGAGTATAATGAAGGTGTTTCGTAAACTGGAATAGACATATAATCTGAACAGTATAAAAAACAATCTTAACTTAAAAATTTATGAGTTCACATCCTGTTTTAATACTCTTGCTCCTAAAACTGTTTCTCTTATAGTTTCCAAATGACTGAATTTTTCAAAACTGGCAGTTTTCTTTTCTTTCCTGTAATTATTTGTCTTTCTATCCCGGACTTATTAACATTTCTCTATTATTATGCAAATAAAGTGTCTTTTACATGCTTCTCCCAAGGGCAAGTTTTAACTTCTTGTCTTGTTTCAGGTTTATCTGCAATATACAGGCGACATAATCTGTTGCTCTGGTGCCTCAGGCATTTGTGTTTTGCATATTTCACACAAGAAAATGGAGAAAAAAAGAGAAGTCAGCCAGATGGGATTCTCTTTCCAGGCAGAGAAGAACTAGAAAAATTTGCATGACCATGATCTCTTCTGTAGATGAAAGATGTTTGTTCTTAGGACTGGACATTGGTCACAGGGTGACAACCCATTCCCAAATTCCTGAGGCAGTGGGGTTTCCAATCTGAGGTTCTTGAATAGTTTCCAAGGTGCAATTATTTCCAAATTTAATCAACCTCCAGAAAATAGCTAATTAAAAATATCATAAAACATCAAACCTTCTCTCCAAAATTAAACACACTTTTAAACACTTTTTTTTTTTTTTTAAACTGGCTGTTTAGGCAAGTCTTGCAAAAGCCCAGCCACCTGTTTGGGGGGGGTAGTTGTTGGGGGGGGAAGGTGAGGAGGTGCTAGCATTCCTAGGAGATGACTTTTCTTGGCAGCCACCTCCACCCAGTCCTTCCTGGAATCTGTCGTTGTCAGCTTCTGCTAAGATGTGACTCTGTATTTGGTGGGTGAAGATAGGCAAGGTTTTACCTCTCTTCAAATCCTTTTTCCATATTTCGTTTATAATTTTTAAATGACGCAATTACAGTAAAGCTCCTAAATGAGTGTATGGCACAGGGAAGGGGTTCAACAAATGAGATCCTCCTTCCCCCCTCTCTTTCTCAACTGCCGGGCAACCCTGGCTGCCCCATTTCCCCAGGCTCAGACTTACTACCCAGGAAGTTGGGTGTGGTTCCCAGAAGGTTTGCTTGGGATTTACATTTTAGTTTGCATTGATGACTTAATCCATCCTTTGGGCTTTTTTTTAGTAGAAAACAAAAGCAGAGTCTCTTTCTGGCTAAATTTCTTTCCCTTAAAATTAAAACCCCCATTAAATAGAATGCTACAGAGTAAAACGCAGTGTATTTTTCTAAAATCTGAAAATTCTCAAGAATTCTTGGACCATAAGGGAGATGCTTGGGAAAGCAATATAATAGTAATACCATGGGAAACATGCTCCAAGACTCCCAAGGGATGTGTGAAACTGCCCTATTACCGAAACTTATAGAGACTATGTTTCTTCCTGTACATACGTACATACCTGTGTTCAAGTTTAATTTATAAATTAGGCACGGCAAGAGAGTAACAACAACCATAATAAAAGACCAATTATAATAATATACTGTAATAAAAGTTATGTGAATGTGGCCTCTCACTCAAATATTGCACAAATGTAATAATTCCGTCTTAACTAAGCATTTAGCACCTCTCCCCCAACCTCTGATGACCACTATTCTACCCTCTGTCTCTATTAATTTGTCTATTCTAGGCACCTCATATATTTTATTTTTTATTTTGGCTGCATGTGCGGCAGCTTGATGTGGGATCTCAGTTCTCAGACCAGGGACTGACCCTGGGCCATAGCGGTGAGAGTGTCAGTCCTAACCACCAGACCACCAGGGAACTCCTTCTAGGTACCTCATTTAAGTGGGTAACAGTCTATAACTTTTAAAATACCTCAAACAATATAATTATACCTTTAAATAAAAACCCACATATGTGCACACCTGAAATCTTGGAAACAGAATTTTATAAGGTTTTAAAATCTTACAAGGGAAGCATTTGAATAGATTTTAAACACATTTGTTAAAAATAAGAATTTGACAATGTCCCATTAACTGTATAAGAATAACTGATGGGCTTTAGGGAAAATGAAAAACTTTCCTAACCAAATTTCAACAGAACATTTAGATAATTTTAGGATTGAAAAATAAGTATTATGATTTAGTAAATTTAGCCAATAATGTATTTCTACATATTGTTTTTAAGTATTTTTTTTTAGCTTTGACAGAATTTAAAAGAATATATTGAAAAAAACTGAACATAGAACCAGACTTTTGACCGCTTCATTGGAAAGTGTGAAATCAGAAATTACAATTGTGACCTATTCAATTATATTGCTCTTATTATATTATCACTAAAATATTTTTTGTAAAAGCAAAATTTTTTGTACCAATAATAACTAAAATAAACATTTCCTGTAGCATACGATTTAGCTTGGTGTTTATATATGTATTTTTAAAAATTGGTAAATATAGATATATATATTAGCAGTATATGGTAAAAATTTTTAAACCCAGTATACCCAAAGTATTATTTTAACACATAATGATAAAAAATTATTGATGAGATATTTTATTTTATATATATCTTTTGTCTTTTTAAAAAAAATTTAGGGCCTCCCCTGTGGCATATGGAGGTTCCCAGCCTAGGGGTTGAATCAGAGCTGTAGCCACTCGCATTTGCCACAGCCACATCAATGAGGGATCCGAGCCAAGTCTGTGACTGGCACCACAGCTCATGGCAACACTGGATCCTTAACCCACTGAGCAAGGCCAGGGATTGAACCTGCGTCCTCATGGACACTAGTCAGATTCGTTAACCACTGAGCCACAATGGGAACTCCTATTAATGAGATATCTTAAATTCTCTTTTTTTTATATGATCTTTGAAATCAAGTGCACATTTTACACTCAAACAGCTTTCAATTAGAAACAGCCACATCTCAAGGACTCACATTGTGGCTCTTCTATTGGACAGCACTAGAGAGCTTCAGTTAGCATTCAACTTCATTATTCTCAATGTCATTCCTAACTCTGGCTGTTCATTCTGGACTAGGCAAGTGTAATACATTTTTCCAGCAATCTTTCAAAACAAACTGCAAAAATTAGGAAGAAACAATCTATTGAGAATAGGGTATGCCTCATTCTGTGTGAGTTTATGGGAAAGAATGTAGTGTTTTCTGACTTTTTCACCTAGAATTTCTTCTCTACTTTTTCTTTTTTTGGCTACCCTGCAGCATTTGGAGTTCCTGGGCCAGGATCAGATTGGAGCCACTGTAGTCATGACCTACACTGCTGCTGCAGCAGCGAGACACCAGATCATTTAACCCACTGGGCCAGGCCTGGCACTGCAGAGATGCCACTGATTGCATGGCACCACAGCAGGAACTCTTCTTCTCTCCTTCTTTACCTGGTAGAATCTACAGTTGGAAAATCTCAATGTACTCCTATCTCTGTAGTAACTTCTATCTCAGAGTCTCCAAAGGAGGATTTTTAGCTAATAAAGTTTTTAACCAGCATTGTGGTATTTTAGCCACCATTTCTATTCAATGTGTCTGGATTTAATCAGGTGAATGGCAGGTACTTGTTTTAACAATTCATCACCTGAACTGCATTGTGCCTGCTAAGGTGATATATAGCATTTAATCAAGGCAGATAGAATCTAATATACTCTTATTCTCATGCTTAAGGAGAATGTAGTATATAATATCTAAGAAAGGCAATTATTAAATTAATTTCTATAAACATGACTCAGGCAAATAAAGGCCTCAGGTAAGAACTCGCCTTGAAATTAGCCAAAAGAGGTATAGACGGAGAAGCTGAGGCAAATTAGCTTGGTTGATGCAGCAAATGCAGGCTGCAGGTGAGTCACCCCTATTTGTTTATTAAGCCTGAAAGGGCAGTGGAAGATTTTGGCTTCGGTTTTACTTTTGTCTGAGATTATTTTTAAGCAACAAGTATAGAAAACTGGTCATTATGTGGTCAGTCGTGCGCTGTAGAGCTCTTAGAGAATATCACGGTCAACTGGACTATCTCCCACATTTCGTAGATGAAGAAACCGAGGCCTGAGATGTGTGGGTTGGGGCTGATTCCTAGGTGTTTTGACACCCCCCCCCTCCCCCCCGCCCTGTGCGCCTCCCACTAAAGTTGTCAAAGGACAGGAATGAGCAACCTTCAAAGGAGAACATACAAGTGGCACTAACATGTATCAAAAACTCATAATTAAAGGAACACAAACTAAAAACATAAGATATCATTTTTCATTTAACAGACTGGCAAAGGTACAAACTTAGAACAAGCATTTTGAAGCTTTTGGGAGATAGACACTTAAGCCCTCAATGCCTGATGTCTGAAATTTCACAAATAGAGATCTATTCCTTTGGCTTACAGGTTTGTCTTGTTAAACATGAGAGAAATAAAATGCTACATTTTGCTAATCATTTACACCCAAGAAGAATGACTGCTTTGGCTCCTTTCCTGGGAATGGGGTTTCATTTGGGTAAAGGAGAAAACAAAATGACTCTAGGTCCCCGGTGCCTTAGGAGTGTGAGCGTGATTCTGTGCAAAAGTTCTGGAGACAGAGGCAAATAAATGGCCTTTCTCACAGTTTACTGATGGCTGGCTCTGATAACAATTTGAGCCCCTGGGGAATAGATTCAAGATGTTAGAGTGACTTGAAGAAAAATTGTTGATCTCTTTCTTTCATTCTTTACAGGTGGCATTTTGGTTTGGGATTTATTCGGGAGTCTCCTTTTTTTTTGTCTGTCTTATTACTTTGCAGAGAGGTTGTGTTTCTTAGAGGTGGTCACTGGAAGCTGGAGATGAATGTGAAGTTATCACTTCTAAAGTTCCTTCCTTACCTAAGACCTGCCAAAGGAAGACTCTGACAGGCTCAAGATGATGCTGCTAAATATTGGGTAACTTCTGGCCACATACCCAAGTGGCAAAAATGGGAAGTAAAAGGATTATATCTCAGTTCCTTCAGTTTTATGATCCTTGATTAATGTAGCTTTTTAAAAAAATTGAAGTATAATTAACTTACAATGTTGTGTTAGTTTCTGGTGTAGAGATAAGTGATTCAGATATATATATATATATATATATATATATATATATATATATATATATATATTATACATTCTTTTTCATCTTCTTTTCCATTACGGTTTATCATAGGATATTGAATACAGCTCCCTCTGCTATACAGTAGAATTTTTTGTCTAAGTATTTTATATATGGTTGTTTGTATCTGCTAATCTCAAACTCCTAATTTATCCCTCCCTCTCTCCTTCCCCCTTTGGTAACCACATGCCTGTTCTCCATGTCTTTTTCGTAGATAAGTTCATTTGTGCCATATTTTATTTTTTTGTGTGTGCTGTATTTTAGATTCCACATATAGGTGATATCATATGGTATTTGCCTTTCTCTGACCTACTTCACTTAGTATGATAATCTCTAGGTCTATGATTAATGTTTTTATACAAATTTTGCCTCATTCCAAAATGAGTCTGAAGGGAAGTTCCCATTGTGGCGCAGCAGAAACAAATCTGAGTAGCAACCATGAGGTTGCCAGTTTGATCTCTGGCCTCGATCAGTAGGTTAAGGATCTGGCATGCTGTGAGCTGTGGTATAGGTCACAGACATGGCTCGGATCCAGCCTTACTGTGGCTGTGGTGTAGGCTGGCAGCTGTAGCTCTGATTTGACCCATAGCCTGGGTACCTCCATATGCCACGGGTGCGGCCCTAAAAGAAAAAAAAAATAAAAATAAAAACAATGAGTCTGAGGCAGCATGAAAACTATGAAAACTATTAACTACTAAATTCAACCCAGGATGCTCACTTGCAGAGTAGTTTGCTAAAGGTCTATGGATTTTGAGGTTTTTGTTTAGATTCTTGCATTATGTTATGTCATAGTAAGAAAAACCAACTACATTTATTACCATCCTGAGCCACTTTATATTTGCATGATAACTTATTATTTACACAAGACTTTAAAATCCTGTTTCACTTGACTTTCCCAACAATCTTGCAAGCTAGGGAGGAATGGTCTTATCAATTAGCAGATGAGGAAACTGAGCAAGCTCTAATTTCTTTTTCTTTTTTGCTCTTTAGGGCTGCACCCATGGCATATGGACGTTCCCAGGCTAGGGGTTGAATTGGAGATGCAGGTGCCAGCCTACACCACATCCACAACCACAGCAACTTGGGATCTAAGCTGAGTCTGTGACCTACATCACAGCTCATGGCAACGCTGGATCCTTAACCCAGTGAGCGAGGCCAGGGATCAAGCCCCCATCCTCATGGATACTAGTGGGATTCATTTCTGCTGCTCCACAACAGGAACTGCCATGACTTCTAAACTCAATGTTGCTCAAGTGGCAGATAGAACTAAGGTTTAACCCGACTCGTTCCTTCCACTCTCTCACACTGTCTCTCAATAAAAGCAAAGAAAAAAATTATTCTTCACTCCAATTAGGGTGATGAATCCCCACCAACATTGTTGCTTGAAATTAACCCTCTTTATTTTCCAGCTCTTACTATCTCAGGCAAGTCCCTGAATAGCTTTCTCTTGTTATCTTCCACTCTGGTCAAGTCTTCAAGGAACCACTCGCCCCTTTGGCACCAGGGCCCCCTTGCCAATCTCACCACTCCACAGGCATCACCTGGTCTGTACTGTAACTATAGTAGCAGAGCAAGCTGGCTGCCCATCAAAATCTAAGAACCCTCTTACCACAGAGCCTCCCTTGCTCCTAGGTGTGCTGATGAAGCTCCAACCAATGGAGGGAGAGTAAGGACCATGTGAGGAAGTTCTGTCTTCCTTACTTATGAGGAAATTCCTGGCTGTGGACTTTCTTTCCTCATCCTTCCTTTTGGCTTGATTGGCGACGACTAGACTGACTTTGGCAGCTACCATATAAAAGGTGGCAGAGCCCCCCGCCCCCATCATCATGGGTCCTTGAGTGTCTGTGTGGAGCAGAAATTTGAATGAAATTTGAACCACTGGATTTTGAAGTCTCCTTATGACAGATGTTAGATTTTTACTCCAATATGGTCCCTTTGGCTGTTATCCCTTGACTGTTCTTTCCTTAGCTGCTCCATCACATCTATATGAAAGCTCTTTAATTTCTGTACATCAATACCACACTATAATTTTTAATGAGACATTACAGAAAATTGGGGGACAAAGGAAGGAAATCACTCTGAGGCAGCAGCTTTAACAGTTAAGTCTTCAGTGCCCACCCCAGCCCCACTTTGCTTTGCTTTATTGCCGGCCTGCTGTACGCTATGGCTCCACCCTATACTGAAAGCACTTTGGGCCTTTAGCTGATATAAGGATGGTCAATAGTGGAATATCAATTCCCCTTACGGGAAATCCTCTCCCCTCCACCCCCTGCCCTGCAACAGAGGGCAAAAAACCAATGGCAAATAGTGTGATGTCAGTGGATTTCTCAATGTCTGAGTTATTTAGTCATAAGTTACACCACATATGAGGCACCAAGAGCCCATGTTAGCCTAAACCAAGTTCAATCTAATTCTTTTTTGGTCTCTCTCCAATAAGAGTTCAAAACATTCTGAGATCCAATTTCACATCCAGTTACCTTGTTACACTTTTTTTTTTTTGTCTTTTCTATGCCGCACCCACAGCATATGGAAATTCCCAAGCTAGGGGTCGAATTGGAGCTCACGGCAACACCAGATCCTTAACCCGCTGAGTGAGGCCAGGGATCGAACCCTGGTTCGATCTCATGGTTCCTAGTCAGATTCGTTAACCACTGAGCCATGACGGGAACTCCATGTTACACTTTTTTTTTTTTTAATTTTCCTTTTTCTGAATTCCGAAAATATTTCCATTTTGTGGATAATATAATACAACCAGAATGACTTGGAGGTAATTCTGCATAAATCTTGTGTCCTATTTTTTGGGAATCATCACACTTCTTTTGGCTCAAGCCCATTTCAAGAAATCCCTCCATTTCTCTACTCCTTGTAAGCACTCTGCACTTAAGGTTCAAATGGATAATAAATATTCAATACCATGTTAATGTGGGTTTTAAAAAATTGAAATGTAATTCCATCAGAAATGAGTAATGATATTAATTTCTTTTCTAGATGGAGAAATCACCTCAGGAGACAACCCCCAGGGCTGTTCCACTGCTCTCTGCTAACACTGGACCCATTGACACAATCTGCCAAAGAGAAAGAATTCAGGTGTGCCGAGGATAGGCTGATCCTAGAAAGACAAGAAAGGGCCCAACCACAGGTCAGACCCTTTTCCTGTTACTGCTCTTCAGAAAGAGTGGGTGAGCCCGATGGAAGAAAAGATGGAGGCTCACTCCTCACTGTCCCAAAAGACTGCAGATGCTACCTTATGAGTCAAGAAAGGAACACAGGGAGAGGAAGAAAATGATTTATCAAATATTAGATATTTTCCCCCTTTTTGATATGGCATTGCACTTTCTAAGCAGAGAAATTGAGAGACTTGAGGTTTCTGAGTAGTGTTAAAGAAACCTGCAATGACAAAGAGAACCAGAGGGGAAGCCAGAGCAGATGAGAGATGCCAACAGGTCTATGAAGGATGGCAAATGGATGAGGAAAGGCTAAATAATGAAATATGAAAGGATTTACAGTGTGGCGAATGGACAAAGGGATGCAGCTCTGGAGAAAGCTGATATGCCTTGAAGAACCCAGGAGAGATGGCTTGGCTATGCCAGGTATAGAGAGGAAAGTCAGAGAGGGAGCTGAGGAGACAGGTATTAACGCCCAGCTGCACATAGTCCAGCCAGTGCCCGCCCCCTGGCCCCACCGCCCACCTGGCAACACCTGGCAACACCAGGCAACAAGTGTTTATTTCCCTTACCCAACCCTGACACAAAGTAGGGGGGTCCCTCTAACAAAATGGCTTTATAATCATAGAATAAAGACCTGCGTGTTGGCATTTAGGCAAGCCAGCCCCATCCTCAGCTGTTCGCCTTCAAGGGAAGCTGTCAATCAACAAGCTTTGCCCACATATGCAGATTTACGAGAAAAACATTCCTGAAACAGAAGAGACCACGATAGAAACAAATGGCCTGAGAGGAAAGCAAAACAGATGGAAAATAGACCAGAAAGGTTATGAGACACAGAGGCTCAATCTAAGTGACCCAACATCTGACTCATACATGTTATGAAACGAGAGAACAGAAAAAACAGGAAAGAAAAATTTTAAAGAAATAATATAAGCTTTTTCCAGCACTAAAAGACATGACAGAATGAGAAAGGAAGGAAGGAGGGGAGGAAACAGGCCCATACCTGAATTTGGCCTTGTAAAAATTCTGAAGACTGAAGATAAAGAGAGGACTGCTAAAAACTTTGAGTGGAGAAAACGGACTCACAAACTAAAGCAAAAACAGGTAATCTATAAAGCAATAAGAATCAAGTTGACCCAGAATTTCTTGTCAGCATGCTTGGAGGCTAGAATACTATGAAACAATGCCTTTAAAATTATGAGGGAAAGTATTTCAAATATGGAATTCTGTATACACCTAGGCTATTATTTGAATGAAAGACTTTTTTGGGTGGGCATGCAACACTTAGGGAAAAAATCTAATCTTACTGTTCTACTCAGATGCACAGTGAACAGTACTGTACGCTCCTCCATGGAACTGCTGCCAAGATCAGCCCACCTTTCACGTCCACGCTGTCTGTGCAGGTGCAGTGGATTAACATGGCCACAAATGTTCCCTCCCTCTGCTCCTCTTTTCCTTCCCCTCCTGTTTCATGTAGAAAACATTTACTGCAGGTGGCCAGCAGAGTCAGGGCTGAGGATGCAGCAGAAGAGGATTCAAAGGGCTCCTCATCTCATTCAAAGTCCTAGTGCGAGTTCTCACAGTGGTTACCAAGGCCTGCCCTGTCTGTTGTTTTTGAACTTTTAGAATTAGTCTGTAGAGAAGCATTGAAAGCAAGTGTAATTGTTGGACACTGTAAACCTTGAGGCCGCAAATCGTAGCAGACAAAAGTTAGGTAGAGAGAGGGGAGATGATAGCCCGATTTTGTCTCCCACCTTTCGAATTGAATGTAGTTGATTGATTTTTACAACTCTATTATTACTGTGCTGTTCGGCAGAAATTGACACAACACTGTAAATCAATTATATGCTAATTTAAAAAAATTAAATTTTAAAAATGTGGTACGCATGAACCCATCTGTAAGAATAGAAACAGACTCACAGACATGGAGAACAGACTTGTGGTTGCCAAGGGAGGTGGGGATGGAGTAGGATAAACTGGGAGTTTGGGGTTGGTAGATGCAAACTATTACATTTACAATGGATAAGCAATGAGGTCCTACCGTACAGCACAGGGCACTACATCAATTTCTTATGATAGAATGTGATGGAACATAACATGAGAGAAAGAATATATATATATATATATATATGAGACTGGGTCACTTTGCTGTACAGCAGAAATGGACCCAACATTGTAAATCAACTGTAGTTTATTTATTTTTGTTTTTTTTAGGGCCACATGTGTGGCCTTTGGACGTTCCCAGGCTAGGAACACAGCCACAGCAACACAGGACCTGAGCCGCATCTGTGACCTACACCACAGTTCACAGCAACCCTGGATCCTTAACCCACTGAGCGAGGTCAGGAATCAAACTCTCATCCTCATGGATACTAGTCAGATGTGTTTCCTCTGAGCCGCGATAGGAACGCCTCAACTATACTTTAATAAAAACATTTTTTAAATAAAAATTTAAAAAGGATATAAAAGGTATAAAGGTATCCAGCAGAGGAACTAAAATCATGCTGTATCTGTTTGGAAGAGAAGGAGATGGAAATGAAGACTAAAAGTGATCAAAATCTTCAATCCACAAACAAAATCAAAATAATAACAAACATTTCGTTCGGTATCAATGCTTTAATATTTAATAATATTTAATATTTAATAATGCCAGATGGTACCAACTTTTATTACTACTTTGTCAAGCACACTTGACAAAGGCATGACCACCATTGAGGGCTGTGGTAAAGCATCGTGGTGTCTTTCTCCAAAGGTGGCCTCCCACACAGCAGGCCTCCTGCTACTCATGCTTCTGAGTGTTTTCCCTGCCACAGGGAACCTGGGCTGGCCCTGGGACTCACTTGAAACAGAGAAAAGTGGCACAAACGACAGGCTGCCTGTTCTGGGCCTAGGCTTTAGGAAAGCCTGGTAGCTTCTATTTTGCAGTATTTTGGAGCTCTGAGGAAACATGTTTTCGAAGATCTGCTGCCCTGCTGGAGGCATTTTGTGGAGAGATCCCCAGGAGAGAGAAGAGGCCCCCCTGGGCTCAGCCTAGCCAGACGTGTGAGTGGAGCCGCCTTGGATGTTCCAGCCCCACTGCTATCAGACTGCAGCAGCATGAGACACCCCCAGGGAGAGCAGCAGAAAGCACCATCCGGCTGGGCTCCAGCTCACCCACAGGATTGGGAGAGATAATAAGATGGCTGTTGTTTTCAGCCACCAAATTTGTGGTGGTTTGTTAGACAAAGAAAGATAACTGAAGCAGGCACGTTTAATCTCCTTCTGTCAGGTCACCCACTTCCCGCACAAGTTCCAGAATATCAATCCCAAAATTCCAAGAACCAAAGAGAGGGAGGGGCTGAGGAGGAGTGATAGAAGGATGGACAGGAGAGAGAAGACAGCAAGATGTATGGTTGCTGCATGGGGTGAGATGGGAGCAAAAAGAACCTCCCAGTAGGGGAAGTCAGAGGGCCTTTACATTCGTGAACACCAAAATTAAAATACGATGAATTTTTTTGGTACCACTGCTATAAATACCCTGCCTCTGCCTTCTCATTTTCTTCCCATACTTACTAAAAACTACTACACACGAGTTGCTTCCTTTATTTATTTATTTGCTTATTTATTCTTTTTATGCCTGCACCTGCGGCATATGGAAGGTCCTGGTCTAGGGGTCGAATCAGAACTGCAGCTGCCAGCCTAAGTCACAGCCACAGCAATGCCAGATCTGAGCTGCGTCTGTGATCTACACCACAGCTTACGGCAACGCTGGATCCTTAACCCACTGAGTGAAGCCAGGGATCGAACCCACATCCTCACAGACACTATGTCAGGTCTTAACCCACTGAGCCACAAGGGGAACTCTGCAAGTTGCTTTACATGAGTCAAATTTTTATAAAAATTAAGGAGCTGAATTTATGTCTAGAAAAAAATTCAGAATTCCTAGGAGAAGACTTATTCACCCTCTTCCCTGTGATTTGCTCAGCCCAGAGATCTGCCTTAAGCATCAGACTGTGAGCAGACGGGAAGGGCACTAGATTCTACAGGCACTGCAAGTTTCCCGCAGGCGATTTGTTTCTGCATCCTCAGCAATGAGAAGGGCGTATCTCCCTGAGACTGGCTCCTTTAGCTTGGATCCTTGAATGAGAAGTCACAGGAGCCTGTTCTCAATCCACTGCCTGGAGCAGAGCAGCCGCAGCCAAACTGCAGCCACGGACTGGTAAGAGGAGCAGGAAATAAATATTCGTTATAAACTACTAAAATTTTGAGGTTGTTACATGGCATAATCTAGTGAAAGCCAACTAATATGAAGACCAAGCTCCAAAAGCTCCAGAGGGGAAGAAAGAAATCTGGTAACTTAGAAAGGGTCTAAATCAGACAGTTGCAAACTTAAGACCAGCAAGGTAATGGAGCCGTTTCTTCAAAGTTGTGAGAGAAAATTACACTGACTCTAACCTATAGCTGATAAAACCTATGAAGATGTACGCATATATGCAAGGACTTGAAAGCTTACCATCCATGTGTGCCTCGCGAAACAAAGCAAACCATATGATTATGCATATATATGTACATATGTATACATATATATTCCATTATATTTTATCCTACCAAAGTAAAAAGAAATAAAACCTCTTTCCTGTTAGTGAGGATAAAGGGAAATAAAATATGTAAGTTCATTTCTGGAGAGTTTAGCAAAAAATGTTAAAAAATGGTGCTCCCACTGTGGCGCAAAGGGGTTGGCGACCTCTTGGGAGCACTGGGACGCCAGTTCAATCCCCGGCCCAGCCAGCACAGGGGGTTAGGGACCTTGTGTTGCCACAGCTTCAGTCTAGGTAGAGGCTGCAGCTCAGATCTGATCCTTGGCCCTGGAGCTCTATATGCCACGGGGCAACCAAAAATGGAAAAACATATATATATAATATATATATATAATATATATATATTATATATATATTATATATATAACATATATATTATATATTAAAAAACATATATAATATATATTATATATATTATATATATATAACATATATATTATATATAAAAACATATATTATATATATATAATATACACACACCCATATATATATTAAAACATGTCCTCACCTTTTTGTTTTGTTTTGTTTTTTCTAGGGCCGCACCCACGACATATGGAACTTTCCAGGCTAGGGGTCTAATCAGAGCTGTAGCTGCGGGCCTACGCCACCGCCACAGCAATGTGGGATCTGAGCCTCGACTGCAACCTAAACCATAGCTCACGGCAACACCGGATGCCAAATCTTTAACCCACTGCGTGAGGCCAGGGATTGAACCCGCAACCTCATGGTTCCTAATCGGATTTGTTAACCACTGAGCCACGTCAGGAATGCTCTGTTCTCACCTTTTGATTCAGCAATTTCATTTGCAGTAATTCATTTGAAGGAAATTAGCATAATGTAGGCAAAAATTTAGCTACTAAGTTATAGCATGGAGTGTTCTACATAATAGTAATAACTGGAAACAGCCTAATGTACATACTAAGCAGGTATTAAGTATAATGTTGTAATTTAAAAAATGATCCCTTTAAAGTAAATAATTCATGAGTGTATTAACAAATTTTTTATAAAAATATAAAAGGGTATACAGTAAAAAATAAACCTTTTTCCATCCTTATCTTCCAGCCACTGATTTTCCTCCTTGAAGGCAGCTGATACAAGTTTCCCTTTAAATCAATCCAGGGACAGTCTTCCATATATATAATAAATTATATATAGTAGTATATATATATTATGCATGTAGTATATTATATATAATAATAACTGTATATACTATATATTTTACATATAATAATATTATTATAATAACATAACTATTATATATAAGAACATATAAGCATATACTTTTTCTTTTATGGTAGCTTACTATCCACAGTTATGCCCTTGGCTTTTTACACTTAATTCTCCAATATGAAGAATATGATTGTTCAATATGAGCACATGGAGAGCTACTTCATTCTTTTAAGCAACAACAGAGTATTCCTTTGATGTGTGGTTAATTTTAAAGGAATAAATTAAATTCCTTTAACTTATCTAGTCATTTTGAGAATATCACATTTGTGGAAAGTTTGTAGAACACTTACTAACATGGATAGATGCTTGTGATTTATCAAGGGAAAAAGAGAAAGCAACAGATTACAAAGCGGTTGAGGGCAATAGTAGTCTACACATCTACAAGTACTCTATTCCAAAGGCTGAGGACACATACACACATACTCACATGAAAACTTGGCATTTGCCATTACAAATTCCTGGAATAACTGAACCACTGTGCCCTTTATCCCAGTGAGTTGGCCTTTGTAACCAGGGAAACAGCCCTGGTACATCTAAAGAAATACTGGGGAGATAGACCAGCTAAAGATAACAAACAGGGTTATGGTGTCCCCTGGGTACTTGGTGATCTCTCTCCCTCTCTTTCCCCCGTACCCCAGGTTTTATGACTTTGACAATCAGCAATTACTTCTGGTCCACATCATCTGTAGGGTTTTGAAAGTGGTGACAAATACATGGATGACCAGCAGACAGAGCTTGTTTGTTGAGTCTTCACCCTCATCACATTTCCTGGACAATCACACACAGGTACAGTGTGGGGCATTATTCCTTTGGTCCAGACAGCTTTGCTGAACCCAGTGTCAATGTGCATAGCTGGAGTTCCCACCTCTTTCCAGGAATTCTCCTAATTTCTGGGAGTGCCTGAGGGGCGTTCTTCTTGAAGTCCCTGCCATGATGTACTTGTGAACGGTGATGGTATATTTATTCTCTGGTCACTACCTCACTGATGGCAGAACCACCCTTCTTCTCCCCACCTTTATTTGCTGGAGTCATTTGGCTGGGAACAGGCTTTTCTTTTCCATGCTCACTTGTGATACCAGCCAGCACCACCATAGGAGCATCCAACCCAGCCTTCCCTGTTGCTTGAAGTCAACCCAGGAGTGGACCTTGCCACTACGTCCTTGCTTACTGATAATCGAATTAGAAATATATCTGGGGAGGGAGTTCCCATCGTGGCGCAGTGGTTAATGAATCACCAGGAACCATGAGGTTGTGGGTTCAATCCCTGACCTTGCTCAGTGGGTTGAGGAGCCAGTGTTGCCATGAGCTGTGGTGTAGGTCGAAGATGTGGCTCAGATCTGCATTGCTGTGGCTGTGGTGTAGGCCAGCGGCTACAACTCCGATTAGACCCCTAGCCTGGGAACCTCCACATGCCGTGGGTGCAGCCCTGGAAAAGCCAAAAAGACCAAAAAAAAAAAAAAAAAAAGAAAGAAATATATCTAGGGGAGTCCCCATTGTGGTTCAGCAAGTTAAGAATCTGACTAGTATCCATGAGGATGCAGGTTCAATCCCTCACCTCGCTCAATGGGTTAAAGATCCAGTGTTTGCAAGATGTGGTGTAGGTCACAGATGTGGCTTGGATCCAGCATTGCTGTGGCTGTAGCTGCAGCTCCAATTTGATCCCTAGTCTGGGAACTTCCATATGCTGCAGGTGTAAAAAAAGAAAAAAATAAAGAAATATATCAGAGAAATGGACTAATCAAAAACAGTGACCAGAAGCCTTTCAGTTCTGCAGAAACTAAAAAAACAACCTAACAGGAAAACTAGTTGGGAGTCCCTGGGATCAGTCTTTAGAGATCAGCTGCCCTGCCTCATCTGTGTTTTGCCCTTTGACCTCACTCTGGCTGGACACCGGACCCTTCTCTAAGAAGCAGTAACAGAAAGAGAAGAGACTGGATCCGACCCTGATAGTTTGAAAAGCCTGCCGTAGCTGGAAGGATTTTCAAACTATTTCTGCTCTCCCCAGAGGTGTTCATATTGAAACAAGCAGCCTTTCTTAAAATTAAAAAAAAAACAACAAACTTTTATTTTGGAATAATTCTAGATACAGAAAAGTTGCAAAGATATGCCTGACAGTTCCCCTAATGTTAACACTTACATTACCATGATACATTTGTCAAAGCTCAGAAACCAACATCGGTACATTACCACAAGCGAAATTCCAGGTTTTATTTGGGTTTCACTAGTTTATCCACCAATGTTCTTTTTCTGTTCCAATCTCCAATCTGGGAGCCCACCGTGCATTTTGTCACCATGTCTCCTGGGTCTCCTTTGCTCTGTGACAGTTTCTTAGTCTTTGAATTTTACCACCTTGATAATTCTGAGGAGTACAGAGGTCAGGTATTTTGAAGACTGTCCCTCAGTTTGGGTTTCTCTCTCTTTTTTTTTTTTTTTCTTTCTCAGGATTATACTGGGGTTTTGGGTTGTGGGAAAAAAAGGGAAGGACCCATCTCTTCACATCAGATCTGGGTGGGGGGAAGGGGTAAGTGACCAATCACTGGTGATGTTAACATGGGCAGGCGTTGCCTGCCAGGTCCCTGCAGTCACTGTTTTTTTCCTTTTCATGCTTTATTCTTTGGAACAGAGTCACTAAATCTAACCCACTCTCACAGTAGGGGTGGGGGGGACTGAGCTCCACCTCCTGGAGGGAACAGTATCTACATATATTGTTTAGAATTCTTCTGTAATGAAGATTTGTCCCTCCCTCCCTGTTTGTTTATAAATAGTTTATTTATTTGTCTTTTTGGGGCCACACCCACAGCATATGTGGATTCCCAGACTAAGATTAGGGGTGTAATAGGAGCTACAGCTGCTGGCCTATGCCAAGCCACACCAGAGCCACAGCAACGCCAGATCCAAGCCCCATCTTTGACCTACACCACAGCTCGCAGCAACACAGGATCCTTAACCCACTGAGCAAGGCCAGGGATGGAATCTGCAACCTCATGGTTCCCAGTCAGATTTGTTTCCACTGCATGCCAGGAGAGAAACTCCAGTTTATTTATATACAAGAATCCTTTGGATTCAAAATAATAAATTCTCTTGTTTATGGGGTTGGGTCAGTACTTAGGCTTTTAGCAAAGTTGACCGTTCCCCATGACAGGAAATACAAAAGCTTCTAGGGACTCCTAATGGACGAAAGAACAAAAAATCTTAAAAAAAAAAAAAAAAAAGTTTAATTTCAGCTCTGCCACATATTAGCTATAGAACCTAAGGCAAGTTTCTTAATCTCTCTACCCAGTTTCCCTTTGTAAAATATAGATATGTTAACTACTAAAAATATTATTATAGAGAAGCATGAGATTATTTTAAACATATAGCATAGAGGCTAACAAATAGTTAATGCTTAATAAATATTAGCTGCTATTTATTACATGATTTAATTTTATGAAAGTAAGAAGTAAATATTTACATATGCATATGAATATACACACATACATATCCATAAAGAATCAGTAGTTAAAAATATCTTTAGTGGAGTTCCCGTCGTGGCGCAGTGGTTAACGAATCCGACTGGGAACCATGAGGTTGCGGGTTCGGTCCCTGGCCTTGCTCGGTGGGTTAACGATCCGGCGTTGCCGTGAGCTGTGGTGTAGGTTGCAGACACGGCTCGGATCCTGCGTTGCTGTGGCTCTGGTGTAGGCCGGTGGCTGCGGCTCCGATTAGACCCCTAGCCTGGGAACCTCTATATGCCGCGGGAAAAGCGGCCCTAGAAAAGGCAAAAAGACAAAAAAAAAAATCCTTAGTGAATTTTCTTTTCTTCTCTTCACTTATTTGTACATTCTAAATTTTCTATAATAAACATCATTTTTTTACTAAGAGAAAAAATGATAAAAGTTAGTTTTCAGCTTACTAACACTGCTGAAAGTGTGGAAAATGACCACTTTCTCATGCCACTGCTGGGAAGAAAACTTGCTAAATCTTTTCTGAAGAATGTCTTGGCAATAAGTATCAGAAGCACTAAAATTTTGCAGACCATCTGACTCAGCAATTCCATTTCTAGCTATTTATCCAGATGAAAATTTTGTACAGTATATATGCACAAAGATTTATTCATACAAATGTTCAGTACATCAATTACAAAAGCAAAAACTTTAATAACTGAATCCTATATATGAATTATGGTCTTATGAAGCCAAAAGAACATTTTGTAGAAGACGTTACTGAAATTTTTAAAATGTTTACAATACATTTGACAAAGGGCAGTTACAAAAATTATGGCCACCATAATTTTATTTTTTTTAAAACACACAGCCACACAAAGTTGTTTTAAAAATGTATCTGAAAGGCAACAATTATCATCTCACAGTAGTTGGATCATGAGTGCCTTCTTATTTTCTTAGTTGGGATTATCCATATTTTCCAGATTGCTTACAAGAAACCTAAATTATTTTTGGAAGCAGAAAAAGCCAATGCTATTTTTAATATGCTCATCATAGAGAATTTGGAAAATACGAAATATTATATAGAAGAAAACAAAAATAATCACAATTCTACCACTTAGAACTAACCATTATTAACAATTTGTTGTATTTCTTTCAGTCTTTTATATGAATTTGTGCAAAATCTTTGCCACTACCCCCTCCAACTCAACTGAGGATCATGCCATATGTAATGTTTTCTATTCTGCTTTTGTTTTTATTTAACATTATATCATGAACAACTCCCTAAGTCTTGAGCACTTTTTTTTTTTTTTAAGTCTTGAGCACTTTTTAAAACAAAATTAAGAATCAAACAAGCTAGTGAGGAAGATGTGCAGGAATTGATTTACAAAGATTCATTATGAAGTGGACAAAAAAGAAAGCTGCAAAGCAGTATTATGAGATGGTCAAATAAAATAGTCACCAAGCCTTTAATTTTGGTCATAAGAGGAGGAATTGTGTGGAAATGTTTGGTGATTCAAAATTTTTAAATAACATGTATATCATTATTGTCTCTGTAATCAGAAAAGTAATATAGCTTTTAAAATAAATATTAAAGAAATCATTTAAAATAAATATAACCCCCATTTTAAAGGGCCGTAGAATAGTCTACCACACCATAAACCTCTCCTATTGTGGGACATTTAGATTTGTTTCAACTCTTTCTGTTACTATAAATAATGATAATGCTAAAATGAATGTCTTTGTTTTCAAGTCTTTTTCTGAGCTCATTACATTCTATGATAAATTTGAAGGAGGATTGCTAGATCAGTTTGTGTGTACTAATCTTAAAAGATTTTGCTTGAAATGTATGCTTGCATACGAATGTTTGCTTATATATTAAAAGCAATAGATTTAACTTTCTATTTCTTAATAGAAATCAGTAGGACCCCTTAGTTTATGGCTTTTAATCTACTCAAGAGAATTTCTCTTGGGAAAAAAATGCATTCTCTTTGAGAATATATTCCAGAATCTTATTCAAAAACAATTTTTCAAGCCCAGTAGAAACTTTGAAACCTGTCCTAATACTCCACAATAGAGAACTGGAGGCAGTAGGTCAATGTTCCTGATTCACTAGGCTAATGAGACTCAGGCCAATTCTCTGGTGATATTCTAATTCAGAATTGAGAAGAGAGACTGTAGATAATAAAAATATATAAAAATTGAAAAGTCATCAATCCTTGGTTTTATCCTCTCTCCCATTAAAAAACAAACAAAATGTTGCTCTTTTTAAAAAAGTGAGTTTTATTGAAATATAATTAATATACCATATGTTATTCCTTTAAAATATATGATTTGGGAGTTCCTTAGAGGCTCAGCAGGTTGAGGATCTGGTGTTGTCACTGCTGTGGCTCAGGTTCCACCCCTGGCCCAGGAACTTCTGCATGGTGTGACCAAGACCAAAAAAAAAAAGGCCTTTCAAAAAAAGTATACAGTTTGGAGATGGGATTAAGACGGTGGAGTAGAAGGACTGGCGCTAAGAAGGACTGGCGCTAAGCCTCTCTCATAAAAGCAATAGAATTACAACAAATTGCTGAACAAGCTTCAACCAAATAGACTACAAACTATAAAAAAGATATCCTACTTCAGAAGACAAAGAGGAGGCCATATCAAAATGATGGGAGGGTGACTATGTGATATAAGCAAACCCATACTCATGGGGTGGGCAGCCCACAGACTTGAAAGTAACTATATCACAGAGACTCACCTGACATGCTGAGCGCCATGTCAGGTCCCCATGCCTGGGGATCTGGCACTAGGAGAAGGAGCCCCTGGAGCATTTGGCATTGAAGGCCAATGGGGCTTGCATGCAGGAGCTCCTTGGGACTTGGGGACACAGAGACCCCATTCTTGAAAGAAGTACACAGGCTTTCATGTGCACTGGGTCCCAGGGCAAAGCAGAGTCTCCATAGGAATCTGGGTCAGATCTGATTGCAGTTCTTGGAGGATCTCCTGGGAAAACAGGTGGTGATTGTGGCTCATTGTAGGGGAAGGACATTGGAGGCAAAGGTCTCGGGAATAATCATCAGTGTGTGCTCCTCTAGAGGTGGCCATTTTGGAAAAATCTGGCCCCACCCATCAGGGCTGAGGAACCCCTGGCCAAATAATAATCCAGGTGGGATCACAGCCCTACCCATCAGCAAATAGGCTGCCTAAAGACCCCCCAGGCACACAGCCTCCTCTAATTTCACCCAGAGACAAAGCCCCACCCACCAGAGGGATAAGAATCAGCTTCACCTACCAGTGGGCAGGTACAAGTCCCTCCCATCAGGAAGCCTACAGCAAGCTGCCATACCAACTTCAGCCAAAAGGGGGGCAGACTATAGAAACAAAAGAGGCTATAACTCTAGTGTCTGCAAAAAGGAGACCACACTGAAAATCCATATAAAATGAAAAGGCAGAGAATTATGACTCAGATGAGGGAGAAAGAAAAAAAACAAGAAAAACAGCTAAGTGATCTGGAGGTTATCAACTTCCATGAAAAAGACTTTAGACAGATGATAGTGAAAATGATTCAAGATTTTAGAAATAAACTGGAGGCAAAGATTGATAAGTTACAAGAAGCATTGAGCAAAGAAATACAAGATTTAAAACTTAAGCAAGGAGAGATGCAAAACACGATAACAAATAAAAATTAATTAGAAGCAAACAATAACAGAATATAGGAGGCAGAAGAATGACAAATAAGCAAGGTGGAGGACAGACTAGTGGAAATCAATGACGTGGAACAGAAAAGAGAAAAAAGATTGCAAAGAAATGAAGATAGTCCAAGAGAATTCTGGGACAATGTTAAATGCACAAACATCTATATTATAGGGGTACCAGAAGTTGAAGAGAGAGAGAAAGGACCAGTGAAAATATTTGAAGACATAATAGTCAAAAACTTCCTTAACATGAGAGAGGAATCACTCATTCAAATCCAAGAAGCACAACAAATACCATATAAAATAAATCCAAGGAGGAACACTCTGAGACACGTATTAATCAAACTGACCAAAATTAAAGACGAAGAGAAAATATTGAAAGGAGCTAGGGAAAAGAAACAAATAACATGTAAGGGAACTCCAATAAGGTTATTGGGAGATTTTTCAGCAGAAATTCTGCAGGCCAGAAGGGAGTGGCACGATATACTTAAAGAGATGAAAGGAAAAATCTTCCACCAAGATTACTCTACCCAGCAAGGCTCTCATTCAGATTTGAAGGAGAAATCAAAAGCTTTACAGACTAGCAAAAGGTAAGAGGATTTAGCACCACTAAACCAGCTTTACAAGAAATATTAAAGGAACTTCCCTAGGTGTAAAAGAAAAGGCCGCCACTAGAAACAAAAATATTACAATTGACAAGGCTCACCAGTAAAAGCATACATATAGTAAAGATAGGAAATCATCCACACACAAAGATGCTACTAAAACCAGAAATTGTGAGAAGAGGAGGGTACAAATGCAGGACACTGTAAATGCACTTGCAATTAAGAGACCAACAACTTAAAATAATCTTGTATATAAATATACAGACTCCCACACCAAAACTTCAGGGTAACTGCAAACAAAAACCTACAATAAATACACATACAAATAAGAAAAAAGCAACTCAAATACAACGTTAAATATAGTCATCAAACCACAAGAGAAGAGAAAAAGAAGGAAAGAAAAAAAAAGACCAACAAAAACAAATCCAAAACAGTTAATTAAATGGGAATTAGAACATACATATCAATAATTACCTTAAATATAAATGGACTAAATGCTGCAACCAAAAGACAGACTGGATGAATGGACACAAAAACAAGACCCATATATATGCTGTCCTTAAGAGACCCACTTCAGTTCTAGGGAGACATATAAATTGCAAATGAGAGGATGGAAAAAAAGGAGTTCCTGTTATGGAACAGCAGAAATGAATTTGGCTAGGAACCATGAGGTTGCAGGTTCAATCCCTTACTTCACTCAGTGCGTTAAGGATCCAGCGTTGCTGTGAGCTGGGGTGTAGTTTGCATACGCGGCTCAGATCTGGTGTTGCTGTGGCTGTGGTGTAGGCCAGCAGCTACAGCTCCGATTAGACCCCTAGCCTGGGACCCTCCATATGCCATGGGCATGGCCCTAGAAGACAAGAAAAAAAAAAAAGAGAGAGAGAGAGAGAATGGAGGGAAATATTCCATGCG
Organism: Phacochoerus africanus; assembly: GCF_016906955.1. Classification (NCBI taxonomy): domain Eukaryota; kingdom Metazoa; phylum Chordata; class Mammalia; order Artiodactyla; family Suidae; genus Phacochoerus; species Phacochoerus africanus. The sequence continues at coordinate 105,677,301 of NC_062548.1, read as the reverse complement.
AACGGGAGTCAAAAGAAAGCTGGAGTAGCAATACTCATATCAGACAAAATAGACCTTAAAATAAAGAATATTATAAGAAATAAAGAAGGATATTACAAAATGGTCAAAGGATCAATCCCAGAAGAAGATATAACAATTGTAAATATATAAATGCACCCAACATAGAATCAACTCAATATATAAGGAAATTGCTAACAAACTTAAAAGGAGAAATTGAATAACACAATAACACAGAGCCACAGCAACACGGGATCTGAGCCACATCTGCAACCTACACCACAGCTCATGGCAATGCCGGATCCTTAACCCACTGAGCAAGGCCAGGGATCGAACCCGCAACCTCATGGTTCCTAGTCGGATTCGTTAACCACTGTGCCACGATGGGAACTCCTCAACTTCATTTCTATATGCTATCAATGAAAGATCAGAAAGAGAAATTAGGGAAACAATCCCATTCATTATCACATCAAAAAGAATAAAATACTTGGAAATAAACCTACCCACTTACAGCAATGAACAGATCATCCAGATAGAAAAGCAACAAGGAAACACAGGCCCTAAATGACTTGTTAGACCAGATGGACTTAATAGATATTTATAGAACATTCCATCCAAAAGCAGCAGAATACACATTCTTCTCAAGTTCACATGAAACATTCTCTAGGACTGGTCACATTCTGGGCCACAAATCAAGGCTTGGTAAATTTAAGAAAACTGAAATCATATCAAGCATCTTTTCTGACCACAGTGCTATATGACTAGAAATCAATAAGAAAAAAACTGCAATAAACACAAACAGGTGGAGACTAAACAACATGCTATTAAACAACCAATGGATCACTGAAGAAATCAAAGAGGAAATTTAAAAATACCTAGAAGCAAATGGCAGCAAAGACACAATAATCCAAAACCTATGGGACCAGAGTTCACATTGTAGTGCAGTGGAAATGAATCCAACTAGGAACCATGAGGTTGTGGGTTTGATCCCTGGTCTTGCTCAGTGGGTTAAGGATCTAGCATTGCCATGAGCTGTGGTGGCTGTGGCATGGATCACAGATGCAGCTTGGATCTGGTGTTGCTGTGGCTATGGCATAGGCTGGCAGCTGTTGTTCCAATTCGACCCCTAGACTGGGAATCTCCATATGCCTCAGGTGTGGCCCTAAAAAAGCAAACAAAAATAAAAACAAAACCTATGGGATGCAGCAAAAGCAGTTCTAAGAGGGAAGTTTATAGCAATACAGGCCTACCTCAGGAAACAAGAAAAGGGTCAAATAAACAACATAACTTTATATCTAAAACAAATAGAAAGAGAAGAACAGACAAGACCTAAAGTTAGGAGAAGGAAAGAAATAATAAAATCAGAGCAGAAATAAATGAAATAGAAACAAAGAAAACCATAGAAAAGTTAAATGAAGCCAAAAGCTTGTTCTTTGAAAAGATCAACAAAATTGACAAACCGTTAAGACAGACTCATCAAGAAAAAAGAGGACTCAAATCAATGAGATTAGAGGAGTCCCACTGTGGCTCAGTGCAAACGAATTTGACTAGTATCCACGAGGATGCAGGTTTGATCCCTGGCCTCGCTCAGTGGGTTTAGGATCCAGCCTTGTTGGGGGCTGTGGTGTAGGTTGTAGATGTGGCTTGGATCTGGCATTGCTGTGACTGTGGTATAGGCCAGTGGCTACAGCTCTGATTTGACCCTAGCTTTGGAACCTCCATATGTTGCAGGTGCAGGCCTAAAAAGACAAAAAAAATAATAATAATAATAAATAAATAAATAAATAAAAACTAAAAAAAGTTAGAAATGAAAAAGGAGAAGTTACAATAGACATCACAGAAACACAAAGGATCATAAGAGACTACTACAGGCAACTCTATGCCAATAAAATGGACAACCTAGAAGAAATAGACAAATTCTTAGAAAAGTACAATCTTCAAAGAGTCAACCAAGATGAAATAGAAAAAATGGATGGACCAATCATAAGTACTGAAACTGAAATGGTGATTTAAAATTTTTCAACAAACAAAATTCCAGGACCAGATGGCTTCACAGGTGAATTCTACCAAACATTTAGACAAGAGCTAACACCTATCCTTATGAAACTATTCCAAAAAATTACAGAGGAAGGGACACTCCCAAACTCATTCTATGAGGCCACCATCACCCTGATACCAAAACCAGACAAAGATAACACAAAAAAAGAAAATCACTGGCCAATATCATTGGTGAACAAAGATGCAAAAATCCTCAACAAAATACTAGCAAACCAAATCCACCAATACATTAAAAGGATTGTAGGAGTTCCTGTCATGGCTCAGTGGTTAAAGAATCTGACTAGGAACCATGAGGTTGCAGGTGTGATCCCTGACCTCGCTCAGTGGGTTAAGGATCCAGTGTTGCTGTGAGCTGCGGTGTAGGTCAGAGACATGGCTTGGATCCTGTGTTGCTGTGGCTCTGGTGTAGGCTGACAACTACAGCTCCAATTAGACCCCTAGCCTGGGAACCTCCATATGCCACGGGAGCAGACCATAGAAAAGGCAAAAAGACCAAAAAAAAAAAAAAAAAAGGATTGTGTATCATGATCAAGTGCGCTTTATCCCAGGGATGCAAGGATTCTTCAATATCTGCAAATCAATCAGTGCAATACACCACATTAACAAACTGAAGAATAAAAACCATATGATCCTCTCAATAGACACAGAAAAAGCTTCTGCCAAAATCCAACACCCATTTCTGATAAAAACCCTCCAGAAAGTGGGCACAGAGAGAACCTACCTCAACAAATAAAGGCCATGTATAACAAACCCACAGCTAACACCATTCTCAATGATGAATAGCTGAAAAAAATTCCCGCTGAGATCAGGAACAAGACATGGATGTCCACTCTTGCCACTACTATTCAGCATAGTTTTGGAAGTCCTAGCCTTGGCAATCAGAGAAGAAAAAGAAATAACAAAAATCCAAATTGTAAAGGAAGAAGTAAAACTATCACTGTTTGCATATAACATGATACTACACCTAGAAAATCCTAAAAATGCTATCAGAAAACTGTTAGAGCTCATCAATGAATTTGGCAAAGTTGCAGGATACAAAATTAATACACAGAAATCAACTGCATTTCTTTCTTTCTTTCTTTTTGTTTTCTTTTTTCTTTTTTTTTATCTTTTTGCCTTTTCTAGGGCCACTTCCCATGGCATATGGAGGTTCCCAGGCTAGAGGTCTAATCGGAGCTGAAGCCACAAGCCTACGCCAGAGCCACAGCAACACGGGATCTGAGCCACATCTGCAACCTACACCACAGCTCACGGCAACGCTGGATCCTTAACCCACTGAGCAAGGCCAGGGATCGAACCCGCAACCTCATGGTTCCTAGTCGGATTCGTTAACCACTGTGCCACGATGGGAACTCCTCAACTTCATTTCTATATGCTATCAATGAAAGATCAGAAGGAGAAATTAGGGAAACAATCCCATTCACCATCACATCAAAAAGAATAAAATACTTGGGAATAAACCTACCTAAAGAGACAAAAGACCTGAACTCTGAAAACTGATCTGATGCTGATGAAAGGAATCAAAGATGACACAAACAGATGGAAAGATATATCATGCTCTTGGATCGGAAAAATCAATATTGTCAAAAGGACTATACTACCCAAGGCAATCTACAGATTCAATGCAATCCCTACCAAATTACCAAGGGCATTTTTCACAGAACGAGAACAAAAATATTTTAAAGTTTCTTTGGAAGCACAAAAGACCCAGGACAGCCAAAACCATCCTGAGAAAGAAAAATGGAGCTGGAGGAATCAGGCTCCCTGACTTCAGACTACACTACAAAGCTACAGTCATCAAAACAGCATGGTTCTGGCACAAAGACAGAAATGTAGATCTGTGGAACAGCACAGAAAAGCCCAGAATGAAACCCACGCACCTACAGTCAACTCATCTGTGACAGAGGAGCCAAGAATATGCACTGGAGAAAAGACAGTCCCTTCAACAAGGGGTGCTGGGAAAACTGGACAGCCACGTGTAAAACAATGAAATTAGAACACTTCCTAACACCGCCCCACAAAAATAAACTCAAAATGAATTAAAGGCCTAAATATAAGACCGGATACTGTAAAACTCTTGGAGGAAAACAAAGGCCAAACACTCTCTGACATAAACCACAGCAATACCTTCTCAGAGCCATCTCCTAGAGTCATGACAATAAAAACAAAAATAAGCAAATGGGTCGTAATTAAACTGCAAAGTTTCTGCACAGCAAAGGAAACCCTAAACAAAAAGAAAAGACAAAGCACAGAATGGGAGAAAATCTTTGCAAATGAAGTGACTGACAAGGGATTAATCTCCAAAATGTATAAACACATCCTGCAGCTCAATACCAAAAAACAAACAGCCCCATCAAAAAATGGGCAGAAGGAGTTTCCGTTGTGGCACAGCAGAAATGAATCTGACTAGGAACCATGAGGTTGCCGGTTTGATCCCTGGCCTTGCTCAGTGGGTTAAGGATCAGGTGTTGCCATGAGCTGTGGTGTAGGCTGGAAGCTGTAGCTCTGATTAGCCTCCTAGCCTCAGAACCTCCATATGCCGCAAGTATGGCCCTAAAAAGCACTAAGAAAAAAAAATGGGCAGAAGATCTAAACAGACAATTCTCCAAAGAAGACATACAGATGGCCAAAAAAAAGCCACATGAAAAGATGTTCAACATCACTCATTATTAGAGAAATGCAAATCAAAACTACTATGAGGAGTTCCCATCGTGGTGCAGTGGTTAACGAATCCGACTAGGAACCATGAGGTTGCGGGTTCGGTCCCTGGCCTTGCTCAGTGGGTTAAGGATCCGGCGTTGCTGTGAGCTGTGGTGTAGGTTGCAGACGTGGCTCAGATCCCGCGTTGCTGTGGCTCTGGCGTAGACTGGTGGCTACAGCTCTGATTCAACCCCTAGCCTAGGAGCCTCCATATACAGCAGGAGCGGCCCAAGAAATAGCAAAAAGACAAAACAAACAAACAAACAAACAAAAACAAACAAAAAAAAAACTACTATGAGGTAGTTTTACACCTTATACCAGCCAGAATGGCTATCATGAAAAAGTCTACAAACAATAAATACTGGAGAGGGCGTGGAGAAAGGGAACTCTCTTACACTGTTGGTGGGAATGTAAATTGGTGCAGCCACTGTGGAAAATAGTATGGAGATTCCTCAGAAAACTAAAAATAGAATTACCACTTGATCCAGCAATGCCACTCCTGGGCATCTATCCAGAGAAAACCATGACTCAAAAAGATACACGCACTCCAATGTCCATTGTAGCACTATATACAATAGCCAAGACATGGAAGCAACCTAAATGTCGGACTGGATAAAGAAGATGTAGTACATATACACAATGGAATATTACTCCGCCATTAAAAGGAATGAAATAATGGCATTTGAAGCAACAACATGGATGGACCTAGAAATTATCATGCTAAGTGAAGTCAGACAGTAAGACACCAACATCAAATGCTATTATTTACATATGGAATCTAAAAAAGTACACAATGAACTTTGTAGTACAGAAACTGACTTATACACTGAAATATTTTTGGTTTACAAAAGAGACTGGTTGGGAGGTGGAGGGATGGGCTGGGGACTTGGGATGGAAATGCTATGAAATTGGGTTGTGATGATCATTGTACAACTATAAATGTAATAAAATTCATTCAATATATACAATTCTATGTTTTTTTAAAATATATTAACAGACTGTGCAACCGTCACCACTTTCTAATTTTATTGCTTCTTTTTTTTTTTTTTTTAAAGGGGTATAGGCACTGCATATGGAAGGTCCCATGCTAGGGGTCAATTGGGGCTATAGTTGTCAGCCTAGGCCACAGCCACAGCAATGCGGTATCTGAGCCGAGCCACATTTGTGACCTAAACCACAGCTCACAGCAATGCTAGATCCTTAACCTACTGAGGCCAGGGATCGAACCTGTGTCCTCATGGATACTAATGAGGTTCTTTCCCCTGCGCCACAACAGGAACTCCCAACACTTTCTAATTTTAGAACATTTCATCATTCTCGCTTTGGGAAATTATCCTCCCATGTTATTTTATTATTTTTATACACAGAAACTGCCTTAAAGCCACTATCAAATAAGGCAATGAAGAGACACGAGTGGTTAAATAAAACAGTTTTGACCACCTGCTTAATCTGTGTTTGACATTTCTTTGGGTCCTTTCAGGTTTTCAAGGCCCTGTGATTAGTGTGATCTCACAAAGGACTCAGTTTCAAATTCTACCTCGCATAATGTAACATTCCATACTACTCAACATTTCATGGTAATTTCAGGGCCATCCCTTTGGATAGAGCCAGGCCCTGCATATTTAGAAGAGGAATATGCAGATGCATTTATTTACATGTGTGATGAGACCTACTGTCAAAGAGACCAAACAGCTTGCTATAGTTTGGGGCTGGCTAGTTAGCTAAGGACACAGTATTTTCACATAGTTATTTTAATTAATGATGGCCTTAAAGAAATTACGAGTATCAGGATGTAAGAATTCAGCGAAAATTGAAAATGCCCCCAGACAAAGGACTTAGCTTCAGAACTTTAAATGCCTGCTACCTTTAAATGCAAAAATAAGTGAAAAGTTGGGTGGAAGTTTTCTGAAATTTTTGGAGCCAGCTCCGCCACATTCTGGCTTCATCTCTGAACCTGAGATTTCCTACTTGTAAAATGCGGCTAATAATACCTACTTCCTATAGTGTTTGGGAAAGTATATTAGAAAACTTATATAAAGCATCCAGTACAATACCTGACATCTGATAAGGGCTTACTGTAATTTAATTCCCTTGGACCAGTTAATCCAAGGGAACAGAAATGACGTAATAATACACACGTGGAAATGCATAAACTGGTGAAATTAAGGATGAATTGAAAAAGCCACAATTTACTTCCATAAGGCATCAATGATTTCTATTTCAACACACAATGGTCGATTTATATTTAGAATATTGATTTAAAATGTTTCCTTTTCACAACTCAAGGTTTGAGATTTCTATCATTATTTAATGCTTCTCTCTAGCTCTGATCCCATCAAATTTCCTAAAATAGTCAATTGCATTGGTTATTACTGCTCCCTTATGGGTTTAAAAATTCTGAAAATTAAAAAAAAAACAAAAAACGAACAAAAAACACTTTGTAAATTTATGCCAGATAAGGTAATTGGTGGTTAGCAAGTTGAGATAAAAGTACTGTAAACAATGTTCTGAGATTTTACTTACTGAGAGTGCCAGAAAATCTCCTGAAAGGTTGCTAGATGGAGACTTCTTGGGATCCTGGCCAAGGATTTACTTTAATCTTTGGAAATTGTGCAATTTGAAAAGCGAAGTTTCAATTTCGCTTGTACTTAATAGCTATTTTCTCAGCCATGTGTATTCTTCTTTGTCAATGTTATTGATCAAAGGGCATGTTGTGCACTTTATTGGGCAAGACAGGTATTCTTCCTTTTCAGAGTGGCGTCCAGCTCGTCTATTTATGGTCTGCCATCATCTATGGCAGTAAGGAGTTTAAAGTGCTTACTAAGGCAAAACAAAACCATACAACTGCAGCAACAAAACAAAACCCAAGCCCAGCAATGAACAACATAAACCCTCAAACACCTCATCTATCTTAGGTTTGCTTACAAAATAAAAGCAGGGCTTTTGCAAAGAAACTGTACCCTGCATGGTTTTGCATTTACCACTATGGAGCCAGCTCTCTATGGCAGAGAGAATGGAGAAAGGAAACCTCAGAATAGATCCGGAAGGTGGAAGGACACAGGACGAGTTCCTTCTTGGTGAAGGCGATAGAGCTACAATCCTTAGCTGGGCCATTACTCTGTTCTCACCTCTCCATTCAATGGGTGACAGAACTGAGAAAAGGAAGATCGAGGAGGACACAGGAACAGGACAAAAAATAGATGACAGTTCTTTGTCTATGTCACTCCACAAAAGATCTTAGCCAGAGGCATCCTTCAAAACACTGAGCTTCGGAGTACCCCTTGTGGCTCAGTGTTAACGAACCCGACTAGTATCTGTGAGGATGTGGGTTTGTTCAGTGGGTTAAGAATCTGTTGGCACCTACAGCTCTGATTCGACTCTAGCCTGGGAACTCCCACATGTCTTGGGTGCAGCGCTAAAAAGACAAAAAACAAAAAAACAAACAAAAAACTCCCCCCCCCCCAAAAAAAAAACCACACTGAACTTGGAGTTCCAGGTGGCTCAGCAGGTTAAGGATGCAGCATTGTCACTGTTGTGGCTTGGATCACTGCTTGGGAACTTCTTTATATGAGCAGGTACAGAAGAAAAAAAACAACCTCAGACAAAAACAAAGCTTGACTATTTCTTATCACAGACTGAGCAGCCAGAAAGAGAAGGGAACATGCTTAAAACAAGGTAGTTAGTAGCAGACTTGGCTGTAGAATCCAGCCAGGGTATGTCCCCTTCTTCAGGCTTCGTTGATGCATGTTACTTGTAAGAAACAGTGGCTAAGGGTGGCACTGGTAAAGTTTCAAAGTGGACATGGTTTGTCGTAGGCATATTTCCGCCTCCATTTCTCACCCCATGAAGTTCCCTTCACTCCCAATCCCTAAAGAAAGACCCAGTACCCTCGTGTGCCCTCCAGCCACTCAACAGTCCCATCCACCTTCACCCACACCTCCACTTTCTCAACATTCTGATAACAAACCACTCTTGGATGAGCTATTTCTTTAAACAAATTCACACAAAAATTCCAACTAGTACTTTATCTCCCCGTAACTTCTCAGTGGGATTACTTTGGAACCCAGATGCGTAACTATTTATGGTAAGATGAAGAAGGGATTTTTATCTCTTCGAGGCCAGTCAGCCTGTGGCGTAGGATTAGTCATGGTCTTGCTCTGTTTCAAGTCATAAAGGGCTCAGGATGTAGGAAAAGGCAGGCTGGTGAGTAGCAGGGCAAAGGGGAAAAGGTCCTTTGTCCTAGACTGGAGGTACTACGAGCTGTCCAGGTATTAGCCCAGTAGAGCTCTCTGGAGTTTGGGGCAATGGTAGCCCTGGGATGCATTTGGAATCTGGATTTGAAAATGGGGAGTTCTTGTTGTGGTGTAGTGGGTTAAGGATCTGGCATTGCTGCAGCTGTGGCTTAGGTCACAGCTCCAGCTCAGATCCAATCCCTGGCCTGAGAACTTCCACATGCCCCAGAGGCAGCTGAAAAAGAAACTAAAGAAAGAAAGAAGGAAAGAAAATGGAGAGGGGATCCCTTGAAACCAATTCATGACTAAGAACCCATGATTTAGAGGGAACATTTGATAGGAGTCAATGTTGGTGAGGGATTTTTTTTTTCTAAATGGTATTACATTGAATGAATAATGGAGTGTATGACATCCAAGGAGATATCGATCTCTAAAACAAAAACAAATACATTTTAGAGATTTATTTGAATTTAACCTAAGAAATTTAGTTTTATAAGATAGTACTGATGTTTTACAGGGCGTTCTTACATTAGACAAGATTAAATTCAGGATGGTTTTCTCTGACCTGAAAATTATGGGTAGGAGGAGAAGATTAGCAAATGTGGGAGGAAGGAGACTAGATAAAGGAAGCAGGTCTTAGAGCAGAGTGGAGTGATGGGTACTTGTAAAGGAAGAAACTGAGGACATAGGATAGGAATTCAAACCTGAGAAAAGTAGATGTATAGCCAGAGAGGAGGATGAATGGAAAAGAGGAAGGCTTTGGGAGACTGACCTGAGGAAACATTTGTATGGTTGACGTAAGAGAATGTTTTGCCTATGTTCTCTTCTAGGAGTTTTATCATGTCTTGTCTTATGTTTAAGCATTTAAGCCATTTTGAGTTTATTTTTTTGTACATGGTGTGAGGGTGTGTTCTAGTTTCATTGATTTACATGCAGCTGTCCAGTTTTCCCAGCACCACTTGCTGAAGAGACTGTCTCTTCCCCATTTTATATTCTTGCCTCCTTTATTGAAGATTAATTGACTATAAGTATATGGGTTTATTTCTGGGTTCTCTATTCTGTTCCATTGGTCTGAATGTCTATTTTTGTACCAGTGCCACACTGTCTTGATTACTATAATATTGTCTGAAGTCTAGGAGAGTTATGCCTCCTGCTTATTTTTTTTCCCCTTAGGTTTGCTCTGGCAAGTCTGGGTCTTCCATGGTTCCATATAAATTTTTGGATTATTTGTTCTAGTTCTGTGAAAAATATCATGGGTAATTGGATAGGGATTGCATTAAATCTGTAGATTGCTTTGGGTAGTATGGCCATTTTAACAATATTAATTCTTCAATCCAGGAGCATGGGATATCTTCTGATTTCTTTGAATCTTCTTTAAGTCTCCCAAGGCAATAGAAACAAAACCAAAAATAAACTAATGGGATCTAATCAAACTTAGAAGCTTTTGCACAGCAAAGTAAACCATGATAATAAAAAAAGACAACCTACAGAATGGGAGAAAATAGCTTCAAATGATGCAATGGACAAGGGCTTAATTTTCAAAACATACAAACAGCTCATACAACTCAACAGCAAAAAAACAAACAACCCAATTGAAAAATGGGCAGACCTCAATAGACATTTTTCCAAAGAAGACATATGGATGGTGAACAAGCATATGAAAAAATGCTCAATATCACTAATTACTAGATAAATGCAAATCAAAATTACAATGAGGTACCACCTTACACTGGTCAAAATGGCTACCACTAATAAGTCTACAAATAACAAATGCTGGAGAGGGTATGGAGAAAAGGGAACCCTCCTTCACTGTTGATGGGAATGTAAATTGGTACAATCACTATGGAAAACAGGATGGAGGTACCTTAGAAAACTAAATATAGAATTACCATATGATCCAGCAATCCCACTCCTGGGCATCTAACCAGAGAAAACTTTCATTCAAAAAGATACATGCACCCCTATGTTCATTGCAGCACTATTCACAATAGCTAAGACATGGAAACAACCTAAATGTCCATTGACAGATGAATGGGTTAAGAAGATGTGGTACATATACATAATGAAATACTACTTGGCCATAAAAAAGAACAAAATAATGCCATTTGCAGCAATATGGATGGAACTAGAGATTCTCATACTAAGTAAAGTAAGTTGGAAAGACAAAAACAAACACCATATATCACTTATGTCTAGAATCTAAAATATGGCACAAATAAACCTATCTAAAGAACAGAAACAGACTTACAGACATGGACAGCAGACTTGTGTTTGCCAAGGGGGAGGGGCAGGGAGTGCAATGGACTGGGAGTTTGGGGTTAATAAATGTAAACTATTGCATTTAGAATGGTTAGGCAATGAGGTCCTGTTGTACAGCACAGGGAACTATATTCAATCACTTGAGATAGAACATGATGGAGAATAAGATGAGAAAAAGAATATATATACATATATACATATATATATATGTATAATTGGGTCACTTTGCTGTACAGCAGAAATTGACAGAACATTGTAAATTAACTATAAGAAAAAATTTTTTAAAAGAGGAATGAGGAATGGAGGAACAGTGGGAAGGAGGTCTTTGGATGGAGTCTGTTGCTGGACGAGTGACAAATACCGATTCTTTCTCTAGCTGGCACTTTTTGACAATTCCCCTCTTTTCCTTTTTTTCTCTCAGTGCAAGTATTTCTCAGAGATTAGGACTGACTTTCCTTCTCACTCATAGCACTTCCTGCCTCAGGAATAAAAACTGTTCATAAGGTTTCCCACATGGGGTGGCTATCATGTTTTCTTTCTTTTTTTTTCTTTTTGCCTTTTTTAAGGCCGCTTCCGCGGCATATGGAGGTTCCCAGGCTAGGGGTTGAATTAGAGCTGTAGCCACTGGCCTACGCCAGAGCCACAGCAACGCGGGATCCGAGCTGCGTCTGCAACCTACACCACAGCTCACGACAACACCAGATCCTTAACCCACTGAGCAAGGCCAGGGATCGAACCCGCAACCTCATGGTTCCTAGTCGGATTCGTTAACCACTGCGCCACGATGGGAGCGCCTATCCATGTTTTCTGAGATGATTTCTCCCTTGGAAATACAGCAACTTTAACTAAGATAAGTGAAATCTGAAGATAGAGGTCAATGGGTAGCAGGTAAGCACCATTTTCAGATTCCCTAGAGTGTGTGTGTGTGTGTGTGTGTGTGTGTATTTATTTTATTATTATTATTTTTTCCCCTGGTAGTACCCATGGCATATGGAAGTTCCTGGGCCAGGGATCGTTTGTGAGCTGCAGCTGTGACCTATACCACAGCTGTGGCAATGCTGGATCCATAACGTACTACGCTGGGGCAGGGATCAAACCTGTGCTTCCATAGCTACCTGAGCTGCTACATCCTTGACCCACTGCACCATGGTGGGAACTCTCCCTAGAGTATATTTTAAATTCTAGGTTAAATAATATCAGACCTTATGCTTTAAGTTTGCATATAATTTGAGAATGTGTTTCTCAACTGCAGTGATATACAACCTAAGAAGATACTGAGTTATCTGCATAACAAATCCAACTGAAATGTAGTGATTTAAAACACAATGATTTATTATTTCTCCTATTTTGTAGGTTGACTGGGCTCAGCTGGGCAGTTAATCTGTTCTACTTGATGCTGCCAGGGACATTCATTTGGCAACATTCAGCTGGTGGCTACACTGCGTTGGAAGGTTCAAGAAGGCTTGCTCACATGATCAGCCCCCTTGGTGCTCCTCCAGCCTCTTTCTCTCCACCTAATCATTTAGCTTCTTTATAGCACAGAGGCTGGCTTCCCCAGAGAGGGTGAGCAGAAGCTGTTGGGCTTTCAAGGGCTAGTTCCAGAAATGGCACAGGGGCAACTCTGCAGCATCTAAGGAAGTCATGGGTCATAAGCTGAGGAGAGGGGAGGGAGACTTCACCTCTTGATAAAAGGACTGGCCAAGTGTCCTAGTAAAACTGATGTGGGTTGAGAGAAGTTGTTGCAGTTACCTTGGGAGATAACTGACCACACACTTTTTACATAAGTGCTTTTAAAAATAGTGAAAGCAGGAGTTCCCGTCGTGGCGCAGTAGTTAACGACTAGGAACAATGAGGTTGCGGGTTCGGTCCCTGCCCTTGCTCAGTGGGTTAATGATCCGGCGTTGCCGTGAGCTGTGGTGTAGGTTGCAGACACGGCACGGATCCCGTGTTGCTGTGGCTCTGACGTAGGCCGGTGGCTACAGCTTTGATTCGACCCCTAGCATGGGAACCTCCATATGCCGTGGGAGCGGCCCAAAGAAATAGCAAAAAGACAAAAAAAAAAAAATAGTGAAAGCAGACAGGTTAGTTCCAAAGAAAACCAAAGAACCGAAGCATATTTAAATAGTGACCTATTGGGAGTTTCCTGGTGGCACAGCAGGTTAAGGATCCAGCATTGTCACTGCTATGGCTTGGGTTGCAGGTGTGTCATGGGTTTGATCTCCGGCCCCAGGACTTCCGCATGCCACAGACACACACCTCCCCCCCCCCCCCCCCCCGCCCCCACAAGTGATCAATTGTTTTTCTCTCATTTGATCATTAGTCTAAGTTTGGTCTTGAGTCTTTTTGCCTATTTAAACCTACAACAGAAACTATTTCGATAGCTTGGACTTGGAGGTACAAGAACATTTCATATCTTATAGCTTAAGAACTATAAAGGGCCAGAGAAATATTTGAAATGCAAGAAAAAGAATCTTCCAGCCTCAAAGTAAAGTTGTAAAGATGTTCTCAGAGATAACCACCTAGCCAGTTAGACTGGAAAAGATTTTGTTAGTTTTTCCATTTGTAAAAATTCCCAGCCCAAGGCAAAGAGAAGAATAGGTTGCCATGTCAGCTGTTCAGATATTCCAAATGATAGAAAATTAAATAACAAATTCTGGTATTTACACATGAAGGCGACAGTTTAAATACAAAGTAGTAGACAATGGACTAATAGCTAAGTTGAACAGAAATTAGAAATATTTCTTTTATTAAAATAGGCTAAAGAACATAATCAGGTAAAAGCTATGTATGTGAATATAAAGTCAACAAATATTTAATTCCATACTTAGGTTTTCTAAATAACTTAAGATAAATTAAAAAGATATTATGTGTATTTAACATAAAACAACTAAAACTACTTTGTAGTGAATTGTTTTTAGTGGTATAAGTTGCCATTAGGCTAATTATCAAATGCTAACTGAAATACAGCTATAATATCATGTGATTTGAAATAGAACTGCTTTTATACAAATGTGTTCTAAAATCAGAAGTAGATACACCATGTCTTCAATGTGACAGAATTTAGAGATATGGTCAATGACTACTGCTCACAACAGTAAAGAAGAATTTTAACTTTATAAATACAAGTCATTTATATGCCTATTAAAAGAGATGGCCAATTTGGAGTTCCTGTTGTGGCTCAGTGTTTAATGAATCCGACTAGGAACTATGAGGTTGCAGGTTAGATTCCTGGCCTTGCTCAGTGGGTTAAGGATCCGGCGTTGCCATGAGCTGTGGTGTAGGCTGCAGATGCGGCTCGGATCCCGCGTTGTTGTGGCTCTGGCGTAGGCCAGTGGCTGCAGCTCCGACTGGACCTCTAGCCTGGGAACCCCCATATGCCGTGGGAGCCGCCCTAGAAAAGGCAAAAAGACAGAAAAAAAAAAAAAGGCCAATTCTCAGCTTGGTAAGTTTAAATTATAAATTAAACATAAAGATGAGTGAGCCTTCGTCCACGTTGTTGAAATATAAAACAGATATAATTCAGATTTATTTGTAGAATTCCATTAAGTTATCATCTATTGAAACTACTAAAAGTTTTAGTGAAGTTAGAAATGTACTGAATGTTCTTTGCCTTAATGGATATCTTAAATTAGTATAACGTATGTCATTTCCAAGTAATTAGAGTTAGATTACAACAAAGAATGATTACCTATTACTCTGCATTTTGAAAGCACACATGTTTGATTTACATTATTTTAAAAAAAAAAAATCCAGTGATAATTAGCTTTGAAATCCCCTTTTGTTTATAAAATTTAACCTCTGTTAGGTGGTTGTCTGTAAACTGCTATTGACTTGATAGAACTAGCAGGGGGTGGTTGTGTGTGTGTGTATGAAAGAAGGCAAGAGAGAGAAAGTGAGAGAGACAGAGAGAGAGAGAGAGAGAGATCCTGGCTCCTGGCTAGATCGTAAAGAGCAAAATTTATCTTGGTATTGTTAAACAGTCTCTAGAAAGCCTCCTCTAGTGGGAGATTTGTCCAGGACACAAATACCAAGTGCTATAGAGAATCACAGAGTTTAGAGCTGAAGGGGAGTCTAAGAAATCATCTAGTTTACTTATTCTTTTACATTATAAATGAGAAAATGTAGGCAAATAAAACTCACATGTTGTGACAAGGCTACACAGAGGGTTACAAGCCAGGCCTAGAACTTCTTGTCCCAGAGCAAATGCTATTTCTATTATTCTTTAAACTACCACTCTTTTTGTTTGTTTGTTTGTTTGTTTGTTTGTTTTGTCTTTTCTAGGGCCGTACCCATGACATATGGAGATTCTCAGGCTAGGGGTCCCTACGCCAGAGCCACAGCCACACCAGATCCAAGCTGCATCTGTGACCTACACAACAGCTCAAGGCAACCCCTGATCCTTAACCCACTGAGCGAGGCCAGGGATCAAACCCAAAACCTCATGGTTCCTGTTTGGATTCATTTCTGCTGTGCCTCGACGAGAACTCCCTAGTATTCTATTAAAACAAGTTGTTGAGTTAATGAGTTTAGTAGAAGACAAATACACACATGTACCCAGAATATTACTTTAACTTGTGAGTGGCATTTACTTTTATACATTAAAGATCTGTGTCTTTGTGATTTAGCTAATACCTTATTCCCCCCAACCCAATGTTTTCATTTTACTGTCTGTAGAATTTTAAAAATACTTTTTTTTTAGGGGGAGAACTCTGTGCCATTCAGGTTGTTCCAAAACCAGGACAAGAAATCATTGGTGGTGACAAATGACTAAGAAAGTGCCATCTTTCTTGAAAAATTGTAATTCTATGGCAAGTATGCTAAAGGACCACAAAACATGTTCAGAATTAAATTTTTTTCATCTTGGAGTTCCTGTCATGGTTCAGTGGAAACGAATCTGACTAGCATCCATGAGGACGCAGGTTCGATCCCCGGCCTCACTCAGTGGGTTAAGGATCCAGTGTTGCCGTGAGCTGTGGTGTGGGTCGAAGACACAGCTCGGATCTGGCATTGCTGTGGCTCTGGTGCAGGCCAGCAGCTGTAGCTCTGAATCAACCCCTAGCCTGGGAACCTCCATATGCAAAGGGTACAGCCCTAAAAAGAAAAAAAATTTTTTTTTCATCTTACTAAAAATAAGATATTAATTTTCTTATGTCTTGTAGTTTGGGGACTCTGTGAGAGCAATCGAAGAGCTATGAGATAACTATCTTAGAACAGGGAAGAGCTGCTCTCTGCTCACCTCTTCTTTCCCTGCCCTGGGAGCTTTGTTCTTCCCTCTCTGCAATCATCTCCCTCATCCAAAGTATTCAAAAGCCTCTTCAACATAACTTTTTAATGATTTGGTCTAGTTAAAACAAACTTCAAAAAGTGACTCCCACATGGGCTTTGTGGTTGGGAAAAGACGTCACAACAATTACATTGAAATATCACCAGGAATGAAATGGAGACCAAAGACAGAGTCCAGGCAAAGAAGCTCAGAAGGCTGATTCAGTCGAATCAAATGTCTTTCCCTGAAGAAGCAGAAGTACTAAGAATAAGTAAGGTCTGCATTTTTAATTCTCTGTAAAGTGCTCTTTGAAAGAAAGAAAGAAAGAAAGAAAGAAAGAAAGAAAGAAAGAAAGAAAGAAAGAAAGAAAGAAAGAAAGAAATGAAAGGAAGAAAAAGGAAAGGAAAAGAAGAAAGAGAGAGAAAGAGGAAGAAATGAAAGAAAAAGGAAAAAGAAGGAAGGAAAGAGGAAAGAAAGAAAAGAAAGGAAGGAAGGAAGGAAGGAAGAAAGAAAGAGAAAGAAAAGAAAGAAGGAGGAAGGATGGACTTGGAGATTCCAGGGACACCTGTGTGAAAAGTCTGAGGGACCAGGGTGCCAAAAGGTCACACAGAGGTGGACAAAGAGTATTCAGGTTTGCCACTCACCGTGACGGTGCAGAATTTGGATGGCACTGGGAAAGAGCTCTATAAATAAATGAAAAGGCCTGGAAGCTGGCACAGGTGAGACAAGGCCCAGGTAAGCCAGAAACTGCAAGACTGTAAAAGGAAATGTATGGTTACAGAATCCTGTGGGCTTCTCTGAAGAGCCTGGGGCATCACTTTTACAAAAGTCATTACTTAATCTGGGCACCAGTGCAGCTGTTTTCCGTGCGGCTGAGAAATGCGAGGGAATTGGTGTAGCAGGGAGGTGAGAAGGACATACTTCAAAGAGAAAAGAGTCTCGCTTTGAGATGTGTGCCCCCAAGTGATACAGGCAGCTGGGGTGCTCCACAGCCTGGTTCACCCAGGGAAAGATAAGTAAATGTCATCAGAAGATTCCTTTTTTGGAGTTCCTGTCGTGGCCCAGCGGGACTAGCATCCAAGAGGACGAAGGTTCAATCCCTGGCCTCGCTCAGTGGGTTAAGGATCTGGCATTGCCAGGAGCTGTGGTGTAGGTTGCAGACATGACTCAGGTCCCCCACTGCTGTGGCTGTGATGAAGGCCAGCAGCTGCATCTCCTATTCGACCCCTAGCTTAAGAGCCTCCATACACCGAGATTGTGGCCCTAAAAAGAAAAAAAAAAAAAGAAAAAAGAAAAAAAATGATTCCTTTTCTTCAAGGTAATATGATTGTTATGAGAACATTTTTCTAAGCATTAGACATGTTCCTCTCTCCTCTCTCCAGTGATACCTAAATGATGGATTTGTCTAAGGAAAAAAACTGAGAGAGAAATGCTAGTTTGAATTGATTCTTAAACATAAGCAAAAACTAAGAGAGGAGAGTTACCCTACTAACCTCTGCCAAAAACTCCACTCTTGTTTGAAGCAATTATAAAATGGATAGTGGAGTCTTGTGTGTTGTCTTAATTTCTGCATATATGATGTGTGTGTGTGTGTGTATCTTATACATATTATAAATACATTTAGGAGAGCTGGAGAAGCCTGAGGGGTTTGGCAACAGAAGGCTTAAATGACTAAAAAAAAAAAAAAAAAACACACAATGAAAGCTAAAAAGAAATCTTTAAGCAGAGTTGCCTTTTATCTTTTATTTCTCATTTTCCTTATACTTGTAGTATCATCTTACTAAAAACTCAAGAAACAGTCAAATATGAAGAGGCACATTCTGGATAATAAGGTGAAAACAAAAAGATCCTAGCAGCTTATAGTCACATGAATAACTAAGAATGTTAAATATCCAAATAAGCCCACTTGAAATGTCCTTCCAGTGAGCAAGGAACTCTTGTTTAGATGTCATGATTCCTTAATAAAGAGATGCACCCAAGTAACGGAATGAGATTCTCTGGAAGTTTCCAGAGACACGTTTATATGTGTAATAGACTTTTAGAGATGAACATAAGGTATTACTATATCTTCTTCATAACAATTTATGCTTGGTGTCTTGGTGCCAAATACAGGAATTTCTGGAATTATGCATATTTGCAAAATTTGACAATGTTCAGGTGAGCATGCTAGATCCAGGAGCAGAACAGAGTTCATGAAATACTCTTAAAATTTATTGATAGAGACAGCACTGTTTTGTGCCTTTACGACAGATGGTGATAGACAGCCCCACGCTATTATTTTACAAGAGCTCCTTTTTACTGAACTAAAAGTACTTTCAAATATTCTGCATCATTTTTAGATGTTCAAGATAAAAGGCATTTACTATGATTCTTTAAAAATTTTTAAGTACGTATTTATATATATGCATGCATATATGCATTATGGGTGTGTCTGTCAAGTTTACTTGGGAAAAGAGTGGCTCACTTATGGAGGTGTTTTGTTTGATGAGAGACTAAGTGAAGGTAACTGAGAGAGAATCTCCCTGCTCTTGGAAGTGTTTATAAACCCGACCTGACCAAGATGCACAAGGCTAGGGCTACACAAGTTTACACAGGCTATAGATGCAAGCGTTTGGAAGAGGGTCTTGACAGTGAGAGATTGAGAAAATACCCCAGGAGGCTATGCTTAGGTACTGAGATGATTTAGTCAGGAGGAGAAAAGGCTAAGGAACTGTGATGCACTAAAGGACAGCAGCAGTCAATTATCCTAGGTGTTACGTCACAAGAATGGTAATTCCTTGTAGTTCATCCATTGTTTTCTATGTAAATGTATGGACTTTTCTCTACCTAGCTTTAAAAATAGAATCGTCCATGTCTCAGGAAACAGAGAAAGTAGAGTCTGCCCTGGAATTAAGGAATAAACCTAGACGACATTTCAAGGTTCCTTTCTTAAACCAAGATAAAAACACAGAATAAAACACTAGCATTATTTCACAGACTTGGTTACAATAAGAGTGAATTAAAATGCGGAAACGTAATGCCATTCCTTGCACAAACAATAGCTAGGCAAGCTATCTGATATTGCTCTAAGACATTAGGTGGTCAGCTGAAGCAAGATGATATATGCAAGTCTTTTTCATAAATCAAAGCATAAGCTCACAAATTCTCAATACAAATCGCCTCAGGAGGGGCTGCTCTGATGAAATGGAAAATGTCTCCTCCATATGTGCAGTTTCAGACTTTATAACATTTAAAGAAAACGTTCTAAAATATAAAGTTGGCATGTAAAAAGCACAGGCAGAGAAATCAGTAATGATCAGAGCAAAACAATTCTAGAAAGCATCTTAATTTTCATATGGCTCATTTGCATTTGAAACACTAAGAATCCCTATCTCTCTTGTACAAAAATGTGTACGTATTAAATTACTTTCCACTTGAAAGAACATTTTCCTAAATGTTTGGAAGATGATCAAATTTTAACTGGAGGACTTGTTTTCTTCCATCAGGTGTGGGGGAGATGTGGCTTCCTGGTATGAGAGGCAACAGCTGATTCTAATAGCAGAACAAGACAAAAATAAGAAAGTAAATTGAAAACAATTCCTATTCGTACAGTTCGATTTAAAGGTAGTAAAACAAAAAGGATACATATGGTGCAAGGATGTCAAAAGACATCAATTTTAAAATTAAGCAAGGTTACCTTTCCAAAAATTATGATTCTCTGACACTTGAAAATTAGCTTCTATTATTTATTCTAGGATTCTCAGAGATGCACTATAATTTATCTCAACAAACTCATTCCTGAGTATCTAGTTGGTGTTTAAAAGATAGAGGCCTAGAGTTCCTGTTGTGGCGCAGCGGAAATGAACCTGACTAGTAACCATGAGGTTGCGGTTTCGATCCCTGGCCTCGCTCAGTAGGTTAAGGATCTGACGTTGCCGTGAACTGTGGCCACCAGCTGTAGCTCCGATTCAACCCCTAGCCTGGAACTTCTATATGCCATGGGTGCGGCCCTAAAAAGCAAAAAAATAAATAAACAAATAAATAATAATAAAATAAAATAAAAGATAGAGGCCTACCAGCTATTACAAAGTACTTCCATGAGTCGACATTCTACTCACCTCAAATTTTTAATTTGAGATATTAATTTTAGGATATTGGCAGAACACCAAAGATTTAAAACCTCTTCACTATCAACTTTCAACAATATTTAGTCTTAAGGAAATTGTTGGTCATCCACTCGGCAACAAAAACACTAAGATTGATGTAGACATTTGAACTCACAAGGTGAAACCACCCTGCATGGGAAAGATCTTTCTGAATTTTCAGTTTATTTTCTGATATGGTAAAATGTCCAGGAAAGAGGTGCCTGCTCAGAAAGAAAACCAGAACTTGAAAGACATCCCTGTCTTTCTCTTGGCCTTGCTCTCTAGGGACGCCACTTGGTGGAGGGAGATGTTTGGGCGTGGTCTTGTGGTGGGGGCTCTAGTGGGGCTGCCACATAGAGGTGGTCAGGATTCAGATGGCTAAGGACACAGAATGCGACTTCAGCTTTGTCAATGGGCTTATCTAGGTGCATGCTGCCTTTGGTGTTTCTTTTCCTCCCGCTGTCCTAGGTCTTCGGGAAGACCTTCTGTAGAGTTTCTCATCTGTATCAGATGCGCCACCACATATCAAGGAAAGGGCAGCATAGCTGTGACCTGCAGATTTACAGGAAGGGCAGGGCAGCATCTCCACCTACCTGGAGGCAAGTGTGGAAGAAAGTGAATCAGGGACCGAGAAGCAGGATGCAGCCTCGCTGCCCTTCATCTTCCCAGGACAAAGGTGGGGGAGCTGGTGGGATGTTTTTGAGGGGACAGTGTTTTCACACAAAATTCACACTGTATTTCAAGTCGCTGCCTTAGACTTCTTTGAACAAACTCTAATTTTTTGGTTATTTAAGTAAGTTGTATTGGACTTGGCTCACAAACACATAACTTTAACAGTTAATGGTAAAATGGCTTGTGTAATAAAAATGTAGATTTTTATTTTGGATAAAGATTTTGTTCTGTTTGGTTTTTGTCTTTTTAGGGCAGCACCTGAGACATATGGAGGTTCCCAGGCTAGGGTTTGAATCGGAGCTGCAGCTGCCGGCCTACACCACAGCCACAGCAACGCCAGATCTGAGCCACATCTGTGAGCTACACCACAGCTCACGGCAATGCCGGATCCTTAACCCACTGAGCGAGGCCAGGGATCAAACCTGTGTCTTCATGGATACTAGTTGGTTTCGTTATCACTGAGCATGGTGGGAACTCCCTGGATAAAGACTTTGGACGCACAGAAATTCATCCTCACCTGTCATCTTATTGATTAGCTTGATCTTTCTCTCCCAAGAAATTTCTATTTTAACTATTAAAAGAGACTACATTCTTCCTCTACAGTAAAGATGCTAATGAGAGGATAAGTGAACAAAAGTGTAGGTCAAAGGCGGGAGGATTAAGCAGTCAAAATGTGACAAAGGTCTCTGAAAAGTGGAAAATGACTGTCTTGGCTTATTAATAAGCATTGTGCACTTATTTACTTATTTGGATAATATTTATTAAGCACCTTCCATGTGACAGATATTGTTTTAGGTGCTGGAGAAGGGAAAAAAATCCAAACCCAAAGAAATCGACTTCCCTGGAGTTTACATTTTAACTTCAGGTTTTCCGAAAGCAAGTAAAGGGTAGCTGCCTAATAAGCCATGGAATCTAGGTTCATCTTGATAGTCACCATATTATTCTGCAAGATAGCACATTTTAGGACAGGATTTGGTTCTCAGATTCAGATATCTGAGTTTCATCCCTTTGTGTCTGGCCAGAGCTTGTCCTTGGCTTCCAGGAAAAGCCTAGGAAAGGCACACTAAGGTGCCTGTCATGGGTGAAAAGATAGAAGGGTCAAGTTTCCTTTATTGTGCGTCTGGAGGCTACGGAAAGGTACTGAGATTCTTCCATAATGCTGGTTGTGTTTTGGGTACACGGCCTGGCAGGGGAATATCCAATCAGTGCAACAAAGGAGTTGTACTACAGTAACTTGATTTAAGTGTATTTAGAATAAGATTTTGCAACAACCTGGACATTTTCATGGTTTTCACGGTTTTATTACATCAATCACCAATATTTATTGGACAAATACAACTAAACCCGTGCAAAGAAATGGTCTTAGTGTCTGCCTAGTCTCACTTTGAAAGGTAGAAAAGGGAAAAAAGAACCGTTTTTATGGCACTTTAACTTTTGAATGGAGGTACCTGCTGACGTCTTCTGCTTCTTCCTTCATTACGTGCCTTTCTTTTAATTTGGTCCTCTCGAAAAGAATCAAAGTAGGGACTTTCCAGGAGCTGGGCACAGGTTAACCTGTCATCTGGATTCATCTTCAGACACTCCTTTGGAAGACAAGAAGAGCAGAGAAGGTATTAAAAGTGGGCCTGTTTTGTTACTATGCTCCCAGACTCTGAATAATAACTTTAATTTTCTTCAACTCAATGAACTTAATTATATTTATAGTTGTACAACAATCATCGCAACCCAGTTTTACAGCATAATTTCTGTCCCTGAATAGTAACTTGATAGAGCAGATACAAATTTAGAAAATCTTCGAGTCTGTATGTTATCCAGTACTTGGAACTTGTTAATAACTAGAATTATTCTTCTTTTGCAACTTCGAAGTCTTTTGAAGTCTTTGAAGTCTTTTATCTCGAAGGTGATAAATGTAGATCAGGTATGTTTCACCAAGGACATCTCTTCATCACTTGTCAAAACAGTTTGTCAGATGCCACAAAATGAGGTTCCTGGACCAGCTACATCAGCATCACCTGGGAATTGGCTACAAATGCAAATTCTTTGGTCCATCCCCAGACCTACTGAATCAAAAGCATGGGGCTAGGATCCAGCAATCTGTGTTTAACAAGCCTTCTGGGTGAATCTAATACGTGTGAGAAGTTTGAGAAGACAGCTGAGAATGGATTGGGCTTGCAATGCTTGATATCCTCCCCAAACCCTTGCAGGTTTTGCTAAATTGCAGGTGTATCACCAACCTGTCCAGAACAAGGTTGAAAAGTTAGACTTCCAGGACAGGGCCTACAGGGTTCTGAGTTAGGGTAGGTCAGAGCAGTGAGACAGGTAAAAGGCAGATAAGGTCCAGTGGAGCAGGGTAAGGACAGTTGGAGAGCTCAGAGTGTTGGGCTCTGAGTCTCAGGAGGACTCAGACTGAAGGAATCCAGCACCCTGGATAGCACCTGGGCAGTGACCAGCACTAGCACAAAGGTGGCTCTACAAAGCTGACTCTAGGTCATCCAGGTGGCTCCAGTTTCCAGATCAGAGTTTCAAACTGGGCTGCTTATCATAATCACCTATGGGGAGGTTTAAAGATACAAATTCCAAGGTCCTATTCAGAGATTCAGCTTCTGTAAATCTGAGGTTATTTATTGGAATGTGTATTTTTAAAAAGCTGATTTTGATGAGTAGTCACTATGATGAGTGATATGGAAGCCACTGCTATGAATATAGCTTAATTGGTTGTTAAAGATAGATACCCTTACTAGTATCTCCATCTCTATCCCACTAAAGCGTTTCAGTATCCACGCTGAATGGAAGAGTCACACTTTTTGGCATAGCCTCAGTTGGTCAAGCATGAATGGCAGACTGGTCGTAGATGAGTTTCTTATGCTGTTTATTAGACTTTATTCTTTGACTGTCCCTTTTGGCCCTGGTATGGGGCTATGGTGTTTGCAAAGCTCTGATTTTGCATGATCTTTTACTGATTTTTTGTTTGTTTTTCCGATCTACTAACATTTTTTTGTTTTGTTTTTGCTTTTTAGGGTCACACCCAAGGCATATGGAGGTTCCCAGGCTAGGGGTCCAATTGGAGCTGTAGCCACCAGCCTACACCAGAGCCACAGCAACTCGGGAACCAAGCCTCATCTGCGACCTACACCACAGCTCACATGAATGCCAGATCCTTAACCCACTGAGCAAGGCCAGGGATTGAACCCACATCCTCATGGATCCTAGCTGGGTACGTTAAGCACTGAGCCATGATGGGAACTCCTGATCTTCTACTAATTTTTTAAAAAAACATTTAAATTTAACTTAGTGGATCTAAAATGTTAGTTCAGCATGTACTATTTTGAAAATTATTAATGAAATATTTCATATTCTTTTTAAAAGCAATTTTCATAGAAGTCTGGTACATCTTTTTTTTTTTTTTGGCTGCACACTCAACATATGGAGTTCCTTGGGTCAGGGATCGAATCTGAACTGTAGCTGTAACCTACAGCAACACCAGGTCCTTAACCTGCTGTGCCACAGCAGGAACTCCTATCTTCTATTAAATGTAATGGGACATATTAGGAAGATCAGCACTTAAACTACTACTATTTCTTTAACTGTAATTATTTCATAGTTCTTTAACAGTTTTAATGACTACCTTCTACTTTGACATTATTTTCCCTACTGTCTACCCTTCCTAGAGTTACCAGCTTCAATCATTATGATTTGCAGTCAGTAATGGTTATAATTGCTTCTTCGGTACCTTCATGAAATTCAAAGCCACTGGATGAGCATCTGAGAACTTTTCTTCAAGAGTTTCCTAAAAAAAAAAAAGTAAAGCATTTCAATGTTACATACCAACCAAGTAATATATATTGAATATAATAGTATCAAGAACACTTTGGAGAAAGACCCCCTAGTAGGTTAGATAATTCCTTTTAAAGATTTTTTAATATTGTCTTTTTACATAATTTTGCACTATCATATAATGAGAAAGGTAAAGTTGAAGTTGTTTTCTTAATTTCACAATGTTTTACAATGGTGTTTGGTAAATGTCCATTCCAAAAGTCCCCTTTTGAAATCCTGTAAGAACACCATAATATCTATTTACAGGGATGCCAGGTCTGCTTATAGGGATGCTTTGAACCTTAATGAAAATGCACAGAACTGCACGAAGAAGAACATTACAGAAAGCAATGGAATAGTGAACACAAAATTGAGAAGAAGGATGAAGGTGGGATTGAGGAGGAGCCTATGGGGAGGGGGAAGCTTCGGAGATAAGGGCAATATTCTCCTTTAACTAGGCAGCAGGTGCATGTGAGTTGCTAGTTTAGCCTTTAAATTAAACATGTATAAATATTCTTTTGAAAGTCAACCTCTAGCCTTGTAACTTTCAACTTGTATTTGTTAAAAGCTTTATTTTAACAAATATAATAAAAAGAAATCCAGTATATAAATCAAGGTACTATATGAAATAAATTTAAAATGAACAGAGTGCTTAGAGAAGTTGGGATCATTTGAACCTGATGGTTCATAGGTGCCATAAATCGTGACCTGGCTTTACAGACTCTCCACATCCCGGCACTGCTGTCTCTAACACAGCTGGAGCATAGCACTTGCCTCCTCTCCTTTCACTCTATAGGCAGAATCTACACCATATGGGTTTTAAAAATCAGAACCCAAACATAGGTAATCCAGATAGGAATCAATGACTACAGAGAGTAAGAGGGTTAAGCAGTCATTGATAGATTCCCAAAGAAAGGCAAAGACCCACAGCAAGATTGCAGAGGTGATCACTGATATTTGGAGGGTTTTTAAACATTTAAAAAAATTTTTTTAATGGCTGCACCCACAGCATATAGAAGTTCCTGGGCTAGGGAATGAATCTGGGCCTACACTGTATTAGTGGCAGAGCCAGATCCTTTAACCCACTGCACTGGTTTGAACCTGTACCTCTGCAACCACCCCAGCTGCTGCCAGCTGGATACTTAACCCACTGCACCACAGCAGGAACTCTTTGGAATTTTGATGTGAATACAGTGAGGATCATTTTGGGGAATAAACTTCTATGTCAAAATACATGTTGTGAAGAAATGGTTTTTACTGATTTAAGCTTGTTTCAGAAGCTGAAAAAGAGAAACAACTATGGTAAGTACTGTTTATGAGAAAATAGTTGTTTCAAGGAAAGGTACCTGAATGTTTTGACTAAATGGTCTTTTGTATTTATGAGTGAACTAAACATACTTTCACTTCAAATCAAAAATTAATCTTTGAATTGACAGGGCCCATAAACTTTTAAAGCATTCTTCTGGTTCATTTTATGTAGTTTTTATATAGTTTCTTTGATCTGTGTCAGTGTGTCATAAGGAAAACACAAGCCCAGAGCACAAATATTAAAAAAAAAGCAACAACTCCCCCTTTGAAGAAAGTAGCAACACAAGTAACAAAACACCCAAACTGAACAATTTACCATGTCTTCGGGTTCAGGAATACTGATTCCATGGAAAAATTGATTACTTTTAAAGATGGACTGATGTCTTGGGATTAGTTTTCCTGTAAAATACAAACAATATAATTTATGATAAATGTAGTAAAATTAACATAGTGCTTAAACGGCTACTTCCAAGGTTCAGATGTGAAAGAAATACCAAGCCTGATCATTCCCTCCAGATTTGGGAGGAATGGGTCACTGCAAAAACATGCCTTCTCATGGAGGGTCAATGCTCCCTCGGAATGCTCTTTGCCACATATGGCTTGGTCTGCCATTCAGCCGCCACCAAAAGAGAAGGTAAGAGGGTATTGGGGAGGGCTTTACATATATGGTCTCATTCAATCTAGCAACCATCTCACAACAGTTGCTATTTTTAATCCCCACTGTCCCAGTGAGATAATGAGGCTCAGAGGTTAAATAACCTGCCTAAAGTCACATGGTCATTAAGTGACTCAGGCCCGTCTAACATCTGCCTAATGTAAATTTCCACAACAACCCTTATAGGAAATCAGTTAAACAATATAAGCCTGTAAAGACACTCTCCCCCACATTTTTCATGCCGCAGAATTCACCAGGAAAATGTATTGGAGGAGTTCCCTGTTGTGGGCTCAGAGGAAACAAATCTAACTATTATCCATAAGGATGCAGGTTCAGTCTCTGGCCTCGCTCAGTGGGTTAAGGATCTGGCATTGCCATGAGCTGTGGTGTAGGCTGCAGACATGGCTTGGATCCTGCGTTGCTGTGGCTGTGGTGTAGGCCAGCAGCTACAGCTCTGATTTGACTGCTAGCCTGTGAACCTCCCTATGCCGCAGGTTCAGCCTAAAAATATAAACAGACAGACAGAAAGAAAGAAGGAAAGAAAAAAAAAAAGGAAGGAAAGAGAAAAAAAGAAAAATGTGTTGGAACCAAATAGAGAACTGCATCAGACCAGACAGCAGTAGTTCCCTCGTCCTGTAGCCATGCTGCCAGGAGAGCCTTGGGAAGGAATAGATAAATACTCATCGTGTGTGTAGATGAACCCTTGGTTTGCATTCATGCTACTGGTGTAAAGCTGCAGGCAATATTTTGGTTTATGTTCTCTTCCAACTAGGTGGAAGTAGATTAGTGCCAAGGATGCTGATGTGATGAAAGCTCATGAAAGAGACCACTGGAGTCCCATTCTTCTGCACTTAACTGATTGCATGACTTTGGATCACTCACAGAAGCTCCCAGAGCCTCGGTTTCCTCATTTGTAAAAAGAGGCACAATGAAAAATGCTATAATGTCCTTAATGGGCTTTTCTTAAGACTGAAAAGTATGGTGTGTGTGAAAGTAATTTATAATTTGCAGTGACCTGAGTCGCTACAGGTGGATTCTTAACCCACCATGCCACAGCAGGAACCCCTGTAAATTCTTAAATAAAGGAGCAGAGTTGAGGAGTTGCAACAGAGGCTGAATAGCCTGTAAAACCCAAAGTATTTACCATTTGTCTCTTTACAGAAAGAGTTTGCTGATCCTTGCTCTAGAGAAAAGGGAAAACTTTTTTACAGTGGACAGAAACTGCATTGGATTAAGTATCTTTAGAGTGAACTCTAATGCAGTTGACTCATATCCTTAGCCCTATCTTAGGATGATAAGGAAAATAAATGTAAATTGGGAGTTCCCGTCTCGGCACAGTGGAAATGAATCCAACTCGTGTCCATGAGGATGCGGGTTTGATCCCTGGTCTCGCTCAGTGGGTCGGGGATCCAGCATTGCCTTAAGCTGTGGTTTAGGTCGGCCGCTGTAGCTCCAATTTGACCCCTAGCCTGGGAACTTCAATATGCCACAGGTGCAGCCCTAAAAAGCCAAAAAAAAAAAAAAAAAAAAAAGAAACGAAAAGAAATGTATAGTTTATTCCATGGCTAATTGACTTGACTTGGAAAGGCATCTGAAAACTCCTTGCTGAGAGGGGTTAGGTCTGTGCACATTGAGAAAAAGGCTGGGCTTTGGCTGCAACCCAGAAACCTACTTGAATAAACTTGATGAAAGAAAGAGATAAAAGAAAGCTCTTGTCGTTCATTAAAATGACATACTATTTCTATAATGATTTAGCAACTCTCTAAGCCATAAAATGCAACTTATACCCAGTGTTCTGATTATCAGATAAAGTTGGTCCACATCTGATTTTCCAGGCCAGAGTGGCTGGCCTGTCAGGAGCTCTGCAAAAACGCAACCGGTAGCCCATATGTCGACTGAAGAACCATACTGAGTATCTCCCACGAGAAGTTCAGGAGCTCGGTACCATCTTGTAGCGACATAGTCAGTGTAGGCATCTCCTGGAACTGCAAACGCACCAATCAGTTCAGGTGGGTCACATTCTCCCAACAGAGGAACTACTCCTAAGAGGACGTCAGGCATTCAGATGCGCTTCAGTAATTCTCGGAAGGCACTATACCCCCAACAATTAATGCAGTGAGGCCCTAATGGAGTAAACACTGTGCACTCAGATAGTAAATTCATCTTCCATGTTATATTTAAACTAGATAAGCAATAAGGATACAGTGTATGGCACAGTTATCTTGCATTGCCCCGTTATCTTATAATAACCTATAGTGGAGTATAATCTGTGAAAATACTGAATCACTATGCTGTACACTTGAAACTAATATAATATTGTATATCAATGATAGCTTAATTAAAAAAAATTAACTTCCAAAGGTACCTTAGCTAGTTAAAGTCTATACAATCCCAAATAGAGAGGGGCATGGGGCGGGTAGTAGGAATTTCTATAGCGTAACTTCAAGTATAGACCAGCTTCCCAATGCATTGCCAGATCCTCTGTGTCTGGGTCCTATCAGGACACTGATTATGTGCACACCCACTTTGCAATGTGTCTTGCTGATGCATGTTTTTGCCTGCTACACAGTTCTAGATCCAGGGAGAAATCATTATTTGTCCCCCTTTCCCTTTGGTTCCTCCCTCTCCGCGATGACGACTTCTTTTTTCCCAGCACTGTCTCTGAATTCTCTCTTTAATTTTCAATTTAATCTCCTGCACACACCAGCTCCACAAAGTTTTTCCCAACTGCTCTTGAGCACATTAATATCTTTCTTCAGGGAAACCTCTGCACTTTCATTTTATTTTTTTTTATTTCTTTAGCGGTGTCTGCAGCATGGGGAAGTTCCCAGGTCAAGGATCAGAATCAAGCTATGGCAGCAACCTGAGCCACTGCAGTAACAACACCAGGCCCTTAGCCCACTACACCACCAGGGAATTCCTGCACCTTCACTTTAGTACTTTATTGTCAGTCATCTTGTATTATTCTTTTGTTTCTTTTGCTTCAGATTATAAATGCATAAAGACCAGAAATGTATCTTGTAATTTTCTTTCCTACAGGGCAAAGCACATGAATGTGACATCCAATAAATTATAGTTGGATGGGGTTCAAATGCAAACTAGTGTACTAACTAAAATGTTAAAGTGAAACTTTCTTTTTTGAATAATAACAACATAACGATTAGCATACATTCCATATCTAAAGTGAGAATTTATCATTTCATAATCATCTGAATTGGATTAAGTTAGTAAAAAATTGCTACTTACTCAGAATTCGTGCAAACCCAAAGTCACAGATCTTGATTATTCCTTGCCTGGTTATTAGAATATTTTCTGGTTTTACATCTCTGTGAATACACTATAAGAAAAAACTTAATTATTTCCTTGAGTTACCAAAACAATAAAGCATAATAAACATTAACTACTAGTTTCAATGATAAACACAGCCTGTGAGATAAGCACAAACTTTTATTTTCATTTTTCAAAAAACTTACATTGGTAATTTTTTACTTGTAAATCTTATTATACCAAAAGTACTAAAAGTTGCTATATTAGGGAAGAAATTGAAATTACTGGATAGGAAAACTGATTTTTTTTTTTTTGGAGAATGGAGTATTATATAATTATTTCTTCCCATTTTTTGTTGAGTCCTATTTAAAAAGTAAGAAGAAAAACCCTGAATGAGGTTACACTCAGTGTGCCTCTAATAAGAACGGCTGCCACCTAAGAATTACCATTCAGGCTGCATAAATACTGCAGATTTGAGAAACTAGAAAAACATTCAAAGGACACCAGAAATGAAATTTATCAGAGTGACCATTTTATTTATCAGGATGTGTGAAAGGGAGCTCATTAATTAACTATGCTAGGACCATGGACTGCAAATGTTCTGGGTAAGCAGGGAGGTAAGGTCACCTATGGACAAGAGGTACCCAGAGCATTCAGCCTCAGAGGACGAGTATCCTCGACAGGGAGCTAATGTGGAACCACGACCAGCTCTCTTGAGGCGTAACCACATGATGCTCTTAAGAGTCGCTCCTGGGGGAGCAGGTCGGCACTGGGAGAGTCTTCTAGGCTTGAAGACCTCCCTGCATCATCCTGAGTGAGGCAGAGGCTGGCTGCTCCCTGGATGAGAGAGGGCTGAGCTGCAGGTGTGGCTGAAGATGAGCTGAGGGAGCCCCTGTCACTATTAATCCAGAAATGGCTACTCCAAGTTGTAGATGATGTGGGAGAAAACGACTCCCACCCTCGTCTTCAGAACTCTAGGGACTTCCTGTCGTGGCTCAGTGGTTAACAAATCTGACTAGTATCCATGAGGTTGGAGGTTCGATCCTGGGCCTCACTCAGTGGGTTATGGATTGGCATTGCTGTGAGCTGTGGCATATGCCAGTGGTCGCAGACATGGCTCAGATCTGGCGTTGCTGTGGCTGTGGCATAGGCCAGTGGCTACAGCCCCAATTTGACCCCTAGCCTGGGAACCTTCATATGCCACGGGTGCGGCCTTAAAAAGCAAAATAAATAAATAAATAAAAATAATTTAAAAAAAGTGATTAAACTCTCATCCTCTAGGAAAAAAAAAACAAAAAACAAAAAAAGAACTTGAGCTTGTGTGTCCTCCATCCAAACAAGCCACAGGTTAAAATGAGGTCATTCTTCTCATACAGCTCAACCTGTACTTTTCAGAGCACTTTCACATGGATCAGTTCATCCTTGCAACAAGCTACAATTGCACATGGCCTCTGCCATTAAGTTTCACAGTAATCAGCTCCTTTTAAAAAATTAATTAGTTTTTAAAATGAAAGTATAGTTGATTTACAGTGTTGTGATAATCAGCTCCTTCTGCCTCACTCTTTTGGGGTGCCATGAGCCCCTTTAAATCTTCCTGTCAAACCAATGATTTTGAAATAGTTTTTTTAATAATTTATTTTTTTTCCCACTGTACAGCAAGGGGATCAAGTTATCCTTACATGCATATATTGAAATAGTTTTTTTGTTTGTTTGTTTGTTTTTGCTTCTTTATAGAAGGAGAGAAGGTTGAACCCTAAATTCATTTTGGGACACAAAAATGGCACTGGTACCAGAAGCTTGTTTGTATTTAGTCTCAGTTACTGTCAACTGTTTCATAATTTGTACAACCTGCATTTAGGACAATCTTTTAAGGCCTCTTAAAAGTCTTAAGGCCTCAGACATTAATTTTTAAAAATACATTGTTATAATATAAACCAACCTAATTTTCATCCCACTTTTTAGGCAACCTATTTATGAAAACTGGATTAACACTGAGTCATACTCACCCATAACAGTGATTTAATAATAGTTTATATCTCTCAATGAGTTTGCATAAAAATTTAAAATTCCTGGTCTCTGTGTGGTATTGCCAAGTAAGCAGACTTACACTGATGCCTGTCTATTGGCCTATTTAAATATACAAATGAAATTTCCTTGTGAAATTTATAGCTACTTATTTTCCAACCAAAACTCATAAAGGCAACTGAAGTATTGATAAGTCCCAAAGAAACAGAAAAAAGTATTAGTGCAGGTACAGGTAAGAGAAGCTACAAATAAAGGTTAGCTGGAATATTGAAAAAAGAAAAAGAGTAAAAATCACTGGAACAGTGAGAACTAGAGTATGGAGAACAGAAGGTGGTTAGACATGCAGAATTCACTTGCTCCACTGCAAAGCTGTAC
This sequence comes from Phacochoerus africanus, assembly GCF_016906955.1. Lineage (NCBI taxonomy): Eukaryota > Metazoa > Chordata > Mammalia > Artiodactyla > Suidae > Phacochoerus > Phacochoerus africanus. The sequence goes on along the minus strand of NC_062548.1, from coordinate 105,644,553 downwards.
TCTGTGCAAACTCTGCAATGGCTCTGGCAATCAGCTTATTTTCCGCCAAAGGATAAGAAAATTGCAAGTCGGTGTCGCCGAAACATTTTAATAAACTTGGGTTTCATGTGCAGCTTTTAGCAAACATTATGTAAGTTAGGTTACGGTGGCTCATGCAAAAATCTCATTTTTACAGTCTCACAGGCCAGCAAGAAGAGGTATCCATGGTATTTTAAACCTGCCCCTTAATTTTAAGAATTGTCTCTGGAAACTTCCCCATCAGAAGCTGCTTCTTTATAGAGACGTCTGATAAGGTTGTTCTTTGAGTCTCATGGGCGGATGCTCATAGGGCAATGAGAGAGGAAAGAAACCTCTTCCTTGGCAACAGGACAATGACATCAAGAAGACAATGCGATGCGTGTCACAGCCAGACACACCCACGTTTTGTAATTTCGTCATTCTGACACGAAGTTCTTTTTCTCTAATCAATACATCAAATTTACAAAAATCCATGAGTTCATAATCATGCTAAACAGTCACTCTAGTTACCTCACTAAGGCATATTATTAGGCAAAAAAGAACAAAATGAGTAGGTATTTACATCCAGGGCTTCTCAAAATTTAATGAGTACATGAGTCACAAGATCTTGTTAAAATGCAGATTCTGATTCAGTAGATCTGGAATGCGCCTGGGATTCCGCCTTTCTAACGGGCTCTCAGGTGACCCCTATGAAGCACACTTTGAGTAGCAAGGTCTTAATCTCTTACTACTGCAACCTTCCTTTCTTGGTTACGGTCACTACTCTGCACATAAAAAAACTATCAATCTTCAGTAATACCACTGGGTCAGATTGCCTTTTCTATTCTGGAAAGTATCACGAGGGTTCCTTTAAAAATCAGGAGAGTATACAAAGGTTTTAGATGTGGTATTGTAACAGCTTCTATATGATTTAGATTTTCTCCATTGCATGAATTTTAGCTAATAGATCAAAAAAAATAGATACACAAAGGCTTACCATAGCATAAGAAAATGGGATAGTCAGAATTCAGAAGTCATTTCCATGTTGGAGGAAGAAAGTTTGCCTGAAAAATCATTTTTTCTTTTTAGGGCTGTACCTGTGGCACATGGAGGTTCCCAGGCCAGGGGCTGAATTGGAGCTACAGCCGCCAGCCTATGTCGCAGCCACAGCAATACAGGATCCGAGCTGCGCCTGTGATCTACACCATAGTCCACAGCAACACCAGATCCTCAATCCACTGAGTGAGGCCAGGGATCAAACCTGCATCCTTATGGACACTAGTTGGGTTCGATACTGCTCAGCCACAACAGGAACTCCAAAATCACCCATTTTTAATAAAGGTCATAGATTCTAAATTGAAGATTTTCAACATTTTTAAGTTTAAGGTATAGAATGTGTTGTTCAAGCAGAGAAATGGTGGTAGTTGCACTGAGCTACAATAATGTTTGGGTCCACTGGAAATAGTAAGTCATAATCAGGTAGGTGATTTGATTGACTGATTCATTCATTCATTCTTTTATTCATTCAGTTATTCAATAAATATTTCCTGAGCACATTTTATATAAAAAGATCCATGCCAGATATTAAAGAGATATAAAGATTAAATCAGTCACAGACATTGCATTCAAACTTATAATCCAGCACACAGGAAAGTGTCTGATTATAGGGATAATGTACAAACACTTACAGTAAACAGAATTAAAAAAAAAAATCAGGAGTTCCCGTCGTGGCACAGTGGTTAACGAATCTGACTAGGAACCATGAGGTTGCGGGTTCGATCCCTGCCCTTGCTTAGTGGGTTAATGATCTGGCATTGCCGTGAGCTGTGATGTAGGTCACCGATGCAGCTCGGATCCCGCGTTGCTGTGGCTCTGGTGTAGGCTGGCAGCTACAGGTCCGATTAGACCCCTAGCCTGGGAACCTCCATATGCTGCGGGAGCGGCCCAAGAAATGGCAAAAAGACCAAAAAAAAAAAAAAATCATTTTAACTACTTATAAGCCATAGTAATCAAGACAGTGTGGTACCGGCACCAAAACATACATACATACCAATGGAGCAGAATAGAGAACCCAGAAATTAACCCAGACACCTACTGTCAATTAATCTTCACAAAGAAGACAAGAGTATAAAATGGGAAAAAGACAGTCTTTTCAACAAGTGGTGCTGGGAAAACTGGACAGCTGCATGTAAATCAATGAAACTGGAATGCACCCATATACCATGCACAAAAATGAACTCAAAATGGCTTAAAGACTTAAACATAAGACAGGACACCATCAAACTCCTAGAAGAGAACACAGACAAAACATTCTGACATCAACTGCACAAACGTTTTCTCAGGTCAGTCTCCCAAGGCAACAGAAATAAAAGCAAAAATAAACCAATGGGACCTAATCAAACTGACAAGATTTTTCACAGCAAAGGAAATCATTAGAAAAAAACAAAAACAAAAAGACAACCTATGGAATGGGAGAAAATAGTTTCAAACGATGTAACTGATAAGGGCTTAATTTTCAAAATATACAAACAACACATACAACTCAACAACAAAAAAACAAAAAACCCAATTGAAAAATAGGTAGAAGACCTCAATAGACATTTCTTCAAAGAAGATATCCATATGGCCAAAAAGCACATGAAAAAATGCTCAACATCCCTGATTATTAGAGAAATGCAAAATCGAAGCTACTATGAGGTACCACTTCACACCTGTCAGAATGGCCATCATTAATAAATCCACAAATAACAAATGTTGGAGAGGGTGTGGAGAAAAGGGAACTCACCTGCACCGTTGGTGGGAATGTAAGCTGGTATAACCACTATGGAGATACCTTAGAAAACTATACATAGAACTACTATATGACCCAGCAATCCCACTCTTGGGCACATATCCAGACAAAACTGTCCTTGAAAAAGACACACACCCACATGTTCACTGCAGCACTATTCACAATAGCCAAGACATGGAAACAACCCAAATGTCCATCAACAGATGAATGGATAAGGAAGATTGGATAAGGTATATACACAATGGAATGTGTATAAAAAGGATAAGGTATATTATACACAATGAATACAACTCAGCCATAAAAAAGAACAAAATAATGCCATTTGCAGCAACCTGGATGGAACTAGAGACTCTCATACAAAGTGAAGTAAGTCAGAAAGAGAAAGACAAACACCATTTGATATCACTTATAGCTGGAATCTAATATATGGTACAAATGAACCTTTCCACAGAAAAGAAAATCACAGACTTGGAGAATAGACTTGTGGTTGCCAAGGGGGAGGGGGGAGAGGGAAGGAGTGGGATGGATGGGGTGCTTGGGGTTAATAGATGCAGACTATTGCCTTTGGGATAGATTAGCAATGAGATCCTGCTGTGTAGCACTGGGAACTATGTCTAGTCACTTATGGAGCATGATGATGTGAGATAAAAGAATGTATACAGGTATGTATAACTGGATCATCATGCTGTACAGAAGAAAACTGACAGAACACTGTAAACCAACTATAATGGAAAAAAATAAAAATCTGTGGTTGCCAAGGAGGAGGGAGGGAGTGGAATGGACTCAGAATCCGGGGTTAAGAGATGAAAACTATTGCATTTGGAGTGGATAAGCAATGAGATCCTGTTGTATAGCAGTGGGAACTATATCTAGTCACTTGTGGTGGAGCATGATAATGTGAGAAAAAGAATGTATAGATGCATGTGTGACGAGGTCACTTTGCTGTACAGTAAAAAATTGATAGAACACTGTATACCAACTATAATGGAAAAAATAAAAATCATTAAAAAAAAATTTTAGGAGTTCCCGTTGTGGTGCAGCCGAAATGAATCTGACTAGGAACCATGAGGTTGTGGGTTCCATCCCTGGCCTCACTCAGTGGGTTAAGGATCCAGCATTGCCATGACCTGTGGTGTAGGTTGCAGATGCAGCTCACAACTGGCGTTGCTGTGGCTCTGGTGTAGGTTAGCAACTGTAGCTCCAATTGGAACCCTAGCCTGGGAACCTCCATATGCTGTGAGTGCGGCCCTAAAAAAAGACAAAAGACAAAAAAAATATATATCATTTTAACTACTTATAAAACCCTAGCAGCAAACTTAGGTGAACTTGAATGATGCTCATAGCATGGTGGAAAGCAACAGAGATGTGGATTCAATTCAGCATCATCTTTAGTATTTATTTGAAAGTACCATTTGCATCATGAAAAACAGGTTTATGTATCCTGTGAACAGTATCATTCTATACACTATCAATAGAAAATAAAAGTTTCTAACTGAACAAAATAACAACAAAAAAACCTCACAGACTTTCTTAAAACTAAAGGAAGTTTTCCCTAAGTATTGATTTAATTCCATGATCTCGTACTCTTTTTCAAGATGTACTATGATAGATATTCTGCTGGCATCAAAACTGACCATCTGGTAGTCTGTATTCTTGCCTCAATGCTGCCTCTGTGTAGGCACTAACTCAAAAGGTCCAGAGTTATTTTTTTTTTTAAACTATCATTATAGCAAAAGCACCCAGGAGCCAACTTAAAGAAGCTCTCATTGGCCTAAGATGGAACAGTTTGAACCTTGGAGAGAATTAGGATTGCAAAGGATTGAAACATATCAAATACATAAAATCCCTAAGTTTATAATGATGCCCTACACTTCCCCCATTGTTCACTCTTAGAGGTTGCTAAAACACCAAACAGGTCCTCACTCTGAGTACTGGCAAATAAAGGGAAGAATCACGTATTTATGTTATTGTACTTTATAGTAGCCAGAGTCCATGATGGTAAATTCTTCTCCATAAGGTTCCAATTAATAAATGTAGACAGAATAACAGAATTAGAAAAGCATCACCGTTTAACCCTAATGAAATACTGGATAGAGGTAATAATCATCTACGAATGCTAAAACCAAGTAAAAGTTGGCAGGGAAAGTGATAGTGGAGGGTGTCAAGTAAACACCTCTGAGCCCACTTATCTATATTAAGATGATTAAAAATGGGAAAGATAACCAGACATTACTTGCCTCATGATATTGACACAATAAGAAATCTACGGCACTATTTATGAAGTCTTCCTGACTAAAAAACTGAACTGAGTATGATCAAGCCTCTGATATAAATGTCAAGTTATAGTAAATGAAAGAAAAAGTTAAATAACACATAGGAAGCAATCAGCCAAAATTTCTATAAAACTGTAGTAGTCAAAGAGTGGCTCTAAGATCAGCAGCTTCAATATCAACGGGGAAGATGTTACAAATGCAAATTCTCAGGCCTTATCCCAGATCTTTAGAATCGAAAACTCCGCGGATGGGTGGGCCTGGCAAAATGTGTCACCTCCAGGTGACTCTGATGCATGCGCAAGCTTGACAACCATGGCTCCACAAAACTAACGACAGGGAAAAAAGGTAGGGGAAAGGGACTGCTACAGAATAAAGACATAAAAACAAAACAAAACAAAATCAAGTGCCCTGGAGAGCTACCCTTCTGATACCCTGAAACTTAATTTAACCCAATTTAAAAATAATCATAGGAATCATTAGTACTGTGGCAAAAGGAAACATTGTCTACACAAACTTTAAATTCACAAGGAATGAGTAATTTGGTTCTTATAGAAATTGGAAAAAGGCCATGAATAATGCATTACTTTTCCTTATATTCTGTAACTTTCTTCTGTTTTGCTTTTCTGGTTCTTATTTTCCCTCCGTCATTAGCTATTCAAACAGACCCCTGGGCTGTTTAGAAGAAAAGAGTCGTCAAAAGGAAATTAGCAAATACATTAGAAAATGTTACTTACATTATGCTTATGACAGAAATTAAGAGCTTGAAGTGTTTGCCATAACACACTTTTGATCACTCCATCAGCAACTCTGGAGAAAGAAATAAAAAAGGAAATGAAAACTTCTAGGATGGGGTTTTAGGAGCAGAACTGAGAACAGAAATTAAATAGGTGTGGTTGGTCATGGTCAACAAATGCAGTGCAAAACGAGTCTCGGAAATGTTGTTTTAATGAAAATTGTGTATTACTTTTTCATTATAGTTGCATAATTTTCTTTGGCAATGTGAAAATTTTACATCTGTAAAAATGATACATGGCTATCATGAAAATTCAAACAATATAGAAAAGTAAAGGAATAAAAAGTGTTGACTCCAATTTTGCTATCCGTCCCCCCTAAAATTACTGCACCTTAAAGAGGTTGTCCCTTCAGGAATCTGTTTCTCTCCCTCTCTCTGCATTTACTTTTAAACTTTAATATTAAATAAATGCATTCATATGGTTCAAAATTTCTTCGTTTTTGTCTTTTTAGGACCGCACTCACAGCATATGGAAGTTCCCAGACTAGAGGTCGAATCAGATGTGTAGCTGACGGCCTATACCACAGTCACAGTAAGGCTGGATCCAAGCCGTGTCTGTGACCTACACCACAGCTCACAGCAATTCCAGACCCTTAACCCACTGATCGAGGCCAAGGATTGAACCCGCGTCCTCATGGATACAAGTCAGATTGTGTCTGCTGAGCCACAATGGGAACTCCTCAAAATTTTTTTCTTTTTTCTTTTTTTTTTTTTTAGAGCCACACCCGAGGCATATGGAGGTTCCCAGGCTAGGGGTCCAATCAGAGCTGTAGCTGCAGGTCTAAGCCAGAGCCATAGCAACGTGGGATCCGAGCCGAATCTGGGACCTACACCACAGCTCATGGCAACGCCAGATCCTTAACCCACTGAGCGAGGCCAGGGATCAAACTCACATCCTCATGGATGCTAGTCTGGTTCGTTAACCACTAAGCCATGACGAAAACTCCAAAATTTCTTAGGTTAAAACAATACCCGTGAAGAATTCTCTTTCACACCTGCCTGGTCCTTCATTTCATCCTCTGCAAGTTCCCCTGCCTCTTTCAGAAGCATCCTATGCATTGAAGCACAGATACTAACATGAATACATATATTTCAGTGTCTCAGGATTTTATTTCATGGATGTATCCATCATACAGTCCCCATGGATAAGTAATTAGGTTGACCCAAGTTTCATTTCTAGAAAGAACATCAGTCCCATCTACTGGCCCATCTACTTCAGTGAGTACCTAATCATCCACCTTATGCCAGCTGTGCAATTATCTTTTACGGTAAGTTCTAGAAGTGGGATTTCTGGGACCAATGGTAGGCACGTGTTACCCTTTGATCCGGCAACTATGAACTTCAGGTGGACCTGAGACCTGGTGTTGCAGGGCAGAGAGCATCCTTGAAGATTGACCTTCAGTTCATCCAATTCGTGTTGGTGGCAAACACTCAAGCATGTGCAAGAGTTGTCTTATAACCTTTACTTAGGCCTGGTAAGCAGGCAGGTGCACAGCCAGGGGAGGTCAGAGAGAATAAAGGGCCTATCAGAATGGGAGGCTGGGAGCTTCTTGCCCCTGCAGAGTCCTCACTCTGCGTGGAAAATATTGGGAAGTTTTTTCCTTTGGGGAATTGGGGATCTGGGCAACTTGCATTCTGTCTGGGAGAACTTAGTCTATTTTGTGTAACAATTTTTCTACCTTTAACTCTTCTGTTGATGTCTTTCCATTAAGACGTCCTTCCACCGTCGCATGATGAGGCCCTCACAGTTAGCGATGGCCAAACCACCTTAAGGACACATGTATACACCCACCAAACATCAGTGCATTAAAGCCCTATCTCCTCACTGTCTTGCCAACATTCAGGTTTGCCAGTGTTAACGTTTGCCAATCTGCAGTTAAACTAGAAAAATATCTCATTTTGGTTTTCACTCACTTCCTTTCATTAATGACTAATGATTTTGATTTTCACATTATTGACCATTAAACTTTTTTTGTGTATTTTCTGTTCATGGCCTTGACTGCTTTTTGACTGGTATCTTTACTCCTCTTTAAGTGGATTTATGAAGACTCCATGTAGATCAGAGTCTACATCAACGAGGAAAATATTTTTCTCAGTGTGTTGATTGCTTTTCAACCCTATTCATGGAAATGAGGCTGTTGTTGGGCTATTTTCAAAAGTCTGAAACACAAGACTATTCTTTTTTTTTTTTTTTTACTAAATGTTCTATTGTAAGGGTATTTTGATTAAAAATGTAAAATTATCTAATATTCCAAACAGTTTTAATATTTTATCATATTTGGATATTTAAATCATTGTTTGGAGTTTGTGCTGTGGAACAGTGCGTTAAGAATCTGACTTCAGTGGCTAGGATTGCTGCAGAAGCACAGGTTCGATCCCCAGCCTCGCACAGTACATTAAAGGATCCAGCGTTTATTCAGTCCCTGCAGCTCGGATTCAATCTCTAGGCCAGGAACTTCCATGTGCTATGGGTGTGGCCATAAAAAAAAAAAATGTGTTTAGAACACTTATAACACTGAATTCAGGAGTTCCTGTTGTGGCCCAGTGGTTAACAAACCCAACTAGGATCCATGAGGATAGAGGTTTGATTCCTGGCCTCGCTCAGTGGGTAAAGGATCTGGTGTTGCCGTGAGCTGTAGTGTAGGTCGAAGACACGGCTTGGATCCTGTGTCGCTGTGGCTCTGGCATGTAGGCCGGCAGCTGTAGCTCTGATTGGAACCCCTAGCTTGGGAACCTCCATATGCCATGGGTGCTGCCCTAAAAAGACAAAAACAAAAAACAAAAAACCAAAAAAGCAAAAAATGAAAAACACCAAACTCAACACACAGATGTCACTGGTCTTGCAGAACAATGGGATGGCCTGTGACTCAGGTATGGCACCATATAGGCCAAGAAAAAGCGACAACTGGGTGGAGGTACTTTCTCAGAGCTGTCTCCCTGTCTCAGACAATGGTGGCCTGCCCTTGACGTCATCGGTCCGGTCACAGCCCTTTGACTCCAGCTCGTCTCAATACTGTGAAAGCACCTAATTCTCAGTGTTAAATCTCTTTCCACTTAAAATGTCTAGAGCGGTTTCTGTTTCCTACCCTGAATTCCGATATAGCTTCATCTTTCTCTCCCCTTTACCTAGCATCAAACCTGAGACAGCACTGTTCACGTTTTTTTAAAGAGGCAGAAAGACAGTATAGCTGCTTGTATGCTATGAGACAGAGTTCAACTCCTGGCTGTGCTGCTGCCTAGTTTTATAACCTCGGGCAAGTGATCTGTGCCTTTGGTTTTCCTTCTGTGTGAAAATGAATGACACCTTGTAAGCTCATTGAGAAGTCCCTCCCCTGAGTTTCTGTTTTTTTTTTTTTTTTTTTAGTGTTTCTGGGTTTTAATATCCACGTGGGTTCAGGAGATGAAGGTCTGAGGTCAGATGAACCCAGGAGGTGGGACCGAGATCCAGTGCAAAGATAGAAAGAGCCTCAAGAGAAGAGGGCGAGGCCTGAGGTGAGAAAGCTGGGAGTGCAGCAGCCTGTGTGGCCAAAGCCTGAGTGACGGTGAGGCCGGCAGCGGCCAGAGCACTGAGGGCCGTCTCCATCCTGGGCAGGAATCTGCACTTTAATTTCAAAGAGAAGCATTGAAATGATGCAAGAAGGCACATGTAACACAGAGAATGAATTTCTGGGGGCAAAGTGAATACAGCGAGGTTAATTAGGAGGATGATTTAATAATTCAGGTGCGATTTGGTGATTTAGATTAGTGTGGGAGTGGTAAGGGAAGCGGATTTCAACCCCTGGAACAAAATGGCAAGAGTTACTATTTTTTTCTTTTTTTGGTCTTGCCTGTGGCTTGTGGAAGCTCCTGGATCCACACCACAGTAGTGACCTGACCCACAGCCGAGACAATGCTGGATTCTGTTGAGCCGCCAGGGAATTTCAACCCTGTTCTTGTAGAAACAGAATGCAGGGTGGGTCTAAGGACTCTGGGTGCAGGGGATCAAGGACTGGAACTGGGAAACCAGGTAGGTGCGAGGGTTCAGAAACTGGCAGCACCCCTAGTTGCTTGGGTTAATAACATGGAATGAGGTATGAGGTAACGCCACAGGAAACTCCGCAGTGATTGCTGAGGAAGAGGGGTGTCACCGCTCTGTGCAAAACAGAATCCTTAGTGAGCTCAGATTCCAAGAAGGCAGATTCCATTTTAAGCAAAATAACATTTCTACAGAATAACAATGACAAACAAATACCACTGGTCTCACGAAGAGAAGATAGTTATCAGAGACAATAGACTCAGGCAGTGCCCATTCCCGAAAGATAAAGCATTGCAACATTAGTCAGGCACGGTCAGCATTTTTCAAATGTATTTTGGGATGAAATAAAACCTTCCATAGCTATCAACCGATACTCAGCTTTTAAAGAGTATACTTGGGTAAGTGCACAAACACTGACAGGAACAGTGAGGGTCTGAAAGTGAAAACCAGATATCCTGGCTGAAGCCTGAAGGGTAAGAAGGGCAACGGAGGGGAGGGAACTCAGCCTGGGTTGCTCAGGGGCTGCTCTCTTAGCCACTCAGGGCGATCCCGGCGCCAACATCAGAGCCCATTATCTCTGTTCTAGTTTGTTATAAAATTGGACGTGGAAAACTCGACGTCGTTATCAGTACCCAAGATGAACTGAGTCCTTAGTAAACCGCTGTTATCCTGGAATAAAACCCAACCTTTATTATGGCTCACCAGCCTCTGAATGATTTCACTTCTATTAACCCCCCCACCTTGATCTCCTACCACATTCACAACCACCCACCTCCACTCCAGTCCTGTTAGCGTCTGCTGTTCCGCGATCAGGCCAGGCTTGTTTACGCCTCCAGAGCTTTGTGCTTGTTGTTCCTCCTACTCCCTTCGCTAGGCATTCTCTAATTCCTCCATGTGTTTTATTCTTCAAGCTTGTAACTCTGCAAGGGCTTCACCTTGTCCATTATTGCAGCTCCAGGGCCTAGAATGGTAACCGGTCCCGAGCCGGTCCTCAGCTAAGCTTCCTTCCCTAGCCCTCTCAGACATTGGAATAAACCCTTTTTGCTTAAATTAGCTAGGGTGAATTCTGCCGTTGAATCCTGACTCGTTCAGAATATGACACCAGAAGTGGGAATGAGAAACCAGGTCAGGGCCTTGGGAATGCAGGCTCTCTGATTTAGCTGGCTCTGGGGCCAGGGGGATGGTGATCAGGAGTGGCTAGAACACTGGTAAATGGGCACCCAGCGATGAAGCAATTATTTACATAATCACCTGTGGGCATCTGCTAGAAAGTGCCTATTTAAGACAAGGCTTTGCTGGACTGAATGTGATTGAACAATTTGGAAATGTACCATAAAAAAAATAAAATAATAAAAGAAAAGTAGGGGTGTTCCCATTGGGGCTCAGCAGGTTAAAAACCTGACATAGTGTCCATGAAGTATTGCCAAAAGCTGTGGTGTAGGTTGCAGATGCAGCTCAGAACTGGTGTTGCTGTGGCTGTGGTGGAGGCTGGCGGCTGCCCCTCCGATTAGACCCCTAGCCTGGGAACTTCCAACCTGTGGCGTAAAAAGAAAAAAACAAAACAAAACAAAACAGTGGGTTGGCTGGTTCTCACTTCACTGGAAAAACTAAAGAAAAAGAAAAGGACACCTTTAGGGCTTTGATATTTTGATTCAAGGTACAGTTAGGAAATCAGAAGTTTCAATGGTTACCCTAATTTCTTGTATTTTTAAGACTCACTCCATTGACCATTGAGACTACCCTGAGATGACTGAAAGTCAGATGCTGAGAATAATCCTGCAGGCTGCTAAACGACAACGAGGCTTGAATTTATGTGAGATTAATTAATCTCAGTTAATTAACTCAGAGTTACACTTCAAGAATTGAAAGGTGACACTTGGGAGTATGCATGTAACTGAGAGCATCCTGCCTTCCTGCCAAAGGTCGATTCTCATGTGAAGCAGCCCCCGATCGTGTGGACGAGGCTGGTTTTGCCTGTTGAGAACCTGCAATGGAACTCACTCGAGGAGGCTGTGCTGCCCAGGGAAGCCAATTCTCCTTTGGGCTCTCTCTCCCCACCCCTAATGTCTCCAAAGTCAGATCCCACTGTGTCCCAAGGGGTCAACTGCAAAGTCAAATAGGGGAAAAGAAGATTTACTCAACAAAAAGAACTGTAACATTTTGCTAATTTCTAATGGAGAATGAATATGGAAATAGCCTTCATTAAGGTAGGACCAGAGAGGAGGAGACACGATTTCAGACTGGGCTGACTGTAGCAACCTGGGCACACTTACTAGTGAGCCTGGTTTCAGTAAACCCCCTGGAGCAGCTAAGAGGGACTCTGCTTGACGGCTGACGTGGTTGACTGAAACCTGGCCTAAACGGTTGCCTAAGCCAAATGAAGTTGCAATGCCAGAAATTCATGAGCAAACTGAAGGGGAGGAAATCCAAAGTTTTGAGGAGACAGGAGTGATGGAGAAGATTCATCACATGCAACATGTGCACTTGTTTTCACTTACTTTCACTCTGTCTCCTCCAAGTGTTTAATGGTAGCATTAATCTATGCTCGTCCCCAAATCTGCAGTATTGCATTCAGTTTTCCATTTCGGTAAAGAGACAGCATGCCAGACACTTCTGCTAGGCTCCTCCTACCACCATAGCCCTCACTCCTCGGGACAGAGCCAACTGGCTCTTTTCCCGTTTGCTAGGGTATCTATTTCCACTATTCAGTTCGGAAACGGGGACATGACTCCAAGGATGGACTCCTGGACCTACCAGGACTCCTGCGAGATGGATTCAGGTCAAAATTCATTTGTCATCAGACTCTCATTACGCTCCCCACCTCCTCCCCCAAACAAACTGGTGAACCACAGTGGCTTTTGAAGTCACTGGTGATTGGCTTTACTTCAGAGCACTGCCCAGAAATTCCTGAACGATCATGTAGCTCTCTTTTCCCAATAGGTGACTATCCTGGCAAATGACCCCGGACCAATCTGGGGTCGGCTGAGAGGAGGAAGTAAGTGCATACAGGTGATGTTACTGCAGAGCTATTTCCCAAGAATAGCTGGCTCCCCTTTACTCAGGAGGCTGTGGGTCTGTGAACTGGATACTATGGTAATGCAAGCCCGGCTCTAGTCACTACTTTACATAGAACTATTAGAATCTTAGTGACCTGCCCATCCATGGTTTGGATGGGGAGAATCCATGGTCAGATCAACTTCTGGAAGTGAAATACTACTTCTTGGCTCTGTCACCCAGGGATTCCGTCATCCCCATGAAATCAGGGAGCTATTTCAAAGGAAGGATCTCTCCGCTTCATCATCTGGGACATGATGCTGGCGCTCCCCTAACTGATGTATTTCTTGATGCTCATGATTTACTGCTATCCCCTCACCAAGTCATACCAAGAGTCCTACGGGAAATTTTCTACGACCAGTTAACTGAGAAGGAAATCCAGGACTTTTACATGTCAATTAGATCTCAGTCAGTAAAGCTGACTTAAAAAAAAAAAAGAAATAGAAACTTGACTTATAGATGTACTGGGTGTGCTGTGGCCAGCCAGCAGTTGATAGGTGTAGTTTTCTTTCTTTCTTTCTTTCTTTCTTTCTTTCTTTCTTTCTTTCTTTCTTTCTTTCTTTCTTTCTTTCTTTCTTTCTTTCTTTCTTTCTTTCTTTCTTTCTTTCTTTCTTTCTTTTTACAGCTGTACTTGTGGCATTTGTAATTGCCTCTTTGAATATCTGTCTCTCCATTCGATTTTAAGCTTCCTGAGGGCAGGATTGTGCCATTATATCTTTCTAGCCTCTACGCCAGCAGAGGTGTTTTCAATAAAATATTTCTGAATTGAATGAAAGGAACAATGCTGCACACTAAGGAAGCTATTAAGATGAGTTAGGTATAAATCTGCACTCCAAAAACTTATTGTCTAAGAAGGGAGAAGTATGCACATAAAAACATATATGTACCGTTAACAGGGATAAAAATAAAATCCCATAGGCATTCAAAGAGGGAAGAAATTCCACCCAGATGGAGGGACCTCAGAGGGGGTAAGAACACTTAGGATTTCACATTTTAGACATTATGACAGAGGTAGGGAAAGTGGAAAAGGTTAGAATATTCTAGGTTAAAGGAAGAACATGAACTAAGTCCTACAGGCAGGAGGGTGCACAGAGAGAAGAGAAAGATATCCAGTCTTTGGCACATGGATTACTTTTTTGTTGTTGTTGTTGTTGTTTGTTTTTTGACACAGCATGCAGCAGCTTGATGTAAGATCTCAGTTCCCAGACCAGGGACTGAACCTGGGCTGCAGTGCTGAAAGTGCTGAGCCCTAACCACTAGGCCACCAGGGAACTCCCTAGTGTGGGTTTTATTTTTAGGGCCTTGAACAACATATAAAGTTAAGCATACATTTCTAACTTTATGAAAATGTATGTTCATTTGTAAAATAATTTGGAGGATGGCTGAACACATCTGTCCTCTAAGCCAACATACGAAACCCTATAGAGCTCATAATAAAGTTGAACTATGAATTAATTCATCATTTTATCTGTTTTTAAAATTAATTTTTGTTTTAAAGGTAAAATATGTGCAGTTCCTAGAATACTGGGACAATTCCAAATAAATTTTCAATTACAATGAACATTCTACATTGCAGCCTCATTTTTTTCATGTAGCATTTTATGAATACTTCCCCATAATGTTAACTATTCCACAGCTTGCTTTTTAATGCACTGAATGCATAGTGTTCCGCTGTGTAGATACACCAACGTACATTTAACCAAATCTTTATTATCTGATGATTAGAATGGTCCCATTTTTTTTTGTTGGTACATAATGATGTATTAACTTTTGCAACTATATACTTTTTTTCTTGCCATAAATTTCTCTACATGGAATTTCTTAGTCAAAATATGAAAACCACTTAAATGATTTTCACACATATGGCCAAACATACTCTCTCCAGCTGTGGATGAGAGTGCTGGATTTGACTTTAACCATGTTGGATATATTGGCTTTTGAAAAATATTTGCCAATTTTGATAGGTGAGAAACGGTACCTTATTTTAAAATTCAAATTTATTTCATTTAATAGGGAAATAAACATGTTTTCATAAGTGTACTGGTCATTTTTCCTCTTTTTTTTTTGGCTTTTTAGGGCTGCACCTGCGACATAAGGAAGTTCCCAGGCTAGGGGTAGAATCAGAGCTGCTGCTACTGGCCTACACCACAGCCACAGCAATGCAGGATCCGAGTTGTGTCTGTGACCTACACTACAGCTCAGGGCAATGCCAGATTCCTAACCCGCTGAGCAAGGCCAGGGATCGAACCCACACTCTCATGGATATTAGTGGGGTTTATAACCTGCTGAGCCACAATGGGTACTCCCTCCCCTCTTTTTTACGATTTGCTTTTTCGTGTTAGGCAACTTTTTTTGTATGTGTGTTCACTACCGTATACATAACCCCTATCCTGGAACAACATTAAATTTCAGTACATTCACTAAATTTTTTTTGAATGAATATATATTCTAATTGGGTGTGAATCTTTCTAGAACTCTGATTTGCAAACTCTGCTTATGTAGATATGAAATTATGTTAATTTTTCATCTGGCAAATGATTTACCCAATTTACCATTTCTTTTTTAGTTTTATTTATGGTACTTTTTGTCAAAGGGGGTCTAAAACTAATAGGATTCACTATTTGGCAGTTGAAGTTCCCTTTTGTCTTTTTAAAAAAATTCTTGCTTTAGTCTTTTTCAAGTTAAAAAACATCCCATTGACATTCTGATTAGATTTTTGTGCAATAAATAAATAAATAAATGAGGCAGAATACTTAATAATAACGAATATTTCCATCTACAAATATATATTCATTTAAATAAAACCCTTCATGTACCTCAGTTAAGTTTTAGAATTGTCTTTAGGCAGAGTCTGAACAATTCTTTTTTTTTTTTTTCTTTTTATGGCCGCACCCACAGCACATGGAAGTTCCCGGGCTAGAGGTCTAATCTGCAGCTAAGGCCTCGCCACAGCCGCGGCAACACCGGGCAGCACTGGATCTGAGACACATCTGCAACCTATGCTGCAGCTCACGGCAACGCTGGATCCTTGACCCACTGAGCGAGGACAGGAATCAAACCTGCATCCTAATGGAGACTATGTTGGATTCTTAACCCGCTGAGCCATAATGGGAACTCTTGAACAATTCTTTTTATCATTATTCCTAAACATTTTTGTTGTTAATGTTTGAATAGGACCCTTCTCCACCAGATTTTCTAAAGTGCTGACTGATTAAAAAAGCTATTCATTTTTGTGTGTGGAATCTGGAATGCTGTAGCCACTCTACCGAATTCCATTAGTTTTGATAATTCTTTAGGCAGTTATACCAGATTTTTTTGAACAATAATATCATGCAAATAATGGCAATTTTATCTTGTTTCCCAACATTATATAACCTATTTGTTTTTCCTAGGATATTACATTGGCTAGAGCTCTCAGAACAAAGTGACAGTGGTGACAACTAACATCCTGGGGATGTTTCTCACTTGAATGATGGTCTCTTCAGTTTTTTAATCACTGAATATAAGATTAGCTGTTTATCTGAAGAAGTTCTGTGTGTGTGTGTGTGTGTGTGTGTGTGTGTGTGTGTGTGTGTGTAGAAAGTATTTTAATCCTAGTTTGGTAAGGTTTTTTTTTTATTTAAATAATCAGGAAAGGATACTAATTTATCAACCACCTTTTCAAATTTTATCAACCAGGAGTTCCTGTTGTGGCTCAGTGGTAATGAACCCGACTAGTATCCATGAGGATGTAGGTTCAATCCTTGGCCTCACTCAGTGGGTTAAGGATCTGGCATTGCCATGAGCTGTGGTGTAGGTCGCAGATGTGACTCAGATCCTGCATTAGGCCAGCAGCTACAGCTCCGATTCGACCACTAGCCTGGGAACTTCCATATATTCGGGTGCAGTTCTAAGAAGAAAAGACAAAATTTTATCAACTATATGCATTTTTTCTCTTTTAACCAATTAGTGAATTCTATGAATACATTTCCTAATATTGAACTGTGGTTCATTCCTTGAATCCAGACAATCCAACATATAATTTAGCCTTGAACTACACTGTGATTTATATTTGCAGTCAATTTGTCTATTAAATCCTGTATATTATTTCTGCTCTAGGTTAATACTCATTTGCCCTTTCAGCGCACCCTGACTGAGATTGGAGAGGGGAGCCTGTAGATGCATCTGAGCAGAAAGGGACTCAGATTTGAAATTTGCCACAGTTTATTCCATACATAATGAATCTAAGAACTGGCCATATAGGAGTTCCCGTTGTGGCACAGTGGTTAACGAATCCGACTAGGAACCATGAGGTTGCGGGTTCGGTCCCTGCCCTTGCTCAGTGGGTTAAGGATCCGGCGTTGCCGTGAGCTGTGGTGTAGGTTGCAGACGCGGCTCGGATCCCGCGTTGCTGTGGCTCTGGCGTAGGCCGGTGGCTACAGCTCCGATTCAACCCCTAGCCTGGGAACCTCCATATGCCGCGGGTGCGGCCCAAGAAATAGCAACAACAACAACAACAACAAAAGACAAAAAAAAAAAAAAAAAAGAAAGAACTGGCCATATAGGACTTCACTTTCTAAGTTACTTACCCATTTGGGTTTCTTTCCAGCTCATTTAAAAGTGTATGATCACAATATTCGAAAACTAAATGCATTTTCCTTTTTCTTCTGAACACCTCAATGAGGTTCACAAGATTTGGGTGTTTTAATTGCTGTAAAGGAATTGAAACACAAAGTTCAGTGGTGTGTTTCTCATAACTGCTTCTCCCAGACCCTTACAATTTTAACAGTAGAAGGCCTCGCTCAGCATTCTCTCTGCATCTCTTGTAGAGAATTTGTTATAGTTACAAGAGAAACACTCTTAGTAAGACTCATAGAATCTTAAAGTTGGAAGAAATTTAAGACTGTCTCTAACGTACCCCGTAATAAAGGGTAACTAAGCTGCTTGAATCTCTCTGGAGATAGCAAATAAAGTATAGCTTAAAATATAAGCACTAAAATAAAAAAAACTTTATGCATTTAATGGAAATTCTAAATATACGAGTCATAAAATGACCTGAATATAGAATGGTAATGGGATTATTGAATAAAAGACTATAAAAATCATCAATACCCATTTAGCTTACATATTGCTATGGATTTAATGGAAACGTCAGCTGGATTTAAGCCCCGTCTGGATTTTAGTGTTGGCTCTCTGAGATCCAAGGTCTCAACCTTCAAATCTGATTAAAGTGCATATCCTGAGGTCCCTACAGTTAGTCAGTGTTTTAAACTTATTCATTATGTTTTCAGCTCTGTTCTTTGGTTCTCTTGTTTTCTCTTATGCTTATATGCTTTATGTATTAAATTTGATTCCCATACTGAAGTATTTCACAAGGCAGCTCTGTTTAATGTTGTAAACCAAAGGAAAAACCCTGATTTAGTAATCTACAACTAAAGTAACTACATAATTTAACATTCAACCAGGGTAACTAGTATAAACCAGGACTATCTAAGGCAAATCAGCACATGTGGCTACCCCGCCTATAGCTAAGGTGACAGTACAATGTCACATACAAACTAGTAACCTGTTCCACAGCAGTGACCCGAATCACAGCAGTGACAATGCTGGGTCCTTAACCCCCTGAGCCACCAGGGAACTCTCCCAAACAGTACACTTTTGAAAGAAGATGTTAACCATACAAAAAGAGATGCTAAGCATTCTGAACACTGGGATAAAAGCTATAAACCAGGACTTCTAATCACTACTCTTTATAACTCATCTTCCTGTTATTTTCCCAGTATAGTAGAGAGATCAACTTTCCAACCCCTATGTACCATTTACTCAGAAAGACATATAAAGAGAGAAGGAGATAATGAGGAGTTCCCATTGTGGCTCAGCACGTTAAGGGCCTGACGTAGTCTCTGTGAGGATGTGGGACCAATCCCTGGCCTTTCTCAGTGGGCTAAGGATCTGGTGTTGCTGCAAGCTGTGGCATAGGTCGAAGATGCAGCTCAGATCCAGAGTTGCTGTGGCTGTGGCGTAGGCCAGCAGCTGCAGCTCTGATTCCACCCCTAGCCTGGGAACTTCCATATGTCACAGGTGTGGCCCAAAAAAGAAAAAAGAGAGAGAGAGGGAGAACACAACATTCTGTACATCATAGAAATCAAATATTTTGCAGGCCCAGTAGAGAGTCTTAAGTATGGGGGACTTACACAGTATCCTCTCCTCAGTAACTGTAAGCATGGCTTAACAACAACAACGACAACAAATCCTCTTGCAATTATGTGCCTGCTGCTCAATAGTGTGGGGAAAAGGAATCTGTTATACATTAACGATATGCCCAGAGCATGCAATCAATTTGTTTTCTATATGCTGTACTGCCTAAAAGTGCAGAAAGGGCAACAGTGGAGGGAACGAGTCACACAGGGAACCCAGTTGCTTCATGCTGAGGCAAAAACTGCAGAATGGGAACAAAACAGTCTGTACTACGAGAGTCAGGGATTCCCAGATGCTGTAGCCAGAAGCAACAGCAAGGTTTTACCTGTCAAATCTCTTGTCTTTGGGTAGAATGGCAATTTATATCTTCTTTGCAAATAAAATTAACTTAGCTCAGGAAAACAGTGACTTGTCTAAAGTAAAACAGGTATTTAGGAGGGGGGAAAATCAAAGCAAATTTAAATAACAGGAGTATGTAGGAAGGTAAGGTAGATTTGTCATGGAAGGGATCTGTTCAGGGCTTATGTGGGTGAAACATACCAAAGGCAGGAAAGATGGACATTCTGAGAGCCATCACTGGAGTCCAGAGTGAGTTGGAATCTGGCTTCTTTTTAAAGTGCACTCTCAAGGAGTTCCCGTTGTGGCGCAGCAGAAATGAATCCAACTAGGAGCCACGAGGTTTCGGGTTTGATTCCTGGCCTCGCTCAGTGGGTCAAGGATCTGGCATTGCCGTGAGCTGCAGTGTAGGTCGCAGATGCGGCTTGGACCTGGTGTTGCTGTGGCTGTATCGTAGGCTGGCAGCTATCGCTCTGATTTGACCCCTAGCCTGGGAATCTCCATATGCCGCAAGTGCAGCCCTGAAAAGCAAAATAAAATAAAGTGCACCCTCAAGTTGGGCATTTGAAACCTGGGAGGTGCTACCCAAGCATTAACTTTACTTGAAGACTTGGTGGCAGGGGCTGAATAAAAAGCATCTTCCTCTTATTTTATTTTTTAAAAATTTGATTGAAGTATAGTTGCTTTACAGTATTGTGTCAATTTCTGCTGTACAGCAAAGTGATCAGTTATACATATGATTCCATTTTATTTGATCTTTTAAAATTTTTATCAAATTATTGTGGATTTATAACCCTGTGATAATTTCTGCTGTACAAAAAAAAAAAAAAAAGCACCTACTATTAGAAAACAACCCATTGCCAGGTTTAGACACTCCCTGGAGCTTAGTTCTGTGACTGTCTGACTGACTGGCCAGCGCCCTCTGCTGGCTTTGAGGTAAAAGGGAACTTTTTAAAAAAATCATGAAGGATGTGCTCTGGAAAACTCTGTGTATATCAAAATCATATTTTAAACAAAACGCTAAAACTTTTTAGTTGAGGAACACTGCTACAAATAATACTTGAAAAGGACAAATGATGTGATAATTATTATCTCCCTTTAAAAACTAGATTTCTGGAGTTCCTGTCGTGGCTCAGTGGTTAACGAATCCGACTAGGAACCATGAGGTTGCGGGTTCGGTCCCTGCCCTTGCTCAGTGGGTTAAGGATCCGGCGTTGCCGTGAGCTGTGGTGTAGGTTGCAGATGTGGCTTGGATCCCTCATTGCTGTGGCTCTGGCGTAGGCTGGTGGCTATGGCTCCGATTCGACCCCTAGCCTGGGATCCTCCATATGCCGCAAGAGCGGCCCAAGAAATGGCAAATAAATAAATAAATAAATAAAAAATAAAATAAAAACTAGATTTCTGAGGTTTTTCTGAAAACAGATGACACATGATAAAAGTAAAGGTCGGCTGTGTGTTCTTGAGGAAATCACAGCTCTGTTGGCTTCTGTACCAACAGGGAGTTTATCTGAGATGCAGAATCTCAGGCTGACTCCAAACCTCCTGGATTCAGAGTCTGCAGTTCAACAGGGTCCCCAGGAGATTCCACGTGCACTAAGGTTTGAGAAGCACTGCCCTCTCCAACAAAATAAAGGGTGCTGGGTGAGAAGCATCTTTAAGCTTTTATGGCTCTAAAACTGTCAGGTTTTTAGGGTAAGAAAAAATTTACATTGAGAACGTATGAATCTCACACATCAGATCCTATCAGAGTGAAAACAAAACCTTTGTGTAAAATGTGTATACAAAGATGGCGGCGCTATTCGATATGTCTCAGTAGAGCGCAGGCAGAGACTAACCCACAGGGATGCCCACGGGGGCCCTGGCAGGGTCCTGTGGGCCCCTCTGTGCCAGGAAATGCTCTTTTAGTTGCTGGTTTATGGGCAGAAGGATTTGGGTGTGGGTAGGGTAGGGTTGTAGGGGTGGGGTGGGGGAAGGCCAGGCTGAAGAGGAGGGTAAACACTAGAATGAGGGGACTTGGGTCAGTGAATACTTACCAACCAGAATGGAAGAACTTCAATATTTTAACAATCTATACTCATAATATCAGTTACATATCAGAGCGGCCAAAGCCCAAAGTGATGATCAATTTACACAGTTGCTGATACAAAGAAACTTAAGTGCAACGGAAAAAGAAATCACTTTAAAATTCTTCGTAATGTTGGCATACCTTTTGATATTACGGATGTACACAGGAAGTTAACCTACCTTCAACATGCGTATTTCTCTGAGAGCTATTTTCCTAACTACAGGGTCATCTTCGGATTCCACAAATTTTTTAATAGCTACCACTTGTCCGGAGGTTTTGTTTCTGCATTTGAATACAACCCCATAAGACCCTTCTCCAATCTTAGCCAGTTTTTCATACTTTTCCATTTGAGTTGAAGTGACTTAAATTATCGTATTGACTGACTTGCAGTACAGTGTTGCACCTGGAAAATAAGATGACTCAGCTTAATCACGTTACCAAGGACAGTGCTCTCACAGTTTCCTAAAGACCAGTTTGCCTAGGCCCCCAAAGGTTTATTTCCATCAATTAACTTTAAATACACTTAAAAATATCTGCATGTTAGTCTGCTAATTTAGTTCAGTCCTATGCAGTTCTTTAGCTTCTGCAAAGATCTCACATATTGTTTCTCATAATGGGTTTGTGTTTACTTCAGTTGAACTAAAAGAATTTACGGGAAGGAAGCTTATCCCATCTATTGTTGACATTATCCTCAAGAAAATGATTAAAATATGATACTGTAAAACCCAGGTGAAGGGACACTGCATGGTCTAGCATACGGTGTTTATCTTTTCCGAGATTAGGAAGTGTGGCGAACAGGACATAATACAAAGTGCTCTACCGCCACCTGGTGGAGAGAAGTCAGACGGCAGTTGACAAAGCTGCCATTTAAAAATAAAAATCTTTTTTAGAGCATAATTTATTGCCCTTAAGTTTTATATGTATGAAGGAACAAATCCTTAAAGTCTTAGATCCTAGAGAAAATAATAATAAAGCACAAAAAGGGCATACTTTTCTAATTCTTCATGAATGCCTTCATATCCATAGTGAATTCTATGGAAATACTGGGTTTGATTTTTCTGTCTTGCATCACGTATTCATAAATTTTGTGGTAACTGGTTTACATGTTAAATAACAAATAAGGCCAACATAATTAAATAGACCCGTCTAGCCATTAAAAATACATAAATTCTTGGAGTTCGTCAAGGATCTGGCATTGTCTCTGCAGCAGCTTGGGTGACTGCTAAGTGACGGGTTGGATCCCTAGCCAGGTGCAAGGGGTTAAGGATATGGTGTTGTCACAACTGTGGCATAGGTCTCAGCTGAGGCTCAGATTCGATTACCGGGAACTTCTATATGCTATAGGTATTGCCGAAAAGGGGAAAAAAAAAACCCCCAAAAACAAAAACACAAATTCTAGGGAGTTTCCTTGTGGTGCAGTGGGTTAAGGATCCGGGATCACCACTGCAGTGGCTGGGAACTTCCACATTCTGCAGGTGTGGCTGAAAAAAAACCCAAAAAGCCCCAGAAAAACACAAATTCTAAATAGTCTCAAAAATCACACGCCACTTTTTTCCAGCATAACCTTGTTGATATAACCTAGTAGTTTTTTAGTAATAATTGCAATTAAATACCATTGTTCTATGCAAATTACATATAATCTGCACAAATATTTTATGAAGTAGGTTTATTGGGGCTTTTTTTGTCTTTTTATGGCTGCTCTTTCCACATATGTAAATTCCCAGGGTAGGGGTCAAAATGGAGCTACAGCTGCCAGCCTGTACCTCAGCCACAGCAACACAGGATCCGAGCCGCATTTGCAACCTACACCACAGCTCATGGCAATGCCAGATCCTTAAGCCACTGAGCAAGGCCAGGGATCAAACCCGCATCCTCATGGATACTAGTCGGGTTCCTTACTGCTGAGCCAAGATGGGAAGTCCGAAGTAGGTATCGTTTTTTTCAATTATACGGTTGAGAAAATCGGCACAGTGAAGCAAGCAAGGAATGAGAACCTAGAAAGCTGGGTTCCAGAGATCACAATTTGAATCGCAACACTTTCCTGCCTTTTGGTGAATTCCAAAGAATTTGAAGAACCACTTTATCCAAGCCTTAGTATTAATGAAATGTCAAGTGAAAAAGCTGACCACTTAAAAAAAAAAAAATCCTCATGTTTCACATGAGTATACTTTTTTTTTTAATTCCACTATTATTGTCTTTTCCATCTACAGATTGTCTCAGTGGAAGAAGAAATCATCTACTGCAACCATAAAAACAGACAACTGGGAAAAGCGTTTAAGAGGTAAAGGATTACTCCTGCAACCATAAAAACAGACAACTGGGAAAAGCGTTTAAGAGGTAAAGGATTACTCCTATTTTGCATATGCTCTTTCTTTGATGTTGTAGGTTCTATTCTCTCTCTTACAAAAGGAAGAAAACTTAGGCAGACACACTCCGTAATACATGGAAAGTCCATCACAGGCTATATTCTGAAAACTCTATTATATTGTATTTTAAAATAGGTATTATTGGAGTTTCTGTTGTGGCTCATTTGTAACGAACCTGACTAGTATCCATGAGGACATGGGTTTGATCCCGGGCCTTGCTCAGGGGTTAAGGATCCATCATTGCCATGAGCTTCGGTGTAGGTTGCAGATATGGCTTTAATCTGGTGTGGCTGTGGCTGTGGCTGTGGCTGTGGTGTAGGCCAGCAGCTACAGCTCTGATTTGATCCCTAGCCTTGGAATTTCCATATGCCACCAGTGCGGCCCTTAAAAGAAAAAAGTAAGCAAGTAAGCAAGCATAAGAAAGGAAACAATAAAGTTGAAACAGAAATTAATAAAGCAGAGAGTACAAAAAAACAGTAGATCTAATTAATAAACCCAAATCCTGGTTCCTTGAAAAAACTTAAACTGACAAATCATTAACTAATTAAGGAAGAGGAAAAACAACAATATGCAAAATAAGTAATGCCAAGGAGGAATAACTATCAAAATATAACAGTTTTTTAAAAAATTCTTGAGAATGCTTTGCAGGCATCTATGCAAATGATTTTGAAAACTTTGAAGAAATAAATAATTTCCTAGAAAAACAGATTTAGCAAAATTTTTCCAAGTAGGGATTGAGAACTTAGACTGGTTTCAGTATAGGAAATAGAGTTATTTAAAAAGAAATCCCACCAAAAAGCACAAGGGGTCAGACTGACTATGATGGCATAAAGAGATTGGCAAATCCTCTTCCTAAAACACAAGTATAAGACCAAGCAAAATTGCCCCAAATAAAAACAACAATTTTAAGGATCTGGAAATCAAACCAAAGTGAAAACCAAACAGAGAAATATTTATTTATGATAAGCTGCCAGACTCCGTTTAAGAACAGTGAGAGGGCAGAAGACCTAAACAGACATTTCTCCAAAGGCGGCACACAGATGACATGCAGGCACATGAAAAAATGCTCAGCATCACTAATTATTAGACAAATGCACATCAAAACTACAGTGAGGTACTACCTCACACCAGTCAGAATGGACATCATTAATAAGTCAACAAACAAGAAATGCTGGTGAGGATGTGGAGAAAAAGAACCCTCCTTCACTGTTGGTGGGAATGTAAATTGGTACAACCACTATGGAAAACAGTATGGAGGTACCTCAGAAAACCAAATGCATAATTATCAATATGATCCAGCAGTCCCACTCCTGGGTATATATCCAGATAAAACTTTTATTCAAAAAGATACATGCATCCCTATTTTTTTGTCTTTTTGCCATTTCTTGGGCCACTCCTATAGCATATGGAGGTTCCCAGGCTAGGGGTTGAATCGGAGCTATAGCTGCTAGCCTATGCCAGAGCCACAGCAGCGCAGGATCCGAGCTGCATCTGCGACCTACACCACAGCTCACGGCAACGCCGGATCGTTAACCCACTGAGTAAGGGCAGGGATCAAACCCACAACCTCATGGTTCCTAGTTGGATTTGTTAACCACTGTGCACGATGGGAACTCCGCATCCCTATGTTCACTGCAGCATTATTCACAAAAGCCAACACATGGAAACAACCTAAATGTCCATTGACAGATGAATGAATTAAGAAGATGTGGTACATATATACACAATGGAATACTATTCAGCCATTAAAAGGACAAAATAATGCCATTTGCAGCAACAGGATAGAACCAGAGATTCTAATACTAAATGAAGTAAGTAAAGAGAAAGATAAACACCATATGATATCACTTATATGTGGAGTCTAAATATGGCATAAATGATCTATTAAACAGAAACAGATTGTGGACATGGAGGGTAGACTTGTGTTTGCCAGGGGAGAGGGGGGAGAGAGGCGGACAGATGAGGAGTTTGGGGTAGGTAGATGCAGACTGTTACATTTAGAACAGATGGGTGATGGGATCCTGCTGTACAGCATAAGGAATTGTGTCCAGTCTCTTGGGTTAGAACATGATGGAAAATGAACAAAAAAAATGTGTGTGTGGGTGGCTGGGTCACTTTGTTGTACAGCAGAAATGGAAGGAACATTGTAAATCAACTGTACTTTAATAAAAAAAATTTAAGAAAACAATAAAATCCAATGGGATTTGCACAACAACAACAACAAAAACAACAAAAGAACAGTGGGAGTCTGTGGCCTCTTGCATGAGGCTGCTGCCATCCATCCTCTACTCCTGGACCCCAGCTAAGTGGGGAGATATGTTTGATATGGCTTAGAGGCTGAAAACTTGTGACAACAATGTCAGTAAAATTCTTACAAATTCACTAGAAACAAATGGGAAAGAAACCAGTTTTTCAAGCCTGAAAATATGGTTCCATTTGGGGTGAGGTATAGACTAGCCAGCACTTTATGGGAAGATCCTAAAAATGAAAGAACCATGGAAGGGCTACTTTAGCTTTCCACGCATCTCTAGCTAACTGGGAAGCTATGGACATACATGGGGAAGACCTGAGAAAGCCTTGAGAAAAGTTAAAGCTGGGCAGGTGTGAGGACCGACTGAATTTTGAATGCACCCCCAGCACTGACCCACTAGGTGAGCGTGAAAGACTTATGGCTACAGGTGTTTGAGCACCATCACTGCTCAACTTATTGGCGACCACTAAGCTATGCAGAGTTGTGACTTTTAGAAGCCAGGCTAAAAAAATTAAAAAACTGAACAGAGACATTAGCAGCCATACACTTAGGAGGAAATGGATTCTGGAATACGGGCAGTTTGTGAAAACAAAAACCAACTCATTAAAAAAACAAACAAAACAACAAACTTTCGGGGAAAAAATTAGAATTCAGAATTTCTGGATAATATCCAAATTGTCCAGTTTTCAATTAAGAAAATTTTAAGTTGGGAGTTCCCACAATGGGGCATAGGAAATGAATCTGACTAGTATCCATAAGGATGTAGGTTTGATCCCTGGCCTTACTCAGTGGGTTGTGGATCCAGTGTTGCCATGAGCTGTGGTATAGGTCAAAGATGTGGCTTGAATTCCACCTTACTATGGCTGTGGTGTAGACTGGCAGCTGCAGCTCCAATTCAACCCCTAGCCTGGGAACTTCCATATGCCGCAAGTGTGGCCCCCAAAAAAATAAGAAAAGAAAAGAAAAAGAAAATTATAAGTCATGCTAAGAAAAAGGAAAGTGTGATCACTACTCAGGAAAAAAAGTCAACAAAAATGGATCTAAGTGTTGGATTTTGCTGACAAAGACTACAAAAGCAACTATTAGAAATGTGTTCAAATAATCTAAGCAAATTATAGTTTAAACAATTAAAGGAGGTGCAGTGGGTTAAGAATCCGACTGCAGCTGCCTGGGTTACTGCAGAAGCGTGGGCTCACTCCCCAGCCTAGTGCAGTGGGTTAAAGGATCTGGCATTGCCATAGTTGTGGCATAGGTCACAGCTGTGGGTGGGATTCAGTCCCTGGCATGGGAACGTTCATATGCTGCAGGTACAGCCATAAAATAAAATTTTAAAAAGAATTAAAGGGGAGTTCCCATCGTGGCGCAGTGGTTAACGAATCCAACTAGGAACCATGAGGTTGCGGGTTCGGTCCCTGCCCTTGCTCAGTGGGTTAACGATCCGGCGTTGCCGTGAGCTGTGGTGTAGGTTGCAGACTCGGCTCGGATCCCGCGTTGCTGTGGCTCTGGCGTAGGCTGGTGGCTACAGCTCTGATTCGACCCCTAGCCTGGGAATCTCCATATGCCGTGGGAGCGGCCCAAGAAATAGCAACAACAACAACAACAACAACAACAAAAAAGACAAAAAAAAATTCCACTCACAATAACATCAAAATAATAAAATATTGAGGATGAAATTTAACAAGTGAAGTGAAAGACGTACCTATTGAAAATTAAAACATTTCTGAGGGAAACCGAAGTTCCCTGGTGGCCTAGTGGTTAAGGATCTGGTGTTTGTCACTGCCATGGTGTGGGGTCACTGCTGTGGCTCAGGTTTGATTCCTGGCATGGAAACTTCCACATGCTGTGAGCATGGTCCAAAAAACTTAAAAAAAAAACAACCTATTTTTCTGAGAGAAATTAAATTAGATCTAAATAAAAAGAAAGAAATGCCATGGCCATGGATGGGAAAACTCAAAAAGATGTCAGTTCTCCATATATGTTCAAATATAGATTAAACTGAACCCCTACAAAAAATAAGCTTTTTTTGGGGTGGGGGCTATAAATTGACAAGATGAACCTAAGATTTATGTGGGAATGCACTGGACCCAAAAGAGCCAAAACAACTTGGAATAAGAATAAACTTGGAAGGAGTTCCCATTGTGGCGCAGCAGAAAGGAATCCGACTAGGAACCATGAGGTTGCAGGTTCCATCCGTGGTCTTGCTCAGTGGGTTAAGGATCCGGCATTGCCGTGAGCTGTGGTGTATGTAGGTTGCAGACACGGCTCAGACTCCACGTTGCTGTGGTTGTGGCTAGTCTGGCAGTTGTAGCTCTGATTTGATCCCTAGCCTGGGAATCTCCATATGCTGCAGGAGCGGCCCTAAAAAGCAAAAAATAAAATAAAATAAACTTGGAAGATGTACATTACCTTCTAATTTTACTGTAAAGTTATGGTAAGTTAAGAGACTGTGGTATTGGCTTAAGGATAGACATACATATCAATGGAACAAAAGAGTCAAGAATTAAATCCTTGATTAATGATCAATTGATTTTGACAAAGATGGCAAGGCAATTCAAAGAGGAAAGAATATTTTTTTCATCAAACAACGCAAAGGACAATTGGAATATGGAAGAAAACCATACCTCTCACAATATATCAAAATGGATCACAGACCAAAATGTAAGAGCTAAAACTATAAAACTTCTAGGAAAAACAGGAAAAAAAGTCTTTGTAACCTCATTAGGCAAAGATATCTAAGATAGGATATCAAAAACATGATCCATAAAATTAAAAATTGATAAAGTAGAATTAACCAAAATTAAAATTTTTTGCTTTTCAAAGAAAAACTGATCCAGTAAGAAAATGAAGATAAGGCACAGAAAAATATTAGCAAATCATATATCTTATATAATATTTGTATCCAGAATACAAAAAGCACTCATACAACTCAACAGGAAGTCAAACAATCCAGTTTAAATCTGGACAAAAGATTTGAACAGACGCATAACAAAGATACACAGATGTCTAGTGAGTACATGAAAGGATGCTATCAGCCATTATGGAAATGTAAATTAAAATCATAAAAAGATACCACTACAAACCTATTAGAATGGCTAAAATCCACAAGACAGATACTATCAAGTATTGATTATAATCTGTAGAAACTGGAACACTTACACATTAATGATGGGAATGCAAACAGCCCAGTCTCATTGCAAAACAATTTGGCAATGTCTTAAAAGTTAAACATAAATTTATCCTGAATGTTAAATATAAACAGCAATTCTACTGTTCAGTGTCTACCTAGGAAAAATAAAAAAATACATTTGCATGAAGACACGTATGCAAGTATTTATAGTATCATTATTCATAAGAGCCCCAAACTGAAAAAAAGCCAAATGTCCATCAACTGATAAATTCCATGCAATGAAATTCAGCAATAGAAAGGAACCAAGTAATGATACATGCTATAATGTGATAAATATTAAAAAGAAAAACATACTGCTATGTGAGAAAAGCCAGACACACACAAAAAAACACACATTGTATGAGTCCATTTACATGAAAACAACTATAAAGACTCATAGTGAGATAACTGGTACAACCTAAATACTGACTGTGGATATCAAATTTTCTGATGTTGGTAATCTTTACTGTGGTTATGTAAGAAAACGTCCCACTTCTTAGGAAATATATACACGGAACAATTCAAGGGTAAAAGGACATGATGTCTGCAACTTACTCTCAAAAGGTTCAGAAAAATTAATAGGCATATATATATATATACACACACACACACAGATAGAAAGGAAATGATAAAATAATGGGATTAAAATGTAAACAATGAATGTAGATGTATAAGAATTCATTGTACTATTCTCACAGGTTTGAAATTGTTATATCAAAACAGAACCATTTAACTTACTTATTTTTGTCTTTTTAGGGCCACATCCACGACATATGGAGGTTCCCAGGCTAGGGGCCCAATCGGAGCTACAGCCGCTGGCCTACACCACAGCCACAGCAATGCAGGATCTGGATCCTTAACCCACTGAGCGAGGTCAGGGATTGAACCCACATCCTGGTGGATCCTAGTGAGATTTGTTTCCCCTGCGCCATGATGGGAATTCCAAAACAGAGCCATTTAAAAAATCTATATACAGTGGGACTAAACTGTCTTAACTCACTTTTCCCCTGCATATCTATTTCAGTTACAACAAAAACATCTTTCTCAAACACCAGTATAATCAGATATTGGTCTTCCTCAAAAATGTCTATGGTTTCTATTGCCACAGAATAAAGTTCAAACTGTAGTATGATATTTGCAAGTCCTTTCCACCCTGGTCCCAATGTACCTTACCCACAGTGCTTCTCAGATTCTTCTCCAAACACTCTCAGGTTCCTAAGTCTCTGCTCATACTGACTGCTGCTTGGAAGGTTTGACCCCGAAATCCTCTTCATCTTTTGCAGTTTAACTCAAACGTCTCTTCTGCTTAGCCTTCCCCAACCCCAAAGGGAAGCTCTTTCTCTGCACACATACTGAGTTACAGCTTCCCCCACTCCTTTTTTAGATATTATTTTACACCTGACTTGCTTTGGTTACCCACTGTCTGGGTGTTCAACCTGTCTGTTGAAGTCCTATCATAATTTTATTCTTCGGCTATTCCACTAAATATGTAAAACGACTTCCTCTTTTAAGCAAAGGTAATAATTACATTTTGGCTATTAATATAGCACCTGGGCAGGAAGTGGAGATTAAACAGTGAGATAGCTATTGGCAGGCAATAGATTCAATGGATTGGAAATATTTTTCATAGTCATTAATGACCTTCAATCTGAACCTATGTACCTCTTGGCTAGGATCTCCTGACTTCAGAATTTACCCAAAATTTGACTTTTAATAAAGTTCTGTGTACAAAGGCAAAAATAGGTATAGGCTTGGGCCAGTTGGTGTGTATAGGAAGACAGACTGACAGATACTTGAGATGATCATTAAATTCCTTGAAAATCTTCTATTTAATTTCCTTAGTCTTAAGGATTTGCAAAAGGATGCGCATAGACACAGAGAAAAACCTTGGAGGTAGATTATTTTCCATGATTGTATCACAAAGGTCATGAGGGCTCAAGCCAGCCTTTAAAGAATACACTGAGAGAAGGAAAGCAAAATTAAGAAACGGAGAGGAAATGGGGGTGAAAAACACATTAGCTTCCTTATCTAAGTTTATAGGAAACTCCTGTAAATAATGGCGGTAGGAATGAGGGGGTAAAGTAGACCTTTTCAAGACCAGGCTAGGCCAGTACGGATTCTATAGGCTAAAAGTCAGTCTGCTATGTTGTTATTTCCAATGCAACCAAACATGTATTTATATTTAATAAAATGGACGAAGGAAATGGGCTATAAAACCATTCTGCATCTGTCTTATAAACATAACACTGAATTGCAGAACTTCAAAAGTACACACCCCTGTTTATAAACTTGTCTTGGTGATAGTACAACTGAACAACTTAAAGCATCCCCAGAAAACCAGAAGACCATATCATTTACCTAACTCAAGAAAAGTAACTCTGTTTAAAACCCTCACATTTCATGTGTATACATAACACATCCGGACGTCTGGCATAATCCACATGATTTCCAAGCCTCTCAACTAGTCGACGTGTAGTGACAATCCAGCTCCTGGGCCACAGAGGGATCTCCCAAAGCGGCTCTCCCAAAGCTCAGCGGTTCTGCTCCCCAGGACCGCACCTACCTCCAGCCAACAGGGGCCGCAC
The DNA here is from genome assembly GCF_016906955.1 of Phacochoerus africanus. Taxonomy (NCBI): domain Eukaryota; kingdom Metazoa; phylum Chordata; class Mammalia; order Artiodactyla; family Suidae; genus Phacochoerus; species Phacochoerus africanus. The sequence goes on along the minus strand of NC_062548.1, from coordinate 105,612,684 downwards.
CCAGTGGGTTGTGCAGCCAGAGGGGGAGCCACACGCCACCTGTAGCCTCTCGCCCCTACGCTGCTTATACCTCCGAGGTCGCCGGAGGGGAAGTCTGCCCCCCTCCCTTTCTCTCAGGGAACTTTCCCTAAACTGGGAACCCTCACTTCTCTCTCCACCACTCCTGGTGCAAACCCCCCTTCACCCGGCCCCCGCCCGCCCCCGCACTTACGGCGCGGACAGGGCCACCGCAACGCAGCCTCAGGCAGCCCTGCAGCCCAGACTCCCAGCGCTGGCGGTTCTGCGCAGGCAACCACAGCTGCGGCGTCACCCGGGCAACCGGACGCTCGGGCCGCGCGGGGCGGGCAGCTTCCGGGTCCCCAGCCTCCTGGTACCCGCCGTAGGGGAAGCCCGAGGCCCCGGTTCAACAGGTCCAAGGGTCGCCTCGAGGCCAGCCTTAATCCTCAGTGTGTGGACGCAGGGGCAGTATCGCCTCTAAGAACCCTTTTAAGCTGCCCTGAGGAGGGCACTCAGGAAACGTTTTGACTGCTTTTCAATAACACTGTGATTATGCTAAGTCCCTTTATTTTCCAAGGCCTCAGGAGCACTAAAATTAAGCACGAGTAAGTGTCGAAGTTAGTCTGTTTTCCTGCCTGAGCAGAGACCTTCTGGTGGGCAGAACCTCTATTATTAGTCTCGATTATTATTCTTCCGTTCCTCCTTCCTGTCCAATAGCTTTTCAGCAGCCTTCCGTAGGCTTTTCCGCAACAAGCAGCTTTATCTATTTGCTGTGGTTCATTGCTGCATTCTCATAATTAAGCAAGCATTGTACTAGTGTGTGGGGCTGATTCAGAGCAAGACATGTTTGCCATGCAGTGGAAGCAAGGCCAGCAAACAATGTGATGAATGCTATTTGGAGGTACAGGTATTAACACTGGAAAAGAATTTTTGCCAAAGCTTACCCTTTCTGTTCCTAAAATGAACTCGGAAATAGTTTTGCCGATGAGCACATACACACTTTGTTTGGCATCAGTAAAATGCTCCCCATCATGCCTAGATTTAGGATGTCCGTACTTCCCTTCTTCCCTCAGAGGTTTAACTTTTCTCCCTTTTTCTCATCTATCTTCAGTTTTCCACTTCCTTCATTTGCTTAGAAATTATGCTCTAATCTCCCATCTTTATTTGAAACGAAACAAACCAAGAAAACTATCTTCTTAAGTCCAAACATGCTCCAACTAAAATCTACATAAACTCACATCAACTTATTTCTGCATTATTTTTGCCCCCATCATGCTATATAGGTGATTTTCTCAGTAAAGATACAAGAGATCACTGTAGGTACAAACCCAACAGCTCTTTTCATCTCCTCATGGTATTTGATCTCTGCAGTTTTGGTTAACAGTTGACTAGAGCTACTTTCCTCATTAGGAAGCTCTTCACAATCAGGCCCATCCTTGTTTTCTCCTTACTCTGCTCCTCACACCGAAATCAGCTGTATTTAACATCACTATTCCTTGAACAAACAGCATTTTTGCACATGCCTTAGTCTAGCCTATAGCTCTCTACCCTGATTTTTTTCTGCACTTGCTAAACTCTTCATCTATGAACAACTCAGCTTAAATGTAATTAATGTTTTACACCAAGGCCTTCCTTTTCTCAAAGCAGAATTAAGGTACAGCCTTTTGCATTGTTCTTTAAATATATCTTTATTCATGCAGTGTGCTCCTGGAATATTGGGAATGATGCCTTTTCCATCTTTTCCCCAGTGCCAGTGAAGTGCCTGGATCCACTGTAAATGATCAATGTATGTTGGTTAAAGAATTATCTCGCAAGAGTAAAAAAGACTTTTGATTAGCTTATTTCATAAGCTTTAACTGTAGAATTAATTCTATGCAAATCCTTTTATTATACAAAATACTTTGAAAAAGGAAAATCCTTTGTGATAAGGCAAAAAATTAAGAAAGTTAATTTCTCTTGCTGCAGAGAGACAGTGAAGATCAGAATTTGAAATCCCAGTCCTGGAGAAAATAAGTATAATTTCAGGGGGGAAAGGCTAAAGTGTATTTTAGAGGGTAGTAGAATATACTGCATATAGTCTTTGTGGCAGTTTAGCACAGTAGTTAAGAGTATATACTTTGAATCAAGCCAAGTGCCTAGGTTCCAGTCATAGCTCTACTTACCAGCTATATTATTGGGCAAGTTATTTAATCTTTCTGTGCCTTAGTTTTTTCATCTGTAAAATGGCATTAACAATACCTACACCTCATTGGGCTGTTCTGGGGCTTCAGTGGGAGAATTTATGTAAAGCACATAGAATAATATCTGGTACACAAACACATGTGTTAGACAAACTGTTATATTCCTTCAAGTAATAGTCTTAGTGTTTGTCCATTATTTTACATGGCACCTTTTTTTTTTTTTTGTCTTTTTCAGGGCCACTCCTGTGACATATGGAGGTTCCCAGGCTAGGGGTCTAGGGGTCTAATCTGAGCTGTAGCTGCTGGCCTACGACAGAGCCAAACAATGCAGGATCGGAGCTGAGTCTGCGACCTACACCACAGTACATGGCAACGCCGGATCCTTAACTCACTGAGCGAGGTCAGGGATCGAACCCGCAACATCATGGTTCCTAGTAGGATTCATTTCCGCTGCACCGCAATGGGAACTCCGATACAGCACATTTTCATTTTTCTTCTAGTAGTGGTGAAAAGTGATACCTGTCCTTTATTTTCTGGTCTCTACTAAAATCAGTAACACACTTGGCAAGATGAACGATGCGAAAAGGCCCAGGAACAACTGATCTCATTCTACTCAACACCAACGTTTAACAAACTAGCTAACAAAATAGACAGCTTTGAACTTCAATGGAGAGGAAATGGATTGTTTCTACCATTTCAGTTGGTGGCTCTCTTTGAGTGAATCAAAATCCTCTATCAAAAGTTAGTGGGTAGAGCCGCCAAATTTGCGTTTTAAGTGTCATTAAAGTTTATTCTTTCTGAGCCAAGTGATACTTGGACTACACTTAGAAACACGGATTTAAATTCAATGTTGGGCCAGTGTATGTTAGAATCATTTGTACTTTATAAAAACATAGGTTACTGGGCTTCACCCTCAAAGATTGATTCTGGGGTCTGTAGTTTTAAAAAGCCCATGTGTGTATAATACACAACCAGTTATATACTTTTGGGAAATATTTTGTCAAATGTGACAGTTAAATTTTTTTGAAATGTGACCTTTATATAACTTGTTAAATTATATAAAGACTTGGCAACTAGAAAAGCAGTGGCTCAGGAAAAGGATCAACAACCAAATGCCAAGAATAGAACATTGATTTGTTGAAAATCTTTTCCTTGAGCCTCTGTTTTTCAACATATAGATAATGTTACACTGATAAAGATATATTTTTAGAAGTTACTAAGATTAGCTGCAATGTACTTGGAAAAAGTGATAAATGTAGACAAACTGCTATGATTATTAACTTCTGTGTTATTTATTTACTTTTTGTCTTTTTAGGGCTGCACCTGTGGCATATGGAAGTTCCTAGGCTAGGGGTTGAATTGGAGCTGCAGCTGCCAGTCAGCCACAGCAATGTGGGATCCCAGCCACGTCTTCGACCTACACCACAGCTCATGGCAACGCTGGATCCTTAATTCAGAGTGAGGCCAGGGATCGAAACCGTGTCCTCATGGATACTAGTTGGGTTCATTACCACTTTTAAATCATAAGTCACATTTTAATTTTTTTAAAATTTTTTGGTCTTTTTGTCTTTTTAGGGCTGCACCCACGGCATATAGAGGTTCTCAGGCTAGGGGTCGAATCAGAGCTGTAGCTGCTAGACTATGCCACAGCTATAGCAACGTGGGATCCGAGCTGGGTCTGCAACGTATACAACAGCTCATGGCAACACCGGATTCTTAACCCACTGATGGATGCCAGGGATGGAACCCGCAACCTCATGGTTCTGGATTCGTTTCCGCTGCTCCACAACAGGAACTCTGTAAGTCACATTTTTTTTTTAGATAAGGAAACTGTTCAGAGTCAAGAGCATTAACAGGAGTAGAAATGTCACCTCTTGATCCTAACCCAGTTTTTCCCACCTAATCTTCCCCTTCCTTGCCTCTGAACTGCACTTTTGACTATACTCCCTTCCTTTCTCTAACCCAAGAGTCAGCAAACTCTTTCTATAAGGGGTCATTTTAGGCTCTGGGGGTCATATAGATTTTTGGGGGGAAAACTATATTTTTTGTAAAAGCAGCTATAGAAAATCAATATGTGTTCTATTAAAATTTATTTATAAAAACAGGCACTGAGCAGGATTGGGTTAAGGAATGCAGTTTCCTGAACCCTGCTCTAACCAAAAGATTATGAGTGTTTTTATTGATTTTCCTGATCAGGAAGTTAAAGGTTCTCTAAAAGATGCCCCTTTCTCAAATGTGTGAATATTACCCCTTTATGAAACTGAGATGACAGATCAAAGAAAAATATGATCTGAGGGATAAGAATGGCTACTTAAGGATTTAAGGTAATTAAAAATTTTTTCTCCTTAATATATTTAGTCTTATTAAATACAGATTAAGCCAGATGACAAGCTACTATACAACAGCATGTTAAAAAACATGTTTATTTTACACTATGTACAATCAGGAACATATTTAAAAGCACTGCCAATTAAAATAAACAAAGACTATAAATCACAATTTAGTTTGTTCTTAGTGTATATACTCACATTAAAATATAAAGAACACATACCAAAAAAGAGCCAAAAGTGTGTATTTTGCTAAAACTTGGTATATACATATTCCATTGGAAAAACACAATCAAAAGTGACTTTAACCACAACTAAGTTCCTGTGATGTGTAGTAACCATTATATTGTATATATGAGGTAGTAACTAAATCATTTTGGCCATGTGTTAATACTCTAAATCAAAAGAAACATGAAAATGATCATAAGGCCCACAAAAAGTAAAAGTTCCACTAGAAATTTGAACCACTTCACTCTATGGAATGTTATAGTTCTTATAAGTGATTATATGAAACGTTGAGTGTGGACACTTTGATAATGCTAGTTTATACTTTGTGCATACTGTAATTCAGAAAACTGCAGTGTTACAACATGGTACCGCTATTCTGTGATTCAATTTTTTTTCAAAGGTATTGTTTTAAGCACAGACAAGCAATCTTACAGGATTCTGCTTAATTATAAAAAGACCAGTTACTACAACAAAGGGTTAATTGGTTTGTTTCACATAGAAAACAATCCAAATACATTTTAAAAAGATGTTGTGGAGCCAAATGCATATTGACAATGTCACAGCTTACTTTTGTGACTTAATACATCACATATCAATACTCTGTGCAACTATAAACACACCAGTGTACTTGCATTAAAATTAAAAACAAGATTATAAAATGATTACAGCCTCCATTACAATTTTAAAAGTTACAAGATTTATCTTCATATTACTAAATTACATATAATAAAAATACAATAGTGTTAAATGTGCTGTTTCATTGCCAGCATCCCATTTTGTAATATAGCCACACCCAAGAATATACTGAAGAATTCTTAAAATATTAATCCCAATTGCATTTTCATCAACATTTACATCTGTACAGATAAGACACTTACTTGTACATCTCATAAAAGTACATTATCTACATCAATTCTTAGTGTATGTCTTCAGCAGTATGAAGTTTCACAGAAAAATACTGCCTATATGTACAAAGATTACATAACAATGAGTTAAGCACTTGTGTGGTTCAATATGCTAGTTACCACTTAAAACAAAAATTTTCCCATCTTGTCTCATGCCACAATAAATTACAAGTAACTGAAGCCAGGTAACTGCAGCTTTTGTACAGCTTCAAGCATCCGTTAATGTTGCAGTGGTAGTGTTCTTTCTTTCTACAGTTAACTGTCAAAGCACAACATTTCTCAGTAACTGTTTTCATGACCCGCCAGGATGTACAAATTGCTATTTGCTGTGGGGTTATCAGTTGGCCTACTTTCCAAAACCACGACCCTAAAATAATAAACAAACAAAAAACATATAACAAAACAAAGTTATTCTTGAAACCTAATGTTAGCAGAAAAAATTTCCATTCCTTCTTCATTATATGCCCCAATAAATGCTGCTTATTTGACTATGGGCAGAAGTCATTTGCAAGTCACTATGATTAAAGAGTCAGTTCCAGCTCAGGAAAGTAATTTTGCTGCCCACCACTTCCCACCTCTAAGCCAGTGTTGTTCTTCTAAGAGTCAGAGGGGGCAAAATCTGTACTAGAAATAATTTAGGGGAACTTAATTCTTATTATAAATTCTAAAAGCAATCTGTCGTTTGAGAATCAGAAAGTAACAGAACCCCCCCCCCCCAAATCCTAACTGGTACTAAAACCAAAAACTTCTCTGTTTGTTAGCATATTCTTGTGCTGTAAACATACTTTAGAGATCATGTTTAATGCAAAAGAAGCAATGGCAGATTCCTGTTACTTGGAAGATCAGGCACATTCTCAGAGGCTTTATAATTTTCTGATCTGTGAATTCTTACAGTGTGAAAGATATGCTATTGAATATATTACCAGAAAAATTTCAATTCTCTTGAAAAAGAAACCAGTTTCATGCCAGATTAGAACTATGTATTTAATACAACCCCCTTTCATACCTGTCAGATCCAAGCAGTCTGAAAATTCTTGTGCTATCTGAAATTTCTTGTGTTACCTGTTCAATTAAAATATCAATTTAATTTCTGAAATTAAAGGTGTAAAACTTTATATGGGCATTTAATTTAGAACTCTAGAGAAAAGAAACATAATTCTTAAGATGGAAACAGATTCCTTCATGACAATTTGTTAAGTCAGCAGAAAGGTGCATCCATTTGTTAGTCTAGGAAAAATGTGGCTAATTTTGAATTACTCATAAAACATTGCAGTATAAAACATTTACTTGTTATGTAGGCCTCAAGGAAAAAATTTAAAAGCAAAGCACCTAGTCCATTTTATGTATCAAAAACCTCTTGAGGGAGATCCTGTCGTGGCACAGCGGAAACGAATCCGACTAGGAACCATGAGGTTGCAGGTTTGATCCCTGGCCTTGCTCAGTGGGTAAGGATCCGGCATTGCCATGAGCTGTGGTGTAGGTCGAAGATGCGGCTTGGATCCTGCATTGCTGTGGCTGTGGCGTGGTCGGCAGCTGTAACTCCGATTAGACCCCTAGCCTGGGAACCTCCACATGCCTCGGGTGTGGCCATAAAAAGCAAAAAACAAAAACACCTCTTGAGTTATGTTAATGCCAATAGCAATCCTCTTGCAGCATTAAGCCACTTAAGTCTGGTACTTTTTTTAAAAGGCTGCTATGTGTGGTGTGATGGGACAGACTCATGACTCAAGCTTAAATTCCAATTCTCCCACTTACTGGCTATGATGACTGCAAAAGGTATGCAATTTGTTGGAAAAGTTTTGCCTCTTGAAAATGGGAGAGACAAGGCCTACCTCACACAGGTATCTCGTAGGTATTATTTGGTATAAAACCTAGCTAAGAAGTGCTCAGTAGGTAATAATTCTGTCCCATTTTTTCCCCAGTCTCCTGAAATAGTATTTTCTGATGGCATATATCCTTAAAGAAGTCCTCAGTATAACCAATTACCAGTTAGAGAATTAAGAATGAGTCTACAGAAGAAAGAGAAACCCACTGTTTATTGCTTACTGAGAGCAAAACATCCCAATTATAATGGCAGCAGCTCCTCCCAAAATTTGGTAGGCTGAAAAACAATTTGATGTTGAAACTGAAATCATCCTTGGGCTGCGTATGTAGTTTAAAAAAGCCCCTCAGGTGGGTTTTGGGGCAAACTATTTTTTTAAACCACCCTCTTTCTCTTCCTGGAGCTTATTAGCTGTTGACTATTCTTATCTCCATGCTCCATCCCCTCAGGTGACTTTAAAAAAATCTTCCTGAGAAGTGAGCCCTCTTACGGGAATTTCTCCCAGAAACATACTGGCAGCCTCCTTTCTTGAATGCTTACTATAGGGCAGGCACCACCCCAGGTACATTGCATGCTTCCTTCCATGTAATCTTAGCAACCCTATGAAGGAAGTACTATGCTGTTATCCTCAATTCACAGATTAAAAAAATACAGGCAAAGAGAAGTTAAGTGATATGCATGATCACAGTTACTGAAGAGCAGAGTTGGGACTGAATCCGGGTGTCTCTTTTGGAAATCACCCTCATGATCACTCTGCTATGCTGTTCACCTGGTTAGAAGAGAAGCTGCACTTAATGAATGACAGTTTAAAACATGAAGGAGCTACTTTCTTGCTTAAGGCACCAAAGGTTTTCCTTTCTCTCCAAAGCTCAAGTAAAAGTTACACTGTTGAGGCTGGCTTGGGGGTATTGAAAGAACTTATGATGATTTTACTCGCCTAATATACTCCAGGGGGCAAGTACCAAGTCTTATTCATGTTTATAAGGCCAGCACTTTCTGACGTAAATACTGAACTGAGTTGACTGTGTCATGACTTGGAGTTAAATTATTCCTGGAGTTAAATTAAAGGCTAAGGAGATATAGTTAAGGTTAATAAAGAGGAATAGGTTAATAAAAGATTAATAAAAGGGAAAAGAAAGGGGCAAAGAATCTTATAAATGTCAAGTGAATAAGGGTAAGAGAAATAGGAGGCAAGGAGGCTTCGAGAGAAATGCAGAACCCTTTATTTACTTAGAGCCTGCGCTGGTCATTATTTCTCAAATACATAGTAGAAAAGGTGTCTCAAGACAGAGAGAGCCAGCATCAGCACTCTTGCTCCAGGTTTCAGTCTGGGTAAGGTGAAAGAAAATCAGGGTGAGCTCACTTTTAGCATTTTTTAGGAAGTTCTTGTTCTGAATATAAGAGTAATTATCTGGAAGCACATAAAATATGCACTAAAGTTGTTTGGGTGATTGGAGAGAGAGAGTTGGCTATAAAGTATGTACTATTAATTTTACTAGACCGAATACAGGAAATATTAATAAAGTTAGCAAATCAAGTATTCCTTTTATCAGTTAGGAGTTTCCAAAGTTAAAACGAGTTGTATGATGTACAATTTGATAATGTTTTGTGGCCATTTAATGAACATAATTTTTAAAAGATTACTTACCTCATTAGATCTAAAACTTCTACCTTGCATTCCATGTTTCCAGAAAGCTAGCACACTGTCTTGTAGGCAAACTAGCAGGCAAGAACAGCTCAGTTACTGTTAATAGTACAAAAGTTCAACCGATAAGCATATCATTCCTCTTTCTATCTTGCATAGCAATATTTCAATTAATAACTAATGATAGTCATTCCATATTTATAGTGGCTTCTTTACCACATAGAACTATACAGTATATAATAGTATATAGCATATATACTATACAGAATTGATTCATCTTTTTGGCAAGAAAAGGGAAAGTCACTGATTTTTTTGCTATGCAATTTTTGCTTTGCTAAAATAATAGTTTAAAATATTTCACACATAGAAAAATTTATTCACCATTCTACTCTCAAACCCTTACATTCTGCTGTATTTCCTTTTTGTTTTAAATACAAATGAATAGAGCTTGCATCCCTATATACTCCTCTATACCATTCTAGCCTTCCCTTCCTCCCTGAGACAACCACTATTATTGTTCTCATGCATGTTTTCACTATTACAACATGGGTAAGTTCACATTACCAGTGTAAACGTTATATTGAATGTTTCCAATTTTTACACACTGGATGTTCCTAAGTTGTTACTACAAACAATGCTGCAATAAACATTCTTATACTTCTTAAATACATGGGCAAAATTTTGTCTAGGGTAGATACGTATAAATAGAATTACAGGGATAGAGGCATATGTACCTTCTAAAAATTGTAGTTTTGCTTTTTTTTTTTTTGCTTTTTTAGGGCCACACTTGCAGCATATGGAGGTTTCTGGCTAGGAATCTAATTGGAGCTAAAGCTGCCGGCCTACACCACAGCTCACAGCAACGCCAGATCTTTAACCCACTGAGCAAGGCCAGGGTTTGAACCCACAACCTCATGGTTCCTAGTTAATTTGTTTCTGCTGCACCAGGATGGGAACTCCCTAGTTTTGCTTTTTGAATTTATATGTTTCATATGTATTTCTGTGTATTTGGTGAGGAAGAAATCTGATTTTGTTTCCTGCAGATAACAAATTATACTGGCATTATTTGTTCAATAGTCTATCATTTCCCCACTGACATATGATACAAATTTCCATTTACCTGTAGGTCTATTTCTGACCCTCCCCTTCTGTTCCACTCTTCTACTTATCCCTGTGTTAATCCCACACTGTCTTAATCACTATGCCTTTACAGCAAGTTTCAACATCAAGTTGGGCAACTATTTGTTAAAATTTATTTTACTATTCTTAGGCTTTCCCTTTTCTATATAAATTTTAAGATGAGCTTATCAAATGGCACAAAATACTTTGTCGGGGTTTTTATTGCAAATGCACTGAATTTGTAAATTAATTTGTTAAGAACTGACATCTTTCCCATATTCAGTCTTTCTATCCATGGGCATGGTGTAGTTCATTTGTTCAAATCTTCTTTTATGCCTTTAATAATAATTTGGAATTTCCTAGATAATCGTCTTAAATATGTTTACATTTATTTCCTACATATCTTACTAGCATATCAGAAAGTTGTTCATCTGTGTTACTCATATCGAGCAACTATGAATTCACTTATTGGCTCTAAGAGTTGTATGTTCTAGTAGATAATCATAACCTTAGCAAAAAAATAAATTTTTACTTTTCTTTCTTTGGGCCATGTACAGGGCATATGGAAGTTTCTGGGCCAGGGACTGAAGCTGGGCCACTGCAGTGACAACACCAAATCCTTAGCCTGCTGTGCCACAAGGGAACTCCCTACTTATTTCTTTCTAGTCTTCATAGTTCCCTTTTCTTGTCTAACAAGATGATGTTGAAATGTGATGACAGTAAATATCCGTATCTCATTCTCCAACTTAGTGGGAATTAGTTTAATCATTAAACATGGTATTTTTAATAGGCCTTGCTAGATGAAGGGCATTTTCTTCTATTCTTAATTTTTTTTTTTGGTCTTTTTTAGGGCTGCACTTGCGGCATATGAAGTTTCCAGGCTAGGGGTTGAAACGGAGCTGTAGCTGCCAGTCTACGCCACAGCCACAGCAATGCCAGATCCAAGCTGCATCTGCAACTTACATCACAGCTCACAGCAACTCTGGATCCTTACCCAGTAAGCGAGGTCAGGGATGGAACCTGTGTCCTTATGGATACTAGTCAGATTTGTTTCCACTGAACCATGATGGGAACTCCTATTCTTAATTTCTAAAAAGTTGTTTAAAAAACCATGAATGACTTACATTAAAAATTTTTTTAATTGAAGTGTAGTTGATTTATAATGTACCAATTTTTACTGTACAGCAAAGTGACTTAGTCATATATTATATATATATATAGAGAGAGAGAGAGCGCGAGAGCGAGAAAGTGAGCCAGGAATTAACCTGCATTTCCACTGAGCCACGACGGGAACTCCTGCTAGTATTTTATATAGATTTTCCAAAATCTATTTTTAAGAGATTGGGTAATTTTGTTTCCTATATAATTTAATTGATTTTACTATCAATAGTGTTAAACTCTTATTTATTCAGCATTTCTTCTTTACCATCTGAAGCAGTTTGCAAAAGACAGGGTGGATTAAAATCACCTATGAAACCACCAGGCCTTATGTAGGCAGAGTCTTAATCAGAAGGTGACTCAAATAACAGTCCTGGCTCTGGTTCTGCATCTTCTGGGGCACATCATTAGTCTTCTTTACCACTCAGGAGGGCAACAGGTCTGTTGGCTTCAGGCCTTTGAGTTTCTGTTCTTTCTTTGTCTTGTTTTTTGACCTGCCTATTTGTTTTTAAATATGAATTCCATTTTAACATCTTGAGCAGATGTTTCTCAAAAGTGACGACTTCTTGGAGTTCCTGTCATGGCTCAGGAGTAATGAATCCGACTAGTATCCATGAGGATGCGGTTTTGATCCCTGGTCTTGCTCAGTGGGTTAAGGATCTGGCGTTGCCATGAACTGTGGTATAGGTTGCAGGTGCAGCTCGGATCCTGCGTTGCTGTGGCTGTGGCATAGGCCAACAGCTGCAGCTCTGATTTGACTTCTAGCCTGGAAACTTCCACATGATGTGGGTGCGGCCCTAAAAAGACAAAAAAACAAAAGCAAAAAAGCTGACTTCTTGATATCATCAGAATTTGCTTGTTGGGAGAGAGGCATTCTAATTGGGGGAAAGAGTTAAAACAGGACCAGAAATAAGACAAATGAACTATCTGTCCTTGGTTCTATCTTCTGCCAATGCATACATTTACAAGAATCTTTACTGATAAAAGGATATGAGAAAAACTGTGTATAAATAAACTAATTGTCACTCATTTTCCCCAGCATTATTTCTTTTATGACCATTTGACTTTATTTCTCCTGAAGGTAAGCATTTTAGAATACTGATTCTGTAAGTAATCTATTTTCAGAAAAAACTCTCGTCAAGCAAAATGTAAAATGGCAGGAAAGAAATTCCATACACTTATGGATCTCTGATCACTAGACACAAGAGCAAAAATACAACAGATTACATATTAAGTACTAAAATTCAAAGTACTTATTGGGAAACTCTACAGGAGTCTAAGAGAAAATGGAAATTCATAACAAAGTTATGAATAATGATATTTATTTACTTTGAAAATGCCAAATATGTAGGGACGATAACACTATTTACAGATTACATCACAGTTGTTAAACTATTTTAGAGAACATAAAAAGCAAAGACTGATACTTCATTTTCAAGATATCCTTTATTTTTAAAAATGAGTCCTCAGTAATACATTTTTATAATTTCAAATAGTTATCAGAGAAATTATTTTAAGAAGCTCATAATGCAATCAAACAAAAAACTTTGGCTTACCTATTGATTCAATTTGAAAATCAAAGGTGAGTTCTGATGATAATTTTCTGCTAGATTTTAACCTTCCTTGGAGATTTACTATTTTTATACAACCTAGAGAGAGGAAAAAAAGCCACTCAGAAACTAAGATAAAAGAAATCTTATCAAAATAAGATATTCATAAATAAAAACTTACAGTCCAAGCATACAAGGATGGTATCTCTTTCTAGCTGGGTTACATGAGTAACACTTGTCTGTGGGGTATCTGCAACACAAACAAACTTGATAAAACTTACAGAATACACTAATATTTAAAGCATGGAGATGTGAAAGAAAAATAATTCTGAACATCTATGAATTTGAAATGGATATACATTTTAAGCTATACATATATAGTTGGTGTGAGCCAGGTAGCTTGGGTTCAAACACTGATGCAAGGGCTAAACTGTGAGTGCTTAATGTCGAGTTAGTTATTGACACTACTATGGTGATGCTATTATTTTATTCATATGTGACATCAGGGGTCTAATCTCCTATATTATGGCTATGATTAATTTCTGATTTTAGATGCAGAAGGCTGTGCTCTGTACATCATTATATGCAGTGGCTAGCACATGCAATAAATATTTATTGAATGAGTGAATCTGAGAATCAAATTATGTCAAATACAAATAGGTTCAAGAAATATGGAAGTATTCTGAGAAATACAAAGTACTACAAAAATGCAAAGAGGCATTATTATTATTATTATTATTTGGCTGTCCTGCAGCATATACAATTCCTGGCCAGGAATCAGATCTGAGCTGTGGTCATGACCTAAGTCGCAGCTGCAGCAACACTAGACCCTTTAACACACTGTGCCAGTTGGGGATCGAACCTGCATCTTGGTGCTGCAGGGATGCTGACTATTCTGTTGTGTTAGAGCAGGAACTCTGAAGCATTATTTTTATAATGATTTATCAAAGTTTTCTTACAAACTGAAAATATTTAAATGACTTAGTTTTTAGGAAGCAAAAAACAGGCTATCCAAGTTTTGTATGAACATCAAAACTGAAACTGCTGAGCTACAGGCCTTTGTTTCTGAAGAGTGGGTCTGATCTATCCTGCTTGTTTTCTACTTCCCATAGTATTCAGAATCTTAATAAATGTAAGGACTGCTGTATTTCAGACCTTCACAAATATTTTAGACCTGGTACTTCTGTAACTAACCAGGTTTGGCAGGCTATGGAATAGGCCTCCTGTAAATCAGACCAACCAGGTCTTTCTAACTCTTACACACTTGATGAAAATTAGTTCAAGTCTAGCATTACTAGATGGAAAGCCAGGAACACGAGACTCACAAATTGGTTATAATAATTAGTTTCTGAACACTGGAATCTTCTGGAGATCTACTGATGTGAAGCTGTCACCCCTAGGTATTATTTAATTGGGGATGTGTATGACCTGAGGTACCAGGAATTTTAAAAGCTTCTCAGATGGATTCTTTGGCTGGCACACAGAAGCTCCCGGGCCAGGGATCAAACCAGACCTGTAGCGGTGACGATGCCGTGTGGTTATGCTGTAGGCCACCCATGGAAGTCCTCAGGTGGATTCTAGTATGCAACAGAATTTAGGAAACCACTAGCTGACATAGGACCCTAAACATACTTTCTCTCTCTTACTCATCTCAAAATCACAGGGGTATTATATTCGTTAAGTTTAACTTCTAATAAAAGGATTTCATTATGGTAAGAGAAGTAACCAAAGTTCCTGGGAAGGAAGGTACAAAATTCTTTCATCAGAAAATGATGCCCTTCATTTAACAATTAGTAGAAAAGGATTTAAAATTAAAATGCTTGGGAGAAATAAGACAACTGAAATTCACTAAATAACATATTAATCAACTAACAATTCCTTCCTGTTATGTAGGGAGGAAGAAATTAGAAAGAAGTTCACTCTGTGTCTGAAAGCGAAGACGGGTGTTTAAAGGGAGAATATAACAGAGAATCTGTGGGAGCCAAAGAGAAGCCACATATGCTGCCAAGGGCTGGCCATGTTTTCCTTCAACAGTGTGACCTCAAGGGAAAATTATTTTAAGTTTCCTGGGCTTCAGCAAGCCATGTAATTGTCTTTAGCCTTTTGTGAATGTGTCTATATCATTTTCTTTTTTCAATGCCAAAAAACTCAGTCTCTTAATTTCTTTCCTTTTGTGAACACCCTTCCAGGTTTCCAACAAACTCAACAATTTGCCAATAAATATTTAATCAATATTTATTGGCAAATTGGTTAACATATCCTTAAGTTGCCAAAGGCTCTGACAGAGGGCCTTTGTAAGACCTTTAAAAATTACCTTCTACAATGGCCACTGTTGATCTTACAGTAAAACACTGTACGATGTCATCTTTAAAGGGAAAAAAGCAAAAGGACCTTTGCTTTACAGCACAAATGCAGTGCTTTACAAATAAAGATTAATAGGCCTTTAAGGACATATTTTTTTTAAGTGTAAAAGTTTAATCAGATTTATTTACCATGAAACTCAAGTTCTGCCAATATTGTATGGACTGCAACAACAAAATTGAAGTTTCAAACTATAACCAAATTTCTGTAAGAAGATCGTTAATCAGAAATAATATTTCCGGAGTTCCCGTCATGGCGCAGTGGTTAACGAATCCGACTAGGAACCATGAGGTTGTGGGTTCGGTCCCTGCCCTTGCTCAGTGGGTTAACGATCTGGCGTTGCCGTGAGCTGTGGTATAGGTTGCAGACGCGGCTCGGATCCCGCATTGCTGTGGCTCTGGCGTAGGCCGGTGGCTCCAGCTCCGATTCAACCCCTAGCCTGGGAACCTCCATATGCCACGGGAGTGGCCCAGGAAATAGCAACAACAACAACAACAAAAAAGACAAAAAGACAAAAAAAAAAAGAAATAATATTTCCTAAGATACAAACTATGAAAGAAGGATCTGCTACACAACTGGATAACGTAGATCAAAATTTAAAGAAATAAATTATATATAAACTCTCCTTAAGCATCCTTAAATACTTCGGAAATATTTACTGCTTATTTATAATTTGTATCCTATTTAAAAATCACTAAACTATGTATTAAAGTTACCGGGTAGCACCTGTGTATCAATTATAAAAATATATTGTAAATAAACTATACCTAATACAACTTTTCCTTTTATATAAATCAGCTTTCCTATTAGCCTATTTACTTATGTGTGTATATATGTTTAGTTTCCCAAGTGTGGTCTTTGTATTAATATTACCTGGGAACTTAACTTAGAGAATGAAAATCTCAGGCTCCACTCCAGATCCACTGAATGAAAAACTCTGGGATGGGGCCCAGCCAGTGACTCTGATGCATAGTTAAGTTTGGGAATCACCAGTAAATTTTAAATGTGTCAAATTACTTACTTCAAAGCAAGTCTTCTTTTTCCAGTTTAATAAGTGTTGTTCAAGATTGAATTTTTATACACTGTTTTTGCTTAATGAAAGACATAGTAAATTTAGTACTTATAAAACCAGTCTGTATAATGGCCTTAGTAATTCAATAAAAAAATCACAAACCTGATTCGGTAAACCATGAAGAGGTAGAATTTGGATTGACTGTTTCAAATCGAACCACCTGGTTGAAGTCTCTTCCTTTACTGACGCCAACACAAACTAAAGGGTACTCTTGTTCAGGAACTACCAGCATTTCAAACATTCTAAGTGGACACGGTATGGGAAAATCTATGTGCTAGAAAAAAACAAAATATATTAAACAAAGGAAAACAAAAGCCATATAACTTCATGAGAACACTATAAAGAATTTTTAGTTTTATGAAAATACACAAAACAGTACTCTCTCAAGATTGGGTCATCTCACAGAAACCCAAGGTAGGCAGAAAAATCCAAATTATGAAATTATAAAAATTTTAGGTTAAACACAGTAAAACCACATACTTTTAGCATATCAGGGCTGGAAAGGAACTTACAAATCACTTGTCCAACCCTCTTTTTTCAGAGTTGGAAACTAAGAGAGCAATTGGATGGCTGGTCCAGGGTCCCCCCAACCCCCACCCTCTGTAGCAGAGTCTCCTGTCTCTCAATTCAGTGCTGCTTCAGTAATACTCTTCTGCCTTCTTCATCTAACTGAGCAAACATGGATGAGAAAACTGAAATGTTAATTAGCAAGAGACAATCCTCTTACAAGTGTGGATAGAAAAAAACCCCACAAGCAAGAGACGTTTAGCCCCATATTTCAAGTGATTCTATTCAATAAATTAACTGAGTTATAATGCCATTGATTTTAATTTTACATAGGTTTAAATTATTACACTAACTTCATTAATAATCAGGGACTAAACCCACAAAATACTATACATACCCACCAGAGGAATGACAATAACGAGGGCTACTACTAAGAGAGAGAAGTAAACTGCTAATACATCCATGGCGGGAGGATAAATTGGTACAACCACATTGGTTAATCATATTACCTATTAATGCTGAAGATATGCATCTTCAGAACCTATAGTAACACTCCTAGTTAAATGTTCTAGAAAACATGACAGCACGTATGCACAGGTGCCATATGCAAAAATATTCACAAGCTGCACTGATCAGAACAAAAAACTGGAAGTAACCCAAGTGCCTATCAACAGGAGAATGGATAAAATGAAGATATATTCATACAATGGGAAATTAGAGCTCAGTAAAAACTAACTAGAGCTACATCCCACAATTCCACAAATATAATGGCACAAAAGAAGTCAAACCCAAATGAGTAGGTAGTTTATGGTTCCACTCACATACTGCTGAAAAGTCAGGGACAAGACTAAAGTTTCAGGGTGCATATTTATATAGTAAAAATGGAAAATATGGAAGGATGATTTGTGGGGGGTACCAGGAGGAGGTCTGAGGTGCTAGCAATGTTTTCTTCACAAAAAAAGTTGTTTTTTAAAGAATATATTGGTCTTATGCATATTTTATTAAGTCTACTCTTTTTTTTTGTCTTTTGTTTTTATAGGGACACACCCTCCCTATAAAAACCACCACATCTGGAGGTTCCTAGGCTAGGGGTCTAATCAGAGCTATAGCCTCCGGCCTACGCCAGAGCCATAGCAACGCAGGATCCGAGCCACGTCAGCAACCTACACCACAGCTCACGGCAATGCTGGATCCTTAACCCACTGAGTGAAGCCAGGGATAGAACCTGCAACCTCATGGTTCCTAGTCAGATTCGATTCCGATGTGCCACAACGGGAACTCTTAAGTCTAGTCTTAATATATTTTGTATTTTTGTTGCTCTTATAAATAGTCTATTTTTTTTCATTATGTTTCCCAAATAGCTATTGCTAGTATCTTTAAAAACTACTGAATTTTATTTATTTTTTAATCTGGCAATTCATTGTAAATTGTAAAGAAAATAAATAGGTGAAATGAGGCTACTGTACCTACTTGTCTTAAAGTGTCAGGAGATACAGCGTGGTCCTTGTGGCTGGACTGTGAAGCTGTACACACACCTGTAACTTCCACATCCTTCCTTCCCTGTGACTACCTGAGGGCCTCCATCCTACATGTACAGATGCTCCTTCACTAAAACTCTCCAAGCCCCCTCTCCAGGAGCATTCTGCCTGCAGATATGCTATGGATAAAATCTGTCCTATTTTGGAGTTCCCACTGTGGCAAGTGATTTAATAAGAATCCAACTGCAGGGCTTGGGTCGCTGCAGAGGTGTGGGTTTGATCCCTGGCCCAGTACAGTGGGTTAAAGGATCCTGTGCTGCTGCAGCTATGGCCCAGATCTAATCCCTGGCCTGGGAACCTCCATATGCCTCAGGAATGGCCATTAAAAAACAAAACAAAGCAAAACAAAACAAAAAAAACTGCCCTATTTTTAATAAAGTAAAAACATTTTAAATACTCTCTGAAATGTGGAAAAGGCAGTAAGGCAGAAAGAAAACAATGCTTCTGTTTAATTTTTTTCTTAGCAAATAAGAAAACAAACAGATTTTGCATACTTCTATATTTAGCTTCCAACAATGTAACTAAGCAGTATATATAAGTCATTAACCGGAGAAGATTCCCATGTAATAGTTTGCTTTTGTTTGTTTGTCTTTTTAGTGTGGCATCTGCAGCATATGGAGGCTCCCAGGCTAGGGGTGGAATTGGAGCCACAGCTGCTGGCCTATGCCACGGCCACAGCAACAGCAACATGGGAAGCAAGCTGTGTCTGCGACCTACACCAAAGATGATGGCAACTCTGGATCCTTAACCCACCGAGCAAGGCCAGGGATTGAACCTGCAACCTCATGGATACTAGTCGGATTCATTTCCGCTGAGCCATGGCAGGAACTCCTTTTTTCTTTTTTGCTTTGTTTTTTTTTAATGGCCATACCTGCAGCATATAGTAAGTTCCAAGGTCAGGGGTTGAATCTGAACCTCAGCTGAGACCTATAGCACAGCTTGGCAAAGATGGATCCTTTAATCCACTGTGCGGGGCCGAGGATTGAATCCACGCTTCCCCAGGGATCTGAGCCACTATAGTTGGATTCTTAACCCACTGCAGCTACAGCAGGAACTCCTCCCATATAATAGTTTTATGTATGTATGTATTTATTTATTTGCTTTTTAGGGCAGCGCTCACGGCCCATGGAAGTTCCCAGGCTAGGGGTCAAATCAGAGCTACAGCTGCTGGCCTATGCCACAGCCATAGCAATGCAGGATCCAAGCTGTGTCTGCAACCTACACCACAGCTCACAGCAACACCAGATCCCCACCCACTGAGCAAGGCCAGGGATTAAACCCACATCCTCATGGATAGTAGCTGGATTTGCTTCCGCTGAACCACAATGGCATCTCCCTATATAACAGTTTTAAATCTAGCTGCTTTTGGTGACAGTCCTTGAGGGCAGTAACTATATCTTGCTTCAATTTACAACTTTTATTTATGATGGAAATATAGTCTAGTGAAGCAAAAACTTTCTCAGAAATGTCACAAAGAGGAAGAACACATAAAGCATGTTTTTGAACACATCTGATAAGAGTTGTAGTATAGAAATTTCATAAATGCTAGTTGAGATCATGTCAAATATAGAAACAAAATATACATACAAAAGACCTGAAGCACAGAGAAGAGAAAGGAGAGTTAAGATTAAGGGAAGTAAATAAGTGCCTGTGGCTCAGGGGGTTTAAGGAAAGTGGGAAGAGCAAGAGTCTTGAAGGAGACCTGCAAACAGAATTGTACTGAAAGTCTAACATCTTAGGATAACTGGTGACAGGCCTCAATGGTCAGGGCCAGGCTCCCTGGTATCATCTACTTGGAAAAGAGTAATTTTGGGTAGGTAATTTTTAGGCTTCCAGTGTCTTCAACGTACATATTCGCCTGTGTGCTCTGACTACATAAAATTCTTTTAATAGAAAAAAGGGTCTTTCATTGCATATTAGAATAATTGGCTTAACATATCAGGTAACACCTTAAATTCATTCATACTAAGGTTTAATCAGACTATTAGTATCCATGTACAACTGATATCATAAAACTGTTTTACATTCTGACAGAGGTTAGGAATGAGAGGGATACCTAAAATAGACTAAGGAGGCAGACAGAGGAGGAAAGGGTTGTAGAAAAATAACCACATACACTTAACCATTAACCACGTCGTCCAGGATGTGCCATGCTTTTATCAAACAGGCAAAACCAAAGAGGGTCTGAGAACAAAACTATGTGGCCAGAAATGGGCTGAGCTCAGAAGCTCTGTTTTGACAATTTATAAGGCTATCTTCCCCTTCACCTTTTGGTTTAAAAAATTTTTGTTTTGGTGAATTTGTCTACGAAAATACTACCTCAATGGGTTTTAAATTCTTTAAACTCTTTTTTTATTTCTTTAGCCCCAGCCAATTTTGAGGTTAATAAATACTGATTTAAAAATTAAAACTAAATTTCCTAGTCACTAATAAAATTGTAAATAATAGGAAGCCAATACTTTAAAATCAAATCCTAATTCTGTATTATTCCATTTAGGAAGAATTCACTCAGATTTTATTCTGATTCCAACTTCTATGAGATATCAAATGCTCATGAAATAAGACTACCTAATCTATATTAAAGCAAAGAAAATACCTTAAAAATTCATATTGTATATTTCCTTAGGGTGACTTCACACACTGCAAATAAGTTTTTCCTCAAAATTTAGGTTATAGCTGAGTAATACTAGATTTTTTTTGTAAAATATAGTTAATTTACAATGTTGTGCCAATTTCTGCTGTACAATATTAGATGTTTTGAGGAATATTTGTTAAAGATTCTAGAGAAACTCAGGCACAAAAAACTATCCATGGGAAGGCCTGGGCAAATTAACAGGTAGGCAGACACCACAAAGAATTTCCCCCTCATTATGGTTATCCCTTGTCTTTTTAGGCCAAACACCAACCTCCATCACAGCAGGTTGTCTCTCCTGCGATGGAGCACATAACCTGGAAAATCTCCTGTTTCTGACATCAGACTGTGTATGTGATTCATTCCAGCTCCTACTGCTGAATCTCTGAACTATCTGTCTAGTCTTTCAAAACTTTTACCAGGGCAACTGAATTCCTTACAATTGGGCAGATTTTCACCACTCTGTCATATAATCCAAGATTATTATGTTAACTTGAGAATTAAATGAAAAAATTTTTTTCCCTGAAAGAACAGAAAAATTGGCAAGCTTTTATACTAAAAATGACTTAGATTGACATTCGTGCTTACCTTAATTAACATAAATTTCTGCATTGGTTCAACCCATTCTAATAGAACAATGCTAGTCTGAAGTGCCCCACAAAGGTATTTATGGCCTGTGTAAGGATTTCTCACTGTCAAGGCAAAAAAGTGTATGTAAGTTCTTTTAGAACAAAAAGTCCTTATAGTAATAGCTGCATGCTCCAAGTACAAATAAATAAAAGCTGGCTGCCAGTTCAATTTTTTATTTTATTTTTTTTAGGGCCACACCTGCAGCATATGGAAGTTCCCAAGCCAGTGGTGGAAACAGAGCTGCAGCTGCTGGCCTACGTCACAGCCACAGCAATGCCAGATCTGTGCCACGTCTGTGACCTACACCACAGCTCATGGCAATGTGGGATCCTTTACCCACTGAGCGAGGCCAGGGATCAAACCTACATCCTCATGGATACTAGTCAGATTCATTTCTGCTGAGCCATTGACGGAACTCCTGTTTTTTTATTTTTAATTTTTTTTTCAATTTCTTAATTAGACTGCAAAATGAAAAAGAAGTACTGTTTCAGGTAGTAACTGGAACCTCCGTTATCACTCGCAGGATATTTATTTGTATGCATGAATGAGGCTGCTGGTTGTTACAGGGCCTGAGGTGGGAAGAAGGACTTTAAGTCTTGAGGTAGCAGGGAGATTAGCTGAGGCAGCAAGATCCAGAAGGAAGCATGTCAGTAGATTTGGGGGAGATGTTGTAAACTGATAGCCCCAGCACATGTGGAGGCTGGTGATTCAGGGTGTTCTTGGCAGTAATGTTTAGAGGCAGTAATGTTTTGGTCCTCAGTACATGAAAACTAATCAAATCTTAAGATACAGGTTTCCAAATAATAAAACTGAATTGCCTCCGAGTTTTTTTTTGTCTTTTTTTTTGTTGTTGTTGTTGCTATTTCTTGGGCTGCTCCCGCGGCATATGGAGGTTCCCAGGCTAGGGGTTGAATCGGAGCTGGAGCCACCGGCCTACGCCAGAGCCACAGCAACTCGGGATCCGAGCTGCGTCTGCAACCTACACCACAGCTCACGGCAACCCCGGATCGTTAACCCACTGAGCAAGGGCAGGGACTGAACCCACAACCTCATGGTTCCTAGTCGGATTCGTTAACCACTGCGCCACGACGGGAACTCCGCCTCCGAGTTTTTTAAAGGAGGAAAGGAAACTATTTTTTGCTTTTTTGCCAGATGCAAAGAGATTAACTAGTTGTTATGGGGATCAGGGGAGGACTTCAGGTTAGTGGTATGTGAACAGGTAAACCTTCACATCACAAGCTTCACATATGAAGGGTATGTAAATACACGCTGAGTGAATAAATGCAATCTCTTAAACCATTACTAAGCAGAATGGTGAACGATCAGTAAAAGGTTCCTAGGAGAACAGGGTGTGATAAAGTGCTGTAATAAAGTCATCCCACTTTCTCCATTTACCCACTTAATAAATTATTTGCAGAACAGCTATATGTGCAAGGTACTACATTAGGTTTAGTTTACATGGAGATAGAATGGCCAAGACATTTATTTTACTTAAGGGGGAAACATAAATTATTACTGGCAGAATGTCCTGGAGTAGTACTGTTTTACTGATTTAAACGTGAGCATCACAGCATTTTCTTATCCACCCTGCAAAGCAGGAGAGCTACATGATTTTGGACAGTTTACTTACCAACACAACACTTCTGACACCATTTGGTTTCAGGGATTTTTGCTGATACAGCAAATTTCCTAAATAGAAATGGAAATGAATATATAATACATGTAGGCAGAGTTATTATTTCATGAGAATGGTAATGTTACAGACCTAGTAGAAAAAGGATGAGTGATTCAAAAACTGGTCCTGGCATAATAGGTCATTTATTAAAAATAAGAATATATCAGATACATTTCTCAACACCCCTCCAATCAATTCCAAATGGACTAAGAATTTAAATATGAAAAACAAAACTATAAAATACTTAGATTTTAGAGGAACAAGACCTTGGGATTTCTTTTAAAAATGCAAAAGTAAATCATGCAGGAAAATACTGACAAACTTAAATTGGTCTTTTTTTCACTGATATATCCCTAACATCTCAAAACTATGAGTGGCATTCAAACTGTTGAATGAATTTGTTTAATAAATTATTATCTTTAGTTTACCAAAGGATACCACTGAAAGTAAAAAGATAAGCCACAAACTGGGAAAAGAATAGGTCTCTGTTCTGACAAAACAATATCAAAGAGTTAGTGCATTAAAGTTCATGTGCCTTATATTCTTTGGGGCTCTTTACTTAGCTTGGAGGTCAGTTTCCATGCCCACAGGAATTCAGGATTATCAAATTAGAAAGCTGAATAGAGACATACTATAAGTAGGTAGAAAAGCAACAGTACAACACGGCAGCTGGGAGAATAAGAGGGTAATGTAAACTACACAAGTAGAAAGAAATTCCCCGACCAGTTATAGAAGCAACACCCCTAAGTCCAACTATAGAAACTACAGTACAAGTATAATAAATCAAGTTCATAATCACAACTAAGTCACCAAGAAAAGATCCAATTATGCTCACTGTCATCTATTTTAAGAAGACAGAAAAACTTACAGTATATTTTAAAAGATTTTCATCAAAAGGTTAATTTTTAAAAAGTTTTTGTGCACAAAGTGGTAAGTCTTAGCTATACTGTACACTAGGCAATGAACAACACATTTTTTAAGATATTTAAAAGCTAAGATTATACATTAGTTGCTTTACAACTAATAATGTAAAGGAAGAATGGTTACATCATAAAGTTTTCTTGAAATATAATTTATACTAGACTCAGAAAACACTCAACAAATAAAGTCCCATTAAAATAATAATCAAAATGAAGAGAGAACATAATTAAAAATCCCTGAAAATAGAAAAGCAAAACACCTCAATTTCTAAGTAGTGATTATCTTCTTTTCTTTTTTGGTCTTTTTGTATTTTTAGGGCTGCACCCACAGGATATGGAGGTTCCCAGGCTAAGAGTCCAATCAGAGCTGTAGCTGCAGGCCTACGCCACAGTCACAGCAACATGGGATCCGAGCCTCATTTGTGACCCACACCACAGCTCTCAGCAACTTGGGATCCTTAACCCTCCTCAACCCACTGAGCAAGGCCAGGGATCGAACCCGAGTCTTCATGGATGCTAGTTGGGTTCACTAACTGCTGAGCCACAAAGGGAACTCCCAGTAGTAATCGTCTTCTAATAAAAAAATCTTCATTTAATAAGTCATTTAAATTTTCTAAGTTTAGAAAACTCTTTGAGGAAAATTCATCTTATTCAAATTGACACAAATACATCAAAAGCACTACATGAGATATAAAATTATCAGCAAGTTTCAGAAAAAAATTAGTGTTAATCTTGTAGAAAACAATTAAAAATTCAGAAAAAAAATGTCTGATGTAATCGGAAAGCATAAAGTAGAAAATTTTAGAAGAATGTGATAAACACTTGTGAAAATATATTATTTCTTTTTTTTTTTTATTTTCCCACTGTACAGCAAGGGGGTCAGGTTATCCTTACGTGTATACATTACAATTACATTTTTCCCCCAGCCTTTCTTCTGTTGCAAAAAATATATTATTTCTTAACAGTTTTTTCATTACACATGATTTCTACAATTGCAAGCTGAGTATTTTTTCAATTTCTGTAGCATAACTATCTTTTAGGATGAATTAACATGATATCTTTAACGATGAAAACATAATTAAAAGCACAGTTACCTTGGCAGTATTCTGTCAGGGAGTTTGTGTGCTGGAATAGAAACAGGTAACTTTTGCATTTGCCTTGCATAATCAAAAAGCCCTGGTAAATTATGGGAATAAAGTTGAGAAGCTTTACCTGTAGAGAAAAATGAATATGACATAAGAACTAATAATATAAATAAAAACAATTACAAGGTACTTAAAAACTAAAAGACTTACCAGATATTGATAGTAGGCAATTGTTCATTACATACAACCATGTACACCTTCGGGGAAACAGCTGATTAAAAAAAAGCACAAAGTTTACAGAGGATAATAGACAACAACAGTGTAAATATGCACGTATTAGCCATCTAAACTGTCATGTCAATAGGCCAGTTCTTAACAAAGAAACTTTTTTTTGTGTGTGTGTTTTGTCCTTTCAGGGTTACACCCGTGGTATATGGAGGTTCCCAGGCTAGGGGTCTAATTGGAGCTGTTGCCACCGGCCTACACCACAGCCACAGCAACACCAGACCATTTATCTATAACTTTTTTTTGTCTTTTTTTAGGGCCCGCACCCACAGCATGTGCAGGTTCCCAGGCTAGGGGTCTAATTGAAGCTCTAGCTGCCGGCCTACACCACAGCCGCAGCAACTCAGGATCCAAGCCACATCTGCGACCTACACCACAGCTCCTGGCAATGACGGATCCTTGACCCACTGAGCGAGGCCAGGGATCGAACCCAAAACCTCATGGTTCCTAGTCGGACTTGTTTCTGCTGCGCCATGACATGAATTCCTTTTTTTTTTGTTTTTTTGTTTTGTTTTTGATAAGGCATTTAAAACAAGGTGTTATACATATACACACATTTATAAAGAAGAAAAATAAATAAATTAGCAGCATAATTTCATTATCTAAGTGATTAGCTCACTCTCCTTATGGTAGAAACTATGTAATCCTAAATTATACATAGTCATTTTCACACAATGTTATTCCTTATTTTGATTCTGGGGTTTTAAATAATTAAGACTCTCCGCCGTAATTCCAAAAATATGTTCTTATCTAGGCATATGGACATGTATGGCTTTTGAAGCAGAAGAGAGAGAAAAAAAGAGAGAGTGTTTCCATATCCCGAGCAGTTTCTGTATGGAGGAAAAAAAGGCTGAGAGAGAAAACGATGAAAACACAAATCATAAAGGACACATATGAAATTGATTATTGAAATCTAGGACATAAGAAATGAGAGGTACCTTTCTGGAAGCTTTATGGTGATTAGTATTTAGGATTAAAACAAAGGGAATTTCATGGAACACAGTTATATATACTCCGAAGGAAAAAAAACAACTGCTCTCATTAAGATATTTCATTATGTGTATCAGTGCATCTCAAAGTGGTCCTTGCACTAGCATCATCAGCAACACCTGGGCATTGTTACAGATTTAGAAATCCAAGTCTCATCTCAGACTTTCTGAAGGTGGGTCCAGCAATATATAGTTTAACCAGCCTTTCAGGTGACTCTAACGCATACTTAAGTCTGAGAATCACCGATAATATAACTAAGCATTCTGAGTTAAACAAGCTTGGCTGCTAGGTTTGCCCTGGCAATTCCTATTAGGTTACTCCCAACGGACTGGGATGAGGGTAGGGAAAGGAGAGAGGGAAGAGACAAATGATGAAACATATCAAGGCCTCTAAGGACATTACTTTAAAAAAGACACAAAGTCACAATGATGGCCCTGAATAATTAAAAGAGGAAAAGGGGGAGAAACAAAGCAAAATCTGTTTTTTTTTAAATTTTTTAATTTTTAAATTTTTTTTTGGCTGGGCCTGTAGCATACAGAAGTTTCTGGGCCAGGGATCAAAGCCCGCTATAGTAGAGACTGGAGCCACAACAGTGACACCCACAGATCCCTTTGCTAGGCCACCAGGGAATTCTAATAAAATCGATTTTAAATAAAACCTAGTTGTTTCATTTGTTTGCAAAATTTATCCACATAAAACACATAATTTCTGTGAACAAGTAAAATATGGCACTCTATGTGATTTTTAATTTTGGAAAACTTGCTTATAACTTTATGTCTCAGACTGAAAGGACATAAACATTTCCTGCTTTATGCTCTTCATAAATATTTCACAATATAACTGAGAATTCACTGGCTATATGGAGAAAATCTGGCAGATAAAAGAAAGTGGTAATGACTTATCTCAAGCCACATACCAGTTGAAGTTACTGGTTTTTATTTAATTCAGTGTTGAACTCAATTTATTTTCACAAGAATACATATTTTAAAAGTATTGCTAGGAGTTCCCGTCGTGGCACAGTGGTTAACGAATCCGACTAGGAACCATGAGGTTGCGGGTTCGGTCCCTGCCCTTGCTCAGTGGGTTAAGGATCCGGCGTTGCCGTGAGCTGTGGTGTAGGTTGCAGACGCGGCTTGGATCCCGAGTTGCTGTGGCTCTGGCGTAGGCCGGAGGCTACAGCTCCTATTCGACCCCTAGCCTGGGAACCTCCATATGCCCTGGGAGCGGCCCAAGAAATAGCAGCAACAACAACAACAACAACAACAACAAAAAGTATTGCTAGAACCAAACTTACAGTAGATTGAGAATACATATTTGTAAACATAAGTAAGTTAGCTTGATACAGGCATATATAAAGTACCAGGGTAAGATACAACCCTGATATGTCAATAATATTGACACAAGGACAATGGAAAAGTATTTATGTAAGTTTTTTGAAGTGTTAGAATTAACTGTGGATTTTCATTTTTAATCATGTTTAATAAAACTTTAAAGCTTTTCTAGATTTCTAATGTCTACTTCCTTTAGCAAAACAGGCTGTGGGTGAAATAATCAGTTTATAATAAAGGTACACAATGCTTAAGAGGAGTAGGTTCTACATTTTGCCTAGATTCAGACAGCTATTTTCTCAGTGACTCTGTGGCCTTGGGTAGATGACTTGTCTCTGTGTCTCAGTGCTATTTGTAAAATGGGGCACCTATTCTAATACTGTTGCTGTGCTGAGTGAACACGATGCTCCTTGTAGGAGTAAAATGCTTAGAATACTGGTGTACACTGAGCACTTAATAAATCTTAGCTGTAAGTAATGACAGCAGATTAAAAAATTTTAAATCAAGATCCTGTTTTGTGTCATTTTCTCATCTTTTAGCATCTTCTCCTATCTAGCAGACTCATGCCACCCAGTTTCTTTTCCTAGAGTACAGAGAAAATCAACCCAATAATCTATTTTACATTAAGATGGAAAACTCAGGATCTCACACATATTCATTCTCAACTCTAACAGACTTCCTCTGGGAGGGAAAATATACCCTTTGATGGCCATGTTTAGCTCTGAAAATTAGTACAATTTCAAGTGCTAAAGCACTCTTAGGTGCTTTTTATTTATTTATTTATTTATTTATTTATTTATTTATTTATTTTTTGCCTTTTCTAGGGCCGCTCCCGAGGCATATGGAGGTTCCCAGGCTAGGGGTTGAATCGGAGCTATAGCTGCCCGCCTATGCCAGAGCCACAGCAACGTGGGATCTGAGCCGGGTCTGCAACCTACACCACAGCCCATGGCCACGCCGGATCGTTAACCCACTGAGCAAGGGCAGGGACCGAACCCGCAACCTCATGGTTCCTAGTCGGATTCGTTAACCACTGCACCACAATGGGAACTCCACTCTTTGGTACTTTAGCAGTTAACTCATGGCAGGGAGTTACTGCAGACTGGGGGTGGCTGGGGTTGATGGGTACTTTCACTCAACTGTCCCTTAAATATGTTGATATAAGCTTACTCCACCTACGTGTGACATTTTTACAAGTAATATAATAATTAACATTGTTCCTTATAATTAACATTGTTACCAGTACTGTGACTTTAGATATCTTACTATATACATATCCAAGAATAATATTACTACCTTTGAATTATTTATTTACTAATTTTTATAAATAACGAGATCTTTTTCTTTTTTTCCTAGTTCATATGTATTTTTCAGTCACTTCACTGTCTATCTCCTTCCAGGTTAAAAGATTTCTTTTTTCTTTTCTTTTTGGTTGCCCCTGGGGCATGTGGAAGTTCCTTGGCCAGGGATTGAACCTGTGCCACAGCAGTGACAAAGCCAGGTCCTTAACTGGCTGAGCCACCAGGGAACTCCAAGGTTAAAAGATTTAGAGTATGGAGATCCCATCGTGGCTCAGTGGTTAATGAATCCAACTAGCATCCATGAGCACACGGGTTCGATTCCTGGCCTCGCTCAGTGGGTTAAGGATCCGCTGTTGCCATGAGCTGTGGTGTAGGTTGCAGATGCGGCTCGGATCCCGTGTTGCTGTGGCTCTGGCGTAGGCCAGTGGCTACAGCTCTGATTAGACCTCTAGCCTGGGAACCTTCATATGCCGCAGGTATGGCCCTGAAAAGACAAAAAAAAAAAAAAAGGATTTAGAGTATGTACATCAGTTTAGGATCTGGTTAGAATACGTGATTTAAAAAAGATGTTGTGAAGAGGAGTTCCCATTGTGACACAGGCTAGAGGCTATAGCTCTGATTTGAGCTCTAGGGTGGGAAACTCCACATGCTGTGGGTGTGGCTGTAAGAAGACAAAAAAAAAAGTGTGAAGAAAGAAAAAAGGAAATGTTTGGTTATGAAGAAATCATCCTTACTTGTGGATTTTTCTTTCCATTTTATTTGTAAATCAATTTATTGATTGAGAATGGAGAATTAGTTACACATCCCACAGGCACCCAAAACTCGACGTGACCAAACTCAATGCACCATTATTTCCTTCAAACTGACTTCCCTTCTGTACAAACCCTGCCTAGTGGACTGTCATTCACCCAGTCCCTCAAGCTGGAAATGCAGTCAACCTAGACTTCTCCATGATCTCCACAGTGAACTGGTCATTCAATTTGGCCAATTCCAGTTCTTTAATCTTTCTCTAAGTCCAGTGTTTCTCTCTAGAAGCATTACAGTAGGACAAGCAGGGTGGTGAAGTATTTAAGGACATGGACTTTGAAGCCAGTATGCCTGGGTCCATATCCCAGCTTAGCCACTTAACAGCTCTGGGATCTTTGAAAAGCTACTTTCTGAATCTCATATTTCTTATTTGAAACGAGATAATAATGGTACCTACTTCTAAGAGTCACTGTGAAGATTGAGTTAATGTATATAAAGCATTTAAAAATAGTACCTGACATATGGTAAAATTTATATAGGGGTCAAATCGGAGCTGCAGTTGCTGGCCTACGCTTTCAGTGCTGGATCTGCAACCTACACTGTAGCTTGCAGCAACGTGGGATCCTTAACCCACTGAATGAGGCCAGGGATTGACCCCACATCCCCAAGGACACTATGTTCTTAACCCACTGAGACACAACCAGAACTCCTATAGGCAGGTTGTTTAGCATTCCTGGCCTCTGGGTACTAAATGCCAAAAGCTTCCCCTGAGTCACTGTGACAATCAAAAATGTCCCCATATTGGAGTTCCCATCATGGCTCAGTCGTAACTAACCCAACTGGTATCCATGAGGATGCAGGTTCGATCCTTGTCCTTGCTCAGAGGGTTAAGGATCTGGCATTGCCGTGAGCTGTGATGTAGGTCACAGACGCGGCTCAGATCTGGTGTTGCTGAGGCTGTGGTGTGGGCCAACAGCTACAGCGCAGATTTGACTCCTGGCCTGGGAACCTTCGTGTGCTGTGGGTGTGTCCCTAAAAAGACCGGAAAAAAAAAAGAATTAAAAAAAGGAAAAATATAAAATAATATACCTGTTCCATTGATGTTTCATGAAGTTCATTGAGATTTAAGGTATAAATCCCTTCTTCAGCACCAAATATCAAGTACTGATCTGAAATGAGAAAAGTACTCCACTGATCGTGACGTATAAAATATTTTTTGAGTGGATTCATATAATCTAAAATTAAGTATATATACATTAACATGTGAAAAAAGAATTGGTATGGTCTGTAGGCAGTATTTTTTATTTTAATGCAAATAAGTAGTTAGAAACTCTAGCTCAGCGTATTGGATTATATGCAGATATCAGCCTCAAAGCAGTGAAGAAAACTTTTTTAAAAGAATTTTTTTGTTTTTGCTTTTTAGGGCCGCACCCATGGCATATATAAATTCCCAGGCTAGGGGTTGAATCGGAGCTACAGCTGCCGGCCTACACCACAGTTACAGCAACGCAGGATCTGGATTCTCAATCCACTGAGCGAAGCCAGGGATCGAACCCGCATCCTCATGGTTCCTAGTCAGGTTTGTTAACCACAGAGCCTGGAAGGGAACTGCTGAAAAGAGGTTCTGAAGAACGGCATGCTAGGACTCCCCGCTTATCAGGGGATGCCAAGGAATGGAAGAGAACCTGTAGCTTCTTTTCTAAATTCCCTCCTGGAGACGCTCAAGTGCAACTGACATACAGAATGTAAATCAAGAACAACTGATACAGACTTAAAATATTTTTGCAGATGGACCATTATTACAAGCCAATATTAAAAATCTAGGATCTGACTATTACCTATTTAAAAAGTTAACTAAAACTTAGATACTTGCTAGGGTACTCAATACCTCCTAGAAGATATTAGAAGTTTGGCCATGGTCCTGTTTGATTGGTTTTTATGATAACATAAAATAGCAGGTGAAGAACTTCCACAGACTAAACTGAAGTATGCTGAGAACAACTGCCAAGAGCATTCCTACACTGCCCCATATTTAGGATTAGTACTGGGAGATGAAGGGCACAAGCTCTGCGGTCAGACAACACTGAACTGGGTTCAAACTGCAGCTCTAATACTGACTGACTGGCTGTGAAACAATGAACCTGAGTGTCATTTTCTTTACCTGTGAAATAAAAGTACTTATACCTTGACTTTTTAAAAGATTTAGTAAGAATGTGTGTGTGTGTGTATGTGTGTGTGTGTGTGTGTTGTGTGTCGGGTGGGAGAGGAGAGAGAGCAAGCAAGAGTGGGCCTATGTTTCTCTGTATCTCCATGTATATCTTTATACAGATAGATGGCACAGAGTATATAGCTTCAATACATTAATATGGTAACTACACAGTGAAATTTTAATATCATGGGTCATCTCAAACACTGTTAATAACACAGAGAAACATATTTACCTGAAAAATTTTTTTAATTGTAAGAAAATATTTTTTCCAGAAGGATATGCAGAAAGTGATTAAAACTGAGTGCTTTCACAGCTTCATGAAAACACTAAACAATCAGAAAGATAAAAGACAAAAACATCTACGACTACCTCTTGTGTCTGGGTTTATCCATGATGTTGCACAGTGAATTTTCAAGGGACATCCATTAAAAACCTTTGAAAAACATGCACCCATCTGGAAAAACACAAAATAACCAAATAAATATATCGAGTCCTAGTCATTTGCCTTATAGTGCATGGAGGTTCCAGGCACAACAAGGACTGTCAGATGATACAAGCCTTTACTTAAGAGAGTCATTTTATTCTTCCTATCTTCTCAAATCAACAAAGAGTAATAGCAACCAATGCTGCACAATAATTTGCTTACATAAGTATTACTTGTATGTTCTACATGAGGAGTAATACAATATTTTCTGGTAAAAAGGAAATCATAATCTCTATAAAGGTGAAAATTTTATTTGGTTTCATGAGCCTAAAAATAACATTAATCTTTCAATTTAATATGATATTGAAGAAGTACGTTGATTTGAAATTCTTATATGTAATTTTAAAAATGAAGACCCATAAATCAATTATACTTTAAACAAAACATAGAGATCCACTTTTTTAAAAAAAACTGAACAATCTGATTATTTTCCCTGAAAGGATTCAACAAAAAGCTTTATTCTTTGATGTTAATATATTTATTTACCAAGCTCATTTACAAACCTTTCAGACAGTAAATATCTTATAATGAAATATAACAATTCATTTGAAAATTTTTTGATCTTCAAAGAGTAAAATGTTAATTTTGAAATTATTGTTCTGGTTAGAATAAATAAATACAAAAAACCTTACTCATTTAATCACTTTTACTACCAAGAACATAAAGGAAAAAGAATAAAGGAATATTTGGTGCATGATTTTAGAGTAGGAATGTTTTCTTCACGAACATGGAGATAATACTGTGAGTGATTATAGTTGACTAAAGAAGATTAAAAATATTAACACAAAATAATCAAAGTAATAAAATAATAAATCTTAAGATTTCCTTTTTACTCATAGAAACCTAACAACCAGTATTTTTAAGATTTTAGTTCCCTTAAAAGAACCACAGCCTGGCAATACGATCAGGCAGTAGAACAGTAAAAAATATTTTTATGGTGTAGGGCAGAAATTATGTCACTTAACTAATCCTAATAAATATTCTTTAAGATAGGTACCAATATTCATATGTTAAGGTACTGCTAAATCCCTAAAAATCCAAATGACAAAATGATGTACAAAACAATCAAATTAGTCCCAAACTAAAGCTAATTGGTATAGTTGGTCCACAGTCATCAGCTCTTCTCTGCCAACTGTATACCTGATAAGTAGTTTTATCTCATAGCTCAATAGGAAATCTCATCCCTACTGTCTACGTGTGTATATATATATATCTGCTAGGTCCGAGAGTCCTTTACAATCAACAATTCTTTTTGTTAGATGAGGTATAATTATTCAGATCTTTATAATAAAAAGTAGAATTAAAAAGTAAAAAGGCTAAATAAAAAGTAGAGTTGGGAGATTCAGAACTAGAAAAACTATGGACATTGTCAAACTAGTCTATAAGGTTTCAGATTATAGATCTGTATCAGCAAAAATGTAGTTCTAACCATACTAACCTAAAATTATGCTGAATTAATATAATTTTAAGCCTAAAAAGACAGCATGGTATACTTAAATATAAAAAACCTAGTAGGACTATAACAATAGGATGTCCACGTTCTAGGTCTGGTGAGTTGGGTGGACTTTTGTGATCTTGATGACTAAGACCTTTGGGTCTCGGTTTAACTCATGCTCCTTCTAGTTCTAAAATCGTTTTTGATAATTGAAAACAGGTTAGAAAAATGTATTACATCAATATTTTGTACTTTCTACTACATACATATATGCCTTTTTCACATTTCTTCGAAAATATATGCAAAGAAAACATTAATGAATTTTCAAAGGAGCTTTACAATGTGTAAATTATCATAATTTTCTCTTCAAAAGCTACTTTTCAGATGTAATCATATTTGAGTCAGCAGTCTCCTAGATATTTTTCAATAATAATAGAGGTTCTTTAGAATAAGCAGAAATGTCTAACGAGAGGTACACATTCAGGCAATTATCTGTCACTGAATTTAGTTTGAAAACTTAATCTATTTAATATTTATACTTACATGTACTTTAGGTGTTGGGGGTAGGCCGTTACTAATAGGCTTCTAGAAAAAGAACACATGCATGATTATACTTCTCGTTGTTTGGGATACCAACACTGTATTTCAAATATGTGTATTGGAATTCTTTGTCAAAACATTACAGGTAATACTGAAGTTCCCTATAATCCTTCCACAAGTCCACTTAGTCCTAGTACCTGTCCCCCAACACCCCAAATGGTTTCCTGTGTACTCTTCCAGATCTTTTTGCATCTATTTATATACATGTTCCCATAGAAATACTGTTTTTGTGTGTTTGGAAAATAAATAGTTATTCACTGTTTATCAACTTGTTCTTTGCCTTAACACTGGGTCTTAGGCAACATTTTTTTTTGATTTTTTTTGCATTTTTAGGGTCGCACCCATGGCACACGGAAGTTCCCAGGCTAGGGATTGAATCAGGAGCTGTAGCTGCTCGCCTACACAACACACACAGCAACACGGGATCTGAGCCGCATCTCTGATCTACACCACAGCTCATGGCAACGCCTCCAGACTGGCCCCCACAATCTTGAACTGGCTCTTTCCAATCCTGTTACTGTTAGTCCTGAAGTCAGTGGTTTTTGTAAGCTGACAAGACTCTGGTTTGTCTCAAGTCTGAAGTCAAAGGGAGATTCTGCTAGCAATCAAGGACCTCTTTCAGTCCTGAGCTTTTCTTCTCCTTGCAGGGCCTATACTTGAGTACAGAGATATAGTTATACCTCCTCTTAAATTTTGTTAGTATATTATGCTGTGTTTCACATTGCACCCTTAAAACTCTGTCCATATGTCTCTTATTTCAAGAATCTGAGCATGAGGCATGACCAACATTGTCAGTGAAATTTTAAGAGTTAATAAAATAGTGTTATACCCATAAGAAATAAAATACTGAAATTTTACTCTGTAGATGTGTTTATGAGGACATACAGCCTAACAATAGCATTGATTTCTGATAATTTTTTCCATTTTTGCAAATAACTTCTGTACTTATTTTTACATTGATGTTGTTAAATTACTAAACTTCATCTATGCTTTTTTGGGCCAAGCCTGCGACATGCATCAGTTCTTGGGCCAGGAATGGAACACACACCACAGTAGCAACATGAGCCACAGCAGCGACAATGCCAGATCCTTAACCCACTGATCCACAAGGGAACTCCCATCTATTTCAGCAAAATGTCATTTTTTAAATGATTTTTTTTTGCTTTTTAGGGCCGCACCCGCAGCTTAAGGAAGTTCCCAGGCTAGGGGCAGAATTGGAGTCACAGGTGCCAACCTACACCACAGCCACAGCAACAGCAATGCCAGATCCACGCCACGTCTGTGACATATACCACAGCTCGTGGCAACACTGGATCCTTAACCTACTGAGCAATGCCAGGGATTGAACCTGTATCTTCATGGATACTAGTGGGGCACATTACCATTGAGCCATGATGGGAACTCCCCAAGTGTCATTTTTTGGGGGGTCTTTTCAGGGCTGCACCCGCAGCATAAGGAAGGTTCCCAGGCTAGGGGTCAAATGGGAGCTACAGCTGCTGGCTTACGTCACAGCCATAGCAACTTGGGATCCAAGCTGTGTCTGTGACCTACATCACAGCTCAGGGCAATGCCGGATCCTTAACCCACTGAGCGAGGCCAGGGATCAAACCTGTGTTCTCATGGTAAGTGGTCAGATTCGTTTCTGCTGCACCATAATGGGAACTCCCCACAATATCATTTTTAATTAGGGAGTTCTGAATGCTATGACTGTCAGATTTAACTTAAGTACTGAAAATACTGGCTGTAAATAATTTGAAGAAGCTATACGAAGTGGAATCATGTTTCAATATACTATGGATACTCTTTATCATATGATACAGTCACGACATAGGTTATTTTAGAAATATTGAGACTTAGTTTAAATACTAGCTCCTTATCCTAGTAAAATGGGGTAACAGAAAAAAGTGAACTAAAATGCCTAAATTAAAAAAGATACTCATCTCTCAAAAGTTATTACACTGTGCTGCAGAGCCATTAAGCTGCATTTTTGTACTACTACATTAGCGGGGCTACCAAAATTTAAACTGATGAAAGCAAAAAGGCACTATTCAGTTGGACAGACTTCATAACCCTATTACTAAAGGACATTTCGCTTTTGTTATAAATGTCCTAAGTTTAACAAGTTACAATGGATAACCCCAAATACTTTAAGTAAATTATAAAAAATGGTATGACATAATCTACAGTAAAATTTTATAAAACAGTTGAACAGTACAAAAGCCTTTAGCAATGTTCTTACTGCACAAAACCATAACCATATGCACATAAACATATTAAATGTCCTATAGGCCTCTGTAACAAATATTTGTATATACAGAAACTTATCCCCAAATATGTCTTATGATCTCATTGGCATCTGCTGAATTGGGAATTTTAAGGATTTTTTGTTTTGTTTTCATGATAATGGATAAATGTCTTCTAATGATCAAGGGCAAATATTTTACAAATATCAAAAAATTTTAATCTCCCTGATAAATTCTATTTATGTTTTAGTAGTTCTGTTATAGTGTTTTACCTAACATTTGTAATAAGAATAGCTGATAAGGCTAATTTCATCTTTCCTGAAGTGACATTTTATACCTACTAGAAAATAATCTTTTTTTTTTTTTTTGTCTTTTTGCCATTTCTTGGGCCGCTCCTGTGTGGCATATGGAGGTTCCCAGGCTAGGGGTCTAATCGGAGCCATAGCCACCAGCCAACGCCAGAGCCACAGCAACGCGGGATCCGAGCCGCGCCTGCACCCTACACCACAGCTCAAGGCAATGCTGGATCCTTAACCCACTGAGCAAGGCCAGGGACTGAACCCGCAACCTCATAGTTCCTAGTCAGATTCATTAACCACTGAGCCACAATGGGAACTCCCCTACTAGAAAATAATCTTAATCCTTCCTCCTTGTTAGCTATTTTCTTTCTTTTTGGCCATGTCCACAGCATGTGATAATTCCTGGGCCAGGGAATGAACCCTGCCTCAACAGCGACATGAGCCGCACCACAAGGGAACGCCATTACTTTCTTTAAGAGTAGTAATATCACAAATTGTGTAACAGAAATTTGTCCTGAGGTAGAAGCTATGGCTTTCCTTATCTGTCCAAGTCCTTCTTTCCATTAAGTTCTTGAGACTGTAAAAGGAAATACGAATAAGGATCAATTCTCATCGATGAGAATAGTAATATTTTTCCAATAATCACAAGAATACTAAGTGTTTACTTGTATGCAGAAGGTCACATTTTATAATAGGCTATATAACAAATTGGCCTAAATAGCAGAAAAACTTCATTCAAATTTACCACAGCAAGGTCGATTTTTTTAAGATTTAAACAACCTATTATCATTATAATTAACATACTAAATTATAAATATACTAATTATAAAATATATAACTGCTATAGTTTCACTAATTATAACTGAAAAAAATTTAATAGTGAAAAAGGAAACAAATACAGGTAGAGCTTATGAATATAAATACCTACTGGTACATCTTTCTTTTCTTTTCTTGAAAGGTTTGTGCCTCTATGGTCATTCTGTTGTTGATACAATGAACCATCTCGTTCACCATTTAACTGGAAGGAGCTCACTCCATTTCCTTCAAAAGGATATGTTTAGATATATTAAAAAAGGACTGATTTTAATGAGAATTTTCATTCAGAAGATTATCAAGTAGAAAACAAAAATATCTCTGAAGCAGTTTCAGCGTTCATTTGGATTACCAAATCAAAATATTTCGTACTGTAACAAGTTCTATATATATGTTCTTCTACTTTTATCTCTATTTTTCTCTTATAGGCAAATTAAAATTCAGGTTGTATCTAAGTACATAAACGTGATAAAAAAGAAAAAAATATTGAATACATAACTACTTTAAGGAAAGGGGCAATTCACAGTCTGTTATCCAAGAAACATTAGTTGCTCTTTTTTTAACTGCTTCTTCTACATAACACATAAGACATTTTACAGAATTAAAACAGCACCTTCTAGTATTAATTTGGAGGCAAATACCTAGCAAATACTGACAATCATTTTTCTAAAAATGATTAAATGAAATAAATGAGTTAGACAAGGTATCCTCTTTTTTTTCTAATTTTTTTTTTTTGGTCTTTTTGGGGCCGCACCTGTGGCATATGGATGTTCCCAGGCTAGGGGTTGAATAGGAGCTACAGCTGCTGGCCCTTGCCACAGCCACAGTAACGCGGGATCTGAGTCACATCTTCGACCTACACCACAGCTCATGGCAATGCTGGATCCTTAACCCACTGAGTGAGGTCAGGGATTGAACCTGCAACCTCATGGTTCCTAGTCAGATTCGTTTCCACTGGGCCATGACGGGAACTCCTCTTTTTTTTCTAAAACAGAAGTAGCCTAGGACTAAAACATATTTTCCTTGTTTGTTCAGCTTTTAATTTTTTTTGTTGCCACACTCTAACTAAATGACTAATTGCACGTAAACATCTGTCCAAAAGAGGAAAGGCTAAATATGAAATAAAAAACAAAGGGCAAAATATCCCCAACTGGGTCACAGTAACCCTATCATAAAAACACTTCAAACTATGAGGCAAAAAGCAGAAAACATCTTGAAAGCCATTGCTTTCCTTCTCTTTTCAAAGGAATTTCAAGCAATCTCTTAAAAGAAGGATTCCCTCCATTTTTCCCCACACACTATGAAAACCTGACAACACTCATACTTCACCTTCCGGTCCCCCATTACCTAAAGCAACAGGCTTCTGTGGAGGTAACCTGGGAGGTGGTGGCCTTGGTGGAACTTGGGATGGCTTTGCTGGGCTTTCTGATGTGGGACATCTCTTGATTGTTCCTTGATTATCATCCTCAGTAGAATGAGCTTCCTGTGGTATGAATATGGACTTTGGCTGTAATAATACAGAAAAGGAGACTTATGATTAAACATGAAATTATCTGTTTCATTAAACATGAAAAATACTAAATATCTTTCCTGAAGTAAACATTACACCCAAGAAACTTTCTGTGCATACAGTCAGAAAAACCTCCAGTCAGCTGAAGGTTTGGGAAATTTATAAATCCTTATGATGTATCCTTTATTGGGAAGACTGCTCAGTACTTATCTCTTTGAAATTCAGATCTCTGTTATATTTCTGTTAATGTAAAACTAAACAAGCAAGAATAGTGTTATTTACCTGTATGAATTGTGATTTTCTTAAGTATAAAATGAAAACAAAATATAGTAATACACTGGATTATCTACACTGGTCAGACGCCAATTTTCATTTTTAACTCCTGATTTCAAACCTTGGAACAACTCGCTTTATATACAGGTCATTTTATAATTAAAATTTGCTATGCATATGAACTTATACAGTAAATTTAAATTATCATACCTATATTAATTCATTTTACTTAAAAAAATTCCATCAGTTGGGATTTAATTATTTTATGATGCCTTTTTGTTTGACAAAAGGATTTTGTTGCTAAAAAATTTTGAAAATTATTGTCCTATTTTGTATTTTCAATTTAAAAGTACATTCTGAAAATTAAATATCTATAATAAACCACTATCCTCTATCCATGCTCAGGAAATCAGTTACTAGTAAGTCATAGATTTTGAAGAAAAAAAACTTATTAAAAACATGAGTTTTCTGGGAGTTCCCGTGGTGGTGCGGTGGTTAATGAATCCGACTAGGAACCATGAGGATGCGGGTTCGATCCCTGGCCTTGCTCAGTGGGTTAAGGATCTGGTGTTGTCGTGAGCTGTGGTGTAGGTCGCAGACGTGGCTTGGATCTGGTGTTGCTGTGGCTGTGGTATAGGTTGGCGGCTACAGCTCCGATTGGACCCCAAGCCTGGGAACCTT
The DNA here is from genome assembly GCF_016906955.1 of Phacochoerus africanus. NCBI lineage: Eukaryota > Metazoa > Chordata > Mammalia > Artiodactyla > Suidae > Phacochoerus > Phacochoerus africanus. The sequence goes on along the minus strand of NC_062548.1, from coordinate 105,572,135 downwards.
CATATGCCGCAGACAGCGGCCCTAGAAAAGGCAAAAAGACAAAAACAAAACAAAAACATGAGTTTTCTGGCATTCCTGCTGTGGTACAATGGGATTGGCAACATCTTAGGAGCACTGGGGTGCAGGTTCAATCCCTGGCCGAGTACAGTGAGTTGAGGATATGGCGTTGCCGCAGCTGCAACATCTGTGCCTTGAATCTGATCCCTGGCCCAGGAACTCCATGTGCTGTGGGGCAGCCAAAAAAGAAAAAAAAAAAGAAAGAAAAAAGAAAGATATGAGTTTTCTAACCCAAGTGTAATATGAATCTACTGATTTACTCACTTCATTGCAAAAATTTCTAGAACTTATTATTTAGAATAAACAAATGACAGGTTGGGTAATTTGTCATTTGACAAATAAAAATAAACACAATCATCTACTTAGTTTGTAACTTCCTCATGATTTTTCTTTGTGGATCCCAAGTGAAAATAAGCTAGAGTAAGTATCCATACAGTGTCGAAGTGGAACACGCACAGACACACAGACACATGCACACAATTCAAAATGAAAAACAAATCTGCTTACCTTTGGTGGCAAAGGAGGGGGAACCTTGGCTTTCATAGTTGAACTATAAAAACATTGAAGTTTAGAATCAGAACTCTTTATTTTACAAACAAATCACTACTAAAATATGATTAATTTTTCAAAGATATTTTGAAAATAAACAAGTAAATGAAGTATTATTCAGAAGTAACTAGACATGCTTTCTTGGCTTCAAATATCTAGTAATTAAAACTGGAAAAGATAACTAAAATTCCAACTTATATAAATGGAAAGGTAATTAATTAATATAAAAACACAGGCATCACATGGTTTAAGGAAAAACAGCAAAATGATATACATAACAGTATAAGTTTCATTTTTACTACTGTTAGTTATGAAATATCTCTCAAGTTCATAATGTTCCATAAAATTATAGGCATAATTTATTGACTGAAGTGAAAATTCATTAAAACTCAAGACTAGAGTTTTAGAAGTATTAAAAATAAAAAATATTATTGAGCGTAATAATTTCAGATGAGGAAACTGAGGCCCAAAAAGGTTAAGGGATGTGATTCAGGGCCACAGAGTGGTGAGGCAGAAAGGAAGATCAATGTCCCCAACTGCTTATCAGTGCTTTTGTCACTACCATGAAACAACATCTTTTTGTTTTTGGCCATGCCTGGGCCATATCTAAGTTCCCAGGCCAGGGATCAAACCCCCTTAGCAGTGACCTGAGCCACAGCAGTGACAATGACAGATCCTTAACCTGCTAAGCCACAGAGGAACTTCAGGAAACCAAATTTTTCTTAAAAGACAAAAAAAGGAGTCTGCTGTGGCACAGTGGTTAAGGATCTGGTGTTGCTGCAGCTATGGCACAGGTCACAGCTGCAGCTTAGATTCAGTCCTTGGCCTGAGAACTTCCATATGTCGCAGGTACAGCCAAAAAAAGGAAAAAGAAAAAAACAAGTCCCCCACACAAAAATCTAAAATGATTAAATATCGATACTTACCTAAGTGAAAATATTGCCCCTTAAAAATACATTTATATCCAAAGTATTTGCTTTTTTGAAACATATCAGATGAAACTTAATCAACCATACAGTCAGATCCTTTGTAGTTGTATTAATAATTACAGTAGCTACCAAGCAATGACTAATTTACAACATTAAACTACAGGATATGTTTGCTGTCTCTGTAAATTTTTTTCAAAGTTCTTTGCCATCAACTAATGCTATGGACTGAAATGTGTCCACTCAAAACTCATATGCTGAAACTCTAAGCCCTCAATGCTTTTATCTGGACATGGGATTTCCAGGAGGTAACTGATGTTAAGTGAGGTCATATGGGCAGGGAGCTGATCCAATGGGATTGGTGGCTTTATAAGAAGAGAACTCTCTCTCTCTCCCCGTGCATACACACTGAGAAGAGGCCATGTGAAAAGAGAGCAAGAGGGCAGCTGTCTACAAGCCAGAAGAGGGCCCTCACTGGGAGCTGAATCTGCAGGCACCTTATCCTGGGACCTCCCAGCCTCTGTAACTGTGACATACCTCAGTTGTTCAAGCCACTCAGCCAACGATATTTTGTTACCAAGAGGTAGAGTGCCACTATAAAGCCTAAAAATGTGGAAGCAGTTTTGGAACTGGGTCATAGTTAAAGGCTGGAAGAATTCTGAAGTGCACACTAGAAATATGGACATTAAGAGTGGCAGGTCAGTGAGAAAAGAAGAGAGCTAGTGAGAAGTTTTCTTAGAGAATACATAAACAATCACTAACAGAATATTGGTAGAAATATGGACATTAAAGCCCACTCTGGAGAGGTCTTAAGATGGAAATGATGACTGTGTTACTAGAAACTGAAGGAAAGGTAATCCCTGTTACAAAGCGGCATAAACACTAAATTGTGTATATAGTCTAGTGTTTTTGTGGAAGGAAAATCTGCAAGGGATAAATCTGCAAGGGATAAAGCTGAAGATATATCTAAGCAAAGTTTTAAGGAGCAGCTTGGTTCTTTCTTATTGCTTAAAATAAAATGAAAGAAGAGTAATGAACCAAAGAAGGATTATCTAAAGCAGAAATTGGCTCAACATTGTAAACCAACTATAGTTTAATAAAAAAACTTTTTTAACAAAATTGAAAATAAAAGAAGGAATTATTGGGAGTTCCCATCGTGGTGCAGTGTAAATGAATCTGATTAGGAACCATGAGCTTGAGGGTTCGATCCCTGGCCTCGCTCAGTGGGTTAAGGATCTGGCGTTGCCATGAGCTGTGGTGTACGTCACAGATGCGGCTCAGATCATATGTTGCTGTGGCTGTGGTGTAGGCAGGCAGTTGTAGCTCCGATTAGACTCCTAGCCTAGAAACCACCATAAGCCATGGGTGGGCCCTAAAAAGCAAAAAAATAAAAAATAAAAATAAAAGAAGGAATTATTCTGTGAAAAGGAATCAGAACTTGAAATCTAAAAAATTCTCAGCCTCTCCACATTAGCTTAGAAGTGGATGGCATCAGAAAGCATGTTCTGAAGAGAACACCAAGAGTGCTCATCGAAGGGAACACTCAGTGAAGAATTTATGAGTGGTCACAAAAGGAGAGGGAAAAAGACAAAATGAAGGAAGGCTGTGGGACTCCTTGGATTTGAAAGGACAGGATGATAGAGCTAGCCAAACATGCTCTATTCTTCAAACAGAGCAAAAAATAATCCTGAAGGTGATCCAGAGAGCATCAGATGTACAACAGAGTGATTTAGATGATACTTAGATGACTCCTTGGACTTTAAGTTGATATTAGAATGAGTTAAGACTTTTAGGGATGTTGGGAAGGAATGGCTGTATTTAAAAAAATTTTTTTTTCTTTGGTTTTTAGGGCCACACTCGCAGCACATGGAGGTTCCCAGGCTAGGGGTCCAATTGGAGCTACGGCTGCCAGCCTACACCATAGCCACAACAACATCAGATCCGAGCTGTGTCTGTGACCTAGACCACAGTTCACAGCAATGCCAGATCCTTAACCCACACGGGGTGAGGCCAGGGATTGAACCCGCAACCTCATGGTTCCTAGTCAGATTGGTTTCTGCTGTGCCACGACGGGAATTCCAAGAATGGCTGTATTTTTTTTTTTGTCTTTTGTCTTTTTTGTTGTTGTTGCTGTTGTTGTTGTTGCTATTTCTTGGGCCGCTCCCGCGGCATATGGAGGTTCCCAGGCTAGGGGTCCAATCGGAGCTGTAGCCACCAGCCTACGCCAGAGCCACGGCAACGCGGGATCCGAGCTGCGTCTGCAACCTACACCACAGCTCACGGCAACGCCGGATCCTTAACCCACTGAGCAAGGGTAGGAACCGAACCCGCAACCTCATGGTTCCTAGTCGGATTTGTTAACCACTGCGCCACGACAGGAACTCCTGAATGGCTGTATTTTGCATGCATTAAGGACATGAGTTTGTGGGGGATCTGGACTGAACTGTGACCACTCAAAATTTATATGTTAAAGTCCTGGCCTTCCCATTGTGGTTCAGCAGGTTCGACCCCTGGCCTCACTCAGTGGCTTAAGGATCCAGCTTTTCCATAAGCCATAGCATGGGTTGCAGACGCAGCTCAGATCCAGTGCTGTCTGTGGTTGTGGCCTCAGCCGCAGCTTCAATTTGACCTCTGGCCTGGGAACTTCCAATATACCACAAGTGTGGCCCTAAAAAAAAAAAAAAAAAAAGGTTATAGTCCTAACTCCAATGTGACTGTATCTGGAAACAGTGCTTTGTAGAGGTAATTAGGGTTAACTGAGCTCGTAAGAGTGAGGTCCTAATCAGATAGGACTGGTGGCTTAAAAAAAAAAAAATAAGAGGGAGAGAGATTTCTCTCTCTGCATGCACCCACTGTGGAAGGTCCAGGAGAGGACATGGAGAGAAGGAAGCCACCTGCAAGTGAGCTCTTCAAAGGGACTGAATTGCTAGCAGCCCAGCCTCCAGAACTGTGAGAAATAAATTGGTGTTTAAACCACCCATCTATGGAATTTTGTTAAAGATGCCCGAATCGACTAATACAATTAGAATAGAGAAAAGGAAAGAAACTGTGGTACAACCCATGATACTGTATTACTGAAATATTAAAATTATTTCAATATAAGTTGTCAGATTTACCGAATCAGGTTAAATGACCTTCCTTTTACCAAAAGTGGAAAAAGAACTTACTGTTTAGATTCATCATCATCCCCTTCATCATCTTCTAAATGTGCTACGTGCCCTCTAAGAACAAAGAAGAATAATTCCAAGGTTACTAAATGGACTTTACCGAGACAGCTTAAGAAGAAATTTTAGAAAATGCAGGAAGGGCTAGAGCAGGACAGAATTTTACTCCTACATGTTTATAGAATTCAGAATATTAAAACAACACCAAAACAACAAAGCAATCTTAACATGAGAGAGAAGGGGGCAAATGGGCTTTACTACTCTGTGACATACAGTATTTTAAGCTTAATTAAAAATTAAAATTACCGCTGATGTAATTCTTCTTCAACAGATTTCAGAAGACTCCTTAAGAGAAAAGTAGAAATTAAAAATGTTAATAAAGCAAACAAATACTACGTAAAATTTTCCATCATTTTAACTTTACCCACAAATTTTTAAATTACTTTTTTACTACTCACCAAAAACTTGCTACAATGATCATCTCTATACCATAAAACTATAGTTATATTTATTTAATGAGATATCTCTACTCTGTTGTTAATGTATTCTTCATACATGTATTTTAAATGAACAAAATAAATCCTCATGTTTACTGAAAAATACCAATTCAAGCAAAAGACAACCCACCATGAAATGTCACAATAGGACTGACAAAACAATAACTGCAGCGTCACTGTCAGGGGTTTCCAGGATTCACATTTTATCTGGAATATTTTACCTGACAACTGAAATTATATTTTCTTTTTCTTAAGAAAGGTGACACACTTTAAAAAAATCATGCTCTCAGGCAATCCTACAAAATGAAACTCAGCATGTTGGATCTCTGCAAAAGCATGCATGCATGTGATGTGAATACATGAATGTAGGAGCACTTTGCTTTCACAGAAGACACTCACTTACCTGAAGTATCTGTTCTCCAGTGGTGTACTGGCAAACACATTTACACTTTTGGGATACTAAGCCTGTATCAGACCAGGTGCGAGGATTTTATCATTAGGAATGATTTATAAAACTTTGATATTCAGGAATGTAAGAGAGAACTAATGGCATTCCTGAAATTTTCTTATTTTCACTGCAAGTTCATGCAGTATATATTCTACTCTTCAAACATAAAAACTCATAGCCTTCTTAAAGCTAATGAGACAGACAGAAATATGGTTACTGATAGATAACTTTGGTAAAAGTGATTCAGCAGATTTACTCTCCTCAAAAGTTGTAAGGTACAGTACTGTCCAATCATTTCGCCTTCTAACATATAGTGGAAAAAACTATCCTTAGAATTACTAAAATATAAAACCAGAGAAACTGAAAGGTATGGCTCGCTGGTATGAATAATTAATACAATAGATTTTAGCCTTCAAATATTTTAATCAGGCTAGCTTAATAACAATTTAAGTATTAAAAAATGACAAGGTTTTAAATCTGGAGTGGTAAATGACATAAGAACACCATAAACTAACTGCAAACCTTATTTTGCAGATAAAAAGTCAGGTATTTCAGTCCAATATATTACCTATTCACAAAGCTCCTCAAGGGCTAGCTCTAGGAAGGCAGGACTTCTGTCTAGAGGCAGTATAGCATAATGATGACAGGTTAGAAGCAAAGACAGCCTCTGACACTGTAAGTTATGTGGCTTCTTATAAGTTACTTTGATTTTCCTAAGCTTCAGTTTCCATATCCGTAAATGGGAATTACAACAGCACCTAGGTCAAAGTGTTTATCTGAAGATACAGTGAATTAATATAGGTAAAATGCTTTGAATAGTAATTCGGAACACAGTAAGAACTTACTGCTCTCTTTGTTATTATCAGCTAAGCAACATTTCTTTTCCTTTTTTTTTTTCCCCCCTTTTTTGTCCACACTCATAGCATATGGAAGTTTGGGGCCAGGGACTGAATCTGAGTCACAGCTACGACCTACAGCCACAGCTGCAGCAACACTGGATCCTTAGCCCTCCACACTGGGCCGGGGATCAAACCTGCACCACTCAGAGATAATGCCACATCTTTAACCTGCTGTGCCACAGACGGAACTCTTAAGCAACATTTCGTTAAACTAGCAATTCTCAAAGTGTAGACTGGGGATCCTGGAGGTCTTTTAGGCACCTTTATGGGGTCGGTAAGTTCAAAACTATTTTCATAATACTAAAGTACTTTTTTACTCTTATTCACTCTTTCATTGAGAATGAAACTCCGGAGGTTTTTGGAGATTATGAGATATATGATATCATAAGAGAGTAGTTAACAGACATGTGAATCCTGTTCTCTTCTATTAAGCCAGACATAAAGGAGATTTAAAAAAAAAGGCCACTTTTTATTAATATTATTTTGTTTCAGAAAAAATAGCTGTTCTTCATAAAAAACATTATTTGTGAGCCTCAACAGAAAGTCTGTTGTATTACACTGACACATACAGGGGCGCTTCTAAGTCTCATGAGAGGAACCAAATGGTGTTACAAAGAGGGGACCATTAAGAGGTGGCATTCGAATAAAATGAATTTTAAAAACACGAAACAAATAAATAAAAAGAGGTGGTATTTGATTTAATCCTTAACAATGAGGAATTTTTTAATATACACAAAAGACTTTTTGTAACATGTGATGAATGCATTACTGTTTGAAACAAGTATTTTTAAATTTCTAGTACTATAAATATTGATATTTATAACCCATATAATAAAAGCTCATTGGTGCCCTCCATCATTTTTAAGACTGTAAAGGGATCCTGAGATTAAAAATTTCAGGAGTTCCCATGTGGCACAGCGGAAATGAATCTGACTAGTATTCATGAGGATGTGGGTTTGATCCCTGGCCTTGCTTAGTGGGTTAAGGATCTGGCATTGCTGTGAGCTGTGGTGTGGGTCACAGACATAGCTTGGATCCCGCATTGCCATGGCTGTGGTGCAGGCTGGCAACTGTAGTTCCAATTTGACCCCTAGCCAGGGAGCCTCCATATGCCGCAGGTGTGGCCCTAAAAAAAAAAAAATTCAGAAGCACTGCTTTAAACTATTTTTCCAAATTAAACATAACTGTATCTCTGAACTATACAGCTGGCTTTCACACCATCTCAGAAGATGTGAAAAAGTCCATCTCTTTTTCTAGTAGAGAATATTAGCATTTGAAAATAATTAAGAGGAAAATCTAAAATGTAGTTTATTTTCAGTTAACTGTATGTAATTGGAGTTATATGGCATTCTACTTTTTAAAACTTGGAGTATAGGTTCTATAAGAATAAGAGAACATGAAAAAGCAGTTCCCCTATTGGCTAGGGACCCATATATATTTTCCATTCATTTATTTGTAAATTTCCTACTTTCTGTTAAGATATTTTGTTACTAAAGTTATAGAACTCATGAAGTCTTTATGAAAAGGAGAAAATACAATTTGGTTTTCAGTGTTATAAAAGAGAAAATAAAATATGGCTAAATTTGCTGAAAAGTCCATTTTTATTTATTTATTTAGTCCCCTTAGGGCCGCACCTGTGGCATATGGAGGTTCCCAGGCTAGGGGTCAAATTGGAGCTGCAGCCACTGGCCTACGCCACAGCCACAGCAACACCAGATCTGAGCAGTGTCTGTGACCACCTACACCACAGCTCACGGCAACGCCAGATCCTTAATCCACTGAGCAAGGCCAGGGATCAAATTCAAGTCCTCATGGATACTAGTCAGATTCGTTTCCGCTGAGCCATGATGGGAACTCCTGAAAAGTTCATTTAGTACTAAATATTGTATCTTGAGAGCACTGGAGAAAAATGATACCGATGTAATCACCAAAACTGGATGCTATATAATAAATAATGTCATTATCAATTAGTCTACTTGGATTCCTTCTATACGGAATTTTGAGCAAGTAATGAATAAAACAAAACAAAAACGATGCCCTCACATACTGAATTACTAAATCAATCTAAAATTTGGACAAAAAGGTTAAAAATGGAATAATACACAAACACAGATCACAGATTAAACTGATGAAATGAAGAAATTCATAGGGAGAAATATCAAAAATAGCCACCAAAATATTTAGCATATTTGAATTAGCTGCTGGTTACTAGTATCTTTCAAAACTGCCTTACTGGCTCAAAACAATCTGTAAGTACTGCCCTGATTATATGTGAAAACAAACCAAAAAATCTCCCTGTTTCTTCAAAACAAAAAGAGCAATTTTATTCCTCATATTCACTTTTCTCTTACCATCAATTGTTTACTGAGTAAATACTACAAACAAGGACAATCAACACATATTTACTAAACTCTAAATGTGCTAAATGCTTTACAATGATTACTTCATTTCACCCTTAGCATCCTCTAAGAGAGGTACTATTATAATCCTCATTTACTAGAGAAAATTGAGGTGACTTTCTCAAAGTTACATAGTTTATAAGAAGTCCTGACTCTGGATCTGGCATTTGCTACTACTATATTTAATTATGTCAGGAATTTCTTTTCACTATTATTTAAGTCTTTAGAAGAGAACTTATTTTCAGAACTTTTGCTTTACATTAAAAACAAAATCAGAAATAATTTAGAGTTGTCTTTTAAAAATAATACTTTGCTGGTTTTAAATAGGAAAGCTAACCTCGATAATTACAGAATTCAAAAGAAAAGAAAACAGGCCAGTAAGTCAAAATACATAGGCATTCTATTAAAAAAAAAAAAAAACTATCGTAGATAGTTCCTGCATGGTCTCGAATAGGTGGAAACCCATAAATGGAAATCTGTCTGCCTGATCACCTATGGAGAAAGCAGGAAATCCTGTGAGTTTCAAAACACTGCCTAGTCACAAGAATAAAGCAGACAGATCGGCACAATAAGAGTGCTACATCCATGCTCATGTCACATGTATGTATATACCTGTACACGAAACACAGCCAGAGGTCAAACTTTTGGCCAACCTACCTTGCCAGTGATTCGTTATATAGAATACAGTTCCTTAAGCAGGGATCCAATTAATCAAAAAATGAAGGTTGGGCAAATTATTAACATTTTACCTAGCCAAAGTAACTATATATTATGAAAACATCTAATAATCAAAAATCAGACAATGGGAACTAAGGAATCTGGAAAAGCATTTAGTGATGGGCCATTTTTTGGGGTACTTTTACAAGTTCGTAATAAAAAGATATATTTAAAATAAAAAAAGGAAAAATAAAATATTTTCCCAAATTATTCAGTTTCATAAAATACATCAAAACTTGCTAATAAGATCCTTAAAACTAGTGACTTCAAATTTAGACAAAATAACATAAAAAACATTTCAAAATTTTTTACTGCTAACCTATTTTGTCCATTGATAACTTGGGATAAGCTATAAACAGCCAATAATTACTCTTTAGATAAAACTTTATTTTCCAATCAGGGCAATTTTGGACCTATTTTCCATTTTAGGAAACATAAGGTTAAAAACAAAACGAAATAAAAAAATCATAGTATTTAACTTAAGTTCAGCTAAATCAAAACTAACACATTATTCTAGTCTGTCATGCAAAGCCTTTTCTAGGTCAAGAAAAGAGTATTTAAATTTAAACATTTAGTTATAATAAGGGAGAAAGACATGATTTTGCAATTTTATCTCTAAATGTGAGCTTGCCTTTTAGTCATCATTTCTCAACTGCTTAACTTAAAATATGGGTATATATGCCTTAATCCTCCAGTGTCACTGAAACTACATTTTGAAATTTTAAGTAGTTCTGATTATTGAAATAATACCTACATAGCTGGGAGATTTTGGCAATTTAAGTATTTCCTTATAAATTAGCTTTTATAATGGTAAGTTAACCATGAACTCAGGAAATGAGCTTCTACGGTAAAAAGCAGAGTCCCATCTCCATATCTTACTGACTTAGGCCTATGAACAACTTTAACTGTTACACCTTGAAAGCTGCCTTTTCACTACTGTGCTACCTAGACATGTGGTACTTTCTCACTATCTAGACTCTGCCTGGTATAGAGTAGACCTTGGATAACCGTTGGATTCATTTCTTGCATAAAATAAATGATAACTTAAAAAACTTCGGACACATTTTAACTATTATCTACTTTTATAAAGACTATTAACAGCTAAAAAGTTAAGACAATCTGGGTGAATATTTCCAGCTGTTTTTAGAAACCAGCACATTTGGGAGCTGCACCAAAGCAAGCAAGTTATTAAGGAATAAAAAGATCAGTTTTGCAAATAAAAGTAATAAACTGCCAAAACATATTCATCTTCAGTTGGCATGTACCTAGTTTTCTTTAACAAGTAAGGTTGAAAAGTAGCTTGATACAAAAAATGTAATGTGATTATCTCCATTATGACAATTACTGGCCAGATTACTAGCAAAGTCATAACTAAAAAAAGTTAAAACATATTATAAAATGTATCTGCCAGACTAATACAATTTACTACCATAAATATTTAAGCTATAATATATATTTTATGGCAATTTAATTATTCTCAAATTAAAATTTAATTTTAAAAGAATTCTACTTACTTGTTTGCACCTAGAAAGTAACTACTTTGGTGTCCTTGTCCATAGTCTAGTTGTAGATCCTAACAGTACAAAGTAAAATAATTAGTAAAATAGTACTATATCACAAATCATGATACATTAATATATACTGTTTTATTGTTTTTAAAAGAGAAACCCCAGACTTAAAAATAAATCTGTATTGCTATATGTTCTTAAAAAGAAGGCATGGTAGGACTTCCAACAATAAAAGATTTCAGAAGTTTGTAGTCCTAATTTTTATATATTATTATTTAGGTCCAATATTGTTCTGGAAACTTGTTTGAACAACATAAGCAAGTTTAATTTATGGCTATTTCTCCATGACTCCACAGCATTTAACACCTCCTCTTCAGTTTTTAGAAAGAGAAAAAGCTCAAATAAGGTATTCTCAAGCTATAATGAAGCAACAAAAAGAAGAGAACAAGCAACAAAAATCTTAAGTTTGTCTCTCTATATAAAATCTGCAATTTTTAAGTATATACACACATTCACACATTTCTACTACTGCTTCATGCAGGTAATAATTTTTTAAAGATAAAAACATAGACTGCTCTTTTAAAGTAAATTATACATGTGAACTTGCAAAGGACTGTAAACAGCATTTAAGGACCTGGAGTAATGTTTTAAAGAGTTAAATAGCAAAAACTTCAAATGAATATTTTTAAGGCAGTTCTTCAACTATTTAAACATTTCCACTGAATGTTGCAGGTTACAGGTTAAGGAATGAAATTTTAAGGAACTAACACTATATATGCTTGACTCAAATGCCTTATTTATTTATTTATTTAATTTTTTTTGTCCTTTTTTTTTTGGCATTTCTTGGGCCGCTCCCGCGGCATATGGAGGTTCCCAGGCTAGGGGTCCAATCGGAGCTGTAGCCACCAGCCTACGCCAGAGCCACAGCAATGCGGGATCCGAGCCGCGTCTGCAACCTACACCACAGCTCACGGCAACGCCGGATCCTTAACCCACTGAGCAAGGGCAGGAACCGAACCCGCAACCTCATGGTTCCTAGTCGGATTCGTTAACCACTGTGCCACGACGGGAACTCCTCAAATGCCTTCTTGAGGGGAAAAAAAAAGCTTTCCAACAACCACGGAAAATCACTGTATTTCAAGCACTGTTTTAGCAATAAAGGGGGAATATTTAACACTTTAAATGAATTTTATTTTCATTAGAATATGGTATACTTTAAGTGCTTTCTAAGATTTGTCTGATGCACAAGACTTAATGTAAAAGTTATCCCCTTGGAGCAGCCTCCCAAGACTGTCCAGGAAGATAGGTGCAACCTTCTCCATGACTCCACAGCATTTAACACATAGTTCTCCTCCAGCGTTTACACTGCCTTTTAATTATTTACAAGTCTATAAAAATAGTAACCAGGCCATGAGCTTCTCAAACAAAGGAAAATTGTTAAATCCATCTTTTTTCACTACAGCCTGGGGTCTAGCATGTACCTGGCAGACACTAATTAAGCCCTAATAAATGCTTGTTCAAATGCCATTTGTTTATTTTCCTGTAAATAGATAACTTCAGCCTTGTTAAGACACACAGTTAAGTCTAGATCACAAAAAACTTAGGCCCAGGAATATGAGACTTCTAAACAATATATCACATTTAAATGAAGGGCACTTTAACATTTAAATACTCCAAGACCTGTCAAAAAAAAAAAAAATCTGACAAAAAAGTCTGATTTAGACAAGGCTCAAATTTTGTCTTCTTCAGTAATAGGGTTCTTCCATGCATAATAATAATAATTACTCTTATTATTGATAGAAAAGATAATACATCACAAACAAAAAAGATTAGTGAACTCTCAGACTGATATCACATAAAATTCTAATGAAAAAGGACACCTATTCTCTTTAATTTATAATGATACATCTTAATAGGATGAAATCGCTATTGTCATAAGATTGTCACACAATTATTATGCTGCACTATTTATGTGGTCATGACTTTATACAGGAACCTTTAAGCTTTGGTATTTAGTAAAGAGAAGAACTAATCTCAATGAATATCCTTCTGAATTCAAGTTTATTTTCTTCAGCTACACATAACTGGGCCCTCCTACCAGACCAGCAACCTCTTAGCTAGTATAATCTCTTAAGCCTTTAATCAAATGACTGCTTTCAAAAGCATATATTTGTGCAGAGTGGCCACAGTTTCAGTTACATAAATACAGATGTGTCCTAAGAATAGCTAGCTCATCTGATACATGACAATTACCAGACTGATGATAATAATTAAAAAAAAATCAACTGAGATCAGTAGTGTATTTAGAAAGGTAAGAGAAAAATCTAAAATAACTAATGTAATATTTTAATAGAAAACCAAGCATATGTCTGAATACAGAACAACATTAAGGCTGGGAAGAAGTTGTAGACAGATCCAAGGCTGATGATTAAATGTGCCATGTGTTAAGCCCTACCAGGAAAGCTAAAATTGAAAGGGTCTCATTCTTTATTAATTCCTTCTCCATAAATCAAGTTATGTTTTAGCATTCATAGGAAAAAAAAAAAAACCAATATGCTAGGCATGTCATCGAGTAAAAGGATTATACTAAATCCTTCTAAATAAGTAGTTAATCTTATTTACTTCAACTATTTTTTTAACCAAGAACTTATTATATGGCAGGAATTCAGAGAGCAAATCACATAAGAAAAATGAGAAGAAATAAAAAGGAAGAAAAGTGAAACCTGGGCAAAGTCAGTAGTCATTCATGTATCTTTAGGGCAATCTAAGAAAGAGTGATCTAAAATGCCTTCCAAAAGGACTTGGAAACTATTCTGTAATAGAAAAATGCTATCAAAATTATGCTTGGAAAATCACTCAAAATAACCCTATAAAATGATGGTAAAACTTAGCTATTCTTTATTAGCTAAGTAAGAATACATGTGAACAAGCCAGGATAGACATAAAAAAAATGGCAGTATAAATCAGGCATTAACTTATTAATGAAGGACAATACACAGTATTTGACTTAAGCAACAACACTGAAAACATGCAATGGCCTAGTATGAATTCAAACTGAACACTCAGTAAGAAATTTAAGATCGTCACCCTAAGCCCAATTAAAATTCCTTTTGGGGTCAGAAAGCCCTAACTTGAGCGTTTTGTTTTAATGAAAGAGGGAGTACTTCTAAATCTAGGATAGAGCATCTAAGAAAACATGGCGCCAGCAAGAACAGAAAGCCAACAGTGGATGTGATATGGACACATCCTGGAAAAATAAAATATATGACCAAGAACATTTTATTACTGCTTTTTAAAACCCCTCTGGAGACTGCAAAATCTATACCTGATAAAAGAATAGCAGGAAGTCAAAAGGATTGCTACAGTTGGCTTCAGAAACACACACACAAATTCTTTAGCAATATATTTCAACTAAGAAAAAAAGAGTAGCGGAATTTTTTTTTTTTTTTTTGGCTGCACCTTCGGCATGCATAAGTTCCTGGGTCAGGAACTGAACCCATGCCACAGAAGTGAGCCGAGTCACAGCAGTGTCAACACTGGATCCTTAACTAACTTGTACCACAAGGGAACTCTGAAAATCGCAGAATTTTTACCTCATCAAAAAATGAGAAAATATGGTATAAGTAAGGTGTTAGGAGATACCTTTTAATGTGGCAGATAATTTACAGAAGTAAAAAGAACAGAATCTTAGATACCTGTGGCATATGGAAGTTCCCAGGCTAGGGGCTGAATCAGAGCTGCAGCTGTCAGCCTATGCACAGCCACAGCAATAACAACTTGGGATCTGAGCTGCGTCTGTGACCTACACCACGGCTCGTGGCAACACCAGATCATTAACCAACTGAGCGAGGCCAGGAATCGAACCTGCATCCTCATGGTAACTAGTCAGGTTCATAACCTGTTCACCACAACAGGAACGCCTCAAAAATGATTGTTTTATTTCTTAATAAGTAAATCAAGTGGGGTCAGAACACTATTTAACCAGGCAGTATTCTGACTAAGAAAAGCAGAAGACTTAAGGGGACTCAAACTGAATAAACATGACTTTGTACAGCAAGGATGGAAATGAGTACCATCAGGTTAGGTTTGCTATTCTAGAAAATGTCCTATTACTGTGCAATTATGAAATGTGTTCTCCTTAGAAACTGTCTTCATATATAATAGGTAAGAAAAGTGACCACACAACATAAAATTTCCAGTAACAGTTTAAAAGATTTAAAATGAACAAAGCTGATCAGTTTCTTTTCCAGAATAAACTTCATAACTTTATTCAATTTTGACCCAACTCAGGGGCAATCTTAAAGCACTTATGTTTACTGATAATGATAAATTGCATATTATCTTTTGGACATGTTTTTAATTATAATCCAAATATTATATTCTTACCTTTTCAAGTATACTGTAAGTTTCTTCAGAGCACTGATTATGTTACTACTTATGTTCCTTCATAGCAGTTAACAAAGTGTTTTACATATACAGTTAACCCTTGAACAATATGGGTTTAATCTGTATGGGTCCACTTACATGAGGATTTTTTTTCAATAAATACATAATACAAACCACATGATCTGCTGTTGGCTGGATCTGAAGATGAGGGATCACAGGGGGGCAGGCTATAGAATTACACTCAGATTTTTGACTGCTGGTATCCCTGACCCCTTGTTGTTCAAAGATGAACTGTAGTTACCTTTCAATACATTTTTCACTGGTATATGGGCCAAAATGTCTAGTGAAACTAGGCAAATTAGAAAAAACTAACATCAGCTGAGCAGATGCATAAGACAATCTTTTATAGAGATAGCATCTTGTAGATGGGATATACCCCTTTTTATGGTTATGGGTAAACTCTTACTATTTAATTATCAAATTATACTGAGGTTTTCCTTTTTCTTTTAAACTCAGGGATGTTTCAAAATTTAAAGACCTTTTTTATTCACTAACAATGCTAAAAATCAAGCTTTGTTCTTGTTTCATTATTATGACCGCTTGATTAAAAAAATTAATTGTATTAATGAAGATCACGGTGTAATATTCTAAATTCATCTATGAAATTGTAAGATGAATTCACTTAGCACTAGAAATCATTCATGACATGGAACTTTTATTAGACAGCAAGGTCATTAAGGGAGTAATTACCCCTTACTTTCTTTTGGGTCGCAAAAGATTTAGGGCTGTTTTGGTGCCAATTGTCTACTAAGATAACAGACATTTTGGGTCCATCAGGTTTCTAGTGGCCTGAATAAGTATTTGTTAAGAGTGCTAAGTATCTGTTCACAGTGGTAAGGTTTTAAGACTATGAAGGGAGGAGACTGAAATAACTATGGACACTTCACACCAAAAAAACAAAAACACTAATTTGAAAAAACACATGCACCCCAATATTCACAGCAGCACTATTTACAATAGCCAAGACACGGAAACAACCCAAGCGCCCATCAACAGACAATTGGATTAAGATGTTTACATACAATGGAATGCTATTCAGCCATAAAAAGAATGAAATATTGCCGTTTTCAGCAACATGAATGGGCCCAGAGAATATTACGCTTAGTGAAATAAGCCAAACACTATATGCTATCACTTAAATGTGGAATCTAAAAAATAATACCAACGAATAACAGAAACAGACGCAAAGACATAGAAAACAAATTTAGGATTACCAAAAGGGGGGATGGTTATTAGGAGTATGGGATTAACAGATATAAACTACTATATATAAAATAGATAAGCAAAAAGGATTTCCTGTATAACACAGGGAATTATACCCAATATCTTATAATAACCTACAGTGCAATGTGATCTTCATCAAAAGCTCTAAATCACTATGTTATATACCTAAGACTAGTGGAATATTATAAATGAACTATACTTCAATAACACCCCCTCTCCAGAAAATAAGTGTTGAAGAGGATGTGGAGAAACTGGAACTTTTGTGCATGTTGGTGGGAATTGTAAAATGACACAGCTGCTATGGAAAACAGTATGGCAATTCTTCCCAAAAGCAAACATAGAATTATCATGTGATCTAGTAATTCCCCTTCTAGTTATACAAAGGAACTAAAAGCAGAAACTTGACAGATATTTGTACATCCATGTTCACAGCAGTATGATTCACAATGGCCGAAAGGCAGAAGCAACACCAGTGTCCACTAATGTATGAATGAATAAACAAAATGTGATCATATACACAATGAAATATTATTCAGACTTAAGAATTCTGACAAAGGCTACACCATGGATGAATCTTGATGTTAGGACATTACAGAAGTGAAGTGAGCCAGTCACTTCACTTAACATTATTTGTCACAGAAGGATAAATAACATACGATTTCACTTACTTGAGGTTCTGAGAGTACAGAAAAATTCAGAGAGAAAGAAAAGAGAATGGCGACTGCTAGGGGCTGAGGAAGGGGGAATGAGAATTATTGTTTAATGGGTAAAGAGTTGCAGCACGGGGAGATGAAAACGTTCTGGAGATTGACAGTGGTGACAGTTGTACAACAATATGAATATACTTAATGCCACTGGACTGTACACTTAAAAATGGCTACAACGGTAAATTTTATGTTATGCATACATTACCACAATACAAAAGAACTACAGAACATATATGTTGCTTAAAAAGAGAGAAAGCATGAACAAAAGACCAGTATTAGTGAAGGAAAAGAAATACTGACAATGTTAGGTAGAGGCAATAGTGGTTTAGGTTTGGATTCTCAAGCCAGGGTGCTTAGGTCAAATTCCAGCCCCACTGTGTTGAGTTGGGTGGTTAAAGTCAATTTCAGCTTCTTTGCACCTCAAATCCCCTTATTTGTAAAACAAGGATTATAAATTAATATATTTAAAGTGTTTAGAACAATGCCTGGTTTATAAAAACTTCTAGATAAATGTTAGCTTTTATTATCATTAAAAGTGGGCTATTTAAGGTTGATTTTATAAATGGTAGGATCTGACACATTTCATTCATCCCTCTTCTGCCAGAACTATCCACGGTTACTGTCCCTAAAATTCTCCTCTGTCATAAGACTCCCCTGTTAGCTGCTCCCTCTATCATAAGAAACTCCTGATTATTTAAGGAGTAGTTCTAGGGGATTATTGTGGAGTTAGTTCTAGCGGACAGAGCCATCACAACACACTCAAGTTACTAGACTAGTTACAGGGTAGAGAGAAGAATACTTATAACTTTAAAGTAGTATATTTATGGTTTTGTTGTGTATTTTTTTTACCCCCTGGAAAACATTAATAACACAGTCAATTTAAACTTTTGATTCTGTGTTCTTTTACTTCTACAACAGATTTCACTGTCTCTTTTGATAATTTCAACTCTTTATATGCCATCTCTCAAAACTGTACCAATGACTGTCCCCATATTAATTCCCATGAAACCTACGAGCCACCTGTCCATTCTCTTTGTGAAGGATCTATAATGGTTCCTACACAACAATGAAACCAGTCTTTTAGTCCCTCCCAGAAGCCAGATGAACCACATTAACCAAAAGCTTTTCTCTTTCTTTGATTTCCTTTTACCGATTATATGTTAGCCTCTCCTTATCAACAGTCACCACCCAAAAAAAATTTTGGCAATGCACGGTGTATTTTGTTGTATGGCTATGGGTTTACACATACAAGTATTTTCTGCATCAAGACTGCAAGTTTCCTAAAAGAGAAATGTGTCTAAAATCTCTTTTATGTTTTACAAATGTTATTGGGCACAGACTTAGGAATTTATATAAAGAATCATTTAAACTAATCAGATTTGAAAGCGGTATGTTATTAAGGCGGAGAGTAAGGAAAGAAAGGGCAGAAAAGTGGAATCTAAAAGTAAATACGGAGGCACCTAGGGCTCTGATCAGCTATGGAAGTAGGAAGAAAACTATTCAATAGCAACTATTAAGAGTACTATTTAGGAGTTCCCGTCATGGCGTAGTGGTTAACGAACCTGACTAGGAACCATGAGGTTGCGGGTTCGGTCCCTGCCCTTGCTTAGTGGGTTAATGATCTGGCGTTGCCCTGAGCTGTGGTGTAGGTTGCAGATGCGGCTTGGATCCCGCGTTGCTGTGGCTCTGGCGTAGGCCGGTGGCTACAGCTCTGATTTGACCCCTAGCCTGGGAACCTCCATATGCCGCAGGAGCGGCCCAAGAGATAGCAGAAAGACAAAAAGATGGAAAAAAAAAAAAGTACGATTTAATATTTACTAGGGTTAATTTCCCATCTTTTCTTATCTAATGGTAAGACAGCCTTAATATTTATAACTCCAGGGAATCTTCATAACCCAAATTTTGGCCTGAGAAAACTGGATATTATATAATGCTACAAGTTAAAATTTCATCTGAGACTGACTTCATTTTTTTGTTTTTTTGTCTCTCTCTCTTTTTTTTTTCCGTCTTTTTGTCTTTTTGCTATTTCTTGGGCCGCTCCTGCGGCATATGGAGGTTCCCAGGCTAGGGGTTGAATCGGAGCTGCAGCCACCAGCCTATGCCAGAGCCACAGCAACGATGGATCCGAGCCGCGTCTGCAATCTACACCACAGCTCAGGGCAACGCCAGATCGTTAACCCACTAAGCAAGGGCAGGGACCGAACCCGCAACCTCACGGTTCCTAGTCGGATTCGTTAACCACTGCGCCACGACGGGAACTCCTCCTGACTTCATTTTTTTAAAAAGATTTTAATTTTTTCCATTATGATTGATTTACAATGTTCTGTCAATTTCTGCTGTAGAGCAAAGTGACCCAATCATATATATCTGTGTGTGTGTGTGTGTGTGTGTGTGTATATATATTCTTTTTCTCACATTATCCTCCATCATGTTCTATCACAAGTGACTAGATATAGTTCCCTGTGCTATGCAGCAGGATTTCATTGCTTATCCACTCCAAATGCAATAGTTTGCACGTATTAACCCCAAACTCCTAGTCCATCTACTCCCTCCCCCTCAGCAACCACAAGTCTGTTCTCCAAGTCCATGAGCTTCTTTTCTGTAGAAAGGTTCATTTGTGCCATATATTAGATTCCAGATGACTTCACTATTAATTAGGGGTAAATTATTTTTAAAGTTATATATATATTATATATGTAATATATGGATATGTACATATATAGATGGTTTCCAATTCACTAAAATAAGTCACATTATTCAAACTAAACACTTTTATATGAAAATGTAATTTCTTTTTTTTTTTGCCTTTTCTAGGGTCACTCCCAGGTCAAATCGGAGCTGTAGCCACTGGCCTATGCCATAGCCACAGCAACATGGGATCCAAGCCACGTCTGCGACCTACACTACAGCTCATGGCAACGCCAGATCCTTAACCCACTGAGCAAGGCCAGGGATCAAACCCACAACCTCATGGTTCCTAGTTGGATTCGTTAATCACTGCGCCACGACGGGAACTCCTGAAAATGTAATTTCTAAAAAAAAAAAAAAAAATCCCTGTATTTGAGTGAGAAAATAAAATGTTTTTACAAAAAAAGAAAAAACATTTTCTTATTGCAACATTATAGTGTATTTGAGTAAATATGTTTATTTAACTTGTAGAAAAAAAAACAGCTATAATCCTTAATGTACGGTAGCTTGCTAAGTGGCAGGAACTTGTAAAACAATACTTCAACTGGTTCATTAAAACTGGGCAATATGTTTGATTTAAAAAACCTAAAAACAATTAAGACTAAAACAATGCTGACAAAGAATATCAGAAGATGAGAAATACCAGATTAGATCTTGCAGTGTAGTATATTTCTTCTGAACTGTCCAAAAAATCATCACTGTCGGGCTGTTTAGCAGAGACCAAGAAACCCAAGTTATTTACACTTAGACTAAAAGCCACAAATTCACAAAGGGAAACTTTCACAAATGAAGTAAGCCCTGCTAACATAATTTTAGTATAAGGCAAATGCAAAGTCAAATCAGATTAAGGAGCTTTTAAAAATGCAACAGTGCAACAACTCTGCTCTGTAATGTAGTTACTAAATTAGTATAGAATTTTAACACATGCAATGCTAACTTAAAAAGAGAAGCAGAAAATAACAACTGGCATTTATAAATACCATGATTACTTTTTCTTCTAAACCTTCTCCATCCTCTATATAAAGGTCAGGCTTAAGTACTGTAACATGATCATTTTAAGAATTTTTCTTTAACCTTCTTTTCCTCTATGCTGATATACTGAATTAGAGCAGCTCCTTAGGTTTAAAGCTAGACTCCCTTTGTATGCTTTTAGTCGAGTGGGTTAAAATAAGCATTGAATTTAAGAAGAAAGTTCCCACTTCAATCCTGAGCACTCATTACCAATTGCTTTTTTTAATTATTAAGTAGAAAAGGAAAAAAAAAAGGAACATATAATTTCATTAGGACTAATTTTGTTTAAGTATCATTTTTATTCTTCCATAGAATATTACCATCTCAAATGTTTACATATCATTTTGCTTCTGAGACGGAATGTAATATTTTATCATATATCTGGAAAGGAATATCTAAACATTAACAAAAAAGAATCATGAAAAGAATTTTCTAGTAATATTTAAATAAATGATAAACTTGATCTACTATGTACACCTAGTCTCTCCTGAGTTTCAGTATTCCAAATAGATTGGACTCCCCCCTAATGTTTAGAAAAGGCTTATATTCTTAAAAAGCTGCCCAGAAATTTAGAAATTTGCCCTCTTCTCTTAATGAGAAGAGGTGCTATTACTGGTCCAACATTCCAGTTTAAAACTATGGCATTTATCCTAATAAACAGATATGCATAAAGTCCCTCAAAAACTGCAAAGCAAAAAAATGGGGGGAAAAAAAGAGCTAGCATTAAAAACATTTAATCAGAGAGCAGAAAAACTAGTAAGAGTCTCTGAAAATAATTTTGAAAATATTCAATCTCAGCAACACAGATTTATTTATTCTGAATTTTATGAATACTTACCTTTTTATTTGTATAAATGCTTTGAAAATATGAATAACTAGCTTTTGTAGTCAGTACCAACATAATACAAAAACTAATTAAAACACTTATTTTCAGTGTTAAGATTCCAAGACTACACTACTTACAAGTTCATGATGTGGTTCTGTCTCCTTCCTTAAGGGTGGATCAAATTTTACTTGGCCAACTAAAAAAGATAAAAAGTAAAACCTTGATCTGTTTCTATATTCTTAATGATACAATAATTTAAAAACATTTTATTTTACCATTTATCATATGCTGTTCACAATCAAAAGATTTAAACAAAGAATCTGTTAGCTGGAAAATACCCAAGAAAGTATAAGCTGTTAAATCTTAAACTAATACTTCTAGGCCTTTTCCATAGTAAAAAAGATGATTAGCAAAATTATGTGCATGTTACAGCCAGGATCTAACTTGCTACTTCATTGTGACCCAGCATAAAACGGAGACAATCTTAACCCAGGATTTAGGTATATGACAGCAATTCAGGCATAGTACTTTTTTGGAAGCCAGCCTACAAAGTGGTCTCTATTGAGTCCTCCCCTCCTGGTGTTCATAAACTTGCGTGGTCCTTCCCCATATCCCCAAGGTGGTCTATGTGACCAGATGAACACATCAGAGTGATGGCCATAACTTCTGAGATAAAGTGTTCTCTACTTGATCACCTGATTTGGAGGAAGTCATGCTGTGAGCAGCCCTCAGAAGGCTACATGGCAAGGAACTGAAGCCTCAGCCTAATTGTTGCAAGGAAATCCTCAACTCCAGTCAGATCTTCAGAAGACTGCAAACCCAGCTGACACTCTAACTCCATGACAAACCCTGAGCCAGAACCACCCAGCTAAGCTGTCCTGGATTCCTGAACTTCAGAATTATGTGAGATAGTAACTGTTTATTGCTTTAAGCTGCTAAATTTTGGGGTCATTTGTTATATAACAATGAACAAATAATATACTACTGCAGCTAAAGTGTAAACTAGTTAGAGCAGACATAAATTGACTGTACTACATTCACCTTTTCCCCTGCTATTCTAATTTAATGGATATTCACTATCTTTACCTTTCATTTCTCTATCTCATTATCATCATTATCTGATCTTATAAACTAGGTATAGCACTCAAGACCACTGAGATAAAAGAAGAGGCAAAAATATAAAACATTAAGAAGAAAAATAGTCACAAATAATATCACAGCTCAACATAACAGTATTACAAGCTCAGTAAGAGCTTCAGCCAAAATAGTAATTCTCAATCAAGGTAGGGAAATGGAGAGAGATTTCAAAGTACAATCATTTTATAACTGCTTTGATTTTAGCTTAGTATGTATGATTGCTATGAATGTTAATTAAAGGAGACCATGAGATTTGAATATTTAGCAACAGAGGCACAACTAAAAAAGGTTGAGAGAAATAATTCTACAAAATCTTCAGTTGTGTGTGAAGTATGTGCATGCTTTGTGGCTGTTGTGCACTAGGTATCAAATTTTGGCCCTTAGAGATAAGCAGGCTCTTCAATAGTGGGTTCCTCATACCCATTCACATAAGATCATACATTAAATATTATAAAATAGCTTTCAGTAAAGTATTAAAGTATATATTTTCTACATACACACACATCACCTTGATAGAGGCCTAATGAACAGTCCTTACATATACTTGTCATAAAATAGAAAAATTATATCTGTAATAAAGTTACATGAGGACAGTTTTATGCATTATCTGCCTTGTGTTTTGGCAAATGTGAATATGCCTGCTTAGCAGACTGAACAATCACTGAGCCCAGGGGTGTGGGGATGCTGTGGCAGACTAACCATAAGACAGAGCCCCGACTGTAGCAGCTATTCAATACCCTTGTACTCTGGGGGAACACATGCCAGAAAGAGAGGCCCGGACAGCAAAGTTCCCGTGGAGATTTGCTCGTCACACCTCACACCGGTATCACTCTTTTGTTCTCTCAAATTCCCTAAAGTTACGACAAGTTTCTGCCTCAGGACCTTTCAGCTACTGTTCAAGTAACTGCTGGGCAATCATCTCAGGCTGAAGTCTCTTTATGAAGCTCTTAGTAATGTCGAAAATTCCTACTCATCTGTAATTGTCTATTGGTTTTTTTGTTTGTTCGTGTTTTTTTTTTTTTTTTTTTTTTTTGCTTTTTAGGGCTGAACCTGCAGCACATTGGAGGTTCCCAGGCCAGGCCTCTAATCGGAGCTACAGCTGCTGGCCTGTGCCACAGCCACACCAACATCAGATTTGAGCCTCGTCTGTGACCTACACCACAGCTCATGGCAACGCCGGATCCTTAACCCACTGAGTGAGGCCAGGGATCGAACCTGCAACCTCATGGTTTCTAGTCAGATTCACTTCCGCTATACGAAATTTTTTATTTTTTATTTGTCTTTCTAGGGCGGCTCCCACAGTTTATGGAAGTTTCTAGGCTAGGGGTTAAATCAGATCTGCAGCTGCCAGCCTACACCACAGCAACAGCAATGCCAGATCTGAGCCACATCTGTGACCTTCACCACAGCTCATGGAAATGCTGGACTGTTGAACCCCTGAGCGAGACCAGGGATCAAACCTATGTCTTCATAGATACTAGTTGGGCTTGTTAATGCTGAGCCACTATCTCTTTGAATGTTATGTCAAGCCACATGACATAAATTTATATTTTAGCATCCAGATGAAAACTGTCTTAGCTTCTTTGAAACAGCTCCAATATGATCACTTGCTGACCTATCATTATGTATCAAAACTGATCCTACTATACAGATAAGAAGAGTCCCATAATTATTTCTTCTTAAAGCATCTTTGCTTATCATATTTAACTGAAGGCAGAGGAGACTTCCTAAAAGGGAAAGAGTAATAATCTTTCTGAAAATGAGTCAGTTTTTACATATGTGTTGCCTAAATACCATTTACTTTAATAAAGATAAAACTGTGGTTGCATGGAGAGACACAATGTAATTGTAAACATAAATTATTATCAAGAAGAACAAATACATACAACTAATTATTCTTTCCAAAGTCTGTCTTGATCAATAGCATGATTGATATCCTACATATCATATCTCATATAAAATCATAAAATATCCTAGGAAAGCTGATATTAGAATAATACATAAGAAAATATCAAATCCAAAAATTATTAAAAGTGGTTTTAATCCTGTTGCCACCTCAACATACTAGAGGGAATATGACACCTTTCTTGCTGGCAAACAGGGGAGTAGGGAAGATGTCCATCCTGTATCAGCTGCTGCCATCAAGAGGAGGGCATATTAGAATCTCAGAAAAACTGGGGTAAAAGGCACCTAGTTTCAAAGAGCATATACATGCATATGCAGTTAAGGAGCTGAGAATCACTGATATAAACTAGTAAAGAACGGTCCAGACAATACAATTTTTAAACAGAATTGAAAAGTACGATAGAAAGCACATTAGATTTTCAATCATACTGAACACATAGGTTTTCTAAATCAATTACAAAGGCATCTCTAATTACCTTTGTATTATTAAAGAAAAGACAAAGACATCTTATAATTACTTTTTATATATTAAAAATAAAGGAAAATGCTCCACTAAGGTTGTCATTTTCAGAAAAATATTTTGGGTGGAAACTGGCAAATTTAAATTGTGTGGCTTCAAAGGGAGCAATAAAGGTAATTTTACATGGTCACATAACCAACTGTAAGTGAAACAAAGTACAAATCCTAGTCCTGAGCTTTCTGTACAGTACATCGTACTTTCTTTAAAGAATCTCCTCTTTTAAGAACATTTCCTGGTAGCACTAGCACCAAACACTGCCAAGAACTTAACACACAATATATGGTCCAGCCAAAATTTCAAAGGAAGGGTCACAAAGGACTTCCGGTGTAAAGGCCACACAGGTGTGCTGAGGTGGCTCCTGAAATGGAGCCATGTCTGTGAAAGACACCTGGGCTGGAAGTTGAGAGATCCAGGGCTTGCTGTTAACTAGGTGTACAGCTCCATCCCATAGGTAAATATATTCATGTCTTCATTTCCTTCTTATTTCCTATTAAATGGTGATAGTGCCTATTCCTACTTTTATTACTTAGCTTTTAAGATGAAAAACTCATTTTAATTAAAGTATGAAATGCATTTTTACTAACATGACTAATGTAGCTCAAAATTGGGAACAGTCTCTTAACGGTAGTTAACTTGTGTTCCCACACTACCTAATCTCACTAATGTCATTTTGGATTTTAGGTTCTCAGGATAAGACTTTAACTTATCCCCAATGAAAATTGTCTTCATAAGTCTAAGTTCTAAATTAGCATTCTAAGTCATAGGGAATTAATGCTTCCGTGAAGAAAATAAAAAGTTAAGACTCTATTATTCCAGATTTCCCCTTTTTGAAAAAATATTTATGGCTGCACCTGTGGCACATGGAAGTTCCTGGGCCAGGGACTGAACCCAAACTGCAGCTGCAACTTATGCTGCAGCCGTGGCAATGCCAGATGCTTTACCCCACTGTGCTGGGCTGAAGACTGAACACACTCCTCTGCAGTGACCTGGGCCACTGTATTCGGATTCTTACCCACTGTACCACAGCAGGAACTCCTCCAGAGAATCCTGATGGAGTAGTTTATCTTTGATGACTTGATGGTACCAGATCCCACATAAATGGTCTGTCTCACTGGGCCTGTAACTTGGCTGTTCAAGAATTACCTGGAGAGCTATTTTACTTTATTTTTTAAAACTACGCTTATTTTATTTTATTTTATTTTTTAAATTAGGGCTGCCCATGCGGCACGTGAAGTTCCCAGGCTAGGGGTTGAATTAGAGCTGCTGGCCTACACCACAGCCACAGCCACATGGGATCCAAGCCACATCGGTGACCTACAACACAGCTCCTGGCAATGCCGGATACTTAACACACTGAGCGAGGCCAGGAATTGAACCCACATCCTCATGGTTACTAGCTGGTTTGTTACCGTTGAGCCACAATGGGAACTCCAGGAGAGCTATTTTAAAAGGTAGAGTTCTTTTTAAAGGAAGTGCTAATGAATCAGTTTCTGCGGAAAAGTGGGATCTGAGAACCCACCCTCAAAGGCTCTCAGGTTACGCAGATGCCAAGCTAGCTTCAGACCTCTACCTCTCCTGGCTACTCCAAGTGTGGCTCTTAGACCATCGCAGCATATGTCTAACTTGGGAGCCTGTTAGAAGTAAAGAACCTCAGGTCTCACTCCAGATCTACTAAATCAGAAACTGTATTTTAGCAAGCCCTCTAGGTGAGTTCTACACACATGAAAGTTTAGAGAGCATTGCCTTGATTACTTCTATCCTGCCTACTCTAGGAATTTTAGCCCTCTTCCCAAACAATAATGACATAAATACACCCTCTCAGCCATCACCAAAAAGTCCCCAGGAAAAAGGAAAATTAAATTTTCACTGCTTTAATTAAACTCTGTCTTTTAAAGAGTCTGATAAGAAAAACTATTGGGAAGAAAATGAAGCAATAATAATGGCAACTGAATCACAACCTGAAATCCTATTTTATGCTGTTAAATTATAAACTGTTTACACTTACAGTTTATCTCTGAGCGTGTTTTTTCTTCTCTCACATTTCTACTTGTTGAGTGAATTCTATGTGGTACAGCAACAAGAGGCTAGGAAAGAACAAAATCAATGACAAGTCAGTCTGGCCCACAAAATTACCCGAATATGAAAGAAATACTTCATTTTATATAAAAATGGGAACAAAATACAATGACTTTGTAAAATTAATAATTATAACAAAAAAGAGACAACCCTGAACTGAAAGCTTCTTACTCCTCAAACTGGGAACTTCTTAACATTAGGGATATACTTTATCCACAGCAGGTTCCCAATAAATGTTCTCTGAGTTAAATATAAATAACTATTCAAAATTGAATATTTAAACAACTCAATGGCTGTTCAAAAGCTGCAGCTAGCTTTCTCTGTTGCAGAGGAGAAAACTGTGATTTAAGAAATCTGCCTCAACTTCGTATATCAAGAAAGATGAGATAAATGAAATGAAATAATGCAAAAGGCATTAATAACTTATGGCTTTTTTACTTGGGAAACATACCCCTCCCACCTCCTTATTTTTATTTTCTTGTAGAAGCAGCACTCTATTTTCTTTCCTTTTACTTTATTATATTAAAAATCTCTCTATGTGTATTGTCAATTTCAGAGATGAATAGCCTGGAGAGCAGTAATTACTTACTTACTATTAATTCGTAAAAGAGGTCCTGTATAAAAAGCTTCTGCAACTCCGTCCTATATACTCTAAGGTCTCACCTTAAGAGGTGATGCCACCATCTATTTCATGTACCAAATAGGTTTTTTTCCTCTGTATGAAATACTATCTCTGAAGTTATTACCTTTGAAGGACATACACTCTTACACATATCTTTGTGGGAAATGTAATCATAAACATTTGAGCTGAAATTCTTAAGATTCTATAAGGCAAATGAAGAACAGGAGCCATGTTAACCATTCTCGGGCACCTCTCAGGAAATAAAGATTTATGAATTGAAAAGACTCAAAACTTAAAACACCAATGATAGTAAAACAGTAGCAAAAATAATTTTAAAAGTTAAGAATTTAAACCTTACACGTACATAGTGATTTGTAGTTTACACAGTGCTATCATATACCTTAGCTCATTCTGTTCTCAAAAGAAACTTGTGAAACAACTATTAATCTTCATTTTATAGATGAAGACATTCAACTAGTTAGTGGCATAACTGAGAAAAACTCTGGACTTTTGATGACAATGTTTGGGCAAAAACAAAAAGCAAAATTAGGTATCAGGTTAGGTTAGTCACACAGATTGCTGTTATCAGTGAACATGGATCAAACCTTTGTTCACGAGAATGTTACTTTTCTAGTTTAAATGGCATAGATATAAACTTATTAAATCTTATAATATACACAGTAAGTGGGTTAAACACAGAGAAGGAAACATTATTAAGTAAAAATCAGAATTATAATTACTTCAACATATGGGACTTCTCTAATAGGAACTACAAGGGAATGCTAACTGAAAAGCTGACTTTTTTTTAAACAGAGAAATACATTAATTCTCACAGGTTCTAATATTTTAAATCAAAATGTACTTAATAAAATATTAGTTTTAATATTTTTTACTTCCCTATACATTTAAAACTGACTATAAAACTGACATTTAAATTTTGATAAAAAATTTTTAAGGTCACAGAACACATAATTTTCCTTATTGACTATTAAGATCATCTTGCAGGATTTTAGCTCACATGGTCATTTTTACAGTCCTGTACTACCATACAAATCAAGGAATGCTTGTATATTAGAGAAGAATTTGTAAGGCAAAACAACAAAAACAAATCTCTCCTTAGTATAAAGTCAGTAATACAATAATACTTTACATTTCTTAAGTTTTTTTGTTTCTAAACACTTTTCCAGACCTTTAAACAAAAGGAAGGCAGCTTATTTAGAATTGCATAAAGATGAAAAGCTAGAACAATGGTGAACTGATAAAAAGGTTCTCTCTGACCAAGACCAATTTGAGACCATCTTTCTGACCACTGAGAGCTATCACTCCCTCCATCATCAATTAAATTTATACCATTTTAAGTGTCTTCCATAAAGCCAGTCAAGTTCAAGGCTATTCAGCTCAATTACAGGCCCAATAACAGAATTCTGACATGTCACATATGCTGAGTTTATCTTAAGTGCCACAACTATTAGCTGACTTAGGAATGTTAAATATGCTAACCGAGGTGAAGCTTCCATTTATATCAATGTGCTCCCATCATACTAGGCTTATTTAGTTCTCAAACTACATTGGCTCATTTTAAACATTTCCATAGTAAACAATTAGGATTTTAGTCACCAACCAAGTCAATGCTCTAATTTCTAATAACCACTAATGGGTCATGAAGTATCATATCAGGATTCTTTTTGAAAAGACAAGGAATAGAAAGCTTGAGTATATTCTAACATCTTGTGTAGGTGCTTCCCATTTGCATTCTCTTTCACAGCAGATAATAATATATATGGCAACTTCATCTAAAATGACTACTTTAAAATAACTACAGTAATTTTAACAAGTGAATTAGATGGTTCTGCCTTTGCCATTTTCAGAAAATAGTCTCTCTAAGTAGTCAACAGAAAAAATCCAGCACATGACTGCCCTGGGACAGGCAAAGCGAGAGTTAATTCTTCCTACAAGAGTTTATTTAAACCAGACCCAGAACTTTAAAAAATTGATTTTGAGATGCATACATATATATATGTTAAATATACTAGTTGTTAAGAACAATTCCTACCTCAGGATCATCATCGTCAAAATCATGGTAAGTGGAATGATCTGGATTATTCACTTTATCCAACAATTCAATTGCCAAAGACCGTGTCAAAGGCTGTGTGACAAATGGGTGCTATAAAAATAAAACAATATAGTACAGAACACTTAACAGAAGTCTGATTGAGTGACATTTTACCTTTAGAAAAAAAGACATATTTCAGGGAAAAAATAATACCTGTAGTAACTTTTCAGCGGTAGGTCTTTTTTTTGGATTTTTGGTAAGGGCCATTTTCACAAAATGATGAAAACTATTTGACCTAAGAAATTTTGAAAATCAGATTTTAAAATTTCTTTTTTTTTTGCTTACGACTATAAAAGTAACACAAAAAATACTTACCACTTCATTTTATCCTTTAATTTAGGAGGCTGAAAATTGCTTTTTGTCATTAGAAATAATGCTCTGAAAAAAAACCAACAATCATTCTACATTTTAAGATTGCATATTTGAATATATAATATTAATTCTATTACTACTATTCCCAAATAAGGGAAAGCAAGATTAAGAATATTATGTGTTCATGACATAATAAATAATACCAGGAGAGGGAGAGAGGACCTCAGTTTAAGCATAGGGTTCTTCAACTATGATGCACTGACCTCATTGGGTGTAAGTCAAACATAGGAGGCTGAAGCTCAGCAAGTTCTATGGCAGTGATTCCCACTGCCCAGAGATCACAGAGTTGATTGTACCCGCCTTTCCTCTCAACCGCTGCGACTTCTGGAGCCATCCTGAAGGAAATATTCCAGAAAAGAAAAACCTGTTCATTGTACATTACTTTCATATTCCCACCAGAGGCACAAAGAACCATCACTATCTAGGTTGAGGCCTATTTAGGCGCTGACATTTAAAAACTAAATATGTAGTACTTAAAAGGCCCAAATTTCCCAAGATCTCAATACCTCACTGACTTCTCCCTTCCAAGCCTCTAATGGTTTCTCTGTTGTTACTTTGTTAAGTGATTTACTGTAAAGGTATATAAATATTTACAGCTGTAACAGAGCAACATGTACCAAATTTGCCCCTACTCCAATCTCTCTTGCTCATACTCTACATGCAAAATTCTATAGAGAAATAACATGTTACAATAAATAATTCATAATTTTTAGCTCTATCTCCTTAAACACCAATAAACTGCAAGCTGCCCTCTGATTGTTTTCACTTGACTAAATCCATTTATTGGGGCACCAACAGCTGTTTGGTCATTTAGTACTTAACTCATATTTACTATAAAATTAATTGGATGGTGGCAAGTTCTAAAAATGAGTGTCTGCTTTTAAAAAATATATTCAGAGGAAAGTTACCTAAATTCAGCATTTTTTTGGGGGGGGTTTCTTTTAACCTTGCTATAGTCTTATTCTAATTTTACCTCTATAAGTTTGTATTTGAATGATTAAATAATTATATTTTCAAATATAAAAAAATTCGAATCTTAAGCAGTAGTTCTGAAAAGAACGGAGATAAACATTTCAACTCATATCAAAAGTGTAATTTAAATAGGCAGTCTTAACAAGTATGTTTGTCTTCCTGGTATGATTTCAGGAAAGTCAAGTCAGTCAGTCAAGTTATTCTCCCTCTCCACCCCAAATTCCTTTAAATTCAAAACACTTTATCTTAAAATATTTTTATTCTTAAAGTAGCTTTTATGAACATCCAAATGATCATAAGACGGTGAACTTCAAGGTATGTCAGCTGTAACTTTACCGACAGCTGGCTTCCTTCCAGCCAGCTGGTCTCCGAGATGCCCCCGAGTCTGAAGTGCACACAGGTGATGTATCCTTAATTAGCTCACCCAGGGAGCTGCTGCTCTCCCCTCCTCTACAAAAACACGGCGAAAGATGCCACCCCATGCACTTCTACTGCTGCCAGTTAAGTTGTACGCTTATCACAGTCACCTGAGTCATCACTGAACCTGTTCATTTGCTATATCTATTCATTATGAATGCATAATTTAAATATTATAAAACCATTTATTATGAGGTAAAAAGAGTCAGTTGTTATGAAAATTAAAGTGTACGTTTTAGAAAAACTTGTTAAAGATAACTTTCTAAAGACAAAACAAACAAAAAAACCCCTGGCAAACTAGGTTAAGAACAGACAGCTGTTAAAGACTGCATAATTCCATCTGTATGACACAGAAAGGCACACTACAGAGACAGAAATCAGATCAGGTGTTGCTAGAGGCTAGAGATGGACAAAAACAGGGGAAAAAAGAAACTTTCTAGGGTGACAGAAATGCCACTACCACAGAGTACACATTTCTCAATGTTCTTAGAACTGTATACTTAACAAGGCTAAATTTATTCTTCAATAAACCTAACTGGAAAAATGTCACAGGCTTTATAATGTCTAGGTTCTCTATTTATTTATTTATTTTTTAGCTGTGCCCGAAGCATATGGAACTTCCCAGGCCAGGGATCAAACTTGTGCCACAGAAACAACCTGACCCAATGGTGTCAACACTGGATCCATAACCTGCTGTACAACAAGGGAACTCCTCTCAATGTACTTCAGAGAAGCACAAACCAGGAAATGCAGGTTGACTGACATGGGTATGGGTTACATTACTAAGACAGAACTCCAAGTTACCCACTCAAAGAAAAGGCCTTGGTCCTATATCAAAAGATTGAAGGAAAAAAACTACACTCACATGTCTGAAACTGAAATAAAATGTTTAAGGCACACATGTAGTGTATTAGTTTTGAGATTTGCCAATTCCACAGACTTTTTTGATTAACTGAATAATTGCCAATCTTAGTCATAAATGCATGAGACATTCCATTCTATTCTACATCCCTAGAGTTTAGGTAGGAAAGATACGATACCAGAAAGGAAGCTGAGGGAGTTCCTGTTGTGGCTCAGTGGCAATGAACCTGACTAGAATCCTTGAGAATGCAGGTTCAATCCCTGGCCTTGCTCAGTAAGTTAAGGATCCAGTGTTTCTGTGAACTGTGGTGTACACTGCAGAAACACGGCTCAGACCCTGCATTGCTGTGGCTGTGCTGTAGGCCAGCAGCTACAGCTGGTTTGACCCCTAGCCTGGGAACCTCCATATGTCGCAGTTGCAGCCCTAAAAACACACACACAAAAGGGAGCTGAGAGTTGGAATGCTCCCAAATTTTATTTTGCCTAATTCACTCTTTCACATGCTCCCAAGATACTACCTATTTTATCAATAGAAGAATGATGTTAGTTTTTAATCTCTGAAGCTGTAGTTGGAGATCAGTTATCATCAACAAACATTAATAAGGATGTGCAGGGAATCATGTTAGACCCTGGAGAGTCACTGAGTTCCTCCAGATGTTAAAAATCAATCAGGAGACAGTGTACCTAAAAATAATAACACACAGCTCTTTAAGTTCTTACTCTTCCCAGAAATCGACCCCAGACAATAAGAAGAACAAAAAAGAGAAATGTAAACATACCACTTTGAAAAATACAGAGAACATATTTGGACTGGAAATAAAGTAATTGTAAACAATGTGGCAAAGAGGAGGAAGGATAAACCTAAGTGTGTATGGAAGAAAAGAACTCCAGAAATAAGTAAAATTTAGTGTATATCAGTTATTACTTTATTGATGACTATATTCCAACTAGCTGACTCTTAGCCCCTAAGAATCCCAGAAAGACTGACAAATTAGGGTTCCAATCTTACAAAGTAAAGACTGGGGCAGAAAACAGGTGTATTCAAAAATATCAAGCTAAATAATGAACAGTTAGTCCCCCAGATCCCTCGTCTCATCCATCAAGGCCCACCCATTACTCCTTTCCCATTCCTACAGGATCCACACCAAGAGAAACTGAATGAGGGGCTGCAGACCCAGAGACATCAGGAACAAAGGAGAGCATGGGTTGGGAACAGCAGAAGTCTGTGTGTAGACCAATGAGTTTCTCAGCTTCCTTCACCTGCTCAGTTCAGGAACACTAAAACCAGGTTTTCCTGCTGCCTCACATGCACACACAGCTGTGAATCAGCTTTAAGTGTCCAGCTCTTCAGTGTAACCAGAAGTCAAGGATTACCAGACATTTGAGGGAAGCCTCCATCATGAAAGCATGCGTCTCAAAAGCTGAGGCAATCTTACTGAAAGTAAAACAAAAATGATTTTTAAAAAGTGAGAGAAATTTAAGAAAATTAATGGATTAATCCAAGTGGTCCAAGGTAGAACTAAAGAATTCCAGAAAGAGAGAAG
This sequence comes from Phacochoerus africanus, assembly GCF_016906955.1. Classification (NCBI taxonomy): domain Eukaryota; kingdom Metazoa; phylum Chordata; class Mammalia; order Artiodactyla; family Suidae; genus Phacochoerus; species Phacochoerus africanus. The sequence goes on along the minus strand of NC_062548.1, from coordinate 105,537,530 downwards.
AAAAAGTATAGTAATTATCAAATAAATAATACAAGAATATTTTCCAGAACTGAAAGACATGAATCCTGACAGAAAAGCACAAATGCCAACTACGATAAATATCAATCAAGTGTGAGGCTACACAGGCAGAGTCTCAAAAATTTTACTCCTCAAATATCTCAGGAAGTTTCAAACCTAATGACAGGGAGAAATTCATCAAAGAAGCAGCACTGGATTCCAGAAAATGAATTCCCAAGTCGAAGCTATATGAAAGACCTGGAAAATAAACAATTCAGATTGGAAGAGAAGGTAGGAGGACTCCAGGAAGAATTTTAATAAGAAAAAAAAAACAAACTGAAACTAAAAAAACCCAAAATCGAGACTGACAAACTTGATAGGCTTTATCGTGTGGAACATTATGTAGAGTCAATCTGACAGACTGCAGAATGTGGGAGGGTATGGAAGTCTTTGCCAGGGATTAAAAATAAAAACTAAGCAAATAAAAGATGAAGTTATTAAAGAAAAAAGTTTTGCAAGATAGTAAATGTAATAACAGTATAATAACTGACTCAGCAAGTACATTGAAAGGGTACAGACTGAATGATGAAAGGAGAGAGCGAAAATCCTCACCTATCATAACACAAAGCCTATAAATAACAACAGATAATGCTAGAGATGACAGAAGACACAACTAGAAGAATTTCAGTAAGTCTCTTTAGCACTATTTGACTTTTAAAATATATATCTGTTTGATAAAAAGATGAATCAATATAAAGATAGTACATATCTTCAATATGAAAACAGTCATCCAGATTAGTGCTGAGGCATACCAGGGGGACATCAGAGGAGGAATGGAGCACTTAAGATTTCCAGAGGGCTGTTAACTTCAACGTAATGATATGAACAAAAAAGCTCTATACCTGCTCTGTCCACCGCTATATTTACAACGCCTAACAGCATATCTAGCACATAGTAAGCGGTCAAAAACATTTCTTGAACAAGTAAATGAATGATCAAAGAATACTGAGCAGACAAACATGGCTAGAGAAGAGGTCTGTGGAGGTGGCTAGTAGGACTTAAACCTAAAGAGGCAGAGAGAGGCCAGACACCACAAGTCTCCAAATGCCAAGAAATATGTTTTGACCTTGTGTGCAACCAAGATATGTCAAAAACTTTTGAGCAAGGGAATATCATGAATAATACTGGAAAATTCATCATAATATGGATGGATCTGAGAAGATACATGTAAGGTATGCAGGACCAGAGTTTGGTTTTCCAGCAAAACTGGAACTATTACCAAGATTTCTAAAAGCCTTATCATCTTTAAAGCCTTTTCCACTGAATGAAAAACAACATGTTAGAATATTCCATGGCTGTTTAATCTACTCACAGTGTACACGCCTAAATTACTTAGCTTGTTGATGACTTCATAATCTGTTTTAATTTTGACCATTAAGTCAATTTTTAATAAATGCTGCATACAGTGATAATAGAAAAACAAAAAGATAAATTATCAATTAAAATACAATTACCAATATGGTGTACCAATGAAAGACTTCCGTTTGGCAATTGTAGCTGTTATCTGAGCAGATACTCCAAAATCAGCTATTAAAAAAAAAACGAAATATTTAGAAAATAAAACTGAAAGTAAAATCATTTAAAGTAACATGAGAAGAAACTTTTAATAATTATTTTCATTAAACTAATTTCACAGAAACGAGATGTTCTTGGACATCACATTATAATGTTTAACTTTAATGGACTAGCCTTAAAATGTAACAAAACAGTGTATATGACAGCCATATAGATTTCCATATATTCCCACATGAATCAAAAGACAACAAAAGTCAAGATCAAGTAGTTTGGATGAAGAAGAGACAACTGAGAAAATCTAACCTGACTGACAATGTTTTAATTTCTAATTCTTAGGACCTGAAATTCAAGGCAAATCACTGGAGGGGACTTAAATAGGAATATAATACATTCATTTTCTGCCACACATGACAAGTGACATCAAAAAAGCCAATACTGGTAAATCTCTCTACCTTGAAAAGACATTCAAATAGAATATTCCCAAAAATCTTACTTTAGCAATACATTCTAATCCCAATACCAAACACTATCGGGAAATTTATTTTTATGTCAGTTTGCTATTCTTTAAGTATGTTGAATCCTAATATTTTCCAGTTTTTTAATGATGATTTCTAAATTCTTATAAACCAAGATATATTATACATTGGATGTCTCTGAATAAGGTACATAATATTGTCACAAAATATTAAACTGTTCACTAACCATCAATAGTTAAATAATTAAATAACTGCTTTTCCCATTTTTAGGGTTGGCTTAGGAATTTTTTTTTTTTTTTGCAACCTACACCACAGCTCACGGCAACGCCGGATCGTTAACCCACTGAGCAAGGCCAGGGACCGAACCCGCAACCTCATGGTTCCTAGTCGGATTCGTTAACCACTGCGCCACGACGGGAACTCCGGAAAATTTTATTATATGTAAGTTATCATACTTTAAAATCTGCTAAAAAAAATAAAAAAATAAAATCTGCTTAGTCCTATTATAGGCTATGGGTCAAGATAGTTTTAATCATATTTTTACTGATTTATTTTTAATCATATTTTTAGAAGATAAATTTTTAAAAATTTATAGTTTTACAGTTTAAATAACTTCCATATTTATTATTAAATATTTCATTTAATACCTAAAACACATGACTGTCTACATATTGTACATACTGTACATGTTTTCTGTCCTCAACTTTTTTTTTTCTTTTTAGGGCCACACCCATGGCATACGGAGGTTCCCGGGCTAGGGAATCGGAGCTACAGCTGCCAGCCTACACCACAGCCACAGCAACAAAGGATCCAAGCCACAGCTCACAACAACACCAGATCCTTAACCCACTAAGCGAGGCCAGGGATTGAACCGAAACCTCATGGACTGAATTCTAGTCGGATTCATTTCTGCTGAGCCATGACGGGAACTCCTCAACTTTCAAATTAAGTTATTATCTAGGTTTTGAACTGTTTTAATCATAACTTGACAACCAACAGTTCCAAAATAAAAGTTACATTTCAAATAAAGCACCATTCTGCATCTAAATTACATTCTTATATAAGCAATATGGTGTTTTATTTTAAAAGCTTATGTAAGTATGTAGGATTTTTAGCATTATTGGTTTTTATGGCTTTTGTTTGTTTGCCTTATTTTTTAGTTACAATGTAATTTTGTACAGCAATTTTGTATAATGTAATTTTGTACAATGTACAATGTAATTTTCTTACTAGATGTCCCATTCCTAGGGTTAGAGGTGAAAGAATTCAAAAGTGATATTATTTCACTATATCCACAGTGAATCTATCAAGTGAAAGACAGACTTTATCCCCATTTAAGAGAAGCAGAAAGAGATATAGGGAGATGACCTATGTCCTGCATGAGATTTCTACCTAAAAATATACAGATGCTGCTGAGGGAGGAGACACCTAGTCCTAGAGATGAAAACATACACTTACTATGTTTTGGAATAAATTTGCATCAGTGAAAAAATTCAAATTTACTTACCTAATTTCACATGACCGTTATCCGTTAATAGAATATTAGCTCCCTTCAAAGTGAGAACATTTTAGTTAAAGTAGGAAACACTTTACCAGACAGCAATTTAATAAACATATATGTTTAAAATAATCACAAGTGGTGGTCTTAGACCTAGAAATACTTACAATTTAAAATATGCCCAATTAAAATATTAAATCAGATTCACAGGAAAAAGTCCACTTTTTAGACAATTTGACTATCTTAATAAAATGTTCTGCCTTGCAAAAAGCTATTAACATAATATGAATGTTATGAAAATGATACATTAGTTTTAATCTCAATGTTATTTTTTTACCAATCAAGCACTGTCACTATCCTATAAAGTTAGGACAGCGGCATTTTTCAATTCCTTGAATTACATTTTGAACTTCATTGCCACTTCCTGCTTCAAACACCAAAACACATCTCCCTTTCTAGGAACTTAACATTAGCTAAATGAGTGCTAGTGTATAAGACTAAATCTTACTGCTTAGTCTTGTGGGGCTATCCATCTTAATGTCTTCGGCTCAGAGTTTAGGGCCATTCAGTACATAAATAACTAGCTACAAGCCCACAGAACTTAAATGTCACCTGTTCGCATGACCTGGTAGCATTTTAGTTACGTTTGCTTCTTGACCTAAGCTCAAAGAGGGTGATAATGACTACTTCATCTTCACAAAACTAAAAGCTTTTGGAGGAGGTAGAAATACCACTTTCCAAAAGTATTGTAGGCACCCCTCCTCTGGCCCCCCTCCACTTTTCAGCAACTTTTAAATGAGCAAGCAAAAGAAAGCAGCACCTACAGTTCAGGATGCAATCAATTATGTAAGTCTATGTTCACAGGAAAAATACTAAGAAGCCCCTTTCAGCCCCTAAAAAAGGAAGAAGCAACCCAAACCTGTACCCCCTGACATTACTATAGTTTTAAGGAATAAAAGGAGAAATTATAAAAAATGGAAAAGAAGCATTCAGTATAGGGAGGAGTTCCCGTCCTGGCTCAGTGGTTAACGAATCCGACTAGGAACCATGAGGTTGCAGGTTCAATCCCTGGACTTGCTCAGTGGGTTAGGGATCCATCGTTGCCGTGACCTGTGGTGTAGGTTGCAGACGTGGCTCGGATCCCCGTGTTGCTATGGCTGTGGCGTAGACTGGTGGCTACAGCTCCGATTGAACTCCTAGCCTGGGAACCTCCATATGCCGTGGGAGCAGCCCAAGAAGTGGCAAGAAGACAAAAAAAAAAAAAAAGAAATCAGTATAGGGATTTCAACATACACCAGAGTCTTCAGTTTGGTCTTTCCCCACCTCCAGATTTATTTTTCTAAATTACAGTTTGTATCATGTCACCTGTACTTAAGATACGTCCATCCACCCATCCATTTATGCATTCATTCATCCCTCTCTCCCTGAGGGACAACTACCAAACAAGTGCTATTTCAGGGTCTGGGGTTATAGTAATATAGATGTTCCAGCTCTCATGGAATTTACATCCAAGTAGGAGAGAAAGAAAATCTAAAAATTCACACACACATACACACGCACATGAATGAATGAACAAACCAACAAACAATTCAAAGCTAGGTAGAGATAAATATCCTTAAGATAAATAAAGCAGGAAGGGAAGCCCTCTCTAAGGCAGTGATATTTAAGCAGAGATCTAGATGAAGAGTGGGTGCAGAGTTGTGCCAAAATCTAGAAAAACATTCCAGAAAGAGGGAACAGCAAATACAAAGTCTTGGGACTAGAACGAACTTGACATATTCTAGGAACTGCAAGTTCAGTGTGGCTAGAACAGAAAGTGAAAAATGGAATGTGAGATGATGTCACATTATAGGAAAACAGGGGCCAGACCACATATAACCTTATAGGCCATGGTAAAAATACCTGGACTTTATACTGAGTATGACAGGAAGCCAACGGTGGTATATAAGCAAGAGAGTAACAAGATCTGATTTTAAAAAAATCTCTTTGATTGTGAGAACTGACTATAGGACCACTCCAGATTGGGAACAGGGAGACCAGTTAGAAGGCTTCTCTCCACAAGTCCAGGTGAGATATAATATAATAGTGGCTTAGACAGGGTAGAAACAGTGGCGATGGTTAGCATCTACCCAATTAGGCCCAAACTCTGAAGTTGGGACCATAAGTTCTTGTATAATGAGCACAAAACCACCTGGCCAATCCCATCTCCTATATCACTTTCCTATATTCTCTTCTTTTTAATAATCTGGTACTACTTTTATGCTCCCTAAAATGACCCCAAACTTTCTGATCTCCATATTTTTCCTCACATTGTTCCCTCCCACCTCCATTTCTGACAAAAATCAATCCTTCCAGATCATTAAAGTGCCAATGACAGAATCTTTCTTGATTTACTTCTTTTCTCTTTTTTCTTTGTCTTATTAGAGTTGCACCCACAACATAGGGAAGTTCCCAGGCTAGGGGTCAAATCGGAGCTGTAGCTGCCAGTCTATGCCACAGCCATTTGGGGATCCAAGTTGCATCTGCGACCTACAGCAGAGCTCACGGCAATGCTGGATCCTTAAGCCACTGAGCGAGGCCAGGGATCGAACCTGCATTCTCATGTATACTAGTCAGGTTTATTACCACTGAGCCACGGCAGGAACTCCTGATTTACTTATTTTCTTATGATCTCTCCTACTTTTGAATCCAAGGCTCTTTGTTTTTTAAGTGGCTTATGAAAAATACTTAAAGCAGAGGATCTCAGCAGGTATTGTGAGTGTCCACTAAAGTTTCATGCAAAATTTGAAGGCATGAGCATAAGGGCATTTTCTGAGGAGAGAGTCCATGGCTTTCAAATTCATGGAGATTCAAAGAGCACATGTCTCCAATCTACCCTTGCCCCTGAAAAAAAGGGTTAGAACATTTATGCTAGAGAAAACTTCAGAAAACAAAAGGGGGAAAGACAAAGTAAGAGAAAAGATGAATGAGGAAGAAGAAAGGAAAAGAAAAAGAAATGAATGGAGAAAACATCTAAGCTGGGGAGATGGCAGTATCTTTGGAAATAACTCGAGTCTTGCCATAGCAGTGGTTTATAACAGCATGCCCAATGTACCCGCTTTCCTCTGTAATCTAAGACCAGTAGAAAACATCACGGTTTAATTTACCCATTTTGATACATTATTAATGACAGTTCCTTAAGATTGCCAAAGTTTACTATAATATACAAAGCAGGAAACTTCCTAAAGACTATAGCCTGATGGAAGCTATGGATCTAATTTGCATTTTACAAATAACTACAAATAAGCTAAAATGTGTTATATAAAACATGAATCCACAATTGTACACTTTAAAAAGGTTAATTTTATGGTATGTGAACTGTATCTCAACAGAGCTACTATTAAAAAATTAATAAAACCTTTCAAAATATCACTCAATTTTATTATAGTAACATTTTAGGGTAACGAATTCATAAAACAGAGTAGTCGAGACAATTTTGCTCAACAGTGTGATCGGAATATTTAAAAATGAAGAAAGGGTCATTAGGTTAAACACATGATGTATATACCTTTATATCTCTGTGCATTTTTCCTTTACTGTGAAGATAGTATAATCCCTAGAGTTTCAAAAAAAAAAAAAAAAAACAGAGAAATTAACAAGATTTTACTACAGAGCACACTTTGGGATTCAAAGTGATCAAATGAGTAGTATTCTCTCTTATTTATTTATTCATTACAGAAAGCACTAGTGACAATCAATTTATTTTACTGGAATATCCAAAAAGATAAAAGAATTAAGAAAATGAAAGAGGCAGAGCTCAGTTTGAACCACTCTTTTTTCTAAGAAAAAATAATTTTCACTAAACTCTGCCAACAGTTTGAAATAACTCTCTTAAATATCTAATTAGTAACTAACAGAATGAGTTTTAACCCCACAAAAGTGTTTAATTTTCAAGACTTTCTTTGGTTTTAAGAGGAACATAAAAATAAATTAATAACAAATCCATAGTGCTTAAATTTTAGGAGGTATATTATAATGAAGCTTTAAAGTATTTATCTGCAAATATAATCTGAGTTTATTACACAAACAACATTAAAATGTATTAAAATCAAGTGTTTACTAAACTAGAATATTTAATCCTTACTCTACTTAACAGGCAGTGCACAATAATTAAACATTTTGTTTAACAAAGAACATTACTTATTAATTAGCATCAGATTTACCTGCAGTGTTTCTCTGCTAACATATGCAATTTGTAGTTCTGATAGAGGTCCCGTTACTATAAGAAGAGAAAATTAATGTTAATACAATTAGTCAAAGTATGTTTTTTCAATAAGAGACAAAGTTGTACAAGTTCCCCTAAGTAACAGACTTAATATATTTAAGTTCTACTAAAATGTAAGCTCCCATGAGGGCAGGAATTTTTAAAAATGTGATGTGCTCAATTGTATTCTCAGTATTTAGAAGAGTCCCTAAATGGAAAGCTGCTCAATAAGTGTTTATGGAATAAACAAAACACTGAAATAGTCACTGAGGAGTTCCCATCAGGGCTCAGTGGTAACAAACCTGACTAGTATCCATCAGGATGTGGGTTCAATCCCTGGCCTTGCTAAGTGGGTTATGGATCTGGTGTTGCCCTGGGCTGTGGTGTAGGTCACAGACACAGCTTAGATCCCCAAGTTGCTGTGGCTGTGGTGTAGGCTGGCAGCTGTGGCTCTAATTCGACCCCTAGCCTAGGAACTTCCATATGCTGCAACTGAGGCCCTAAAAAAAAGACTTTTTTTTTTTTTTTTAAAGTCACCGAAATTAATTACATTTTTCTTTTTACACCGGCTCATATTACCTCGAAGTGTTTAAAAAAAAAAAAAAAAAAGCATGGTCAAGAGGTTTAGCTAGTTTTGATTAAATCTTTTTTTAATAAATTGACATATAACATGTATTTTGGCTAGGTTAAAAATCAATACTTTCCCCCTAAAATTATCAGCTTTATAGGTATAAAGTTAATATATGTTCACCACAAATAATTCCAACCCACAGAGATAGGTCTCTTCCTCATCCAAACTAGTGTTACTCAATAATAAATAGTATAAATAGTTTGGCCTATCATCTACCAGATGACTTTATGCACAGAGGTTTTATATATAGTCCAGGTATGCACTGCACACACACACAAACATAAATAGAATCATATTACACATACAATTCTGAAACTTGCCTTTTTTAACTTATGGATATTTTTCCATATCTATCTATCTATCTATAGTTTAACATCATGTTTGAATAGTATTTCCTCTGTGCGCATCTCTCAACTATGAAAGACATTTAGATAGTTTTCTTTCTTTCTTTTTTTTTTTTTTTTGCTGTCAAATCACTTTAGAATAAGGAAGTAAGTTAGGTGAGAGAAACTATTGTAGAGACTGACCTAAATTCCAACCATGAAATCATGTGCTAGATGGTGATCTCCCATTTATACAAACTTCATAGCTTGGTAAGCATGTCTAGTTCAGAGTACTTGCATTTTACAATGGTGGAAGAGAGAAATCTATTTCCCTTAGATTCTTTTGGGGACAAGGTTAAGTTTAAATGGCTGAGGATAAACCATATAGTAACTAATTTCTGTGGCTTGTAAACCTACTCTCATCCAGTAAGACAGGCCTTCTTGAGATGTCTGTTCCCACAATATGGCAAACAAGATAACCTGAAAAGCCTGAAAACAACATCTAGAAATAACAGTAAAAATTTTTTAAATAATCCTTTAAATGTCCTAGCTAAGCTCATAAACAGTAAGAGACTCCCAGAAGCCAAAAACAAAAAGGAAAATGAAAAACAGAATGGTAAAAATGTCAAATATTCTAGTCGTGTTGTAGGGAAGGCCAATCTTGGTAAGCTAGGTCTTTGGTTTTATCCCCTACATGGGCACAGAAGTAAAGGCCATAGGTCTGCAGAAGAAGAGTTAAAACAAACACCCACATAAAACCAGAATCCTCAAAGGGCTACATCCTCATTAAAATAGTAGACAAGTACCAGGAGATGTCTAGGGATTTGTGTGTCATGGCCTGGGATCTGGAGAGGGGAAAAAAATATCTCCTCTTAGAATTTGTCACAACCATATATATTGAAATAATTAAGTCATTGGGGTCCCAGGAAAAAACAAAACAAAACAAAAAACACTGTCAGAAAGACACACTCTCAAAAGTCATACAGAATCCCCACTGAAGATGATCTCAAAATTACAAAATAAGGAGTTCCCGTCTTGGCGCAGTGGTTAACGAATCCGACTAGGAACCATGAGGTTGCGGGTTCGGTCCCTGCCCTTGCTCAGTGGGTTAACGATCCGGCGTTGCCGTGAGCTGTGGTGTAGGTTGCAGACCCGGCTCGGATCCTGCGTTGCTGTGGCTCTGGCGTAGGCCGGTGGCTACAGCTCCGATTCAACCCCTAGCCTGGGAACCTCCATATGCCGTGGGAGCGGCCCAAGGAATAGCAACAACAACAACAACAACAACAACAAAGACAAAAGACAAAAAAAAAATTACAAAATAAATGAGAAAAATTTCATCACAAATGATAAAACAGAATGTACAAAGTTGTTAAAGGACACTGTTAAACAGGAAGAAAAATGTTCAATGAAAAATAGATATAAAAATATCATGTTGAAACAATAAAATTTTCTAATGTAAAAACAAAAGAAAAAACTCGTGAAAAAATGTAAATTCAAAATTTGCCCCACCTTCCCCATCCTTGTGGTTAAAATATGTCTGTGAATTCTTTGGTATATCTCCTTCGAAAGTGTGAGTAAGACAGAAATGACTTGCTTCTAAAAAACAAATTGTGGGGGAAGTAACAGAATGCAACTTCTGAGACTACATCATAAAAGGTTTTGTGGATTTCTCCTTGCTCTCTGGGATCATTTGCTCTGGAAGAAGCCAACTGCCATACTGTGAAGACACTCAAGCTGTCCTATGGCAAGATCTACGTGGCAAGTTACTGACATCTCCTGCCAACAGCCATGTAAGTGAATCATCTTGGAAGCAAATCCTCCAATCTCGGTCAAGTCTTCAGATAACTATAGTTCTAGCCAAGAGCTACCAGACTGTAACCTCATAAGTAACCATGAGCTATAGTCACCTGGTTAGCAGACATCTGATCCATATGACTTTTGATCCACACCAAAAAGCCCTTGATATTTATTTATGTTTTGTTTTGCGTAAAATGTACATAAGACATTGGTCCATGCCAAAAGGTCTTTGATAGGAGTTCCCGTTGTGGCTCAGCAGTCAATGAACCTGACTAGGAACCATGAGGTTTCGGGTTCAATCCCTGGCCTTGCTCAGTGGGTTAAGTATCCGGCGTTGCCGTAAGCTGTGGTGTAGGTAGGTCACAGACGTGGCTCAGATACAGCATTTCTGCGGCTGCAGTGTAGGCCGGTGGCTACAGCTCCAATTCAACCCCTGGCCTGGGAACCTCCATATGCTGTGGGTGCGGCCCTAAGAAGCAAAAAAAACCCCCAAAAAACAAAGGGGAAAAAAACCCCGAAAGGTCCTTTATATTTGGCCCTGTCCAAAACCATGTGGCATGAATGGATATTTTGGATAGAACCAAATTTCAAGGACCTTCTGACATGCACCAAAGATCTGATGGATGTTTTGGCCTGTCTTGCAATTAAGTCATTCTTAAATTCTTGACTCTCAGTAACTGTGAGATAATAAATGTTTTAAGATCATAATTTTTAAGATCACTGTTATAAAGCAACAGAATATAATTCCCCCTTTTAAGAAAATTTAAATTAAAAAAATCATATGGAGTAAGTGATGGAATTAAGGATAGTAAAACAAAATAAAAAATTGGCTTAATGTTACTTTAGGAATAAGTGGAAATAATAATAAAAAAGGCTTTAATCAAAAATGTTGCATGGTGGATCAAAATATGGTTTGTATATACCCGCAAAAAAACAAACAAAATCCCCATAAACACTGTGGTTATTAGAAAAGAAGAACTTCTCTTCCACCAAATAAGGTAATCCAAGATATTACACTACTCCCCAGAGATTGATAACATCATGAAAGAGAGAGAGAAGAGAGAAGCGAAGAGACACACATAGAAAGGAAGACACATGACTTATATGGCTATGCAAGTAGATAGCACAGTAAACTGTAGCCAAGAGGATACATTTCAATGAGGAGAGTATTTGGTATAAACCTGGGTGCAATCAAAGGAATGAATACAAAGAAAGACAGGGTTTGGGGTTTTGTATAAGCATGTTAATTCCTAGCATGCATGTTTGAGAACACTGAAGGTGTTACAACATTGTCATTTTTTTCTACTGTACCAGTTGCTAATCAGTATAAACAAATCAGTATTAACAAACTCATATTACTATGTTACTTCCATCAGAGGGTTGAAATGGAGTAATAATCATGACAACCTATTTCTGAAACCAAACTGGTTTTCTTACTTCTTAATGAAGAAAGCAGAATCAGACACCTATGATCAATCATATATATCTGATGGAATTACTAACAATCGAAGACTAAAAAATAAGTGTGCTTAAAAAAAAAAAGCTAGGAGTTACCTTCATGGCTCAGTGGTCAACAAACCTGACTAGGATCTACAAGGATGCACGTATGATCCCTGCCTGGCCTTGCTCAGTGGGTTAAGGATCTGGCACTGCCGTGAGGTGTGGTGTAGGTTGCAGATGTGGCTCGGTCCTGTATGGCTATGGCTGTGGGTAGGCTGGCAGCTGTAGCTCCGATTTGACCCCTAGCCTGGGAACCTCCATATGCCTTGATTGTGGCCCCCAAAAAACAAACAAACAAAAAACTAAAGATGTAAAAGAAGAAGTGAAAAATTGTAAGTCAAGGAGTTCCCATTGTGATGCAGTATCCATGAGGTTTGGAGTTCGATCCCTAGCCTCACTCAGCAGGCTGGGGACTGGTATTGCAGTGAGCTGTGGTGTACGTTGCAGATGGGGCTCAGGTTCCGAGCTGCTGTGGCTGTGGCATAGGCCAGCAGCTGTAGCCCTGACCCCTAGCCTGGGAACTTTCATATGTCGAGGATGTGGCCCTAAAAAGCAAAAATAAGTAAATAAATAAATAAATAAATAAGACAAATAGAAAAATGGTGGGAGATCTGAAATAGGACCAAATAATTTCTAGAAATGAAAGATATGGTCATCAAAAATTAAAACCTAGTGGACTGGAGTTCCCATTGTGGTGCAACGCAGTCAGTGGCATCTCTAGAGCACTGGGATGCAGGTTTGATCCCCAGATCTCTGGCCCAGCACAGTGGGTTGAGGATCTGTTGTTACTGCAAGTGTAACTGCAGCTCAGATCTGATCCATGGCTTGGGAATTCTATATCTTGTAGGGCAGCCTAAAAAGACAAAGAAAACAAACAAGCAAAAAAAAAAACCCACCAATGCAGTGGATGCAGTAATTACAGCTATATAATCAGTGAACTGGAAGATGGTTTTGAGTATCCTTTGTGCTCTAACTGGGGGATTAAAAAGCAGAAAATATGAAGCTGACTTTAAGAGACCTGGAGAAGATCTCATGTACATCTAACTGAAATTCTTGATGGAGGGATCAGATAAATTGAAGGAGAAAATATTTGAAGAAGATACTAGAAACACCAGAAATAAAGAGAAAAGTCCTAAAAGCAATTAGAAAGAATGATCACCTGCTAAGGATCAATAGTCAGACTGACAGAAGGTAAAAACAACTACAGAAACTAGAAATCAACAGTCTACTATCTTTAAATGCTGACAGAAAAGACCTGTCAATATTAAAAAAATGCACTTATGCCCATTTAAACTATCATTTGAGAATGAGGGTCAAAGACTGAGAGTTTATCACTAGAACTCTTCAGGAAGAGAAGGAAATTAAATCAATAAGTGTGGAAATGAGGGAAGAGAAATTAGTCAAAATGAAGATGATAACAGGGGGAAATAGCTTTTTGAATTTGTAACAAGCTTCCAGAAATACTATCTATATATGTCCTATTCCAACTGAACTAACTATACATAATTCTTTAGAATTGGCAAATAATTCAACTGTATCTAATTTCTCAATTTATAAAGCAAAAGCTCCTTTCATCTATATATATCTTAAATTTATTTATGTATCCAAATAACACATGTTTTTCTCAAAACAATATTAATATTTAACATAGTAAATAACTACATATATTTTTTAAAAGTTTATGGTCACACTTATGGCATATGTAAGTTTCCAGGCCAGGGACTGAATCTGAGCCACAGCAGCAACTCCGGATCCTTTAATCCACTGCGCCATGGTGGGAACTCCAGTAAATAACTATATTTTAAGAAATTCGACTTAATCTCTTTAACACATAACTTGGATCTTACCATGATAAATATCCTGTAAAGAACCACCTCCACAAAACTCCATGCAAATCCAAAGTTTATCTCGCCTATAAAAAGAAAATAAGCATGTTATCACATTGTCATGATTAAAAAATCTGAAGTAACAAGTATATTAAGGTCGTACGCCAATACCTTGAAAAACCATATAAATGCAACGTGCTAAGAGAAAAGCTAATCTCTAAAAGAATTACTTAATACAATGTGTTACTATAACTCAAGGTTTTAATCCTTAAAATATACCATCTGTAGGATATAAAGATGTCATCAGGCATATCCAAATGAGAAAAAATGTCCCCTTAGTTAAAAACTAAATTTCCCCTCCCTCAGTTTACTGCCATCTACCCTATGACTGTTTTACAATAGTTAAATGTTAATTAAAAGGTTCACACCAAAAATTATGTAGAAGCTTCATCACAGAATAGCAATATATCTCAACGTATATCACTTTGTGCTCTCATTGACAGACAAAATGTAAAATTTACCTTCATATCTAAACACAACAAAGATCTTTCCAAAATAACCTCTGTTAAAAATTTGTCACTCACCTGTCTTTAGTAGCATTTCTCTTTCACATTCACATATCATAGAGTCACAGGAGAAATAATTAGCAAAGATTTAATAGCTTGTTCCTTTGTTCATTCCTTTGTTGAATCATTCATTACTTCATCTCAAAATGTACCAGGAAATGTACTATTCTTGGGAAGCAGAGATGGAACACAAAGTCTCTGAACTCGGCAAGTTCAGACTAACGGAGAAGAAAAATTCTGTCTTAATGGTGTATTTGTTTCTCTCACCACTGCATTTACAGTGCGTAGAAGGCTATCCAGCAAATGAATATTTATTCCATGAATGAATGCATGCATGAGTGATTGAAAGAATAAATAAATCCATTAGATCCAGGGTCAGCAAACTATGGCCAGTGGGCCAAATCTAACCTGCTGCCTGATTGTGCATAACCCAAGAACTATGAAAGTTTTTCATATTTTTAAATGGGGGGGGGAATGTATCACAAGAAGAATAGTATATCTTGACAAGTGACAATTAGATGAAATTCAAATTTTTAGTATCCATATAAAGTTTTACTGAAACATAGTCATTCATTTACACAATATCTATGGCTGTTTCTGTACTAAAACAACTGTGGCAGAGAGAAACACACAAAATACACAAAGCCTAAAATATTTACTACATGGGCATTTACAGAAAGATTCTGCTGACCTTTGGACTGGATTATAGTTTGATTAGTGCATAATCCAGGTATGTATAAGGTTTTGTGAGAATCCAGAGGTAAAGTTAATGGAAACTTTAAGGGAGGAAGTAACATTTGACTTGGGTTTTGAAGTTAAAGCAGGAACTCACCACCAAGAAAAAGAGAAAGGGCAGGCGTAAAAGAATGGAAATTTGAAAGAAGATGCCACATTTGAGAGAATGTGGGTGATTTAGTATGAGTTGGACACTATCAGGCTATCTGAAGAGACAGAGGCAGGAAATGAAGCTGGAATAGGCTGAGGTCATACTATAAAACAATGGTCAGTTTGTAGACTCCTCAGTTTAGTTACCTTCATCTAGATAATCTCTAGTTGGTCAATGTCTCTAAAAACTGGACACCAGAATCAAGTACCATTCTGAGTACTACAGAACAGTGCATTTACAGGCAGAGTTGTTATCAGGAGGGGACCACAAATGGCAGTGGGGTGTGACGAGGCAGACCTGAGAGGTGAGCTGACCTGGTTGAATGCAATGGACCACGCTCCATATAACAAAGGAACACAGGCTATCAGAGTGTGAAGGTCAGCAAACCTAAGAGTACAGAGTAAAAAAGTACCATGATTCAAGAGGCAAAGCTAAAGAAGTGAAGCCCAGAAAAAGAAATCAGGACCTAAAATTCACAGGTGGTCCACATACCAATGAAACTGAGGCAGGACAGCTGATAGGTAAAGTGTGAACTAGCTGCCCAGTGGCCTGGTTTGAATTAACTCTCAGAATAGATGTCTGGGGCTGGCAGATGTGTGGCCTCATCGAAAATGATGAAGGCATTTATGACTGGGGACTGTTATACAGGGAGAAATCTAAATCCCCCAGAGAATTTAACATTTATCTCCCCTTTATTTGAACACTTATATTTCTATTAACTTGGCTAAAGGCTCTCTTCAGTTTCTTAGCAATTACATTCAACTGCTGGTTTGCAGTTTGAAGTTAACTAAAACCTCTGGATTTTTTTAAATGTTCCATGAGTTTCCAACTCCATTTTGCATATCTGGTTCACTGAAACTATGCATAGGACTTTGTCCTCCTTTATAAATTTCATTTCTTAAAAAAATTTTTTTTCACATGCATCTTATTAGCTCTCCAATTATTTTACTTAACATACTTCAGCACAGGCAGTGTGACACTATTTTTAATTGGAAACATACGCCCCCACCCCCACACACTCTAGAAGTGACTGGTTAGAAAGAACGCAGTCAAGAGTCTACCCTCCAGAGGTAGGTACCACAAGAGCTTTGCTCATAAACTATTTTGACCTGTACAAGTGACTTCACTAAGGTGCTTAGGAACATGAGGAATATATATATATATATATATATATATATATATATATATATATGTGTGTGTGTGTGTGTGTGTGTGTATATATATATGTATGTATATATATATACACACACACATATATTTTTGATTTTTAGGGCTGCACTCACAGCATATGGAGGTTCCCAGGCTACGGGTTGAATTGGAGCTACCGGCCCATGCCACAGTCATAGCAACACAGGATCTGAGCCAAGTCTGCAACCCACACCACAGCTCACAGCAACGCCAGATCCCCGACCCACTGAGGGAAGCCAGGGATGGAACCCGCATCCTTATGGTTACTAGTCAGATTCGGTTCCCCTATGCCATGAAGGGAACTCCCCCCTCCTCATGACGAGGAATAATTTTGCCATTGATGACACGAATGGCACTCTAACTATGTAGACTGCTCAGAATGACCATCTGACACCTCTCTGTGCCTTTGCTTAAAGGGAGATGTGTGAGAGTAAGGCAAGTTCATTAACCCATATTCTTTGGAATGATGCTCAGATTCCAATTTGATATGTGTATGCAGGATTCTATAGCCTCATCTCTCGACTGAATCCTTCCTCTAGAACAATGGTTCTCAAACTGTGGTCTGAGAGAGGCCCCTGAGGGGTCAGCAAGGTCAAACCCCTTTTCCTAATAACACTAAAAATGATTTGTCCTTTTGCCCTCTCTCTTGAGAATACAGAGGCATTTTCCAAAGGCTACAGGAAGTGTGATGATGACACCATATCTCTGACAGCTACTGGCATATGTGCTTATATATTCGTTTCAAATTTTTGTTTTAATTTCTAAATAGTAAATATCACTAAATGTAACCCAAATAAACAAATGTTCTTTGGGATACTCAATAATTTTTAAGAGTGTAAAAAAAGGGGCTCTAAGACCAAACGTTTTGAGAACTGCTGCTCTAAAATGTTTTCATATCTGCCACACAGGAATCTTTCATATAAAATATCTGTCCCAAGTGCTTAAGCCACAGGCAGTGGGGAGTTCTCACATCTTACAAAAACTGCCTGAATGGTGGTTTGGGGATCTGTTTAGGATAAAATGAAATAAAATATACACTTCTTAGTACAGGACCTGGAATATAAGCCAGTAAACATAAGCTGTTTTCTATTCCTTTGTTATATTTCATCTTGTGTATTTATGTGAGAAGACACCTTAAATTGCTCCCAGAACTGCAGTGAAAGTGTAAATAAACAAAACTGCCTTTTCTTCTCTCTCTCTCTCTCACAGGCACACCCCCTGCATACGGAAATTCCTGGGCCACAGATTGAATCGGAACCTCAGCCGTGACCTATGCTGCAGTTGCAGCAATGCTGGATCTTCAACCCATCACACAGGGCTGGGGGTTAAACATGTGCCTCCACAGCAACTCGAACCACTGCAGTTGGATTCTTAACCCGCTGTGACACAGTGGAAACTCCTACCTTTTTCTTTTTCAAGAAAAAAAAAAAAGTAGAAGAGAGATGGGATTGATTGATATAACCTCTAAAGTTATGCTAATTACCACTTCCTTCTCATAAGCACTCACTAATTATCTGATTAATACTTTATCTTAAATGTTTGCTGGGGACAGACGACTGACATCACATTTAATGGTCTATATTTGTTTTTATTAATCATTTTTCCCTTTTCTTTGTAAATTGGTCAATGCTGATTACTAATTCTTGACACCTCTCCTATTTGTCAAAAGACACTCACTGACAGTGGATGACAAATACGTCTGCTACATTTTCAGCATAGTAATGAAATACTGAAATACGATTTATACTAACCTGAATGTTTAGATTCATTTAAAGTGTCTGGGTGCTCTATAATGATCTACTCACCTATCTGCGCTTCAATGCCTTCTTTGCCTTTTTTTTTTTAAGGGCCGCACCCGTGGCACATGGAGGTTCCCAGGCTAAGGGTCGAATCAGAGCTACAGCTGGTGGCCTATGCCACAGCAATGCCAGATCTAAGCCATGTCTGCAACCTATACCACAGCGCACCGCAATGCTAGCTCCTTGACGTACTGATCGAGGCCAGGGATCAAACCTGCAACCTCATGGTTACTAGTCAGATTTGTTTCTGCTGAGCTACTATAGGAATTCCTCAATTCCTTTTTTTTTTCTTTTTTTGTTCTTTTTCTCAATTCCTTCTTAATAATGCTTTTCCGACCCTTTCCAGATTGAAAGCAATTCTCCTTTGTAAAGATAATGGATGCAGGAAACAAGTTCTCTTTCTTACATATTTCACCATCCTCTACTTGCAGCTGTTCTACCCACTTTCCCATCTTGCTTAAAACACAATTTTCTGTTCACTCTATGTAAAATTACTTTCCAACCTACATACTGAGAGAAAAAAATCACAATTATATACATAATAATTTACTTTTTAAGATGCCTATAATACTTTACCTTTTTAAACATTCTATTTAGTTAAGTCTGGTATTATCAAAAAAGCTTGCAATACTCAGAGTCTATTAGAAAAATGACTTCCATCTGCTCCCTGAATGTCTCTCTTTCGATGGTAAATCTGCACTTGCTTTTGGTCATTCACCAAGCCATCTGCCTAACAGGAAAGGACTTGAATCAAATCAGTCCATGCTATGTAAGCCAATAAATTATGAAATCTTTGTCCTTGGGTATTTGAATTGAAATAAAATTAACCACTGAGGCAAATATTCCATGTATCATGATTAATTCCTGATGCAACAAATCCTTAGAATTCTTTTTTCTTATTCTGTAAAATTATCTATCTGGTAAGGAACAGAAAAATAAGCAGAGGAGGGAAATAGTTCACTATTTTCATCTTCTAGCTTGATGTTTACTAGAGCATATATGAACTAACATTCTAATAACTATTACATTAAATTATCATTTCTAAAACACACTTTTAAATCTTCCCATACTGACTGAAAAAACTAAATATTTATATATTGTGCTCAAATATACTAGGATTTAAAAAGTACAATAAAATGGGAGCATGATTGGAAGTTCCCACGTGGTACAGAGGGTTAAGGATCTGGCATTGCTACAGCTGTGGTGCAGGTAGCAACTGTGGCACAGGTTCAATCCCTGGCCCGGCAACTTCAGAATGCTGGGGGGAGGTGGGCAAAAAAAATGTGTGCATGATCAACAAGAATAAATAGCTGGAGTATTTGCTAGAAAGTGGCATACTCAGTCATTTCCCCTGGGAGAGAATGAAGGCCATGTTCCTCGCTGCAGTCCCCTGATCCCTATACTTGATTGTTGGTTATCTTGTTGACCAGAACACTTGCCAATGGCTTTTCCACCATATTCGGCAAAATAATTCAACTGTAACCTCAACCACCAATGTGAAAAATGAAAGTTCGATAACTGGTGGATATTTTAACTTAGGATAACTTATTTTAAATGTGAGCTGAATTTAAAATGTTTTGGTTCATTTTTAAACAGATACTAAAAAACTACTGCATTCCGAGAAGTTATACATAACCCATCCATCTGCTTTCCTTTAGCAATGAGGGATAGCTCTGTTTTCAGGGGATACAAGGTGACCTATTTCTCTATAACTATATCTAACTACCCCCAGCTCAGCATAATATTTTCCAAAGAATGGGTTATTGGACAGCAGTCCTATGTGAAGTATGCTTCCAAAAAGAAATCACTGTACAGTTAAATCAGTTTTGGAAATGTCATATCCTATAGTTAGTCTTTTCTTAGAAGGTAACAATGCCACTGGTATTTTAAGGGCTTTGAGAAATACTGCCCAGGGAACAGGGGTGGTGTCAGGGCACAGAATAGGAGGAGAAAGGGAAGGAGGAGTTGCTGGAGAGAGAGGAAAAGGTGGGTGGAAGAAGAGGAAGAGAAGAAAGAGGAGAAGAAATGGGCTGGAAAAAGTTAGAAGGGGAGAATGGGGAGGAGGAAAGAGGGGAGAAGATAAGAGAGCAGAGGGGAGAGGGAAGATGAAGAAAAAAAGAAATACAACTTCTCTAATTCTGTTTGGTTCACTATTTCGCCAAACTAATTTTTCCGTAGACTCATTTTTTCAAATCAAATGTCAGCATCCTTCAGAACAAATGTTTGGTAGAAAAAGCCCCAGGTTTTTCTGGTATCTCATAAGGCAGTTCCACCAAATTTCTCACTTAAAGCAGTGGTTCTCACCTGAGGGTGATTCTGTCCCTCAAAAAAACCAATGTCTAGAGGCATTTTAATGTCACAACTCGGGGAGATATTACTGGCAACTATCTCCTAGAGGCCAGGGACAATGCCAACCATCCTACAAGGCACCTGAAGTAACTGGTATAACTACTACTAAGATTGCACTTGAAGGAAACCAATGTGGTTTGTATCAGTGTAAACAGAAACTAAAAACAAAAGAGGACCATTAGTGAAAAGCTGGTGAAATCTGAATGAAGCATCTTAGTTTAGCTAATGGTATTGTGCCAATGTTAATTTCTTAGTTTTGACAAATGTCCCATGGTTATGTAAGATGTTAACGTTAGGGAAAGCTAAGAGAACTCTTTGTACTATCTTTGCAACTTCTATATAGATTAACATATTCCAAAATTAAGTTTCTTTTTTTAAAAAAAGAGGGTTGTGGAGTTCCCGTCGTGGTGCAATGGAAACGAATCTGACTAGGAACCATGAGATTGAGGGTTCAATCCCTGGCCTCGCTCAGTGGATTAAAGATCCGGTGTTGCCGTGAGCTGTGGTGTAGGTCTCAGAGGTGGCTCAGATCTGGTGTTGCTGTGGCTCTGGCGTAAGCTGGCAGCAGCAACTCTGATTAGACCCCTATCCTGGGAACCTACATAATGCTGCAGATGTGGCTCTGAAAAGACAAAAAAAGGACCAAAAAGAAAGAAAGAAAAAAAAGAGGGTTGCTGGGTATAAATTAAAGTGATTTAACTGTAATTTTCATTTTCATAGTGTGAACATTCAAAAAGGCATTTCCAGTTAAGGTTCTATGGTTTCCTTGGCAAGTCCTGTCTCTGGCTCTAGAAAAAAATGTCTTCCAGTTTCTATATACCTCGAGAGACTACCATCTCTTTCTTGGATCACTGTAATAAATGTACTAACCCCCTGCCTCTATCATCTATACTCCAATTCCATCCCCCATAGAATATACTAAACTCTGTGTTAAAACCTTTCAACAAGCATGCTCAATACATATA
Source organism: Phacochoerus africanus (assembly GCF_016906955.1). Lineage (NCBI taxonomy): Eukaryota > Metazoa > Chordata > Mammalia > Artiodactyla > Suidae > Phacochoerus > Phacochoerus africanus. The sequence continues at coordinate 105,515,911 of NC_062548.1, read as the reverse complement.
AAAGGTTTCTTTTTTGCCTAAATCTCTCAGCGTTATCTACTGAAACTACATCTTTTCTCTCTTAAGCTCTAATACGAGATTATGAACTGTCTCTTGAACACTTCATGGTGTTTTTCATGCATGCATTTCCTTTCTCAGAAATTACAATTTTCTACACTCATACATACACCACAGTAAATGCTTACTAATCCTTTAACACCCAATATTTGGGAATCGCATCATTTATAGAGCTGGCTCTGATTCTCTTCACTTTGACAAAATCAGATATTCTACCATCTTTACCACTTTGTATCTTACATCAAAATGATTAGCACTTAGAATATTATGTTGCAATTTATTTACTCATGTCTATTGGTTCTATTCCATAATAAGCAAGGAGCTGTCTTTATCTTAGTACCTCCAGAAATCAATAAATACAGCACTCTATACATCCTAAGAAATAATGTAGAAATACTTTGTAAATAGTGGTGACTTATAGATATAGTATTAATATGAGCTAAATTATGTTATCTAAACTAGTACTCTGGATTTCAAAGGTTTAAAATATCTATTTAAAACTGTTTTGACACTATAACTCCACATATTTGATTGTCCAGTGGCTTATCTTTTGAGGATCACTTGCTGATATTCAAGCTGAGTTTTATCAGTTCGATCTATAAAGGAATGTCTCAATTTTCTTTTTTTTAATTTTGTCTTTTTGCCTCTTCTAGGGCCACACCTGTGGCATATGGAGGTTCCCAGGCTAGGGGTCGAATCGGAGCTGTAGCCCCTGCCCTACGCCAGAGCCACAGCAATGTGAGATCCAAGCCCCATCTGCAACCTACACCACAGCTCACTGCAATGCTGGATCCTTAACCCACTGAGCAAGGTCATGGATTGAACCCACAATCTCATGGTTCCTAGTTGGATTCATTAACCACTGAGCCATGATGGGAACTCCTCAATTTTCTTAATTTATTCTTAAAGGATATGCTGGGTTAAGAAATGCCTAGAAGGAATCCGATGTTAAAATCATTTTGCTTAAAGGAAACAATAGTTAAACTCTACTGGGAATAAAGAAAAGGTCTATGAGGATTTAAAGCTATTGTTTTATAGATATACACACAAATACATAGATAAAAATATACACCAAACCAGGACTATTTGTTTTAAATTTTACACTTCCAGAGAAAAATGTTACCTATTCAGTGCTGCTTGTACAGTATATGCAATTAGGCACGTAATGAACACAGGCTTTTAATGATATTAAAGAGCAAGTAAGGAAGGCCCCTGTTGAGAATACTAGGCTTCTGTTTTACAGGAGCCAAGTCTCAATATTTCTCTGGGAAGTGAGGGTAGCTATCCTGCTATAAAATAGGTTTCTGAACTTGATTATATCCTGGTCATCTATTCAGTAAATTCATAGGGTTAGTCCCATTTCCTGGAGGGGAAACTTATTAATGGTCAAAACCACATTAGCTCAATTTCTCCAATCTTTCGTCTAAATTAGTTATATAGGCTGTAATGGCAACAAGATAGAAGGGAGAAAGTTATTAAGAACAGTATATATTTTTTTTGGGGGGGGGTTGTATCAGGTTCAAATAAAGAAGCTCTTTCTTTGCCTTTTGTAAAATCATTCAGTAATGGGAGTTCCCGTTGTGGCGCAGTGGTTGACAAATCCAACTAGGAACCATGAGGTTGCGGATTCGGTCCCTGGCCTTACTCAGTGGGTTAAGGATCCGGCGTTGCCGTGAGCTGTGGTGTAGGTGGCAGACTCGACTTGGATCCCTCGTTGCTGTGGCTCTGGCATTGACTGGTGGCTACGGCTCCGATTAGACCCCTAGCCCGGGAACCTCCATATGCCGCAGGAGCGGCTCAAGAAATGGCAAAAAAAAAAAAAAAAAAAAAAAAAAAAAACCAAAAATAAATAAATAAAATAAAAATAAAAACAAAAATAAAATAAAATCATTCAGTAATAAGAATTCAAGAAACCATGTTCTCTTTGAGACTAAATTTTCCCTTTCCAGACTAATATGTATACCAAAAAGACTGCTGGCCAGGTATCTGCAGAGCCAGGTGTAAATCTCAGTGCCAATAATGAGTAGCTGGATAACCTAAAGAAGTCATTTATCCAGCACTCCCTTTTCTCATTAGTAAAAACAGTGGGCTAAGTGATAAGTCCTTTTGGTCTCTTCCAGCTCTAACACCCACAAGGCTAATAATCATTATCTCATACTCCAAATTTGGCTGAGTCTAGACTTTAATTAGGAAGAATCCCTGCAGAAGAGAAAAGCTAGAGAAAGAGAGGAGTAATTACTGTTCTATATTATACTACATCATCCTTTGCTCTTGTATGACTTTCATCAACTACACCAGTTACAGAATAAAATCATCTATTTAAACCAGTACTCCTATATCAGATCACACAACTCCAAATGGCCACAGCTTCACTGAAAAAACAAGCAAAAAACAAAATGAAAAAAAACCCAAACCCCTAATTTTGTCTGTTCACTATGTTTTCTGGGCTATTTTGCTCTTTGTATTCTTAGATTAAAATAAAAGTACCCTCTTTAAAAAAAAAAAAAAAACAACCATCAATCAATACACAAAACAATTTGTAGACTTTTCTGTATGTACTCTATGCTTCAATCAAAAAAATTTTACTTTAGAAAAAGGACACTCAAGATATAGTCAATATACATGTTTCCTGAAATCTAAAAGTGCAATCTTGTAAAGCATAATCTCAAACTGGCTTTCTTGTAGCATGTCTCCAAGTTAAGGTTAAAGGGAGTTCCCATCATGGCGCAGTGGAAACAAATCCAACTAGGAACCATGAGATTGCGGGTTTGGTCCCTGGCCTCGCTCAGTGGGTTAAGGATCCAGCGTTGCTGTGAGCTGTGGTGTAGGTGGCAGACCCGGCTCGGATCCCACATTGCTGTGGCTGTGGTGTAGGCTGGTGGCTGTAGCTCCGACTAGACCCTTAGCCTGGGAACCTCCATTAAAAAAAAAAAAAGTTAAGGTTAAACACTGTGTTACCATGGACTTGTGCTATTTTGCCCCAAATCTCAACAAAAATGGATACAAACCCCAAAGGAATTCTGCATTCTGGTAATAAGACTAAACGTTTTGCTGCCTAACCTGTGTGGGAAAGCTCTTGCCTAAGTAACCCAGAAAGTCAAATTCCAGTTTAGTGTAGTGTTAGTTTTTTTGGTTTTGCTTCGTTTTGGAGGAGGGGGTGAGGTGCTAGAAGTTTATTTGGTCAGCTTTTTTGGCAAGGAAGTAGAAAAGCCAAGTCAAAAGTCATGTGACCCATGAGCATACTGTCACAGAAAGAACTAGGACTTCCTCTGTCAGTAACTTGAAATGAGACTGTGAAGTAAATATTCAGTGTGAAACTCTCTTAAACACCTTATTTGTAAAATGGAAATAATACTTATTATGGAGTAATACTGCTAACAGCATTTTTTTCTCTTTTTAAATGGGTGCACCTGCAGCATATGGAAGTTCCAAGGCTAGGGGTTGAACTGGAGCTGCGACTGAGGTGGGCACTACAGCCATGGCAACACCGGATCTGAGCCGCATCTGCAACCTACAGAGCAGCTTGAAGCAATGCCAGATATGCTAGATCCTTAACTCACAGAGCAAGGCCAGGGATGGAACCTGCATCCTCACAGAGACTATGCTAGGTCCTTAACCTGCTGAACTACAATGGGAACTCTGCTAACAGTATTTTGAAAAGATTGCATAAGGCACTAATCTGACAGTCTTTTAAAAAGTTATTAGTAATTACAGCAATAGAGTAGTAATAGCAGTTGCCATTTATTGAGGATTTATTATGTCCCAATCACTGGTTTTTTTTTTGGCCACCCCAATGCATATGGAGTTCAGATCTGAGCAACAGTTGCGACCTAGGCAACAACAACAGCAATGCTGGAAGCTTTAACTCACTGTGCCAGGCCTAGGATGGAACCTGAGTCTTGGCACTGCAGAGACACTGTTGATCCCTTTGCACCACAGCAGGAACTCCTCTAATCACTGTTCTTAAAACTTTACTTGTATTTACTGATTACTCTCATAGCTATCACATAATGTATCTATTACTATTATCCTTATTTTATAGGTGAGGAAATAAAACACAGTTTTAAGTAATTTGCCATTAAGTCACAAAGTTAATAAGTGATGGAGTCATGGCTCAAGCAACCACACTCTGACTCCAGAAATCAAGCTCTAAACCACCAACTACACTATTGTTTCTGGGGCAAAACAACCATGCTTATTTCACTACACCAAGAGTGCCATGTAAATGGATGGGACTACCCTGAACTAATAGGTTAGGCTTTGGAAGGTCCCATACTTCTAAAAGTATGATCATGTTTGAGAAAAAATCAGTTCAGGGTCCCTGGAGAAACACAAAAACTCTTAAAAAGAAGAAGAAGAAGAAGAAGAAAAGACCTCTTTGCCCCTAGGGGGCAGAAAACTTGGTAAAGCTCTTCCCAAATGAGTTTATGTAGGGTCATTTTGTTAGGACCAGTAAGAGTAAAACAAACCGTTCTTGAAGTGATGATTTTAACATATTGGCAGCAATCAATTATTTGCATCATGAGCTTAAAAGATTTTAAGAAATTTCTTTCAGCTGATAGTTACTATGCTGGGTCTGTCAATAAAATAAAAACTGATGCAGGAACTGTTGTTAGGTTGTTGTCTGAATCACTCACCATTAAAGTAGTTTTAAGTTGGCTATTAAAGAACCCATTTAAAATGTTTAGCAGTCACTGACCTGGGGGTAGTGCCTGTCCCTAAATGAACTAAAATTTCCATTAATCCCACCCTTCGACCTCAGTGAAGGTGGGCAATCAAAGCTGTCCAAGACTGGTTAGAATCAAGAAGAGTTGGTCCGGTTGGCTTTTCACAAGCTGGAAAGAAGAGAGGGCAGAAATGCCCAGTCTTTTCCATATGCTGTGCCTGCATCAGAAGAGAAGTGTTTTGTATTTGCCTCATGCATAGAATGGGAGCTGCAGTAAGTTACATCCTTATCTTATCCTAAAGTATATGGGAACCAAACAGAAGAGTTTTTAAACAATATCTAAGAAATCATTCTCCAATCCTTTCCTTTTGGAAGCAACCTTGAAAACAACTAGGTCACAGTATTCAACTCATAACTGCAGAGAAGTGAATGGAAATATAAGACTTGACCCTGAGGTCACCTCCTATGGAATATGATCTGGGGAACCTGACTTGGTCCTGCCAAACCAAAACAAGAAGTGGTAATTCACAGTCTTTCTAAGTTCACTTCAGGACCTGGGAAAATAAGAAGTTAGTGAAATAATTATAATTCCCAGTCCTTTGGACACAATGAAGGGAAGGGATGATGCAATACCTTGAGGTTAGAAGCACAAAAGAAAAAAAGGTTCTATTAAAAATGACAGATATACTTTCTAAATTCACCCAAGACTAGAAGAAAGGAGCAACAGAATGGTGTATGTAGATCTCTAGTCTACCACAGGAAGACTAACCATAAAAGTCAGTTTTTACTTGCCAGCTTCTTCACTGAAACTACATCCAGAATTCCAACAATAACAGTCAAATCATGGACTATGATATTGGTTAAAGAATGAACATAAAGAGGCCATAAAGAAAAATTTCATTCATATGAAAATATTCTACTTTCAAAGCATGAAGAAAACTATAAGACATGGTATTAGAGCTAACTTTATTTTATTAAATATATTAGGTGATTAACTGCTTTTCATAAGGGAAACAAACAATGTACCTGAGATAGCTTCCAAAATAAGCAACAATATTTGGGTGTTTACAGTCTTTCATCATAATAATTTCTTGCTGCACAACTGCAAAGTCTTCTCCTAGAATATAAGAAAATAAGCATGTTGAATATTTAATAGGTAAATTTCAAAATGTTGACTTGTTTCAAAACATAATAAGTAACTTTGATATTGCTTTTAATGACAACTTCAGTTCTTGCTTGATAGAAAGAAAGTACAGTGATTAAAAGCATGAACTCTGGTCCCAGACTATGTGGATGAAAATCCCAACTCTGTCCCTTACTAAGCTGTGAGAACTTGGGCAAGTTACTTGACCTCTCTGTGCCAATTTTTTCCTCTGTAAAATGACGATAAAAATAATAACCTATATCATAGGGCTGTTGGAAGGGTTAAGTGGGCTAAATGTATGTAAAATGCTTAGAATAGTATCTGACACAGAGTAAGCACTAGATAAGCATTTGCTACTATTACTATTATACCTTGGATGTAATCATCGTATTTCACTAGAAAACATACATTTTCCCCCTTTATTAGCAAATAACATTTAATATAATTTTGCACAAGGAAGTAATTCTTTTTAAAGTTAGGCCAGGAACCCTTATACACTGGGAATATCAAGTCTACCTCCATAGCTCTCTCTGTAGAGCTGAGTGGTCTACACTCTAGTAGTTGTCCTATATATGCAGGCCTATCCTATATTTTAGTGCCCTGTTCCAGCTGTTTTGGGATGCAAAATGGGATTATATTTAAGCCTAGTCAAACTATTTAGCAAATAATCTCTCACCTTCTGCTCTCTCCCTGCCCAAATTCTTCAAAATAAGATCTGGCAATCTTGGAATTCCCGTCATGGTGCAGTGGTTGGCGAATCTGACTAGGAACCATGAGGTTGCGGGTTCGGTCCCTGCCCTTGCTCAGTGGGTTAACGATCTGGCGTTGCCGTGAGCTGTGGTGTGGGTTGCAGACACGGCTCGGATCCCGCGTTGCTGTGGCTCTGGCATAGGCCGGTGGCTGCAGCTCCGATTTGACCCCTAGCCTGGGAACCTCCATGTGCCACGGGAGCGGCCCAAAGAAATAGCAAAAAGATGAAAAAAAAAAAAAATCTGGCAATCTTATAACAGTATCAGATGCTGACTCCTGAATGAACACTTGTCATAGAGAGAAACAGAACTGCCATGAATGCAAATGTGGTAAACCAAAGACTACGCAGAAAGAAAACATGTGGAAGTATTTGCATTTAAATCAAAGTAGCTTTGTACTACTAATTCAGTTTTTAAATCATCATATACTATGAATAGCCTGACTAAATGTATATTAGTGGCAAAGTTAAAAACAGGTTTCCCAAACTAAAGCTCAAATCATAAATATGAGGTTGTTATGGCCAAGCCCTGACATTTCCGGCCCTGGCATTTTCCTATTATAAATGTAACTGAGACTTGAAGGAGCCTAACCATGAGCCATTTGAGCCCAATATCAAAACCCACTTTACTGTCCCAGTTACAAGAGAAGAAATAGTAGAGAAGAGAGAGTATGTCAGATTCAGAATTTCTGCAATGAAATGAATACAAAATCAAAGATCTCCAAAGGGAGAATAGGACATTTTTATGCTCTCAAAATTTCAAAAGAAAATCACTGAACTAAGATTTTCTTCTGGGTTCACTTCCCACCAGTAAGAATTCCTGATTTTCAGTATATTAAGAAAAATCCAAGAAAAATAATAAAACCATAATAAAGATAATACAGCCAATTTTCAGGGTTATACCAAACACTTCGGGGTTACATGAGATCAAAGTTGATATAGTCACAATGAACTCTAGGATTTCAATTTAATGGTTAGAGGACAGCAACTCTCTGGGGGCAGCCCTTAAGCTGTTAGTCATCACACAACCTCCAAGGCAGCCAGCTTTAGAACAATGCTGATCTGCAGAAAACACTGAGAAGAAAAAGGAAAAGGGGGAAGGAGGAAGGCATGTGATGATGCAATTGAATTACTACAGGAAGCCCATCTGCCTTGGTGGTAATTTTCAGATATGCCAGTTCATGACCAATACATTCCCTGCATTGTTTAAGCCACCTTGAATTGTGTTTTTTGTTACACCTGTCAGCATCTCTGCATCAGTGTCCTCACTGGAATGTTACTTCCTCTAGGACAGAATGATGCCTTTGCCATTTTTGTATCCCTAGCACCTAATGCAATCATTAAAGCTGTTGCCCGAATGAATCTATGACAGCACATAATTCCTTCTCATAATGATTCTAAATTAGAAGCAGCATCTGCTTTTGGTGTAAGTTATTAGTATGTTTTACATAATTCTTTGTTTCCTATTCCTGTGCTTTTTACTAAAACCTATGAGTTGCTTTAAGCCTTCAAACTACCTCTTTCCTAGGAAATGCTACTGATCCGAAGGGCATCCTTTTATCCTATTAAACCATCTCCATATGATAAATGCAATGGCCAAATTAAGTTCAATATTTTTGTGCAGAAAAAAATCCAAAGGGGGGGAAAATTCACAACTTGATTTTTAAAGGTAACTAAAAAAGGTAGATTTGGGTAGGGAAAAACAAAACAAAACAAAACAGTCTAATGCATTAATAATCCAAAACAGCCTAATAGATTTAAAGGATTTTCTTCAAAGTTCAAGAGAAATACATTCTAAAGAATAAATTAACAGGCACCTCCCCCCAAATCTTAGAACACCTAATTGGACACTGTAGAGCTTGATGATTAGACTAGATAATCTCTCAAAATTCTTTCTAATTCTAAGACTCTAGGATTTTTTTGATAAAATTTTTAGACATTAAAGTTAAGAATACATCTTCCAGAAGATGGCAAAAACAAAAAACAAAACAAAACAAAAAAAAACAAAACCCACAACTGACTGAGAAAAATAGGCAAGCCTACAAGTAAAGATCATGAATACATCAAGTAAACAGGCAGAAAAATACAAAACTAATACTGGCAAAATTCTCAGATAAACATGACACACATTAAGTGTTCAATAAATGTTAACTACTTGTAGTTGGTTGAATAATGACCCCAGAGATAGCCAGGTCCTAACCTCTGAAACCTGTGAATGTTATGATATACAGCAAAAGGGGGTTTGTGGGTGTGATTAAATTAAGGATACTTTGATGGAGAGCTTATCAATTTTCTGGGTAGATCCTAAATGTAAATCACAAGTGTTCTTATAAGAGGCGGCAGAGGGAGAGTTGATTATAAGAAGGCAATGAGCAAGAAGCTATGCTGCTGGCTTTAAAGATGAAGAGGCCAACAATGAGATAATGTAAGGAATGCAGCTCAAAAAGCTAGAAAAAAGCCAACCACCCAATGGAAAAATGGGCAAAAGACCTAAATAGACATTTCTCCAAGGAAGACATACAGATGGCCAACAAGCACATGAAAAAATGCTCAATATCTCTGATTATTAGAGAAATGCAAATCAAAACTACCATGAGATACCACCTCACACCAGTCAGAATGGCCATCATTAATAAGTCCACAAATAACAAATGCTGGAGGGGTGTGGAGAAAAGGGAACCCTCCTGCACTGTTGGTGGGAATGTAAGCTGCTACAGCCACTATGGAAAACAGTATGGAGATACCTTAGAAATCTATACAGAGAACCACCATATGATCTAGCAAGCCCACTCTTGGGCATATATCCGGACAAAACTTTCCTTAAAAAAGACACATGTACCCGCATGTTCACTGCGGCTCTATTCACAATAGCCAAGATAAGGAAACAACCCAAATGTCCATCAACAGACGATTGGATTAGGAAGATGTGGTATATATACACAATGGAATACGACTCAGCCATAAAAAAGAACGAAATAATGCCATTTGCAGCAACATGGATGGAACTAGAGACTCTCATGCTGAGTGAAGTAAGTCAGAAAGAGAAAGACGAATACCATATGGTATCACTCATATCTGGCATCTAATATACAGCACAAATGAACCTTTCCACAGAAAAGAAAATCATGGGCTTGGAGAATAGACTGTGGCTGCCCGGAGGAGAGAGGGAGGGACTGGGAGGGACTGGGAGCTTGGGGTTAACGGATGCAAACTATTGCTTTTGGAATGGATTTACAATGAGATCCTGCTGTGTTGCACTGAGAACTATGTCTAGAGACTTACATTGCAACACAACAATGGGAGGAAAAATTATGTATACATGTATGTGTAACCTGGTCCCCATGCTGTACAGTGGAAAAAAAAATAATAAAAAAAATTAAAAAAGCTAGAAACGGCAAGGAGATAGACTCTTCCTTTATAGAGCATCCAGAGGAAGTACAGCCCTGCTAACACTTTGATCTTGAACTGATGAAACTCACTTTGGACTCTTAAATTCCACAACTTTAAGAGAATAAATGTGTACTGTTTTTACAACCAGGTTTGTGGTACTTTATTACAGTACCCATAAGAAACAGATGATTACTTCAACATTATTACTGTGGCAGAGCTAGCTAGCCTTTCACAAGTAATCTGTGTTCTCCCTTCCAGTGTGGAAGTTATTAGTGGGAGGCAATTATCCAGTCAAAAGACAACATTTCCCAGTCAATGTGATGTGCCCAAGAAACTAGTTCTCTTGAATAGAAAGTGAACAAAAATAATGTGTTCTTTTCCTACTCTTTCTTCCCCCATCAACAGGCTACACAAGCCTGTGAGGCCCCAGAAAAATGGAAGATGTCTGGATCTTGAGTCATCAAAATAAAGAAATCACCTAGAAACATGAACATCTGTACTAAATTACTATATAAACTTGAAATTAAATTTTATTACGTTAAGCCACTGATATGTTCTAGTTTAGTTATTACTGTAGTTAGCACTATCCTAAACTGAAGCAATTATTACCATCCATTAATGAAAAAGGTTGTCTAAACCATAACAGGTGCTTCACAAATGCTTTATGGGATTAACAAATAAGAGACTGTGTCCTTCTTATAAATAGAGCAGAGATATAATGAACAAGGTTAAAGGCACTTTTATTTTCTTTATTTCTATACAATTTACTTTATATAAAATGCTTTCCCATAAGAAGCTATATTTAGCCAAATACGTAAGAGCAAAAGAGAAGACTTGAATGTTATGGGATGGGTCTCTTCCTAAAACTACAATAAAACACAGAATCCCTAATACCCCCTTGCCTTTTAGATACGAACTGACGATCATTGTATTTCCAACATTTCACACAATTCTTTATTTTTTTTCTTTGACAAAAATAATACATGATCTTTTAGTTTTGGGCTGCACTTACAGCATGTGGAAGTTCCTGGGCCAGGGACTGAACCTGTGCTGCAGTTGCAACCTGTGCTATAGCTGTGCCAACACCAGATCCTTAACCCGTGGTGCCACAAGGGAACTTCCAATAATACATAATTGTTAGATCAAATGGATATCCAACTGACTGCCCTTTTGGTATGCATAATTATTTTCACTAGTGTCAACTGTATTAAATATTTAAGACCTACTCTTCCTATCATTAACATAAGCACTCTGACTTAATAAAACCATCCACTTATATTTTCTTAAAAAAAAAGCAGAAAATTCAATAAAGCAAATAATAATTATACAAATACTGCAGTGATAAATATGGTGAAGCTGTCAACACAGAACCATTGGCTGGGAGGCAGCATTACAATTTCGGTTTAAAAGTTATCTATGTCCAAGTAACTATATGAAGGCAGTTGATGTGTAACTGGACAGAGAGTGGAGGTAGAGGTTATATGAAAAACAAACAGGGAAAATATAAAGAGTATCCATATTGGGAGGTGAACCAACAGACAAGTATGCTCATGTCTTTAGAGAACTAAGTCTTGGTCTACTTATAAACTGTGTATCTTCTTTTTCCCTAGTTCTTTCTCCTATGAAGTGAATGAGCTTACAGGTCACCCTCAATTACTTTTTATTTTCTTATTTGTTTCTTCTTTCTTTATTTTATTTATTTATTTTTTTGCTTTTTAGGGCTGAACCTGCGGCATATGCAAATTCCCAGGCTAGGGGTCGAATTGCAACTGTAGCTGCTGGCCTATGCCAGAGCCACAGCAACTCAGGATCCGAGCCGTGTCTGTGACCTACACCACAGCTCATGACAACACCAGATCCTTATCCCACTGAGCGAGGCCAGGGATCGAACCTGCATCTCCATGGATGGTAGTTGGATTCATTTCCACTGTGCTACAATGGGAACTCCCTGTTTCTTATTTCAAATCTCTCTCTCTCTCTTTTAAGGTCCCATTTGTTTATTTATGCTCTCATTTCTTTTTTTTGGCCGCACCTGCAGCACGCAGAAGTTACCAGGTCAGGGATTGAACCTGTGCCACAGCGGTGACCCACACTACACAACTCTTTTTTTTTTTTTTAATTTTCCTTTTGTCATCTTTATTTTTCTCTTCTAAATGATTAACATGTTCATGACTCTGAGAAGCTGACGTGGTTTCCCAGAAGTGTGTTAACAAATGTCATGATAATGAAATAATTCTTTGTTGCATCAAAAGTTATTTAACATGGTAACTAACAGAGATTAGAATTTAAAATACTTTTAATTATAATTTTTAATCTGTTTAAAAGCAAGTTAAGTTGTTATATATCTGATTTCATTTAGCTTTTAAGTCTGTAAAGTGATGTGTGTGTGTAATTGTGTGTATTATTTGTGAAAATATCTAATGCTTTCATTTGGGTACAGATAAACAGTTATTCTCAGAAAGTTCTCTGTTGAGAAGATATTCAATAACCATCATACACTCAGCAACTACTATGATATAAAAGAGAACGTACTAGAGACAATGGGTAGAGTTCCAGAAATGAACAAGACTTTCCTTGACTTTAAGAGACTTACAGGAGACATAAAATGTGTGCAATCACAACTGTAATACCTTAAAGTCAAACCTTAAATAACTCCCTTATTTCTATAACATTAAATCTATACTTTGATGCTGAACTCACATATCTAACACAAGTATCATGATTATGGATATGTATTCTGGAATCAAAATACTGAACTACGAAACTCGGTTTCACAACTTTCTGGTTGTATGATCTTGGGCAAATTAATTCATATTTCCTCTTTCTCTCAGTTCAGATTCCTCATTATGAGATGGAGACAACAGTGCCTCCCTCTTCAGAATTAAAGAATATTTGTTATGTACTTAGAACAAGGCATCATACACAATCATTCAATAATAACTACCTCTATTATTATTGGCCAGTATGATTTGTTTTCCATAATCTATGCCATTTCTCCTACTATTCTTCCCTCTATTCTGCTTTCAGTCACACTGGCCTCCAGGCTCCTCTGTGAATAGCATACATAGCTCCTGACTCAGAGCCTTTGCACTTTCTATCCAGCTACCTGAAGTGTTCCTTTCCTCCCAGCTAGCTTGCTTTCTCACTTCCTCTAGGGCACTGTTCAACTGTTTCCTTTAGGATGAGACCTCTGATATCCCTGCATAAAATAGCAATCCACAACCACAACCCCACGACATCCTTACTTTGCTTTATTTTCCTCCACAGCACTTATCACATCTAATATATTGTTACCTATTCACTGTGTCTCCCAATACATAAAAGCTGGTATTCAATCTGAAGTTAATGAATTACTCTAAAGGTACTAAGTGATTGACACCCACAAGTGAAAAAAATAAGGTGGCATAAACAGTAGAAATGTTAGATTCTTGCTATATGATTGTGTTCCTAAAAAACAAGAGAACAAAAATCAACTGAAAAAACAAACAAAGAATTTTTTTTAGAAAAATCCTCAAGTTAACAAGTTAGAATAAATAAATCAAATTAAATTATGTATCTAAGGATAAGCTTTAAAACACACAGACCATAAATAAAGTATTTTGGAAGTTAAAAGACCGGGGGGGGGGGGAAGGAAAGACAATTCGCTTTATGAGCAGAATTTACTATGCTAAGGATGACAATTTTTTTCATGAATCAATGTCTGAATTAATATAATTCCAATCAAAATACTAATTGAATCTTTTAAAAAATAAAAAAATGATCATTTAATATGAAATCATTTTAATATGAAAAATATCATTTTAATATGAAAAAATAAACATGAGGAAACAGTTTTGTAACAGGTACTATTTTAAAATAAGTGCTCTAAAATAAGTGTTCTTATTTAGGAATTGATGTTCCCACAAGACTGCTCATCGTTTTAATTCTTTTATCTACGTGGGGTCATGGTCAATGTCCTATAGCCAGAGAGACAAGGAAAAAAATAGAAACATTCAAATCAGAAAGGAGGAAGTAAAATTATTATCTCTGCTTGCAGATGACAAGATCGTTTATGTAGAAAACTTATTCTACAAGAATAAAACTGTTAGAATAAACAAATTCAGCAAAGTCGCAGGATACAAAATCAACATACAGAAATCAGTTATGTTTACACACCCAAGCAATGAACAGTAAGGAAAGAAAATTAAGAAAACCTCAATTACAATCTCATAAAAAAGAAGAAAATAGTTAGAAATAAACTTAAGGAGTTCCCGTCATGGCGCAGTGGTTAACGAATTCGACTAGGAACCATGAGGTTTCGGGTTCGATCCCTGCCCTTGCTCAGTGGGTTAACGATCCGGCGTTGCCGTGAGCTGTGGTGTAGGTTGCAGACGCGGCTCGGATCCCACGTTGTTGTGGCTCTGGTGTAGGCCGGTGGCTACAGCTCCGATTCGACCCCTAGCCTGGGAACCTCCATATGCCGCGGGAGTGGCCCAAGAAATAGCAAAAAGACAAAAAAAAAAAAAAAAAGAAAGAAACTTAAGAAGCTGAAAGACTTGTACACCTAAAGCTATAAGGTATTATTGAAATAACGAAGACATAAATGAATGGAAAGACATGCCATGTTCACAGATTAGAAGACTTAATATTGTTAAAGTTTCCATATTACCCAAGGTGATCTACAAATTCAATGGAATCCCCATAAAAAAAATGAACAAGACTTTCTTTGACTTTAAGAGACTTAAGGAGACATGAAATGTGCACAATCACAACTATAAAACCTTAAAGTCAAACCTTAAATAACTTCTTTATTTTATATAGAAATAGGAAAAAAAAAAGAGAGAGAGAGAGAGAAAAACACCCTAAAAGTCACATGGAAACACAAAGAACCCCGAATATCCAAAACAATCTTGAAAAAGAAGAACAAAACCAGAGGCTTCACACTCCTTGATTTCAAAGCATAGTACAAAGCTACAGTAATAAAAACCTTATGGCACTGGCATAAAGAAAGGCATATAGACCAATGGAACATGATGGAGAGACCAGAAATAAACCCACACACATATGGTCAGCAAAGATGCCAAGACTACAGAATGAAGAAAGAATAGTCTCTTTAATAATTGGTGATGGGAACACTGGATATCCACATACAGAAAAATAAAACCTGGCCCTTCTCTTAAACCATGTTAAAAAATCAACTCAAAATGGATTAAAGACTTAAACTCAAGACCAGAAACTATAAAGCTCCTAAAATAAAACACAGGAGGAAAAGTTCACTAACATTGGTCTTGGCAATGACTTCTTGGACATGACATGAAAAGAATAAGTAACAAAAGCAAAAATAAACAAGTAGGTCTACATTAAACTAGAAAGCTTCTGCAGAGCAAAAAG
Source organism: Phacochoerus africanus (assembly GCF_016906955.1). Classification (NCBI taxonomy): domain Eukaryota; kingdom Metazoa; phylum Chordata; class Mammalia; order Artiodactyla; family Suidae; genus Phacochoerus; species Phacochoerus africanus. Next base: position 105,500,536 of record NC_062548.1, on the reverse strand, counting down.
GCAACCTAAAGAACATGAGAAAAAACTGTAAATCAACTACGATGAAAAAAATTTTTAAAAATGAAAGAGAAAAAAAGAATAAGAGAAAAAATCTGCAAACCATGCATCTGATAAAGGGTTAATATCTAAAATATATACATAACTCATAACTCAATAGCAAAAACCTCCCCCCAAAAAACAAAAACAAAACCCTTATTTAAAAATGGGCAAAGGGCTTGAATAGACATTTCTCCAAGGAAGACATTACAAATGCCCCAGAGGTACATGAAAAGTTGTTTAAAATCATTAATCAGAAAGGAAATGCAAATCAAAGCTACAATGAGGTATCAATTTATACTATTAGGATGGCCACTATAAAAAATAAAAAAAATAGCAAGTATAAAGATGTGAAGAAACTGAACACTTGGAGGGAACGTAAAATGATGCAGCTGCTATGGAAAACAGAATGTAGGTTCCTCAAAAAGTTAAAAATAGAACCATCATACGATCTAGCAATAACACTTCTGAGTATTTATCCAAAATACTCAGTATCCTGAAATCAGGATTTTGAAGATATAGTTGTACTCCCATATTCAGTGCAGCATTATTCACAACAGGCAAGAGGTAGAAACAATCCTTAAGTCCACTGATGGATGATTGGACAAAGAAAACATGGGGTGTGTGTGTGTGTGTGTGTGTGTGTGTGTGTGTGTGTATACACATAACGGAACATCATTCAATTAATACCACACAGAAATGTAAAGGAAGTTTCTAATAATCCTACTGATTTCTCAATATTTCAACTATGGAAAAATTACAATATTTATATTTCTAAGTATTGAAAATAAAAAGGACTTCAAATATTTCATCTGATGAAAATAACTGACAAAGAGAAAAACCACAGGCCCAAAACGGCATCGCCTGTGCTAAGGCCCATGCTACTAAACCTACATTTAATACCTAACCTAAAAGCAGTTTTAATCTTCACCAGCAATGTAATCTTAAGGAACCAGTTTGGAATTTCCTGGTCAGCGTCAAGGAGGTCAAGGAGGTAATCTGCTACATGGGCCCTCTCCATCCTCTCTGATGAAGAAAAGGCAATATGTATGAAAAAAACCCTTTCCCCCAAAAAAGGTGTCTTGGCCTGAGAATAATCCTTCCTTTTCTTTCGCTAAAGGTCCTGTGCCTCACCCTTCTTCCAATAAAAACCTTCCATTCTGTACAACCTCTACAGTGCTGTGCCAGTTGCTAGACTGGATGCTGCCTGATTCACGAATTGTTGAAAAAAGCCAATTAGATTTTCAAATTTACCCAGGCTGCAGCAGTGACAACATCAGATCCTTAACCACTGTGCCACAAGAGAACTCCCTGAATTTTGTTTTCTAACATAACCTGTGGCCCATTTAATTAAAGTCTTGTAGTAAGTGTTCATGATTAATGATGCTTAAGTATCACTTATATTTGCATAAATTGCTATGAATCAACTTTGAACCTGGGTTCAACAGACTCAATCAGAGATTCCCTTAATGAGGAGCTCCTGTCATGCCTCAGTGGTTAACAAACCCCATTAGTATCCATGAGGATGCGGGTTGGATCCCTGGCCTCATTGAGCAGGTTAAGTATCCGGCATTGCAGTGAGCTGTGGTGTAGGTCACAGACATGGTTCGGATCCCGCCTTGCTTATGGCTGTGGTGTAGGCAGGCAGCTGTATCTCTGATTCGATCCCTAGCCTGGGAACCTCCATATGCCACGGCTGCGGCCTTAGAAAGCAAAAAAAAAAAAAAAGAAAAAAGAAAAAAAAAAAAGAAAAGAAAAGAAAGAAAAAAAAGAAAAAGAAATTCTCTTAATGAAACTAAACCGTAGAAGATCAAAATATCTAGCTTCGTATACCCCAAACAGTTTTATCAGATGATTAGGCTTAGTTTTGATTTAAAGTAAACATGATCCCCCCTCTCAAGAGTCCTAATCTAATGCAGTGTTTATAAACCTTGTTTTCCTAATGGCCTCTCCTCATGAAAGTTTAATTCCACAGATATTCTCTATATCTGATTATGTACTATATGTATATTTGTGCCTCATGCATTAATATTTTTTTTCACCCTCAAAGAACCAAATTCCACTGCCTTCTCATATTAAAGGAATATTTGAGAAAGCATCCCCAAACGGGAACAGATGGTCTCCAGGTAGTGACGGAAGAATGGCTTAATCCTAGAGTCCAGACTAGCCTGTCAGGTCCCCTTTTCTCTTACTTGAAACCAGCTCTTCTACTGAGAGCTAGGTTTACCCGTGAAGCTCTAATGGAAGATCCAAACTAGGCAGGTATCATAACTCAGAAGGGAATTCCCTGTAGAGTCCTCTTGATTCTATCCTTTCTACTCTATTAAAAATTATGGCAGCACAATTAGAATCTCTCCATGTAGACTCAAAAATGTTTCTGGAGTAAGAACAGAAAAGGGAAATTAATGAGCTGTCTATTGTTGAGGGACAGCTCTAATTTTGAGATGCTTTAAGCTCTAGGGCGTTCTTGTTCTCTCAGAAGACTTGTTTTACTTACTTACTTACTTTTAGGGCTGCACACTTGGCATATGGAAGTTCCCAGGCCAGGGGTTGAATCGGAGCTATAGCTGCTGGCCTACACCACAGCCACAGCAATGCAGATCAAAGTGAGTCTGTGACCTACATGACAGCTCATGGCAACGCCAGACCCCTGAGCGAGCCCAGGGATCGAACACGCATCCTCTTGGATACTAGTCAGATTTGTTTCCACTGCACCACAACAGGAACTCCTCACAAGACTTGATTTTAAAATAAAGTTTTCTAGGCTCCTGATCTGTTGTTGAGGCTATGCAGGCATAAACTACAACCAAATAAAACTCATGAAGCTATCATTCCCTAAAATCAAAAGGGTGGCAAAACTATTCTCCCCATAAACTCAATTTTGACATACACCTGCCTCTAATGTTGATAGACTGGACCTCTTCCTTTTCCCTTGTCACCTGTTGGCATTTATTTATTTTCTATTTTTTTATTTTTGCTTTATAGGGCTGCACCCACAGCATATGGAAGTTCTGAGGCTAGGGATTGAAGGGTGGCTACAGCTGCTGGCCTATGCCACAGCCACAGCAACTCGGGATCCGAGCCACGTCTGCAACCTACACCACAGCACACGGCAACACTGGATCCCCAACCCACTGGGTGAGGCCAGGGATCAAACTCGCATCCTCATGGATACTTGCTGGATTCATTTCTGCTGTGCCACAACAGAACTCCTTTTTTTTTCCTCCAGCATTTTAAGTCCTATTCTTTCACTCTAAAATCTTGCCTATCCCTATCTCCCATACTATTCAAGTGTGGATGTTGTAATAGGAAAAGCTCTTCTTACTACAAGGGTCTGTCTCTCTTCTCCAATTTGTCCTGTGTATACTGACTGTGTTACTAACCTCTTTTAAAAAATCCCATCATCCACAAGGTGGAGTCTATCTTTGGGCTGACATTTACGGTTCTCCATAAGCCATCGTCAATCTGCTTTTCAGATCTTATTGCCTACTATGCCCAAACAAAGCATACCACTTCAGTTAAATGAAACTACTATTTCCCAAACAAGCCTACTAAGTCAACAGCGCCTTTGCTTTCACATTATCCTCATATGAAATACCCTTCATTCTCTTATACTCCCAGCAAAATCCTAGCCAGCCTGAAAGACTCGGCGTAATTGTTCCTTTCTTAACTACCCCAAGTGAAATGAACTCACAACCTTTATGGAACCCACCAAGTGAATCAAGATATACTAGCTCCTCTGTCCCATTAAGAGTCCTTTCACATGACATTTTGCCTTGATAGTCTCTACCCAGAGTATTTCACAAGTTAATAGTCAAAGCCAGCTATTCAAAGACCTGTGAACCGATGAAGTTTTTCTAGTCACAACCCTATCATTCCTTATTGCCAGCACTACCACTCACATACACACACTCTGCTCAATGGGTAAATCCCTACAGTTGGGCTACTTATACAAGCATTCTGGTTAGTATACACACTGGTTAACAAGCTCCTTGAAGGCAGGAACCATGTCTTGTCACTGTCTACTCTAAGTAAATTGAGTGCTAAATAAATATTCATGAAACTAAATCACAAAAGTGGCACTGGGTTGGGAGGGAGGAAGAAATTGCAGATATACTAAATAAAAGTCCTTGTATTATTACTTTGCAGTGTATAAGTATCTGATCTATCCAGTATAGTCAGCCTCACGCTGACTATGACGTGATCTGGCTCTAGCATACTAAAGAGTGGCTAGGCAATCTGTGATTAACCTTTGGAAAGTAATTATCATAAATGATGTAACAATGGCTCTCTTCATGAAGGCAATAAACACATGGTGCACTGAATAAACAACTGGTGGTAAGGGACTTACTAACACTGCTCTCAGGGAGACAGGCAGAGGAGCAGATAAGTCATCTCCCTGAAGTCCTGCCACTCTGACGCAAGATCAAGGGGGAGAAAGCACCTCTCTTACCTCTCAAAAAAACTAATGTCAAAAGGTTTAAAGACTCCATTTAAACTCCTGGAAGAGAACATAGGCAAAACATTCTCTGACATCAACCTCATGAATATTTTCTCAGGTCAGTCTCCCAAAGCAACAGAAATAAGAACAAAAATAAACCAATGGGACCTAATCAAACTGACAAGCTTTTGCATAACAAAGGAAACCAAAAAGAAAACAAAAAGACAACTTACAGAATGGGAGAAAATAGTTTCAAATGATGCAACGGACAAGGGCTTAATCTCTAGAATATACAAGCAAGTTATACAACTCAACAGCAAAAAAAGCCAGTAACCCAATGGAAAAATGGGCAAAAGACCTAAATAGACATTTCTCCAAGGAAGACATACAGATGGCCAACAAGCACATGAAAAAATGCTCAATATCTCTGATTATTAGAGAAATGCAAATCAAAACTACCATGAGATACCACCTCACACCAGTCAGAATGGCCATCATTAATAAGTCCACAAATAACAAATGCTGGAGGGGTGTGGAGAAAAGGGAACCCTCCTGCACTGTTGGTGGGAATGTAAGCTGCTACAGCCACTATGGAAAACAGTATGGAGATACCTTAGAAATCTATACAGAGAACCACCATATGATCTAGCAAGCCCACTCTTGGGCATATATCCGGACAAAACTTTCCTTAAAAAAGACACATGTACCCGCATGTTCACTGCGGCTCTATTCACAATAGCCAAGATAAGGAAACAACCCAAATGTCCATCAACAGACGATTGGATTAGGAAGATGTGGTATATATACACAATGGAATACGACTCAGCCATAAAAAAGAACGAAATAATGCCATTTGCAGCAACATGGATGGAACTAGAGACTCTCATGCTGAGTGAAGTAAGTCAGAAAGAGAAAGACGAATACCATATGGTATCACTCATATCTGGTATCTAATATACAGCACAAATGAACCTTTCCACAGAAAAGAAAATCATGGACTCGGAGAATAGAATTGTGGTTGCCTAGGGGGAGGGGGAGGGACTGGGAGGGACTGGGAGCTTGGGGTTAACGGATGCAAACTATTGCTTTTGGAATGGATTTACAATGAGATCCTGCTGTGTTGCACTGAGAACTATGTCTAGATACTTACAATGGAGCACAACAATGGGAGAAAAAATTATGTATACATGATATATAACTGGGTCCCCATGCTGTACAGTAGGAAAAAAAAATGTAATTTAAAAAAAGCTGTAAGGAAAGAAGATTCATAACATTTAACTTTAGAGATCCATCAAAAAATCATGGAATGGGTCTTACTGATATCTATTCTCAGTTTAAAAATTTTGTTCTACAATTTAATAAACACTGCTCTCATGGAGATAAAACATAATATCCTATTTTCTCACCATAAATATTCCTGGCCATCAATCACTGTATTTTTCACTGTGTTTGAAAAGGAATGAACTTCCCCATTTAGAAGAATTTCTTCCATGAGCTGCTACCTAATTCATCAGTATTATCTGTCTGCATTTGTATTTTACAGCCAAAGCTGTAAACAATACCTCAATGAATAACTGCAAGTAATTTTAATTAAACACTTTCTTTGGTGAGGAAAAACTAAAGAACAATAGGTCAAGAGTCAGAGGAATCAGATCCACAAATAAGACGTGTGACTTTGGGTAAACTACAAATGCTGTGCCTACTTTCCTGCAATAAGAGATGTGAAGCTTCTGAAATTGTTCAAGTAATACTTTCCTGCCACCAGATATTTTCTATGCCAAAAATTTGAAATTGTAAAACACTCACAACCATCTAGATAGATGACCTAAAAAGTACATATTGGCTATAAAATTCTGACTTTAAAACACAAGAAGAAAAAAAACAAAAAACAAACACCTTATAAGAACTTGAAAGTGAAGCTTTAACATACTTATCTGTGAGTTCTGTTCTAGCAAGCTCTACCACAAAGCTCTTATCTGGATCCTTTTAAATTTTTTTTTTTTTTTTTTGGTCTTTTCTAGGGCTGTATCCAAGGCATATGGAGGTTCTCAGGCTAGGGGTCTAATTGGAGCTGTAGCTGCCGGCCCACGCCAGAGCCACAGCAATGTCAGATCCGAGCCGCGTCTGCGATCTACACCACAGTTCATGGCAACACCGCATCCTTAACCCACCGATCAAGGCCAGGGATTGAACCTGCATCCTCATGGTTGCCAGTCGGATTCGCTAACCACTGCGACACGACAGGGACTTCTAAAATTTTCTTTTAACATAAGTTTCAAGGGGTCTACTTCAGGACTGGACTGCAGAGTGAGCAAAGTGAGCCCTAGGAAATACAAAGTTAAGATAGATGTGAATGCTGTGTCCAGAAACCCTTATCTGAAGCTGTGTGTCTCGGCTATAAATCAAGACTGCTCCTCACTCTGGCAAAAAGACTTAGATTCATTCTCCAGGCAAATATAAAATTTCTGTTTACATGACCGCATCTAGTACAAAGAAGGCTGAGAAATGTGGTCTTTGTTCGTGGAGGTCTGTGCCCAGCAAAAAACCAATTCTCTGTCTTAGGATATAGAAAGGAAGGAATACTGGAGAAAACAATTTGCCATTACTGTCACAAGTGCATGCTCAGATGTTTCTCTAAATTTTATTTATGAGACAATAGCCATTGTTGTTCTATGAAAGCTCATATAATATATTTGCTGAAACATCACTAACACATACTTTCCTGAGATTTCCCTTAATGGTGTGTTCTGTTCCCTCACCTACCAAATGGTAATCTGAAATTATGCTCAAAAGTACATTTTCACTGTCAGGTTTCAATTTACTTCCGTGAATTTTATCTTTGAAAGAAGTGAAGAGTCTTAGATATATGCTTATCGTGCTGTGTTTCAAGACAATATTATAACTTTGCAGGGATAACAGAAATATTTTACAAAATTTCACTGAATAAAGTACTTTGGTTTTTGTTTTTTGGCTATAAAAGTTTCTCAAGTGCAAATAAACATCACTGTACCATCACAAAAAAAAAAAAAAAAGATTCTCTAAGCAAGAGTGTCATGATTTATTCTTGCTGATATAATTACAACACAAGTGAAGCTTCTGATAGTCTATGATTTTCCAGCATAAAGTTTTTCAGTGAACAGGCAAGCCACAGTCACTCAAAGACAGGGTTTGTTATGACACTTTACAGTTCTACCATTCTTGGGGGAAATACTGTTTCCTGTTAAGTCTGAGGTTTTATCTCTGCCTGCTATTCCAGACTGATAAATGGCCAGACAAGATTCTGACTTTCTCCGTTGAGATTCCTGCCTCCATTTTATGTCAGAGTGTTTGCTAATTAATTTAACTGATTATATTATGCTCTTCAGAAAATAGTTTATTTACTAATTTATCTTTTGATTTATTATGCAGCAATTCTCCACAAAAGGTATCCAGTTTGGGTGGATATACTGTCTTTTTGAAGAAACCTAACTTATTCCAGTGAAGGTTATGGACTTAATGTGCTAGCTTACTTCATTTAGCATAATTCCCTCAAGGTCTATCCATGTTGTTGCAAATGGCAGGACTGCCTTCTTTTTCTCTTGCCTGAATAACATGTATATGTATAGATACATGCACACATATATGTATATATGCACACATATATAGATACATGCACATATATGTGTGTAGATACATGCACACACATGTATATGTATGTATGTATATATGTACACACATATACACATACACACACACACAATTCCATCTTCTTTATCCATTCATCCACAGACACTTATATTATTTACATACCTTGGCTACTGTGAACAATCCTATAATAAGCATGGGAGTGCAGAAATCTCTTTAATATTCTTTCATATCCTTTGGATATATACTCATAAGTTGAACTTCCAGATCATATGGCAGTTCTATTTTTAATTTTTAAAGGAACTCAACATTGTTTTCCATAGTGGCTGTGCCAATCTACATTCCCACCAATAGTGCACAAGGGTTCCCTTTTCTCTACATCCTCACCGCTTATCTCTTGCCCTTTTTATGACAAAAACTAAAAAGCTTGTGCACAGTGAAGGGACCCATCAAGAAAATGAAAAGGCAATCAAAAGAAGAGGAGAAAATATCAGAAAATCAAATCTGAGAAAGAGTTAATTCAAAAATATTAAATAGCAAAAAGACCAAAAAAAAAAAAAGAAAAAAAAATGGAGTTCCCGTCGTGGTGCAGTGGTTAGCAAATCCGACTAGGAACCATGAGGTTGCGGGTTCGGTCCCTGCCCTTGCTCAGTGGGTTAATGATCTGGCGTTGCCATGAGCTGTGGTGTAGGTTGCAGACGCGGCTCGGATCCTGCGTTGCTGTGGCTCTGGCGTAGGCCAGCGGCTACAGCTCTGATTCGACCCCTCGCCTGGGAACCTCCATATGCCACAGAAGCGGCCCAGAGAAATAGCAAAAAGACAAAAAAAAGAAAAAAAGAAAAAAGAAAAACTCACAGAAGTTAACAGCGAAAAAAACCCCAGACAATATGATTTAAAAATGGGCAGAGGAGGAATTCTTGCTGTGGTGCAGTGGACTAAGAATCCAACTGCAGTGGCTCAGATCCCTATGGAGGCGTGGGTTTGATCCCATGACCCATGCAGTGAGTCAAAGGATCCAGCACTGCTGCAGCTGTGGCATAGGTCAAAGCTGCAGCTCATGTTCAATCCCTGTCCTGGGAACTTCCACATGCCTTGAGTGTGTGGTCATTAAAAAAAGGGTTGAGTGGGCAGAGGAACTGAATAGACATTTTTCCGAGGAAGAGATACAAATGGCCAACAGGTATGAAAAGGTACTCAACAGCATTATCACCAAGGCATACAAATCAAACCACAATGAGATATCACCTCACACCTGTTGGAATGGCTATCATAAAAATTACAAGAGATAATAAGTATGGGCTATTATTTTATTGTGAAGTCCTCCAGTACTGCAATGTAATTTATAAAATATCAAGAAAATGTGAGCTTTGGAGTTCTCATGTGGCTCAGCAAAATGAATTTGAATGCGGCTGGGATCTGGTGTTGCTGTGGCTGTGGCCATCGGCCACAGCTCCACTTCAACCCCTTGTTTGGGAACCTCCATGTGCCATGGGTGGTGAGGCCCTAAAAAAAAAAAAAGAAAAAAGAAAGAAAAGAAAGTGTGAGCTTTGTTAGAAGCAATAGTCTTAAATGGAAACTGGACTTTCTCCTATACTGGTATGAGAGCACAATAAACATTAAAATTATATTTATAAAGCAGCATTTCAAGTTAAATATCAGAAGTCACTGGCTTCTAGTACATACTGGGAATCAAGACGACTTTATGCAGGAGGATGAGATTATGAAGTGACATATCTGGGTACTGCTTTCCTCTTTTCCATAAAAGTACTTCTGTCTCTCACTAAACAACATTAGCCAGTATTTCTCAGGTTTGTTTTTCTATCCACTTTATGAGTAAGACTGAAGATAAGTTTATGAACATATGCTAGTTATCCTCTGAGACTTTTGGGGAAAAGGTAACATGGATGCAGAAATAACATAATAGGACAGGAAATTCATTTATGGGCAGCTTTTAAAATAGAGACAAGCTTAGCTACCCTGGAGTAGAACCATTTATAGTTCTCCTAACACTAATTTCCCCATAATTCTTATTTCTAGAGAAAAACAGGTGAAAATTGATGACCTATGGTTTTTAGGTGATGTTCTAATGGCAGCTCTTGAATAGGAGCATAGATATGTCAATGGGCATAATAAAAATGGTTGATTTTAACCTCAATTAGATATATAACACTGTCCAACAGTCCCATCACTGTTAAACAGTTGGTTTCTTCTATTTCTTACAATGGCTAAAACCACAATAAAAAGTCATTTCCATTACTCCTCAGATATCATACCTACCCACCTGTACTTCACTCTCAGCTAAGAACCTACCTTCTTATATTTGAGAAAATAGAGACACTATTGTAAAGATCGTCTTCTTCTTCTTCTTCTTTTTTTTTTTTTTTTAGGGCTGTACCTGCAGCATATGGAAGTTCCCAGGCTAGGGGTCAAATTGGAACTCTAGTCGCTGGCCTGTGCCACAGCAATGCAGGATCTGAGCTGTGTCTGCGCCCTACACCCAGCCAGCTCATGGCAACGCCAGATCCTTACCCCACTGATTGAGGCCAGGGATTGAACCTGTGTCCTCACGGATAGTAGTCAGATTCGTTTCCGCTGAGCCATGATGGGAACTCCTGTAAAGATCTTCTTTCACTACCTTCTCCTCAACCTTAAAGCTAACCTTTATTTGTGCCCAGTGCTGACCCTTTACGAAGCTGTGATCCCAAGAGAGGTACTTTTCTTTTCAAGAGAGGTCCCACCTGATTCTATCTTCTTCCAAGCCCTCTCAGAACCTTGCTCCATCATTTATATGCTCTCTTCAATATCTTTATTCTCTCCATCACCACTCATGTTTTCCTTTCAGCCTACAAACATGCTCAAACTTACTTCAAAGTGAAGACCTTCCCTTAACCTTGCTTGTCTCATCTTAAACCAGTTCCTCTTTTCATGGCCAAATTTCTTTTAAAAAGTCAGAGTTGTTTCATTTTCATGACTTCCACTTATTCCTCAGCTCACTACAATCTATTTTTCACCCCATGACTCTGCTGAAATTACTCTTGCAAAGGCCCATGTCATTCGAAGAGCCAAATCAAAGGCCTCTTATAAATTCTCATTCTACTTGATATTACAGCAGCATCTCATACTCACAACTTCTTTCTTTTTGAAATTCTCTAACTACAACTACTACCAAACACCAATGATTTCCAAATCCATGCCTCCAGCCAAGACTTCTCTCCCGAGCTCCAGACCTATAGATCAAATTTACAACTATACACTAAACACATCATAATCAACATGTCTCAAATGAATGGAAATACATTCCAGTAAGTCTACCTTCTAAATACCTCTCAATTCCACCCCTACTATAACTACCCTGGTTCAAATCCTCATAATAACACTCAAATTGCCTCTTAGGGGTAGACGATTATTTGTGCTTCTAACAGCCATTCTTCTTCTTGGATACATGGCTGCCTAGCTAAAGACCACATTTCCCAGCCTCTCTTGCATTTGTGTGGTCAAAAGTTAAATTCTAGCAACCAAAAGTGAGTAGAACTGGTATGTGACTTCCAACCACATTTCCTTTAAAGAAAACCTGCTTGCCTTAAAATACCTGTATCTCGGGAGTTCCTGTCGTGGCGCAGTGGTTAATGAATCCAACTAGGAACCATGAGGTTGTGGGTTCAAACCCTGGCCTCACTCAGTGGGTTAAGGATCCGGCGTTGCCGTGAGCTGTGGTATAGATAGCAGACGAAGCTGGGATCCTGTGTTGCTGTGGCTCTGACGTAGGCCAGCAGCTACAGCTCGGATTAGACCCTTTGCCTGGGAATCTCTATGTGCTGCGGTGCGGCCCTAGAAAGACAAAAAAACAAAAACAAAAACAAAAAACCAAACCCAAAAAACCTGTATCTTTTCCACTAAAGAGGAACTTACTAGTAACCTAACCTCACTTAAGCAGATGAATGAGTGCTACTGGGTGATGGCATAAAATGGAAAGAACATGCACCCCTGAATGACCTCATGGAACAGAACTAAACTACTAACTTGTGCTCATGTCAGAACTGCTACATGAGAGAGAAATAAATGTCTATCTTGTTTATTTATTCTATTATTTTTTTTTGTCTTTTGTCCTTTTGGGGCCACACCCGTGGCATGTGGAGGTTCCCAGGCTAGGGGTCTAATCGGAGCTGTAGCTGCTGGCCTATGCCAGAGCCACAGTAACGTGGGATCCAAGCTGCGTGTGCGACCTACACCACAGCTCATGGCAACACTGGATCCTTAACCCACTGAGCAAGGCCAGGGATCGAACCCACAACCTCATGGTTCCTAGTTGGATTTGTTTCCGCTGTGCCACAAAGGAACTCCTATCTTGTTTATTTAGATCACTTTATTTGCGGGTTTCTTTGTTACAGCAGTAAATCCGAACCCTAATAACCTTCTCAATATACCTCTCAACTAGTCTCCCCATTTCCAGTATTAACTTACATTTCAGTACATTTGCCACAGACTGCTGGTTATATTTAAAATGCAGACTAAATATTAGTCTTCTCCCTAATAACTTTCTAAGACCCACAGCTCTAGATGTCTTGACATGGAATAGAAGGTATCACGTTATCGTTCTAGCTTCTATCCTTTGTAAGCCACTCCCATCCTGGACCATGCCCCCCATTTTCCCACATGGATACTTTAGCTCTAGCCTCATTAGACTTCAACTCTCTACAGTGTAACAGAAAAACAATACATAACTCTGCAAAGTGAAAGACAGAGGAAGTAAAAAAATGTTAAATCTGATGGGGCAATCAAAAAAGGTATGAATTAGACAAGGTGTACTTTACCCACTGTCGTTAAAATGGTAAACTTCAGGGTGTGTTCTTTGTGGGAAGCATTTGAAGATGCATTGACTAACCGGGGGCTGAAATGTCAAAAGCATCAAAACCAACCAGAAAAATAAATTAAGAGGCTGATTTAATTACATGGAAAATACATGATTTTTATTGAGGTGAATCCATATTACAAAGTGTACAATTCAGTGGCATTTAGTACATTCACAATGTTTGTCACCATCACCTCCATATAATTCCAAAACATTTTTATCACCCCCAAAGGAAACCACATACACACTATACAGTCACTTCCATTCCCCTTTCTCCTCAGCCCCTGGCAACAGCAAATCTGCTTTCTGTCCCTAAAGGTTTACTTATGCTGTATACTTCATATGTGAAAATATACAATATATGACCTATTCTGTTTGGTTTCTTTTATTTAGCATAATGTTTCTGTGGTTCATTTCTGTTAAAGCATTTATCAATAGGGGTGACATAAATTTTAAATGCAGCATTATTTATAAATGAAAAGTATTAGAACCAACCTCAAGGCTCACACATAGTACAGTCACTGAATTAACTATGATATATCCATATGATGGCATACTATGCAGAATGAGAAAGATCTTTAATCTGCTGTGACTTTTATTATTAGTGTTGTTGTTATGCAAATACATGAATTTAAGAAAGATAATTCTACTATCTGGAAAAACACTAATAAGAAAGTGAATTTCTACTAATCCAAGTTCTGCACATTCTCTACTGATTTCTAGGCCTGTTTGAATCACGCTTACAAATTCTTCTCCCTTGAACCTCTTTTGACACAGAAACAAACTCATAATAGCTGTGTCTTTCTTGGTTGTAAATTTTAAAAGGACCTGTCAGTACTTCAGAACCTACTGTTATTTATCTAGATGACACCTATAGACTTTTCATTTTAAGACTATATATATATATATATATCTCAAAGATCCAAACTAAACACATAAAAAGGGTTAAATTGTTTATCTGGAGATTGATTTTATTTTACCTTACAAATAACAAATGTTTTTTCCCCATTTTCTCCAGCAAGTAGAATGAGTATCCTACAAAAGGCTAGAAAGTTTCTTTGTTCCACAAAGCATAAGAACTCTAGCAACAGAACACATAAATTATAGGATTTTTTGAACATTAAAAAACCCTTTTCAAGAGTTCTTGGGTGGTCTAGTAGGTAAAGGATCTTGTGTTGTCACTGCTATGGTGTAGGCGTGATCCCTGCCTGAGAACTTCCACATGCCATGGGCATGGTAAAAAAAGAAAAAAAAAGGGGGACAAAGCCTTCTCCAGGGAGGATTTTATAGTCTACTCTAGACATAATATTAATTTAAGTTCCAAAAGGGCAATTCCTGGGAATTCCCACTGTGGCTCAGCGGTAACTGAACTTGACTAGTACCCATGACGATGTGAGTTTGATCCCTGGCCTTGCTCAGAGGATTAAGGATCTGGTTGCTGTAAGCTGTAGCATAGGTTGCAGATGTGGCTCGGATCTAGCATTGCCGTGGCTGTGATGTAGGCTGGCAGCTATAGCTCTGATTCAACTCCTAGCCAGGGAACCTCCATATGCTGCAGGTGTGGCCCTAAAAACACAAAAAGTCCAAAACAAAAAACAAAAAACCACCAAAAACCTAGGATGCCTGTACAGAAACACACACACACACAAATCTGGGAAAAAATCACCACAAGTCTACAGTGTTTATACAGGTAGTAGAATGATGAATGTTTAGTTTCCTCTTTTTATTTTTTTCTTTTTTACTTTTATTATAACAATCAAACACCGTCTTTGCAGTTTAAGGTAAAAAGTTATAGACTGATGCTTAATTAAAGGACAAGTGAAAAAGAAATCAAACACAAATTAAAGCCACACGTGTAAGATTAGAGGCCCCGATGAGATATTAAAACCAACTGCACATTTAAGTAAACAATTTTGTCCAAGGAAGTTTTCATCTAGCTTCAGGTTCAAATTGGATATCAGTTGTAAAGACAAAGGGGAAAAAAAAAAAAAAATCCTTTCCATTTCACTTGACTATTTCAGATTTGGCTTTTGTTTTTCAAAAAGTTGAAAACTGGCCATCAGAGTTCTAATTTAGAAAAATCTGACTATACCCAATGAAGGTTTCCTCACTCACAACGTTCCAAATACAACCTGAATCATATCAGTCTCCTAGGGTTAACTACCAACTCACAGAAGAATGCACTAAATGTTCCTTCAGGGAGGCAACAGGCAAAAGCTAACCTGAGGGGAAAATTCTACAGGACAAGTGGCTAAGTTTCTTCAAAAAAAAAAAAAAAAAAAAAAGGAAGGAAAAAGACAAATGAGATGAACCTATAGATATAAAAGAAATTTGAGACATCAACTAATTGCAATGTATGAAACTCATTTGCTATTATTACTATTGTTAAAAGATGACAGTGGTATTGTGGGATTTTTAATGACTGTATTAAGGCATATTTAAAAATCACATAATTCATCCATAAAGTGCATAATTCAAGTTTTTTTTAGTAAATTCACCAAGTTGCAAAACCACCACTAAAAATCAGTTTAGAATATTTCTATTACCCCAGTAAGATCCCTCACCTCCATTAACTATTAATTCCTCCCCACCCTCCTCCCCACCAGCCCACTTTCTGACTCTACAATTTTGCCTTTTCAGACCACATCATGTTAATGCAATCATACACTAAGCAGTCTCTTCCGTTTAGCTCTTTTCACTTTACCCATTCTTAAGGTTCATTTATGTCATAGCATGTATGAACAGTTTCTTTTTATTGCTGAAAAGTATTCCATTGTATGGACATAATTTTGTGTATTCATTTACCAGATGATAGGCAGGTAGGTTGTTTTCAACTTCCATTATGAATAATACTGTTGTGAACACTGGAGTGTGAATGCTGCTGTATGTGTAGATCTATACAAGTGAAACTGCTAGGTCATTATGGCAAATTAATATTTAACTTTTAAAGAAACTTTTAAAGTGCTTTGGCTATCAGCTTATTTAATCTCTACCTTAAGAGGAAGCTACTATTATCCCCATTTTAGGGATGAGGAAACAGAAAGTCCTCCAGAAAGCTTAAGCAATGTGGTCAGGCCAGACTAGAATCCAATAGCCTGGCTTTTACATTCTGTGCACTTAACCACTGGGTCGTATACTTTAAGCTCACCAACAAGTTAAACATTTCTTACAGCATATAAACAAGTTAAAACGAAGATATTAAATATAAAAATTCAGGTGACTTCTATGTACATATAAGAAGGGAATACATGTTAACTAAATTTCTGTGTATATCTAATAACATATATATGGTAATAACCCTTGTTATCTCTGAGTGGCAGAACATGACTAAATTTTTTTCTTTTTATTTAATTGTATTTTCTTTAATTACAATGATCTATATACACAAGGCAATGTTCAAGATTAACAACATAAGACAATAAATGATTTGATGAATAGTAAGATTTTAAGTCCCTAATTTTTTAAAGGAAATTTTAAGCTGTCTTAAGTGAGTACAGTGCACTGACCCTAAGTTGAGTGCTACGAACATAAAATTGATTAAAACTTAGGAACAAAGAAAGGCAATTCTAGAATGACAATATAGCTGTGCTAAGTGCTATAACAGAGCTATTCCTGCAGAGGAGTCATCTTAATCAGACCAGAGACGAGAGGAGGAAGGCTTCCTGAAAGAGAAGATGCTAAACTCATCTGAGGGAATGATGTACATGTGCACTACTTCTAATTAGAGACTGCTTTATTAATAACAGAGCCACTGCTTAATTATTAAAAATGGAGACCATGCTTCAAATGCCAAATCTTTAATTTTTTTAAACCTCAGATTTTGTCAATTTCAAATATCCAATAAAGAATAGTAGATTCAAACCTGGAAGAAATATACAAATTCGTAGAAAAGTACAATCTTCCTAGACTAAACCAAGATGAAATAGAAAAGATGAATGGACCAATCACAAGTACTGAAATTGAAACTGTGATGAAAAAACTTCCAACAAACAAAAGTCCAGGACCAGATGGCTTCACAGGCGAATTCTATCAAACATTCAGATAAGAGCTAACACCTATCCTTCTGAAAGCATTCCAAAAAATCACAGAGAAAGGGACACTCCAAAACTCATTCTATGAGGCCACTATCACCCTGATACCAAAAACAAAGATATCACAAAAAAAGAAAATTACAGGCCAATTTCACTGATGAACATCGATGCAAAAATCCTCAACAAAATACTAGCAAACTGAATCCAACAATACATTAAAAGGATAGTACATCATGATCAAGTGGGATTTATCCCAGGGATGCAAGGGTTCTTCAGTACCTGCAAATCAATCAGTGTGATACATCACATTAACACACTGAAGAATAAAAACCACATGATACTCTCAATAGACATAGAAAAAGCCTTTGACAAAATCCTACACCCATTTCTGATAAAAACCCTTCAGAAAGTGGGCATAGAGGGAACCTACCTCAACATAATAAAGGCCATATATAACAAACACACAGGTAACATCATTCTCAATGGTGAGAAGCTGAAAGAATTCCCACTGAGATCAGGAACAAGACAAGAATGTCTGCTCTTGCCACTACTATTCAACATCGTTTTGGAAGTCCTAGCCATAGCAATCAGAGAAGTAAAAGAGATAAAAGGAATCCAAATTGGAAAGGAAGAAGTAAAAGCATCACTATTTGCAGATGACATGATACTATACCTAGAGAATCCTAAAGACTCTACCAGAAAACTGTCAGAGCTCATCCACGAATTTGGCAAAGTCCTAGGATACAAAATTAATTTGCAGAAATCGACTGCACTTCTATATACTATCAATGAAAGATCAGAAAGAGAAATTAGGGAAGCAATCCCGTTCACCATTGCATCCAAAAGAATAAAATACCTAGGAGTAAACCTACCTAAAGAGACAAAAGACCTGTACTCTGAAAACGATAAGACACTGATGAAAGAAATAAAAGATGACACAAATAGATGGAAAGACCATGCTCTTGGATTAGAAGAGTCAATATTATCAAAATGACTATACTACCCAAGGCAATCTACAGATTCAATGCAATCCCTAGCAAATTACCAAGGACATTTTTCACAGAACTTGAACAAAATATTTTAAAGTTTGTTTGGAAGCACAAAAGACCAGAATAGCCAAAGACATCCTGGAAAAGAAAAATGGAGCTGGAGGAATCAGGCTCCCTGACTTCAGACTATACTACAAAGCAACAACCATCAAAACTGTATGTTACTGGCACAAAGACAGACATATAGATCAATGGAACAGGACAGAAAGTCCAGAATTAAACCCACGCACCTACAGCCAACTAGTCTATGACAAGGGAGGCAAAAATATACAATGGAGAAAAGACAGCTTGTTCAATAAGTGGTGCTGGGAAAATTGGACAGCCACATGGGAAAAGAATGAAATCAGAACACTCCCTAACACCATACACAAACATCAACTCCAAATGGATACAAGACCTAGATATAAAACCAGATACTATAAAACTCTTAGAGGAAAACATAGGCCAAACACTCTCTGACATAAACAACAGCAACATCTTCTCAGATCCACCTCTTAGAGTCATGACAGTAAAAACAAAAATAAACAAATGGGACCTACTCAAACTTCAAAGTTTCTGCACAGCAAAGGAAACCCTGAACAAAACGGAAAGACAACCCACAGAATGGGAGAAAATCTTTGCAAGTGAATCGACTGACAAGGGATTCATCTCCAAAACTTACAAACACCTTCTGCAGCTCCATACCAAAAATACAAACAACCCCATCCAAAAATGGGCAGAAGATCTCAACAGACAGTTCTCCAAAGAAGACATACAGATGGCCAAAAAACACATGAAAAGATGTTCAACATCACTCATTATTAGAGAAAGGCACATCAAAACCACGATGAGCTACCACCTTACACCAGCCAGAATGGCCATCATCAAAAAGTCTACAAACAATAAGTGCTGGGGAGGGTGTGGAGAAAAAGGAACCCTAGGTACATTGTTGGTGGGATTGTAAATTGGTGCAACCACTGTGGCAAGCAGTAGGGAGATTCCTCAGAAAACTCAAAATAGAACTACCATTTGATCCAGTGATCCCACTTCTGGGCATTTATCCAGAAAAAAACGACGACTCGCAAAGACACACGTACTCCGATGTTCATTGCAGCACTATTTGCAGTAGCCAAGACACGGAAACAACCTAAATGTCCATCGACAGAGGAGTGGATCAAGAAGATGTGGTACATATACACAATGGAATATTACTCAGCCATTAAAAAGAATGAAATACCAGCATTTTCAGCAACATGGATGGACCTAGAAACTATCATGCTAAGTGAAGTCGGCCATACAATGAGACACCAACACCAAATGCTTTCACTGACATGTGGAATCTGAAAAAAGGACAGACTGAACTTCTTTGCAGAACAGATGCTGACTCACAGACTTTGAAAAACTTATGGTTTCCAAAGGAGACAGTTTGGAGGGTGGGGGAATGCACTGGGGGGTGGGATGGAAATCCTATAAAATTGGATTGTGATGAATCATTGTACAACTATAAATGTAATAAATTCATTGAGTAATAAAGAAAATTTTAAAAATAAAATTAAAAAGATTAGTTCCCATTGTCAATACATCCTTCATCTTAATGTTAATGGCACTTCTAAAAAGTCTACTGATGATCTAAGTCAGGGGTGGGCAAACTTCTGCTGCAGGTGGCCTGGTTTGCTAAGAACAGTTTTTTTAGCAAAGAACAGTTTTTACATTTTAGGAGCGAGAAAGGAGAGAAAGAGGGAGAGAGAGGACTATATACAGAGACTGACCGCATGTGTTCAAAAAACCCTAAAATATTTTTCATCTTGACTTATATAGAGAAAGTGGCCAGGAGTTGCCATTGTGGCACAGTGGAAATGAATCCGACTAGTAACCATGAGGATGCGGGTTTGATCCCTGGCTTTGCTCAGTGGGTTAAGGATACAGCGTTGCCATGAGCTGTGGTGTAGATCGCAGATAAGGCTCAGTTGCTGTGGCTGTGACATAGGCGAGCAGCTGCAGCTCTGATTCGACCCCTAGCCTGGGAATTTACATACAGCACTGGTGAGCCCTAAAAAGCAAAAGAAAAATCTGTCTATCCTTAAAAAAATTTATGGAATGGACTGGTGCCTATACCTAAAGGCACCACCAAAAAGGCACTATCATCACCATAGAACTCAGTCTAGACATTAGGACACTTACGGTGGGAGGGAAAAAGAGAGGGAAAGGGTTTTTAAGAGTATGTAGTTAGTTCAGAAAGATATTAGTTTTACAGGGGGTTAGGGGAACTCAGGGACAGAATATAGTTGAAGCAGAAAAAAAAAAGAAAAAAATATATATTGTGTAGTCTTAGGAGCTTTATAAGCTACTCGAGGTGGAAGGCAAAAAAGCAATGATTACAGTATTAAGGATCCATAAAATGTGAGAGCTTGGTTTATACAGGAAACAGACTCAGAAGTATAGTTACTTGCCCAAGTTCAGAGAGTAAGAGAGTGGGATGCAAAGAACTGGACCACAACCACTAAATCTCAGTTCTTTCCACTGCACTGCTCCTCCCACCCCCACGCCCAACAGTGTTAATCTAGAAATACACCACTATCAATCTGTGACAAGTTAGCAAAATTGAGTCCAGAAAGAACTAAGTGTCCTTAGGAGCTCCCTTCCATCCCTCAATTATTTGTTATTTTTCAGGGAAGAAGTGGGCAAGGTGTCTACCTGTCTCAAAAGAGGTGGAGGAAAGAGTAGACAGGGGTCCTATTTGCCAGATGTTGGAAACCATGAGAAAATGTCGACCAAACATTAAAACAAGCCTGAAAGATAACCAGTGGCTGACGGCAGTAAGAAACATCAAATTTCAATTGACTTACCTGGCTCCAATTTTATTACTTTAATTGCTGCCAATTCACCGGTGTTAACATTCCGTGCCTAAAAAAGAAGAAAAGAAATTGTGAAAAAAGGTTCCAGAAAATCTTTATAAAATGTCACTTCAGCTTACTATTTATTTTCAATTATCAAGAAAAATTTTTTCTTTTTAGGGCCACATCTTTGGCATATGGAAGTTTCCAGGCTAGCTAACGAATGTTGCTAGTGCTGTCAGCCTACACCACAGCCAGCAACTAGAAATCAGAGCCGAGTCTGCGACCTACATCACAGTTCATGGCAACGCTGGAACCTTAACCCCGTGAGCTACCCAGGGATAGAACCCACATCCTCATGGATACTAGTTGGATTTGTTTCCACTGCACTAGAATGGGAACTCCCAGAAATGTATTTTTTTGTCTTTTTTCTTTTTAGGGCCACACCTGCAGCATACAGAGATTCCCAGGCTAGGGTCCAATTAGAGCTATAGCTGCTGGCCTACACCACAGCTACAGCAATGCCAGATCCCAGCCACGTCTTCGATCTACACACCATAGCTCATGGCAACGCTGGATTGTTAACCCACTGAGTGAGGCCAGGGATCGAACTTGTGTCCTCATGGATACTAGTCAGATTCATTTTCGCTGACCCATGACAGGAACTCCCAGGAATGTTTTTTAAAGAACTTCAAAAATGATTTATATTTACAAAACAAACAATATATTCTTCATAATGATTTCAACTTTAATCCATGTAAAAATCTAATAATGGTGATAATAATAGCTAATTCATACACAGACCTTATTATGTGCCAGGCACTATTCTAAGTCTTCTTATATTAATTCATTTAATCCCAACAACATTATGAGGTAGGTACTAATATTACTCCCATGTTCAGGAGAGGAATCTGAAGCACAGAGAAGTGAAGTTGCAGAACATGTCAAGGCCACACTGCTAGCTAATAAGTGACAGTGCTGTGATTCTAATCCAAACAGTCCAACTCCAAGTCTAAGCTTTTAAAATGAGTATTACCTCTATTACCATTCAATCAAAAGCTGGTAAAATTCTGAATTGGTTAACTAGCTTAATTTTATTTTTTTGTCTTTTTAGGGCTGCACCTGCAGCATATGGATGTTCCCAGGCTAGGGGTCTAATCAAAGCCGTAGCCACCGGCCCGCACCACAGCCACAGCCATGCCAGATCCAAGCCATGTCTGCAACCTATACCACAGCTCTTGGCAACACCAGATGCTTAACCTACTGCGTGAGGCCAGGAATTGAACCCACGTCCTCATGGATACTAGTTGGGTTCATTAACCACTGAGATACAATGGGAACTCTTAAATTTTATAACATTAGAATATGGAAAGCAAAGAGCATTATATAACTATAAAAACAACTCCCTTTCATCTGTTTTAACACATCTTAGAGTACAATGAAGTGCAGTTCAATACAAAACAAATATGTTTTTATACCCATATATTTAAAAATAAAAATAAGAGTTCTCTTGTGACACAGTGTGTTAAAGATCTGGCTTTGTCACCGCAGTGGCTTCGTTGGTTTGAACCCTGACCCGGGAACTTCCACATGTTGTGAGCATGAGCAAAAAAAAAAAAAAAAAATCATTTAAAAAATTAATCCAGGGAGTTCCCACTGTGGTGCAGTGGGTTAGGTTTGACTGCATGCCTTGGGTAGCTGCAGAGGTGTGATTCGATCCTTGGCCCAGTGTAATGGGTTAAAGGTTCTGGCATTGCAAGTCGCAGTTGTGGATCAGATTCAATCCCTGGCCTGGGAACTTCCATATGCTATGGGTGTGGACATAAAAAGAAAATAAATAAATATCCATAATATTAGACTGCTGGTAATATAAATAGGCGGAAATTGTCTTTTCAATTTGTATAAAATGGCAGTAATTTTGTTGATTTAAGATTTTTTATACTTAGATTTCAAGATATTTTAAACTATTTACTAAAATTAATAAATTGATTTTCATATCAATAGATGAAAACCAATATATTCCCTGATCACAGAAAGATTCATCCAGGTGACCAGAATTAATCTTAGTTGTAATGCTAAGATCAGTGAATCGGAGTTTCCATGGCTCAGTGGAAACGAATCTGACTAGTATCCATGAGGACGAAGGTTTTGATCCCTGGCCTTGCTCAGTGGGTTAAGGATCCGGCATTGCCATGAGCTGTGTGTGGTGTAGGTTGCAGATACGGCTTGGATCTGACATTGCTGTGGCTGTGGCATAGGCGGGCAGTTAAAGCTCAAATTCGACCTCTAGCCTGGGGAACCTCTATGTGCCATGGGTGCAGCCCTAAAAAGCAAAAAGATCAATCACCTACAAGGGAAGACAAGTGCATCAAGAGTGGAATCCTTCTAAGAATACTGGGGCATTAAAAAA
Source organism: Phacochoerus africanus (assembly GCF_016906955.1). NCBI lineage: Eukaryota > Metazoa > Chordata > Mammalia > Artiodactyla > Suidae > Phacochoerus > Phacochoerus africanus. Next base: position 105,477,283 of record NC_062548.1, on the reverse strand, counting down.
ATCAGTTCCAAAGAAGACATATATATGAGACACAGCCACTCCTGAAATATAAATTTTAACCCTTAAACTCAAAGAAGAACAAAGGCATTAAAACATGTAAGAAAAAATTAAAATAAAACTTTTGGGGAAAATTGATTCCTTTTGGAAAAAACTCTTTAACTAATAAACACTTACGATGCCAACCTATTATAGGCAGTTCAATAGAATTGAATATTTATTTCAAACTAAACTTAATTTCCATTACATGAAAGACATTACAAATAGTGCCAGATAAGTTATTTTTTCCCTTCCCTAGGATGAGAAGATATATAGATATAAAATTAGAGTATCATTCTGGGAGCATTTTGTAAAGAAGATGGAGCAGAGTGTACTTGTGAAATATTCAAGTATATCACATTAACATTAGCCATAAATCTTCTCAAACACTATCAGAACTACTTGCCTTTCCTTGCACTGCATTTATCTTTTCTCTGTTGGGTTCCTCCTTGATCCTTTGTCCTTTAATCCACATCTTTTTTAGCACTTCTCTAAATAAAATAATACATTACTCTAATTCTCAGTTCTCCATTTTTAAAACTTTGCTATGGTCTTATTTTCTGTTTATTGAAAAGAAACTCAGAGTATGGGTAATTCCACTACGGACAAGCAAAAAAAAAGAAAAAGAACTCCAAGACAGCTAGGATGACTATTTTTATAGCTGAAATTTTTGTTCCCAACTGACCACAAGGGGGCACACTCTCTACTGACAAGTTAAACTGTCCAAAATGGCTGCAGTACTCAATGCATTCTTCTAAAAATAGATTTAACACCAGCACATATTTAACAGAAAAACTATGACAATAAACTACTGATAATTAGCTTACTGAAGTCAATTATTTACTGTAGGCCTGACTTATGGATACAATTTTTCAAAATTTAAACCAGGCCAAAAATTTCTAAAGGATAACAATTGGTTCTTTAGTGTCAATAAAAAAAGAGACAGCTAAAATGATTATTGCTCTTTTTGGCTTCTAAAATATTTTCCAACATGTAACTTATTTGACAGAATTAAGGTAATTCACAAAAAAGGGAAGAAAAATAACATTAAAAAAACCCTAAGGAAACTTGAATTTCTGAGCCTTTCCATATCAAAATCCTTATGTTTATTAATGAAAGGTGTTTAAAGCATTGTAATTCAAGAATCTTGGATTTCTAGCTAAAATAAATCATATTTTGCTGTCTCTAAATTCATAGGAATCAAGGTTAAACACAGGTAAATGATCTGGTAATACCTTGTACCTGCTATTCTATTTTCAATCACCAAGAGAAATTGACAAGAAAAAAGAGAACAAGATAAATATCATAAAATATCATGTATAAAGTTAGAAATTTCTAAATAGGTATCAGTAATGTAAATTTTACAGGTTTGTCCAGCGCAGAAAATTGAGGATAAATATTCTCGGCTTCCAGACCTAGGCTTCTGCCACATCACTGACTTGACCACCTTTCTCACACGCTCCGACAGTGATGTTCAGATATGTTCTTGAGTTTAAAACTTTTCAGGAGTACACACCCTTGCTTTAAAGACACAAATTCAAACCCCCATCAGACAATTTTGTATATTCACTAATTATGTAGCCATCATTCCTATCTAATTCTGAAACATTTTTATCACCCAAGAAACCCCCCAGACCCATTAGCAGTAACTCCCTATTCCTTCTACCCTCCCCTCCAAGTCCCTGACAACTGGTACTGGTCCATTTGCTGTCTCTACGGCTATTTCATAGACACGTAGTCCTTTGTGACTAGCTTCTTTTGCTGAGCATGTTTTCAGGTTCATTCATGCTGCAGCATTTATCAGTACTTTATTCCTTCTGCTGCTAAATAACAGGTCACTGTAGGGAAAAACCACATTGTTTTATCCTTTTATCAGTTGAAGGATGTTTGGGTTGTTTCCATTTTGGGCTCTTATGAATAATGCTTCTTTGAATACTGTGTGGACCTATGTTTTCAATTCTCTTGGGTATAGACCTCAAAGTGGAATGGCTGAATCACATGGTAACTCTATGTTTAGCTTTTTGAAGAACTGACAAACTTTGTTCAAAGTGGCTGCACCATTTAATGTATCACCGGCAACATATGAAGGTTCCAATTTCTCCACATTGGTGCCAATATTTATTATTACCTAGCTTTTTTAACTTTAGCTTTCCTAGTGAGCGTGAAGTGCTATCTCTTCGTGGTTTGACTTACAACTCACTAATGATGAATCATACCGAGAATCTTTCCATATGCTTGTCATCTGAACATCTTCATTGGAAAAATGTCTACCCAAGTCTTCATCCATTTTTAATTGTATCATATTTTTATTGCTGACTTTTAAACATTTTTTATAGATCATGCTCTAAGTCTCTTCTTGGTTACATGACTTGTAAATATTTAATTCCACCCTCAGTTTTTCTCATTTTCTTAATGGTGTTCTTTTGAAGCTCAAAATTTTTAAATTTTTATGAAATCCAACTTACCTATTTTTGGTTGCTCATGCTTTGGGTATTACAGCTAAGAAACTATTGCCTAGAACCCAAGGTGACAGATTTTTTCCTGTTTTCTTCTAAGAATTTCATAGTTTTAGCTCTTGCATTTGGATTTAGGAGCCACCATTTTGAATGAATTTTTACATGGTGTCAGGCACGGCTCATATTTTACTCTTTTGCAGATGGATAGTTGTGAAACGGCATTTTAACTATAAGACTGCTTACTATCTGGCCTATGTATTTCCAGTCACTCCTTAATCTGCACTTTATGCTCTAGCCAAATGAAACAATTTGCCATTCCCCAATGCTATCCATGCTTTTGCCCTTTGGCACTTACTGCCTAGACACCTTCCCTAACTCCCTTCCCCAGCCTAACTCCTAAACATCTTTTAAAGCTCAGCTTAGCAGTTCCCGTCATGGTGCAGCAGAAATGAATCCAACTAGGAACCATGAGGTTGCAGGTTCGATCCCTGGCCTCAGTGGGTTAAGGATCTGGCGTTGCTGAGCTGTGGTGTAGGTCACAGATGCGGCTCGATCTGGCATTGCTGTGGCTGTGGTGTAGGCCGGCAGCTACAGATCTGATTAGACCCCTAGCCTGGGAAACTCCATATGCCGTGGGTGCAGCCCTAAAAAAGACAAAAAAAAAATAAATAAAAAATTTAAAAAAAATAAAAAAATAAAAATAAATAAAGCTCAGCTTGGATTATTATCACTTCCCATAAGCCTTTCCTGAGCCCCATTCAAGTTTAGACATCCCCCCTACACACTCCATAGACCCTGGGTAATAACCTTTCTCAAATGAGGGTGGGCATGGTGAGGAAGATCCCGCAGATTTTCCTGCTGATCTCACTTTAAAGGAGCTCTTGGAAACTATTATGTTTCAAACTGTCCCAAAATTCAGTTTGGTTCACTCAACTTTTTAGAAGATATTCATATTAACACAAGTTTGGGAAAGGGTTTTTCTGAGATGATTTCATGCTGATTGCTGAGTTATCACCAACTATCAGCAAAGTGTTCCCTGAGTGTGAGAACGGGAGTAAACAACATAATGAAAAAGCAAGCATTATGCAGTAAAAACTGTGTTACCTACTACATAAAGTGAGTTAGATAAATGCCAATAAAAGATCTGATCATCTGCTTTGTACCAAGCATCTCCTGGCAGTCAAAGGATACTATTCAGAAAGGTTCTGAAAGGGGAATGAAAAAATGAAAAGTTTAGGGCTGGCTCTGCCGGTAACAAGCAAGGGCATTTGAACAAGTAATTCCCCTTGTGTTTTCTCCTTCTAGTTTAAAAATAAAGTGAAAAAAAAAAACTATTTCTGGAGTTCCCATCATGGCGCAGTGGTAAATGAATCCGACTAGGAACCATGAGGTTGCGGGTTCAATCCCTGACCTTGCTCAGTGGGTTAAGGATCCGGCATCGCTGTGAACTATGGTGTAGGTTTCAGACACGGCTTGGACCCTGCGTTGCTGTGGCTCTGGCTTCAGACACGGCTTGGACCCTGCGTTGCTGTGGCTCTGGCGTAGGCCAGCAGCTACAGCTCCGATTTGACCCCTAGCCTGGGAATCTCCATATGTCGCAGGAGTGACCCAAGAAACGGCAAAAAGACAAAAAAAAAAAAAAACCCAAAAAACAAAAACAAAAAACAAAAAAAAACTATTTCCAAGTTTCCTTCTAATTCTAAAAGTCAATGTTTGCCTCAAATAATGTACGTCTAAATTAACAGACTCCAAATACTGAGCCAGCTGGCTATTATACAAGAATCATGTGAAGAGTTTAAAAACAAAACAAACAAAAACCACCACCACTGATTATTAATCAAAGGACTTAGGGTGGGACACAGGAATCTGTATTTAAAGCTACTGAGGTGTTTCTGATGCTCAGCTGGGTTCAGGGACCTGGTCTAAGGCACTGTGCCATGTGAGTTTTCTAAAATATAAATACCTACTTCTAAGTCTGAAAAGGGTGTTACAGGGATAGCTTTTATGAAGAAAATACCATTTAAGCAGAGGTTTGAGAGATGGGGTAGATTATAACAAACATAAGAGGGATGGGAAAGAGGGCAGAGAAAGAAAAGTGTGAGTAAAGGTACAGGGACAGAAAACAGACTATTTTGATGTATGGGGCAGGCCAAACCTTAGGGTGTCTCCCATATAAATACTCTCAGAGGGTCAGAGGGGAACAGCTAACCCAGAGTCCCTGATGAAGGAAGTTTTGTTTGCTCTTCCAACTTACTTGGACTAAGTATGAGGCTACTACCAGGGCAAGCAGTTCACAGGAAGACTGATGGCCAAGTGATGTACATGTCTGGTTTGCCCAGGACACTCCCAGGTTATGCTAATTGTCCTAGCAGAATTATTAGCAGTGCCCATTTTCACTCTCAAGTTTATAATTAAACGTTTGTTTAACTTTGGATGATAAATCATAAGACCACTCTACTTATAAACCCTGAGATGACATGAAAAAGGAAAAGGCCAATTGGATTCTCTAAAATAAGGGTCAGCAAACATGCCTGTTTTTTTATAAATGAGGCTTTACTGGAGAAGAGCCATGTTTATTTTATTTTACTTATTTTTTAATGATTTTAATTTTTTCCATTATAGCTGGTTGCCATGTTCATTCAAGTACTGTTTATGGCTGCTTTCACAATACAACAGTAAAGCTGAGCAGCTTAAATGAAGACTACACGGACCACAAAACCTAAAGCATTTATTTACTATCTTGTCCTTTTACAGAAAAAAGTGGTTGACCCCCACTCTAAAACAGCACTGCTCACTAGAATCTTCCGCATTAATGGAAATGTTCTAGTCCTGTACTGTTCATGACTGCAGCCTCATGCTACATGTAGCTAGTAATCAAATGAAATGTAGTTGGACTGTACTTAATTATTTGCACATGCAATTCGATATTTAAATGTGAAGGGCTTTATAATGTTTCAGATGTTTAAATATTTTAAAATTTTATTGAGATGTAATTGACATACAACATTGTATTAGTTTTAGATGACCCAAGGAGATGCCTCAGGAGAACCCAGTCCTAATGACACCTCACTCCTGGACTGTGAGAAAATAAAATTCCAATTGTTTGAACCACCCAGTCTGTGGTATTTTTTCATGGCAGCCCTAGCAAACAAACACACTGAGCAACAGTTTTTAACTTGTAATGACGTCCAATTTATCAACTTTTATTTTATGCTTCTGGTGTCATGTCCAAGACTTTATTCAACCTTAAGTCATAAAGATTTTCTTCTATGTTTTCTTCTAAAAGAACAAGTTTTACATTTATATTTGTGATACACTGAGTTAATTTATGTTTTAGTTTTGTTTTGTGAAGTTTAGGCCAACATTGCTTTTTTTTGTTTGTTTTCTGCATGTGTATGTCCAACAATCCCAATACTATTTGTTGAAAAGATGGTCTTTCTTTCATTGAACTGCCTTTCACCTTTGTCAAAATCAAGCTGCTATATTTGTGTGGGTCTATTTGTGGATTCTACATTGACCCATTGATCTTGTGTCTATTCCTTACCCACAGGACACACAATCTTGATTACTATAGCTTTATGGTTAAGTCAGATATTGTGATTCCTCCAATTTAACTTTTCTTTTTAGAAGTTCCATTAGCTATTCTAGGTCCTTTGCCTTTTCATGGAAATTTTAGAATCTCTGTCTCTATATTTATTTTTAAAAACTCTGCTGAGATTCTGTAGATTAGAATTATAGTTCAATTTGTAGAAAACTGACATCTTTACTATGCAGAATCTTTCAATTCATGAACACTACTCTCTATTTCTTTGATATCTCTCATGATTGCTTTATAGTTAGCAGCATACAGATCTTACACATTATTTAAATTTTGATTTTAACAGCCATGTGTACATTGACAATTGTATTAGACATAACAGCTCTAAGAAGTTTGAACCACCATGCAACATAACCCAGTGTGAAAAAGATACCATAAAGTTGTGACAGTGTCTTGCCAAGTAGGACCTGGGGCAAACTAAAGATTTAAAGAAACAGAAAAGACACAATGAGGAGACAATTTAAAAACAGCAGAGAACAGAACAAATGCACAGAAAAAATAAGAGACTATGAGAAAAAAACATATCTCCAAAGCTGCCTTGAGTTCCTAACAACTTCCCAGTTCCATATCACATGCATCTTTACAATAGCTTCTCTTTTCTTAAATTAACTTGAATGGCTCTTTGTTTCTTGAAACCAGAGGATGTTGAAAATCTGAATTTTTAGAGCTGTACGATGCTAATTTCAAAAAAAAAAATTGAGACTACCATACTAGTTTTCTTTTTAATGCATTTAACAGCTAATGATTGTATATAGACATGGAAAATAATCTATAACTGATAAAAAAACAACAACAGAGTAATAAGTTATAATTCAAAGTTTAATTTTTAAGTTGTTTGGAATCCAAAATAGACTTGTTCCATATTAATAACACTTTTCAGTGGTAACTGGCAGACTACAAATGTCAAATGAATTAATAATATAGATAAAACTGAATAGTGGCATTAAATTTGGGAAAACACAAGGGGCCAAATAACCACATTCCCACTTCCCTCTATAGAAGCTATAGCAGCAGCATTTCTAGCCTAAAGGTGCTCAAACACCAGTGTGTATAAAAAAAAAAAAATCCCCTGAAGTTTTGCTTCCAGAAACACATAAGACTAGGTATGAAAACCCTTCCTATTACAAACCTAGATACAGCAGATATGATACAACAAATACTCTTTTTTGGGGGGCAGGGGTGCAGAGTAGGCGGCATGTGGAAGTTCCTGGGTCAGGGACTGAACCGTGCCACAGGTGCAACCTGCACCACAGCTATGGCAATGCCAAATCTTTAAACTGTTACATCACAAGGGAACGTCCAACAGGTACTCCTTTTTTTTTTTTTTTTTTTTTCCTTAAATTTTCTGTCCTTTTAGGGCTGCACTAGCAGCATATGGAAGTTCCCAGGCTAGGGGTGGAATTGGAGCTGCAGCTGCTGGCCTATGCCACAGCCACAGCAACACGGGATCCGAGTTGGGCTTCATCTTCGACCTACACCACAGCAAACAGCAATGCTGGATCCTTAACCCACCAAGCAAGGCTAGGGATCGAACCCACATCCTCATGGATACCAGTCCAGTTTGTCACTGCTGAGCCATGACAGGAACTCCAACAGTTACTCTTTTAAATGCACTGCTGAACTCAAAAGGAAACCCACAGGAGGTGAAAACAAGAGAAAATAGTAATTATCTCAAAAATAGCTGTTCAATGCATTTACCAAATGAAATCAGAGTGGTGAACAAGAGCTAAAGCCATGATCTCAGATTAACCTTGGAATCTAGAGACTTGAATATTTATTTTTATTGGACTTGGTGAAAGTTGAAATTGAGACAAATGCACAAACCCAGCAATGCACTTAAAAGGTCACTCAGTGAATAGAGGGGAGGGAAGGGGGTGTCTTGTCCACTAACAAAAAGACCAAACTAAAAACAGTGTTTGGGTTCCTGTTGTGGCGCAGCGGAAACAAATCCGACTAGGAACCATGAGGGTGCGGGTTCGGTCCCCGGCTTTGCTCAGTGGGTTAAGGATCTGGAGTTGCCAAGAGCTGTGGTGTAGGTCGCAGACGCGGCTCAGACCTGGTGTTGCTGTGGCTCTGGTGTAGGTCGGCAGCAACAGCTCCAAATGGACCTCTAGCCTGGGAACCTCCATATGCTGCAGGTGCGACCCTAAAAAGACAAAAAGACAAAACAAACAAACAAAACCAAGTGTTTGAATCAAGACATTCACTGGAATGGGGTTCCCTGAAAATTCAAATTCATAATTGTAGTCTGTTCTCAGGTGAGTATAAATTTACACTTCTCTCAAGGACCAGGAGCTTCAGGCCAAGAAATGAATTCAAGCTGTTTCTGAGTTAGTGGTAACACAAGGCACCAGTCAAAAAAAGAAGCAAATTTTCTACAGTTTCAACCCATGCCCCCAAGGAGATTCCTAAATATTAGTATTAGCCAATTATGAAATTAAAACAAAATTATCAAACAAAAAGGAAACAAAACTACTAGAGCCACAAAAGTTAAAAACAACAGAATTAAATTTGCAAGAAGTTCAAATTTTGGAATTAACAGATATATACTATAAAATTACAACTAAGTATGCTTTAAAAGTTTACAGGACTAAAAAAGGTATTAAATACATGAGCCAGAAACAAGAGGCTAACAAAAATGATTTGGCAGACAGGAATAAAGGACGTAATAGAATTTCTGGAAACAAAAAATATAATTCTTGAAATTAAAAACCGAATTGGAGCGGATACAGACAGAATTAGTAAACCAAATGACATATTTGAAACAGCGCAGAAAGTGATAGAAGAGATGAAAGATTAAGAGATATTTTTAAATCATCTTATCTCATAAAAGAAACTAACATATATCTAATTAAAGTTTCAGAAGGAAAAGAAAAGAAAAAAAGTAGAGAGAAGCAATATTTCAAGAGATGGTGGCTGAAAAATTTCCAGAATGGATGGAAGACAGAAGACCTCAGATTTGGGAAACAAAAGTCACAAGGTGGATAAACAAAAAAGAAATACACATCCGGATACATCATATGAAGTTGCAAAACACCAAAGACAAAGAGGTGCTATTTAAAACCAATGGAGAAGAGGGGTCAAATTATCTACAAAAGAACAACACATCAGACTTCTCAGAGAAACAAGAGAAGTCAGAATAACACTGTACAAAGAGAAAGTAAATCAATCTAGAATAACATTCTCGGGTAAAAACATCATTCAAGAAATAAGACCAGGAGCTCCTGTTGTGGTGCAGCGAAAATGAATCCGACTAGGAACCATGAACATAATAACCATTCAGGTGACTGTGATGCAACTGTCCATCAGTCACACTTCTGAGAAACACTACAGCCAAATGAGAGTAAAGTGGTAGATGAATGGAGTTTCAGAGATTCCCATTACAGGGAGAGGCTGTGGAGCAAGAGATACCCAGTGCTGCAAAGAAATCTAGCAACAGGGAACAGGTGGTAGCAGAAAGTCACATGCACATACAATCAGATGTCCCCAAATGAGAAACTGCAGAGTAGAAGGGAAAAGTATTTTTCTAAAATTAGTAACAATATAAGTAGAACAGTGCTTTCTCATTACATAAGATGCTTTTTCATTTAAATATTGGAAATGAAAATATGATAGAATGGTTTAGGACACCATCAGTGAAATAATTCAATCCACAACCTATGAATGGACCACCTATAAAACCGATGGTGGGAAGGTCTGCCTTCTGAAGTCTTGGCTACACTCTGGCCTACACCCCTGAGTAAATGCCCTTCATACACTAATTCCTAATATCTGGGATGTGACTGCCATGGAGCAACAGAAGAGTATTTCTCAAAGATGTTAAATATGTTCTGCAAGAAAAAAAAAAAAAAGAAAAGAAAAGGAAGAGAAAGAAAGAAAAAGTTTCTTGGAAATAATACATACTCTAGTCTCCTCCTAGAGAGTAATATTACATAGTAGCACATTAAAAGATTCTGAAGATTCTCCAGTAAGGATTATCTATTTTTTGTTCATTTGACTCCACGTTTTGCTCCATGATCTGACTGGGGGGCTCCCAATATTTCCATTAGTCTTTATTAGAAAATTTAAGATTTAGAAATCTGTATTTACTTAAGCAAATGCTTTTCTCCCCCCCTTTTTTGGATGCCCTGTGGCACATGGAGTTCCCAGGTCAGGGATCAGATCTGACCGGCAGTTGCAACCAAAGCCACTGAAGCCACAGCTGTGGCAACGCCAATCCTCAACTCACTGTGCCAGGCTAGGGATCAAACCTGCATCCCAGTGCTTCCAAGATGCCACCAATCCTGTGGCGCCACAGCAGGAACTCCAAGCAAATACTTTTTATTCACTGTTTTATCTTTGGTGCCTAGGAAAAGTGTGTGGACCACAAGAGGCACTAAAAAAAAAAAAATTTTTTTTTTCCTGAATGAGTAATTAAATACCATGTGCTAAGTATTTAAAAACTAGCTTTGGAGTTCCGTCGTGGCTCAGTGGTTAACGAATCCGACTAGGAAGCATGAAGTTGTGGGTTCGATCTCTGGCCTTGTTCAGTGGGTTAACGATCCGGCATTGCCACGAGCTGTGGTGTAGGTCGCAGATGCGGCTCAGATCCCGAGTTGCTGTGGCTCTGGTGCAGGCTGGCAGCTACAGCTCCCATTAGACCCCTAGCCTGTGAATCTCCATATGCTGTGGGTTCGGCCATAGAAGACAAAAATAAATAAATAAATAAATACATAAATACAAATAAAAACTAGTTTGGAGGATAAGGGCAGAGCAAGCCTTGACTGGTAGTACTTATTTCAGCACTGGTAGTACTTATTTCAGCACTGTAAACATTTCCACCAGGATGATCACAAGGTACCAATTTGACATCTCTGAACACTGGCTTAGAAAGAGATGCTCATAAGCTCACTCACACAAAAAAGACTCTGGGACATCTATTATTAAAATGCTAAAACAGCTTATTTTATGCAAATGCAAAATACCACCACACTAACCAGTATCCCTGAGGAATATCAGGTTTTCCAGATAATGAGAAAGTGGAAAATGTATTTTTTTTTTTTTTGGTCTTTTTTAGGGCGGCAACCATGGTATATAGAGGTTCCCAGGGTAGGAGTCGAATCAGAGCTCCAGCTGCCAGCCTGCACCACAGCTATAGCAACGTGACCTACACCACAGCTCAAGGCAACACCAGATCCTTAATCCACCGAGTGAGGCCAGGGATCGAACCTGTGTCCTCATGGATGCTAGTCGGGTTCGCTAACCCCTGAGCCATGACAGGAAGTCTGGAAAACATATATTTTTTTTTAATTCGAAGAAGAAATATTGCATACTAATTGTGCGGTACAAATTTTAACATTTTTCTGCAAACTTAATGTCAGTTATCTATGAACTGTCATAAGTTGATGCTCTTAAAGGCTACTGAGGTACATAAAGCTATTTACCCCTTTACTAAACCATGGATTCTTAACCTGAGGCCCAAGGATGGGTTTTAGGAAACCCAAGAACCCTCTAACACTAAATGTAAACAGATACATGTTTATAAATCTTTCTGGGAAGAAAGTCCACAGCTTCCATAAGATATATCAAAGGTATCCACAATCTAATGGTTAGATGCACTTCTCCAAATAAATACGACTGCTCAGCTAGTTGAATTTGATGGGTTTTGGTTTCTCCCTCTCTTGTCAGGTGGTCTGTGGTAATACTTCTCACTGTCAGTGTACTTAGGGCATGCCCACCTCCTAATGTGCTCTGGGTTAGAAAAGCTGGTAAGTGAGCTTGTTAGGAAATGTGTTTTAATTAAAGCACTGTGGAATTCACCTATGAATAAAGCAAATACGAAAATAAAACATGAAAAATGACTGGTGGCAAATAGCATGTTAAATAAACAGAATATTTATTCATATAACTGGTGGTACAGATTAATTATAAAAACACATAAAAAATCTATCTAATAAGATCTTTATCTTACTAGACGCCTTCTGTTTATTTTTAAATATGTTTAAGATAATTTCTATCTGGAGTTCCCGTCGTGGCTCAGTGGTTAATGAATCCGACTAGGAACCATGAGGTTGTGGGTTCGATCCCTGGCCTCGCTCAGTGGGTTAAGGATCTGGTGCTGCCGTGAGCTGTGGTGTAGGTGGCAGACATGGCTTGGATTCCGCGTTGCTGTGGCTCTGGCGTAGGCTGGCGGCTAGGGCTCCGATTTGACCCCTAGCCTAGGAACCTCCATATGCCGCAGGAGCGGACCAAGAAATGGCAAAAAGACCAAAAAAAAAAAAAAAAAAGATAATTTCTATCTTACAAAAAAGAATATACCCTTTAAATACATCAATCATGAAAACTAGCACCTATTCATTCGAGAATCCCATTTTTGCCTGTAAAAATCAGAATCTATCCATCATAAAAAAAAAAAAAGGCAATATAACAGCCAACTTTATCATCATCTTTTAAATTTAAAAGTCTGTTTAGATCTAGAATGAGTGAACAAATTACTAGAATATGTGCCCACATTTGAGGGCTGGATGTATATCTCTCACCCCAATCAGTGATATTAGGACATACGTATGCTTTTCTGACACAAAATTCCAAACTTAGATATATTTATAAGACAAACCAATTCAGTTTCATGAAATCTATGAAAGTTCACAAAGTACTCCAAGCAATGATTTAAGAAACATTTGTCCAATTATATAAAATTTTTCCATTTTTCCTTCTTTCACTAAAAATTCATTATTATAGGATAAAGAATATGAATATCATTTTTTCCACATTTCTCCTGTTTCCAAAACCCTTTAATCACATCTCATTTGCTTCTGTTATTACTGGGATTTTGTTTCAATTACACTTTGGTGATATCAGAGGATAAACTGAAAAGAGGGGCCAACAGAAGGCAGGTCAGCCTCTAAGGACATACTGTTTAGAGCAGGCCTGAAACAGTGACTGTCTGAACTACAGAAACTTAGTGGGAATGGACGTAAATGGTTAAATTCTACTTTAGTCCACGTTTTCCAGTTTGTGGTTGTCCAGAGCCAAAATTAACAAGACCTACATTGCATTTGCTTGAGCAATTATTTCCAGGGATAAATAGCTATGTTTTCTGTTGCACTGTCACTTCAGAGGTGTCTAGAACAGTTCTCAAGGAAGGACCACAATGCAGCAAGGCCATCCTCTCCAACAGAGCTGGACCTGAGCTCATGCAGGCTGCCAAATATCAAGACAGCATCTCCTCAAATAAGTTATGTAATAGCTTGGCCGGGAAAAAGAAACATTAGAGCAGACTATGGAAAAAAGAAGACCAGTTCAGAGAATAAGACGGGGAATGTGGTTATGAGGCCAAAGACAAGACCAAACAGAGACAGGTCTGGCAGCAGCTGGAAACCCAGATCATCGATAATGACTGAAACTGATCTCACCAGTACTGATGACTATTATTTTCAGGTACCCATTCTGGTGGGACAGCTTGTGGTTTCCCGTGATAATCTCACACAGGTTTTTAAGGACTGAAGTAAGGAAACTGGACAATGAATTTCTGTCTCCCTTGATCGGTGTAATATCCTCCTCCCAGTCTCTTAAATCTGGCCTGGAAAGGGACCTTCCTTTGAGTCAGATGGAATTTGAATCCATTAAGCTGCAAACAAATACATACAAAGATAATATAGCATAGTGGTTATGGGTATGTTCTGTGAGGTTGAATTCCAGCTCTGTCATTTATTAGGAATACACACAATACATTCAGTAGCCTATATGATACCGGGCAGTTCTTTAACTTCCATGTGCCAGTTTCCTCATCTGTAAAATAGAGATAATAAATGAGGTAGACTATCTCACTGAGTCGTGAGGATTAAATTAGTGCTTTTGTTTTCCACTATCTTAATTCAGTGAAGGGACTATGGAAATATGGGTAATATGGGAAAATACTGAGAAATCTTCATGAATCTACTTTAAATGGACTATACCAGGTGAATTTAGGAAAAACAGCAAGAAAGCACTTAAAATCAAGTAGGAGTGTGCATCACATGTAAACATCTAGTTAGATGACATTTATGTAAAGCAAATAATTATTAATGTAAAATTAAATTTTAAAAATTATCCATGTTGGAAATACAAATTTTCATGAAGATGTTATCCTACAGTAGGGACTGTGCAGTTAATTGTACCAATAATTTCAAACTTGGTCTGATTACATTGGCCTGGTACAACATTTAAGGACTTAGCTGAAAGGTTAGGGCAAGGATAGCAAAACCACTAAGTATGTTACCTCAAATTGTGCATGACAGAAACACACTATCATAATGACTATCCAATGATATCTCAGTTATAAGAAGAGACTTACTACAAATCTCAGCAAATGAAAAAGCTCCAAAAGAATGATTTTTTTAAAAAAAGGTTTGGCATTTGTGAAGTACACTCTTAGTAGCCAACAATAATGAAAGGGGTGAGAACTAAGAAACTTAAGTTAATAACCTGATGGGAGGTTAGAAGCTCCATGAAAAAGATGAAAAGCAGAGGCAAAGCAGACAATCAAGCAGGTGTGTTGGTAAGAAGCTAAAAGAGAACAGAATGGCAAACAGAAAAGGGAAGAGGCAGTAACAACCAGTGATTACAGATGCAGGAAATAAGTCAGAGGGTAAAATATGATCAAAGCCTTTCTGTTTAAGTGCGAAGTACCTGAGTCTAAAAGCCTTATATTCACAAGGAGCTTAAATAAAAGAGATAAGGGCATGACATCCCAATATACAAATTCTAAATACATCTGAAGTGAAAATGTATGATTAACCAAGAAAAATTTTTCAGATTAATGAAGAGGATAAACTGCTGTACCAAGTACTAAATTATACTAAAAAGATACAGTAATTAGAAAAGTGAAGTTCCCACTGTGGCTCAGTGAAAACAAATCTGACTAGTATCCATGACTCAGGTTGGATCCCTGGCCTCACTCAGTGGGTTAAGGATCTGGCATTGCCGTGAGCTGTGATATAGGCTGTAGATGTGGCTTGGATCTGGTGTTCCTGTGGTTATGGGGTAGGCCGGCAGATGCAGCTCTGATTCGACCCCTAGCCTAGGAACTTACATATGCCGCAGGTAGGCCCTTAAAAAAAGATAAAAAAGAAAAAGAAAAAGCAAGATAGCAATTTAAATCAGTGATTTCTAGAAAAACTGTAATTCAACTGAGGAAAAAAGTTAAACTCCCATCTCATGCTATACTCAAAAATAAATTCATATATAGTTTTTTTTTTTTTTTGGTCTTTTCCTAGGGCCGCACTCGCGGCATATGTAGGTTCCCAGTCTAGGGGTCTAATTGGAGCTGTAGGCTGCCAGCCTAGGCCAGAGCCACAGCAACGTCAGATCTGAGACACGCCTGCAACCTACACCACAGTTCACAGCAATGTCAGATCCTTAATCCACTGAGCGAGGCCAGGTATCAAACCCGCCACCTCATGGTTCCTAGTCAGATTCGTTAGCCACTGAGCCATGACCAGAACACCTACGGAGAACAGTATGGAGGTACCTTAGAAATCTATACATAGAACTACCACATGATCCAGCAAGCCCACTCTTGGGCATATATCTGGACAAAACTTTCCTTAAAAAAGACACATGCACCTGCATGTTCACTGCAGCTCTATTCACAATAGCCAAGACAAGGAAACAAACCAAATGTCCATCAACAGGAAGATGTGGTATTTATACACAATGGAACACTACTCAGTCACAAAAAAGAACGAAATAATGCCATTTGCAGCAACATGGATGGATCCAGAGACTCTCATACTGAGTGAAGTTAAGTCAGAAAGAAAAAGACGAATACCATATGATATCACTCACATCTGGTATACAGCACAAATGAACCTTTCCACAGAAGAGAAAATCATGGACTTGGAGAATAGACTTGTGGTTGCCCGGGAGGAGGGGGAGGGAGTGGGAGGGATTGGGAGCTTGGGGTTAATGGATGCAAACTATTGCTTTTGGAATGGATTTACAATGAGATCCTGCTGTGTAGCACTGAGAACTATGTCTAGATACTTATAATGGAGCACAACAATGGGAGAAAAAATTATGTATACATGTATGTGTAACTGGGTCCCCATGCTATACAGTGGGAAAAAATTGTGTTGGAGGAAACAATAAAAAAATAATAAAAAATTAAAAAAAATAAACTCAGATGTTTTAATACTTAAATGTAAAAAGCAAAATTATTGAAATACTAGAAAAAAAACTTAGTGCATTTTGATAATCACGAAGTGAGGGCCTCTCAAACATAACATGAATCTAGAAGTCACAGAGTAAAATAGCAACATATTTGACCACATACAAATTAAGAATTGCATATGGCAAAATAATTAAGTAGAAACTAGAAAAAAGAAGATACTAAATAGCAATCTATGGAATAAATCTAAACAATAAATATTAGAAAAAATCAACCTCAGTAAAAATCAAAGAATGTAAACGAACACTTTTAATACATATCAGTTTGGCAAAACTCAAACGAATGAATGACATGAGTAGATGGAAAAAATATGAGGAAAATGGAGATTCCCATATATTCAGGACTGGGGTATATATTGGAACAACAATTTAAGGAACAAGTTTTAATCATTTAAAAACATATGCCCTTTAACCTAATAATTTTACTTCTAACAATTTGTTCCAAAAATATTCTAAAAAATGTACAGAGATGTGGGTATATAAATGTTTGCTGGAGTTCCCGTTGTGGCTCAGCAGAAATCAACCTGACTAGTATCCCATGAGGATGCAGGTTTGATCCCTAGCCTCGCTCAGTGGGTTAAGGATCTGGCATTGCCACGAGCTGTGGTGTAGGTCACAGATGCAGCTTGGATCTGGCATGGCTGTGGTGTAGGCCAGGAGCTACAGCTCCAATTTGACCTCTAGCCTGGGAACCTCCATATGCCATGGGTGCAGCCCTAAAAAATAAATAAATAAATGTATGTTTGCTGCAATAATATTTCTAATAAAACTTAAACTTAAATTTCCATTATTAAGAAAGTGATCAAATAAAATCATGGTAAATTCATACAATGAAATACCACAAGAAGTAGAGCCTTATGTACTGCCATAATGAGATTTCCATAACATGGTACTGAATTAGAAGAGTAAGCTGAATGATGTTATAATATTAAAAATAAAACATTTTATTTGTGTAACATACACACACCCAGACATATACACACAGTGTCCAAACATATAGAAAAGCTCTAGAAATGTATATACATCAGTAACCAGTGGTCACATATGGGTAACAGGAAAAAAGAGGCTAAAGGAAGGGATTCTCGCTTTTCTGTTTTTTAATTTTTTAAAAAAGCATGCATTATTAAGAACAAAAAAAGGAGTTCCCACTGTGGCACTGTGGATTACACTGTCTCTATGACATTGCTGGTTCGATCCCTGGCCCAGTGAAGTGGGTTAAGGATGTTGCCACAGCTGTGGCACAGGTCACAGATGCCTCTCAGTTTTGAACCCTTGCTGGAGAACTTCCATATGCTGCTGGCGTGGCCAAAAAAGGAAAAACAAAACAAAACAAAAAAAGAAAAGTGTAAGTGTAAAGAAAAGTGTGCTAACAACTGTTAAAGGCACCACAAAAATCTATACTAAACATAGAGAATTGCATACAAGAAACCAAGGATGAGACTCATACACAATTTAAGCTAAATTATTCAATGTACTGGCAGATTCTCAATCTCTGAAGGCTTTCAGCGGTACCATGTCACACACAGAACCAAATAAAACCTAAGGTTTTATGCTCTTCCATGAAAACATAAGAGAATGTCCCTAAGGCTTCTTTCTAATTGAAAAGGCACAGATTTATATGAAGAAATGCAACTTTGCTAAACCACATGTATTTTCCAGTTAGTAAACTTGGCATTTCAAAATAAGCAAATTTAAAGATTAAATACTATAAGGTAAACAATAACTCATGAGACTGACAGAACGATTATGTTATGGTACTTTTGTCAAAGCACTCATTTCAGCTCCTGGTCTATATCTTCAACAGTTTTACAAATACTGATACTAGGTCCTTTCAGTGATTTCTGCCAGCTTCTACACTAACAATTTCAAGTGTGAAGCAGATAAAAATAGTAACCTCTTTTATGTGTTAATAATATCAGAGGGGCTCAAAAAGTATAACCAATCTTTGATGATCACAAAATACCCCACAACCTTCAAAAAGTGTATTTGCTAATTAACTACTTAAATAGCTAATAATGCTTGATCTGCTTGAAAGGATTTTTTGCTATTGTTGATCCTAAAAGTTTTTCGGATATCTTTAATAAATTAACTCATACCAGTAATATATTTTGAGCATTCTAATTACAGATGCTGTAATTCATTTTTTATAATTTTACATCTTTCCTACTTGGAAATGTTTTGTTCTTGATTCAACACACAAATGATGGTACTGCTCAGAATACGACAATAAACATGACCACACCAGCAATAAAAACTAAAGAACTGCTTCTTACCAAGCACCTACTATGTGCCAGGCACTGTGCCAGAGCTATGTGTAAAGCTCATTTATTCCACAATGACCCTATGAGGTAGGCATTATTAAATCTATTTTAAAGATGACAAAACTGGCACTGAGATTGGTTAACAAATTTGAACCCAGGCTGTATTGATTCCAAAAAGCTATGCTCTCAATCACCAAGTTACCCATAACTAGGAACTTTACTCAAAATAAGATTCCTTGAAAATGAACATTCATTATGCAAACATCATATACACTTTTTAATTGCCTTATATAAAAATAAATATTCGGAGTTCCCGCTGTGGCGCAGTGGTTAACGAATCCGACTAGGAACCATGAGGTTGCGGGTTCGGTCCCTGCCCTTGCTCAGTGGGTTAACAATCCGGCATTGCCATGAGCTGTGGTGTAGGTTGCAGACGCGGCTCGGATACCGCGTTGCTGTGGCTCTGGCGTAGGCCGGTGGCTACAGCTCCGATTGGACCTCTAGCCTGGGAACCTCCATGTGCCGCGGGAGTGGCCCTAGAAAAGACAAAAAAAAAAAAAAAAATTAAAAAAATAAATGAGCCTCAATTTCATTTTTGAGGAAAACATTAGAGAACACTTAAAAATGAACTGATTGCTTCACTTAACAAATATTGAATGCCAGGCTCTGTGCAAGATGTTCTTTATAAAACGAGCTGTTAGAGGAAGATAGTCTAACATGGAAGAAAAACAAATATAGGGCTGGAAATTATGATGCACATTCTAAGAAAAAATGGGAGAATCCTCTTTTGATAATAAGTAAGTCATGGAGGGATTCTCTGATGATACAATTATGATCTGTTATTACATGCAAAATGTGTTTTCGACCAAGATTTTGTACCTTTAAAGTACAAACACATAAAAATAAACTTTTTAATTCCCTAATTCTCAACAATCTGAAGCAAAAAACAAAGGATGATTCCACTGTGACAGCAACCAGAATCTATCATTTGAGTTAGTGTTAAGAGCAGATATGAAACTAGCAGTTTAGCCATACACTGATGAAATTAATCAACTTTCTAGCATTCTAACACCCAGTTTAAAAAATAAATAAATAAAAAAGCTGATGCCATTGTTTCCATTCAAGAGGTAATACCAACTCATAATGAGGCACTAGTATCATAATGTGCAATAAACCCATCCAGCAGGGCTCTCAATGTGTGAAAAGTACCACAGAAATTAAGAGTGGAAAGTAAACATTTTCTGTTGACAAATCTAAAACAAGTATGGAAGAAGTGGATTTTACCAAAAAACACCCTCCAAACACAAAAACACACATTCGTAACTTATAATGGCTTTAATCAGGCTATATATAGCAAGTAGCTTTTCCATTACCTGATGATACTGGCTTTAGTTTACACTGTCAATCAATACACACAGTCAACCATCAGGTTCTCACTAATTACATTATATCTAAAAACGGAAAATGGGATGGATGGCCTTGAGATTATTCTCTTATACAACAGAGGAATCACATACTTTGACTTGCCTAGGCTACATTATCAGTTTCCTTTCTCACTATTAGTGCTATTCAATTTGTCTTTAATAGTTTACAGACTTTGCTTTTTGAAGATGAATGTCATTTTCCGAATAGAAGGACATTTATGTTACCATATTTATCTATTTTCATTTATTACTGTGACATAATAAGACTCTGTTTACTAAAATCTACTGTGACACTCTACACTTACTCCAATTTCCAATTTTCTTACTTTTCTCACACTCATCATATAAAGAATCAGAAGCCCAAACATAACACAGGGCTCTGGAAAACATTTTAGCAAATAATTCTTCCCATTTGTTTAGTTTAAAAAAAGGGTGGGGGAGGGACTGAGACCTCATTTTAAATGACAAAAAAATAAAATATTTGTACATTTTCACTTAACTAGAGTGTGCAGCTAATGAAGGAAATTATATTTATTAATTTTCACTTATTTTCATGGCCACATCTGTGGTATATATAAGTTCTGGAGCCCGGAGACAAATCCAAGCTGCAGCTGCAACCTATGCCATAGCTGTGGCAACACTGGGTCCTTTTAACCCACTGTGCCAGGCCAGGGATCAAACCCAAACCTCCACAGCAACCCAAGGACCTCCTGAAGAAAACTTAAAACAAAACAAAACAAAACAAAAAAACCTTTAAAAATGAAAATAGAATTGAATGAAGAGAAAACTATAATCATATTCTGGGAGAGAGAGACTAAGTAAGCATCATAAAGGTATCAATTCTTCTTACAGTAATTTATAATTTACACAAACTCAGTGAAAATACCAACTTGTTTTCCTTCCAGGAACTAGAGAGGCTGCTTATAAAGATCTTACTGAAAAACGAATAAGCAATAATTACCAAGAAAACTCTGAAAAAAATGAGCAAACAACTCTAATAGATATCAAAGCATATTTTATAAACCCTCAAGAGTTAAAACAGTGTAGAAGTAGCAAATGAATGGACAGACCAACAGAACAAAACAAAAAAGTTCAGAAATAGAGCCACATAGTTTCCAAACAAGAGAGACAGTCTGATAGAAAAATGAAGAAATTACATTAAAAAACAAATACAAATAAGACAACAAACATAAAATCCTTAGCCTAACTCATGAAAACACAAGTGAGAAGCATTTATCAGAAGCAAAATATGATCTAAGGCCAACCACTCTTCCAAGCTGTGAAGAAACAAGTGTTCCAAGGATCCTCGTACACCGCTGGTGGAAATGCAAAATGTACAGCCCTTATATGAGGGGAATACAGTAACACCTATCAAAATTACAGATGCATTTACCCTTCAACCTATAAACACATTTCTAGGACTCTAAACAAGACACCTATACACACACAAAATAATACATGAACAAGGTTATTCACTACAAAAACTGTTTATAACAACAAAAAATTGAACACATTCAAGTGCTTGGCAACAGACGATTAGTTGAATAAAATACGGCACATACACACAACTGAGTACTACACAGTCAAAAAAAGGGAAGATCTTTATGTACAGATATGGAGAGATCTCCAAGTTACAAAAAATGAAAAACAAAACAACAAAGCAAAAAATATTAGTATGTTACCTTTTGAATAAAAGGAGGAAAAAAATAAGAATATATATTTGAATTAGCTATTTGCATAAATAAAGTCTGAAAGAATAAGTAGAAAGTTGTAAAGATAGTTACATGTAAATTGGTTAGAGAGGAAGAATTGATGGAGGTAGGTAGGAGCAAGAATTCTTCGGGGGTATAAATTCTGTAAAATAGCATTTTTATTTTGAACCATGTGGACAAATATATTTATTTCCTATTCAAATGATCATAAGTTAACAAATATGAAATAGAAAAAACTGGTTAATGTTTGGTCAAAAAATTTTATTGGACTATGGTATAAGCCTTTCCTCTTGAGTGATATTTAAAGGACTAACTAAAATTACAATACTAATCACTGTGTGAAACATCAGATCACACTTGTCTATATTCTCATACTAAATTTCAAAGTAATCTATTAAAACCAGAGGACCTCTTGAACTTTGAAAATTCACACTGCACTATTTGGCAAAAAGTATACCATTCGCATACCATTCTTTGCCTAGTTGGAGACACAGTTGCATTTTACTTGTCAATATATAAGTCAGCAGGAAGAGCGAACACTTATGACAGACAGTAAATGCTCCTGACAATATAGATAAAGGTTTTAATAACAGTCAGCTCAGAGCAGGTCAGGCTGGGATTATTCTAAAACTGGCAGGATGGAGTTGGTAAGCAGTAGCTTTCAATCCAGTCAAGGAATGAAAGCAGAGGAGGGAAGCTCACTTCGAATAGCTGCCAGTCTCTTCTTCCAAAGGAACAAAAAAATGACAGGACAAAAGGACATCTTGCTTCCAACTTTGGGGGGTGCTGGGAGTTTTGTTTAGGACCAGAAGGAGGGGAAAGGAAAGTCCACATTTAGCACCTAACTAACATAAAGCAGCTCATTTAAAAAGTATTTTAGAGACTAATTAGTGAAATGAAAAGTAAGATGAAAGGGCTACAGTCTAGCAAAGGCTGCCCCAGACACCCAGGATCAGGGTCAGATAAGCCTGGCAAATGACTTTTAGAGAATCAGAATCTAAGTTACTCCCACATCACTCAGAGAAATCTGAGTAGTTACAGAAAACTGTGCCAGAAATTTAAGGGCTCCTCTTACAAGCATACATTTCAGTGTTTATTAGAGGAAACTGCTCTAAGTAAGATCTTTGTTCTTGATATCTAAGATCTAGCTGGGTAAATAATATTTATATGGGGGAGGGTTTAATTTGATAAAAATAGGTATTTTATATATCTGGGAATGTTTTAAAGGCAGATTCACAAAAACAAGCTGGTGAGTTTAGAAACAAGAACTCAATCCTGTGGCAATTTACCCAGACTCCTCTTCAAAGTTCAAGACCCATATATCAATAAGACAATGCCACTTGTCCCCCCACATACCTCAAATTCACCCCCCACAAACACTGCTATTCCTGGGATGTAATGCTACTGTACAATACTATCCAATACCCCACACCCAACCCTTCTCTGACACTCCCCACCTCTCCATTCCCAGGATTACGAATGTCTGCTCAGTCTTTTCATTGCTGTTTCCACTCCTAGTGCCGCAGGATTCTAGCCACCATCATCTTTTCTCTGGGTTACTGCAATGGTCTCCAGTCCGGACTCTGTCTTGACTTTTATCATCCATGCATCTAGAAGGTTTTCACTTTTTATTAGCATAAATTGCTCATAATATTCCCTTATGAGTTTTAAAATATCTGCTCTATTGGTAACTATGCCCTCTTTTTTTCCAAATAATAGTCAACAAATAAATACTATTTATGCCCTCTTTTTTCCTTCTTAGGTGATTCAGTCAGAAACCTGTCTTTTTTCCCTTTCTTTTCAAATATCCAACTTCAGGTTTTACTAATCAGTCATTCCTCTCTCTCTTTTTTCTATACAAGTCCTACCCCTTCTTTTTGTTTCTGTGTCTTCCAGTGCCTATGAATTTACTCTGCTTTATATTTTAGGTTCCAAAAGTATGCTAACCTGGAGAAGATAGGGCAGTCTATGAACAGTTTTACCCTTCCCTCTGAAAAAACTAAAAAAATAAAATATTAAACAGTTTAAAGGTTTGACACTGAACTAATAAGACAGTAAACCACAGTGATTCCTGAAAACAGAAAAACAAAATCCTACTGAGCTCTACAACTGTCCCTGCTTATAGCCTAGAGATAATTCTCAGGCTTCAGGGCAGGGAGGGAGAATCCAGATGGTCTGATCATCTCCCTGAGTTGAGGCAATGAAGCTAGGAACATGGGAAAACCAAGGCAGCCAGAATTTGCAGGACACAGTACCCAAAAGAGAACTCCACAGAAAGACAGCCTCAGAGATTAGCAGAGTCCATCTCCACCTCAGGTTTTCAGCTCAGTACCAATCCCCAGTGCATTAGGCCTAAGACAGAACTACTAGTAAAGAGGAGACAGCATAACTCCTCAAGCTCATTAAGGGCCAGGAATAATTCATATTCTCACTAGCTAGAGAAGAAAACCTCATAACTTAAGAGGCAATGAGTAAAAGTATTCAGATAGATATTACCTCAGTATTGGGAAAAATTAGCCCGAAGCTACAGGATGCTCAGTTCCCACCTAACTCAACTTTAAAACAAACTTCTAAAGGATCTGTTTCCAAAGCAACTTACCTGCACAAAGGTCCACAGAACAAAACTCAAGAACACTAATAAGAACACAGAAACATCCAACACATTTTCACAATGTCTAGAATCCAATAAAAATTGCTGATCATGAAAAAAAAAAAGTAGTTCCCATCGTGGCTCAGCAGAAACCAACCTGACTAGTATCCATGAGGATGTGGGTTTGATCTCTGGCCTTACAGTAGGTTAAGGATCCAGCATTGCCATGAGCTGTGGCGTAGGTGGTGCGGATCCTGTGTTGCTGTGTTGCTGTGGCATAGGCCAGCCACTATAGCTCCAATTATACCCCTAGCTTGAAAACTTCCCTATGCCATGGGTGTGGCTCTAAAAAGAAAAAAAAAAAAAAATTACTGAACATGTACAGAAGTAGGAAAATACAACTCATCAACTCATAAAATGAGAAGGAAAACCTATCAAAAACAGAGTCAAAAAAATAATTACTAGACACTAAAATTTTGGTGTTCCTGCTATAGCTTAGTGGGTTAAGAACCCATCTGGTGTCCATGAGGATATAAGTTCAATCCCTGGCCTCGCTCAGTGGGTTAAGGGATCCAACACTGCTGTAGCTCAGGTTTAACCCCTAGCCCTGGACTTCCATATGACAAAAGTGAACTCCTAAAAAGAAAAAAAAATTATAATAATGAAAATTTTACTAAGATAATAAAGGACAAAAATAATAAAATAGTATAACTATATTCTCTATGTTAAAGAAAGCAAAGACTAAGTTAACTACAAACATGTAATTTAAAAAAAATTCAAATCATACTAATAGGCGAAAACTAAAATAAATGAGGTAAAATATATACTGGATAGAACAACAGCAGATTAGACATCACAGATGAAAAGGTTAATGAACTTGAAAAAACGATAAATATAAACTACGCAAAATGAAAAAAGACTGGAATAAAGTTATCAGAGTATCAGATAGTTGTGGGACAACTTCAAGCAGCCTGATAAGCAGGCAACCAGAAAAAAAATTATTTAAAAATTTTTTTTTCTCTTTTTAGGGCTGCACCCACAGCATATGGAGGTTCTCAGGCTAGGGGTCAAATCAGAGCTGCAGCTGCTGGCCTATGCCACAGTCACAGCAATGCCAGATCTGAGCCACATCTGTGACTTACACCACAGCTCACGGCAACACCAGATCCTTAACCCACTGAGCGAGGCCAGGGATTGGACTTGCACCCTCATGGATGCTAGTCAGATTCATTTCCACTGAGCCATGATGGGAACTCCCAGAAAAAAAAATTTTAATAATGGTCAAATTTTTCCCAAATTTCATGAAAACTATAAATCCACAGATCCAAGAAAACTTAAATCCTAGCACAAGAAACATGCAGAAAAGCATTAAAGCACATCATAATCAGACTGAGCTGAGATAAACCTTTAGCGGTGAGGGAAGTCCTCTAAATCACACAGTAGAGACAGCTGCACGATTGTATACATTTACTAGAAATCAGACTGTAATACAGTCCTGAGTAATTTTTATGGTTTGTAAGCTATACTTCAACAAAGCTGAAAAACTATTTCAAAAAATACATCAGGAAGAAATCTTAAGAGATAATCTTAGTGACCTTGAGTTCAGCAAATACTTCTTAAATAAAAAGAATCCTGAATAGATAAGTTGTCTTATATTCCTACAATAAAACACTTGGCAATAAAAAGGAATACTGACACACTCAACAACATGAATAAATGCCACAATAATTAAGCAAGTAAAGAAACTATACTCCGATAAAATATTTTTAAGTCAAAAAAAGATAAAAAAAGCTGGACAAGATAGTACATACTCTTTGATTCCATGTGTATAAAATTCTAGAAACTGAAAACTAATCTAAATTGACAGAAAACAGATCAGTGGTCTCCTGGGGACCAGTTAGGGGCAAGAAAGATTATATGGTGTCACAAAAAAACTTTTGAGGATTATGAATACGTTTATTATTTTGATTGCTGTGATGGTTTGAGGGTTTGCGATATGTATATCAAAACTTACCAAATCATAAATTTAAATATGTGCAGTTTACTGTACGTCAATTACATCTCCATAAAGCATTTTTAAAAAAAGGGGGAAAAAAGACCTTAAAGACCATTTCCACGCTGTCACTTTTCTTGGCATCCTCAACAAGAACCTGTATTCATACCACATCATGGAATCTAAAATATACGTCTAAAATGAAATCACACCGTTATTATGCTTATTTTCCTTCTTTCTTTCTTTTTGCTTTTTTAGGGCCTCACCTGAGGCATATGGAAGTTTCCAGGCTAGGGCTCCAATCGGAGCCACAACTGCTGGCCTACACCATAGCCACAGCAACATGGGATCTGAGCCACGTCTGTGACCTACACCACAGCTCATGGCAAAGCCGGATCCTTAACCCACTGAGCAAGGCCAGGGATTGAACCCGAAACCTCATGGTTCCTAGTCAGATTTGTTTCCGCTGTGCCACGATGGGAACTTCTATGCTTATTTTCTATTTAGACTGTGAGCTCCTGGACTGTCTTATTTATATTTTTATATCCAGAACCTAGTACAGTAGTGCTTGTATATAAAATAAGTGTACAAAATAGATGTACAATTAGTTGAATTTCTGTTTAATTTTGAAAAAATCAAATGCAGAATCTTGAATAAAAATAACTGGAAGGCATGAAAGAAGGTACCGCACAGGAATCTCAACAAAAATCCACTTGAAGTTAGATGCTTCAGTAAAAACATCCAGTTTATAAACTTCTCCAGAAAGATTTAGAATTCAGAGAACAGAAATGAGTAGAAAAAAAATATATAGTAGGTACTGAGATAAAATCAGAGTTAAAAACTAAAGAAGACACAGTAATTTAACACTATGGACAGAAAGAGATTGAAAAACACTATCCATATTCTACATGCAGTCACTGTTTATGCTAGAGTCTGTATAAATAAATGCCTATTTACCTAGTACTATAATAAAAGCAAAGACAGATCTCTAATTCACAGGCACTAAGGTAAGGATGGTATGGTTAAGGGAAGAAATAGCTTTAAGAGGGTCAACAGTGCTTAAGTACATAGTTTCAAAGTACTAATTCCAACAATGCACTAAAAATAGCAGAAAGGGATTCCAATTGTTACAGGTACTTTGAAAAACTTCTCTCCACAAAATGCTGTTTATATCCATATTTGTTCCTTTTCCTGATTACATCAGAGAAATAACTTTGGTTGATCTCTTTTTGGTTTCTATTATACCTAGGTCTAGGTGGGAGGCCAGTAACTTAGAATATTGGAGGGACTCCTCATCTGCCTTTTAACAAGGGACAGGCCACTGCATTTAAGTAAAAGAAGGGCCCTTGCTAGATCGGCAGGATATATCACAAATAGCTGCAATCAAGAATTCTGAGTTCTCTGGGAGTTCCTGTTGTGGCGCAGTGGTTAACGAATCCGACTAGGAACCATGAGGTTGCGGGTTCAGTCCCCGCCCTTGCTCAGTGGGTTAATGATCTGGCGTTGCCGTGAGCTGTGGTGTAGGTCGCAGACGCAGCTCAGATCCTGCATTGCTGTGGCTCTGGCGTAGGCCAGCAGCTACAGCTCGGATTAGACCCCTAGCCTGGGAACCTCCATATGCTGCAGGAGCAGCCCAAGAAATAGCAAAAAGACAAAAAAAAAAAAAAAAGAATTCTGAGTTCTCTGTATTCATGAACAACCTGCACTCATTTTAATAACAGAATCTCACAATTCCTGAAAATAAGGAGTAATATAATCACAACAAAGCCAACTGGTATAACTGAAAAAAACTTAGAAGTATTTGTAAAGCTTTGTATCTATATAAACACTTGTTCTAGTCCTACATATTGTAACAGCAAACTGTACTGAAAACCACTATAGTCATTTAATTGTAACAGCCAAAAATCTTATTACATGATTTTGGAACAAACACACAATATGTGAAGAAAACTAGAATTTGTCTTCAAGAGGTAAACATTTATTTATCTATAATGAATATGATAATTAAAGGATTATTAAAAGACTTTTGAGGAGTTCCCATCATGGTTCAGTGGCTAACGAATCCAACTAGGAACCATGAGGTTTCAGGTTCGATCCCTGGCCTTGCTCAGTGGGTTAAGGATCCGGTGTTGCCATGAGCTGTGGTATAGGTCACAGATGCGGCTTGGATCCCGAGTTGCTGTGGCTCTGGTGAAGGCTGGCGGCTACAGCTCCGATTAGACCCCTTGTCTGGGAACCTCCATATGCTGCGAGTGCAGCCCTAAAAAAGGCAAAAAGACAAAAAAAAAAAAAAAGACTTTTGCCTGAGTAAAGATCATAACTTTTACTTTTAATAATATAAAATATAAAAACATTTTTCTAATTTCTGAAAATCTTTTTAGCTTCTAAAAAATGAAACTAGCAATTAAACCAAAACATATGGAAGAATCATTTGAAATACATAAGAGGCTATGTGAAATAATGACATTAAAGATATCATACATATACGATACTGATATTCTCGCATTGCTTTTCTATATTATTTTTTCATTCAAATTAAAGATGTCCACACTATATAATTTACATGAACATTAAGTAAGCTCTTTAGAAATAGTAAAATGTGTTTATTAAGAACCCAAGATTTTTGTCATTATATTGTTTTACTTAAAGTTATAGATAAACCAGAGTTCACATTGTGGCGCAGCGGAAACTAATCTAAGAACCATGAGATTGCGTATTCGATCCCTAGCCTTGCTCAGGGGGTTAAGGATCAGCATTGCCCTGAGCTGTGGTGAAGGTCACAGAGGCGGCTGGGATCCCGAGTTGCTGCGGCTGTGGTGTAGGCCAGCAACTACAGTTTCAATTAGACCCCTAACCTGGAAACCTGCATGTGCTGAGGGTGCGGCCCTAAAAATAGACAAAAAAAAAGTTATAGATAAATGGACAGAACTCAATGTATTCTGAAACACAAGACAGTAAATGAAACAGTAATTCCTTCTTTTTTTTTTGTCTTTTTGCCTTTTAGGGCCGCACCTGTGGCATAAGGAGGTTCCCAGGCCAGGGGTCCGATCAGAGCTACAGCTGCTGGCCTACACCACAGCCACAGCAACTCGAGATCTGAGCTGCGTCTGCAACCTACACCAGAGTAGGATCCCTAACCCACTGAACTAGGCCAGGGATCAAACTCGTGTCTTCATGAACGCTAGTCGGGTTCGCTAACCACTGAGCCACGACCGGAACTCCTCAACAGTAATTTTTTTAAAGCAAGATATATTCCATGTCATTTTTTGTCTTAAACTAAGAGTAGATTTCCTAAGAGGTTTAGGAAATAAATGGATATCTACATCTGAAAAGAAAGTCTTCTTGACCTCTATTTTTAGCTAAAGCTGTTGAGATCCAATTTGAAAGCAGAGTACAAAGAGAGAGTAAGTTTGACTCCATTACTTCTGGTATAAATGCAGATGTTTTGCCTACATTTTTCCTACTTAAATTATAAAATTGTGATGTATGTTCCAGATTGAGTGCACCAATTTACACTCCCTCTCTGACCAGTGTCTCCATATCACTACATGAGAATGAGGAAAGAGAATTGTATCTGGTTCAGGTATTAAATATTTATTGGGAGCCAAATACACGCCAGCTATGGTGCTCGGCACTGGGACACAAAGCTATTGTTAGCAATATATAAGCTTAATTTCTTTGTTAAATAGTAAAACTACATTAGAATTCTGAAAGTCCATTGCCTTGGTTGACCACGTGAGATTCGAGAAAGTGGATGGAACCAGTGAACTTTTATCTGTCACGGGCTTCATCATTCATTTAGTTCTGGATACGTCAAGTATATTTGTTCTTTCTACACATGGGCACAGAAGTCTTCCAGAGTTGAAAAACAAGGGAAAGAACAACTGGGACTACTAGCACTGAAAAAATCTGAAGGTTTTCAGAGTCCTGGGTGGCTAACAGAAGGTATAAGTACTTGACAACAATGAAATGCCTTAAGGCACTTTAAAATTCACAAAGCACTTTCTCATTATTTCATTTTAATTTTCCTGACCTTATAATCTTACACAGGAAGGAACTGAGAGAGGGTAAACCGGGCTTTTTAGCACTAGGATAGCCCTTGCATTTCCCAAAATGTGTTCTGTGGAACTGGGAAATTATAGTTATTAGGTAAAAACATTTTTAAAAAGTGTTTAGATTTATGATCAATTTATTTAGGAAAATAACTGATCAACATCTAAAAGTACCTCTATTATAGGTCTTTAATATATTAATATATAATGTGAATCTCCATGTGGAAGAAGGAATAGCAGCATTTCCCAAACTCATTTGATCACATAATCTTTAATCCTTTAATTAAGGATCGATCACTTTAAGAATCAAATGTTCCAAAAAAACAAATTTGGGGAAATGATACTATGTACCAAACAAGTTAAGAAGAATCATGTCAGAGGAGAACATACTTCCAGGGATAAAATCAACAGTCAGAAAGTCAGGAAACTGGAAAAAAGATGACAAAAAGCTTGAGAGGAGGGCGAAATGTCTACAACTCCTAGCTGCAAAGTCACTGCCATGTCCCCTCAGCTATACCCTAAACAGCTAACTGGAGCAATTAAGGTCTGCCTCCAAAATATTTACTGAGCTTCTATGTGCTCCAGGGATTACACAAGAAGTCGAAGATTTAACAACGAATAGGGCAGAAAAGGTCCCAGATCCCGCAAAGTTTATATTTTAGTTGTGGGAAACACACACACACACACAAAATATCAGACTGATTAATGCTATGAAGGAGGAAAAACAAACAAAACCTGGATGTGAGATTATGATTGATACAGGCTGATACTAAAATAAAAACAAACAAAAAGCCCTGGAAATATTTAGAAGGGCTTTCCTAGACAGAGCCATGAATACAGGATCAGATTTACATAATAAATAACAGGAACAAATACTGTTAAGATAATAGTTAACATTTATGGAATGCTTAGTAAGTGTAATGTACTAAGATTTAAATGTTTTATTTAAACTTCACAACAGTATTCTGAGGTAAGTACTATTTTTATTTTCATCTCACAAATGAAACCAAGGCATGGAACAGATAAATTGTGTCCAAGGTCACAAAGCAAAAAAAACAAAAAAACAATCAGTAGCGCTTATTTTCAAATTCAGCTTTCCAGTTCGAGAGGCTTACTTCCTATCTGGTCATGTGACCAAGCAAGCATCTCCTTGGCTAATATTAAACTGCTATTTCAGCAATTTTAAGATTTCTTGGAGTTCCCATCGTGGCTCAGCAGAAATGAGTCTGACTAGTATCCATGAGGACTCAGGTTCAAACCCTGGCCTTGCTTAGTGGGTTAAAGATATGGTGTTGCTGTGAGCTGTGGTGTAGGTCACAGACGGGGCTCAGATCTGGCGATGCTGTGGCTGTGACATAGGCCAGCAGCTGCTGCTCCAATTCAACCCCTAGCTTGGGAACCTCCACATGCCCTGAGTGAGGCCTTGAAAAAAAAAAAAAAAAAGATTGCATCTTTTCACTGTCATTACTTGTAATATATCTCCTGCCTACCTCTCTGGAGTTACCATCAGAGATCCAACAAAAGATTACATTATATTATTTTTTCTCAGCAAAAGTAGAAACTGCATCCTGATGTTCAGTTTTACTCAGAATATAAAGAAATTAATCAAAGAGCACACAGTGGCAGTGAAAGAGCCAAGCTAAAGTCCTTGGACCAAAAGATAATGAATACAGGAATAACCAAATTCCAATACAAACAAAAGAGAACTACCAGGAGATAAAAAGACAAGAGCCCTGAGTTAGTAACTGAACCACAATCATATTTCTAAGTAATGAAGGGGCTAGGAGCAGAATCAAGGTTCTCTTCAATGTCTCTCCACCATTATCCTCATGCCTGGAGGATGGGACCCAGATTAGAGCAGAAATCTGAAAACTCCAGTGTATCTGGAGTACACAGTGAGTGGTCAGATACTGTTATTGGTGACAAAAATAAGTACAACCACAAAATATCTGAAACCAAAGACTAATCGCCAAAACCATGTCATAGCCAGTCACTACAAAGACTGAGATTAACTTTGAGAATCCACTTGCTGCACATGGAACAGCAAACACAGTATAAGTGCAGGTTCTAGGAACAGGAACTACATGGAAGAGAATACAATCAGCACGCAGTCATTCAGATTCCCATTACACTTTCCCAAGACGACCCTGAAAGAGGAGGAGCTCAAGGAGAATCTGCTGGCCGAACAATGGGATCATCATGGATGGCATTAAAACATTCTGTCACAGATAAATATGATGTTCCCTCTGCCCTGATAATTTTACAACAAGCAACATGCTCCTAATCTTTATAGAAGTAATTCAGTCTGGAAATCAGAAACATACCCACCAAACTTTCCATTAAAAGCCAAAAACAAGAAGCAAAGAGGCACCAATCTTCTCTGAAGATCTGTGATATCCAGATGCTGGGGAAAAAATCCTGCTCGAAACGTGAATATCTTACTGCCAAATCCTAGCGTCTGGGAATTTTAGAATTTTACATTAAAATGTTCTATTAAATAGTTTTTAGATATCATTCTGGTAGACGTGAGAGGCAAGCAGCAATACAAAACTGCTACTTACAACAATATTAGGCAAACTTTTCAGAAGACTGTTTTAAGAAAATGTGCCAGTACTGTTTTTGAGAAATTGCCCCCACATCCCACCTCCACTGCCACCTGCTTACACAGCTCTATTTTCTACCCTGTGTCTCAATTCTTTTAGGAGTATGTACCACCAATATAATACTTTGCATGTTGTATGAACACCAAATATTATGTAAATGGTAATTCATCTATTCCAAATGAAAACACTAAATTCACAAAGAATCCTAACTACTCTCATCAACAATTTTTGGAAGAACTATGAAGTTTAAGAGGCTAAAAGCAATTCTATGATGAGCCAGGTGTAATGGCCTCCAACTTGGGTGTGGTTCACAACCAGGTATGCTTTTCTGCGAAATGACAGCCTATATCTGTAAAGTCGAAACTCCTTCTAGGAAGTGAGGTGCTTTAAAAAAAAAAAAAATACAGTTCTCAAACAGTTCCAAATGTATGGTCATCATTTTAAAAGCATATTGCCCAACTAAATAAGCATAAGAATTAATGATTGAAGTTTCCTTCATGGGAGTTCCTTTTGTGGTTCAGTGGTAACAAACCCGACTAGTATGTATGAGGATGTGTGTTCGATCCCTGGCCTTGCTCAGGGGATTAAGGATCCAGTGTTGCTGTAATGTAAGCCACCGACATGGCTCAGATCTGGCATTCTACGGCTGTGGGTGCAGGCCGGCAGTACAGCTCTGCTTTAACCCCTAGCCCAGGAACTTCCATATGCCACACATATGGCCCCAAAAAGAAAAAAAAAGTTTCCTTCAAATTTTCTATGCTAGATGATCTGACTCTGCATAAGCAACAGAGGAAACTGAACCTGTTCCATACTAAAGAAATGGGAATTACAAAAAAGATCTCCTCCCTTCGCATCTACTAGTAGACAAGTAATAAACAGAATCTAGCTTCAGCTTAATTATGACTTAGCTGAAACAGGTTTAAGGGATTGGATGCCATTTAAAACTGAGTGGGAGAAAAGAAGTCAGTAAAGCAAAGAAAGGAAAATGGAATTATGGTGAAAACAAGGCAATATGCATTATTCCAAAGTGGACTAAACAAATTAAGTCATATTTTGATAGTTTCTAATGGTTTTTACGTCTCTCCAATCCCTATAAGTTAATAAAGTTAGGCAATAATAGTCACCTTTGGTGTCCATTAATAGCAGCTAATATAAAAACAGAATTACAAATTATATAAAATATATACATCAGAAGAATAAATTCCACCTATCGTATCTTCTCTCTGATCTTAAGACTCAAACTTAAGTCAGAGGGTTGTACAACTCACATAATTGTACACTCTAGTGAGTGAATTGTATTGTATGTGAACTTTTATCTCAATAAAGCTGCTAAAAAATTTTAGTCACATGCTGGAGTGGGTGGGGAGAAGGGGAAGACTGCAGTGTCTGAAAACAAAGCTCCAGAATAATCAAGCTTTTCTGTATAAGCTGGCCAGTGAAACCAGACATAGATTTGATAGTTCTGGCCTGTGAAATCCCTTCAGCTGACTGGGTTCTTGACTTGATCAGCAGCCATATAAATGCCTTTGTTAACTACAGTTCTGACCCACTCCTTTCCCCTCCGTGTAAGGGACATATTTGAAGAGGGTGAGAACCACATGCTTCTACCAGCAGGAAAAAATAATATTCTGGCAATAGTGGTGGAGGATTTGGAGCAGAGAGGAGGGAGCTGTCCATATTTTATGCCAGAACATTTTCAAAAGCATAAACTCCTTTCCTCACAAGCTCAATCTCAACTAACACAGAAGAAAACAAGTTTTTCTCCTTTACTATACAGTTTCACTGCATGGCTGACTTTTTAAGAAAATTTATTATTTTCTAACCAATGTCCCCTCTCATGTCCAGGGAAATACTTTGGGGATTTTTCTGTTATCACTGAATCACTTCCAATTCTCCTTCCTTCGCCAAAAAATATTATTTAAACAAATTTAGAAACCAACACAACTCTGTGTTGTATTGCATAGCTCTGCATTTCCACACACCTAATTCTGGCAGTGCAGCTGCACGGCCTCCACAGGCTGCCTGGGGTCCAACTGCTGCCCTTCCACTTACTAGCTGGGAGTTCCAAGGCAAATCACAAAGCTCTCTGTGCCCCTCTATTCTCATCTACACAACAGGGATAATTAAAGACCCTACATCAAGTATGGATTAAGACAAAAATGGTTATTACAGGTAAAAGGTGCTAGAAAAATACTTAGCACATGATCTACGGTCATAATTATTATTTCAAAGAGTAAATGGACAACTTGAACTACAAAAACAGTTTGGTTTGAAACCCTGTAAAACAGAGTTGTGACAACTTCTAAAAAGCTGTACAGATATACCGAAATTGAACAGAGACATAAATGGATGGCGGATGCTGGGAGCCAGGTTTCTTACCATTAGAGAAGAAGGCTACAGATAAGCAATAGGAGGAGGCTAGAATGAACCACGTGGGACTGGACTGGATTCAGAGACATCAATATAAATTCATGTTTAACTTAAAATGAATAGATAGATACAGAAATAATTACAGATATGTATGAATGAGTTAGAAATATATGTATATATATGTGTTAAGTATTTACTATATAATATATAAGATTATTACATATATAATGTATAAAGTATTTATCATATATATGTATTTCCTAGAGCCATCTACTGAGAAGCCTAGAAGTGATGACTCACTGGTAAGAATGAGCACACTCAGCCCAAACCCAAATCTTGGTTTCTTTCTTCCTTTTCTTTCTTTCTTTTTTTTTTTTTTGTTTTTTTAGGGCTGCACCTGCAGCATATGAAAGTTCCCAGGCTAGGGGCTGAAACGGAGCTGCAACTGCCGGCCTACACCACAGCCACAGCAACGCGAGATCCAAACCACATCTGCAACCTACACCACAGCTCATGGCAATGCTGGCTCCTCAACCCACTAAGCGAGGCCAGGGATCGAACCTCCATCTTCATGGACACTAGTTAAGGTTTGTAACCCGCTGAGCCACAACAGGAACTCCTCAAATCTTGGTTTCTTATTCTGCTCTCCAATAAAAGGAACCTGGAGTCCTTGGAGAATGGTTGATCCTAAGGCTGTGCAGAGAATATACTTGACGAGCCTGAGACATTTTATATTGCCAGAGCAAGCAAGAATTAAAATGATGGGGACATATCAAAGGGACACAGGCGACAACCTGAAAGAGCTTCTAACGGCTAAACTGGAACAATTTGAGCAATTTGAGTACTGGATTGTAATGCAGAATATAAAATAAATACCAATAGATGCATAGTGGTATAAAATAACTGAAGGGCAAGGATACAAATCTCCATATAGAAAAGCTCCGGTCATTTATGTAGCTACTCTCTCCCTCAAAAATGATGGAGCCTGTCACCCCCAAAGTGTACGGGTTTAATGATTTCCAGGGAGCATAACATGGAAAGATGGGAAAAAGTAACTTTATAGTGGAGAAACCTAGAAAACATCCCCACAGCCAGGTGATCACGGTTAACATCAGCAGGAATAAGTCCTATTAATAGACTGGATACTTCGTCCTCCCCTAAATCCATACCCCAGCCTAACCATGAGGAAAACATCAGACAAACCTTAATGGAAAAAGACACACTACAAAATACCTGATCAGCATTCCTCAAAACTGTTAAGGTCATCACAAAGTTTGTGAAACTGCCAAAGATAGGAAAATTCTACTTAAAGAGACATGATGGGGAGTTCCCGTTGTGGCACAGTGGAAATGAATCCAACTAGGAACCATGAGGTTGTGGGTTTGACCCCTGGCCTTGCTCAGTGGGTTAAGGACCCAGCGTTGCTGTGAGCTGTGGTGTAGGTCGCATTGCTGTGGCTCTGGCATAGGCCGGCAGCAACAGCTCCAATTAGACGCCTAGCCTGGGAACCTTCATAGGCCGAAAGTGCGGCCTTAAAAAAGACGAAAAGACAAAAAAAAAAAAGGGAGAGAGAGAGAGACACATGATGACAAAAATGTTAACATGGTATCCTGAATGGGATCCCGGGAGAGAAGAGATGTTGGAGAAAAAACAGTGAAATTCAAATAAACGGCATTCAGTTAATGAGGTACCAAAGTTGGTTCCTCAGTGCAGACAAATGTACCATGGAGAGGTGAGACGTTAACAAAAGGGGAAACTGTGAGAAGTTTATAGAAACTATCTACAATCTTTCTGAATTTTTATAAATCTAAAAATTGTTTAAAATGTTTTTCGAAAAATCTCAATTAAATCAAAGAATTAAAGATTCAACTAAATTTTTATTTATTTTTAAATTTTATTTTTAGTCACACCTGTGGCATATGGAAGTTCCTGAGCTAGGGGTTGAATCAGAGCTACAGCTGCCAGCCTATGCCACAGCCATGGCAACATCGGATCTCTAGCCCACTGAGTGAGGCCAGGGATCGAATCCACATCCTCAGAGGAACACCCCTGGGTTTCTAACCTACTGAGCCACAATGGGAACTCTGTAAACTAAATTTTTTTAATGGTATGAGCTTAAAAAGGTGAGTTTAAATGTCGGCCAGATAAACAAAAAAGTATTTGCCTTCCAAAACAGCTGAACATTATCAAGTAAATGAATAATTTCTTCAAACAATGTGGCTAAAAAAAAAAAAAACTAGATCCCTTTACTGTCACATAAAATAAGGTTAGTTTCCAGGCTTTTCTAAAACCCATGAGAATAAGTTAAATTATATTTTACAAATACCTTGTCTAAAATTTTATAAAACATAGATTTAACTTTCACATCTTTTATATGATCACTTCTTATAAAACATAGGTTATGCTATAGAAATGTTCCTTAAATTTTATTTCAAATACTGTCTTATAACATGATACAGACAGCTAAGGAACTCTCAACACAAACAATACAAAACTACTGTAAAAATAGCCACTTTGCCCAGTAATTAGGAGTAACCTTCAATTTTGGTTCTTGAAAGCCTCATATAACCAAGCCTCATATAACCCCAGTTTACCGAAGGAAAAAAAAATCTCAACATTCCAAATCAAAACATCTTATTTGATTAGCAGACTCCGGCAGGGTTAGCCAATGAACATCACAACACTAATTAGAAACATGAGATCCCAAAGAAAAATGTCAACGTAATGGTTGTGAAATAAAACGACAATGACTGTTAACAAAGTAAACATAAGTGTGTGTGTGTGGCCTGCTTCTGCAAAAAAACCTTTTACAGTCTCTACTCAACCCTCTGTAAAAGTCTGAGGATTGAGTTTTCATTAAAGGCAGAAAGGGTGGAGGAGCAGGAGTAGGGACAGATGCAGCAGAAGCAAAGGGAAAGATGAATAAGTTTTAGTAATGACATTGTCCATCTGGGATTCTGTCACTTGGCACCTTCGATGTTCTCTTCTTTCCACTAACTCTGTCATCTCCTAAGAATGATGTGGAGGGAGAGGAGTGTGAACCCTCAGGTAGAGGGACAGTGGGAGACGTAAGTCACCTATTCCTGAGGCACTGAAAGGAATACAGGAATCTAAAGGATTTAAAGAGGCACAGGTGTTGAAAGAAAACTCTGATAACAATAGTGGGTAATCTCTGTCTCTACTCCATTATTCTTACCTGTTACAACTAGAAAATATTCAGTAACTTGTAATACCAAACTTATTCCTAAAGACCGTAACTTTCACATACATGTGTACTTAAAGCATAGGTCTTTTATGGCGTATTTCACCCATTCACTCATATATGACACTTCAAAAGAAAGATTAAAATCATGAATCTTGTGGAGTTCCTTGGTGGCTCAGTGGATTAAGGATCTGTCATTGCCATCACTCTGGCTCAGGTCACTGCTATGGCTTGGGTTTTAGTACCTGACCTGGAAACTTCCACATGCTGCCCCCTCCCCCACAAAAAAAAGAACAACAACAAAAAAACCCATGAATTTGAATTATTTGAATCTCGAATTATTTGAATCTCTTGGATATTAAAAGTGAGGAGGAAGTTAGATGAGAGCTCTTCTTTATCTGTAAACTTGGGGCACAAGATGTCCCTTCTTTTGCTTTCCATCACAATAGAATTCTTGCTGTCTCACGTGTAATTTCGTTAGTTCCCCCCCCCCCGCCCGGTCCCTTCAAATCAGCTGGTCTACCACTGCAGGGGTTGAGAGGTGGGGGAATGTGATGACACTTTTCTACATGAATATATTATCTCAAGCAACCTGTCTACAACCTAACTCCACAGCTTGTCTTACTCAAGTTTCCCATCTTTCCAGGTCATCTATGCCCTAAACTTCCCTGTTATTAATTAATCTAATTCATGTTTTTACCATTCAGTCTTGGATTGGTACACCACGTTCCAGATAATCTGAAATATCAGACTGAGGATTCACTGTCCACATGATATCTCACAAATCCATCCCACACTGGACTAAGAAGTGGTCCCTGTCATCACACAGCTCACTATCTACACTTTCGTTCTAACATCTTCAATGGTTCCCTTTTTTCTATTATACTTAATTTAAATGCTAAAGATGGTTTCTCAAGACATATTTTGGTCTCACCTACCTCTCTATAGCAAAACATAGTTACTAAAAAGTGTAGCTTTTGAAGTTAGGACTGCCTGAATGAAATCCTGGTTTCACCACGTACTAGATGTATGACTTTGGGCCTATTCTTGATCCTTCTTTTCGTGCCTTGCTTTCCACATCTGTAAAATGGAACTAACAATGCCTACCTCATAAAGCTGTGAGGATTAAAATGAGAATACCTGAAAAGTATTTACATAGAACCATGCCTAGTACATAATAAGTACTCCATAAGTGCTATTTGTTATTATTATTATTGTTGTTATTAATAGCCAATGCTTCCCATTATTCTCAATACAAATCATTTAATGCAGTCTGACCTACTTCCTGCATGATCCCTTCTTGCTTATTCCTCTCCCTATCAGGTCTTCATTTTCCAATAGTCACCTCAATTACAATGCCTTTACACTTCACCTATTTAAATTTTTTATTGTATTGTATTGTATTTCAATTTTTTATGGCCTCAGCATATGGAAGTTCCTGGGCCAGGGATTGAATTCCAGCTGCAGTTGCAACCTATGCTGCAGCTGTGGCAACACCAGATCCTTTAACCCACTGCCAGGCTGGGGATCCAATCTGCACCTCCACAGGGACCTGAAACACTAAAGTTTGATTCTTAACCCACTATGCCACAGTGGGAACTCCAAATCACATTTTAAATCCCAACTTTCATTCTGTTTCTCCTTAAAAGGCTTTCCTGGAGTTCCCGTTGTGGCGCAGTGGTTAACAAATCCGACTAGGAACCATGAGGTTGCGGGTTCGATCCCTGCCCTTGCTCAGTGGGTTAAGGATCCGGCATTGCCGTGAGCTGTGGTGTAGGTTGCAGACGCGGCTCGGATCCCGCGCTGCTGTGGCTCTGGCGTAGGCTGGCAGCTACAGCTCCGATTCGACCCCTAGCCTGGGAACCTCCATACGCCGCGGGAGTGGCCCAAGAAATGGCAAAAAGACAAAAAAAAGAAGCTTTCCTATTTGGCCATGGACTATAATTATTTTCTGATCTTTTGAACTTCTATCAAGAATCACATAATTCAATACATAATCAAAAATATTCCATGTTTATGCTGATTTAAATTATTAAGTGTTATACCCATATTCAGTCTGCCACTTCCTTCAGAAGAAGGATCACATTCTCAGCATCAGCTATGGTACAAAGCACAGCACAGATGCTCAGTAAGTACTCCCTGGGCAGGAGTTCCTTTGTGGCACAGCAGCTTGGGTTGCTGCGGTGGCAAAGGTTTGATCCCTGGCCTGGGAACTTCCACAAGCGGTGGTCATGACCAAAAAAAAAGTACTCCTGGGAACACACTAAGAGAAGGATATGAAAGATACGGAACTAGGAAGAAGTAACAGGATGAAACACCTCAGCAAGACACTACAGAAGATGTCGCCATCTCCTTTTATCTTCTGAATCACTTGTAAACAGGATAGACTCCCAACCATTCTAACGACTCCAGAAAACAACTCTATAGACAGAAAGTACACCCTCCTAATTAGACTCAAAGGATTCCCAGTCCTTACTTTCCCTAGTTCTATGCTATAACTGACTCCAAATTGCTACTCTTTAATAACCTCAAACTATCTGTGTTTGAACAGGGAATTACAGAGGGAAGACCATGTAAAGACAGCAGAAGACAGTCATTTATGAGAGAAGGCGAAAGACCAAAGAAGCTAACTTTACTAACACCTTAATCTCAGACCTCTAGCCTTCAGAACCAGAAAATAAGGTCCCGCTGTTTAAGCCATCCAGTTGGTGATACTTTGTTTTGGCAGCCCCAGCAAACTAATATAAAAACCCAGAAATAGACCCATACAAATATAGTCAGGTGATCTTTGATAAAGGAACAAAGGCAATTTGATGGAAAAGGTTGATCTTTTCAACAAATGGTACTGAACAACTGGATAACCACATGCAAAAAAAAAAAAAAAGAATCTAAATGCAGCCCTTACACTGCTCACAAAAATTAACTCAAATAGACTTAAATATAAAATGCAAAACTATAAAAGTTCTAGAAAAGAAAACCTAAGTGACCTTGGTTTGGGTTTGTAATGGGTTTTTAAATATAACACTAAAGGTATGATCAATGACAGAAATAACTGATAAGCTGGACTTCACTAAATTAAAAACTTCTTTGCTAAAAGATACTGTTAGAGAATAAAGACAGGCCAGAGATGGGAGAAAACAGCTGCAAAACATATCTGATAAAAGGCTTGTGTCTAAAATATACAAAGAACTCTTAAAATTCAACTGTAAGATAACAATTCAATTTTAAAAAAGGACAAAAGACCTGTAGAGACACCTCACCAAACGAGATATACAGGTTGCAAATAAACAAATGAAAAGATGATCAATATCAATGTCACTAAGAACTGCAAATTAAAACAAGATTTTGTTTTACACATCTATGAGGATAGCCAAGATCTAAAATACAGACAACAACAAATGTTGAACAAGGTTATGGAACAATAGGAACAGGATTCACTGCTGGTGAGACTGCATAATGGTACAGCCACGCTGGAACAAAATTTGGTATTTTCTTACAAAACTAAACAGACTCTTACCACACAACCCAGCAACTGCACTCCTTGACATTTATCTGAGAGAGTTGAAAAGTTACATTGGCATAAAAACCTCTGTATGAAGATATTTATTACAAGGAGGAAAGAAAAAAGCCCCTCAAGAAGTTAAAACTAAGGAGTTCCTGTTGTGGCTTAGCAGTTAACAAACCTGACTAGCATCCATGAGGATACAGGTTCAATCCCTGGTATTGCTCAGTGGGTTAAGGATCTGGCATTGCCGCGAGCTGTGGTGTAGGCTGCAGATGTGGCTTAGATCCTAAGTTGCTGTGGCTCTGGCATAGGCCAGCGGCCACAGTTCCAATTGGACCCCTAGCCTGGGTACCTCCATATGCCATGGGTGCAGCCTCAAAAAGACAAAAAAAAAAAAAAAAAAAAACAGGAGTTTCTTGCTCATTTGAGTCTGGGATTCAAATCTGCACTTCCTGTAAGGTGTCGGAAATTCCAAACTGAGCAATCAACATAAAGATTAGTCCCAGAACCTAATGGGTTCTGGTTCCTGATGGGACTAAAAGCATAATTTGAGCCACAAAAGATTCTTACAGAATTCAAAATTAAAATAGGAGTTCCTTTTTGGTGCAGCAGGTTAAGGATCTGGCATTGTCACTATAGCGCCTTGGGTTCAGTCCCTGGCCAGGGAACACCTACATGCCTTGGGCATGGCCAAAAAAAAAGTACCACAAGTGAGAATCAGCAAACACAACAAACCAACACACAGCAAGATAGCAAGATTAACCCCTCTCTGAATCTGAAAATACAGAATAGTAATTTGAAAGAGAGTATTAATAAGTATGATAAAGTTATAAAAAGGGGTCAAAACCCTAAGAACAAGAAACTGTGCAAAAAATTACACAAATTTGAAAAAGAGTAAAACGGAACTTCTAGAAATGTAATTATTAAAATTTAAAAAGCAACTGAGTCTGCTGTGGACTGCACTGTGTCTCCCTCTCCCCAGTTCATATGTTGAAACCCAATCCCCAATGTGATGTGTTTGGAGACAGGGCCTTTGGGAGATAATTAGGTTTAGATGAGATCATGAGAGTAGGGGTACTCATATGGCATCAGTGTCCTTAGAAGAGGATGCACAAGAGAGCTTCATTTCCTCTCTGCCATGTGAGCACACAGTAAGAAGGTAGATGAGGGCCATCTACAAACCATGAAGAGAGCCCTCACCAGAAACCAACAGTGCTGGCATACCTTAATCCTAGCCTTCTAGTCTCCAAAACTGTCAGAATAAAAATTTCTGTTGTTTAAGCCATCAGTCTATGGTATTTTGTTTTGGCAGCCTGAGCTAAGACAGAATCCAGCTATCCAAATCTTAAATAGTCTGACCATTAAAATAAGTGATAGTGATTAAATAGACTCAATGAATAAAATAAGAATCCTTAAGTCCAGGAGTTCCTGTGGTGGCTCAGCGGTAACAAACCTGACTAGTATCCATGAGGATGAGGGCTCGATCCCTGGCCTCGCTCAGTAGGTTAAGGATCCGGCATTGCTGTGGCTGAGGTGTAAGCTAGTAGCCACAGCTACTAGCTGTGGTGTAGGTTGAAGACATGGCTCCGATCCCATGTTGCTGTGGCTGAGGGGTAAGCTAGTAGCCACAGCTCCAGTTCAGTCCCTAGCCTGGGAACTTCCATATGCCGCGGGTGTAGCCCTAAAAAGACGGGAAAAAAAAAAAAAAAGAATTCTTAAGTCCAAAAATAAATAAAATGAAAAGTAAAAGCTCTTCGTCACAACAGAATGTCAACCAATAAATGTAGAAGAAATTAATGGAGTTGGAAAACCACTACATTGCAATCATTAGAGTAATAATTCAACTAAGAGCTAGCAATGGATGCTAAAACTAATGGGTGTAAATTGGATGAGGAAGGAGATATTATACAGTCTCAGAATATATGTCCCCACAAATTCCTAATTAATTACTAAAGGAAAAAATAGTAACTTCACAATAAAGAAACCTGTTAACCAAGTGATCAAAACTAACATTGATAATGGGACAAATCAACATCATGTGTCTCCTGATAGGATTCACTGAGTACACATCATCACTTACATACTTTTCTGCCCAAAATTGTAACCTGAATTTAAAAGGAAACACCAGACACTCTGAAAATGAAGGACATTCTACAAAATAAATGACACATACTCTTCAGAAATGTCAGTGTCTAAAAAAATAAAGAAAGCCTGAAAAACTATTCTAGATTTAAAAAGACTCAAGTCTTAGAAACTGAAAGGAATGTATGATCCTAGATTCGTTTCTGAACTAGGGAGGAAAATGCTACTAAGGACATTATGAAGGCCACTGGTAGAAATTTGAATAAGGTCTTAGATCAGATAACAGTACTACATTTACATGAAAAGTTTCTGATTTTGATAACTGTACTGTGATTTTATTTAAGTGAAAATATTTACTTCGAGCAATATGAATTGAGTTGTGTATGGGGTAAAGGACGATGATGTCTGTAATTTACCCTCAAATGGTTGAGAAATAAATAATTATGAGGGGAGAGAGAGAGGAAAAAATGATAAAGTATATTGTGGCAAAGTGTCAACCACTGGTGAAACTGGGCAAAGGTATATGAGAGTTCTTTGTATTATTCTTTCATTTTTCCTATGAAATTCGATCCCTGGCCTTGCTCAGTGGGTTAAGGATCTGGCATTGCCGTGAGCTGTGGTGTAGGTTGCAGACGCGGCTGGGATCCCGTGTTGCCTGTGGCTGTGGTGTAGGCCAGCGGCTACAGCTCCGATTAGACCCCTAGCCTCGGAACCTCCATATGCCACGGGAGTGGCCCTAGAAAAGGCAAAAAGACAAAAAAAAACAAA
Source organism: Phacochoerus africanus (assembly GCF_016906955.1). Classification (NCBI taxonomy): domain Eukaryota; kingdom Metazoa; phylum Chordata; class Mammalia; order Artiodactyla; family Suidae; genus Phacochoerus; species Phacochoerus africanus. The sequence goes on along the minus strand of NC_062548.1, from coordinate 105,432,443 downwards.
AAAAAGTTTTTGTTTTAAAAAGCAAAAGAAATTTCGCATAGCAGATTAGACACAGACACAATTGAAAATACTGAAGATAACCAGAATACAAGACAGAATAAAGAGCTGAAAAAAAATCATGATGTTATGGGACATGAAAAAATACAAGAATAAAATATACAATAGGAGTTCCAAGGGGAAGATGTGTACATAACAATCAAAGATAATACCAGCTAAGAATTTCCTAGGACTGATGAAATAATTTAGTTTTTAAAGAAAAAAACAAACAAGTATTTTTACTTAAATCCACATCTAGCAACATCAATTTGAAACCACAGGATACCAGAATCAAAGAAAAAAATCTTAAAAGTCAGAAAGAAAACACTGATTAATTACAAGGAACAACAATTAAAATTGACAAGACTTCTTAGCATCAACAACAGAATATCTTCAAAGTTCTGAGAGAAAATAACTGTCAACCTAAAATTCTAAATCATAACCACACTAAACTATGATTTAAAAACTAGGACAAAATAGAGACTTTAAAAAAAAGAGAGAGAGAGACTGAGTTTACCTTACATAGTCACAGGAAGAGGTGGAGGAGAACCCTACCAAATAATGCTCACCAGGAAGAAGAAAACTAAAGCCAAAATGACAGAGTAAGATGGCAAAAACCAAGAGTAAGCAAAGAAATTGGAAACATGTATGGGTAAACATAAAAGAGCACTATCTGTATAAAACATGATCATAAACACTCAAATGGGAGACAAAAACAAAATTAAGACACAAAAGCACAAAATAGGAAGGTGGTAATTGAATCATTCTCAAGTCCATGTACTGATCAGAAAGAGAAAAGAAAGATATTAACTTTATTATGCACATTGAAAATTTAAGGTAACCATCAAAAGATTAAAAATGTTTAACTTCTATGCCAAAAGAGGGGAAAGGGGTGAAATCAAACTCAGTGATACCATCAGAACAGTAACCCAAGAAGGTTAGAAAGACAAGGCTGGCTCTAATGAATCTGGAAAATATTTTACAGTAAACCAAATGAGATGCACATTCTCCAAGCATTCAGTTCTCTGTATCTTGGATATCTGAAACATTATCTATCACATCTTGAAATACGGACCTTTGCTTTAGTCAGAATGTCTAATTACCTCTTTGCTCAGTTTAGTCACAAAGTTGTATTTTTATTCATATCTACTCTTTTGGAATGGTTTCCCTCACAAACAAAAGGTTCTCTACAAATGAAAACCTAAATATTTGACTCCTAGGCCAAGATTTGCTATTCCTGAAAGGAAGTTCTATCAAACTAACCCCAACTCACCTTTTCCTGAAATTGAATTTCTATAGTATTTATAACATGCCATTGCTCTTTTAATTGTTAAAATACTGCCTCAGAAATGTTCTTTAAATGTTCCATTTCAGCGTATTTTGCTTCCCAAATCAAATCATAATAAGCTCCTCAAGATTAAAAAGAAGTTACTTAGGATCTCCTAAACAATCAAATACACTGTTGTTTATTTTTCACTTAAGGACAAAGTAAACTTTAAGTTATTTTCCTTAAATAAGCACAAAAATATTAATTTTGCAAAGCATGTGCAAGTAAACACACATACATATAAATAAATATAAACACACATACATATAAAATACCCTTTGTTTGTTTTAGACAAGCAAAGGCTAAGAGAATTCAGAGCCACCAAACCAGCTTTACAACAAATATTAAAGGAACTTCTCTAGGCAGAAAGAAAAGGCCACAACTAGAAACAGGAAAATTACAAATGAGGAGGCTCACCAGTAAGCATTAGTAAAGGTAGGAAATCATCCACACATAAATATGCCACCAAAAGCAGCAATTGTGAGAAGAAGGTACAAATGCAGGATCCTGGAAATGCATTTGCAATTAAGAGACCAGCAACTTAAAGCAATCTTGTGTGTATATACAGACTCCTACATCAAAACCTCATGGTTACCACAAACCAAAAATCTACAATAGATGCAATTCAAACACAACACTAAAGATAGTCATCAAACCACAAGAGAACAAAAGGGAAGAAAAAAGGCCAAGAGATAAAGGGCCAGAGAAAATCAACAAAAACAAATCCAAAACAATTAACAAAAGGCAATAAGAACACATATATCAGTAATTACCTTAAACGTAAATGGACTAAATGCCCAACCAAAAGACATAGACTGGCTGAATGGATAAAAAAACAAGACCCATATATATGCTGTATAAAGAAGATGTGGTATGTGTACGTACACACACACACACACACACACACACACACACACAGGAATATTACTCAGCCATAAAAAGGAATAAAATAATACCATTTGCAGCAACATGGATGGGACCTAGAGATACTAACTTAAGTTAGTGAAAAACATCACATGATATCACTTACATGTGGAATCTAAAAGATACATATGAACTTATTGCAGAACAGAAACAGACTCACAGATTTTGTAAACAAACTTATGGTTACCAAAGGAGACAGGTGGGGTCAGGGAAGGGATGAACTGGGGATTTGAGATTGGCACATGCACACTGTATTTTGAATGCCTGGCCAATGGGGACCTGCTGTACGGCACAGGGAACTCTATGCAATCAATATTCTGTGATAATCTACATGGGAAAAGAATCTGAAAAAGAACAGATGTGTGTATATGTGTAACTGAATCACTTTGTTGTACAGCAGAAATGATCACAACTGGTAAATCAACTCTACTTCAATAAAATTTTTTAATATGGGAAAAAAATACCCTCTGTTTTAATCTTTAGATAATATAGTTGACGTGGATAGCCTTTTAATTTCCCCGTTTTCATTTGCCAATTAAAAAAAAAAAAAAAAGTCCAGGAGTTCCTGTTGTGGCTCAGTGGTTAACGAATCCAACTAGGAACCATGAGGTTGTGGGTTCTATACCTGGCCTTGCTCAGTGGGTTAAGGATCAGGGGTTGTCGTGAGCTGTGGTGTAGGCTGCAGACATGGCTCAGATCTTGGCGTTGCTGTGGCTGTGGCATAGGCCAGCAGCTACAGCTCCGATGGACCCTTGGCCTGGGAACCTCCATATGCCAAGGGTGTGGCCAAAAAAAGACCAAAAAAAGAAAAAAAAAGAAGTCCAGGGAGTTCCCATCATGGCGCAGCAGAAATGAATCCAACTAGGAATCATGAGGTTGGGGGTTTGATCCCTGGCCTCACTCAGTGGGTTAAGGATCCGGAGCTGCAGTGAGCTGTGGTATAGGTCGCAGATGTGGCTTGGACCTGGCGTTGCTGTGGCCAGTGGCTACAGCTCTGATTCAACCCCTAGCCTGGGAACCTCTGGCCCAAGAAAGGCAAAAAAAAAGTCCATATGTTCAGGGCTAAAAATATTCAAGGTTAAATCAAAGGAAATCAGGTGTCACTATCAGTGAAGATTCTAATAAAAACTGAAAATCCATCTCACATTACAATTACTGACTCACTTTTAAGCAGTATTACCTTAATAGATATTTTTACTACACAACATTAGTAGAAAAGGCTAAGGATGAAATTTCTAAATTAAAAAAAAAAAATCACTGATAAGTTAAAGGAGAGGTAAGTTAAGTGGAGAGAAATAAAATATTCACAGATCAGAGGACTCAATGCTGTTAAGATCTCAATTTTTGGAGTTCCTGTCATGGCTCAGTGGAAACAAATCTGACTAACAATCATGAGGACACAGGTTCGATCCCTGGCCTCACTAAGTGGGCTAAGGATCCGGCGTTGCCATGAGCTGTGTTTTTGTGGTATAGGTCGAAGACGAAGCTTGCATCTGGCGTTGCTGTGACTCTGATATTCAACCCCTAGCCTGGGAACTTCCATATGCTCCTGGTGCGGCCCTAAAAAAGACAAAAAAAATTTCAATTTTCCACAAACTGAGCTGCAGATCCCATAATAATCCCAATAACATCCCAGTAGGTTAGATATGTGATAAAATGTCACAAAATTATGCACAAAGACATGAAACAAATGAGTGCATACAAAAAGTGGTGAACTCTTAAGTTCTAGTTAACTGCATTATGTCATTCAATCTCCTGGTTTTGATAATGCACTGTAGTTAGTTAAAGATGTCACCAATGGGGAAAGCTGGGAGTTGGGTCCAACAGACCTCTTTGCACTCTTTCTGCAACTTGCTGTGTTTATAATTACTTCAAAATAAAAATTCAACATCTCAGAAAGCTCTTTTATATAATTGAAAAGTTGATTCTAAAATTTGCATGGTGAAAGTAAAGGACCTAGGATAGATAAAATAATTTTGAAAAAGTAGAAAAGTTGGAGGACCCAATACCTGATTTCAAGGCTTTCTATAAAGCTACAGTAAGCAAGACAGTGAGGTATTACTGAAAATAAAGCCAAATGCTCAACAGGGCAAAACAGAGTGCAGAATATACTAACAGATGTATTGCCAACTGATTTTTATCAAAGGTGCCAAGGCAATTTATTTGTGATTCATGTATATCAAATTCTAGAAGAGTTTTATAGTGACAGAATCAGAACAGTGACTGCAATGGCTGAGGATGGGGAGGAGAGGGGGATGTCATACTGGGAAGGGACAGAAGAGAACTTTCTGAGGTTAAGAAAAGGCTAATAAAGGCATGAGTTGCACAGTATATATGTCAAAACTCATCTGAGAATTTCTCATTAAATTTTGAAAATATGCAACAGAATACAAGTTTTATAAAATATCTGTTAACCAATAAAAAAAAATCAAGATACTAATAGTATTTATCTCTTGGGAGTAAGATTATTGATCTTTTTTTTCTTTTTTCCTACAGTTTTCTTGTCTGTTTTTTCTTTTTTCTTTTTAGGGCCGCACCTATGGCACATGGAGGTTCCCAGGCGAGGGGTCGAATCAGGAACTGCAGCCCCTGGCCTATATCACAGCCACAGCAATGCCAGATCCGAGCCACGTATGCAACCTACACCACAGCTCACAGCAACGCCAGATTCTTTAACCCACTGAGTGAGGCCAGGGATCGAATCTGCGTCCTCATGGATGCTAGTCAGATTCATTTCTGCTGAGCCACAAAGGGAACTTCTGGTTTTTCTTTTAAAATGTATATCTTATAACCAGAATAAACAAAAAACGTTTTAAAGTTATTCCAGAATAAGAATATCTAGCCATATTCTACTGTTTTATTCACTGATTCCTTATAAAAATTACCTTCCAAATCTGTAGCATGTTTCTTCAACAGGAGGACATATCTTTGTACATCTTCCCGCTAATCTCTCAATAAGAGGTGGGAAACAGGTTTTGACCCTTATCAGTTTCTATCAGTCCCTGAAGATACTGCTAAAGAATTGTTATTCTCCACAAAAAATAAGTCATCACTATTGCTGTTTCTTTAGAATAACCACAGCAAAAAAAATGAAATCTCACAAGCATCTTTTCTCCAATAAAACATTCAAACTACTTCATAGCTCCCCTTTCTCAATGTTACTGTCTTTTGTAACTGATGCCATTCTCCCACTATTAATTTAAACAAATATTTATAAAGCACCTATTGTGTGCTCCTCAATCAGGCTTAAAATTATGAACACCTCTTTCAATTCATCTCTCTCCAAGCTTGTTATTTCCCCAAAAACTCCTGTCAAATTTCTCTCCAAGATGCTTTTCATCTATCTGTTCCTTCCTTTCTGTTCTTCACTACTATATGCCTTCTCTGATCCATCACCACTTAACTTCACCCTTACCTTACTTCATACAATCTTCTAGCACAGTACTGTGACTCCTTGGAGGTCCCTGGGATTCCTTTCTGATGGTCTGAAAGGTCAAAACTATTTTCATAATGATACTGACATGTTATTGGCCCCCTTTCACTGCGTTGACACTTGCACTAATAGTGTAAAAGTAATGGTGATAAAACTGAAGGTGCCTTAGCACAAATCAAGACAGAGGCCCCATAATGTATAGCAGTCACTGTATTCTTCACTACCATGCACTCACTGTGGGAAAAAAAAGCCAGTTTCACTTAAGAATGTCCTTGTTGAAGCCTAAACATTATTGATTTTACTATATCTTGACCCTTAAATACTATCATCTGACTATTCTATTTGATGAAATGCATAAAGCACCTCTGCATACCAAGTACAATGACTATCTCAAAGAACAGCACCTGTGATTGTGAGCTACAAACTGAGCTAGCCCCTTTTCCCACAGAACACCATTTTTACTTGAGAGAACTGACAAACTGTGATTCTTCATGCTGCGATATGTGACATTTTCTTGAAAATGAACTAAATGAATGTGTCAGTTCAGTGAAGAAAACCAACACTATTTGTTGTAAGTGATGCATTTAGTACTTTTAAAAGAGAAATTTGAATCTTGGAAAATTTGTATCTACCATCAACTTTAAGACATCCTGAAGAGATGACTGATGATTTTTGATACCATGTACTGAAATGGGGCAACTCTGGGAAGGTCTGCATAATGCTACAAATTCCTATTTTCCCAATGACCAATGTGAGATGTTTAAAAAAATCATAGACAGGTAAAAACGATCCATAGACTAATAAATAGCATTTTAACAGTAGGTCTTGGATTCAACATTTGCAATTAATTTTTAAGGAGCTACTAATTGCTGCAGTTCCCAGGTGGCCTAGTGGTTAAGGACTCGGCATTGTCATTGCTGTGGCTCAGGTTACTGCTGTAGCTTGGGTTTGATCCCTGGCCCAGGAACAACTTCTCCATGCCATGGATGCAGCCAAATAAAGGAGGAGGAGAAAAAAAGAAGCAGCAGCTACTAACTGTGAAGTTGTAGAGAAGTATCAAACATACAATCACTTGAAAAAATTATTAAAATATTCTCCTTTTCCAAATACATACATGTTTTGAGACCAGATTTTCTTCACATGCCAACCAAAACAAAATATATCAATAGACTGAATGAAAAAGCAGAACTTAGAATCTGCTGTTTTTCTATTTAACCAAATATTAGAGATTTGCAAAATGTACAACAATGCTAACCCCCTCAATAAATTTTTTGTTTGGAAAATAGTTATTTTTCATAAAATGTCATTTATAATTAACATGTAATAGGTTTTTTAAAAAACTTACTTTTTTGTTTTGTTTATTAGGGCCACACCCCTAGTTCCCAGGCTAGGGGTTGAATCAGAGCTGCACCTGGAGCCTAAGCCACAGCCATACGGGATCCGAGCCTCATCTTTGACCTCTACCACAGCTCATAGCAATGCTGGATCCTTAACCCACTGAACACAGCCAGAGATTGAACCTGCATCTTCATGGATACTAGCTGGCTTTGTTACCTGTTGAGCCACAGTGGGAACTCTAGGCTTATTTTTAATAAATTGATATTTGAAAAAAATTCTCAGGCATAATTGTTAACATAGTCAACAGCAATAGATATAATTAACATAAATAACTTTGGCAATATCAGTAACTTTTAAGAACATTAAGGTATTCTGAAGCAAACTGTATTTAGCAGTTATTTTTGTCCTTCTGATTCTCTGATCCATTCTCATTATGACTGCCAGAATAACCCTGGGCACTTTCAACATTATTGCCTCTTGTACAAAAGCCTTCAGTGCTCCTAACACCCTGCCTCTTCCTAATTTTACCTGGCTCTCAAGAAGTTTATAAATTGGCCCTGCCTCTTCTAGCAAGTTGTATTTCTCCATGCTCCCCCAAACAAGTTTTCCATGTTAGTTAATACTCCCTTTTAGTCTCTAAACCTTTACTCATATAGTTACACTCACCTAGAATACACCTCCCAACCCCCTTCCCTCCTTTGCTTTCCTCCTCTCTCCCTGCCTCCTCCAATCAAAACTTCCTCATCCTAAGGGGCCAAAGGGCAAAAAGGACAATGCCCTTAATCTATGAAAGGAGTATAATCTTTGAAAGTTATGAATCACTATATTGTACATCTATTACATATATTATTGTACAGCAACTATACTCCAACTTAAATAATGTGTACTTTAGTCTATAAGCAATGAAGAGAAGATTCTTTCAGCAGGAAAATGTGAATGATTTATACAGCAAGAACTTTCTTCCCACCTCAAGTTTCATAAGAACAGTTTAAACAAACTAAAGGTCTTTTTTGGACATACCTAAATTTATGGCAAGATCTAAAATTTTTCCAATAGATTTTAAGGAATAAGGACAATTTCTAACTGCACATTAGGAATCCAAACCTATAATCTCAGGTCAAGGCAGCTGGAACTATGAAACACGGAATTTTCCAGAACAAAAAAGACTGTAAAAGACAAAGCTAAAGCAGAAAACAACATGACTTCATCTCTCAAATCTAAGGTCTTTGGTATTGGTAAACAAAGTTCTCTTCCCGCTTAGCAGTCAAATTTAATCATATTTTCAAAAAAACCCAGTATGTAATGGCTATGTATATTCACTAGTCACTAAAGATCTTTAGTTTAAAATGACAGAGCATCCTTATCTGCATATAAGTTATGAACACTGCTTAGTATGCAGAAGATATATTAAGCCTACTGATTTAGTTTAGGCCTAATAATAATCCACAATTCATTCTGTACTCACTGAAGCCAAAGCTCTAGATCAAACCCAATGTCATCTCCATTTTAAAACCTGCTGTGATCTCTCTGAATGAGAAAAAATTATCTCCTTTCTCTGAATTTAGGTAGTAGCACATGGTTTGATCTTCTCATACCAGTTCATTCACTCATTCCACAAATTTTTTGTTTTCATTTTTTTGCTTCTTGTTTTTTTGGGCCACACTCCCAGCATTTGGAGGTTCCCAGGCCAGGGGTCTAACTGGAACTACAGCTGCTGGCCTACACCACAGCCATAGCAACGCAGGATCCAAGCCACATCTGCAACCTACACCACAGCTCATGGCAACACCAGATCCTTTACCCACTGAGTGAGGCCAGGGATCGAACCCAAAACCTCATGGTTCCTAGTTGGATTCATTTCCACTGCACCACAATGGGAACTACCACAAATATTTATTGACTCTAACAAGCATCAGACATTTTTCTAGGCTCTGGGGATGCAGTCATGAAGAAAACCACCAGCTTCCTGGACTTACACTCTAGTGGGGAGAGAGAGGCAATAAAAAAATAAATATAAGGTGACAGACACTATAAGGAAAATTAGGAACAGTAAGGGGCAGAGTTGAATTTTTTTTAAGCTAATAAAACAAAGTTTAGGCCTCTTCACTTGGATGGCCTTCTATGAGTGTTGAGAGTTACTGGGATATGCAGAATGTTGTAGGTGGAGAAGAAAAGCCAGGTGGCTATCAGGAAGCACTTCATGAAAGCAGTTTTGATTAAATGCCTGAAAAAAAGGGACCTGACTCTAAGGTTATGGCATTTTACCAGGACATCTTTTTTTCATTCTAAATAAATATTCACTTTCACACCAAACTTTTAATTCTAATTTATTTATTTTCCTAAGGACTCCTAAATTACTGTATGAAGTTCAGGCCCTACAAAATCTGGATCCATCCTTGGTAAAGACAGAAAAGGAGAGCTGTCTTTTACAGGATGATAAGGAACAGATGCATTAAAAGGTGACATTTGAGCTGAGACCTGAGGGAAATGAGAAGCAAACCACTGGACGAGGAGAATTTTCAAGCACAGATAGAAAGTGCAAAAACACTGAGGGAGCTGCATGAGGAGGAGAGTAGGTGAGGAGATAAGTAGTGGGAGAAATATGCAACAATAAATAATACTATTACACACATACAAAAGAAAAAGCAATCTAAACAACCATAAAGACAGTCACCAAAATACAAGAGAATAAAAGAAGGAAGGAAGAAAAAAGACATACAAAAAGAAATCCAAAACAATTAACAAAATGGCAATAAGAACATACATACTGATAACTACCTTAAATGTAAATGGTTTAAATGCTCCAACCAAAAGACAAAGACTGGCTGAATGGATACAAAAACAAGACCCATACATATGCTGTCTATAAGAGACCTACTTCAAATCTAGGGACACATACAGACCAAAAGTGAGGCTATGGAAAAAGGTATTCTATGCAAATGGAAATCAAAACAAAGCTGAAATAGCAATACTCATAGCAGACATTTGACTTTAAAATAAAGACTGTTATGAGAGACAAAGAAGAACACTATCTAATGATCAAGGGATCAACCCAAGAAGAAGGTATAATAACTGTAAATAGATATGCACCCAACATAGATATACCTTAATATATAAGGCAAAAACTAACAGCCGTAAAAGGAGAAATTGATAGTAACACAATAACAGTGGGGGACTTTCAACACCTCACTTATATCAATGGACAGATCATCCAGAGAGAAAATCAACAAAGAAACACAGGCCCTAAATGACACACTGGATCAGATGGACTTAACTGATATTTATAAAACATTCCATCCAAAACGAGCATATACATTCTTCTAAAGTACACATGGAACATTCTCCAGGATAGATCACATGCTGGGCCACAAAGCAAGCCTCAGTAAATTTAATAAAACTGAAATCATATCAAACATCTTTTCTGACCATTAACACTATGAGATTAGAAATCAACTATAAGGAAAAAATGTAAAAAACACAAACACATGGAGGTTAAACAATATTTACCAAACAACCAATGGATCACTTTAGAAATCAAAGAGAAAATAAAAGAATATCTAGAGACAAAAGAAAATGAAAACACAATGATCCAAAACCTATGGGATGCAGCAAAAGCTGTTCTAAGAGAGTAGTTATAGTAATACAGTCTTACCTCAGGAAACAAGAAAAATCTCAAACAATCTAAACCTCCACCTAAAGCAACTAGAGAAAGAAAAACAAACAAAACCCAAAGTTAGTAGAAGGAAAGAAATCATAAATATCAGAGCAGAAATAAATGAAGTAGAGACAAAGAAAACAATATAAAAGATCAATGAAACTGAAAGTTGGTTCTTTGAAAAGATTTAAAAAAAACCAAAACTGATAAACCTTTAGCCAGACTCATCAAGAAAAAAAGAGAAAGGGCTGAAATCAATAAAATTAGAAATGAAAAGGCAGAAGTTACAACTGACACCACAGAAACACAAAGGATCATAAAAGACTACTACAAGCAACTAAATGCCAATAAATGGACAACCTTAGAAAGGTACAATCTTCCAAGACTGAACCAGGAACAAAGAGAAAACATGAACAATCGCAAGTACTCAAATTGAAACTGTGATTTAAAAGCTTCCAAAAACAAAGGTCCAGGACTAGATGCCTTCATAGTCGAATTCCATCAAACATTTAGAGAAGAGTTAACATCTATCCTACTGAAACTATTCCAAAAAACTGCAGAGGAGGAAACACTCCCAAACTTATTCTATGAGGCCACCTGATACCAAGACCAAATGAAGACACCTCAAAGTAAGAAAATTATAGGCCAATATCACCAATGAATATAGATGCAAAAATCCTCAACAAAATACTAGCAAACCAAATCCAACAATAAATTAAAAGGATCATACACCATGATCAAGTGGGATTTATCACAGATGTAAGGATTCTTCAATATCTGCAAATCAATCAGTGTGATACACCACCACATTAACAACTGAAGAATAAAAACCATGTGGTCATCTCAACAGATGCAGAAAAAGCTTTTGACAAAATTCAATATCCATTTAGGATTAAAAATTCTCCAGAAAGTGGGCACAAAGGGCACTTACCTCCACTAAACAAAGGCCACATATGACACAGCTAACATGACACTCAATGGTGAAAAGCTGAAAGAAAGCATTTCCGCTAAGATCAGGAATGAAACAAGGATGTCCACTCTTGCCATTTTTATTCAACACAGTTTCTGAAGTCCCACCCAAATCAATCAGAGAAGAAAAAGAAACAAAAGGAATCCAAATTGGAAGAGAAGACGTAAAACTGCCACTGTTTGCAGACGACATGATACAATAGAAAATCTTAAAAATGCTACCAGAAAACTACTAGAGTTCATCAATGAATTTGGTAAAGTTGCAGGATATGAAACTTAATACACAAAAATCTCTTGCATTTCTATATACCAACAATGAAAGATCAGAAAGAAATTAAGGATACAATCCCATTTACCACTGCATCAAAAAGAATAGAATACCTAGGAATAAACCTTCTTAAGAAGTCAAAAGACCAGTACTCTGAAAACTATGACACTGCTGAAAGAAATGGAAAACAGAGATGGAAAGACATATACCATGTTCTTAGATTAGAAGAATCAATATTATCAAAATAACTACATTACCCCAGGCAATCTATAGATTCAATGCAATCCCTATCAAATTACCAATGCCATTTTTCACAAAACTAGGACAAAAAATTTTTAAATTTGTATGAAAATACAAAACCCCCAAATAGCCAAAACAATTCTTGGGGGGGGGGGGATGGGGCTGAAGAAGCCAGGCCCCCTGACTTCAGATTATACTACAAAGCTACAATAATTGAAACAGTATGGTACTGGTACAAAAAGAGAAATACAGATCAATGAAACAGGATAGAAAGCCCAGATAAAACCCATGCACCTATGGTCAACTAATGTATGACAAAAGAAGCAAGAATATACAATAGAGAAAGGACAGTTTCTTCAATAAGTGGTGCTGGGTAAACTGGAGGGCTATATTTTAAAAAATGAGATTAGAATATTTTCTAACATCATACCCAAAAATAAACTCAAAATAGATTAAAGACCTAAATGTAAGGCCAGATACTATAAAACTCCTAGAGGAAAACAGGCAAAACCCTCTTTGACATAAATCACAGCAATATCTTATTTGATTCACCTCCTAGAATAATGACAATAAAAACTAAAATAAACCAATGGGACCTAACTAAACTTAAAAGCTTTTGCACAGCAAAGAAAACCATAAACAAAATAAAAAGACAACCCACAGAATGGGAGAAAACATTTGCAAATGAAGCAACTGACAAGGGATTAATCTCCTAAATATACACACAGCTCATGCAGGTCAGTATCAAATAAACAACACGATCAAAAACTGAAAATTTAAATAGACGTTTCTCCAAAGAAGACATACAAATGACTAAAAAGCAAATAAAAAGATGCTCAACACTGCTAATTATTAGAGAAATGCAAATCAAAACTACAATGAGGTATCCCCAAACTGGTCAAGATGGCCATCAAAGTCTACAAATAATAAATGCTGGAGAGGGTGTCAAGAAAGGGAACCTTCTTACACTGTTAGTGGGAATGTAAACTGGTATAACCACTGTTTTTACAGTAAGAGTTTCCTTAAAAAACTAAAAATCCCAATCCCACTCCTGGGCATGTATTTGGAGAAAAGCATAATTCCAAAAAATACATGAACCCCAATGTACACTGAAGTACTATTAACAATAGCCAAGACATGGAAGCAACCTAAATGCCCACTGACAGAGGAATGGATAAAGAACATGTGGTACAGAAGTTGCTGTTGTGGCTCAGCAAAAACAAATCTGACTAGCATCCATGAGGACCCAGGTTCGATCCCTGGCCTTGCTCAGTGGGTTAAGGATCCAGTGCTGTGCTGAGCTGTGGTGTAGGTGGCAGACATAGCTTGGATCCTGTGTTACTGTGGCTATGGTGTAGGCTGGCAGCTGCATCTCCAATTCGATCCCTAGACCGGGAATCTCCATATGACATGAGGTGTGGCCCTAAAAAGACAAAAAAAAAAAAAGATGTGGCACATATACACAAAGGAATATTACTTGGTCATAGAAAAGTATCAATGCCATTTACAGCAAAATGGATGGATCAAGAGATTATCACACTAAGTGAAGTCAGAAAGAAAGAAAAATATCATATGATATCACTTACATGTGCAACCTTAAAAAATGATACAAATGAACTTATTTACAAAACAGAAAAACAGACTTACAGACTTTCAAAAACAAATTTATGGTTACCAAAGAGGAAAGGTGGGGGGGGCAATAAATTAGGAGTTTGGTATTGACATATACACACTACTATATATATCAACAAGGACCTACTGTATACCAAAGAACTGTACTCAATATTCTGTAATAATCTATATGGAAAAAGAATCCGAAAAAGAATGGATATTTGTATATGCATAACTGAATCACTTTGCTGTACAAGTGAAGTATACTTCATTACAAAATAAAAAATTAAATTGAAAAATAAATCATGCTATTGACAGGAATTAACAATTACTGAGTTATTAGGTGACAGGCACTGTCCTAAGCACTTTTCTAAGGATCTCTGTTTTACAACTGAGGAAACTGAGGCACAGAGAGAAGGATTATGTAATCAGCTAGTGGGTAGTGAAACTAGGCAGTCTGACTCCAGAACCCACCTATTAAATCACTATACTGTGCTACAGAGAGGTAGGTTGTCCAGATTATGTAGTGTCAAAACAATCCCTCAGCCAGGAAGAGATTTAATGTGCTAGAAAAGAGAAAATCAACAAGGTTTGATCTCAAACTATGATAGCTAGGAGTTACCACTGTGGCTCAGCAGTAATGAACCCAACTAGTATTCATGAGGACGCGGGTTAGATTCCCAGCCTCACTCAATGGGTTAAGGATCTGGCACTGCCGTGAGCTGTGGTGTAGGTCACAGATGCGGCTCAGATCCAGCGTTGCTGTGGAGTAGGCCTGCAGCTGCAGCTCTGAATCCACCCCTAGCCTGGGAACCTCTATTATGTTGAGGGTATGGCCCTAAAATTAAAAAATAATAATAATAATCAAACTGTGAAAGCTAAAAGTAGATTCATGTTTCATTTCCCTGTAAATAAAGCACCACGTTCTTGTCATTTTTGCTACTCCATGCACAGTCCTTAGACCCTTTCCTTTTATATTCCAGCTATTCAGTGTAGGATGGATGTGCAATGGACTCTCATGAGAGAATTATTAACTATTCATTCTCAGTACAAAATAATTAAATGTTCGTTCACAAGTAACTATATATACAAATCCCAAATCTTGAAGGTAAAGTACCTACTTTAGGGAATCAGATCCACATCAAAGTCAGATAACCTGTTTGTTTTAAAGCTCTCTTGAGAAATTATTCCACAAGCTGTTCTACTGTCACTTTTCATCTCAAATAACTACTGGTGCTAGAAAACTCTAATTTACCTTAAATACTCAAAATCTTTTTGAAGTTTAGGACCAATTCCTCCGGTCCTAGACTTTGTCCTCCATGAAAATAAAAAGGAACATACCCCAGACAGCCACATTCTATTTTCTTTCAGCTGTTCTTTTCTAAATGCTTAAGGTCTTCACATTCCCCATAAGAGGCAAGGTATTAGAACTGAGTTTTCCAGAAAAGTTCTTGTATTTTTTTTTTTTTTTTTTTGGCTTTTGCCTCACCCTCAGCATATGGAGGTTCCTAGGCTAGGGTTGAATTGGAGCTGCTGGCCCAAGCCACAGACACAGCAATGGGGATCCGAGCCACATCTGCAACCTACACCACAGCTCATGGCAATGCCAGATCCTTAAACCACTGAGCAAGGCTAGGGATCCAACCCGCGTCCTCATGGATACTACTTGGGTTCGTTAACCACTGAGCCATGATGGGAACTCCTCCAAAAAAGTTCTTATAAATCCTGACTATAATGAAAAAAATGTGTTTGATAATATCAGAACCCCTCTGAAAGATGCAGTTACAAATAAGCCAACCTATAATTCAGTAAATTCTTGAACATACAAATTAATGTTTTGTTTTGTTTGCTTTTTAGGGCTGCACCCTCAGCACATGGAAGTTCCCAGGCTACGGGTGGAACTGGAGATACAGCCGCTGGCCTACACCACAGCCACAGCGACAGGGGATCTGAGCCGCGTCTGCAACCTACACCACATAGCTCACGGCAATGCCAGATCCTTAACACACTGAGCTAGGCCTGGGATCAAACTTGAGTCCTCAAAGATACCAGCCAGGTTTGTTACCACTGAGCCACAACGCAAACTCCATGAATTAATGTCTTGATTTCACTGTTAAATTCTTCAATTTTTCTTCTGTCAGCCTTCATAGAGACTCCAGTCTGTTTACAGACTACCATGAGAATGCTACCTTGGAGTTTAGCCACATTACAGCCTCTGCTTCAGAGGGAATGGCTCCCAAACACATGTAGATAAAATCAATATCAACATTTCCAAAGCATGTTCTACAAGACACCCATTCTAAGGACAAGGAATCAGTATTACAGAGAAAAAGAATGCCTCCGTCAAGTAAGTTTGGAGTTTCCTGGGTTAAGCAAAGGTCACCGGTTTCTTTTACAATAGGTCTCCTCAGTCTCTGATACACTCATAGTATTGCTTTTCCGTGAGTGCCCTAGTGACACTTTGGAAAATGCTGACAAAGTTCAGTCCAGAAGTAAATGATCCCAAGGCTTTAAGCCTTAGCAAACTGTCATTACTGGGACATTTGAAAAAAGTAGGCTATGAGAAAAGTTACACATTTGGAGGAAAATGTAGTCTGTGAAGAGGTCACCTGGAGACAATGCGCCAGAACTCAGGAGAGAACACAAGCTGGAGACATCTGGGAGTCGTTCACAGGGACCAGGCTAAAGCCCGGAGACCAGATGAGATACTCCCTTAGAAACACTTTAAGACCGGTCCTTCAAAACAACCTTGCCTTACATCTACAGCTTTAGTATCTTCTCTTGAGCAATAAATCTAGAAAGACATCAGGACCTAAAGACTCTAAGGGTAGGAATAAAACAAATTAAATTGGAAAACTGCCTAAGAAAAAAAAAATAGCACAACAGAGTTCCCGTTGTAGCTCAGTGGGTTAAGAATCCAACTATCATCCATGAGATTGTGGATTTGATCCCTGGTCTCGATCAGTCCATTAAGGATTCCCGTGTGGCTGTGGCTGTGGCTGTGGTGTAGGCAGGCAGCTGCAGCTCCAATTCAACCCCTAGTCTTGGAACTGCCATATGGCACAAGTGCGGCCCTAAAAAAAAAAAAAAAAATTGTAACACAGGTGAAAAGTATATTAATGTTGATAAATGCTGATAACATGATAAGGTATACCAACTAATCTATGATAGAGGAGGCAAGAATATACAATGGAGAAAAGACAGCTTGTTCAATAAGTGGTGCTGGGAAAATTGGACAGCCACATGGGAAAAGAATGAAATCAGAACACTCCCTAACACCATACACAAACATCAACTCCAAATGGATACAAGACCTAGATATAAAACCAGATACTATAAAACTCTTAGAGGAAAACATAGGCCAAACACTCTCTGACATAAACGACAGCAACATCTTCTCAGATCCACCTCTTAGAGTCATGACAGTAAAAACAAAAATAAACAAATGGGACCTACTCAAACTTCAAAGTTTCTGCACAGCAAAGGAAACCCTGAACAAAACGGAAAGACAACCCACAGAATGGGAGAAAATCTTTGCAAGTGAATCGACTGACAAGGGATTCATCTCCAAAACTTACAAACACCTTCTGCAGCTCCATACCAAAAATACAAACAACCCCATCCAAAAATGGGCAGAAGATCTCAACAGACAGTTCTCCAAAGAAGACATACAGATGGCCAAAAAACACATGAAAAGATGTTCAACATCACTCATTATTAGAGAAATGCACATCAAAACCACGATGAGGTACCACCTTACACCAGCCAGAATGGCCATCATCAAAAAGTCTACAAACAATAAGTGCTGGAGAGGGTGTGGAGAAAAAGGAACCCTAGGTACATTGTTGGTGGGATTGTAAATTGGTGCAACCACTGTGGCAAGCAGTAGGGAGATTCCTCAGAAAACTCAAAATAGAACTACCATTTGATCCAGCGATCCCACTTCTGGGCATTTATCCAGAAAAAAACGACGACTCGCAAAGACACACGTACTCCGATGTTCACTGCAGCACTATTTGCAGTAGCCAAGACACGGAAACAACCTAAATGTCCATCGACAGAGGAGTGGATCAAGAAGATATGGTACATATACACAATGGAATATTACTCAGCCATTAAAAAGAATGAAATACCAGCATTTTCAGCAACATGGATGGACCTAGAAACTATCATGCTAAGTGAAGTCGGCCATACAATGAGACACCAACACCAAATGCTTTCACTGACATGTGGAATCTGAAAAAAGGACAGACTGAACTTCTTTGCAGAACAGATGCTGACTCACAGACTTTGAAAAACTTACAGTCTCCAGAGGAGACAGTTTGGGGGGTGGGGGGATGTGCTTGGGTTATGGGATGGAAATCCTGTGAAATTGGATTGTTATAATCATTATACAACTACAGATATGATAAATTCATTTGAGTAATAAAAATAAAACAAAAAAAAAAACATGATATAGTATAGAACTACCTAACTTCTCCAAAAAATCTTTTTCAAAAGACAAATCAATAGATCATTCATCTTTTTCAGGGAACATGGGCTTCTCTGAGAACATAATGAATAACATAAGTCATCTCTCCAGAAAAAATACACACATACAACATCAAGCCTATTAATTTAAGAGGGTTTTGTAGGCCTCCTGAGGCCTAAGCACAGAGCTCTTTCTAGCTCTAACTCCCAGGTCCCTAGGTAACTTCCACTGTAGAAACTTCATCTACCAGATAAAGCCCAGAGTTACAGGACATTTGAAAGTATGTATGACCTTTTAACCTATGTTTTCATGTATTTTTAATACAGTGCAGAGGAAATGTATTTCTGCATTTGGGGGCCTCAAAAAAATGAAAACTTATTTATTGAGTGAAACTCAAGTCATTTAACACCATAAATAGAAGGGCATATGATGGTAATACTTTCACAAAACAGCTCTGACAGGCTAAATGAATTTACAAGGCCACAAAGCTAACACATACCAGATCTTCCACATCCTAACTCAGTACTTCTTAACTAAATCAAGCCGCCTTAAATATAATAAGCATATTATTAAATTGGGTAGGACATAGTATTCAAAATAAAAGTCCCTTAAAACACCAACCTTCTAAGAATGACTATAAATAATTACGTCTCTAACTTATTTACTTAACCAGATCATTCCATTTTTAGCACCTAAACACTAACAAATTAAGGAGCAAATTATATATACTGGCTTTTTAAAAAACTTTTAATGTACACCTCTCTACTTACCACCATTTCTAAAATTAATGAAAACTCAAAACAGCAAAACAAATGCAAAAAAACCTATTATCGGAGTTCCCATTGTGGCTCAGAGGTTAACGAACCCAACTAGTATCCATGAGGACTCAGGTTCGATCCCTGACCTCGCTCAGTGGGTTAAGGATCCAGCGTTGCCGTGAGCTTAGCTGTGGTGTAGGTCGAAAATGTAGCTCGGATACCATGTTGCTATGGCTGTGGTGCAGGCCAGCAGCCACAACTACAATTTGACCCCTAGCCTGGGAAACTCCATATGCCTCGGATGCAGCCTTAAAAATAAAGACAAAAAAACAAAAAAAAACCCTATTATCTTTCCAGCATAAACATGATTATGTTCAGACAAAAATACAAATAGTTTAAGCCTTCGGTTATTTAGCAAGCAGAGGATATGATGCCAAAAACCACATGGCGTTTCTCTTCTTTGGGCCCCTGGTATTAAGAGTCTGGCAGGCAGGGATCAAGCATTTATTATCTGATGTCCCCTTGGCAGACTCTACAAAAACAGTGAGGCCTGGCTGCACAGCAGGAGTTAGGTATTCCAATTACTACTTAAAGATCCACTTTAACTCAAAGTGTGGTTGCAAATGAAATACTGAACCAAGTGTGTGCCTCTGTTTCTCCACTGGAAATTCGATAATATATTATCTGTCTATATCCTGTCTTCAGACAAAAGCAGTACTGCCTAAGGGTTAAGAATGCAGTGGCTAAAGGAACTGGTTCACATTTTGGCTTTGCCACCTACCAACTTTGGCAAGTTACCATAACCTCCCTGTGCCTCAGTTTCTTCCATTGCAAAATGGACTTAGTAACAGGGTCTATTTCAGGGGTTGTTGTAAGAATTAATAAGTTAATACATGGAGAAGTCTTAAGAGCTGTGCCTGGTAAGGAATAAGCACTCTACAAATGTTAGCTTATATTATCATTATTTTAAACAGACGACAACATTAATCAACTTATGCCTGTACTGTACTTAGACGTCCTTAGGAAATCACAGGCCCTAATTTTTTTTTTTTTACTTTTTAATCATGTGGCTTAACTACCAGCTGTTTTTTCTAAATATAGTAAATACATGGCCAATTATTTTTGCAAAGAACTGAAAAAGAATTTACTGTCCACAATGCCACCTAAGTCTGACACATCAGCAAAGTTTCAGTTAACTTTGTATCTGGATACAACCAGACTCCCTTAAACCACCTCTAAGCTACCTGGATCCACTCACTTCGACTTTCACAATCCCTACAAATTCCAAACACAATACCATAATGGTCATTCTCACAGTGACCTCCTAGCTGCTCTTTACCCCTGGCCCTCCATCTCCATCCCCCACACGACAGAAGGCAAACCTGATAAAAATCCAAATCTAAGTTCACTCTCCTACTTAAAACCCTTGCAATGGCTCCCTTTTGTGCTAAAGAGAAGTCCCATCTCTTTATAAGACCTAAGAGGCCTGCATGATTCTGAAACCATAATCCCCCTCTTGCTGCTCAGGCCATACATGCCTTCTTTAAATCCTTACCCTGTTCCTTGGGGCCTCCAAGCCTTCACAGATCATGCTCCCTCTAACTGGCATATCCCCCTCTTCACTGCCTCGGACTCCTCAGAGGAGATGAGGTCCCTCTGTTATATGCTCTCATAACCCTAATCCTAATCCTCTCTTCTCCTCTGCAGCACAAAATAAAACTGCAGTAAAATTATTTCAATGGTTATTTAATATTGTTCCTCTCCAAAAATAAAGACAATTAAGACTTGGGAAGATGTCTCTTTTACTACTATAACCCAAGTGCTTCGAAAGATGCACAGTACCTTATATGCAAGGCACCCGTGTTGTTTTATGCAGAAAAGTGGTGAAATAAGTGATGATGGAAAGCAAATCATCCACAAAACAAGACTAATGCAGATTACTGGCTGCACTGTACTAAATACCTACCTTACCATATGTGTTACAGAGAAGCAAAAGCAAAAATCTACTGCTTCAATGTGGACAAAAGAAAGTTAAGACTAAACTTTCCAAAGTAAAATTAGTTCCCTTGCACAGCTTCAGGTGTTATGTGAAACAGGAGGAGTTCCACTTCAGTTACAAGTAAGAAGATACTCGACCAAATCAAGACTGCTGCCACATTTGGCACTAGCCTCCTCTTCTTGGCAGTCTCTGCGGGGCCAAGAGTTGAGCTGGCCAGGGAAGCATGATTTATCTCCCACATTTAGAAGTGGTCCCTCTACAACAGGAATGCTGTACTACTAATGGACTTTGAATCCTCACCTTGTCACACCAGTACCTTTCCTAAGTATTTGCTAAAAAAAAAAAAAAAGCTGATTCCTATGTACCACTAGCAAAAACAAGTTTAATAAAGCACCACAGTCCGATTTGAGCTGGAGAAAACAAAGTTGCTCTTTCGTCAGAGAGAGAAAGTTGTACTAACTAGATCTCTCTTTCTTTACAAAACAAAGTCATTACTTGGAAAATTAACCTAGCCTGCGGACGCTAAGAGGCTAAAAGCTGAGGGGTGGTCGATGCCGGCCGCCCAGTGCAATTACCACCAGGTCTGGAGGACAGCAGTTGCCAACGCACCGCGGACAACCCCAGGTCCGCGTGAAGCACGCAGGTTTGACAGACGCCAAACCCCTGCGGTCCGGCTGGCCGCCGGGATCCTGCCAATGCAACAAACGCGCTGACCCTCTCTGCGCGCGGATGAGCAGCGTTGCCGCCGCCGGTCAGCCCTCCCCGGGAAATGTGCGTCCGGGGCAAGATCAGGTAAGGACTCGGAGGTCCCCGGGTTAATCGTCTGGCCCTTTGTTCGCTGCACGGCCGCGGAGCCCTGGGCGCCCGCTGCTCCTCCTCCCCCACGGCTCCCGGGCGCCAGCGTCTCACGCCGAGAGACAGCGGCTCGCCGGCGCCCCGGGCCCTCCCCGCGGCGGGTCAGCGTCCCCGAGGCCTCGGCGGCGCGCGGCCCCTCACCCTCACCTTGTAGACGTCGCCGTAGGTGCCGCTGCCGATGCGCTGAATCAGCTCGAAGTCTTCCTGCGGGTTCCGGCGGGACAGATCGAAACCGGGGTTCATGGCGGGCCCCGGGTGCCCCCCGCCTCCCTCCCGAGCAGGGGAGGGGGGGCGCTCAGGGGGCCACACGGAGAGTGGGAGCCGCAGCCGGCCCCCTGCTCCCCCGGCGGTCACAATCGCCCGGCTCCACGCTGCGGCCGCCGCCGCAGACGACGACGACCGGCCTAACCGTCCCCGCCCCCCGCAGCCCGCCGCGGCGCCGAACCCGGGTCACACCCACACGGAGCGAAGAACGCTCGCAGCCCCTCGCTCCGGGTGAAACTCCAACATGGCTTCCGCTTTCGCCGCTCCTCCCCCTCCCCTTACTCCGGCTCCTCCACCCTCCTCCCTCTTTTCCCGGCTCTGGCGCGACTGCGCAGCCGCGATCCCGGAGGGAGCGCTCTCCGGCCTCGCGCGCGGCCCGCCCGGTGCGCGCTCCGGCTTCGCGCGCCTCCCGAACTAGGGCAGACTGCCTGCACTACCCGGCCCAAGCCGACCGTGGACCCGCGCGCGACGGCTGCCGTGAGGTGTCAGAAAAGGTTCGCGTGCCCCTGGGACCACCGGCCGGGGGGAAGGACGGGGGGAGGGGGGCAAGCAGAAAAGAGCCCTTGGTGGCTTCTCATTCCCCCAACGCCTCATCAGGTCCACATCCTAAGCAGGTAGCATAGTTTTAATCTGCAAGACAACCAGTGTCCCAAACTATTCTTTTTTTCAGAAACAGCTACATATAGAACACAGCCCACTACCACAGACTTTCAGGGGTCGTCCCGAGGAAAGCCCTTGGGAAAGTGAGCTGTGCGTGGTCCACTCAGGCCCTTGGACTTGACCTGCCAGGGTGCAAAAGAAGATAGGCCAGGAGGGCGGCTGGGAGGAGTCGGTGGGCGTGGGAAAACACGAGAGAAAATGCGCCAAAAGGCCTCCAGCCAGCCCCCATGAAGGGTGTGGGAGCAGACAGAGCCCAGCACTAAAGCTTGACCTTGACCAGAGACGTCTGGATATCAAAGACCCGGGCGGGGACTGTGTAAGCTGTCAAGCAACCTTCTGACGGAGAGGTGAGGGTTGGGGTGAAGTGTGGACAAGATCCCTTCCCACAGCTGAAATGTCAACACGTGATGATATGGAAGCTCTATAGTTTACCTACCCTAAGCCCCACCCTGCATAAGACCCAGATTGCAAGCATTGCGTGCCATCTCTGTGAACACTAGCACCAGCTCTTATTATCTGTCCAAGAAAGCATGTGGGTATGGAGGATTAATTTTTGTTCTCGATAAATTGACCACTAGGCATTCTCAAAAGCTTTGATCAAGTACGTAGGTGATGGCCACTTTGGCAATACCACTTTGGAGCTTTGCTTCAGAAACGTTTTCCTAATACTCTTAGGCTCCACATCTTCTGAACATTAAGTTCCCAAATGCCTCATGGCTCCCTGAGAAACTAGGTCTTATCAAACCAGTTGAGGATAAAATAAGTATAATCAAATAATAGTCAAGTGAAATACTTAGAGTTAACTGCCTCATACTTTTTTTGTCTTTTCAATCCTTTGGCTTATGGCAGATTGCATGTTTACTAAATTCTCAAGTTGTTTGCTCTGGGCATCTATTGACTGAAAGATGTTGGGAAATGACCATCTCTTGACCTATACAAGCCGACTTTCAGTTGTCTAGTTTTTAATTACTTTAAAGTATCAGTACTATGAACATCATCACTTAAATTGCTACCTGATGAGTACTTATCTTTGGGTTTCTTCTTCTTCTTTTTTTTTATTGGCTGCACCCATGGCATGTGGAAGTTCCCATGCCAGGAATTGTACCTGAGCTGCAGGTGCAATCTTCAGTTGTGGCAACACCAGATTCTAACCCACTGCACAGGGCTGGGGATTGAACCTATGCCTCTGCAGCAACCCTAGGCACTACAGTTGGATTCTTAACCCACTGCATCACAATGGGAACTCCAGGTTCTTCTAAGTGGATCTGCCTTAAAGCTCTGGTATCTTGAAAACTGACTATAAATGTTATTCCGTGGCTAAGTACCCTGTTTTTGCCTGTTTAAGGCACTTGCCCAGAATGTAGGCCTTCCTTCAGCCTGTCCACTTTTGGAGAATTGCTTGGCCTCTTTAAGCCAAACATGAGGATAATTAGCCCAGGGTTCAGATAAGCAGACTTAATAAAGCATCCCAAATAGGAGCCAGTTCTTTCTTTCTCTGCCTTTTTAATACCAGAAAGCCAAATTCTCAGGATTGAATCCTGCGTAAGAATGTTCTAATGGTTTCACTGTTTTGTTTGCTTGGATTGTCATCTGTGCAGATAACTTTGCATTTGCATCACTAATAGACTTCTTTCAAAGGGAAAAGACATTTCAGTAGGGCTGAATCTTTAAAGTTGTGTCTGTTCCAGTTTGGCAGGGCCAAGCTAGGCCTTTAGAAAAGACATGGATTTGCATGTAAGGGCCTGATTTGCCATATGGATTACAACATAAATAAAAGGGCTTTTGCAATCAAGAATAAAATATTTGTCCTTTGTAGTATATACATAGAGCCAAATCCGATGTCTTTTTTTTTTTCTAACACTCCTCAATTTCACTAGAAGTAACACTAATAATCACACTTTCTTTGAATCAGAGAAATAGCATCCCTCTTCTACGATTAGAAGCATTCTTAGAAGTCATAAACTGCTTCTACAGCATCTCTCATGAATTTACTGCTGCTGGAATACCTTCAGTAAAATAGAACTCACTGTTCTAAAACACCCTGCTTCATTATGAGATGGTGGTAGTGAATAGTCATAAAATAATAGAAAAAATATATGTTAACATTCCCACGTGCTTAAAGAGTGCCAGGAACTGAGCCAAGTCCTTTCCATGTATTATCTCACTTAATTCTCACAACTTGATTACAACTTGATGGCATTATTAGCTCCAATTTTTTTTTTTTTTTTTTAAGGCACAGATTAAGCTGCTCAAGGTAACACAGCTGCAATTTGAGCAGAGGTAGTATGACGCAAGGGCCAGACTGTTAGCTAGTAGCCTGTAGTTAAAGTATACTTTAAAATTTTTCTCTCATGCTAAGCCAAAATCTCCTTCCCTGTAACCATTTGAGTCAGTGATGATTAGATTCCAGTGGTACAAAGTACAAAGAAGAAAAGCCACTGTGCCTGCCCTCAAGAAATTTGCAGTCTCACAAAGCAGAGGAGGGGCATAAATGTAGACGGGAAGGTATAGGAATGATGCTAAAGCTAAATCTTGAAGATTATTTTGGAGTTTGCCAGATGGACATGGAGGAGGTGGCCACTTAGCCCCAGGCCCTTAAAGTACTCACCCATATTAAGCATCAAACGCAGTAGGAAGTACATAAAGGCTAAGATGGGCAGTGGCGGTTGTCACCATATCCAGACCATCTTTCTGTTAGCACATCCCCCACGGGTCTGTGGCTTAGAAATTCCTTGGTCTCCACACCAGCTTTCAGTTTCATCCTCAGGACATCTTGTCTAATAACCCACTGGATCCCCTTTGGCTCATTGGCCTTATATCCACCACTCACATTTTCAATATACCAGCAGCTTTGGGAAAGGAATCCTGAGCCAACCTGAGCTCAAAAAAGACTCACTGAAGTAAGGCCATCCACTACGGAAGGAGAATAAGACCCCTGCATGTCTGTGAAACAATATGAGAAACTTTGAGGAGGTTATATAGCCTGGCCTAGCTATCACAGCTCTGAGTCTGGCTACCTGGGTTCAAATTTCATTTCTATCTTCAGTAAGAAGGCAGTAATAAGGGGAAATTATTTCAAACTGGAGCTGTTAAAAGAGTCAAAAGGAGAATATGTGGGAGTTCCTGCTGTAGCACTGCTGGATTGGCAGTGTCTTGGGAGCACTGGGACACAGGTTTGATTGCCCAGCATGGTGGGTTAAGGGTCCAGCATCGCCAAAGCTGTGGCTTGGGTCACAATTTTGGCTCAGATCTGATCCCTGGCCTGAGAACTCCATGTCCCTTGTAGTAGTACTGGCACCACAGTAATCATGCAAAGTATTAATTAGTGTTATTTTTGAGTACATTTTAGAATGTTTTAGATGGTAACAGTCTTGAGAATGGGGATGGAGATATGATTAAGGAAGCAAATGCAATAACACATGTAACAGACCCTGAATTAAGGCCAGGGATGGCTAGGATGGAGAGGAGGGAGAGAAACCAAGAAATAATTAGAAGATGGAATTGCCAGGTTCTGGGAGGTGAGGGAGCAGGAGACATGAATGATAAGTAGGTTTCTGTCTTAAACAATTGGGAAGATCCCAAAAAGATGATAGCATTTGCTATAATAAGAGGAACTGGAGATATTTGGGGGAGGATTTTTTATTTTATTTTTTGTCTTTTTAGCGCCGTACCCACAACATATGGAGGTTCCCAGGCTAGGGGTCTAATTGAAGATACAGCTGCCAGCCTACACCACAGCAACCCCAGATCTGAGCCACATCTGCGACCTACACCACAGCTCATGGCAACGCCCAGGGATCAAACCCGCAATCTCATGGTTCCAGGTTGTCTTTGTTTCTGCTGCACCACAACAGGAACTCCTGGGCGAGGATTTTAACACTGGATCAAAGCAGATGATTCTGTTTTGTATCTGTTAAGTTTGAGGTGCTCAAATAAAAAATGTAAAATAATTGATACATTTTATACTTAGCACTAATGAAAATTAGAGTTGAAACTTAGAAAAGAGGTCAGGGATAATTTTTGAATTTGAAGAATTAGAGTTCAGAAATATTTATTGAGCATCTATTGTATGCCAAACATATATTGGGTTTTGGCAATGCGATGGTCCCGGAACTCAAGTTAGGGATATAGACAAGTTCTCAGATAATTTCTTGACAGTGAGATAAGTACTAGGGGGCAGACAAGCAGAACAAGAAGGAGGTGTTTGATGTCACTTGGCCTAACAATTTGGTTCTTTTTCAGTGACTATAAATATTTTTAATATATTTAAAAGGAAAATTTTAAAAGCATGTATTCAACACTTATTTACTGATGAGGTGGAGTGCTGCATGGGGAGTGGGTGCAGGTGGAAGTCATCAGGTACCAGCTCTCAGCTTCCACTCTGTTATTCTGAGCAATTCAGCTCTGCTCCCAGATTTGCTTACCTCCCAGCACAGTGTGTCTCAATGAAGGTTTCATTAGCATTTAGGACAGGACAGCTTTTCCTTGTGTGGGACTGTCCCCAAGGATTATAACATCTCTGCCACCCATTAATACTGCTCTGAGTTATGCTGACATCATTGGAGAACTATCACCCACACCAGACTATCATAGAATTCCTGTTTTATATAGTATATTCCCTGAGAGAAGTTCTGATATGTGAAATATTGTCCCTCATTACATCTCCAGTATTAAGATCTGAGTCATGTTTCACTGCCCTCTGTATATGCATGACAAAGATTCTACCTGCCCTTTATTATGTAGTTCTTGGGGTCACATAAGGGGACACTGAATCTAGTCTTTGCAGGCTATGGACACCTTCACAGAGGAAGGGACCTCTAAGCTGAGACTTAAAAGACAAGTAGAGAATTAGCCAGGTAAGAAGGTATACTCCATATTGAGAGTAGAAAGTTTACACTCAAAGTAGCTCTTTGGGGTGAATAACAGACGAGGCCAGAGTAATAAACAAGGACCATTCCTTCGAGGGATATGCAAAATGTTTTAAATAATTTGGATTTTTTTGTTGAAAACACATGGGAGCTATTGCTGGGTTTTCAGCATGGGAGTGGTATAATCTTGTTTGTGCCTTAGAAATATTCCACTAGCTACAGGTGGTAAATGAATTGAAGGCAGGTGGCAAGACTGGAGATGAGATGGAGGTTAGGAGACCCTTGTAGCAGATGAGAGAAAATGATGACCTGAGTTAGCATATGGTATGAGTATCAACATTCAGTGATGGTAGTGTTTGAAATTGTAGGTTGAGATGAATTCTCATAGGGAAGATGTATGGAATAGGCAGAAAATGGGATCCTAGAGAACCCCAACATTCAGAGTGTGAGCAAAAGAAGAAAACTCAGCAAAAGAGGCCAGGAAGGTGGCACCTGGTATGTCCTGTAGAAATGGAGTTTTGTGTAGCAGCCATAGAAATGCAGCACTCTGGATTCCCTTCAAAGAAGCACCTGCTGTAAGGAGTGTGCCTGACAGCCTCCAGCCACCATGTCTTCTGGATCCATCATAACGTTGATGCAGAGGTCTGGCCCTCCCCAGATGCTCCCAGCCAATGACTGAGCTTTGTTGGCCATTCTTCATCGACCTCACTAAGCCTTTCTCAGAGCTGCTCTGCAGTCTAAGACTCTTCCCTCTTACTCCTGCTCCCAGTTCGCTTTATTCTTCACAGCTGTTTCCACACATAAGTCTCTTGCATTTCTAATTCTACTCTACCATCTTTGGAACTAGTTCAGTTAGTATCCATGAAACAAAGAAGGAGGGAATTTTTTTTTTTTTTTGGTCTTTTTGCTATTTCTTGGGCCGCTCCCGCGGCATGTGGAGGTTCCCAGGCTAGGGGTCCAATCGGAGCTGTAGCCACCGGCCTACGCCAGAGCCACAGCAACGCGGGATCCGAGCCGCGTCTGCAACCTACACCACAGCTCACGGCAACGCCGGATCGTTAACCCACTGAGCAAGGGCAGGGACCGAACCCGCAACCTCATGGTTCCTAGTCGGATTTGTTAACCACTGCGCCACAACGGGAACTCCAGAAGGAGGGAATTTTAAGGGAAAATGATCATCTGCGTTAAATGCCAAAGAGAGTCTAAGTAGGAAGGAGGTAAGAAGTATCATTAGATTTGTCATCATGGGGGTCAGTGCTGACCTAACTATTGACGTTCATAGTTTCACTTCTGCTATTGTGTCTCCTCTTATATTCTTCCAGATCCCCTTCAGCCTTTCTTAGACATCATAGTCTTCATATATTTCATCTGAACCTCCCTCATATAGACCCATTTAATGTATTAATATCTTTCTAAACTCTGGTACAAGCACAGTATTCCACATGCAGTCTGGGCAGTGTTGATTACAGGAGGACTATAACTACCTATTATCTCAACACTATATTGTAGCCTAAACTATGAATCAGTTTTTTATAGTTGCAACAAACTCAGGGCCACTGTGCTGCCAAACTCCAGGGGATCAGATTATAAATCTATAATTATACAATTTTCAGGTCCAGTCTGGCCCCTGGGTCCCCATCAAGAAACATCTCCAAAAAACATATTTACTCCCCTGTGAGTTAGATCATCAGAAGTGTTCTTGATCCCCATTGTCATCAAGTGCCAGGGACGAGAAGCCTGGTGTCATAGATTCTACAATGAAGTTCCCGCCCCGCCTGCAGGTTATCAGATTGCAAATCATCCTCTCATCACCAAGGAGAGATACCAACAAAGCAGAACACAAAATATCTCTACCCAGTGTTGCTACCAGGTGAGATCTTGTAGACAAGAACCTCCTATCTTTTTGAAAAGCCAAGATTTCAAGGGGGGTGCTTTTGGGCCTGCACTTTAGGTAATTGATATCTTCTTAGACACAATTAATTCTTGAGGGGTACAGGCTCTCTAAAAAACTGACAACAAAGTATTGAAGTACTTTTAATACTTAGAAATACAAAGTAAGGAAGGGCAGGCTGAATATAGGCTGGGTACAAGATATATGCCAAGATAATCTTACTGACGAAACTCCTAATTATATTCACCTTTTATCCCTTGATGGGTTAGAGCACAGTGTTTCCCTGGTTCCCTTTCCTATAACATCTAGCCTAAAATTGCCCTCAGTTAAAGGGTATTGCCCAGTTCCCTAGTTCTCAAGTACAGAGTAAGGCCACTGTTGGGCCAAACTGAGTTGACCCAGAGCAAATGTGGTTACATGCAGTGAGGTTCCAGGGTAGATTATGGCCCAGCATGTTACCCTGCTGGTCTTGTCTTTAGAAGATTTATTCTAGTTATAATTTTACCCTTAAGAGGACTCCAACCCACGCTCCCAGCAAAACCTGTAGTAAAGCAATCCACTCATCGATCTAGAAAGTTCGCCTCTTTAGGAAAAAAAAAAAATCCACTAATTTGGTTTAAACATAGATTGGATTTTTTTTCCTGATCAAAACAGACCCCCCCCCAAAAAAAAAGAAGAAGAAGAAGAAATAAAAAGCCCCAGTTAAGATAGTGTACCAGGAGTTTTTCATTATTCCTTACCCCCTGCTCATAGCCCATGACAGATGTGAAGGTAACCCACTTCTCAAGATGACCCAGATCTCTGCCCCAGGAAACAAATCTGTTTGCTGGGCCTGAGCTCATGGCAAAGCCCAGCTAGATCAAGGCCACTTCTCAGCATTAGAGCCAAAACTTCAGACTGGAATCTGACCATCTGGGTTACTTAAACACACTGTTTTTTAAAAATTATGTTTAAATTAAGACTTGTCTGGTAGTATGAACTTTCCCAGCTGAGCATCTGATCCCATCAGAAATATTTTAAACATGTGTTGATGGAATAATTGTTCTCATTGTAAAAGGAATGGAAGGAAGGAAACTCATGAAAATTTCCCCACTGCTTTGTATTTCATTTACAAATGGCTGAGCTCATATGAAATTTGTGAATCATCCTTCTCAGCATAAGTGTGGAGCTGTGTACAGGCATTCTCTCTATCTCAACATCAACACCATTAACTGGGCATCGATATCTGAAAATGTTTGTATGAACTTTTAATACTAATATTATAACACTCTTATATTGCTGATGCCAACACTCAGGACTTAACCTCTCACCTAAAGAGAGTCCTCTTTGGCCCTTCCAAATAAGTCCAAACACCATGTCTGCAAATCTGAGCAAAGTCTGTTTTTTTTTTTTTTTTTGCCACGGGGTACAAGCCTTTTAATTAGTCTCTCTGGCCCCATTCTCTTCTGATAATACCACACCTGGCCAAGAAATATGCTTCTTAAAATGCCAACAATGGAAATATGGAAGTCCTGGGGGAAGCTAAATTTGGAATGAGTGTGAACTCACTTTTAAGCATACTCGGTTTGAGAAGATGAAAGGGCATTAAGGAGAAGCCATTGCAAAGATAGTGACAGATTTAGAAAGTGCAACAGGAAATTAGATCATGACATGTAAATCTGAGTCATACAAAGAATGATGGTGGAATCATGAGATTTCTAAGTGAGAGTCAGTGTAGAGCAATGGTGAGCAAATTTTTTTTTTTTTTTTTAATGAAGGCCACTTGAGAAGAGTAGAAAATGTTTCTGGATCTTGTTTTTTAAACATTTAAAGGGAAAATAGTGTTACTGACTTCCATTAAAAAAATTTATGCTGTGGGATGATTTATTAAGATATGACTATGTATCCATTCTCCCCCAGGCAGTGTTTTCCAGCTTGCTTTTGCTTCGTATATTTGTGATATGGAATTTAAGCAAAGGATAGTGGAGACGTGATAGTGGGGAAGTGAGAAGACAAGGGAGATAATTTATCCAGAAAGGACCTAAATCTATCTTAAAGGCATTAGAAGAAAGCGAGAAGGGAGAAAATAACCAAGAGCCCAATAAATTGGGTCCTAGAGAAAGAGTATGTAGGTTTATATTTGGGGACTAGAGAGAATAGAATGGAACTCAAGATTATGGTGTATCTTTATATGTGATCCTGAACAGAGTCTGAAGTAGGTGGGATCCTGGGATTAATTAGGTTTGCAAGAAGAATGCCAATGAGAAATTTGTCAGTACTTCTGAACCACTTAAATATTATCTGGTCATATCTAAGAAGTCACAACACAGAAGTAGCTTTCAAACCTTTTATGACAATTTGCATCACCTTTTAGCATTTAGAAATGTTTTCATATTTATATCTTATTTTATCTTTGGAATGGGTCCATTTATTATCATCCCTAGTTTACTGGTGGGGAAATCGAAGATTAGAGGAGTGAAAACCAGAAGCAAATCAGGGCTTATAATTAGTTCCAGTCAATTTAACATCTAAACTGAGCTTTGATTACTGAGTTTCAGGTTGTATTAGATATTGGAGCTGCAAAAATTAATAAAATATGCACCCAACCCTCAACCACTAAACCAGTCCTTTCTTTGCTCTTCTCCATTTCTCTCCTAGAGGTTTGATATCTCCTCTTAACTCAGGCTGGGCTGGTTCATGGTTGGATCTAAAGCTGAGCATCACCTACACAGTGAGCTAATTTACAGGAAGAACTGACTCCGGGGTACTCTGGCTGTTTTGTGCCTATGATGTAGTCATCAGAGTTGCAAAAGTAAGGAAGAAATGGGAAATATCGTACACTGTGGGGAGGAGAATAAATTGGTACAACCACATCAGAAGGCAATTTTTCATTATTTATTAAAGCTAAGGATGGCCTTAGAATCTTACAGCTTAACAATTCCACTTCTTTGTACATACAAGAAAGTCTCCCTCAAATGCAGGAGACAAATAGACACTGAAGCATTGTCTATAACAGGAAAATAATTGGAAACAACCTAAATGTTCATCAACCTGAGAATGGATAAGTAAATTGTTGTATGATGACATACTGGAATACAATATTATAGTTAAATGAACTAGAACTGGAACTAGAATATGCATAAATCTCAACTAATAGAATATTGAGTGAAAAAAAGAAAGTGGTAGAGGATTCATTAAGTATGCCATCATGTATTAACTTTTTTTTTGGCCATGCCTGTGGTGTGTGGAATTTCCCGGGCTAGGGATCCAACTTTCGCCTTAGCCAGATCCTTAATCCATTGAACCACAAGAGTACTCCTGCATTAACTTTAAATACATGAAACAGTACTACATATTTCCATTTACCATAAACATTTAAAAATGTTCGTGATAGGAATTCCTGTTTTGGCTCAGTGGTTAACGAATCCAACTAGGAACCATGAGGTTGAGGGTTCGATCCCTGGCCTTGCTCAGTGGGTTAAGGATCCAGCATTACCATGAGCTGTGACGTAGGTTGCAGACATGGCTCTGATCCTGTGTTGCTGTGGCTCTGGCATAGACCAGCAGCTACAGCTCCGATTGGACCCCTAGCCTGGGAACCTCCATATGCCGTGGGAAGCAGCCCTAGAAAAGGCAAAAAGACAAAAAAAAAATATGTGTGATAATGGTGAATTCCAAATTTAAGATAGTTCCTACCTCCACTGAGAAAGTAGGGAAATGATAGAGTACATAGAAGCCTTTAGCCAAATTTTTTGTTGTTGTTTTTTAACAGGTGGATTTGAGGCAAATATAGCAAACAGTAAATATGTGACAAAGTGAATAGGAAAGATAAAAGAACTTGTTATATAATTTTCTATATTCTGTATGCTTGGAATATTTCGTTTAAAAGTATCTGTGGAAGTTCCCATTGTGGCTCAGTGGATTAAGATCCTGACTAGTATCCATGAGGATGTGGGTTTGATCCCTGGCCTTACTCTGTAGGTTAAGGATCTGGCATTGCTGTGAGCCGTGGTGTAGGTCACAGACATGTCTCAGATCCTCCGTTGCTGTAGCTGAGGTGTAGGCCGGTAGCTGCAGCTTGGATTCAACCCCTAGCCTGGGAACTTCCATATGCCATGGGTATGGCCCTAAAAAGACGAAACAAAAAAAAGCAACTGTACACCTCACACCCTGGAATTCTGGGATTTTGTGTTTTTTAGTTGGTGCAGAATTTTCTTTTTTCCCCCTTTTCCCAAGCTGAAATTCCATCCATTCTTTGACGTGTACCTCATCTCACTACCTTATTGAGAATTTCTGTGACAATCTTGTCAGATCATAATATGTTCTTGCTTTTCTAAACCATCGTGGGTCCATAAAGTTCATGCTATGTATGTATGACCAGATTCTTTCATACTGTTATTTAAATACATATTGTCTTGTTTTAATATTTAACTTTATTGTGCATAAACCTTGTTTCTCCATTTATACTGTAAGAGCCATAAGAGCAGGGACAATGTCTTAAATGTCTTTAATTCTTCCCCAGTGCCCAGTGGAGTCTAACCAGATACTGATTAAAGAGCAGTGATATATAAACCGATAATTACAACCCGTCCTATACAACCTTTACATAGAAAGTTGAAAACACTAGTTTGAGCTACATTTGCTTTTATTTTCCAAGAGAGAGAATGCTAATGAGCTGTGAAATGACCAAAAATTATGCAGCAGAAGGGAAAAGAAGAAATAACGGGTTTGTATATTACACATTCTGGATAATCAGCTCTTGAATGATTAAGTGTGGATGATCTCTTATGGGGAAAAGCAGATTCAAAAAATTCATGTTATGACTGTTGAATGGTTTTATAGGTTATATCTAGTTTTCAGATAATCGTAGGCCAAACTTACAAATTACTTTGGGAGCACCCCCTATGGCACAATGGGGTTGGCAACATCTTGGGAGCGCTGGGATATGGGTTGGATCCTGGCCCAGCACAGTGAATTAAGGATCCAGCATCTGAGTAGTATTCTATTGTGTGTATGTGTGTATGTATGTATGTATATATGTATATATGACATCTTATCCATTCATTTTGATGGACATTTGAGTTCTTTCCATGTCTTGTCTCTTGTGAATACCGCTGTAGTGAACATTGGGGTACATGTATGTTCGAATTATAGTTTTGTATGGGTATATATGCACAGGAGTGGGATTCCTGGATTATATGGCATCTCTCTATTTTTTTTTTTTTTTGAGGAACCCATCTACTGTTTTCCATAGTGGCTACACCTGTTTACATTCCCACCCACTGTGTAGGAGGGTTTTCTTCACACTCCAGCATTTGCTATTTGTAGACTTATTAATGATGGCATTCTGACTGGTGTGACATGGTACTTCATCATAGTTTTGATTTGCATTTCCCTAATAATTAGCATTGAGCATTTTTCATGTGTTTTTTGGCCATCTATATGTCTTCTTTGGAGAAATGCCTATTTAGGTCTTCTGTCCATTTTTTGATTGGGTTTTTTTGTTGTTGTTGTTATTGAGCTGTATGATGTTCCCAATATTTTGGAAATTAAGCCCTTGTGGTCACATCATTTGCAAATATTTCCTCTCAGTCTGTAGGTTGTCTTTTTCATTTTGTTTATGGTTTCCTTTGCTGTACAAAAGCTTATAAGTTTGATTAGGTCTTATTTATTTATTTTGGCTTTTATTTCAATTGCCTTGGAAGACTGACCTAAGAAAACATTGGTACAATTTGTATATGACTGCATTCTTAGTTCTACAGTGTGCTTCAGGGAGGTTATATCTTTGAAATTATTACCCCTCTCTATCTCTGTCATTTGTGTCCTGACAAAGAAAACTAAAGATACAAAATTATTTTGCAGTTTGATAAGAGATCATATATTCCTTCATGTTCAGCTCATTTGTAGGCATTAATGTTCAAGCAAAGCCTTAAAGTGGTGGACAGAATATTTTTATAGTAATAATGAACCTTACCATTGATCTATACCATTTTTCCTTAAGTAAAGAGAAGCAAGAAAAATACTGTTATACAGATAATATGGCCAATGAATACACTGGGTTCTCAAAGTTCCCTAAAGGATAAGTGTGTATAACTTGGAATTGATTTTCCATGGAAATAGTGTGATTAATTATGGTTACATTCTAAGTCCTGGCTACAAAACCCAAATAAAATTAGTAGGTCTGGCAGTTGATTAAGAAATAATCTCTGGGAGTTCCCGTCGTGGAAGGCAAGGAAGACAATAGGGAGGAATGAGTAACAAGTGGAATAAACAGAAACTAAGGGAATTCCCATTGTGGGGCAGTGGAAACCAATCCAATTAGGAACCATGGGGTTGTGGGTTCAATCCCCTGGCCTCGCTCAGTGGGTTAAGGATCCAGCATTGCCGTGAGCTGTGGTGTAGGTCACAGAGGCGACTTGGGTCTGGTGTTGCTGTGGCTCGGTGTAGGCCGGCAGCAACAGCTCTGATTAAACCCCTAGCCTGGGAACCTCCATATGCCGCAGGAGCGGCCCTAGAAAAGGCAAAAAGGCAAAAAAAAAAAAAAAAAAGAAGAGAAACTAAAATAGTAGAATGTTAGCTATCAACCCCAATATATCATTAATTACCATAAATATAAATGGCATAATGATCTATTAAAAAATGAAGATTTCACACTAGTTTTGCTTATTTTTATTTATTTATTTATTTTGATGTGGAATCTCAGTTCCCAGACACTGGTCACAGTGGTGAAAGGTCCGAGTCCTAACCACTAGGCCACCAGGGAATTTTCATGCTGGTTTTAAAAATATATGTGCTTTTTACAAAAGCTGCAAGAGTAATAATCTAAAATTATAGCACAGAATGGTTGTAAATCAACTATAATTTTAAAAATAAAAAAACAGAATAGTTTAAAATAAAAGAATAAAAAGACATTGTATGTAGTCACTGACACAAAGAAAGCTTGTATAGCTGTAAATAACATAAAGTAGACTTTAAGGAAAGAAGCATTATTAGAAACGAATTTTACAGTAATAAAATATTAAACCATCAGGAAGGTATAACAATTCTAATTTTGCACATAACTAGCAATATACTACAAAATACAAGAAGCAGCAAAAAAAAAATTGCCAAAACTTGAGGGAGAAATAAACAAATCTACAATAGCAGTAGGAGCTTTTAACACATCTCTCAAAAACTGAGAGAATAGGAGACAAAAATTCATAAGGTTACACAACATTTAAACAACATGACTTAAAAAAATTGACACAATTGATATATATGGAATACTGCACCAGACAATTGCAATATTCTCTAACACATAGAAATTAAGCAATATATTTCTTTTTATTTTACAAAGTTTTATTGAAGTATAGTTGATTTACAGTGTTCTGAAGCAATGTATTTCTAAGTAATTAAAAAAATCACAATGAAAATTAGAAAATGTTTTGAATTAAATCATGATGAAAATATGACATCAAAAATTGTAAGATGCAGTTAAAACTATGTTTAGTGGGAAACATAAAGGCTAAAATGTATGGCTTTAAATAAGAATTACCTAAGTATCCATTTTGAGGACCTAGGAAAAACCAGTTAAACCTGAAGAAAATATTTTTTAAAAAGGAATAGTAAAGTGAAGAGAAAGAAATTAATGGAAAAAATGTACAGTAAAACTGACAAATCCCTTGTTAGGACTGATCACACATACGAAACAGAAACAAACAAAAAACCCAAATAGGGTACATATTACCTCTATCAGACTTGAAAAGGGAGATATAACTATGAATCCTATAGACACTACAAAGTTGAAGTAAAACTATTTTGGATAATTTAATGTTAATACCTTTGAAAATTCAGATGAAATGGGATATTTCTAGACAACCCAAATTATAAAGTAACACTAAAAAAAAAAAAAATCTGAATAGTTCTATATCTACTAAAGAAACTGAATGTGATTAAAAGTCTTCACACAGTAAATCTCCAGATTCTTACGCCTTCACCATTAAAATCTTCCTTAAAAGTTTAAGGAAGAAATAACAACAATCTTATACTAACTCTTTCAGAGAATATAAAAATACCAACTCATTTTATGAGGTCAATAAAATGTTGATCCTCAAACCTGAGGTCATTACAAAAAAGGAAAATTATATAGATCAGTTTCCCTTTTGTCAGAGATAAAAAATTCTAAATTAAATAGCAAAACAAATCCAATAATTAAAACGTGTTTAGGAGTTCCCCTTGTGGAGCAGCAGAAATGAATCCGACTGGGAACCATGAGGTGGCAGGTTCAATCCCTGGCCTCACCACAGTGGGTTAAGGATCCAGCATTTCCGTGAACTGTGGTGTAGGTTGCAGACACGGCTCAGATCCTGTGTTGCTGTGGCTGTGGTGTAGCTCTGTAATCAGCAGCTGTAGCTCTGATTAGACCCCTAAAAAGCAAAAAACGAAACAAAAACAAAACAAAACAAACCACAAAATGTCTGTTTATTCCAAGCATTCAAGGTTGGTTTAATATTAATAGTCTTATTATTTATCCAATTAATAAAATAAAATGTACATGATCATCCTTATAGGTACAGAAAAGAAATTTGATAAAATTCTACATCCATTCATGATTTAAAACTCTTAACAAACTAGTAATTTTTTTTTTTTTTTGTCTTTTTAGGCCCGCACCTGTGGCACGTGGAGATTCCCAGGCTAGGGGTCGAATCAGAGCTGTAGCCACTGGCCTATACCACAGCCACAGCAGTGCAGGATATGAGCCACGTCTGTGACCTATACCACAGCTCAGCTCATGGCAACACTGGATCTTTAACCCAGGGAGCAAGGCCAGAGATTGAACCTGCATCCTCATGTATCCATTCAGCCAGTCTATGTCTTTTGGCTGGGGCGTTTAGTCCATTAACATTTAAGGTAATTATTGGTATGTATGTTCTTAGTGCCATTTTATTAATTGCTTTGGATTTGTTTTTGTTGCTCTTTTTTCTTCCCTTCTTCTCTTGTTCTCTCCTCTTCTGGTTTGATAACTATCTTTAGTGTTGTATTTGAGTTGATTTTTCTTATTTGTTTATGTATCAATTGTAGATTTTTGGTTTGCAGTTATTCTGGTTTTGATATAAAAGTGTGTATATATATATATATATATATATATATATGTATGTATATAATATTGTTTTAAATTGTTGGTCTCTTAATTGCAAGTCCATCTCCAGTGTCCTGTTTGTACCTTCCTCTTTTCACGATTTCTGATTTGGGTGGCATAATTGTGCATGGATGATTTTGCATCTTTACTGTATATATATCTTTACTGGTGAGGCCTGTCATTTGTTGTATTTTTGTTTCTGGTTATGGCCTTTTCTTTTCTGCCTAGAGAAGTTCCTTTAGTATTTGTTGTGAGGCTGGTTTAGTGTTGCTGAATTCTCTTTTCTTTTGCTTATCTGTGAAGGTTTTGATTTCTCCTTCAAATCTGAATGAGAGCCTTGCTGGGCAAACTAATCTTGGTTGGAGGTTTTTTTCTTTCATCACCTTAAGTATATCATGCCACTCCCTTCTGGCCTGCAGAGTTTCTGCTGAAAAATCTGCCAATAACCTTATCATGGTTCCCTTGTATGTTATTTGTTTCTTTTCCCTAGCTGCTTTCAAGATTTTCTCTGTCTTTAACTTTGATCAGTTTGATTAATATGTGTCTCAGGGTATTCTTCCTTGGATTTATCATATATGGTACTTGTTGTACTTCCTGGATTTTAGTGAGGGGTTCCTTTCCCATCTTAGGGAAGTTTTTGGCTATTATCTCTTGGAATATTTTTTTCTGTCCCCTTCTCTCTCTTCTCCTTCTGGCACCCCTATAATAGGGATGTTGGTGTGTTTAATGTTGTCCCAGAGTTCTCTGAGACTCTCTTCATTTGTTTTCAATCTATTCTCTTTTCTGTTCCGAATTCGTAATTTCCACTAATCTGTCTTCCACATTGCTTATTCATTCTTCTGCCTCCTGTATTGTGCTATTGGCTGCTTCTAGTGAATTTTTTATTTTGGTTATTATATTTTGCTTTTTTTAACTTTTTGTCTTTTTGCCTTTTTTAGGGCCACTCCTGCGGCACATGGAGGTTCCCAGGCTAGGGGTCGAATTGGACCTGTAGCTGCTGTCCTATGCCAGAGCCACGGCAACGCCAGACCCAAGTCGCCTCTGTGACCTACACCACAGCTCATGGCAATGCTTGATCCTTAATCCACTGAGCAAGGCCATGGATCGAACCTGCAACCCCATGGTTCCCAGTCGGGTTTGTTTCTGCTGTGCCATGATGGGAACTATCTTTTAAAATTTTAAAAAGGGAGTTCCCGTCGTGGCTCAGTGGTTAACGAATCCAACTAGGAACCATGAGGTTGTGGATTCAATCCCTGGTCTTACTCAGCATTGCCATGAGCTGTGGTGTAGATTGCAGACAAGGCTCGGATCCCGAGTTGCTGTGGCTCTGGTGTAGGCTGGCAGCAACAGCTCCAATTAGACCCCTAGCCTTGGAACCTCCATGTGCCACAGGTGCAGCCCTAGAAAAGACAAAAAAATAAATAAATAAATAAATAAAATTTTAAAAAGCATTTTTTTCTGGTCCAGGATCCAATCCAGGACCACACATTGCATTGGCTGTCATGTCTTTTTTTAAATACAGTATAGCTCATTATCTTTCCCTTTATTCTATAACTATAAAAATTTGTAGAGTACAAGGTTGTTATTTTGTAGAAATACCTTTATTAATGTTTCCTCATGAATAGATTCAGATAATGCATTTTGGGTAGGAATACCACAGAACTGATACTGTACCTGTGTCAGTATATTCCATCAGGGTGCCCATGGTGCTGGTTTGTCCCATTGCTGGTAATGTTGACTTAATCACCTAGTTCAGGTGATGTCTGTCAGTTCCTCTATTGTAAAATTACTATTTTCCCTAT
Organism: Phacochoerus africanus; assembly: GCF_016906955.1. Lineage (NCBI taxonomy): Eukaryota > Metazoa > Chordata > Mammalia > Artiodactyla > Suidae > Phacochoerus > Phacochoerus africanus. The sequence goes on along the minus strand of NC_062548.1, from coordinate 105,391,977 downwards.
GTAATTAAAAGTATCCTGTGTGGAAATATTTAAGAACTGTGTCAATATCTTACTTTTCATTAAGCTTTCATCTACTCATTTTAAACATCTTCGATGATTTTTTCTGAATGAATAATTACTATGATGATTGCAAAATGATGATTTTTCTAGTCTGATAATTGCTTCCATATTTATTAGTTAGAATTCTAGTATAAAAGAGAGTTTTTCTCCCACTTTTTTTTTCTTTTGCTTTTTAGGGCCAGACCCTCTGCATATGGAAGTTCCCAGGCTAGGGGTCAAATCAGAGCTACAGCTACCAACCTATGCCACAGCCACAGCAACAAAAGACCCGAGTAGCATCTGGGACCTACACCACAGGTCACAGCAACGTTGGATCCCTGACCAACTGGCCAAGGCCATGGATCGAACCTGCATCCTCATGGATACTAGTTGCATTCCTTTCCACTGCACCACAACGGGAACTCCTCTCCCACTCTATCTATCTATCTATCTATCTATCTATCTATCTATCTATCTATCTATCCATCTACAAGTTTGGAGCTCCTTTTGTGGCTCAGAGGGTTAAGGACCTGACATTATCTCTGTGTAGCATAGGTTGCAGATGCAACTAGGATACTTGTTGCTGTGGCTGTAGTGTAAGGCCTGCAACTGCAGCTCCAATTTGACCCCTAGCCTGGGAACTTCTCTGTGCCACACCTGTGACCCTAAAAAGCCAAAAAAAAAAAAGAGAGAGAGAGAGGGGGGGGGGGATATTTAAGTGCCCAAGAAATGTGAAAAAACACAAGTCAAAATCAGAAAATGTGAAGCAGCTGGAACTCTCTTACACAGCTGGTAAGGATGTAAATTGGCAGTATGTACAGAATATATATACTGTTTGGCAGTTTATACAGAAGCTGAGTGTGTGTAGCCTGTGACCTAAAAAATTTAGTCCTATTTGTAGTAACTAAAATTTGCAAACAGTAGAATAGATAAATAAATGGTATGTATCTGCACAATGCAATATTACACAGAATGAAAATGAATGAACTACTGCTACACATGGATGATGATTATAAACATAATGTTGAGTGAAAAAACCATACAAGAGGCTACATTTATTTAAAACTCAAAAAGAGAAGAGGTTAAATTATGGTAATAGAAGTCAGGATTGTAGTTATCTGACAGAAAGTTATAACTGGATAGAAGCATAAGTGGGCTTCTAGAAGGCTAGTAGTCCTCTTTGATCTTTTTTTCTTGCCCCACTTATGGCATGTGAAAATTCCCAGGACAGGAAGCAAACATATGCCAAAGCAGCGACCTGGGCCACTACAGTGCTAGATTCTTAACCCACAGCACCACAAGGGAATGCCTAGTCCTGTTTGATCTTCATACTAGTTAATGGGTGTGTTCACTTAGTGAAAATTCATTGAGATCTACCCTTATGATTTGTGCCATTTTATTTATGTATGTTATATTCAATAAAAAGTTTATTTAAGGAGTTCCCGTAGTGGCTCAGTGGTTAATGAATCCGACTAGGAACCATGAGGTTGCCGGTTTGACCCCTGGCCTTGCTTAGTGGGTTAAGGATCCAGCTTTGCCATGAACTGTGGTGTAGATTGCAGATGAGGCTCAGATCCCACGTTGCTCTGGCTCTGACATAGGGAGGTGGCTACAGCTCCGATTCAACCCCTAGCCTGGGAACCTCCATATGCCACGGTAACGGCCCAGTAAATTGCAAAAAGACAAAAAAAAAGTTTATATAAATAGTTATACTCATGTGAATAATATTATAATGTCATAATACAGAGCACAATTTGTAACTAAGTAAATTCTGTTCCTTTGAATTTGCCCGGGAGTTCCTGTTGTGGCTGAGTGGTAATTAACCTAACTAGTGTCCATGAGGACTTGGGTTCGATCCCTGGCCTTGCTCAGTGAGTTAAGGATCTGGCATTGCCGTGAGCTGTGGTATAGTTCGCAGACCTGTCTCAGATCCAGCATTGCTCTGGCTGTGGTGTAGGCTGGCAGCTGTAGCTCCGATTCGACCCCTAGCCTGGGAACTTCCATATGCTGCAGCTGTGGCCCTAAGCAAACAAACAAAAAGTATGAATTTGTCCAAACTAAGAATCTTATAAATGGAAATCCAAACACACAAAACAGAATATTACTTGTAGCATGAAAACACCTTTCACTTTACAAAGCAACACATCAAAAGCATGAAAGGAATAAGATAATACCATAGCGGAACCATTTTTCAATTTTGTAAATTTATCCTAAGGAAAGAAATAATTCAACAGAAACACAAGCCTTGCTGTGAAAATATTCATATTAAACATTATGTCTTCTAGCTAAAATTTACCCGAATATCCAACCAGTGGATCAAGATTTAATAAATTATGATATACAATACAAGATAATAACATACATTTAAAATGATGAATAGACTTTTTAAAAACACTAAAAAATTTTGCAGGTTCAATGCCAGTTAGAAAAATCAAAATATAAAATGATATGTACACCATGATTCTAACTATGTAAAAATGAACCAGTAGGTAATAGGAAAAAAAACCTTTTGTGTTGGAGCGATAGATTTATGGATTTTTTTGAGGGGGTAAACCTTACTCTATACCCTCAAATTTTTTTCTAGTATTAGGATCAGTTAGAGTTCTTTTGTTGCAAACAACAGAAATTAACTTAAATAAAAAAAGACATTTATGAAGTCATACAGGAGTAACTTACAGAATCAAAGGAATTACTGAATGCCCAAGAGGAAAGAAGAGGAACTAGAAAAGTTATAGAGAATTTAGAAAAAAGGTTCCCCAACAAACTGTCTAGGATTCTGCCTCCTGATGACTAGTTTTAAATGACTATGTGCCTCTACTCAAGATTCAAATTGTTGGAAGAGAAAATCTGGTCATTCTGGCCTAAGTATTCACCTCATCCTTTGATTGGCAGCCACATCAGAACAACCTGAAACTGGAGAAAGACACTTCCCTAAGGAAGAGGGGTAGTGTTGTTACCAGAAGAACAGGGTATAGAAAGATACTGGGTGGGCCAAAATAGGTCCCATGAAATTACACATCATCTTTTCAATAAATTAGAATATTACGACTTTTTCCCTTACATTAAATGAAGATACACTTATAGTAGAAAATTTGCAAAATTCAGTGAAATATGAAGTAGAAGAGTGATTAAAAAGCAAGCATCCCTTTCCAAAGGAGACAGGTTGGGGGTGGGAGGATGTGCTGGGGGTTTGGGATGAAAATGCTGTGATGATCATTGTACAACTATAAATGTAATAAATTCATTGAGTAATAAAAAAATACTTTGCAGGGAAATAAACCAAAACAATAAAACATACATTTTTGTATTAAAAACTTACCATTTGCTTTGAAAATGAAAAAAAAAAAAAACCAACCGCAAGCATCCTTTATCCCATTACCCATAGCCTTATAGTAATCCTCTATTGCTGCATAAGAAATCATCCTCAAAACTAGGATGACTAGAGACAGAAAGTACATTAGTTGATTACCCAGGGCTGGAGGGAGTGGGTGGACTAGGGGATGACAGCTAAAGAGTACAGGATTTCTTTTGGGGCGTTTTTCAGGATTTCTTTATAAGGTTCTTAAATTGAATTAAGGTGATGGTTGCACAACTCTGAATATATACTAAAATCATTTAACTTTTAATAGGCAATTGTTATGGTATGTGCATTATATTTGAATAACGCTGTGTTTAAAAATACTAGTGTAGGGAGTACCTGTTGTGGCTCAGCAGTTAACGAACCCAACTAGCATCCATGAGGACACAGGTTCGATCCCTGGCCTCCCTGAGTGGGTTAAGGATCCAGTGTTGCCGTGAGCTATGGTGTAGGTTGCAGATGTGGCTCAGATCCCACGTTGCTGTGGCTGTGGCTGTAGTTCCAATCCAACCCCTAGCTGGGAACCTCTGTATGCCGTGGGTGCAGCCCTGAAAAGACAAAAAGGTAAAAAGGCAAAAAAAAAAAAAAATACTAGTGTAACCAGCTATCCCAGTTTGCTCAGGACTTCCCTAGTTTTAGCATTGAAAGTCATATATCCCAGGAAACCCCTCAGTCCTGGTAAAACCGGACAGTTGATCACCATACTCAAAATTTAGCAGCTTAAAACAATAAGCATTTGAAGTTCCTGTTGTGGCTCTGCAGTCAATGAACCCGACTAGCATCCATGAGGACACAGGTTCAATCTCTGGCCTCGCCCAGTGGGTTAAGGATCTGGCATTGCCATGAGTTGTAGTGTAGGTTGCAGATGAGGCTCGGATCCTGTGTTGCTGTGGCTGTGGTGCAGGCTGGCAGCTATAGCTCTGATTGGACCCCTAGCCTGGGAACTTCCATATGCCATGTGTGCAGCCCCCAAAAGACAACAAAACAAAACAAAAAAAAATAAGCTTTTGTTTTCTCATGGTTTCCTTAAAGTAAGAATCCAGAAAGAGGGGTTCCTGTCATGGCTCAATGGTAATGAACTCAACTAGTATCCATGAGGATGCGGTTCAATCCCTGGCCTCGATCAGTGGGTTAAGGATCTGGTGTTGCTGTGGCTGTGGCATAGGCTGACAGTTACAGCTCCGATTTGATCTCCTAGCCTGGGATCTTCCAAATGCCGTCAGTGTGGCCCTAAAAAGACACAAAGACGAAAAAAAAAAAAGAATCCAAGAGGAGCTTAACCATTTGGTTCTGGATCAGGGTCTCTCATGAGGTTGCAGTCAAGATTGCAGCTAGGGAGTTCCCACTGCGGTACAATGGCTTAAGACTCCAACTGCAGGAGTTCCCGTCGTGGCGCAGTGGTTAACAAATCCGACTAGGAACCATGAGGTTGCGGGTTCGGTCCCTGCCCTTGCTCAGTGGGTTAACGATCCGGCATTGCCGTGAGCTGTGGTGTAGGTTGCAGACTCGGCTCGGATCCCACGTTGCTGTGGCTCTGGCGTAGGCTGGTGGCCACAGCTCCGGTTGGACCCCTAGCCTGGGAACCTCCATATGCCGCGGGAGCGGCCCAAGAAATAGCAACAACAACAACAATAACAACAACAAAAGACAAAAAAAAAAAAAAGACTCCAACTGCAGTGGCTCAGGCCACTGTGGAGGTACAGGTTTGAGCATTGCCACAGTTGTGGTGTAGGTTGCAACTGCAGCTCAGATTCAGTCCCTGGCCTGGGAACTTCCACATGCCATGGATGCAGCCATTAAAAAAAAAAAAAGTTGCAGTTCCCATTGTGGATTAGTTGTTAACAAACCATACTAGTATCCATGAAGATGTGGGTTCAATAACTGGCCTTGCTCAGTGGGTTAAAGATCCAACGTTAATGTGAGCTGTGTTGTAGGTTGCAGACACGGCTTGGATCTGGCATTGCTGTGCCTGCGGTGTAGGCCAGCAGCTACTGCTCTGATTTGGCCCCTAGACTGGGAACTTCCATATGCCGCAGGTATGCTCCTAAAAAGACACACACACACACACACACACACACACACACACACACACACACACACACACACACACGCACACGCACACACACACACACACACACACACACAAAGATGTGAGCTGGGACTGCAGTCATCTGAAGGCTTGCCTGGGGCTGGAGGATCTACTCCCAAGCTTACTCTTGTGGTTTTGTCAAGTGCCCTTAATGTCTTGCCATGTGGGTTTCTCCATAGACTGCCCTCATAACATAGCAGCTGGCTTTCCCCAAGAGCTTGTTATCTGAGAGAAAGTCTAACTTGGATACTGTAGAGTCTTACGTAACCTTATCTTGACAGTTGCATGTCAGAGTTCCCGTTGTGGTGCAGCGGAAATGAATCCGACTATGATCTATGAGGATGTGGGTTCCATCCCTGGCCTTGATCAGTGGGTTGAGGATTGCCGGAGCTGTGGTGTATGTTGCAGATAAGGCTTGGACCTGGCATTGCTGTGGCTGTGGTGTTGGCCAGCAGCTGTAGCTCCAATTCATCCCCTAGCCTGGGAACTTCCATATGCCACAGGTGCAGCCCTAAAAAAAAAAAAGGAAAAAAAAGAAAGTTATGTCATCACTTCTGCTATATTCTATTGGCCACACAGATCAACTCTGGAACAATGTGAGAGGGAACTCCCCAAGAGTCTGAATACCAGGAACTGAGAATCATTGGGCTAGCCTAGAGACTGGTTCCCAACTCTTTATGAGCATTTTATTAACATTTTGCTCATTTTTAAATTATAACAGAGCCAATTTAGAACATATGGACAATTTAAAGGTACAGATATAATGGAAAAACATATAATGATGAATATCTTTACTTCCATCTCTGGTTATATAGGATAGTATATAAGTGTGCAATTATTAAGGACAATGGTTTGTGCATCTCAAGACTTGTCATATATTGCCAAATGCTTCTCTGATATTCACAGTATATCAGAGTACCCATTTCACCATAACCTTGCTAGGCTCAAATATTGTTGTTAGTAACTCTGCCAATTTCTAAGTGAAAAATTGTACCTCCTTGTTTCAGAGTGCCTTTTTAATAGTAAGGTTGAGTATTTTTCCATGTTCAGTAACCCTTGCTAATAAAGAACCATGCAGCAGGCCATAAATCCTTTCCAGAATATTCATGCTTTCATTTAATATTTATTGAGTGCCTAGTGTAAGAACAGGGAAATGTCTCTGCTCCTAAGATGCTCATATTCAAGTGAGATAGATGGACAGTGAAGCAGTTCAATACATTCTAATCTAAAGAAATATTTTAAAAGCGCCGAGTCAAAAAACCAGTGGTCATTAATGGAGACTGTAAGTGCTTTACTCTTGCAGGAGCAGCAAGTACAGTGCTGAGGGATAAGGGAGTGTTAAGAGAATCAGACTAGACAAGGGAGCTCAAATCAAATCTTGTAGGCTTCTCAGCCTTGTTAAGAAGGTTAGACCTTATCTGTGAGGGCAAAGGGAAAGCAGGGATTGAGCTGATCAGATATGTGCTTTTGGAATCTCCCTTAGGCTAAAATGTGGAGGAAAAAAAAAACTGGCGAGGTTGATAATGGAGATAGAACGGCCAGATAAGAAACAGCTGTATTCTAGGAAGGAGTTGAGGATGCCCTCTTCCTAGCCAGCAGCAGCAAGGACATGACAAGTGTCTTAGGCTTTTTTTTAGGGCCTCACCCGGGCACGTGAAAGTTCCCAGGCGAGGGGTTGAGTTGGAGCTGCAGCTGCCAGCCTACACCACAGCCACAGCAATGCCAGATCTGAGTCGCATCTGTGACCTACACCAAAGCTCGTGGCAACACCGGATCCTTAACTGACTAAGCAAAGCCAGGGATTGAACCCACATCTTCATGGATACTAGTTGGGTTCGTTACTGCTAAGCCACAATGGGAACTCCCAGAAGTATCTTAGGTTTAAATAGCATCCCTGGTTTCAGCCTAGGTCTCAGAAAAATGAGGCAATAAAACTTAGGATGGGCAGATAGACTCTAAAACGTCATTTATTGCTGAAAAAAAGCTGCAGTGGAGGTCATAGCTTAGTGTGAGAGCTGAAGGAGATGCTAAGTAAACCCCTTGATGAGGGCAGGCCACTCTGAGGCCAACATTGAGGTGTGCCACCTGGACCCCTCCTCAGAAATGGACTTATTCCCCTGGCTGCTGGGAGTGCTGTTCCTACCACCAGCTAGCAGCCCTCTTGAGGGAGGGCCTTAGCTAAAAAGAACCGTTAGCTCAAAGTTATGTCTCCTTGAGGTGGCTGGCATCCAATGATTGCTCAGTGAGGGCTGTAAAGCTTTGGTCCCCTAGCCCCAGTTTGAGACCACTTTGAAAGGTCATCCCAGCTTTGGAGCTCCCCCATGGTCAGCTGAGACCTCTATACTAGGAATTAATAATACTAGATATAGGTAAGGAAAAATAGAGCCAGTCAAGAATTACTCCTAGGTTTCTTACTCAGGTAATTGAGTGTAGTGTCATTTAGTGAGAGCAAAGAAAAAACAAGTCTGGAGTTCCAGTCGTGGCACAGTGGAAGCGAATCCAACTAGGAACCATGAGGTTTCGGGTTCAATCCCTGGCCTTGCTCAGTGGGTTAAGGATCTGGCATTGCAGTGAGTTGTGGTATAGGTCACAGACTTGGCTCCAATGTGGTGTTGCTGCGGTTGTGGCATAGGCCAGGCAGCTACAGCTCCGATTAGACCCCTAGCCTGGGAACCTCCATATGCCGTGGGTGCAGCCCTAAAAAGACTAAAGACAAAAAAAAAAAAAAAGAAAGAAAAGAAAAAACAAGTCTGGAAGAAAATATGAGTTCAGTTTGAGGTGCCCTTAGAATGTTAGAGTTGTTCATTAGGCAGTTAAAGATAAATGTCTGGATTTCAGAAATGTGACCTAGAGCAGCAATAGAATGTCTGTTTTGTTGGTATATGTCTATTAAAGATGAGGAGACCACAAGGCTGACAGAGGTAACTTAGAGAAAGAAGTAAATTTATTAAAAAAAAAAAATCCCAACTGCCTCTAATTAGCATGTTCAGAAACTTGAAAGGATATTACCTACCTAAAACAAGAGCAAGGATGCTATGAAAAGAATGATCAGACATATGAGGAAGTCTTGGTGAAGAAAAGGATGATTGGCAAAATAAAAATTTCTTTGGAAGGGGAGTTCCTGTTGTGGCTCAGCAGAAACAAACCCGACTAGGATCCTTGAGGATGTGAGTTCAATCTCTGGCCTCCTTCAGTGAGTTAAGGATCCAGCATTGCTTCGAGCTGCAGTGTAGCTCGCAGACTTGGCTTAGGTCTGACATCGCTGTGGCTGTGGCATAGCGTGGCAGCTGCAGCTCCGATTCAACCCCTAGCTTGGGAATTTCCATATGCTTCAGGTTCGGCCCTAAAAAACCAAAAAAAAAAAAAAATTCACTGGAAGGATTAGAAGTTGATAAAAATACCCCAGAAAGTAGAATATGAGAGACAAGGAAAGACATGAGGGATAATTTCAAAAGATCCAACAGTCGATTAAGAGTATCTTTATGTAGATCCTGTCCTGGTTCTTTTTATTGTTAATATGCACCTTTGGCTGTTTTTGGACCTGCTCTAGCAGGTAGTTCACACAAGGAAAGGCCAGGGTTTTTTTGTTAGGCTGAAGGAAGGGATCTGGCCAGAGGGGGAGGAGTGGAAAGGGAGGTGAAGAAGAGATAACTGGTGGAGTGTTCTCCCTGAGAAGGTTAAATGTGGTGACTCTGGTGACAGGATGCCCTTTCTTTGTGCAGGGGTGGAAAACATGTGCAGGTGCAGGTAACCTCATGGTGTCTCTCTCAGTCCTTTCAGGCTGCTGTAACAGAATACTGTAGACTGGGTGAATTATACAAACAACAGAAGTTTATTTCTTACAGTTCTGGAAGTTAGGAAGTCCAAGATCAAGGTGCCAGCACATTCAGTGTCTGATGAAAGCCTACTTCCTTGTTCTCACTGTGTCCTCACACAGGAAATGGGGCAGGAGACCTCTCTGGAACCTCTTTTATTTTATTTTATTTTATTTTTTCATTTTCTAAAGTTTTATTGAAATATAGTTGGTTTACAATGTTGTGATAATTTCTGCTGTACGACAAAGTGATTCGGTTACACATGTATGCACATTCATTCTTTTTCCCACATAGACCATCACAGAATATTGAGTAGAGAGGGGCCTCTTATAGAAGGGCACCAATCCTAGTCATGACAGCCCCATCCTCATGACCTGATCACCCTGGAAGACCTCACCTCCAGATGCCATCACATTGGCGATCAGAGCAGAACATGCAAATTAGGGGGCAGGGGACACAAACATTTAGCTATAGCAGGTGACTGGAAATGGAAGGAGTTCTTTTCTTTCTTTCTTTTTTTTTTTGCCTTTTTTGCCTTTTCTAGGGCCACACCCGCGGCATATAGAGGTTCCCAGGCTAGGGGTCTAATCAGAGCTGTAGACGGCGGCCTATACCAGAGCCATAGCAACACGGGATCAGAGCCGCGTCTGCAGCCTACACCACAGCTCACGGCAACGGCGGATCGTTAACCCACTGAGCAAGGCCAGGGATTGAACCCACAACCTCATGGTTCCTAGTCGGATTCATTAACCACTGAGCCACGACGGGAACTCCATGGCATTCTTTTGGTTTCCATGTTCTCTGTCATCTGTTGAGTCTTACTGGGTGAGTGTGAAGGTTGGGATTGGGGTGTGGGGTAAAGAACTCTGAGGGGCATGGAGATTTCTTGGGCATAGTCTAAATGAAGGATAAAAAACAAGCCACAAAAAAGACTGCATAGGGAAACAATAAATGATTGCCAGGCTACTCTGAGGGGCTAGGCAAGTCGTAGGTGGCTTGTAACACAAGTGGAAGGTTGAGAGTAGATTTCAACAAGCAGAGCTAAAATGAGGAATCTCCAAAAAAGAGGAGGCAAGCTAGTCTCATAATGAAAAAATTCTCCAGAGAAGAGGGTGGTATAAAAGAAAAAGAGAAAAACATCCTCCTATGAGTCACAGGCCTTATTTTCATCAGCTCCCTTGTCCTGCTTTGATGTTTACAAAGGGACATGTGATTATAAAGGGGAAAGGTGAAGGGAATAATAAACCAAGGACACAGGAGAAGGAAGAGCCCAGAGAGGGAGGGACCAGCATGCACCCAGCTGAGAGGAAGCAGGAAAGGGCTTCCTGGTGCTCTCTTCATAGATCGGCCCCCATGCTCACCCTCACAGACACTCCCCGCAGGGATCAGACACCTGGTTGTCTTTGCTGCTCTACCCTTAGCATCTAGAACAGAGGCTGGCACAGGATAAACATGTGGTGAATGAATGAAGTCCATGGTGCAGTCACAGGCTTTTTGAATGGCTGAGCACACCAAAGTCTGCTTTTTTGCCTTTTCCTCCCCTCCTTTACAAAAAGTTTTCAAACAGCCTTTGGAGCTGCTGGGGACTTTTCAGAAGACAAATAGTCCTCCTGCTGCTCCAGAGGCCCCAACGCCCACTTCCCAGTCAGAACTGCCTCTCTCTGTTCTTGTTGGAAAAGGAGGCACAGCTTGCTTTGCAAGAAAGTTGCATAGGAAATGGTGCAATCTGGGCTGTTTTTCCATCTTTTTCAACCTCATTTCCTAAAGGGAAGAAAGAGAAATGTAAGGAATCTTAGGAATATGAAACTTCTCTGGAATGATCTTTATTGAGCAGTGCTTGGAACCAGCCAAAATCCTGAAGGGCTGTCAAGGCAGCCAAGAAGAAAGGAAAATGACAAATAACTTCAACAAACTCTGAAAAACGTATCTAGAGCAGCTGCTATTTTTTTTCCTTCCCAGCGTGGTTTATCTTTCCCCTAGTTTAGTAATTGTCAGAAGATTGTTTTAGATTATGTTGGGGGTAGAAGTAGAGAAAGGAGAAGGGAATCCAATGTTTAGGAAGTAGCATGATGTTGTCAGTTGTACCCTGGAAGCTGTGTAATGTACACAGTCGTTTTACACATGATGACTTCCTCTCCTTTTAGGACGTCTTGATGTTAAGTAAGGTTTTTTTTTGTTTGTTTTTTGTTTTTTGTTTTTTTAAGGCATTCTCCTAAAGAGATTGTTCACAGCATTTGGGTCCTCCTTCCCAGTTCCATCTGTCTTTACAGTCTGTAATTCAACTCAGCAAGGGCTTCATTCATGGTGCAGGGCCATTTTGTCTGCCCTACAATTGCCAAAAAGAGTGCAAGAAAATCTACGTACGTAATCTGCCACATGGGCAAGGAACATTTGACGGCAGTAAAAAATTTCCAGCCATGGTATTCTCAGCTTGCCCTTTTGCTGTGAGCTGTGCACAAAGTCCACAAGCATTTGCCTTGAAGTCTCCACCTCCTCACTGCCACGGCGGGTTTGGCTGGTTACCAGAAGCACTGAGAGGAAGGGAGGAGGTGGCCTCTAGGGTGGCAATTTGCTTGCACCCTTGTTCTCACTCCATCAGGAGGTAACTGCTTCCAGACTGAGCTGGTGGTGAGAAAGGAACTGAAACTGACTTGCCCATGGTCTGTCTGAGCGAATGTTGACCCAGGACTGAGGCACAGAATGACTTTGCCCCCTCCTCCCCCCCGCCTGGCCTGAGGGCACACTGGGCTGAGTCACTGCTTCACCAGGAATGCAGCTAGTCTGGAATGCATCGCATGGGGCGCAGATGCCTGATTTGGAGCAGGCTTTTAGAAAGGGGAGGGTCTTTTCCTAAAAAGATTGAAGACCTACATTCATAAAGCTACAAGGGATCTTAAAAAAAAAAAAATCACACACTACGGGTATGTCAAATATTTTCCTTTATATTCCTCCTCCCACCTCTATTTCAGTTTCCAACTTTAGGCCACCACAGATTTCACTTGGACTGTATCTTTTCATCTTTTCAAATATTTAAATATCTGTATTATTTATGTGTATATTACATATTTATATAGATATGTACACACACACACACACACACACACACACACACAGAGAATTAGAGAGAGAGGGAATTTTGCTTTGACCTGAGCTGAGTGGTATCATGTAGTATGGATTGTTCTCCAACTTGCTTGTTTTTATTTGTTTGTTTTTGTTTTTTAAATGTAGCCATGTCTCTTGGAGATTTTTCTATGTCAGTGTGTTCTAATTCTTTTCAACTGCTGCGTACCTTTATATAACACACATGCATCACTGTTGATTTAACTGTTCATTTTTTGATGATTATTTAAGTTGCTCTAGGTTTTTACTACTACAGAGAGTGCTTCAATGAACAGCCCCGTAGCACTTTCCTTTCTGCACACATGCAAGTATTCTTCTATGGTAGATACCAAGCTATGAAATAGTGGAGTCAAAGGATAGATGCATCTAAAGTTGGAAGGGCTGGTGTTCTTATTGTGGCTCAGTGGTCAGTGGAGCTGACTAGTATCCAGAAGGACTCGGGTTCAATCCCTGGCCTTGCTCAGTGGTTAAGGACACGACATTGCTGTGAGCTGTAGTCTAGGTTGCAGATGCGGCTCGGATCTGGCATTGCTGTTGCTGTGGTGTAGGCTGGCAGCTACAGCTCTGATTCAACCCCTAGCCTGGGAACCTCCATGTGCCATGGGTGTGGCCCTAAAAAAAAAAAGAACAACAACGAAAAAAAGGAATAAAATTGGAAGGGCTACTGCCCAATTTGTTCTCTAAAAGGGTTTGCCTAGTTTATATTCCCAGAAGTGGTTTAAGGGAGCATCTGTTTTCCAACACACTTGTCAATGCTTGACATCAATCTTTTTTACTTATTGCTAATTAAATATGAAAAATGATATTCCCATGTTTTTATTTGCATTTTCCCCTAAAATGGTGACAGAGCATCTTTTCAAATGTCTGCTATTCATGCTTCCTCTTTTGTGAATTGCCTGTTCATGTTTTTTGTCCGTTTTTCTTTCCCTTTCTTCCTTTCTTTTTCTTTTTCTCTCTCTCTTTCACTCTCTCTCTCTCTTTCTTTTTTGCTTTTCAGGGCTGCACTGCAGCATATGGAAGTTCCCATGCTAGGGAGCGAATCAGACCTGCAGCTGTCAGCCACCCTACAGCACAGCCACAGCAACACAGGATCCGAGCCACATCTGCGACCTACACCACAGCTCATGGCAATGCCAGGTCCTTAATCCACTGAATGGGGCCAGTGATTGAACCAGAACCCTCATGGATACTAGTTGGGTTTGTAACCTGCTGAGCCACAAAGGGAACTCACTGTCCATTTTTCTGTTTTGTTTGTCCTTTTTTTTGGAGGCTATATAAGAGCAAGTCCTTTGCTTTGTATGTTACAAAGTTCTCACCCAGTCTATCACTGGCATTTTAATCTCATTTATAGTTTCTTTTGTTGAACAGATTTAAAGTTTTAATAAAGTGAGATTTCTTAATCTTTTCCAATCTTTTTTTTTTGCTTTCTCTTTTTGGGGCTGCACCCTCAGCATGTGGAAGGTCCCACACTAGGGGGCCAATCAGAGCTACAGCTGCCAGCTTATGCCACAGCCACAGCAATGCAGGATCCAAGCCACGTCTTCGATCTACACCACAGCTCATGGCAACACTGGATCCTTAACCCACTGAAACCCACTGAGCCAGCCCAGGGATTAAACCTGCAACCTCAGGGTTCCTAGTCGGATTCATTTCCACTGCACCGTGATTGGAACTCCCCAATCCTTTTCTTTATGGCTTTTGCATTTTGAATATTTCAAGAGATCTTTCCTACCCTCATGATCAGAAACGTAGTCTTTTGTATATTTTATTTTAATAGTTTGATAATATTTTTGTTTTTTCACCCAAATCTATCTAGAGTTTATTTTAATAAATAATGTGAGGTTAAAAAAGTAACTTAATTTTTCTAATACTAGCCAATTGTTTTTTTATTTCATTTAATTTTATTTTATATTGGAGTATACTTGATTGACAATGTTGCATTAGTTTCAGGTATGTAGCAAAGTGACTCAGTTATACACATGCATATATCAATTCTTTTGAGATTCTTTCCCCATATAGATGATTATAGAATATTGAGTAGAGTTCCCTGTGCTATACGGTAGGTTCTTGATTTTGATTTTCTATTTTATATATGGTAGTATGTATACGTTAATCCCAAACTCCTAATTTATCTCTCCCCCCTAGCTTTTCCTCTTAAGGTAACCATAAATTTGTTTTCTAAATCTGTGACTGTATTTTGTAAGTAAATTCATTTGTATCATTTTTTTAGATTCCACATAGAAGTGATATGATATTTTTCTTTCTGACTTATTTCACTTAATGTGATAATCTCTGGGTCCATACATATTGCTGAAAATAGCATTATTTCATTCTTTTTTATGGCTGAATAATATTCCATTGTTTATATGTACCACATTCTCTCTATCCATTCTTTTGTTGATGGATATTTAAGTTGCTTAAATGTCTTGGAATAGCCACTTGCTTTAACATCATTTATTAAACAGTCCATTCTTTCCCTTACTGTTTTGAAACACTACTTTTATTTTATTTATTTATTTATTTTTTGTCTTTTCAGGGCCACACCTGCATGTGGAGCTTCCCAGGCTGGGGGTCTGATCAGAGCTATAGCTGCTGGCCTAAGCCAGAGCTACAACAATGCCAGATCCGAGCCTCATCTGTGACCTACACCACAGCTCACAGCAATGCCGAATCTTTAACCCACTGAATGAGGCCGGGGATCAAACCCACAATCTCATGGTTCCTAGTCAGATTCATTTCCACTGTGCCACAACAGGAACTCCAAGACTACCTTTGTAATGTACTAAATTCCTATAAACATGGGCTCATTTCTGAGCTCTTTTTTTCCCCGAGCTATTGATCAATTTTTGTTCTATTGGAAATGTATCAAATTTATGGATACTTTGGGGAAAGTTGTTATCTTGACAACAGTAAGCCCTCCCATTCAGGTCTTTGTCTAGGTTTCCAACTTTTTCTTATAATTCTGGCACATATCTTCTTATACGCTGTTTTTGATGGCTGTCTTGTAGTTTTTGTTGCTATTGTGAATGGAACCTATTTTTTCTTCTTATCACACTTTCTATTTTTAAAATAATTTTTTTTTTTTACTTTTTGCATGTTTACTTTGCATCATTGCTTCTAACTGTTTTTCAGTTGTCCAACTAGATTTTCTCTTTCTTTCTTTCTTTTTTTTTTTTTTTTCCGCCTTTTTAGGGCTGCACCTGAAGCATATGAAAGTTCCCAGGCTAGGGGTCGAATCTGAGCTACACCTGCTGGCCTGTGCCACAGCCACAGCAACACAGGATCTGAGCCATGTCTGTGACCTTATACCACAGCTCACAGCAATGCCAGATCTGCAACCCACTGAGCAAGGCCAGGGATTGTATCTGAATCTTCATGGATACTAGTCAGATTTTTTTCCTCTTTGCCACAATGGGAACTCCCTCTTGGATTTTCTAGATAACTGATCTTGTTAAATGGAAATAGAAACTATGTCTCTTCTGTTTTCTCAGGACTCTTTCAGATAAGAATAACAGAAACCTCATTGGAATCAACTTAACCAAAAAAGGGAAAGTTATGGGCTCACTTAACTAGAAGAAGCCAATATGTCTGGATCCAGGATATCATACATTACCATTAGATCTTGGTCTTGCTTTCTCAATTCCTCCAGTGTCCTTCCCTCTGTCTTAGTTCCATTTCTAGGCAGGGTCTCCCTGTGTGGTGACAAGATGTGGGAAGCCTAAGGCTTATATGACATTCTCTTAGCAATACCCAAAACTTCTTTTTTAGTGTTAGCTGTTGCTACCTGAAAAAATTCTAGGATGGTTTTGATTGGTTGATTCAGTCACATGTTTATCTCTGAACCAATCATTTTAGTCAGTGGGTTAGAGTATGCATATTGAAGAAGACATGGAGTTCCTGTTGTGGTGCAGCAGAAACCAATCCGAATAGGAACCATGAAGTTGTGGGTTCTGGCCTCACTCAGTGGGCTAAGGGTCTGGCATTGCTGTGAGCTGTAGTGTAGGTCACAGGTGCAGCTTGGATCTGACGTGGATGTGGCATAGGCTGGCGGCTACAGCTCTGATTCGACCCCTAGCCTGGGAACCTCCGTATGCCACAGGTGCAGCCCTAAAGAGACAAAATAACTACAAAAAAAAAAAGAAAGAAAGAAAGAAGGGGACAGGGTTGCTGGGTAGAGAAAAAATAAGACCTGTCCACTCTACCATATTTAAATTTCTTTCAATATTTTCCATATTTAAATCTGATTTCTTTTCTTTGGTCTTAGAAATTTCCCTTCCATTTTTTTTTTTTTCCTGTCTGTTGTGAATTCTCCATGTTATTGCTCCTGCTTTTGGCTCTCTTGCTTAGCATTAGTTTCCTTCCTTCCTCCCTGCTGGCCTTCCTTTCTTCCTATGTCCCTCCAAACTCAACCTTCCCTGTTTAGTAGTTTTGTGATTTCTCTATCTCGTTCCTGGGACTCCCAGGCCAGGAACGAGATAGTGGTGGTATAGATGCAATCTCTTCTCCAGAGTCAAATTCTGGCTGTGAAACTGTGTCTGACTCTTCCATCCTCGTTGGGTATGTCTATTTGTACAAACCTGTAGCCTTAGGCAACTCCTTTCAACACGGCAGCCCTGTCTGGCCCTTGATTTCAGGTGAGGGTTAGCCCCTAATACCAGGTCCTAAGTGCCTTTGTTTGCTTTTGGCCAAATCTGGCAGGTGTACAGTTCTCAGCCACTTACTGTATTATGTCCATTCCATTTCTGGGCAACAGAGGTGTTTTTGAGCATGAACATGCCTGATGTTGCTCCCATTTTATATTTCATCTGTTATCACTATCATTTTGGATTAGGATGTTCCTCAAAACGCCATCTTGGGTATAAGTCAACTCCCATTTGCTCTCTACTGTTTGCGATCTAGCTTCCTGCCCTCCCACCTTTCTCTGGGAAACTGCTCTATTTGAGGTCACTACTGTCATTTCGCAATCACCAAATTCAATGGCTTTTTCCTTCAGTCCTCGTCTTTCTTCACTCCTCTGCACCAACCAGCATTGTTGACCTCGCTTGCTTCCTTTCACCCACCTCTGCCTTTGGCTAATGTGATGCTCCCCTGTCCTGGTTCACTACCTCTTCTGGCTCTTCCTTTTTTAAACACTGCTTTCATTTCCCCCTCTCATTTGGTACTGTAGCTGTCCCAAGGCCTTTGCCCTCTGGTTTCACTCCCTCTTCCCTTTAACCTTACGCATTCCCATGTCTTAAGTAATCTCTAAAATGAGTCCCTATGTTTATCCCATAATCGTTGTTCCACTTCATGTCCTTTTGAACCTTCCAAAGTCCATCACAGATGCTATCCTTCTCCTAGTTTCAAAGTGTCAAAATCATACCCATCCTATTTTCTCCAGAGCCAGTTGATTACACATTCTATTGATCTTCTTTCCTTGAATGTCCTCTTTCTTGCCACTGCACTGTTCACATACCTGTTGTGATCCCTTCTCTTTCCTCTGTTAGACCATTTCAGTGTCTTCCTAGTAGCAGGATAGTTAAATGTGGCAGTATTTTGATATGTTTGTGTCAAAATTTATAAATTTGGACACCCTCCTCCAAAAAAGACTTAACATTTATAACAACTTTTTTATATAATTTATATAATTTAATAGTTATTATTTGTAATAACTTATTTATATCTTATAAATATTCACAGTTTTCTTCCTTTTCCCCTACCCCCAATAAGGAGAAATAATCCTTTATTGTACAGACAAAACATCAAGAATGAAGTGTTGTGCTGATCACACACTGTGTTCTGTTAGAAAGAGCAGGACATGGAGTTCCCCTTATGGCACAGCGGAAACAAATCCGACTAGGAGCCATGAGGTTGCAGGTTCGATTCCTGGCCTTGCTCCATGGGTTAATGATCCAGTGTTGCCGTGAGCTTTGGTATAAGTCGAAGATGCGGCTTGGATCTGGTGTTGGTGTGGCTGGGGCGTAGGCTGGCAGCTACAGCTCTGATTGGACCCCTAGCCTGGGAACCTCCATATGCTCTAAAAAGACAAAAGACAAAAAAAAAAAAAAAAAAAAAAAAAGAAGAGCAGGACACTGTCAAAATAAAAAATTCATTTGAGCTGAGACTTAAAGGTTGAGTAGGAAGTATTTTGACAACCCAAGGAAGAGAGTTTGTTTTCCAAATAGAAGAGGAAGCACAAGCAAACAGAAACAAAATACAACAATGGTTCCTGTGAGTGAGTGAGCATTTGTGTATGTGTGTGTTTTGGGGTCTTGCAAGGCCAGGGAGAGGGGAGATCAATGAGACTGAGGGTTCCCTGGTGGCTCAGCAGGTTAAGGATCCGTCATTGTCACTGGCCTGGGAACTTCTGCATGCTGCAGGCCCAGCCTAAATAAAGAAATGAAGCTGGACAGAAAAGTTTTGTACACTAAGTTAAGGACTCTCTCCTGGGGCAGCACGGATGCGTTGGAAGTAGGGGTGGGGTCACATGGCCACACTTCTGGCCAGGTCTGCAGCTTTGGATTCTATCTTTCCACATGTAGGACTCAAGGGACGGAAGGGACAGGTATGTGTAAGAGTTCTGATGAGCTTGTGATTGCTGCTCTGCACTCCTTCTTTAGGGCTGTTCGTGACGCTCAGAGTCTCTGTGGGGAAGGCGTGTAGGAGCAGCCCTCAGAAAGGGGGCTCCTGGGATAGTCAGAATGTGTTTGCCAGATGGGGGACCAGATCAAGGTTTATACCAGAGGAGCTCGCATCCTGCCTAGGAAGATGACTGCATGCATTATCATGCCTAAAAGGGGTTTCATAGATGAAAATGAGAGCCTGAGTTAAGTGGAGATTTCAGCCCCTTCGTTTCCTGGCTCCCTTATTTATGTTGGTCCTCCAGGGCCCATCTGAAATGCCAGCTGTGCTCTGAAGTTTTTCCTTTAGCTCCCGGCTGGAAGGTATCTCTTCTCTTTATAAACCCTATAACTTGTGGCTTGCAAGTATTTTATAGCTTTGTATTCTCCCATGGGTAAAATCTCTGAAGAGTGCCTTGCTTATCTTTACATCTCTTCCATCACCTGAGTCTCTGCTCTGTATACACTCTCTACTGAAGTGAATAATAATTGAATTGAATCTGTACTTTCACAGGAAAAGTACATCCTACACACTTTAATAAGTATGAACCTTAAATAATGAAATATTTCAAGGAATTTGAATATTTCAAAGCTCCATCCATACAAGGCCTGAATAATTCATGCAAATATTTGAAGGAAAGAACAAAAACTTGTCTAATAATTCAATACACTCTTCTTTATTTTGGTCCATAAAAGGAGATCTCATGCTTAGTTTTGGTGGAAAGCTCAGCTCTAGAAGCTTTGAAATGCAGATTAGATCAATTACATCACAATTATATTTGAAAATTGAAAAGAAGCATTTTCCAAAAGGCAGATTCCAGATCTATGCCATTTCAAAGGAAGTATCATTTGGAAAGAAACTGAATCACACCATGAAGTATGTGGCATTTCTTTCGGTTTCTTCTTTCTTCTATACTAGTGGTAGGTTCACGTGATATGTAGAAATGTGCTTAATCAAATTTAGCTTGACTTCTCAAGTTAAGAAAATATATATGAAGATTTTCTGAGAGAAGAGGCACATGCTTTTTTTAGCAGACATACCTCCTATGTGGCTGCATTTGTCTTCTTCCCTTATTTGAAAATGTGGCTCTGTTTATAAAATCTACACATTCCTATTCATTTAGAGCAGAGCTGGAATAGCCTGGAAACCTATGGAGCTGAATGGTATTTTAACGTGGATTCTCATTTTCTCTTCAACAAAGAACCTGACTCTGTTACTTTTGTATATCTTGTAGTACACACACTCAGGATTAGTCACCTGGGAGCAAGACCTGAGTTCTGGACCTGAGTTCTATTTACTGAGCTAAATGATGCAAGTCACTTAACCTCTGAAGTAAAACGAGAGGGCTGTTGCCTGTAACTCCATAATTCTGTAGTTTAGGCATAATCAATTCAAATGTTCAAGATCCCTTTAAAAATTAAAAAAAAAAATTTCTAGTGGCCATAATAAATGTGTAATACTGAACCCTGAGTTGTAATTTTGAAATAAAGAAGGACGAGAGAGTGGGTTGGGAGGTCCCTTCCTGTATATGAATTGTATATGGGATGTGTCAGCTGGAGGTAGCACATGCCAAGTGTTCAGGTTCAAGAGATACTACTAGAATTAGAGGAGATGGAGCTAAAGATAATGACATTTTCTTTATTTTTTGTTTTTGCTTTTTAGGGCCACACCCACGGCACATGGAGTTTCCCAGGCTAGGAGTCTAATCAAAGCTACAGCTACCAGTCTATGCCACAGCCACAGCCACGCCAGATCCGAGCTGTGTCTGCGACCTACACCACAGCTCCTGGCCATGCCAGATCCTTAATCCACTGAGCGAGGCCAGGGATCCAACCCACAACCTCATGGTTCCTAGTCGGATTCGTTTCCGCTGCGCCATGATGGGAACTCCGATAATGGCACTTTCTTAATTTGAAAAAAACAATAAAGCAAAACAGAAATGAGTTTCTAATTTTATTGCAAATAACTTGCAGGACTGAAAATGATTAAAGTTGTCACACATTTCTGCATTGATAAGCACTATGCAAAAGGATCACTTACAACACAGTAACTTACCGACATTAAAAAGAGTATCGTTTTTAAGAGCTCATTTTAAGGGTTGTAGATTTTTAAATCATTTTGTTTGGTTTCTTAGTTTGTCTTTTGTTCTGGAAAGCTGCGTCTCAGGTTTATGCAGGAAATAGATGCCATCACCTTTATGATGTGTTAAAATTAGAAGAAAATTTAAATCTGTTGTTTTTTTCCCCATAAGCTGATGTTCCAGCAATACTATAAAAAACAAAATACAATCTTGTGGTTCTCACTGAACTTGGCTAACTTTCAGAACTGTAAATGATAAACCAAGAAGGGCCTAGATTGATGATTTTCCTCCCCAAAGGTTTAAGGGCCTCTAAGGTTTCTAAACAGATTGGCTTCACAAGTATTCTAGAGATTTTTTTGCTTTTGTTTGACTCATTTCCTTCTTGATAAGATTCTATTTCCTTTTTCTCCCTCTTCACTCTGTTACTTAACATAGCCCCCAAATGTGGTGTAGCCTTCCTGAAACACTGCTTTCAGCAAATATACTCATCATGAGATAACTGAAAATTTGGGGGCATATGTGTTACATATGTTCCTGTTGATTCTTTGCTTCTCCATCCCACTTCTGATATAATAAACTTTCGCATTTGGCTCCAGATTTTCTTGCTACCATCCTGACATTAAAACATCAGCCTGTGTCATTCTCTTTCAACTAAGATTAAGCTACAATGCAGTCTTAAAACAATAACTGGTTTTGACCTTTGGATAGTAATGAGGAGCTTAGGAAGAAGATAGGCCTCTTTTACCCTTTCAAGTGTGTTGCAATAGATTGAATGTTGGTGTAC
This sequence comes from Phacochoerus africanus, assembly GCF_016906955.1. Classification (NCBI taxonomy): domain Eukaryota; kingdom Metazoa; phylum Chordata; class Mammalia; order Artiodactyla; family Suidae; genus Phacochoerus; species Phacochoerus africanus. The sequence continues at coordinate 105,370,092 of NC_062548.1, read as the reverse complement.
CCCTCAAATTCACATGTTGAAACCTAATCCCCATTGTGGTGGTACTTGGGGGTGGGAGCTTTGGGGGTGATTAGGTCGTGAAAGTGGAGCCATCATGACTGGAATTAATGCCCTTATAAAAGAGACCTCAGGAGTTCCCACTGTGGCTCAGCAGAAATGAATCTGACTAGCATCTGTGAGGATGCAGGTTCAATTCCTGGCCTTGCTCAGTGGGTTAAGGATCCAGGGTTGCCGTGAGCTATAGTGTAGGTTTCAGACGTGGCTTGGATCCTGCATTGCTATTGCTGTGGTGTAGGCCAGCAGCTACAGCTCTGATTCCATCCCTAGCCTGGGAACCTCCATATGCCATGGATGCGGCCCTAAAAAGACAAAAAAAAAAGAGAGAGAGAGAGAGACCCCAGAGAGCTCTCTTGCCCCTTCCCCCAAGTGAGGACACAATGAGAAGACTGCCATCTATGGATAGGGAGCTTGGGTTGGCATGCGCACAATATTGTATATGGAATGGATGGTCAAGGGGGCCCTGCAGTGTAGCTCGGGGAAGTCTACTCAATATTGTTTTTTTTTTTTTCTTTTTTGGGAGGCGCTACACCTGTGACATATGGAAGTTCCCAGATTAGGGGTCGAATCAGAGCTGCAGCTGCCGGCTTACCGGCTTACGCCATAGCCACAGCAACATAGGATCCTAGCAGCATCAGCAACCTATGCCCACAGTTGGTGGCGACTCCAGACCCTTAACCCACTGAATGAGGCCAGAGATCCAACCCTCATCCTCATGGACACTATGGCAGGTTCTTAACCTGCTGAGCCACAGGGAGAATTCCCATCTACTTAATATTCCGTGGTAACCTTTATGGGAATGGACATATGTTTATTTATAAGTGAATCACTCTGCTGTACAGTGGAAATTAACACAACATTGTAAATCAACTAAACCTCAATAAAATTTTTTTTAAAAAGGAAGAAGAAAAAGAAAACTGTCATCTATGAACCAGGAAGTGGGCTCTCACAAGACACTGAATGTACTAGAACCTTGGTCTTGGACTCCCCAACCTCCAGAACTGTGAGAAATACATTTCTGTTGTTTATAATCCATATAGAGACCTTGTTTGGGCCTCCTTCGGGTGTAGTAAATCAGGACAATTTGGATTTTCTTCTTTTTCCTACTCCCTTTCCCATTCCCTCACTTGGCAGGAGGGATCTTTGCAGCTTGGATGCCATATATCAAATGGATGCCAACTGATTCCATATCTCGTCCCATCTCCCCAATCCCTTCACACCCTGAAGTCTGTATGTGACCTCTTCTTCCTCACTCTCTCAAGTTCTGTGTTAGACCATCTATATTAGAATGCTGCTTATTAGCAGGTATAAAAAAGGGTGATTTGCCTGTGAACCTTGATGGATTTAGAATCTTTCCCAAATATTCAATCAGGCTTCACTGACCACTTTCATTTTCTTCATTTTTCAAATGAAGCAGGTAGTTGATAAATTCCTTATGTGGGACAACCTGGGAAGCTGTGACACTGCCAAAGTAAAACCAGGGATCTCTCTGCCAGGAAATTCAACAGAAAAGAATTTCTGCCCAGATACGTCTATGATGCCTATGTCTGTCCATTTTATTTGCTTTGCCAGCTATTGTCTTCCACCTTTATTTCATATAGGGAACTTGAAGTCCTAATAAATGTTAAGTGACTAAGAGCAGGACTCAGAAAATTAGAGGAGCAACAAGGGTTCTCAATTTTTATCTGTTTGTACTTTTTCCTAACAATCCCCACCTGATGCCTTCCGTGTAAATACCTGGTTAACGCAGGAGGAAAAAGATTGTGACAGATTCTGGTCTTTTAGTGCCATGTACTTTCTTTGTATTAATGCTATTAATCATCTGATTACTGTTAAGTCATTTTAAGTTCTGGTGAGATCAGCATCTCCTGAATTACAGTGCATTTTTGAGCACCTACTGCATCAATGCAGTGTATTAGGTTCTATTTGGGGGAAACTGAAAGAAAAAGATATGGCCCCCGAAATATAGTATCTTATACTCTAGTTAGGAAACCAAATGCACAGAAATGATATTAAAAAACTGTATATAGGAGTTCCCATTGTGGCTCAACAGGTTAAGAACCCAACATAGTGTCTGTGAGGATGCGGGTTCAATCCCCAGCCTTGCTCAGTCGGTTAGGGAGCTGGCATTGCTGCAAGCTTCAGCATAGTTTGCAGATTGGGCTCAGATCTGGTGTTGCTGTGGCTGTGGCATAGGCTTAAGCTGAAGCTCCGATTCATCCCTAGCCCAGGACTTCCATATGCCACAGGTGCGGCCTTGACAAGGGAAAAAAAAAAAAATTATATTATACCCTATTTCCTTTAAAAAAGGTGAAACTTTTTTCCTTTTTAATGGTCTTGCCTTTCCACAGCGTTTACATTTCAGCCAAAGCTTCTCTTAATATGATGTTTCAAAGTTAGTTATTCTGGAGTTCCTGTAGTGGCTCAGCACAAACGAATCTGACTAGTATCTATGAGAACACAGGTGTGATCCCTGGCTTCGCTCAGTGGGTTAAGGCTCTAGCGTTGCCATGAACTGTGGTGTAGGTCACAGATGTGGCTTGGATCTGGCATTGCTGAGGTTGCAGTGTATGCCAACGGTTACAGCTCCAATTCGACCCCTATCCTGGGAACCTCCTTATGCCGTGGGTGCAGCCCTGAAAAAATGACCAAAAAAAAAAAAAAAGAAATGCCTATTCTGCTTTCAAAGTAGAACCAAATAAGAATCCATTCCTCCCATATTTCCTTGGCATCTTTGCTGTCCATTTACCAAGCTTTCTGTGTTTCTCTTACATGTCACAGTGCTTCACGAGGAGGAACCTGGGTGTTCACTTTTAGACATCATGGGCCATTTTGAGCCAGACCTGACGATATGCTTGTCTGGATTCCCCTGGGTGAGTCTCATGGTGGGAACTCAAACACACCCTTTCGTCTGGCCTCTTCAATGTGAGGGCCCCCAGGCAGCTTGAGGTTCTTTTCTCTTCCCTTGGCTGCTTCCTCCTCCTCCTCCCAAGCGGATGAGGCAGGTCCGGAATAGGGACATACCACTTGGCTGCAGTACAGGGCACAGTTAGCTGGTCAAGCTGGGATTTTGCCTTTGGGGAAGTTCTTCCTTTCAGGAGCCAGAGAGGTAAGAGGTGTCAGGAGCCTGGCCTGCTCCCCTCACCATTGTCCCTCAGCCCACTTTTGATTCTTTGATTTTGCTCTCTGGTAGGTGAAGAGAGAGAACCTATTTGGCTGCTTTTGTCTGGGGTTCCTTTAGCCTAGGACTATCTGGGACAGCAGCCCAGGTGGTGCTGCACTTGGTAGGGGACACACTCTCCAAGCTTGCTGCTGCTTCTCTCTGACTGGTGTGTCTCTTTTAAAGTATTATGCAAGAAGATGGGGGGCAGGGGGGCAGGGGGCAGGGGGCAGGGAGACAGAACTGGAGATGGGGGAGGATAAAGAAAAATGAAAAAATTAATTTGGTTTTTTACATGGACTTGGCATCTTACTCTGTCTCTCCCCACTTATTTCCTGCTGTGTCCTTTTTAGTTCAGTAGGTCAAGGGTGGGGCCTGAGATTCTGTATTTCTTTTTTTTTTTTTTTGTCTTTTTGCTATTTCTTTGGGCCGCTCCTGCAGCATATGGAGGTTCCCAGGCTAGGGGTCGAATCGGAGCTGCAGCCACTGGCCTACGCCAGAGCCACAGCAACGCGGGATCCGAGCTGTATCTGCAACCTACACCACAGCTCACGGCAACGCCGGATCGTTAACGTACTGAGCAAGGCCAGGGATCGAACCCGCAACCTCATTGTTCCTAGTTGGATTCGTTAACCATTGCACCACGACGGGAACTCCAGATTCTGTATTTCTAACAAGCTCTCAGATGAAGCCTATTCTGTTGGGCCTTAGACCATATTCTAAATACCAAGGGTCTTGAGGAGTAGTGAATCAAATACAGTTTTATAACATTCTTCGTATAATAATATCTGACAGTCACATAGCACTTCGTATGTGTCTAATGTTATTTTAAGTGCCTTGCCTGCATCAACTCATTTAACCCTCATAATTCTATGAGATGGGCACTGCTATTAGCCCCACTTCACAGTTGGGGAAACCAAGACACAAGGTTAATTAATTGACCAAATATTACATAGTAAGTACTAGAGCCAGGATTCAAACCCAGAGTCTGGATGTTTAGCCCCATTCCTATTCCAGTAGTTTTACAAACTTATCATGCTCTCCTAGACATACTTTAACTTTTCAGTCTTTTCCTCTTAAAGTATGGAACCCAGCTTGAGAACAACTTTCCAGAGATGTGATCGACCAACCTATGAAGGTCATTGTGGTGTTGATTTACCATTGTATTAGCCACACTGTCAACTGTGTGCCTTCTGTAAATTTGATAATTAGAGCCAGTTCTCAAGGATTAGCTGTAGGATCCCAAGGCAGCTATGGTTTTGGCTGTTTTGTTTTTGTTTTTTGACAAGTGAAGGCAGCAAAGAGCAACTGAGGTTAACAGCTCTGGCTGATCACTGAGGCAGCAAGAGAAACAGCTCATTGTGTAGCCTGAGGGACAAGGTCAAGACTGCAAGGGCTAAACCAGGCAGGGGTGAGGGGTGAAATAGGATACTGTGTGGGCGAGAAGGTTGGTCACAACAAAAAGCAAAGTGGAGAGGCTGAGGCAAAATGGAGTCTTATAAGTGAGTCTGGTCTGAATCAAGGAAGCCAGAGAGTCATTCATTCATTCACTCATTCATTCAATAAATATTAATCAACAACCTACTATGTTCCAAGTACCATGCTACATGCTGGTGATACAGTGATGAATTAAGCAGAATGAGTTCCTGCCCTCAGGGGATTCTAATTCTTTTTTTCTTTCTTCTTTTTAGGGCTGCATGTGTGACATATGGAGATTCCCAGGCTACGGGTCCAACTGGGGCTACAGCTGCCGGCCTATGCCATAGCCACAGCAATGCAGGATCCAAGCCGCATCTGCGACCTACACCACGGCTCACGGCAATGCCAGATCCTTAACCTACTGAGCAAGGCGAGGGATTGAACCAGCAACCTCATGGTTCCAAGTTGGATTCGTTTCCACTGCACCACGACGGGAGCTCCAGGGAATTCTAATTCTTGTGATGAGACTGACAAGACAAAACCAAACCAAACCAAACCAAACCAAATAAATCAGTGCAGGCTGGAATGAGTGTCCTGAATGAAGGAAAACAAAGATGAGAGATAGTGAAACCTAAGGGTACCCTATTTTAGGTAGGCCTGCAGCTGAGAGCTAAGAGCATAGAGGTTAGGCAATTGGGAAGGGTACCTCTAGTCAAGAAACAGCTGTGCAAAAGCCCAAGGGTGGAAAGAATGTGGTATGGAAGAGAGAGCCTGGCAGAATCTTGGGAATCCATAGCTGTCCATTGGGAATGGGTACAAACTGACATAAGAATTAATGCTGAGAGTTTGCATCGTGATGCAGTGGAAACGAATCTGCTTGGAACCATGAGTTTGTGGGTTCGATCCCTGGCCTTGCTCAGTGGGTTGAGGATCCGGTGTTGCCATGGGCTGTGGTATAGGTTGCAGACATGGCTTGGAACCTGAGTTGCTGTGGCTGTGGTGTAGGTCGGCAGCTGTAGCTCCAATTAGACCCTTAGCCTGGGAACCTCCATATGCCATGGGTGCAGTCCTGAAAAGACAAAAAGACAAAAAAAAAAAAAAAAAGAAAAAAAGAAAGAAAAAAGAAAAAGAAAAAGAAAAAAAAGAATTAAAGCTGAGAATAACTGGTATGAAACAAATCAGTTGGCTTTGAGGGGCCGGTCATTTCTCATCTGGAATATTATGTTGAATTCTTGACATAGATGAGATCAGGGCACATTCAGGGTGGTGTGTGTCAAGACTCATGGGTAATTTGGCTGCCATAACCTCTGAAATGGGAAACTATTTTTAGGCATGACCCAGTACCTTTCGTTTGAACTTTTGGGGGACTTAAAGGCCCATCTCTGAGTTGTGAGGGTCTGAGGTCCTAACATTTCTTACAATGAATTCCTCATTGAGGTTATTGTGATGTAGGGCAAAGCCAAAAACAAAGCAGGGGTTGGTGCTAGTGCCTACACTCCACCAGAGTGGAGCCACCAAAGCAGAGAAGTCAAGGCACACATCCATCACCTCCTTCTCTGATCTCTCACTTTGGCAGCTCCATCGCAAGGGAGAGGAGTTTGGTTTGGGTAAACCATGTGTGGTTCATTAGTGGTTCCTAGTGATCAACCATTCAACACGTTTTCCAATGCTTCCCAATGACCCTTCAGGTGATTTTTGCAGGGTTTTCTAAAGAGAAAAATGTAGTTCAGCAATATATGCTTTCCAGGATCTATCCTTTTCTGCCCTTTGGAGAATCAAAACACTTGTATTAGCAAAGGCCCTCATCAGTTGTTACCTGAATTAGTGTATTGGTATCTTATACCTGGTCTCCTTGATTCTAGTCTCTCATGTCCTCAATCTGTCAGCCGCAGAGCTTTCTGGAAGATTTAGCTAAAATTCACTTTATTTGATCTCTATTCTTGGCTTAAAGTGGTTCCTCATTACTCTTGGCATTCAATAACTTTCATGATCTGACCTTTGCCTAAATCACTCTTTCTCCTGCCCTATTCTCCTACTCTGAATTACATCCACACCACATTACTTGCTCTTTACTGAAATAACCTATGTTCTCATTTTACTTCTCTACGTTTTCATATGGGGTTCCTACTTGCTTCTTCCCTTAGCTATTTCCTGTGTATCCTTTAGAATTTAATTTAAACTTTTCTTCCTCCAGGAAGCCTTTCTTGATTTCCCTAGTTAGGATTAAGTGCTTTTATCTGATCCTGTAACACATTGTATATGCCTCTAGTACAATAGTTACATCCAGATCTTTGTCTGTCTTTCCTTCAAAACCTTGAGCTTTTTGAGGGCTGGGACTGAATTCTTTCAGTGCTTTACCTCATTTATCAGACTTGTGAAAATCTCTGATGAAAATATCTTAAATACTCATGATTTAATCTAAGTGCTCATATGTTGCTATGATTTAGGACACAAATTACAGGCTTTTAGACCTAGAAAGAACTTTAAAATTATCAGATACAATTATAGGACAAGGACATGAAGGTTTAGAGGGGTTAAGGAAATCCTCTAAAACCACCCTACTAGGAGTAGCATTTAGCCCCAGGGGCTAAGTCTCCATCCTCCCAGCCCTGGGCTCTTTTCCCTAAAAATAGCACTCTTTAGATCTTCATCCTATTTTGATGTCAGAGACCTGACATGGATTTGACCTTGGTTCTTTGATTTGCCATATTGATGCTTTAATTCTGCCTCTGGAACTAATAATTTAGTTATCAGCAAAAAAATTAACATTAAGCATCTCCATTTGGGGGCCTGCTGAACTATGAACTTAAAAATTCTGAGAGTACTTGAAAAGGAAAAAAAAGTGGAAGAAGTGTTGAGCAAATTGTCAATCCTTCATTGGTCTCTGAGGAGCTCTTTCATTTGATCACAAATTGCTTCATAGCAGAGTAGTTCATTAACACCAATACTTGCCTTTGTAATACCAAGATACCCACTTAGTCTTCCTTAAGGATGCTCTGGAAGGGGAATGGGAAAGTTACACTGCACATAGTATCTTCCCTAGAAGCAAATACATTTCTTTACTAGTAGAACTAGAAAATTATGTGTGCAGTTTGCTAATTTTTTACTTTAAAATTTTTGTTTGATGATTAGATTTAGTTAATAACACTGGAGGTTAATATTATAAAGATTAGCACATCATTAATTTTACTAGAGAATATTTAAAACACATGGAGAAGTATAGAGAATAATATAACAAAAAATCATGTATCTCCCATCCAGCTCAGGCATATAATAAAATTCTGCCATGTTTATCTAGATCTCATTCTTCATTCCCTCTCTCTTCCCTCTCTCCCTTTCTACTTTCTTTTCTTTTCCTTCCTTCCAAATTAAAATCTTACACATGCAGTTAAAGCCCCTGTAACCAACCTGTCCCATGCCTCTCCTGCCATCTGTAGAACTAACACCTATCCTAAAGTTCCAGTTCTAATTTTTGTGTTTTTTAAAATTCTTATACATACAGCCATAAACAATACATAGTGTTGAGTTGTCTGTTTTCCATCTTTATTAAATAAGATATTCTTTCTTCTCAAGTTCTCACTCAACATGGATTAATATATATCTTCTATTCATTTAAACTGCTATATGGCATTCCGTTGTATAAAAAGAACATATTTTACCCATTGTCTTGGTTATGGGCTTTTCAATTGTTTCCATTATTTTTCTCTTACACACAAGGCAGAAATAAACATTCTAGTACATGTCTTCTTGTGAGAGTTATATACCTAGGTGTGGCATCACTGGGTTGCATTGTTAAGTATTTTACAAAGGATTTTCATGTTGATAGTAAAACACTCTGATTAGTTACTTAAAAGAAAATAACGAAGTCAAGATAAGTGCTAGAAGAAACAGAAATATCAGGAATGGGATGTAAAATAGTATAGACTAGTGGGTGACTTAGATATAGAATCCTATGCTTTTTTAGAAATTAATTCATCTTTTGACCAAAAAGTAGATTGAACCTGCAAGTAGATTAAACAACCACTGAGAGCCACAGATTTTCATTTACATTTAAGAGACTACTTTTTGTATCATTGCTTCCATGGAGCCTTCTAGAATTTTCTTTTTTTTTTCTTTCTGTGAAAATTGACTACTTCCTCCTTTGCCTCCATTCTGTCTACCTCTAGTGTGTGATATATTGCACGTTGTATTTGCCACGGTTGTTTACATTGTCTCTGAATGTTGTTTGAGGACAGAGTTCATGCCCTATTTATATCCCCAGAGCTTGGAGCACAGGAGGTAATGAAAAGTGCAAATCATGGAAGATCTTTTAGACTTAGCAGTAGGTTTCTGATGACAGTATACTTTAGTGAAAATTAGCTGAAAGTATAAAAAAGGAAGTTTTATCTTTTGGTCTTCAATTGGACCTGCAAAAAGGAAGTTTCATATAAAAGCTGATTAAAAATGACTAACAAGAGTACCTGTTGTGGCTCAGCAGTAGCAAACCTGACTAGTGACCATGAGGATTCGGGTTCGATTCCTGGCCTCGTTCCGTAGGTTAAGTATCCAGTGTTGCCGTAAACTGTGGTGTAGGTCACAGATTCGGCTCGGATCTGGAGTTGCTGTGGCTGTGGCCTAGGCTGGCAGCTGTAGCTCGAATTGGATCCCTAGCCTGAGAACTTCTATATGCTGGATATGTGGCCCCCCCCCAAAAAAAAGACTAACAAAGCAGAGAAATCACTTAGAATTTGGCTATAGACATGGGTGATATATGATTAGTATATATCAGTATAGAGTTAATTTTAGGAAAATGTTAATTTTACAGATCACCAAGAAATCACCTGGAAAAGACCTTCTGTTCTCATTTATGAACTTAATTCTTTGTTAATCACTAGGATTTTAAAAACTCTTTATTCTTATAATTTGAGATTACACTGGGATTTTGTCATGTTGGGATTGCTAGTTAAATGAAATAATTCTTCTAAAGTGTTTGGCAAATAGTAAGGACTGAATAAACATTAGCTTTACTACAATTAGCTGATTCCATATTTAGATTCCCCTCATTTATACTACATTCTTGGAGTTCCTGCCGTGGCTCAGTGGAAACAAATCAGACTAGTATCTATACTACATTTTCTTGAAATATATTATTTGGTCTCCCCTCTATATGTTTGTAGTAGTGTATTACTAAAACTGCCAGCTCAGAAAAAAGAAGGCGTCTAAAAATTCAGACTTTAAAATTAAGCACATAATGGAAAATTCTTAAATACTTTGTAAATTAGATATGAAATTAGGTATGAATTAGGTATGAAAAATATAAATAAGTTACATATATATTTATATAAAAATTATATATAAATAAAATTATATTTATATATAAAATTATATATATATTCAAGTTAAAATATAGTTGATTTTTAGATTCAGATGAAGGAGACTATATAAGTATATTTTGCATAATTTAAAAAAGTCATTAGAATATTATAAGTAAGCTAACTCCTCTCATAAGAATTGCTTATTATGAATAACATATCACATGCATGACAAAAAAGGTTGTGGCTAGTTTCATTTCCCTAAAACACCTTTTCAATGGTAAGTTTGAGGCAGCTGTGGTTTACCAAAGATAAACTAGTGAGGGCCACTATAACTAGCATGTGTTTACATTTTGACTCATGGTTCCTGTCAGGCTTTAATCACAGGGGAACAAGTAATATTACTCAGACTTCATTGTTTAATCTTCCATTCATTTATTTTCCAACTTTGTTTCAGTCTGTAGAAAGGTTCCTTTTTGATTACAACATGTAGTCCTGATTTCTGCAATTTATCTTCATTTGCCATTTTTGAGATAGCTATGAAAATCCTATAATAAGCTCCTTATTTCCCAAATCTATGTATATAACCCTCAGTGAGTTGGAGTCATCCTAAATACATTTTGAAATCACATCAGCACTTTCAGATCAGCAAGTTACGTCTTTTTTTTTTTTTTTTTTTGGTCTTTTCACCTTTTCTAGGGCCTCTCCCAAGGCATATGGAGGTTCCCAGGCTAGGGGTCTAATCAGAGCTGTAGCCTCTGGCCTACGCCAGAGCCACAGCAACGTAGGATCCGAGCTGAGTTTGCGACCCACACCACAGCTCTCGGCTACGCCGGATCCCTAACCCATTGAGCAAGGCCAGGGATCGAACCTGAAACCTCATGGTCAGATTCGTTAACCACTGTGCCATGATGGGAACTCAAGCAAGTTACTTCTTAATAAATGACTGTCTTAATGTTAGATGCTATTTTAAATACATGAAAGAGAGCAGTTCCCAAATGTGTGTAACTACTTCCAGGGAATAGTAAACAGAGCATTTAATTAAATGAAGGGCCTAAATTTTTGTTATGCTGTTGCTGGATATTTGAATAACTAGTTGTAAATGAGTTCCATTTGTATAAAAGTGATTTTTAAATCCAATTGTCTGTATTTTGAAATATAGTTCCAATTCCTTGGTAAAACTGGAAATGGCATGACCATATCCCCACAGCTAAAACAAATTAGAGGGTTGTAGCAATAAACTGAACCCATAGACAGGAAAAAAACCTTTGAATCCTATTTTTGGTTTTTTTTTTCTTCCCCTCCTACACTGATTGGATAATTTATTTAACTAATTCTGTTTAGTCATTAGAAAGTCAGTTTTCCATTCTATAATTTCTTCCACTCAAGTAAACAATATTGATGCATATAATTTGGATGAAAAAAATCCCCTTTAAGAAATATCTGGATGTATGCCTTGAATAAGCTTCCTCATTTAGGTCACAGAAATTTACTTGAAGAGAAACCAATCAGGAGTTCCCGTCGTGGCGCAGTGGTTAACGAATCCGACTAGGAACCATGAGGTTGTGGGTTCGGTCCCTGCCCTTGCTCAGTGGGTTAAGGATTCGGCGTTGCCGTGAGCTGTGGTGTAGGTTGCAGATACAGCTCGGATCCCGCGTTGCTGTGGCTCTGGCGTAGGCTGGCAGCTACAGCTCTGATTCGACCCCTAGCCTGGGAACCTCCACATGCTGTGGGTGCAGCCCTGAAAAGACAAGAGACAAAAAAAAAAAAAAAAAAATTTCCAGCCCATCTGTTGTAATGCCTGAGAACCTTTGTTCTTTCCTCTACAAAACACAATTGACACAGAGTAGAATTACTTTATGATCCCTTTGATAGTCTTGATTTTTCAGAAAAGCTACATGGATTAAATAGTGGTAAAAGTATATCCAATAAGAATGCAATTGCATCTCCCTTAATAATTCCTTTTTCTGTCACTTTCTTTCTCCACTTGGGATATTTGCATAATTACACTATTAACCTCTAACTTTCCTTCTCTCCTCACTCCTCTCCTGCTCCCACATACAATGAACAGAAAATAATTTCCTTTCAAGTTACGTGTCTAAGTTTATAACTCACATAGTTAATTATCACATAGAAAAATGTACTCTTTTAAGTGACAACCACAGTTTTTGGCAGGATTCACCAGTTCTGAAGTTAGTCGCCCATAAAACTGATCTCTCAATGGTTTGGTGAGGTCAAATGTCAAATTACCCAGGCAATGAATAACACTTACTGCAGGTCCTGCTGACCAGCCTGCCCAGTTGTTCACTCATATTTCCAGTGGCTTGGGAGAATTCAGCCAGAATGGCCCCCAGAAATCTGCATTGTGACTTTATCTATTGATGAGCCAGACTACAAATGCTGTGAACATATCCAAGAGAAGTTCAGGTGGCAACCCAAACAGGAATTCATAAAGTCTCAGATATACTGTAGCTAAATAGAGTACACAACTACCACATATGAAGAGGTTTCTAAGTGCCAGACATTGTGCTAAGAGCATTTATTTCATTTGGTTTTTTTAGGCCGGGTTGCATAGTAGTTCACAATATGGACACAGAGCCAAACAAATGTGGCTCTGGGTCCTTGGGTAAGTAGTAGAAACTGTTTCAGCTTCTGCTCCTGTAGAAGCGAATACTAACACTTCACAGAGTTGAGCGAGAAATGAGTTCTAGTCCTTAGAATGATACTCATGTGGAGACAGCACTCAGTATATGTTGGCCATTAATTCTCCTAATGACCCTATGAGATAAATGCCATTATGAACATCATTTACTGTTTAGAAGATGGAGGCTTAGGAGTTCACGTTGTGGTGCAGCAGAAATAACTCTGACTAGGAACCATGAGGTTGCAGGTTTGATCCCTGGCTTGGCTCAGTGGGTTAAGGATCTGGCGTTGCCGTGAGCTGTGGTGTAGGTCGCAGACGAGGCTTGGATCTGACATTGCTGTGGCTATGGTGTAGGCCGGCAGCTATAACTCCAATTCAACCCCTAGCCTGGGAACCTCCATATGCTGTACATGCTTCGCTAAAAAGGCAAAAAAAGAAGAAGAAGAAGAAGAGGAAGAAGAGGAGGAAGAAGAGGAAGAGGAAGAAGAAGAGGAAGAGGGAGAGGAAGAGGAAGAAGAGGAGGAAGAAGAGGAAGAAGAAGAAGAGGAAGAAGAGGAAGAAGAAGAAGAAGAGGAAGAAGAAGAGGAAGAAGAGGAAGAGGAAGAAGAAGAAGAGGAAGAAGAAGAGGAAGAGGAAGAAGAAGAGGAAGAAGAGGAAGAGGAAGAAGAAGAAGAAGATTGAGGCTTAGAGCTGGCATATGGCAGAAGTAGGCTTTGAAAATGGGTCTGTTTGGGAGTTCCCTGGTGGCCTAGTGGGTTAAGGATTTGGCGTTGTCACTACTGTGGCTCAGGTTGCTGCTGTGGTGTGGGTTTGATCCCTGGCCCTCTTGGCCTTCCATACGCCGTGGGCATGACCAAGAAAGAAAGAAAATAGGTCTATTTGGCATCAAAACCTGTCCTCCTCATCATTGTGCTGTTCTGCCTCTTAGCACAAGATACATAGAAATTCCCTTGTGGTGCAGTATGTTAAGGATTCTGCATGGTCACTGCAGCAGCTCGGATTGCTGCTGTGGTGCAGGTTCAGTCCCTGACCCAGGAACTTCCACATGCCCTAGGAGCAGACAAAAAAACAATAACAACAACCAAAAACAAGATATATAGAATTCGCAAAGAACTAACAGTGTCAGCTACAAGGCCTCTTACCACCATATGATACCTGCCCCTCAGACGACTTCCTGGAGGTGGGCAGTGGGTGACTCTATGCTGAAAGGCAGGGCAAAAATGTCCAGGCTTCCTCTCTCCAGATGGGAATGTGAATGATGCAAACCATTTCAGTGAAGCCTTAACCACTGCCAGGTGACTCCTCTGGTGGTGACAGAAGTGTATAAATGAACTATCGCAGCGGGGGAGCCTTCACACACCTCCAGCCCTTCCTGCCTCTCCAAATAGTTATATCTCTTGGCACAAATCAACTACAGAAATCCGTATCCACTCCCTCACAGCCTCAAAGAAAACTGCACAGCAGGCGTTCCTATCTGTTGGGTGAAGATTAAAGTGATTGAGCTTCTACTGTACATTTTCTCAAAAACCTTATGAAATAGGTGTAATTATCTTACTTAAGAAATGAGGAAATTGGAGTTCCCTTTGTGGCTCAGTGATTAACGAACCCAAATAGGAACCATGAGGATGCAGGTGTAGGCTAGCAGGTATAGCTCCGATTCGACCCCTAGCCTGGGAACCTCCACATGCTGTGGGTGCGGCCCTAAAAAAAAAAAAAAAAAAAAGAGGAAATTAAGGTTCAGAGGAATTAGGTGAATTGCCCAAGGTTATTACACAGTTTGTAAATGGACAACCAGGATTCAAACATAGGTCTATATCTTAATCCAACATCGTGTTCCTCTCACTCTTCAGGGATTTTTCCTTTGGTTTAGGGATACTATAAAATCATGATTCTCCTGATTGCTTTTGCTGTTATCTTTTGACCGTCTCATTTTTTGTTACGGATTTTATCCAAGAGTAAGAACATGCTATGAAATTCTTGGAGTAGCTGTTGAGATGTTCTAATTTAAGAGATTAGTGGATTATCTGTGGATTATTTCTCGTACTCTCTTTCTTTGTTCTCCTACCTCATTATATTTGACATTTGATTATTAGAATCTTGTGTGGGATTATTTGAATCCCACATACTCACTTGTCGTGGAAAAGTGCGAGTTAAAATTGTTTTAGACAGGAGTTCCCGTTGTGGCACAGCAGAAATGAATCCGACTAGGAATCTAGAGGTTGCAGGTTCGATCCCTGTCCTTGCTCAGTGGGTTAAGGATCCGGCATTGCTGTGAGCTGTGGTGTAGGTCACAGATGCGGCTTGGATCTGGCATTCCTGTGGCTGTGGTATAGGCCGGCAGCAACAGCTCTGATTAGACCCCTAGCTGGAGGAACTGCCATATGCCGCAGGTGTGGCCCTAAAAAAGACAAAAAATAAAAAAAAAATAATAAAATTGTTATAGACAGAAATTTGTGTTCTTTAAAAAAAATTTTTATTACTCAATGAATTTATTACGTTTATAGTTGTACAATGATCATCACAATCCAGTTTTATAGGATTTCCATCCCACACTCCCAGCGCATCCCCCCACCCCCAAACTGTCTCCTTTGGAAACCGTGTTTTTCAAAGTCTGTGAGTCAGTATCTGTTCTGCAAAGAAGTTCATTGTGTCCTTTTTTAGATTACTCATGTCAGTGATAGCATTTGATGTTGGTATCTCATTGTCTGACTAACTTCATGTAGCATGATAATTTCTAGGTCTATCCATGTTGCTAAAAATGCCATTATTTCATTCCTTTTAACAGCTGAGTAATATTCCATTGTGTATATGTGCCACATCTTGATCCACTCCTCTGTCGATGGACATTTAGGTTGTTTCCATATCTTGGCTATTGCAAATAGTGCTGCAATGAACATGGGAGTACCTGTGTCTTTTCGAGTCATGGTTTTCTCTGGATAGATGCCCAGGAGTGGGATTGCTGGATCAAATGGTAGTTCTGTTTTTAGTTTTCTGAGCAATCTCCAGAAATTTGTGTTCTTATAGCCTTGTATTAGAAGGAAAGAAGTCACCAAAAGGGCCTATACATATGTACACTGCAAAGATTTTCTTAAAATTCTCTGCAAGGTCTACATAGTTTTACAAGCAAAATAGTCAATCCAGTAGCAAAATTCAGACTCTTATTAGTTTTGCTATTTTAAACACACAGCTGATTATCTCCTTTTGTACCACAAAGCCTGTGGCACAAAGGGTTTGAACTGACTCCCTGTCATTCTTCATTCTTAGGACTGAAGTCTACTCCTTCAGCCTCCTAGCTCTGACCTTCCCCTTCCTATAGGGAATGAACATGGTTGTCTGCAGTTGGTGTCTGTCAAACATTTTAATACCATCTCATCACTATGATGATCAACAAATGTGTTCTGAAAATCTTTTATAAATAAAGTACACCTTGAAGTTCAGCATCAGACAGCCTGTGCTTTAGGTCCTGGTCCTTGTACATATGGGAACATAAAGAGCACACACTACAACTGTATTGAAATGGAAGTGGTAACCTCGTCCTTTACTATTGAAATGGTTTTATTGTCTTCTACTAGCAAGGATAATTTTCTTGCTTTTATTTCCATAAATATATACTTACATGTGTATGTAAATACACATACATATTTTATGTATATATAATATACATTTACATGTATATATACATATTTTATATATTGTAGATATGCCATATATAACACATTTTGAAATTTGAGAGCATTGATTTCCATAACTAATCTAATTCATGAATAGATAACATAACCACCAATCTGTCAATCCTTTCTCCAGTGATCACCCCCACTTCCAATTTCATGTGAATAGCATATACTCTGGAATGTCTTATCTGCAGGAAACACTTTTGAGTTGCAGGAGTAGTAACCATATTTGCTTATTTTTTCACTCAAGAAATGTTCGCAGCCGCCGCCGCGCCGCCGTCGCTCGCCAACGCCAGCGCCGCCTCTAGCTCGCCGAGCTCCAGCTGAAGGAGAAGGGGGGTAAGTAAGGAGGTCTCTATACCATGGCTCGTACAAAACAGACCGCCAGCAAATCGACTGGTGGTAAAGCACCGAGGAAGAACTGGCTACAAAAGCCGCTCGCAAGAGTGCGCCCTCTACTGGAGGGGTGAAGAAACCTCATCGTTACAGGCCTGGTACTGTGGCACTCCGTGAAATTAGACGTTATCAGAAGTCCACTGAACTGATTCGCAAGCTTCCCTTCCAGCGTCTTGGTGCGGGGAATTGCTCAGGACTTCAAAACAGATCTGCGCTTCCAGAGTGCAGCTATTGGTGCTTTGCAGGAGGCAAGTGAGGCCTATCTGGTTGGCCTTTTTGAAGACACCAACCTGTGTGCTATCCATGCCAAACATGTAGCAATTATGCCAAAAGACCTCCAGCTAGCATGCCGCATTACGTGGAGAACGTGCTTAAGAATCCACTATGATGGGAAACATTTCATTCTTTAAAAAAAAAAATTCTCTTCTTCCTGTTATTGGTAGTTCTGAACGTTAGATATTTTTTTTTCCATGGGGTCAAAAGGTACCTAAGTATATGATTACAAGTGGAAAAATAGGGGACAGAAATCAGGTATTGGCAGTTTTTCCATTTTCATTTGTGTGTGAATTTTTGTTGTTGTTGTTGTTGTTGTTATTGTTTGTTGTTGTTGTTGCTATTTCTTGGGCCGCTCCCGCGGCATATGGAGGTTCCCAGGCTAGGGGTTGAATCGGAGCTGAGCCACCGGCCTACGCCAGAGCCACAGCAACGCAGGATCCGAGCCGCGTCTGCAACCTACACCACAGCTCACGGCAACGCCTGATCGTTAACCCACTGAGCAAGGGCAGGGACCGAACCCGCAACCTCATGGTTCCTAGTTGGATTCGTTAACCACTGCGCCACGACGGGAACTCCTGTGTGTGAATTTTTAATATAAATGCGGGGACATAAAGCATTAATGCAAATCAAAATGTTTCAGTGAACAAGTTTCAGCAGTTCAACTTTATAACAATTATAAATAAACCTGTTAAATTTTTCTGGAAAAAAAAAGAAATTTTCAAATGTTTTTCTCTGAAAACATGAAGAAAAATATCTGAAGGAATTTACCTCTGTCATGACATCATCTGTAAAAAGTGATTTTTAGGATGGAGACTTCTTCTTGAGAAATAAAGGCTGCTGGTTTCAGCCTTCCAGCTCTCATTTTCATTAAAAACAGGGTTGTCGTTTTAGACCCAAGGTTTCCCTAGAGATACTGATTCCACCAGGGGAAGCAATATGTGAAGTTATTGCAAGGAAGTTTTTATGTGAAATTGTAACTTTTGCCAGAGATGTCTGTATGTTTTAGTTAATTTCCTTCCCAGGAACTAGGAAAATTTCCCAAGCCCCAGATATGCACAACTGGAATGCTAGTCAGAAGTCAGCAGCATGGGGCTGAAGAGAGAGAGACTGAATTTTACACACACACATCATTTTTTTCTGGAGATAAAGTCTCTATTCTATTTTCCTGAAGGTGAAAGTCCAATTCACTTTGAAAATTGTAAAGCCTTATTCCATTGGAAGAAAATGATTATGATTTCTGTCACTGCTGTTACTATTTATACTGTAATAAATTTACCTAAGGGAGTAGATAGCCCCTGCTGGATTCCTTGCAGAGCTCCGTAAGGAATAAAACCAGACACTGACAACCGACAGGACGTTCTGTTCTGCCTTTTCCTTCTCAACCTTTCAGGGTTTAAGCTCTCCACCCCAATGCTGTTGATTAGTAACTCTGCACATACACAGTGCAACAGTAATTAATGTTCCCCATGTTGACTCTCAGGAACTACGATACCATGAAGTACCCTTCAGGATTATCAAGGAGAAATTAAATTATGCTCAATACAGTTTGAGAGCAACTTTGCCAGTGGTTTAGAGCACCTCTACTTGGGAGGTGCTGAAGTCGGCTCCTACCAGCTTGTGAGAGCTGATTGTTAAGTATTAAAGAAATGTGCAAACCAGATGTTAAGCTTCTGGCATAGGGCCCTAGTGGAGGTATTTATCACGGCAGGAATTGGCATCTGCTAAAAATCAGGGCTTCTTCTCCCCCCCTCCCTACCAGAGTCCTGATTGATCAGCACACCATTAATTCAATTAATACCCATTACCTAGGACTCATGCTGGACAACAGTTTACTGAGCGGTTTTGCTAGGTTGACAAGCTAGGTAATGCCTCTATTAGTTTTCTTTGGCTACTGTACCACAAATCTGATGGCTTAAAACAATCAAAATTTATTATCTCACAGTTCTGGAGCCCAGAAGTCCAAACTCAGTATCAATGGGCTAAATTCAAGGTGCTGGCAGGACTTGTGGTACAATAGCCAGAGGCTCCAGGAGAGACTCTATTCCTAGTATTTTCTAGCTTCCAGTGGCTGCTAGCATTCTTTGGTTTGTAGCTTCATTATGCCCATCTCTAAGGCCACTTCAAGACCAACATCTTTAAATTTTTCTCTTCTCTATCTTCACATTGCCTGTGTGTGTGTGTGTGTGTGTGTGTGTGTGTGTGTGTGTGTGTGAATTCTCTCTCTCTCATAAGGACACTTGGGATTGCATCTAGGGCCCCCACGGGTACTCCAAAATAATCTCCTCCATCTCAAAATCTTTAACTTAATCTCACCTGCAAAGACTGATTTTTCAAATAATGCAAAATTTGTAGGTTCCAGGGATTAGGACTTGGTATCTTTGGGAGGGCCATTTTAAGCCTACCCTGTGCTCGCCTTAGGAGACCCTTATGTACAAAAATGTGTTGTATGTTAAATAACATCCTTAACTAGTCTTAATGATAAGGAGCACATTTTAAATGGTAATAATAGTGGCAGCTCTTTTTTATTGAGTACTTCCCGGGTACTGGGCAGGGTGCTCAGCACATAGTAATCTATTCATCTCATTATTATTCCTTCCCAAATCAGGAAGTGTGTGTTCAAATATCATAAATTTCCTTTTTGGACATCAGAATCTAAGTAGACATGCCATGATAGACATGTCCTGCTTCCCTCTGACTCTCCGCGTCAAAGTCATCCCCTGGGGGTGTTCGTACAACTATTTCAAGGGTTCCCATTTTATGTAGCTTACTCTTCCTATCCTAGTTCCGTAGTTTCCAGTTCTATCCTTTAGTGACTCTTAATGAGCTTCTCTCCAACATCAATACAAGGCTTGATTAAAGGGACTATGAAGAGTATGTCTGTTGGCTAGGAATCACCTCTCAGGTGTGCAATGACCCTGGCCAAGTGAATGGAAGGCTCTGGGCCAAGGTCAGTTCCTGGTGAAACCATAACTGGCAATGGCGTCATGGTTTGGAGAAAATTGTGGGTCATGCCTGTGGGTGATCAGCCTGTAACTCTCTATCCTGTTGTCTTTGGATAGCCTCCTTTCAGCTATTTTCTCCTGATCTGCCTGCACAGTTCACGGTTTCATTTCTACAACTTGTACCAGAGGAAGAGAAAGAGACAACGGTGTGATAGGCTCTGTGATGGGAGTCTTACGTATGAGGCTAAGGATGGTATAAATACAAGAACATTTTCTTGTGTTATTTTTTGTAGCTACAACTGATAACCTGGTAGAAGTGCTTTAGAGATGTGCTATAATAAATCATTTGGGTTTGGGTAAATTTCATGAAGAAATTTAGGTCAGATTTGCTATATATAGCATATATATCTATATTTATACCACATATACCACATCTTATATTCATTCATTTGGTTTTCTTTCTTTCTTTTTTTTTCTTTTGCTTTTTAGGGCTGCACCTGCAGCATGTGGAAGTTCCCAGTCTAGGGGTCTAATCGGAGTTGCAGCCACTGACCTATGCCACAGCCATAGCAATGCCAGATCTGAGCCTCGTCTGAGACCTACACCACAGCTCATGGCAATGCTGGATCTTTTTTTAATTTTATTTTTTTTTGTCTTTTGTCTTTTGTCCTAATTTTTTAGGGCCGCACTCGCAGCATATGGAGGTTCCCAGGCTAGGGGTCTGATCGGAGCTATAGCCGCCAGCCTATGCCAGAGCCACAGCAACGCCAGATCCGAGCCACGTCTGTGACCTACACTGCAGCTCATGGCAACACTGGATCCTTAACCCACTGAGTGAGGCCAGGGATCAAACCCGAAACCTCATGTTTCCTAGTCGGATTCATTTCCACTGAGCTACGACAGGAATTCCAATACTGGATCTTTAACCCACTGAGCAAGGCTAGGGATAGAACCTGCATCCTCATGGATACTAGTTGGGTTCATTACCGCTGAACCACAATGTGAACTCCTATTCATTCATTTGTTGATGGACATTTAGGTTGTTTCCATGTCTTGGCTATTGTAAACAGTGCTTCTATGAACATTAGAGTGCATGTACATTTTCAAATTAGAGTTTTCTCCTGATAAATGTCCAGTAATGGGATTGCTAGATTGTATGGTAGTTCTATTTTTAGTATTTTAAGGAACCTCCATACTGTTTTCCATAGTGGCTGCACCAATTTACATTCGCACCAACAGTATAGGAGGGATCCCTTTTCTGCACATCCTCCCCAGTATTTATTATTTGTAGACTTTTTAATGATGGCCATTCTGACTGCCATAAGGTGATACTTCATTGTATTTTGAATTACATTTCTCTAATAATTAGCAAAATTAAGCATCTTTTCATGTGCCTACTGTCAATCTGTATATCTTCTTTGGAGAAATATCTATTTAGGTCTTCTGCCCATTTTTTGATTCGGTTGCGCATTTTTTTTGGTTATTTGATTGCTCATTTTTTTTGGTTATATGAACTGTTGTATACTTTGGCAATTAAGACCTTGTTGGTCGCATCACAAACAACTTGTTTTAGTCACTTGAAAAATGCAAGTCAGAAGTTCCTGTTGTGGCTCAGTGGAAATGAATCCGACTAGCATCTACGAGGATACAGGTTCAATCCCTGGCCTTGCTCAGTGGGTTAAGGATCTGGCATTGCCGTGAGCTGTAGTGTAGGTCGCAGAAACGGCTGGGATCTGGCGTTGCTGTGGCTGTGGTGCAGGCTGACAGTTGCAGCTCCCATTCAACCCCTAGCCCAGGAACCTCCATATGCCATGGGTGTGGCCCTGAAAAGACCAAAAAAAAGAAAGAAAGAAAGAAAAATGAAAGTCATGCCTTCCATTCTTCCCTTTCCATTTTCGCAGGACAATAGCAATACCAATATTACCCTTTTCTACTCTGGGAAGGATTTTCTGACCTTGCCAGGTCCCTGCCCTTTCTCTCCTGCAGAGTCTGTGGACTTCACCTCCGTTAGAGTAACCGTCACTCAAAATAACCTTTGCTTTGTTTACATGCTTATCTCTGTATCTCAAGACCTTCAGCTGTTTGAGAGCAAGGATATCTTATTTTTAAATCTTTACTCCCTAACATAATTCCTGGAACATGAAAGAAGCATTAAACATCTTCATTGAATTGAATTTTAAAAAAGTTTCAACTTTTTGAAAGGGAAACAAAAAAAGAACAGACTGAATATTTACTCTAATCCAATCTTCTCTTATGGGAAAGGCCATTGATGCCATTGCTCTGCTTTTTACATTCCTTCCTAAACTTTGTTTACTTTGGCTTCGGTTTGGCTCTTGGGACACAGGCAATGTTCAACCTTTGTGACTTTGGACTCCTCTGAAAGACTAATTATTGACATACTGAATTTTGGGTTTTAATTTCATCATTTTGTGGCTCAGAGAAGGGGGAATTTTGGTTACTTTGATGGAGAGTGACTTTAACTATCAACACTACAAGCTGACATTTGAGGGGTCGAGCTAAATCTTTACATGCATAAGTTTATTTAATCCTTTCCACAATTCCATGAAGTAGGTATTATTATGTCTATTTTACAGCTAAAGAAACTGAAACACAGAGAATAACTAGATCAGGTTCATGATAGGTTTTACCCTGGGTCTACAAGACTAACTTTTTTTCCATTTTTCTGGCTGCCCCTTGGCACATAAAGTTCCTGGTCCAGGGATCAAATCTAAGCTGCAGCTGTGACCCAAGCCACAGATGCAGCAATGCCAGATCCTTAAGCCACTGTCCTGGGCCAGGGATAGAACCTGTGCCTCAGTGCTCCCAAGATGCTGCTTGCTGATCCTCTTGCACCACAGCAGGAACCCCTAAAGTCTAACTTCTGGTTACCACACTATACTGCTTCTAGATTCAATTTTTTTTTTTTTGTCTTTTTGTCTTTCCTTGGGCCGCTCCCTCGGCATATGGAGGGTCGCAGGCTAGGGGTCGAATCGGAGCTGTAGCTGCCGGCCTACGCCAGAGCCACAGCAACTCGGGATCCAAGCCATGTCTGCAACCTACACCACAGCTCATGGCAATACCAGATCTTTATCCCACTGAGCAAGGCCAGGGATCGAACCCGTAATCTCATGGTTCCTAGTCGGATTCGTTAACCACTGCGCCATGACGGGAACTCCTAGGTTCAACTGTTTTTTAAAGCTGTTTTAGAGAAATGATTCTGAAAGAGAAAGTAATTTAGCCTTTCACTAAATGCTAAGTGTGCTCAGGCTGATAGCAGAATACCATCACTGGGTGGCTGAAACAACAGACATTTATTCCTCTTAATTCTGGAGACTGGGAAGTCCAAGATCAAAGCAGATTCAGTTCCTGGCAAGGACCCATTTCCTGGCCTCTCTGTGTGCTATCATGGTCTTTCCTTGGTGAGTGTATGTGGAAAGAGAGAGCCTGAGCTCTCCTTGTTTTTCTCTTCTTATAAGGGCACTAATCCCCAAATGAGGGCCCCACCCTCATGATCTCATCTAAACCTAATTAGATGAGATCTCATCTCCAAATACCATTGCATTGTAGGTTAGGGCTTCAAAATGTGTATGTGCAGGGGAGAAACAAACATTCAGCCCATAGCAAGTACTAACTAGAATTCTCTGGAATATGTTAGACTAAACTCTGAAGAAAAAAAAAGAGAAAGAAAAAGAAAGAAAACAGCACAGCAGGGCCTGGATTAGGGAGAGACAAACACATGACCTAAGCCCAGCATTCTGGGAGGCATCCACCCTCCAGTGCCCACCCTGCACGTGAATAACCCTGTAAGGCCATGCACCTATGTGTCTGGCTTGCCTGGCTTCAGTCCCAGCCCCGCAGCACTTCCTTTGCTCTCAGCAAACTCAGAGTCTGTTGAGGGCCTGGTATCAGGATGGGTCAGATCAGGAGAGAGAAACCATGCCGTGATTCCAACAGGGGAAGTTTAATATAAAGAATTATTAACTAGTAGTCTATTGTTCAGAAACCTGTGAGGACATGGAGAAAATACAACCAGTGAAGAGAGGAGTTTTGACCTTCAGGCTGAGTGAAGACTGTTTTTACCTCCAGGCTGTGCCTAAGTGAGCATGACTTGCCCTATTTATTAGGCAACACTAGACTCGGCAGCATTTCTTTTCAGAGCACCTCAGGCATTTAGGCTATTTAAAAAATCTAAATGACATCTCAGTCAAGCTAGCATTCCAAGAGAGAAATGTTTTAATCTGTCTTTTCCCAGAACAGCGTTTAAGTCTGGGAGGAATACAGACAGGCTGGGTGATGGTCAGTTTATTTGGAAATGTATGGGAACCCATACAAATTTTGGCAAAGGTACATATAAATCTCAAAGAAGAATTAAAAATAATTTGATAACCATACAAACACTACTGGAGAATTTGAATGCAGGTCAAATCGCAGCAGCTGTTTGTTATCTCTCATTTAAACTCCAAGAACAGAATTGCTTAAACAAATTCCCTTCCTTTCTCGAACTTTCAAAGTATTTAATATTTGCATAATGATTAATCTCCAGTTCCAGAGGAAAGTCCCAAAGGGAGAGACAATACAGAAGCCCTTCAAACTTCAGCCATGTGGAAGAGAGAAATGAGGGAGCAAGTTATGTCTTCAGTTTTGGAGCCCACATACTCAAGAAGAATTCTAAATATTGGTAGTCATTCTGTTGAATGTTCAGCTGAGGATAGAATGGCTGAGAGAACCCAGTTCCAACCACTTGGACAGTGTATCCTAACTAGGCCAAAGATAAAGCTCCAATTGAAGTTATGATACCAGACCCCACACCTACAGACCTTGACTCTTTCAAGGACTTTTTATTCTTTGCTTTGCAAGGGCTAAATCCTTACTCACAGAACCCTGGAGTACATCTCACCTGCCCATCCAAGGAAAGCTCCAAGTGTTTATTTTTTATAGGGGGGCTTTAAGCAGCTGTTTATTTACTGGGATTTCCAGGGCCCCAGGAAGCTTCTGGCTGAGGAAAGGGCAGCAGGTTTGTAGGACACCCCAGGCCTCGATATTTGACTTGTAAAATTAAGGCATTGGGCTTGATCAAAGGTTCTCAGCCTGGCTGCACTTTAGAATTACCTGGGGGAGCTTTCTTTTTCTTTCTTTCTTTCTTTTTTTTTTTTTTTTTTTTTTCAGGACCGCACCTGAACATATGAAAGTTCCCAGGCTAGGGGCTGAATCAGAGCTGCAGCTGCCAGCCACAGCCACACCAGAGTTGGATCTTTATAATACTCACTCCTTGATCCCACCTCAGGCTAATTAAATCAAAATGTTTGGCAGGTGGGTCTGGCACATTAGAAAACCTCCCCAAGTGATGTCCATGTGCAGCAGGCTTTGAGAGCCGCTTACAGCTGTTATACACAATGCTATTGATTCCTCTGTGATGAACATCTTTTGGATCAACCTTTGTACACATTTTAAAAATTGTTCCTATTAGGATAAACTGTCACTAAGAGTCAACCATATGTGAACATGTGTATGCATTTGGACGACGTCTAAATGGGAATACACCAAAATGAACACAAAAAGCCAAATGTAGTAGGGTACAGGGATAAAGGGGATTTTTCTTTAAAATTTCTAAAATATTATATTGTCATTACAAAAAAAATCCACTATTTACCAAATACTCCCTCCTTACTTACCCTTTTTGAACTTTTTTTTTGGCCCTGCCATGGCATGAAGAAGTTCCCAGGCCAGGGACTAAACCCATGCATAGCTGTAACCAGAACCACCGCAGTGACAACGCCTGATTCTTAACCCATTGAGCTACAAGGGAACTTCCCTTTTTGCATTTTTGGGGCTGTTTTCAGAAGGCTATTGATGCCTGCCCTCTGAACAATATAAAAGCATCTGTGTTATTTGGTTAGAGCTGGGTTTCTCAAGTAACTTTCTGTCTCTCTGCCCTGAAAACGTATTGCACGAAAGTTCTATGTGGGTCGAGGGCCTAATATAAAATGGTCATTCAGTGCATACAGACTAACTGTATCTTATGACTTTGTTCTGAAATCCAGTACTCAATGCATAGTTCATGGCTCAAATTCATCAACCATGATCGTCATAAATATTCATCAAATGTCTGTCTTCATTAGGCAATTATTAACATGTCAAGGATATCTATGGAGAAAATGATAGTGATAAATTCTATCTATATTTACTCTTATTTGAAAGGCTAATTTTATTTTTAGAGCTCTTTGATAAAATCCTTTAATAAAAGGAAATTTCCTTTAGAAATAGTGTTCTGTTTTCAGGCTAATCATTTGACACACAGAAAGTTTATTAGTTTTGCTGGCTGAATGGATATTAGCCAAATGATGGTCTATGTAAATACTCCAATTCAGAGAAGGATAATATAAAGTACTGTTTTTAAAAGGTTAAACCGATGCCTTCTCTGCTAATAGTACCTTGGAAGTGTTTTTCTAATGGAGAGAACTGGCAGTGATTCATTTCCACCCTTACCTGGTCCCCTTGGTGATCAGTAACCCTAAGATTGTTGCATGGGGTTGATATACAGCTGTGGATAGACAGAGGGAAAGGACTGGCAAACTTTTTCTTTAAAGGACCAAATAGTAAATATTTTAGGCTTTGCTATTCAACTCTGCTGTTGTTGTTCTAAGGCAGCCTTAGCCAATATGTAATGAACAGAAGTGGCTGGGCTCCCAAAAATTTTATTTTAAAAAAGGGGGAGGAGCAGATTGTATTTGGATTATTAGGCCATAATTTGCCCACTACTGGAGAAGAGAAAACCCATCAGGATGTCAGACTGGTTTTCAGCTTACAATGGGAGAGTGCAGGCTAGGACTGGACATTTTAGCTAAGCCCAAAGAAGCCAATGAATGTTGGGGTTCTATATAAGCAAGTAGGTCCACTAGGATAGGAAAAGTCATGAGAAGGCATTAATAAAAGAGTGATGATACCAATGGCTAATGTTCGCAGAGGACTTGCTATGAAACTTGTGTTAGATACTTTACATGTAATCTTTATACTAACTTTGTAATCTCAAGAAATTGCTGTAATAACCTAACCCTGAGGTAGGTGTTATTATAATCCCATTTTATAGATGAGATTGAAGGATGGAGAGGCTAAATAAATTTCTCAATGACATACAGCAAGTAAGTGATATAGTTGAGATGTGAACCCAGATAGTGTGACTTCAGAGATTGTTCTTCAGTGAACAGGGGGTTCTTCAACCTCTCACCAGGGGACAAAGCCAAGTCCAAAGTCTTCTAGGTACTTTAGTCTCGGTTCAGGTTCTAGGGGTTCACTGTGCTTAGGATGAACCAAGAATAGTGCCCTGGGGTTTGAACTGTGGGGAGACAATTTTCATGGGTCTTTCATGTTTCTGCCTGTGTTCAAGCAAAGGAAATGGCAGCCTTTTGTTGAAGACTGTCTTTTTAGGGTGTTTGTCTATTGAACAGCCTTGACAGGTAGAGACATTATCTCCATCTGGAGCAGAAGGGAGTTTTGTTTACTTTATCATAAAGATAATGTTTCCCTGTGGGGCCAAGTTGGGTATGTTTACTTGCAGCCTATTATAAAAGATTGGAGATCTTTAGCTCTGTTGGAAACCCACAGTGTGTGTAGTATCCACCTGGGCTATCCTGTCACCCCTGTGGTAACTGGGGGTCAAGGGGGAAATGACATGAACATGAATCTTATGTCACTTGCTGTGTGGAGTGAAATGAAGTCCTTTATCTTTGGCCCAGGAGTCTGATGGCTTCTGCCAGCCTCCATGAATCTGTGGCAGGCTGACTTGTATAAACAGGGTAAAATCTTAGCTCTTTCACAGTTCTCAACATACACAGGTGGTACAGTGGGTTATGAAGGCTGATCTGAGGGTGAAGGCTGTCCACTCTTGGCTTGGCTTTGTGTCTTTTGAAATTATGGATGGATGAATGCAGGCCATACTGAGATCTGAATGTTTCTATCCCCGAAATTCATATGTTGAAATCCCACCCCCCAAGGTGATGGTATTAGAGGGTGGAGGTCTTTGAAAGTGATTAGACCATGAGGGCAAAATCCTCATGAATGAGATTAGTGCCTTTGTAAAAGAGGCCTCAGTGAAAAGATGTCTGTATAGGAGGCAGACTCTGGTAACAGACGCTGAATCAGCTGGTGCCTTGATCTTCGACTTCCCAGCCTCCAGAACTGTGAGAAATAAATTTCCTTTGTTTATAAGCTCCTCGGTCTTGGTATTTGTGTTATAGCAGGCACAACAGACTAAGGCCAGAAGGCTGTACTGAATCCAGAGAGAGGCCAGCTTCTGCAAGCATCTATAGATCTTGAGTCCATAACTAGCTCTTGATTTCCTAACTAGCAGCGTGCTGTGATCTTCTGAGAAGTTCTGAAACTGGCCACGAGGAGTTAAAGATGTAGAGTTGCTTCATTGGAATGATCTTCAATGAACAATAGCTGTAACATAAATATTACATTCCAGTAATCTAATACAGTGGTTCTGGAACCTAGCTGCTCATCAGAATCCCATGATGTTAAAACAACTGATTCCTGAGCACCACCTCAGAACACAATTTATCAGAAAATCTGAGGGTAAGGCTCAGAAATCAGTATTTGACAACGGTTTCCCAGATTATGTAGATGCATTCAGTCCCTGACCTATTCCAATGATAAGGACTGAATTATAAAACAAATCCTATTGCTTCTCTGTATCTAATTTTCTTTATTTGTTACAAAATAGAGTTGTGTTGGCCAATATGGTGGCAGTTGGCCACATGTGGCTATTTAAAATCAAATCAATCAACATTAAAGTTTAAAATTCAATTCCTCAGTTTTATTAGCTACATTTCAAGTAGTTAATAGCTACCTGTAGCTAGTGGCTACAGTATCATGGACTGCAAATACAAAACATTACCATCATCACAGAAAGGTCTATTGGATATCTTATCACACCAGAAAAGAAGGAAGCCATGAAAGACTCCTGGGGTTGTACTAGGAAAACTCAGGGACCAAAAGGAATAAACTTCTATTGACCAAAGATGTGGTAAGTTGAGTACTGATTAGAATAATAAATGCAGTGGATTGAAGTGTCTTAAATATATTTAAATCCATGAGTTCATAATCCTATTAAAAAAAAATGTATTGCTAACTAACCATGCTAGGGAAATAAGTCATTATTTGAAAAATAAAGGCTTACCAAGTATTTAATCAGTAATTTTTTTTTTTTTTCTATTTAGGGCTGCACCTATGGCATATGGATGTTCCCAGGCTAGGGGTGGAATCTGAGCTGCAGCTGCCAGCCTACACCACAGTCACAGCAACACCAGATCCAAGCCGAGTCTGCTACTTATACCACAGCTCTCGGTGACGGTAACGCTGGATCCATAAACCATTGAGTGAGGCCAGGGAGTGATCCTGAGTCCTCACAGATACTAGTTGGGTTCGTAACCCACAATGGGAACTCTCTAATCAATAATTTCATAAAGGAAAGGCTGTATAGATGCTTGAAATAGTACTGAGATCCATAGCATAAGGCCCATTAGAAGGTCCTGTGGGATTGAGCACCTGTTGCCTTTTGCTGGAATCACTTCAAGAACAAACATATCCTAGTATTGCTTTTTCTTCCTTTTTCTCTTTCACTCCCCATTTCTTGCATTTTTTTTCTCGGGGATTCCCATATAAATTGCTGTGTTCAAACTTCTGTCTCAGGCTCTGCTTTTTGCAGTGTGTGTATGTGTGGCGCAGCAGGGCAGGTGCCCGGGCTAGGACAGAATTCTAGTTCAAACAGCATTCTAGTTCAAATTCTTTTCTCTTTTCTTTTCTTTCTTTCTTTCTTTTTTTTTCTTTCTTTTTTTTTTTTTTTTTGTGTGTGTGTGTGTCTTTTGTCTTTTTAGGGCCGCACCCGCAGCATATGGAAGTTCCCAGGCTAGGGGTCGAATCCCAGCTGTAGCCACTAGCCTATGACACAGCCACAGTAACTCGGGATCTGAGCCGCATCTGTGACCTTTACCACAGTTCATGGCAATGCCAGATTCTTAACCCACTGAGCGAGGCCAGGGATTGAACCCGTGTCCTCATGGATACTAGTTAGGTTCATTACCACTGAGCCACGACGAGAACTCTTCTAGTTAAAATTCTTAAAAGAGAATCTAAACCACCTGGGATGTAGATTTGGTTGCTGGATTATGATCCTGCTCCTGCTCCAATCTCCTGTGAGGGGCTGTCTCTTCCAAAGATGTAAGTGGAACTTCTTAAAGCAGAAGAGGTAGAAGGGAGAGATGATTCTTGGACACAAAACTAATTATATTTTCAGGCTATAGCTCTGCTGCTTAGAGAATGATCTGTTGACCACCACCACCAGTAGCTTCTGGGAGCTTTTTAGAAATGAAGAATTCCCAGCTGCACCTGCTGAATGCAAATCTGTTTTTTTTTTTCTTTTTTTCTTTTTTTTTGGTCACCCAAGGCATATGGACTTCCCCGGCCAGGAATTGGATCTGAGCCACAGTCTTGATCCAAGCCACAACTGTGGCAACATCAGATCCTTAACCCACTGTGCCAGGCCAGGGATTGAACCTGTGTCCCGGGGCTCCCAAGATGTTGTTGATCCTGTTGCACCATAGTGGGAACTCTGCAAATGTGCTGTTTAACATGATTCCCCAGGTGATTCACATGTATGATAAAAAAAGAAAAACCTGCTGTAGAGGGAATAATAGTTATCCGGCTCAGAGACAGTTTTATAAGAGGTGAGATGTTGCATCCAAAGGTCAATGGGAATCACAAGTAGGGGAAGGAGAGCTCATACTGTTATATGGGGCGGGGGCGGGGGAGGTTAGAAGAGGAAAAGTGGATTGAATCTACATGAAAATGCCTTAAGTCCATAATAGGAAAAACGCTCTGTACCTAGGTTATTATATCCTATATCATAAACCTCAAAAAAATGTTCAATGGGAAGATAAAACACCTCCCCACTCCAGTCAACAGAAAACAACATCTGCCTGTGTGTAGACACACAGCAGGTTCTTCTTGAACTACTGATAAATATTGAATCCAAGGCTTGTGTTAGGGACAGGGTGTGTGTTTGTGAGGAAGACAGAACCCATCCTGGCAATCTACTCCTTCCTTCTGACCTTCATCATCCCTCCCTACCTGCTGACGTCATTCCCCCCCTCAGTTCACTGCCCCCTCTCTCCTGTAAGAACTTTCAGTTACAGGCATGGTGTGCTTGTAAATGTTTAACAAGTGGCTCTCCAGAAACAAATATAAAGCTCTGATTTGTAGCGCTGACCAATTTCCATAGTGTAAGTACTCCCTCCATGGCTGATTGGGAGCTGAACACAGAGTTGGGAGGTGGTACAAACTGGCTCCAACACACCCCAGGAAATAAAAAGTCGGAAGGACCAAGTGAAAGTTTACAGCCTTCCCAGAAGTGGGGGAAGGGAAATTAAGTTGATGAGGGCCTGGACTGCTTGCTTTACCTTCCGTTACTATGATTTTGAAACATAACTATCTCCTTCTTCAAGTCAAAGGGGCTTGCCTTATCGCCTGGCTGCAGATCTGGCCATCTCATCCAGTCTGTGGCTATCTCTTGGCTTCAACTTTATTGAGAATATCCTTTAGTTTAGTTGTAGCTCTAAAAGAACCAGAAACTCAGCTGGAGAAAAGGTTTTAGGACGGCCAGAGTGACTTATAGTCAGTATTTACTAAAGCTTCTTCTGTAAACATTCTCCAGGCTCTGGAATACTCATACCCACCCTTCTTGGACATGATACATCCCATCCTCCTCTGCCTGAGTGGAGTCCCAATGACTCCCAGTGACTCCGGCCAACTCCCTTGGGTGTCACACACCCTGCCTTTCTGGCCAGAGTTCAAGCCATCACCTGGTTTCCTTGGATGCCATCTAAGGAATACCTGTGTTTCCTGGGAGACCTCGAGTGGGCACATAATTCCCTGCCCTTGGGGATACAAGCAGATAATACATATCTATCTAACTTGCTGTAGGCCTAGCAGGCAGCTTAGACCTCTCCCCCTTCCTACAAGCACTGCCTTGTAGGAGTGCCTGATCCACCAGCCCTATCTCGTCTGGGCACCTCCCAAGCTCCATAACCACTGATTTCTGTTTGGTGCAGTTCTGGGCCAGCTGAACCACCCTCTCCTCATCTTTACTAAGTACACACCTGAATTTCTCATAACTGCTCTGGTTGCACACCTTTCTTTTCTTGGAAAGCATCCCTTGCTAGGAGTCCAGCTCTCTACAGACAGCCCAAGTTACTGCTTCCTTACCTGTATGAAAATCATTTTTTGGAGTTCCCGTTGTGGCTCAGCGGCAACAAACCCAACTAGTATACATGAAGACGCAGTTTCAATCTCTGGCCTCACTCATTGGGTTAAGGATCTGGTGTTGTCGTGAGCTGTGGTGTAGCAGACAAGGCTCAGATCCCATGTTGCTATGGCTGTGGTGTAGGCTGGCTGGTGCAGCTCTGATTCAGCTCCTAGCCTGGCAACTTCCATATGCCGCAGGCCCTAAAAAGAAAAAAAATATATTTTTGGGTAACCTTTTCTTTTGTGTTGGTGTCTAACCTAATTGATGATGATTTTCAGGAAATAAATGCTTCTACTGGCAAGTTCAAAGTCTCCATTTTTAGGAGTTCCCATCGTGGCGCAGCGGAAACGAATCCAACTAGGAACCATGAGGTTGCAGTTTCGATCCCTGGCCTTGCTCAGTGGGTTATAGATGCCACATTGCCGTGAGCTGTGGTATTTCCATGAGCTGTGTTGTACAATTGCAGACGCAGCCCAGATCTGGTGTTGCTGTGGCTCTGGCGTAGGCTGGCAGCTATAGCTTCAATTAGATCCCTAGCCTGGGAACCTCCATATGCCGCGGATGCAGCCCGAAAAAGACAAAAAAAAAAAAAAGTCTCCATTTTTGGAGTTCCTGTTGTAGCTCAGCAGTAAGAAACCTGACTAGCATCCATGAGAAGGGGGTTCCATCTCTGGCTTTGCTCAGTGGGTTAAGGATCTGGCATGGCTGTGAGCTGCAGTGAGTGTCACAGACGCAATCTGGATCTGGCGTTGCTGTGGCTGTGGTCTAGGCTGGCAGCTACAGCTCTGATTCGACCCCTAGCCTGGGAGCCCCCATATGCCAGTGTGCGGCCCTTAAAAAAAAGCAGCCCTAATATCTGTTTGGAATGTAACAGCTTGTTTGGTCCTCTCACCAGATAAATGCACCTTTATCTTTAGATTTATGATTTGGTTTTTATTTCTTCTAAAATAGAGACGTAAGTAGTGGAAGTTCCCATAGCTCTAACTGTCAGAATTGGGGCCTCTTCTCTAAGGATTATTTCTTTTCCAGCCACCCAAAGCTTCCACTAGTTTGGGTTTATTCCCCTTTTTTTTTTTTGTCTTTTTGTCCCTTTAGGCCTGTGCCCTTGGCACACGGAGGTTCCCAGGCTAGGGGTCTGATCGGAGCTGTAGCCGCTGGATATATGCCAGAGCCACAGCAATGCCAGATCCGAGCCACATCTGTAACCAACACCACAGCCCTTGGCAACGCCGGATCCTCAACCCATGAATCGAGGCCAGGGATTGAACCCGCAATCTCATGTTTCCTAGTTGGAGTCGTTTCCGCTGCGCCATGACGGGAACTCCAGGGTTTATTCCTTTTAATTCTCATTCTCTGTCCATTATGTTTTCTCCTCTGAGGACATAAACACATCAGCACCTTTTCTTCCAAAGTCAAAGCCAGCTTAAGTGATGAAGAACAGTTTACCCTGACAGAAGCACTAACGGTGACTCAGCTAACGTACCACAGTTTCTGTGTCTTTCCAAGGTTGGAGGAAGCACTAGGGCTAGAGGTCAGTGTGTCTTTCCTGCCAGCTGAGACCCTTACTTCACCCTTTGAGTGTTCCAACCAGAGTGAAGGTCCCAGGTCTCCAGAATAAAAAATGTCTTTAATTCAAAGCCCAAGTTATGCAGGAAGGAGCCCCAGCTTCTGCTGTCAGGCCCGAAAGGCTGACCATGACACATCGTTGACCCTTCCCTGTCTCCCAGTTGTCCAGGGAGCTGGTGTCCGATATGTCCTTTAACCCTCCACAGAGTTTCCTTCTGTGAGGCTTTGGCTGAGTTTGGAAGGCTGCCAATCAAGACACAAAAATGGAAGTGCTTGAGGGGAGGGATTCTTCCAGAGTTCTTGGTTTTCGGAGAGATGACCAGCATCAAATGGCTCTGACAAAAAAGATGAAAGGAATCAACATTATAAGCAGTTGGGAGATTAGACTGTCTAAGCGACGTGGTTCAAGATGAGGCAGGAGCCATAGCAGAGGAATTTCTGCCCTGGAGTTGCTAGGATTCTGAGCAAGGTTTCGGGGAACTTAACAGAAAATATTAACTTGAACGGGCACTCAAATCCAGCAACAAGAAAGACCACAGCAACCAAAGTCATAAGGAGGTGAGATTCTATGTAATTATAATATCCCCTAGGGACAGGCATTGCGCTGCAGGCTGAGCTTGGGTGACCCCTGCCCAGTGAGCAAATGATCAGATATTCAGCTATAATATGGACTATGAATATACCCAGAAGAATTCTTAGTGCATGCACTTGAATAAATTTAGCTTGCTCTTTCTCTCTCATTAAAGCCCTTCTTTGAACAAAGGACTGTACAAGATGTGAGCAGATCTTTGAAATGCATAAGATAAGGTCCATCTGAGCTTTGTATATAGTAGGTACTTAGAAAATGGTGTATTGATTACAATCTTATAGAGCTCATCTCCTGCAGTGGCTAGCTGTGGCCCTTTAAAGAGCGATAGTGACAAGTATTCAGAATGTCCCACAATGAGACTGTCCCTCTGTTAGGACAGGGCTTCATCTGTTTATTCCAAAATGTGTCAAGCTGAGTATTCCCTTGGCCTTAGAAGAGGTAAGACATAGTCCAGGGTGTTGATATAAGTCTTGAAATTGGGCTGAGGCGGTCAGATGTGTGCATTAACAAATATCTTGAAATCAGGAAAGTAGCCTTTCCCTCTTCCTCCTCACTTCCAAAAATATCTTTCCAAGATATTCTCTATTGTTTTTCCAGTGCAGTTAGGTCGTGGTTTGCCTTATAAGGGACTGCAGGGTTTTAAGAGCTCTCACCAAAGGAAGTTTTTCCTGCTGTTCTGCTGGAGTTGCCGTCTGCTTAATTTTAGTTCATTATGTCGGTAAAAACAGGGAGGGCTTTATGGGGCAAAAGGCCCAGTCATCGTGGGAAGAATGAATCATTCTGAGAGCAGCGTGATGGGCTGGAAGGCAAAGGCAGTGGAGGGGCAGGAAGCTGGGGGTGGGTGGTTTATTGAGAACAGCATCAAAAGCCTGTCTTCTCTCTCCATTACTCCCACTAGGGGGTGCCCAGCTTCCCAGAATAATCACTATGACTAAGAAGTTGAGGTTTGAGGGGGCATCTCCTAATAGAAGGGTACTGACTTGATCCAGGTTTCCTGCACCTCTGCCCTGATGTGAGAAGAGGCCTGGGGATGGGGGGTAAGGAGTGAAAGGATGGGGTGAGGGGAGGGGTCTCAAATCAATGAGTCCACTAATGCCTCTTAAGCACTTGAGGATTCTTTTGTTTGTTTGTTTGTTTTAGGGCCACGCCCGATGCATATGGAAGTTCCCAGGCTAGGGGTTGAATCAGAGCTGCAGCTGCTGGCCTATGTCGCAGCCACAGCAACGTCAGATCCTTAACTGAACAAGGCCAGGGATTGAACCTGAATACTCGTGGATACCAGTCAGATTCATTACCACTGAGCCACAACAGGAAATTGAGGATTCCTAATCCATAGAAACCTCTGGGAATATGCTGGGTTCTTTAGGACCCATGGGTCTTAACATCAGTGGCTAGAGTAATTATGGACCAGAAAAGTCCTCCTGGGCACAGGAGGTGATGGTATTTCACCCCGGGGTGAAAGAATTGGTGGTTGTAATAAATGAGCAGGACCGAGGGTTTGGTTACAAGCCAGGGATAGAATAAAAATCAAAACTGAGGTGAGATTCTGAAATAAAGTGGGTAACAGGGGTAATAGGTATAACAGGTATGGATGAAGGTCAGGAAGAGGTGAGAGTATTTTGAGGGTCTTAAAACATCTAGGCCCTCATAATGGCAAGAGCATAATTTTCAGTTATGAATGGTTTTGTAGAATGTAGAATTTGAACCTTAGTAGACATGAGTTCAAATTTCAGTTCAAGCATTTGATAACCATATATAACCTTAGAGATTTATGAAAGTTTTCCAACATCTTTAACTCCTAGTCCTTTCATCTTTAAAATGGGACTATTGATACTAGGGTTATCTGAGAATTTAAAAGGTAAGGCAGGAGTTCCCACTGTGGCTCAGCAGTAATGAACCCAACTAGTATCTGTGAGGATGTGGGTTTGATTCCTGACTCCACTCAGTAGGTTAAGGATGTGGCATTGCCGTGAGCTGTGGTGTAGGTCACAGATGCAGCTCGGATCTGGCGACCCCTAGCCTGGGAACTTCCATATGCCCTGAGTATGGCCCTAAAATAAATAAATAAATAAATAAAATAAAAGGTAAAGCATAAGTTCCCGCTGTGAATCAATGGGATCAGCAGCGTGACTACAGCGCCAGCATATAGGTTTGATCCCTGGCCCAGTACAGTGGGTTAAAGGATCTGGTGTAGGTCACAACTGTGGCTCAGATCTGATCCCTGGACTCAGGGAACTTCCATATGCTGCAGGACAGCAAAAAAAGAATTAAAAAAAAAGAGGTAAAAATTTGAAAAAAAAAATGTTAAGGCATACCTGCAGCATATGGATATTCCCAAGCTAGGGGTTGAATAGGAGCTGTAGCTCCCTGCCTACACCACAGCCACACCACAGCAACTCGGGATCCGAGTTGCGTCTGGGACCTACACCACAATTCATGGCAATGCCAGATCCTTAACCCACTGAGCAAGGCCAGGGATGGAACCCATGTCCTCATGGATGCTAGTCGGGTTCGTTAACTGCTGAGCCACGACAGGAACTCCTCCAACTAAATTTTTAGAGGTCACCATCTGGTCCTGAGGACTTCAGTCTTGGAGAATTAAACTCTCTTGTCCATGGCGGCACAGAGTGCCAAAGCCTGGCCTGGAATCCAAGTGCAATGCTCTCCTGTATTACCAGTTAATCCATGTTAACATGACAATGATTCCCAATTCTTTCAGATGGTTTCCCAAAGTATGAGCCATAGACCACCTGTACGAGCATCAGCAGATGGGCTTGATAAAAATGCAGCTCCCTGGCCTCCTGCCAGACCTGTGCAATCAGACTCTCTGAAGTTTAAGAGCAAAGGCTTAGAAAGTTAGCCAGTCCCAGGTTGTACTTTTATGTGGAAACATAATACCTTAATCTACCTGAGTGCTCTTTTGTGCAGGAAAATTGCGGCCCTTCACCCTTTGGCAGGCTTCTCACTGCTTTGAAAATCATACCTCAGAGGTGTTTCTGACCTTGCTTATTTATGGAGCCAACTCTGTCCCTAGCTACTTCCTTCCTTCCCCCAGAACTTCCTAAATGTTGGAAACATCGCTGTGAAGATCACAGACCCTTTCTGTGGACACCCAGTGAAATGGTAGGATTCGGGAAGGTCACTTTGATTTCACTCCTGAGCCACAGTGTTAACCTGGCCTCTTGTCAAGGCAGTGGGTGAGGGGAGGGAGTTTGGGTTCTTATTTCTGGGGATGGAGTAGGGGACCACCAGGGTAAAGGCTGATCACCAGCTGCTGCTTCCTCTGCGTTGACAAAGCACTTGCTGATAGCTTAGCTGTGCTTAGACTGTGGGTGGGGGCAAAAATGGCCCTTCCTCTAAAGCCGTGAGCATTGATCTCAGTCTGGAGAGAGATGGGCTCTGGACATGTGAACAGACTCCACAAGCTTCCTCCTGACAGCAAGGACTGCATGAGCTGGCTTTTCAGAAAGGAACTTGTGACTGTGCATCACTCTCCAAACAGACCATTTCAGACTCAGAGAAACACCAGTGGCAACGGTCTCTGCTTTAAGTTCTGACCAGTTCTTGCAGCCCTTGACCTCTGGGGCGTGCCTGCACTGCAGAAATACAGGGACTGTTCAAGGCATACTGGGGGCTGCAGAGAAATTGTGCAAAAAGGATTCATGTCAGCTTCAAAGTGCCTGAAACGAGAATAAAAATGCTGCCAGGAAGACAGTTGTTGCTACCTTAAATCTTTCAGAGGACAAAGTGGGAACTAAATATTACTAAAAACAAATCAGATCACAATTGTGTAGCAAATGTCACTTTCGTCAGTACGTAACTGGAGGTTAGGGGAAGGGCCGTGTGGAGCTGATTTTAGCTGCTTCTTTGTCTTTTTTAGGGCCGCATCGCAGCATATGGAAGTTCCCGGCTATGGTTCGAAATGGAGCTGTAGCTGCTGGCCTACAGCACAGCAATACCTACTACACCAGATCAGAGCTTTGTCTGTGACCTACACCACAGCTCATGGCAACGTCAGATCCTTAACCCACTGAGCAAGGCCAGGGATCAAATCCATGTCCTCATAGATCTTAGTCGGGTTCGTTACCACTGGGTCACGACGGAAACTCTCTGGTTTTAGTTTCTTACCAAGAGGGACCATGTCCCTGAAGGGAGTACTGTTAAGTAAAAAGTTCTCCTCCAAAAAGCATCATTTGTACCCTTCCCAATCTATTCTTTCCCTTTTTGTTTTCTAGGAACCAGAGGATTCACCTGACTTAACTGGAGATGGCTCCCTTCCCTAATTTATATTTCCACTCCTGAAGCTTCCCTAATATCACGCTCAGGCTTGGTATAAGCAGACAGGAGTAGTGAAGAGGCAGCCACCTCAGAGGCACAAGTTCACAGATGCAGAGCTGCCCTTCTGCTGGGCCCCAGGCAAAGAAAAATCCCAACCTCTTTCTTGTATTCATCGGGTTTTGTTGAACCTGGAAAGGAAATAAATTCCAAAAGCAGGAAATGACCCAGAGACCATAACAATATGTGAAAAGCCGGGCCAGTGCTTCCGTCACTTTGTTTCCAACTATTCTAATCTGTGTCCCAGGAAGCCTGACCCATTACCAGATGGAGATCTGT
Source organism: Phacochoerus africanus (assembly GCF_016906955.1). Lineage (NCBI taxonomy): Eukaryota > Metazoa > Chordata > Mammalia > Artiodactyla > Suidae > Phacochoerus > Phacochoerus africanus. Next base: position 105,331,166 of record NC_062548.1, on the reverse strand, counting down.
TTTCAGACGCCTCTTGGCATCTGCTACCCCCGGCTGGTGACATTTGCACATTTCAAGAAGGCGAACCTGTCCCCATATCTTCAAACTTCCGGAGAGGGGCAGCCCCAGGAAAGTCCTCGGGTCTCTGGCTGACAGCACCAGCCATCTGATGCGCTTCATCTGTAGCTGAACCGTGGCTGGCCTCCAGCCTAGAACACTAGCACACCGAGTCTGTTCTTGAAGACTTGCAGAATCTAAAATCAAAAAGCCCCGTGTTGCCAGAAAAGGCTGGCTCGCTTGCCTGCTTCCTAATCCCTTCTCACCAGGCTTTCCTAAAGAAACTCAGATGAGTCAGGAAGGAAAAAAAAAAAAGAGTGTCTGAGGGAGATTTGGGGTTGGGCTGATCTCTCATTGCTTCTGAAAATGTCCTCCTGTTTGACAATGCGGCTAATGTTTGAGAATTTGGTTGTACTTTTTCTGTTTCCTCCTCTATCAGCTCTCCCTTTGAGGAACACTTCATTTACCACTCAAGACATCAGCTCAGGAAAAGCAGGAGGCCGTCTGATGAGGAATTAATCACTGTTGCCAAGAAGTGTGGACTTCGCTTTTATCCCCAGGAGCAGGGCAAGAGAAACCTCCCACCTCTACTTTCAAATGGAACCATCACTTCAGTTGCTTTGTTCTGGCCCGGGGGCCTGTACTTTTCCCAGGCTTTTAATTTTTACTGAACACTATCCATCAGCCTTCCTACTGTAGGCTGTGTGCCAGTTGGAGTCTAAACACAGTGAGGTGGCTTCTGGGCTACCTTGCCTCAAACAGGTATCCTGCTAATCCCCTCCCCAGGTAATCAGAAAGTAGCTGCAGTTGAATGAATAACATGCCTAATTCTTTCAACACTTTTGAAATATTGAACAGATTAAAGTATAAAGAATCCAATAGATCTGTTGACATCTGGTTTATAGAAAATCTCCAACAAGAAAGAAAGGGTAAGTTCAACATCAGGCTGGGGGAAATGAGAGCAGCAGTGAAGGGCACTGCTCTCCTGCCTTCTGGCATCAGCTACCTGTCCTGGTGTCCTGGTGGCTCTGTGCCACTATCTAAAATTGTGTGCTGTTTCGTATGAAAGAGGTTTTAAAAAATGTGTTCTGATAAGCTTGGATTTATCCTTGGAGAGGGAATGTAGTTTCCATTATAAGACAGTAGCTTAATATCAAAGGTAGGTTGTACCAACTATAGGAAGGTGGTAATAAGCAGTAGATAAGAGAACATAAGGTATCTTATGAAAAGGAGGGGAGACAGTAAGAAACGCACACACAGAGAAAGCCTTTTTGTTGCCAGGAAGAGACAATCTGATACCTAGGACATAGGAGTTGCTCTCTTTCTCTCTCTTCCTCCGCCTGTGGCAAATGAGCCAGGAAAAAGCTAGAAACAAGAGACAGAGAGAAGCTATCTCTCCAACTGTTGGTCCCAGCCAAATAGGATAAATAGTTCATATGATGATGATAATGATGACAATTGTAATGACGAAGAGAAGTTATTGGCCCAGACGAAAAAAACAAAGATTTCAAGCTATGCTTAAATCCCAAAGTATTGCTGTTAGAGCCACTTACATGATCCCGGGGACTATAATGAAAGGTATTTAGGATGAGTGAAATAAATACAATTGGATAGAAAAATCAGGATTAGATTAATATGTGATTGAGAAAGGTACTAAATTCCCTTTGTCAAGTACCTATTTTTGTACTGCTTTCAGTCTTGAGTCTTCAGCCTTCAGTCTTGAGCTAATTGTCTGTTAAAAGATAACACGACGAGTTTAAAACTGTATTCTTTTTAAATTTTTTATTACTTTTAATGAATTTTATTACATTTATAGCTGTACAACAATCATCACAACTCAATTTTATAGCATTTCCAAATTGAGGTTTAATTGACATATAACATATTGTTTGCCGGTATACAGCCGAATGGTTTGATATTTGTATATATTGCAAAGTAAATACCATGATAAGTCTAGTTAAATCCATCACTATAAATGGTTACAAAAAAAATTTTTTTTTCTTGTGTTGAAAGCTTTTAAGAGCTACTCCCTTGGCAGCTTTCAAACATGCAAAACAGTATTATCAACTATAGTTACCATGCTGTACATTACATATCTATGGCTTATTTATTTTATAACGGGAAGTTTGTACCTTTTGACTGCCCTCATCCATTTTGTCTCCCCTGCTCCCCACTCCTCCAGAAACCACCCATCTATTCTCTTTATCTATATATGTGCTTGGTGAAAAACTGTATTTTTGTTTAAATATATGAGAGAGCAAAAGATTGTTATGTTCTCTGAGACACATATTTGGGATGCCTGGCCACTGGGGGCCTGCTAGGCCTCTACAGCCTTCACCAGAAACAGAGAACAGAGGAGGAAAAACACAGCTTCTTGAGTGCTAGCCATGAAAGGTCAGAGTTATAACATGACAGTAAATCTTACATTCTGCTTAACCCCAGATTTCATAGAGATCATTGCTAGACACTTAAAATGGATGCTTAGATTTTGCAAATGGGAGAACAGAATCAAAAATGGAAAAAAGAATAGAGCCAAGAATCCCAAACTGGCGCCAGATGCCCAGGACAGCTCAGCAAACTCACAGAGGCTCTGTGGCATATGTTAAATGTCACGGGAGACATGGTGATACTTGACGTCTCTTGGCCACAGGTGAACTACTCAGTCAAGACAGTTCACAGTTTCAACATTAGATTGTGCTGCATTCCTTTCAAAGATGTCTTATCTCTGTGAAGCTGGGTTTTCAGCAACTGTTATAAAATGCAATTATGAAGTGAAAATCAATTGGAACACGAGGTGAATAAGTGGTGGTATCTATATAGGTTGCAAGGTTTGAGAAGACACTCAGTGCCCAAGTGGCATAGACATCCTTTTATAAATAACTGTGCTTGAGAATAAAATTAAGAGTTCCTGCTGTGGTGCAACAGGATTGGCGGCGTCTCTGCAGCGCCAGGACACAGGTTCCATCCCCAGCCCAGAACAGTGGGTTAAAGGATCTGGCATTGCTGCGGTGTAGGTTGCAGCTGTGGCTTGGATCTGATCCCTCCTGGTCTGGGAACTCCATATACCATGGAGTGGCCAAACAGAAAAAAAAAAAAAAAAAGGAAATATTTTTTCTTTCAATTTATGTGTATTATTTTTTTCAAACAACTAAATTGTTGGGACCTATCTAACTGGATTAATGAGATTTATGTTAGTTTTTGTTTTTGTTTTTTTCTTTGACTAGGTGCTCTGTGAAAAAATTACTGAGATATTAAGATGCTGTGAGTTGAGAAAGTTTGAGAACCTCAGAATTAGAACAATACAAACTGTATCAGTGAGCAAAGGTGAATTTTAATGGCTTAAGCTCAAGGGTGAGTAAGGAAAAGTGATTCTATTTTTTTCCCTAGACCATCCAAGGAACTGCTCACAGTATTTGCCCTGTTCCCACATACAAGCAGCAATCTTTGAATGTTTTTATTAATGGAACTATTTGGTTAATAACTGTTAAGGTTATCTTGTACAGTGCTTCCCAAGCTACCTTCCACTATCTCATGGACTAAGTGATAACTTGTGTTAACTTGGCTGGGCCATGGTGCCCAGATATTTAGTCAAACATTATTTTGGATGTTTCTGTGCTTTTTTGGATGAGAATAACAACTAAATCAGTAGATTTTGAGTAAAGCAGATTGTCTCTATAATGTGCGTGGGCCTTATCCAATCATTTGAAGGTCTTAACAGAACAAAGACTGAACTCCCCTGAGCAAGGAGGAATTCTGTATATGTAAATACACACACACACACACACACACACACACAAATACACACATTTTGTTTGTTCTGTTTCTCTGGAGAATTTTAATACAGATTGATACTTTTTAAAGGTACAGTAGAAATAAATTTCTAGGAAAATAATCATATGCTTAAATATTGTGGAAATGTTAAACTATTATAAAAGCTTCTAGGAATTCCTGTCATGGCTCAGTGGGTAAACGAATCTGACTAGGAACCATGAGGTTGTGGGTTCAATCCCTGGCCAAACTCAGTGGGTTAAGGATCTGGTGTTGCCATGAGCTGTGGTGCAGGTTGCAGATGCCGCTTGGATCCCGCATTGCTGTGGCTCTGGCATAGGCTGGTGGCTACAGCTCTGATTAGGCCCCTAGCCTAGGAACCTCCATATGCTGTGGGAAGCGGCCCTAGAAAAGGCAAAAAGACAAAAAAAAAAAAAGCTTCTAAATTCTTTCTTTCAGTTTCCATATTTATTTGATTAGTAACAAAGAGTTTGCAAGTCTATGTTTTGTAAATAAGTTCATTTGTGTAATTTTTTTAGAGTGCACGTATAAGTAATATATGGTATTTGTCTTACTCTATCTGACTTCACTTAGTATCATAATCTCTAGGTCCATCCATATTGCTGCAAATGGCATCATTTCATTCTTTTTTTTAATTTTTTTTTATTTTCCCACTGTACAGCAAGGGGGCTCATTTCATTCTTTTTTATGGCTGAGTAATATGTCATTGTGTTTATTATCACACATCTTCTTTATTCATTCATTTGTCAGTAGACATTTAGGTTGCTTTCATGTTTTGGCTATTATAAACAGTGATGCTATGAACATTGGGATACATGTATCTTATCAAATTAGAGCTTTCATCTTTTCTGGATATATGCCCAGGGGTGGAGTTGCTGGATCATATGGTAGTTTTATTTTCAGTTTTTTAAGGAATATCCATATTTTCCAAAGTGGTTTTACTAATTTACATTCCCACCAACAGTGTAGGAGGGTTCCCTTTTCTCCACACCCTCTCCAGCACTTACTATTTGTAGACTTTTTGATCATGGCCATCCTGACTGGTGTTAGGTGATACCTCATTGTAGTTTTGGTTTGCATTTCTCTAATAATTAGTGATGTTGAGTGTCTTTTCATGAACCTATTAGCCATCTGTATATCTTCTTCAGAGAAATGTCTATTTAGGGCTTCTGCCCATTTTTTGATTAGGTTGTTTGTACTTTTTATATTGAGGATGGGTGGCGATGTATAAATTAGGATTTTGGGATTAACAGATACACACTACTATATATAAAATAAACAACAAGGTCCTACTGTATAGCACAGGGAACTGTATTCAATATCTTGTAATAATCTATAATGGAAAAGAATCAGAACAGTAATATATATGTATATAGATACAAAGCATATAATTATATATAAAACTGAATCACTTTGCTGAACACCTGAAACTAACACAACATTGTAAATCAATTATACTTCAGGTTTAAAAAAATGTTTTTCAAGAGTAGGACAAAGTACTTTATTCCTATGGAAAAGATAGCATGTATAGAAACAGAATAAAGAAACCCCAAAACTTTACCTTAACATTCAGCAATTATAAACTGTATCCTCATTGCATACCCTCCTTTAGGTAGCAGTTCATTTTTCACTTTACTTTGGCTAGGTCCATCCATGATGCTGCAAATAGCATTATTTCATATTTTAAAATATTTTTATTAGGAGTTCCCTTCGTGGCTCAACAGAAACGAACCTGACTAGCATTCATGAGGACGTAGGTTCAATCCCTGGCCTTGCTCAGTCGGTTAAAGATCTGGTGTTGCCATGAGCTGTGCTATAGGTTGAAGAGACGGCTTGGATCCAGCATTGCTGTGGCTATGGTGTAGGTCGGCAGCTACAGCTCCGATTCAGCCCCTAGCCTGAGAACCTCCAAATGCCCATGGGATTTTTTTTTAAATAAACTGAAAAAGAAAAAAAAAAAAAGAAGAAGAAGGATATTAACAGCTGCACTTCTTTTTTTTTTTTTTGTCTTTTTTGCCATTTCTTGGGCCACTCCTGCGGCTATGGATGTTCCCAGGCTAGGGGTCAAATCAGACCCATAGCTGCCGGCCTACGCCAGAGTCACAGCAATGCAGGATCTGAATCGTGTCTGCGACCTACACCACAGTGGATCCTTAATCCACTGAGCAAGGCCAGGGATCAAACCCACAACCTCATTGTTCCTAGTGGGATTCGTTAACCACTGAGCCACAACGGGAGCTCCACACAGCTGCACTTCTAAATAAGATCTTAGAGGTATAAAATAAACTACTGTGGAATAAACCCCATGTATGGGGGACTCAAAACCCCTTCCCCCAAAAGAGTTTCTGGGACATACTTTGTGTAGCATTGATCTCAAAAGACATGTAAATATATCTGTTCATGCACACATATATTTGCCCTTTTTTATTTTATTTATTTTTTTTACCACCACACCTGTGGCATGTGGAATTTCCCAGGCTAGGGGTCGAATTAGACCTGCAGCTGCTGGCCTACACCACACCACAATGCAGGATCCAAGCTGCATCTGTGACCTAGGCTGCAGCTTGCAACAATACCAGATCCTTAACCCACTGAGTGAGGCCAGTGATAGAACCTCACAGAGACTATGTTGGGTTCTTTTTTTTTTTTTTTTTGTCTTTTTAGGGCCGCACCTGTGGCATATGGAGGTTCCCAGGCTAGGGGTTGAATCGGAGCTGCAGCTGCTGGCCTATACCACAGCCATAGCAACACTGGATCTGAGACGTGTCTGTGACCTATACCACAGCCCACAGCAATGCTGGACCCTTAACCCACTGAGCGAGGCCAGGGATCAAACCCGAAACCTCATGGTTCCTAGTCGGATTCGCTTCTGCTGCGCCACGAGGGGAACTCCCCTAGTTTCCCGATTTTAACATCTATGTGACCATAGTACAATTTTCCAAATGAAGATATTAACATCAGTACAAAACTATTAACTATGAACTTATTCAGATTTCACCAAATATATATTTTTTATTTTTTTTTTAAATTTTATTTATTTATCTATTTATTTTTGTCTTTTTGCCTTTTCTAGGGCGCTTCCCTCGGCATATGGAAGTTCCCAGGCTAAGGGTCTAATCCGAACTGTAGACGCCAGCCTACACCAGAGCCACAGCAATGCGGGATCCGAGCCACGTCTGCGACCTACACCACAGCTCACGGCAATGGCAACGCCAGATCCTTAACCCACTGAGCAAGTCCAGGGATCGAACCTGCAACCTCATAGTTCCTAGTTGGATTTGTTAACCACTGAGCCACGACGGGAAATCCTCACCAAATATATTTTAAATAGTGAAGTCACAACTCTAGGAAGTCACAACTTTAGTAGATACTGGGCTAGAAAAGATTTTTCCAGAATGTATTGAAACTGTTGCTTTATTTTGTGTGTAGATCAGCCAACTGAGAATTAGAAAAGTTTGACGGCAATGGTGGCTTGTTCTGTAGAATAGTATACAAACCACAAACCTCAATTAAAAACATCTCACAGGGAGTTTCCCGTTATGGCTCAGTGGTCACGAACCCGACTAGTATCCGTGAGGATGCCGGTTTCGATCCCTGGCCTCACTCAGTGGGTTAAGCATCCAGTGTTGCCGTGAGCTGTGGTGTAGGTCGCAGATGTGGCTCGGATCTGGTGTTGCTGTGACTGTGATGTAAGCCGGCAGCTACAGCTTCGATTCAGCCCCTACCGTGGGAACTTCCATATGCCATGGCGTGGCCAAAAAAAAAAAAAAAAGGCCCACCTCACAGGAGATCTGTTGTGGCTCAGTGGTTTAATAACCCAACATAATGTCTGTGAGGTGTAAGCTATGGTGTAGGTCACAGATATGGCTCAGATCTGGCATGGCTGTGGCATGGGGCTGCAGCTGCGGCTCTGATTCAACCCCTTAGCCTGGAAACTTCCATATGCTGCATGTGGGGCCTTAAAAATGAAAAAGAAAAAGTCACATATCGATTAAGCCAGTACCTCAGTTCCTAAGTTTGACTGCCAGAAATAACAAATTCTTTTGTATTTAGAGAAATTAGTTACTTAATGACAGAACTTATAGAAACATGTTTGAATGCAAATCTGAAATGTCACACATTTTTGGTTAAGTGATTGTTTTCCATCTTTTCTGTAAAGTCTTTCATGACCTTTCTCAGGTATAACCCAATGTGATGGGTTTTTGGGCCTCTACTGTAATGACTTCACAGATGTGTGTCAGGGCACTTGTTAACACTTGCTGTAATTTGGGTAGGTGCCTGCTAAACTGTGAGCTACTTGTGGGCACGGCTGTATCTTGCTCACCCTGGTAGCTCAGTGCCTAATGCCTGAAGCATGGCAGGCCTGTAACACAAGCTTACTAAGGAATGAATTAATCAATCACTTACCAAAAAATGTTCATATCAACATTTTTTTTTTTCTATCTGACCTTTTTGGGAAAAGAGCTCATAACTTGAAATTATTCTAGTGAAAAAAATAATGTTGCATGTTTATTAAAAAAGAAAAGATTTCAAAGTAACTTGTGTTTGAGAAATAGGCTTTGAATGCCAGGTGTGACATAAAAGCTGAAAAAAGAATTTCACTGTTACAAATAGCACAAGTGTCTGGCTGCTGACTTGCTTTATTCAGTAGATGCATTTTACTCCGCAGGTAATTTTATCCCCCTTTGTAAAACCTGCTTTCTACCTAGGCTGATGTGTTATTATTAGATATCATTATGATTCAGCATTTCTACAATGTGTGTTTTCAAAGAGTCATGTTTCTCATTTCTAATGAGCTATGCAGACATAGGTAATGAAAGGTAATCTAGTCTTACATGTAGCTGGTATTCAATACATTTTTATTGACTGATTCATCACTGAACTCAATGGGGGACAGGTTGGTGCAAACTTACTGGAAGTGTGGGGAGTGTTGGGGGCCAGGGCGGGTGGAGGCAGGCAGACAAAGGCGGGAGAGAGAAGAAAGTAGGAATTCCTCTCAGATGGGAGTGGAGAGGCCTTCTGAATCCCTGATCCACTTCAGCAGTCCTCAGGGGACTGGGGTTATAGGCACATTGTGTTTATTTGCCCTGTGAAGGAGTCTCCTTCGGGGTAGGAGCTGCTGTTTCTTAGGAACAAACTGTTCAGGGATTTTATAAGCCTGGGATCAATTTTCAGCATTCTACTTAGGCTTGTATCACCTGATTATAAAACTGGGAAAAATAAGATACCAAGAAAAATTTATAAAAATTCAAAACATAAAGCTGAATAATGAGGTATTTTCATAGGTGGTCTTGTAATTATAGTAGGGTGACTAGGATCAAAGATAGTGTTGGTCCCAAGTGTCCTGGGTGGCAAGGACGGACTGAATATGTTGTTGGAGAAATGGAGAGGAGAAGAGACTTGTCTCCTGTTTCTTAGAAACCTCACTTCCTTTTAAAAAATTTTATTTAATTTTATTTAGTTATTTTTAGGACTGCACCCAAGACACGTGGAGGTTCCCAGGCTAGGGATCCAGTCAGAGCTACAACTGCTGGCCTACACCAGAGCCGCAGCAACGCAGGATCCGAGCTTCATCTGCAAACCTACAGCACAGCTCATGGCAACGCCGGATCTTTAACCCACTGTGCAAAGCCAGGGATCGATCCTGCATCTTCTTGGATGCTAGTCAGTCACTTCTGCATGATGGGAACTCCTCTCACTTCCTTTTAGAAGCCCTGCTCAGTGGCTTGCTCTGGTTCTGTCAGTTGAGAGATGAAAAGGGTTTTGATAATAGGTTGCATTGCTTTGATAAAAGGTTGCATTGTTGGCTTAAAAAATTAATAATGTATTAGGTTGGAGTTCCCATTGTGACACAGCAGAAACAAATCCGACTAGGAACCATAAGGTTGCGGGTTCAATTCCTGGACTTGCTGGGTTAAGGATCCAGTGTTGCCATGAGCTGTGGTGTAGGTTGCAGACGTGGCTCGGATCTCGTGTTACTGTGGCTGTGGTGTAGGTTGGCAGCTGTAGCTCTTATTTGACCCCTAGCCTAGGAACCTCCATATGCCTTGGGTGTGGCCCTAAAAAGCAAAATAAATAAGTAAATAAATAATAAAATAAATAATGTATCAGGTCTCTGGTAAGCACTCAGAAAAATCCTTCCTCCTACCTTTTATTTTAAGCACATGGCATTTGTGTACTTTGGTTTCAGTGGGCAATGGTCACAAATGTTCTTCTGGAATGGAAGAAAGGAAAGTTAAGATAAGACTTCAGACCATTCCTGGCACTTGGGTTGGCTGGGAGAAGTATGGAAAAGCTCAGGGAAACATACTGGCATACCTTCAAAAATCTACTTTATCATGGGCCTGGCAGGCCAGGTTAGCCCAGGGCCGTACATGAAGGCACTAGGAAAGGAAAAGAACCAGCCTGGAGCTCTCAGAAAGGCAGCAAAGCAGATTTCTCTTATCTTGGGTAGAAGCTCAGATCCAGAAGTCATGGATTATTATGGGGACTAATTGAGATAATGTCTGCCAAGGTGACCGACACAGAGCCTAGCACCTAGCAGATGCTCAAGACAGACTGGGTTTCCTTCCCTGCAGTGACTTCATAAGGTCTGAGAGTGGCTGTCTGAAGACACTGTGTCTCAGATGGCTTCATGCCATGCTGGTATTCTGCACTTTAGAGAACACTGGAAAGTTGTACTCATGCAAACTCCAAATTCTTACGTTTTGGTTGAGATGAACCATCACTAAGGATGCAGCTCAGTTTGTTCATTTGCAAAATATTATGGTTCTGGGAAATGATCTTGTGACCTGAGTGAGGAAACATATCTGCTATCATTTCCTCAGAAAATAATTGGTCTGGATTTCAACTCAGAAGAGAAAGAAATAAGAATTCCCCATGGTTGACTGCTGTTTCTGTAAGGGGAAAGGACCCAATTTTGATACTTGAGCTAAGATTCCTTGGTAGTACCATACCAACTTCTCACAATCACAGATATTTTGCTTGGAAGCCTAAACCAGGAAGCAGCATGGAGCTTTGATCCAACTGCTTCCCTCTCCATCAGCATTTTCTTTCTTTTTTTTTTGGTCTTTTTAGGGCTGCACCTGCAGCACATGGAAGTTCCCAGGGTAGGGGTCTAATTGGAGCTATAGCTGCCGGCCTACACCGCAGCCACAGCAACACTGGATCCTTAACCTACTGGGTGAGGCCAGGGATCAAATCTGAAACGTCGTTGGGAACTCCTCCACCAGCATTGTTATAACATCAGTGGATTCCTGCCATTTGTGACCAGTCTATCACTAGGCAGTTCTGTCTGCCTCATCTCCCTGGTCAAAGTCAAGTCCCCAGCCATGAATCCTTTTTAGTCCCTTATCCCGACACTGTGCTGCTTGCTTTCTCAGCATGCTTTCATTATCAGTCTCAATTGGATTCCTCTTGTTGGCTTTAAAGCATAATGAAGACTTCCATTGGGAGTGGAGTAAACTCTATCCCAACCCTACATTCTCCTCAACCTTCCTTCATTCTCTTCTCCTTTTTACAGAGACTTATAGAAAGAATATTTATAGTGTGGACTTTATCTGTTCACTTCTCACTTACTCCTTAAGTTGCCCATCAACCCAACCAAACAGCTTGTGCTAAGATCATTCCTCGTCCTTGCCCTTGTAGCTGGAGTCTACACTGTTTACCACCCCTCCTCCTGGAACCATTGTCTTTTCTTGGCTTCGTTGACGCAAGACTTTTCTGGTTTCCTCTGTTTTCTCTGACAGCTAATTTACTATCTCTTTTGCAGCCTTAATCTATTCTTCTCTAGTCAATAAATATTAAAATACTCAAGGCTTACCCCAAGGCATTCTTCTCTTCTTATTCTGTATTTTGTTTATGCCAAAAAATGTTTCTGTAACCCAGATCTCTTCTCTGAGCTCTAGACCCACATATCCAACCCTGCTTAAGATTTCTACTTGGACATCTCACCAGCTAAAATATAACACATCCAAAACCCAAAACTCCTGATCTTACACCCCAGACCTCTTGGGTGCTCCTTATCTCACTGAAGGGTTAAGCAGGTGAGAACTTGGAGTCTCCAGGACCCTTGCCTCTGCTTTACCCTTCACATTCAATTTTGCCTTCTAAACCTCTCCTGAATCCACGCTCTTCTCCCTTCTTTCTTTCCCACTATCTTAAACTACTATCATCTCTTACCTAGATTACCGTAAAAGCCTCTTTATTAGTCTATCCGTTGTCATTTTGACCTACCCCTCTCCCAGTGTATCCAGAGTGATTTCTTCATCTGATCTTCCTGTCCACCCCCACCCAGCCTGAGAATGTTGAAAATACTTGAACGCCTTTCCATTACTTTAGGATACATTTTTTTCTTTTTCCTTTTGGCTTTTTGGGGCCACACCCTCGGCGTATGGAGGTTCCCAGGCTAGGGGTTGAATCGGAGCCACAGCTGCTGGCCTACGCCACAGTCACAGCAACGCCAGATCCGAGCCGCGTCTTCGAGCTACACCACCGCTCACGGCAACACTGGATCCTTAACCCACTGAGTGAGTCCAGAAATCAAACCTGCAACCTCATGGTTCCTAGTCGGAGTCGTTTCTGCTGTGCCACAACGGGAACGCCTAGGATACGATATCTTAACCCGACCTGCACCTATCTAGCTGTCTCTCAAACCATGCTACACCACAGTTCCTGCACACCAGCCATTCCGTCCTTATTTCACTCCCTTTTACTTGCTATGCCTCCCCCTCTCCAATTGCTTTTTGCCCAGAAGGCTCTTCCCCCTCTTCATCTTGTAACTTCCCCCCTTTCTTCAAATCCCAGCTCAGCCATGGCTTCCTCAGGGCTGTCTTCCCTGACTTCTATGACCAAGGCAAATCTCTACCATATAACCCTGGGTACTTCTCCTTCATCTGCTGATCATGGCTGTAATTTTATATTTATTGGTGTGGCTATTTAGTTCAAATAAATTTCCCACTAACCATAGACTCCATTAGGGCAGGGACTGTTCCTGGTTTTCTGTCTCTAGAACCAGCACAGTGCCTATTATATACTTAGTATTGTTTAGTAAATATATTTATTGAATAGATGAATGGATGAATAAATGAATGAATTTTGTTTTTTGTAATTCCTTTGGCTCCCTCTTCTTCTGGCTATTTCACCCATACCAGAACCTTTGTCTAGTCATTGGAACCTCAATCATGAATTTGGTTTATCTCTCTGGTACCACTGCTGGGCCTCCTTCCTCTTATTGGTAATGAAACTCATGAGATACTACGTAACCTTTGGACATTGTCCTCCTGTGGACACTTCCTCTCCTGAAATAATTTTCAGATCAGGATTCTGTTCAGAACTTCAGGCTTAGGTAATGAGAGTATTTTATGAGGAGGAGTTATGGCCCAAACTAGAACAATAAGATTATAGAATTGGAGGGAACCCTTGGTAATCATTTAGTTTAATTTCTCAAGCAAAGCAGACATCTTTCTCATGCCACTCCTGACAGATAAAATAGTTGTTTATTGAGCATAGGCCAGTTACTGTCTTAAGATCATTGATATGGATGAACCATTGAATCCTTTGCAAATGTATGGGTAAGCAGGTTACCATCATCCATCTTTTATAGATGGAGAAAGAGTGGAATGTTTATCTAAGTCATATGAGTAAAGTGACACAGTCAAGATTTGAACCCAGGCAGCTTGGTCTTTAGGCACTGTGCTATGCTGTGCTACCTTTCTACTTAGCCAGTGTTTATGTGGATACTTTCAGGGATAGGAACGTACTCCACTATGAACTGGATGCTAGCTGTTTTTCCTAGTTCCAGCCTCTAAAAGTATACAGAATAGCCTGCTTCAACTTCCATAGACAGTCATTCAAATATTTTCAAATACTAAGAGTAATTTTTTCTGTTTATAAAAATAACAGGAGTTCCTGTTGTGGCTCAGCGGAAATGAATCTGACTAGCATCCATGAGGACGTGTTTTCAATCCCTGGCCTTGCTCAGTGGGTTAAGGATCCTGAGTTGCTGTGGCCAGCGGCTACAGCTCCAAATCGACCCCTGCCTGTGAACTTCTATATGCCTCTGGTGCAGCCCTAGAAAGATAAACAAAACAAAACAAAACAAAAAAAACATATGCTCATTGTAGAAAACTGGGAAAAGTTCAGAAGAGTATAAAGAAAAGAAGAATCCTTGATAAACAAGGAGAAACTAAATATTAACTGCCAAGAATTCATTAGCTTTTTGTTGTTTATATTAACATCTATATTTTGTTTAGAGTCCCTAACAGCCTGTGGCCAGCCAAGACACCTAGTTCTCTATCACATGATCTTCCATCAAGTCAGATTTTTTTCCTTTATATACAATCCTAAATGTAAAAAAAATTTTTTTTCTATTTAGAGCTGCACTTGAGGCACATGGAGGTTCCCTGGCTAGGGATTGAATAGGAGCTGCAGCTGCCAGCCTACCCACAGCCACAGTGACACCAGATCTGAGTTGCGTCTGTGACCTACACCACAGCTCATGGCAATGCTAGATCCTTAACCCACTGAGCGAGGCCAGAGATCAAACTTGGATCTTCATGGATACTAGTCAGGGTCATTACCACTGAGCTACAATGGGAATTCCCCTAAATGCAAAATTTTGCATTTATCCCTTATCACCTATATTTTGTTTGCATCTATTTCTTTCTTCCATACTATTGAAACTCTCTAAATCTAAATTTTGCTCCCTAATATGTTAGCCTCCCAGCTTTGTGTACTACATGATTTTGATAACAGGGCTTTTCAAATCCTTACTTCAGACATTGACAAAATGTTGAGCAGGAAAGAACCTGTGATATACTGTTAGGCACCCCCCTCCAGCTTCACATGAGTCTTTCCATCAATCATATAGTATGACTGCTCAAGAAAATACAAGTTAGTGATCACTTCATCATTTCTAAGTGCTCACAAATCATCACTTAAATAGTCCATTCTAGAACTTTCCTGGAAACCCCCGCATAGCAGTCTGTTACTTCAGACGTTTCCCTGCAGTGGAAGGGGCTATATGTAGACAAGCCAGTCCTGACTAATATTTAATGGGGCTGAAGAAATGATCCCATGGGTATACATTGTCTTATTCTTTCTACTTCAGGAGATCAGCTTCCTGTCAACATGCAGGAAACTGGAAACCTGCAGTCTAATAATATAGCCACTGACAGGAAGATTGTTGTTTAGATTGCTCTTCCAGGTTTCTCAATTGAATAATCTGGGTGAAGAATGACTGCTTCATATTTTTTTTATGACTTGGATCAACGACAAGGCTACCTGACTTTACATAGTAGATGTCCTGATTCAGTGTTGCATATAAAAATTCTTTCTTTTTTGGACATCGAATTCTACCTAAAATGTACTACCCATGGGAGTTTATTTTTTAAGGCCATGTTGTGGTTAAGGCATTTTATGAAGTCAAGTATTCTTCAGTGATTTATCTGTTTGGATCTTGCAAATCAGTGTTGTTTTCCAAGCAAAGCAAAATGATGCTGCATGTTCCTTTACTTTTGGAAAAGTTGGGTAGCATTATTGTTTGTGACTTGGTCTAAGTAAATAGGACTGGGAAGATCTTGGGACTGCCGGGCAGCCAGCTAATGAGTAAAACTGGGGCCTCTACCTGATGTCACATCCTCACCTCACCATTCCCTGGAGCAATGATGGAATATTCCTTCTTTTGATTCTTCTGATTGATAATTTTTCTCATTTTTTCACTGTCTCCAACACCAACTCAAAGAGAATCCTATTGACTCATCTTCTCTGAAAGCCCTCCTGTCACTCAGCTGGCCGGTGGTGGGGCTGGTGGTCATGGGGAGGTGCTCTGGGTTCCTCACTCACTTGGGTTGGAGCTGTGTGGAAGCCAGAATCTCAGCTGGTTCACCTCTGAGACTCCATAGGACTAGTCAGAGCCTCCCAGGAAATGGGGTCACTGCACTTTCATTGACTCGATGGTGACTCCCAAACTGGAACAGGAACCAACCACATGGGATACCATGGGGTCCACTCTACTGTCACCAAAGCCCCCATGATGGTTTAGACTGGCTTCCTGCTTTCTGAGATTGCCCTCCCCTGAACTCCTACAATATTCTGAGGCTCAGTGGCCCCTAAACAAACTTTCTTTTTTTCTATTGTGTGCATATGTGTTTGCAAGCGTGTGTATATTATCTATCCACAGAATAATCTGCCTTGGTTGCTATGTATAATATGTCTCCAGGTCAGGTACTGTGCCTTAATCCCATTCCCAACCCCTATCCCTAATCCTAAACCCTAACTTTAATCCTGACTTTTATCCTAACACTAAATCTGAAACCCGAGTCTAACAAAGATCCCAACTCATATTCGGTCTTTAATATGTGTTTGGGACGTAGTGGCTCAGAGGAAACGAATCTGAGTAGTATCCATGAGGATGCAGGATTGATCCCTGGGCTCACTCAATGGATTAAAGGATGTTGCATTGTCGTGAGCTGTGGTGTAGGTTGAAGACTTGGCTCGGATCCCATGTTGCTGTGGCTGGTGTAGGCCGGCAATCACAGCTCCGATTCAACCCCTAGACTGGGGGAGGTGTGGCCCTAAAGAGACAAAAAAATAAAATTAATATGTGTTTTCTTTTTGTTAGGACTAGTACTGTGGACATTGCTAAAATCACTGGAAACTAAAACAGCTGTATACTTTCTACGTTGTGTTGTTCAATGTGAATTTTTACTGCAGAACGAGCATCTCCTGACATTGAAAGAGCTGGGAGATTAAAATACCTTCATTATATGTTTTCATGTTTATTATGTGACTCAGCGTCTCATCAAGATAATCTATATGGAGGAGATCAGCTAACCTTATCGGTTAATTGGAGTAGCATATTGATCAAGACCACACTATTTGTTAATAAAGCATGTCTAAAGTGTGGTCCCTTTCTAAAAGTTTTCATCCTCTCGTCACCCTGATTTCGTAGAATAATTTTACAGACAGCTTAAAACAAAATAATATAAATGAATCAATTAATTTAACCAGAACCTCTTAATATTTCACTTTCAGTTTCATGACTGGCTCCATAATTTGTGGGACCCAGTAAAAGTTGAAAATGTGGGTCCCTTGTTATTAAGAAATTCAAGATGGTGATAGCAGAGCACTAAGCCCAGCGCATATGCCCATGCCCTGCATATTTTACAGATGGGAGAACCCAGGTCTAGAAAGGCATAAAAGATGCTGCCAAGACCCAGCTGATGGGTGCTGGAGAGAGGGTCAGAACCTGGTCACTGGACATTTGGTAATGGCGCCCATCACTTGGTTTCCTGTTCTTGGGTATCTCCCACTACTCGGCATCATCAAGATGTGGCAGCTGGGGTATTTCCCTGGTGCTGTCAGCTGGACGTTCTGCTCTTAGCATTTTCTTTAATTGTCCCAACCCTTAGCCTGATTGCTTTCCTAACTCCACACCTGAGCTAATTTGCCTAGTTTCCCTTCATTGTCAGCATGGCTTCTTCCACTGGTTTTCTTGTAAACTTGGAAGGGATTTGTGAGATGTTGGTGGAAAGAAAGCAGATGAGAGACATTTTACTGATTGGATTGCTCTCCTTGGCGCTCAGAAGCAAAAGGGACACATTTCTTCACAAATCCCAAATCCCAACTCGCACTCACTCCTAAGTGCAAGCCTAAACGTCTTGGCTAAAACAGACTCAGGAAGGCTCCTGAATACATTGGATACTAATAAAGAGAGGGTAAGAAATTCCATTTTCAAAATGTTTCAAAGAGAAAATATCTTACGTCAATCCCTGGGAAATCAATTCCCTATCTCTGGCTCTATCTTAATTCAGCCCCATCTTGAATTAAACATGTCTCTGTTGTTTGCCAGAATTCCACGGACTTGAGAATGTGATAAAGAATTTCATTTCCTTCTTTCTCCCCAGAAGGAGTGGCTCCCCAGTCAGTGGCTGTAGGAATTCAGACCCCTTTCTTGTGCCAAACTTCCCCAAGCTGCAGACATTGCATTAACTTCGGAATGTGGCCAAGCCAGTTCCTTTGAGAAGGAAGCACTGCTGCCCTGAGCTGGCATCCAGGCTGACATAGCCTTGCATCTAGCCCACAGGCTGGGTTTTGAGTTTCTTAGCAAAATGAAAGCAGGCCTGAAGAAACCCTCAATTCAATAAAAAACAAGAATAGCCAGTTTACAGAAAATCGGGGTTGGGGGAGGAATGGGAATTTCACATTATCTCTACATAACAGATAATGAAAGAAGTTCAGGGAGGTCTAAAGAGAATCTCGTTAAAATTACTTATATAATCTCACATTTTTCTCCCTCCAAACTTTTAGACGGGATTCAAAGCCCAAGCCCAAGCCACCAGTTGGAGGCTGGCTCTACACAGTTGATAGGCAACATTCGTGAGAGTCCTTCTTGCTGATGGGTGAGCACACTGGGGAAATATCCAACAAATGGAAGACACAGTGGTGTCCTTAAAGACTTTGCTATTAGGGGGTAGATAAAATAAAGATACGAAGACAGAGAAACATCTTAATAATGATATAAAACAGGCTATTACGGGCCTAATGCAGAACACAGATATGTTTCTTGTGGCAGAGAAACAAAATGAGGGCATTCCCTTATGGCTCATCAAGTTAAGGATCTGGTGTCGTTGCTGCTGTGGCTCTGGTTGCAGCTGTGGTGAGAGAACTTCTACATGGTGCATGTGTTGCCAGAAAAAAAAAAAAAAAGGAGCGAAATGAAAGGGTCAGGTCAGTTAACCAGGGAGGACTTTCTGGAGGAGGTACCATTCAAAGCAGGTGCGTTTTTTTGGTTTGTTTGTTTCTTTTGTTTTTTTGCTGCACCCTCAGCATATGGAAATTTCAGGGCCAGAGGTCAAATCCCAGGTGCAGCTACAACAGCTGTGGCAATGCCATATCCTTAACCTGCTGCACCACAGTGGGAAGTCCCAAAGCAGAGTTTTGAAGGTGGTCTGGATGAAGCGAAGTGCCAAGGGAAAAGGAGGGAGGGCAATCCCTTTGGGAACTGAGATGAAGTTTTGGATTATCTAGATGACAAATCTTTTTCCGTTAATGATTGTATTTTATCTAGCACATGTGTTTTTGCTCTGGTCTAAATGATTCAGACTGCTCTGTCTGCATAGATGTGATCTCCAAGGTATTCTTGATTGGTTTTGCAGGTATTTGTGTTACATTATAAGTGCCATATAGAGTGGGAATGTATAATGTGAAACCTTAATTCAGGATAAAAATGCCAAGATGTGAACTATGCTGCCTCCTTTTAGTAATTGCTCATTTCTCACAAAAAGCAGGAGACTTAATTCACCTCTAGGGCAATTTAAAAACACGCTGGCTAGTTAATTCATTCCCAACCCTGCTCCCCAAATAGTTTTTTTGCTTTCTCGTTTGAGTCCTCATTTTAAAAGCTGTATATCTCTTTCCGATTCATGATTATGCAAGCATTTAGTTAGTTAATCTGGATAAAATTAACACTTTCCTCTAAGGCAAATGTATTTTGTTCTCTCTGGGAATATCATACATAGAAAAGAGCTATAGATGACTTGTTATAAATCCTGGCAAATTACACGTGCATTCCGTGCATGTCTTGATCCGTACCTTCCCCTAGGTGAGCAAAAGACTCTCTGCATCAATTGACACAGGCATCAGTTAAAGCAGGAATTTAGGTCCTCATTCACAGGATTATAAATCATTAAGCTTCACAGATCTGATCAACAAAAGGGGCTGGAGGAGACCTCCTCTTGCTTCATAGAATTTGATTGCTCCTGTTTCATATCCTCTTTCTAAGAGGATTTAAAATTTGGTTTCTAACATCTGTCAGAATGATTCCCCCCTTTCTGAAGGCATTCATTAGGAAATAAAATCAGATATAATTAACAAACAAACAAACCTATCTGCCTGCTGTTCTGACTTGTTATAATAAGTGTTATTTCTACTTACAAACAGTTTCCTGTCAGCATCCTGCTGTTTCTTTAATAAGACTTCTGCATTGGGAAAGAAAAAAAGCTCTGCATTAAAATTAAGCCTTGACTTGTCTCGTCGTCGTCACTTCTCTTCCTGTTCATCTGAGTTTAGATCCAATTTGCTTGAGGTTGAAAGGAACTCAAATGTCAAAACCATCGCTAAGAGAGAGGAGGGACCTTTCTGCTTCTAGAATTGGCTGAAGGATGCGGCTGCCTTTGGACTCACAATAAACACCCTCTTCCCTCACTGCTGGGCTCCAGTGGCCCCTGCGGCTACCAGATGATGGAAAATCTATTCAGGTTCCCAGGGCTGTTTTCCCAGCTGGGTGATAATGCTCTGGTACCTCTGAGCAAGTTTCAGGGGCAAACGTCAGTAGGAGATTTGGAGAGAACTTTGATCCCAAACCCAGTTTTAAGAATGGGAGGCTGCATGAATATAATTGGGGGGTTGCTGAGGTGGTGAGTATAGCAGCAGAGTTACTGCTATGTGATCAAAATGTAGGGGATTGAGGTTTTTCTTCTTTGGATCTTTTTTTTTGCTGGGCCAGGGATTGAATCTGTGCCACAGCAGCAACCTGAGCCATAGCAGTGACAATGCCAGGTCCTTAACCCACTGAGCCACAAGGAAACCCCCTCCTTGGAATCTTTTAAATTAATTTTTTTTTAATTATGGAAAATTTCAAACATATCAAAGACAGTTAAAATAAAATAATCTCCCATATACCCATCACCCACTTTCATGCTTTTGACACCTTCACCAACTTCCCCTTCTTGTATTATTTTTGAAGCAAATTTAAGACATTGTATTATTTCATCTACAAATAGTGTGGATTGTGTCTCTTAAAAAAATAAAGACTGCTTTAAAAAAGCTATAAGCATAATCCCATTAGCACACCTAAAAGTAATTAATAATTCTTTCATATAATCAAATATCCAGTGTTTAAATTTCCAGTTGTCTCATAAACAAATTTTTAAAAATTTCTTGGATCAAGATTCAAATAAAGTCCCACAATTTGATTGGGTTGGTAAGTTTATGAAGTCTTTTTTTCTCTCTTTTTAAAATAAACTATTGGAATGCCCGTCGTGGAGCAGCGGAAACGAATATGACTAGGAACCATGAGGTTGTGGGTTCGATCCCTGGCCTTGCTCAGTGGGTTAAGGATCCGGCGTTGCCATGAGCTGTGGTGTAGGTCACAGACACCACTTGGATCCTGCAGTGCTGTCGCTGTGGCATAGGCCAGCAGCTGCAGCTCCAATTGGACCCCTAGTCTGGAAACCTCCATATGCCATGAGTGCAGCCCTAAAAGGCAAAAAATAAAAAAATAAAATAAAATAAACTATTGACTTTGGTATAATTGTAGACTTACAGAAAAGTTGCAAACATAATACAGAGTTCCTGTGCATCCTTCACTCAATTTCCCCTAATGGTAACGTCTTACATATTGATGGTGTATTTGTCAAACCTAAGAGATTAACCTTGGGACATTTCTATTAACTACCTGTAGGCTTTATTTGGATTTCACCAGTTTTCCCCTTCCAGGATCCAGTTCTGGACACCACAATACACTTGGTCATCATGACCTCTTCGGCTTCTCTGATTTGTGACGGTTTCTTAGTCTTGTTTGTCTTGATGTGATCAGGTATTTTGTAGAAAGTCCCTTAGTTTGGATTTGCCTGATGTTTTCTCATGACCAGACTGGGGCTATGGGTTTGGGAAGAATGTCACAGAGGGTAAGGCGTCCCTCTCAGGGGAATTACATCAGGGGGTACATATCAATATATGACCTTCAGTCTATTTTATTTTATTTTATTTTATTTTATTTTATTTATTTTAGCTGTGCCTGTGGCGTGCAGAAATTCCTGGGCCAGGCATCAAACCTGCACCACAGCAATGACCTGAGCTGCTGCAGTGATATACTGGATCCTTAACCTGCTAGGTCCATCAGGGAACTCCCATGTCTCTTTTCAATTTTTTTAATCCACTCCCCTCTCTCTCTTTTCTATTGAAATTACTTGTGGAAAAATCTGTAGACTTTTTTTTTTGTTTATTCATTTTATTTTTTAATGTATGGAGGCCATGGCCATTTTCAAGCTGAGTAACAGAGGTCTCTGTTGCACCTCCAGGCTGCTTTCCAAACAGTTGCCATCTCAACACTTCCTTTTCATTTGTGTCCCTTAACATCACAAGACAGGGTTAAATAAAAGCTCAGGCTACACAGCAGGCTGCAGAGCAGCCTTTGATTTAAGTAGACGCTGGAGAGAAGGTCTGAGAAAAAGATGTCCTTAACAGGAAACACATTTAAAAAAATTCCTTGAAGGCTGGTTCCTGTGTCACTGAAATGTTTAGATAAGAACACACGCACGCACGCATGCACACACACACACACACACACACACACACACACCCATGAAGACATATACAAATGTATTATTGTTATTGGAAAGAGAAGAAATACACCAAGGCTTCAGAGAATATTAACAGACAGCTCCTAGGCTGCAGTGGTGATGATTAAAATCTGGTTGACATTGGCTCTGGCTGACCAGGGTCTTTAAGTTTTCACATGGCAGGGATGCTAGCACAAGTGAACAAGGAAATACCAGACATCTCCCTCTTGAACACAGTGCATTGCATTTTACCTTGTGTCTTTGTCTGTGTTTCCTAACGTCATCGTTGAAATATTTGAAGTTAAAGTGTGAAGTATTGCTTTTCCTTGGCTAAGGAAACTGAGAAGGCTGAGTGAGATCCTGTGACTTGGTCAGATGACTAGTTACGGATGGAAATGAGATTAGAAAGCAGGTGTTTTTCCCTGCGTGCTGTTGTCAGAGAGATTCAGGCTGATGGCATCCAGGATCAACCTTTGAGGACTTCTTGCTTTGGTATCAAACATCTCAGGATGAATGATTCAAGTTAGAATTTAAAGTTATAGCCCCAAGTTTCTCATAGTAAACAGTCCAAATGTTGGTTTGGAGCACCAGATTTGTGTTCTAAATCCCATTTAGTGTCCCTGTATTGATAGATATGTTCAATAGGAAGCCTGGGTGGGCAGGGGAACGCACTAATGAAGTTCACGCAGCAGCTCTGATCCTTACAGCTCAGGGTCATTGTCAGGAAGACCAACGGCTGACAATGTTATTGGAGGTGATCCTAGCTTCTGAGCTACCTGAGGGTAGGGTTACTCTTGGAACCCACAGAGCTCAGCTTCATGGGAACAGAATGATACTTCTGAATCCAGCCCTTGGTAGTTCCCATTGGGCTCCCATCCTACCGTGAAAGGAGTAATTGCAAAACCTAGATTGCAAGGGGCTGGTGAGATAGAGGATTGATCACCAACACCCTCCTAAAAAAGCCAGCACTTAAACACATCTTAACATTTCAGATATAATTTCTCCCTCTGGAACTTATGATGCTGAGACCAGAGTGGTACTGGAATGGGGTCTCCTCCATTAACAGAGGCGTGACTGTAAAGTGAGTGAAAAGCTCAGGCTAATGAAAATGTCTTTGAATTTCCCTTTAGTTTCACAAGTAAGATTCTGTAGCTCTCTTGTCTTGTTTGGTTCATGGGCAGTGAGTTTAATGGCATTTCACGCTGAGTGTGCCTCAGTCATGGTGAGGTATTTCAAGAAAACTCTAGTTGGGCTTCTGGATTCTTGGAACATTAATAATTTTAACGGTGACAGTCAAAGCTGGAGGAACTCCAGTTTCAGCAAGTGTTTTCAAGAGGCCGTTTAATAATGAGGCATGCAGAACCCTGGGTGGGAGGGCTCCAAGCTTTTGCTGGCTGCAGGCTCTTGCAGGCTCTTGCTGTCTTCCTGGCTGGCTCTGTGTCCTTGATCTTGCCATAGAACCTCACTTTCTGGGTTCCAGCGGAATGTGCAGACAAAACTCTCCCTGACCTGCCTAATAGGTATGTTTTGAGAAACAAGTGATCAGATGTATAAAAGGTGGGAGAAGTCTAAAAGGAAAAGAGGGGAAAATTACATTTTGGAAACAGAAATTGTGTAATAACAAGCAGTGACAGAGTGCCTGCACATTGGAGTTTTGTACTCAGATCGAAGATTTATTTGGCATTTTGGATTTGTTTTTTCAGTGAGCAGAGGCTATTTGGGGGAGAGAAAGGAGAAGAGGGAAAGAAATTTCAAATGCCAAGAATAATCTGTGTCTATAATCTACCAGAAATTCTACTGATTTACAACTCTACTTAGATCAAAAAGATCTTTTGACGATGATTCACACCACGTCTGTTTTCCACATTGTTTCATAGTTTGAGTTTCCTCCTCCCACCCCATGCCCCTAGCCATTGTCTAAAGCTCAAAAAGCAAAATCATTTAGAAAGGGGGCCCTCTGAGGCCTTAGAACAATGACTGACCTAATTTTTTCCACCAGTCCTATTACTGAGCTTGGGTGTCTCACCTTTTTAGCCTTCCAAACACTGGCTTATCTTGGGGACCTTATGAAACACTGTGCCTAAGAATAACCTGGTGGTTTAAAAACAAATGGACTAAGCCCTGTGTGAGCCTCCCATGAAGGGTATTTCTAAGTCCCTCTTAAAAGGTTGAGCTTGGATCAGAGTCGGTAGTATTATTTGGGGGTTAACTGCTGCGTGTAGTTTCCCCTCTTTCCCCTTTTGTCAAGGTCTTGTTTCCTCTGAGCTTTCTCCCAGTTCCAGAGTATACCTGGTCATGGGGCAGTGTGGACACTGGTGAGTCTGGCCGGAGGATGTGTCTCTCCCTTTAGATCCAGGTACTGAAGGCTCCCGGCTGAATGGGGAGAATAATTAACATCTTGGCCACAGGTAGGGTCAAAGTTGGTCCTTCCTCTCATAGACCAAACCCAGATCTTGCTGAGCTCAGGGGTTACTGCGTTAGCAGTGGCTTAACCACTGCTTCCTCATGTTCCATGTTCCATTGCTCTGACTAGCCCTGGCTTGTCCCACTGGGGGGACAGTATGAGGACTGGAGAAACTTTACTTGGTCATAATTCTGTCACTAGATAAAAGCGCATGTCTGCTCCTATCCATCACCTTAGCAGCTGTTATGTTCCTATTCCTCTGTAGGGCTCATGCCCACTCATAGGGCACTTTCCCTGGGTCGTTCACCTTTCTAGAAAATTCAGTGGTGCCATTTTATTCCAATCTTGAGCATGTCTTAACAAATTCCCTCTCAGTTATTCACTTGCTAAGGGAGTGGCCTGGAGTGAGGGGAGATCCCTGGACTAAGGGTAAGGAGACAGGAGTGCTGGGCCCAGCTCTGCCACCTGCTTCATGACCTAGGGAATGCTCTTTATGTTCTGAGGATATTATTTCTCTCGCTAGTAAGTTCAGGCAATTAGACTAAGCTCATCTCTAAAGGCCAATGCCATATTAAATATAAAATAGATTTGATATAAACGATTTACAACCTGCAGCGTTCTGGTCATAGTTATGTATATAAGTGCCAGTAGATCAGAGAGAAAAAGAAATTAGTGAAAGAAAGTTCTTACCTAACTATTCTCACCTCTATTAAAGCATGAAAATCAATTATTTTTAATGGAGTTTTGCCTATTCAGTATAACGTAAGGAAAGAAAACTCTTCCTGTATTGGGTTCAGGCTTCTGAAGTCTACCAGTGGCTATTTTATTACCTGAAAGTGATAGCAAGAGTAAAACATATGTTTTAACCGTGGTAATTTGTAAGCTATTGGCTAATATTAAATAATAGTGGTGATTTACCAAAATCCTTTTTTTCTGAAAATTAGTTATGCGAAACTGTTATTTATTTACAAGTTTAAGATAGAAAAAGAGATGGAAATACTGCCTTAAACCAGACGAAGTGTGGGCAGATGCTGGCCAAGCTTTCCTTCCATTTGTGGTTCCTTGCAGGCTAAGCATTCAGCCTCTGGGGCAAAGGCAGACAATTGTGTTAAATCATGCAAAGCAGAGTGGCAATTTGGTGAGGCACACAAAATGGATTGAAAGCAGAGAACTAGTTAATTTTTCAGTATTGATCCTGGACCTGAAGGCTGCAGAGATAAAGAATAAGGATTAATACTTATAATATGCTACCTGCTTGAAAAAAGAAACTTTTTGCAAAAATCACAACACATACATTTCAGCTTTTTACAATTTTCCAATTAAGTATTAACTCTTTTTTTTTTGTCTTTTCTAGGGCCGCTCCTGCGGCATATGGAGGTTCCCAGGCTAGGGGTCTAATTGGAGCTGTAGCCACTAGCCTATGCCAGAGCCACAGCAACGTGGGATCCAAGCCGCATCTGCAACCTACACCACAGCTCACGGCAACGCCGGATCGTTAACCCACTGAGCAAGGGCAGGGACCGAACCCACAACCTCATGGTTCCTAGTCGGATTCGTTAACCACTGCGCCACGACGGGAACTCCAAGTATTAACTCTTTAACTCATGAAAGAGTTTGGGATTTTCAGCCCAACAATCATGCAGTTGCATGAGGATCTTTATAAATGTCCTGTAACCTCACCAAAATGTCCCAAATTACCCGCTCCTTTGCTTTAATTAGAAAAAAGTTTATGGAGTTCCCGTCGTGGCGCAGTGGTTAACGAATCCGACTAGGAACCATGACGTTGCAGGTTCAATCCCTGGCCTTGCTGTGGTGTAGGTTGCAGATATGGCTCGGATCCCGAGTTGCTGTGGCTCTGGCATAGGCCAGTGGCTACAGCTCCGATTAGACCCTTAGCCTGGGAACCTCCATATGCCATGGGAGCGGCCCTAGCAAAGACAAAAAGACCAAAAAAAAAAAGAAAAAAAAGGAGAAAACAGGATTACAAATCAGAACAAGGATATATGTCTTTCTTACTAATTTTGTCATCTGGAACAAGCCACAGTAGTCCATTTTGACCTTAGTTTCAGTAACACCACTGTTATTAATTTACATCTGTAAAAATGCCCATGCTGGAGTTCCCGTTGTGGCTCAGTGGTTAATGAACCCGACTAATATCCATGAGGACTAGGGTTTGATCCCTGGCCTTGCTCTGTGGGTTAAGGATCCGGCGTTGCTGTGAGCTGTGGTGTAGGCCGGCAGCTGCAGTTCTGATTCAACCCCTAGCCTGGGAACTTCCATATATCACTGGTGCAGCCCTAAAAAGAATAATTAAAAAAAAGTCCATGCTATATCAGTAAGTGGGAAAAGCAGATAATAAATTATTTATTTGTGCATTAATCAGCTTTGCTGCAGAAACAATGACTCCCAAATCTCAGTGACTTGTAATAATAATTTATTACTCTTTCATTTTGTTAATGGCTACCGTTAGCTGCATTTTAGCTTCTGTGTCTTCTTATTCTGGGACCCACACTGGAAGCAGTCTCCTACCCACAGTGGAGGCAAAGAGCAGGACAGCTCACAGAAACATACAGTGGCTCTAAAACTTCTCAGACTTGCAGTGTATTATATCCATTCGTGGGCCATTGGCCAAGGCAAGCATCATGTTGGCATGGTGATAACGTGGTACCGATAGATATTCTTCTCTGGGGAGGCACTGCAAGTCGTTTGGCAGCTGATTCATTGCCTCCAGGAATTCTTTCTCCTATAGGAAAATGGGAGTAAACAGTTGGGGACAATAATGTATCCACAATATATTTATCCATAAATATAGATGTGCATAGAAAAATGTCTGAAATTCATTATTCATTAAAATATTCTTAGGCCAGGGGGATTGAAAACATACCTTGTACATGAATGTTCATAGAAGAATTATTCATAATAGCCCCAAAGTGGAAACAACCCAAATATTCATCAATGAATGATGAATGGTTAAAAATGTATATTCATACAACAGAATTTTGTTTAGGCATAAAAAAGAGTAAAGTACTGTTACCTGCTACAAAATGGATGGACCTCAAAAACATTATGTTAAGTGAAAGAATACTGTCAGAAAGGATCACGTATTATATGACATCATTTTAAAGACCTTTATTGGACTATAGTTGACTTCCAATGTTGTGTTAGTTTCAGGGGTACAGCAGAATAAATCAGCTATACATATACATATAGTCATTCCTTTTCTCTTTTCCCATAGAGGTTATTACACAGTATGGAGGAGACTTCCCTGTGCTATACAGTAGGTCTTTGTTACTTACCTATTTTATGTATAGTATATATTAATCCTAACCTCCTAATTTATCCCTCTCCTCAATGTTTCACCTTTGATAACCAGAAGTTTGGTCTCAAAATCTTTGAGTCTGCTTCTGTTTTGTGAATAAGTTCTTTAGTGTCATTTTTATTAGATCCCACATATTAGTGACGTATGAGCTCATTTAAATGCAATGTCCAGAATAGGAGAGTTCATAAAGACAGAAAGTAGGTTAGCAGTTGCAAGGGACTCGGGGGACAGGGGGTGGGAAATAACTGCTAATAGGTACAGGGGTTTCTTTGGCTGAAGAAGTTCTGGAGCTAGATAGTGGTGATGATTGCCCAATCTTGTGAATATGCTAAAAACCTCTCTATTGTTCACTTTTTTTGTGTGTTTTTAGGGCCACATTCGCTGCATATGGAGGTTCCCAGGCTAGGGGTTCAATTGGAGCTGTAGCCGCTGGCCTACGCTACAGCCATAGTAACATGGGATCTGAGCCACGTCTGCAATCTACACCACAGCTCATGATAACGCCAAACAAGGCCAAGGACTGAACCTGTGTTCTCATGGATACTAGTCAGGTTCATTAACCACTGAACCATGATGGGAACTCCCACTGTTCACTTTATGGTGTGTGAACTATGACTCAGTTTAAAAAATTCATAGAAGTTATTGGATGGTGAGATTGTAGATAAATTTCACTTCTTTATGTATACATCCCTATACTGCCCGAATTTTTTAAGAATGAGCAAGTATTTTTATATTCAGAGAAAAAGAATGGAGATATTCTAATGGGGGAAAAACACAAAAATATCAGTTGCACAAAATAAAGTTACCTTGAACTTTCCTTAAGATGCAATTCATGCACCCTAATCTCAAGTACTTGCAAGTTGAATATTTGAACCACTCTTGAGTTAAGTACTTAAGAAAAAAACTCATCATCTTTCTCTATAATTAACCTGGGGAGGTGCAACAGAAAAGGTGGAACTATCTAAAATCAGGTAAAAGGAATTCCTGTCATGGCTCAGCAGTTAATGAACCCAGTTAGCATCCATGAGGACGTGGGTTCGATCCCTGGCCTTTCTCAGTGGGTTAGGATCCAGTGTTGCTGTGAGCTGTGGTGTAGGTCACAGACATGGCTCGGATCCCGAGTTGCTATGACTGTGGTATAGGCTAGTGGCTACAGCTCTGATTGGACCCCTAGCCTGGGAACCTCTATATGCCAGGGGTTGCAGCCCTAAAAAGGCAAAAATAAATAAATAAATAAATAAAATCAGGGGAAAAAAAGAATTTTAAAAATTAAAAAAAAATCAGGGATAAGTGAAAATGGGATTAATAAGGGGTATTCATAGTCAGTGCTACTCTATCTCAGGGGGAGAAATGACTTCCTAGAGTCTGTCAGGAGCGCAGAGATCACCGCATCCTTGTTTCTACACTTGGGGAAAAAGCAAAACCACAACCTTAGCCCTTGGTTCTACCACCAGAAAAATTACAAGCTTAATTAAATCTTTCAGCTTAAATCATTTTACTTTTGAGTGAATCTGAGAGCTAATATCCTAGTCAGGAAACAGTTTTTCAGGAGAGAGGTCTGGGGATAAGGGGGTTCTAGAGACATGAGGTGGAGACCCAGTCCAGGGTGTTCAAGCTGACATCAGAGTGGGGATGTCTTTCAACAGGAAAGGGGCTGGCGTGTCTAAGAGAGTGAGCCACATTCAGAGTGGAGATCTATTTATTTACTTCTTTGGCACCTCCTGTGGCATGCAGAAGTTCCTGGGCCAAGGATTGAGCCTGTGCCACAGCAGTGACCCGAGCCACAGCAGTGATATGAGCCACAGCAGTGACATCGCTGGATCCTTTAACCGCTAGGCCACCTGGGAACTCTGAGGGAGATATAGACCAAGCATCTTCCCTAACCCCTCAGCAGGAATTTTCCCAGGATCCAGCAAGTGCCACTGGACCCTCTGCATTCAAGGTTGACTAGGGAATCAGTACCTAGAGTCTCTTCCGTAGTCTGAACTTCTCAATGTTAAAGGAGGTGGGTGAACAATAGTCAAAGAGCTGCAAAAGTTGAGCAGCCAAGCAGGCAAGAAATATAGCCTATTGAACAGGCAAGGCCTCTGCCTATGAGAGATTTATAGTAAAGTACAGCAGGTGAGTGAGGCACACATGTAATCAGCAGAAAACTAGTGCTTGGAAGGGTTGTACCTAGGCGTAGGTGTATATAAACGCCAATTTCTAGAATGGCCACAGCTTAGGTTCTTTACAAATAACACACCATAAATGGAATTGGCCCAAATATTACTGTTAGTCACAGTTTTTGATCTAAAAGGTCAAAGGGAACTTAAAAAAAAACCCAACAACAACAAAAAACAAAACCTTGTGACTTACCAGAATTTTGTTAAATGTTCTTTGGCCAGGAGCAGTCGTACATGATGCAGTGATGTAGCTCATTACTCATAATTTATTCTTTGAAAAATAAAAAGGCAGAGAAGTTGTTCTCCCTTGCAACTCTGGCAGGAAAATACAAGGTCTTGCTATGCCCTTCCTAAAGCAAGTTCCTGAAGAACAAAACCAAAACCACAAACAACAAGGCAGCTCAGACCATTTTTGCCTGGCATTACTGATAATATTATGCTAATTCTAATCTGCAACACAGATTACATTAGCAAGGTGTAACAAGAAGCAATCAGTGTTTATAAAGTATGTTTTCTCCTTGGTCTGCCTGACGCTGTGCTCCTGAGCTGCCATGACCCTCTGGGTCTA
Organism: Phacochoerus africanus; assembly: GCF_016906955.1. Lineage (NCBI taxonomy): Eukaryota > Metazoa > Chordata > Mammalia > Artiodactyla > Suidae > Phacochoerus > Phacochoerus africanus. The sequence continues at coordinate 105,300,541 of NC_062548.1, read as the reverse complement.
ACATCTAGAGGTGGGGACTTAATATGATGTCTGGTTGCTAAAGTTCTGCTTACAACACTGACACTAATCTGTATAGAATTTGTATGTTGTACATAAGGTATAGGTATTTGTAGTTTTATACTAGGCTGAAAAAGCGTGGCTCCCACAGCTGAGAGAGTGTATGCAGATTTTATTGAAATATATTGAACTGTGTCTGCACATAATAGGCTGTCCATAAATATATGCTTTGAGCGATGAATGAATGTATGAAATACTACTAGGGCATACTGTATGAGTTCTTCAGAGAAACAGAACCAATAAGATGCATGTATATGTGTGTATGTATACATATATGCATTCATACATATATAAACATATATAAGGCATACATATGTATATATAGAAGTTGGCTCTCACAATTGTGGATGCTGAGGAGTCCAGACCCAGGGAAGCCAATGATATAGTCCCCTCCAAGTCTGAAGGCCCAGAGGAGCAGAATTGCTGATGGTGTAGGTTCCAGTCCCAGTTCAAGTCTGAAGGCCGAAGATCAAAGTCCCCATTCAAAGATAGTCAGGCAGAGAGAGAAAATTTGTTCTTACTCAAATTTTTTTTTTTTCGTCTTTTTATGGCCACACCTGAGGCTTATGGAGGTTCCCAGGTTAGGGGTCAAATAGCAGCTGTAGCTGCTAGCCTATGCCACAGCCACAGCCACAGCAAGATCTGAGCTGCGTCTATAACCTATACCACAGCTCACAGCAACATTGGATCCTCAGCTCACTGATCAAGGCCAGGGATTGAACCTTCTTCCTCATGGATCCTAGTTGGGTTCATTACCACCGAGCCACGATAGGAACTCCTTACTCAGCTTTTTATTCTATTTAGGCCTTCAGTGGATTAGAGGGGGCCCACCTACACTGGAGAGGGCACTTTGCTTTACTCTGTTTACAGATTAATCTGTAGTTAATCTCGTCTGGAGATATACTCATAGGCATACCCAGAAATAATGTTTCAACAAATATCTGGGCACCGTGTGGTCCAGGCCTACATGTATTATCGAAATCCCTTGCCCCCTCCAACTCCCCCATGCCCAGTAGTAGGACAAGTTGCACGAACAAGCACTTTTTCTGTAACTTTTGTAAGGAATGAATGCATTTGTGAGGCTAAAGTAAACTGTGTGGTTTGTGGTCACAGATGAAAATTTTCTAGGCATGAAGCTGATTGGCACAAAAGGAGTAGAGCAGTGATTTCTGACAGCATTCGGTGCCTGCAGATACACTTGATTAGTAGGAACTGTGCTCCCTTAGTCATCAGCCGCACTTTAATACTTGGATAATCAAACTGATGTCAGAGTGTGGGATGCACAGAGGACAGGAAAAGGGCAGAGGCTGAACAGGTGGGTTAAAGAAGAAAGCAGAGTGGCAGGCGCAGCAGAAGGCTGCAGTGAACCGGGAAACATCTCAGCTATGAGTTTTCAATTGGAATCATCTGAGAGGCTTTAAAAACTACCCATGCCTGAGCTTTCCTCCAGAACAATTAAATTAGAATCTCTGAGGAGGTGGGAAATGGTGGAACCAAGGTGCAGGTACCTTAAAATGCTCCTCAGATGCTTTTAAATTATAGCCTGGATTGAGAGCCCCTGTTCTGGGCTGTGCAATCAGGTCTTTACTAGAAGAGAATGAATTGGATTCTCCATGAAAATCAGTTCCATGGAGAATAGTGGTTCCCAAACATGACTGCACATTGGAATGACATGGGGAGCTTCAGAATGCCCTATGCCTGGGATCTGTACCCACAGGTTGTGATTGAATGGGTCTAGGGTGTAGACCAGGCTTTGGAACTTTAAAGAGATCCCCCCGAAATGCATAATCTCTAGCCCCACTCCAGATCTCAGAATAAGAATTTGCATATACATTTTTTTAAAAATAGTGGTAAAAATACAGTCATCCCTCAGTATCTGAGAGGGATTGGTTCCAGGAGCCATGCTGATACCAAAATCTACAGATGCCCAAGTCCCTTACATAAAATGGCATAGTATTTGCATATAACCTATAAACATCCTCCAGTATACTTGAAATCATCTCTAAATTACTTATAATACCTAATACAATGCAAGGGATATGAAAATGGTTGCTGGTAAGTGGCATATTTTAGTTTTGCCTTTTGGAAATTTTTGTTTCCAAATATTTTCAACCCATGGTTGGTTGAATCTGTGGATATGGAACCCATGGATACAAAGGGTCTTCTGCAAACATAAGATAAAATTTACTGTCTTAATCGTTTTGAACTATATAGTTCCATACTGTTAAGTATATTCACCTTATTGTGCAGTCAAAACTGAAACGCTACCCCCATTAAACAACAACTTCCCTTTCCTTCTCTCCCCAGGCCCTGGGGAATTTCACTGTTGGGTTTCACCCCACAGGCCTGCAAGCTTTGCAGTTGCCCAGCCTCGAGACTAAAGAAAGAGCCTGGAGACAGGGACAGAGACATGAATGATTTATTGGATAGGGGATCTTACACATCCAAAACAAAGGGTCCTGGAGCAACACCCCAAGCAAAACATAGCAGCAACCCATTACTTGGGTGGCAGGCTACCATTTATAGGGAGAATTGATGTCAGGTTGGCACATCCCCCACAGCCGTGAGGTTAATGACCATCACAAGGGCATATATTTCCCTTTAATAAACTAGTAGGTGGAGCCATTCTGGCCTAAGAGGTAGGGGGCAAGCATGTTTTGTATGAGTAGGGTATAGGTGAAGCAGGGACTGGTTGAGCAGGGGATTACAAAGAATAAGAGAACAACTGTATTGAGTGGCCTGATCATCCACCACCATTCTATTCTTCTCGATGAATTCAACTATTCCAGGTACCTCATATAAATGAAATTATAGTATTTGAGTGTATGTGACTGGCTTAGTTCACTTAGCATAATGCCTCAGGGTCCATCCATATTGTAATGTGTGAGAACTTCCTTTTTAAGGCTGAGTGATGTTCCATTGTATGTGCAGACCACAGCTTATTTGTTTATTCATCTGTTGGTGGGCACTGGAGTTGTTTCTACTTCTTTGTCATTGTGCACAGTGCTACTATGAACATGTGTACAGATATCTCCTCGAGACCCTGTTTTTGGTTCTTTGGGGTATATCCGGAAGTGGACTTGCTAGATTATAGAGTACTTTCATTTTTAGTTTTTCAGGTCCCACCATGCTGTTTTCCACAGAAACGGCAGGCACCATTTTACATTCCCATCAACAGTGTTCAACTTCTCTCTCTTCTTGCTAACATTATTTTATGGTTTGGTTTTTGATAGAAGCGATCCTAATGGGTGTGAGGTGCAGAATCTACATGTTAACCAGGTCCTCGGGTGATTGTATTTGGTTACAATTTGAGAAGCTGCTCTACCGCCCAGACTGGTTCTCTGGCTGGCATGTTGCCTCTTAAATGTTCATTCTCCCATATTCTGTAGCACTGACTCTGGTGTGGTGTCCTCAATGTTTATCTGACTTTCCAGTTTTCATAATGACTATATGTCTTGAGCCTCTCTAACCTCTGCTCTTCACACTATTGTTCGTTGGAGAAACTTTGGTGAAAAGTGCCCTCTGGTATAGAGGGTTTTTATCCAGGGGGATGCTGAGTGCTGCTCCTGAAGTCCCATGTGGTCTAGTCTCTGCAAGGACACAGAATAAAAAGAAACAGCTTAAGCAGACCAAAGCAATGAAGAGGAACTCCAATCTTTACCTTACAGTTGCCAAGCTATATAAAAAGGAATGAAGACCGGGACACACCCATCAGTGTTTCTTGAAACTCCTTTCATCTTTCTTCTCCAATCTTACCCACTTCCACAGCTCTCTGGAGCCCCTCCTACGCCTCCTTCTCCATCTCTCTCCTCTCCCTCCCCTCCCCTTCTCTTGCCTCTTCTTATTGGTATATCTGTCTGGTCTCACTTCATAAGCAGAGCCCCTCCTTCAGTCTTTATATTTTCTTCCTCCAAGACTGCATTGGAACTGTCTGGGAAAGCTTCATACTTCTCCAATGACCAGGAAGGGACCAGTGTGCCAAGAAATACGGCATTTTCTATGTGGGTATATGTGTGTAAGGTGAGGGGTGGGTGGAGATGGAAAACTCTTCTATGTTAATGGCTGGCTTGCATGTTTGTCTTCTCTACTGGGTTATGAGTTTGCTGAAGACTCCTTGTCTTACCCTGTGTGTATCTTCCATCATAGTCCAATTTCTGATCCATGGTGAATGTTCAGCTACATGTGACAGCTGACTTCCTGATGACCTAATCTAGGTATAGACGAGGAACAAAATTCTTTCTCTTTCTACCCTCTTAGGTTGTCCATCTGGGGCTCTGCAAATCAGACTGACAAAAGACAGATTGAGAGTGAAAACAAATAGAAGTTTATTAACATGGACCTTGTATGTTCACATGTGACCCCTCAAAGATGAGTTAACTCAAAGAGATGGTTAGAACTTGGGCTTATATTCTTCTTAACAAAAGAACAACGTGTTTTTAGAGAAAAGACAAGACAAAGGAAAGAGACTTTGTTTCTAGGGGGCCAAACTGGGGAAGGTAAATATATAAGGGGATTGGGAGAAGATGTGTTAGTTAGTCAAGTTTGTTATGCAGATTCCTCTGATGCCGTCTTTAGGCTGACAAGGCTCTGGGGTTGTCTCTGATGGTTGACTTCTGCCTTTCCTGGAATAGAGGAGAGAGGAGAACTTTTACAAATTTATATTCTGCTTTTAGGCAAATAGGGGCGGGGCAGAATACTGTTTTGGCGTCTGCTGCTTCTCAGTTGTCTTTAGCTCAAAATAATCAACATGTCAAAGTGCTATATTTATGGGTGGCATATTCTGCTACTCTTCATGAATAACCTAGAGTCTATATGTTCATTATGCTACCAGATCTGAAAAAGGGTCCCATGATAATCAGTTTACAGCATCACCTAGAATTCACTCCCTTCTTCCCCAGTGTCACAGAAATAAAGCTTCTCAAGGGCCTCAGTGGCTTTAGCATCCTCTATCTGACATTCTCCACAAGACTTCTTGGTGGAGATGATATTTTGAAAATTGAGAAACCATCAGATCCCTTTGGAAGTGATATTTTACCGCTGCCTTCTCATGTATTAAATCAAGGCTTGTTTCTGACCCAGAGCTGGGTACAGATCTTTTTTCTTATTCATAGACAGTATATTCCCTAAATTGATTCACCACTCTACACCCCTGCTCCGAATGACAAATGGTAGCTTTTTCTCATCTTTCCTGCTTTTGAACATGGACATTAATCTGTGGACTAAACATTATGGAAAGTATACTCCAGGCACATGTGTGACCTTCTCCTAGGGTCCTCAGGAAGCTGGACTTAGGAAAGAACTTTAATATGCACCAACTAAGCTGTAAATATCCCACTGTTTGCTTAACTTGTAACATTAATCTTTCTGGGGCTCTGGATGTAAAATAATAAGGGAAGCACCACAATGTACTACAGAAAGTCAATGGGCCAATAAGATGGATGCTGTTATGTTTCAAAATTGTGCCAAGTTTTGTTGATAAGTGACTTTCTTCTGGGAATCTAAAAAATAGCGCCTGTCGTTCTAATCCCATGTGACTCTGACTTTGTTTTAGATTTACATAAAACAGGAAATTGGCCCAATGTTGCCTCATTCATCTTTATAACTCCTCTACTGATGGAATTTATAGTGAATGTAGTGTTATTATTCTTTGACTACTGAGGTCTAGAGAGACTAAGCTTTCAGTCAAACTAGCAAATTCTGTATTGGTTCCAGAACCAATGGAAAGGAATATGTGTGGCTGTGTCTACATTAAAAACCCCCAAACTTTAAAGATTGCTATTATATGGTGGAAATGAGGACATTTTGTTAATCAAGAGCAGCTGAGTCTCACAGACTGACTCTATTCAGGGCTTGGTTAGAATTGACTCATCAATTCTATGGAACTGGTCAATTCACCCTAACCACCACTTTGATGGATTAAAAGCCCCCCCCAAAACTTAGGATGTTTGATTGATCTCCCACCTAAATTGATTGCATGTGAACCAGAAGCATGTGGACTGTTACAGTCAAGACAGTCTTTCAGATTGCTTCCGAGAAAAATAATCTGACTCTGAAGTCACATTCTTGGGCATTTATTAAATAGGAAAAGCCCAAATGTCTCCAAATCTTTTCCATATCCATTGACTACGGTGTGAATTTCAACATGGTCCATACGTCTGTTAGGAGCTTTGTTTAGCCATTAGTACAGGAGACTAATAATAATACTTATACAAGACAGAAGTCCTTTTTCTCACACGTAGTAGAAGCAAAGAGGATTGGCGTAGCTTAGAGGCAGGACATGAAGGTGTTGTGCCTGTGCATGAAAGCAAGTTGCTTCTGGTATTTTAGGCTTATTACAATAGAGAAAAAAAGCATTTGTAGACTTCATAACTGCATACTGGATGGCCAGAGTACTGTCAATTTGCTCCAGCACAGACATCTCCAGGAAGAGCAGCAGCAACAGAAGTTGCTGATTCAGCTTTTGATAAGCCACTATCATGCTCCACCATCCATCTAGTCACTGCACGTGTTAAGCAGGTGAGTTAAATGAGGAAGTAATAGAAATCAGCATTCCTTTAGTTTTCTTTGATGATGACTCTTGTTTCCAGAATCCTCTCAAAAATAAGCATTGCTTTTGGTTTACTCTTTTGTTAGAAGGGGATGGTCCCAGTTGTACTTACTTTGGGTCAGGAAGTCAATTTGAAGATTCTGCTATATACTTGATTTATTCATTCAGACTGTAGTTTGGGAACTGGAGCAAATAACCAGAGGTTGGATTAATAGAAACTTTGCTCCCACCATGAGATAGACTTGAACTCAAACTCCATTTATCACAGGATCCCCATATATAAGGCTCTGCTCTGAGTGTGTGTGTGGGGAAAAGAGTGACATGCTGGTTCCCTAGGGGTTAGCATAAATCCAAAGCCATGTTGATAGTTTGTGAAAAGTCTAGGTAGTTCCCTTTATCTAGTACACAGTTTTTTTGGTAAATGTATGCAGGTGAAGGAGTAGAAGATTTTCATAGGTTCTTACAATGTTCTTACCAGGTCCTTCCTCAAGGTTTTTCCTTTTCATTCATTGAACTGAGAGTCTGGATGTTGAAAGACAGGCCATGATTCTCCAATGATGATTTAAGTCAGGAATGATGATTTAAGTCTAGGTTCATCAGGCTTAGAATTTTTTCAGTTTTACAGGTCAAGTATATCCTTCAGAGGCTGCCCATCTAGTTCAGTTTATAGAAACATAGTGATCAATTAGCCACCATCAAAAGATCCCTGCAAGTCAAGTCATTCTGCTATTACAATAATCACATCTATTCTGTTTCTAGCAGTTAAATCCTGCTATTTAGTGTCTGCCCCTTTGGACATCCATCAGCCCTGCTGAAATCAGGGAACTAACTTATTTATTTATTTATTTATTTTGCCTTTTTGCCTTTTCTAGGGCCGCCTTCCGCGGCATATGGAGGTTCCCGGGCTAGGGGTCCAATTGGAGCTGCAACTGCTGGCCTATGCCACAGCGACAGCACTGCAGGATCCAAGAGGTTTCTGTGACCTACACCACAGCTCACGGCAACACTGGATCCTTAACCCACTGAGCAAGGCCAGGGATCAAACCTGAAACCTCATGGTTCCTAGTCGGATTCGTTAACCACTGCACCACAACGGGAACTCCAGGGAACTAACTTTAATAGCAATATCTCCACCTTCATCCCCAGAGTATAGTAGAAATTCAACAAAGCACTCTTCAAGGGGTTTGGTTTTCTCTTCATCAATGTTTTCCTCAATGCCTTAGAAAAGGGAGTGTTCGCTAGGCTTAGCTCCGGTGTTTGCTAGATGTTGTGTATGATAAGTCCATCCCACCATTCTTATCTCCCTAAGTCTCTGGAATCATAGTGTTTCAGCTTCCTTCAGCAATAGGCCACGGTGGAATCCACATTTCAAACAACTGAGTTAACAATTGGCTCAGGCTAAGGAGAATGAATCCAGACTCTCGGGTTAGTGGACCCATGCTAATAATTTGGTGCATAAAATTATGTTTCTGGTAGAATACCCCATATATTCCCTAGGCTTTGCCAATATTTTAGCAAAATCTTCTAGTTCTTTTGACCTATGGATCTTTTCCTTCAATGTTCGACTTTCTAAATTGGCCCCTAAGGGCATGCTAGATCTGGAATCAGTTACAAGTCTGCAGGAAATGAAGAGTCACAGGTGTAAGATGTGAGAACTGGAATTCCTGTATGAGATAACTATCTCAGATGAGGTCTCTATGAGGCCAGACAAGCATCTTCAGATAGGGGAGACAAACTACTTCTTTTGGTAAGAGAGGTGCAGCAGAATTTGAGGGTTCTCAGAATCATCTAGATCCTCTCAAATGCCTTCATTCCAATTCTTGTGGCCCTCTCTTTCCTGAATAATGACCTAACTTTCACCCAAGATATCTAGTGAGGACATGAATTCAACCTACATTGAAATTTAGTACCTCGCCAGATCTGACTCTCCATTTGCTTTGCATTTGGCCATGATGAACTTGTGACTATAAGACAAAAGAAATTCTTTTAGAGTAGTTCTAGAAGCTACCTATTCTCTAACAGCACCTTGATATGAGATTTAAATTCTTTAGCCTATCTCTATTTATTGATTTATTTATCTTTGGATGCATCCATAGCATGCACAAGTTCCCAGGCCAGGAATTGAAGCTGAGCCGTAGCCATGACTTGAGCTGCAGCAGTGACAATGCTGGATCCTTAACCCACTGAGCCACCAGGGAATTCCAAGCCTTTATTTTTAAAAGCTCATGGATACTTATAGAGGCAGCCATCCCAACCCCCATTTCTTGTATTCCTCAGCCCCACATAGTGGTGTAAGTGGGAAAGCAATCAAATGGGAAGCCAAAACTTTGGCTTCAGTAGACACTTTATTCCAAATGACAAAAGATAATCATTTATGTTGCTGTTTTACTACCTCACATACCATGGATAACTAGTGTTCCATCATTTAATGATACCCAAATACTTAATTCAAACCCAAATAGGTCACATGGTCAATCAAATGTTCCATGTCCTTGAATCTGTTGCTTGCGATCATGTGTAGTCCAATTTTTGTATTGGTCAGAGTTCTTTAGTTGTAGTCAATGCATTTTCTCTGGTTAATTAAACAGAAAGGAATTTATTTGGGGATAAAGTGCTTAAAGAATCATTATAGAGGTAGGAGAAACAGACTGCTGGTAAGCTTCCAGGAAGAACCCCAGAGTGTGTTTCCACATTCCAAAATGTCCTTCCGAAGGAGTTACGGCATCTGCTATGATCAGGAAGCCATCACACTGCTGGTTCCGATCCGTGCTAGAAATATGCTTCATGCCCTGCCTCTTTGCTGTATAACTTAGTTTTGAATCAGTCTAATTATAGGTACATCTGATGGGTGGAATATCTGTTACCCTAGGCATCCTGCATAAGAACTGGGAAATACAACTTTTTAATGTGTTTATTTGTTGTCGAATAGGCAGAATCTACAGAGTGAGGAACTATCAAAATGTTAAGAAGGTGTTAAAAATATTTTTGATATCTGATAAGGAGGCTGGAGAATGGAAACGGGAAGAACAATAGCAGTTTACTTCTTGAATTGGGTGGTAGGTCAACAAGGATTCATTATTTTCTAATACTTTATAATGAATACATATGTGTATTAGCCTGGGTTCTTCAGAGAAACAGACCAATAGGATCTGTCTCTGTCTGTCTGACTATCTATCTTCTAGAGATTTACTGTAAGGAATTAGCTTATATGAATTTGGAAGCTAAGAGGTCCCAAGATCTATAGTCAGTAGTAACCTAGAATCCCAGAATAGTCAATGATAAAGTTCTAGTCTGAGTCTGATGGCTGAAGACCAATGTCCCAGCTCAGACACCATCAGGCAGTGAGTAAGAATTTTTTCTCACTCAGCCTTTTATTCTTTTTTTTGGGTCTTTTTGCTATTTCTTGGGCCGCTCCCACGGCATGTGGAGGTTCCCAGGCTAGGGGTCCAATCGGAGCTGTAGCCACCGGCCTATGCCAGAGCCACAGCAATGCAGGATCCGAGCCGCGTCTGCAACCTACACCACAGCTCACGGCAATGCCGGATCGTTAACCCACTGAGCAAGGCCAGGGACCGAACCCGCAACCTCATGGTTCCTAGTCGGATTCGTTAACCACTGCGCCACGACAGGAACTCCTAACTCAGCCTTTTATTCTACTTAGGTTTTCACCCACATGGGGGAGGACAGTTAGCTTTACTGAGTCTCAAATGCTAATCTCATCCCAGAGCACCCTCATAGACACACTCAGAAATAATGTTTAAACCAAATATCTGGACATCCCATGACCCAGTCAAATGGACACGTAAAACTGACCATCACAATTTTTACCTACTTTTTATGCATATATCGAAGAATATTATTTTTGGTATGAGAATCAAAAAAAGGATTTGGGGGCAACTACAAATGACTGATGTCCACTACAAAATGTAGTCCTGGGAGGGTGGTTGGCGACGGCCGGTACTGACAGGCAAGGCCTCCATCCCCCAAAAGTGGAGTCCTAAGACTGGTCAAGTGTCAAGGAAAGTGAGGCCTGCTCTGAGGACTGCCGGCTCAACTGAGTGGACGGAGGTATCCCAGACCCTTCCAGGAATTGTGGGAAGATGCCAAGTGAGGACTGAGGGAACCACCCAACCCAGGCGGGCAGGTGGAGGTGGCTGGAAACTCCATTACAAGATCTGGGATGAGCCGAGTTGTGGGCAGGGGGGAGATGAACTGAGATGGGGTAGGGGGTGGCTTCCCCTGGCTTTTGCCTTGGAAGCCTAAGAATGGTGAGTATCTTGGTCTGAAAGAGGAGGCCTAATTTCAGCAGAGAGAGGAGTCCTAGGCCCTGCAGATGTCAAGGAGGTAAGGCCTGTTCTGAGGACTGCTGCCCCAGGTGAGCAGAGGAGGGAATCCCAGACCCTGCCAGGAGTCAAGGAATCTGAGGAAGGTGAAGGCCTTGGTGTGAGGGTTGCAGCGTCCTGTCAGCCAAAGGAGGACTTCCAGCCTCTTTAAGTTGAGGGGGAGGCGTTCTCTGAGGACTGCTGCCTCAGGTGAGTGGAGGGAGGAGTCTCAGACTCTGCCAGGAGTCAAGGTTGTGGTCCTCTGTTATACACCCTCCTGCTCACATTCCCACTTGCTACCACTGACCAGAGTGAGAATGTCTCAGAGTTGGGAGATTCCACATTGCCGACAGGGAAAACACCATGTCCAGGGCCCGGGGGCTGCACATGCCTCCGAGAATCCAGAGGAGGCTTCTCCCTCCTCCTCCCATTCTCTAATGCCTGGCAACCTGGAGGAGGCTTTGGCTGCTGGGGCACCTAGTGCTTGCCAGGGTCCTTGGAGTGCCTGCTTAGCTTATGCTGTCACCACAGCCTTCTTATCAAGCAAATCAGGTGAGCGCTCCAGCAGACAAGAAAAGGAGGGTGGTTCATTTTCTTCAGAGTCCTCTTCAGAACTTGTCCACAGACCCTCTTGATGAGAAGGTGAATTTGTTGGTGCAGTTCCTGCTGCAAAAGTATCAAAAGAGAGCCGATCACAAAGGCAGACAGATTAGTGATGTCATCAGAGAGCACAAGGATGACTTCCTTGAGGTCCTCGGAGAGCCCTCTGCACACCTAGAGCTTGTCTTTGGGGTAGATGTGAAGGAAGTCGATCCCACTAGCCATGGCTATGCTCTCGTCAACAAACTAGGCCTCACCTATGATGCCAGGCTCAGTGGTGATGAGGGCAGGCCCGAGACTAGCCTCCTGATAATTATCCTGGGCATGATTTTCATGAAGGGCAATCATGCCACTGAGGAGGAGATCTCGGAAGTCCTGAATACAATGGACTGACATTCTCGGAGGAAGCGTTTCATCTTCAGGGATCCCAGAAAGTTCATTACCAAAGATTTAGTGAGGAAGGGGTACCTAGAGTACCACCAGGTGTGCAACAGTGATCTTCCACATGATGAGTTCCTATGGGGCCCAAGAGTCCTTGCTGAAGCCAGCAAAATGAAATTGCTTGAATTTTTGACCAAGATCCAGGAGTCTGACCCCACTTGCTTCCCATCTCAGTGTGAGGAGACTTTGAGAGATGAAGCTGAGAGAGCCTGAGCTAGAGTTGCCACCCGTATTAGCACAAGCGTCAAGGCCAGGGCATGTTCCAGTCCCAGATCCAGCAGCTCCTCCCACCCATAGTGAGATGTGAAGCAGATTCTTCACTTTGCCATTAAAAACAGCAGTCAACTTTCTACGTAGTGGAGGGCTGGAGTGCGGCTCTAGGGAACACAGTGTATCCTGTTTTGTGTCCCTCTTCTATATGTTAACATAGGTTTATCTTCTTTGGGGCTGTTTTCAAATGTTGTTCCTTTTAATGTAACATTTCATTAGCTTCAGAATCTAAGTTTATGAATGACATTGGTCATACCATTATTGCTGTATATGGAATTTAAGAATACAAGTTTTGTTCATAAAACGTTGTAAAACTGACCATCTTCTTTTGGGATCTGGAAAAGATAACATGGCATTTGAATAGGCATTTTCTTGGAAGTGTCAAAAAACTCAGCAGGAAGATAGTTGGGTTCAAGAAAAAAAAAAGATTGTCAATTCTTGGCTTCTCCTATCTTTTTAAATCTGCTGTTGTGTAAAATTAGATGACATATATATGCATTTGCTTATGTTATTGGAGAATGTAAGAGAAATAAATCTTAATAAATTAGACCCTCCAAAAAAATCCCAAAATGTAGTCCCTGTAATTAAGATTTTGACTGAGTTTTTATATAAATGCCTAATTTAAAAAGGAGTCATTTTTAAAATTGGTGTTAGTCATTTGTACCTTGGTTTGAAGGTGAATGAGTGGGTTGTTGAATGGAGTTTGGTGGGAGACAGAATTTAAATCTAGGTTTTTGAGGGGTAGAAAAGTGGGGAGCGCCATGAGAAGAATAAAAGAGGAAAGAATGGGAGTTTGAGGGCTCAAAGACAGATTTCTGCTACTTCACATTTTGGTTTGAACTGCTCTAACTCCTAGCGCCTGCTTAAGGATCTTTTTTGTTTTTATTTTTTTTTTCACCTTAAGGGATATTGGAATTTTCAGGTGCCAATGGATTATTTCCAGTTTGTTATGTATCTATCAATACGCCCAGTTTTCATTTTTTAATACACATGGCAGAACTCTGAATTAAAACCTGCTCTTCCAACCTGTCTGGTTCTCTGGGTATTAGTTTACACAATTAGAAAGTGCAGGTGGGGTTATGTACTTCATGATCTGCTGCTACTTGTTTCAGTCTTGGGTTGGAGAAGCCAATGAGCAGAAATTGCACAAGGGAACTTTCTTCAAACCTAAAGTTTATGAATAATGCATAACTTGCTGTGACTCATCAAAAGCAATGGTAAACAAAACCCAAACAGTTGGCCACCTCCTCAGCAATCCACAGACAGTGGTCCCACCCCTTACAAACTGTGAACGGCAATATTTGAAGGTAGCAATGGAAGTTGGTGGTGCTGATTTATCTTTAGCATCGTCCATATGCTTATTGGCACACAGTTAAGTCAGAAAAGTGACTGAGCACAAGCAAAGAGAGAAAAGGTATCCCAACTACTAAGGTATCTGGAATTGGAGGAAATGGAAGTTGTTCTCTACCCAACCCCACATAAGTGCTCCTGCCCTGGTCTTTTTCCAGTTGTAAATGGGAAGCAACACCAGTTTTACAGTCAGACAATCCTGGCTTCAAATTCTGCCTCTGCTACTTATGAACTTTATGCCCTTGGGAGAGTTACTTCTTTCCTTTTAGTTTAGTTTTTTTTTTTTCAAATCATTTTTCAATTTTGGTCTTCATTCAGGAAGAAGAGATAGTAGCAATACTTATCTCTAAACACTCAGAGCTCTTAATTAATAGCAACAGCAGCTGACTCATGCTGATTAAGTAGAAAAGATATTGGGTAGCTCACAGAGTAGTTGGCAGGCATAGAGAGTCAGGCATGAGGCTAAGCTTTTGGGGTCAAGGCCTGAAACTATGCTTCAGAAGTGGTCCAATAAGGAAGCTACTGACCCTACTTCCCCCCAGAGCACAGAATGGCTGCCAGGAATGTACACTCTGCTGCAACTCTGCCAGCACTGATTCTTCTGGGCCAGGAACTGATCTTGCAACAACTGGTACCCCAGAATACTGGATGCCTCTGCCACTGCCCTTGTCAGAAAATGGGTTCCAGGCATCCCCTCCTTCCTCTGGCTCATCTTTTCTGCTTAAATTGTTGCCTAGGAGCGTCTTAGTGGCAGATCCTAGGCTTTATGCCTGTGTTCTAGCTGCCAAGGTCTCTGGGGAAGCAAATTTTCTGACTTGACTTTAGAGAGGCAAAACTCATAAGGCAGGGAACTCCCCAAACATAGCAAAATGCACAAAAGGTGAGAAGCAACCAGAAAATATGCCATACTTTCTCTCAAAGAGCTGTGAAAACCAAGCGAGTATGCCATGTTTGGTGGGCTTCTGGGGTTCGTTATTTTTTGTTTCCTTTTCCTTCATTAGAAATATCCATTTGCTCATTGATTCACCCCTAGGCTGTTTTCTATGTAGGCAGAATTTGTAAATAAAGTGGAATGGAACCTTTGTCCCAAGGTGAGGCCCACTTGGAAAGGTCTCTGCTTCCTGGAGTCATTCCTTGGATGGACTTGACCTCTTGGCTCCTGACTTTGTCTGCTGTGACCCATGGACCTACTCACTCCTTCCTCTTATACTTGATCTTTTGATTCCTGCATCTTTTGCTTGCTCATGACCACAGCAACCCACTGACACTGTATATCCCACCTGCCATTTTATCCTAAGCTCTTGGTCTCTTGACTTTTAGTTTATAATGAATCCTAATACCAATTGGATTCTCTCTTAGCAGCTCTGACTTCTAAGTTTATGCAGCATTTTCATATTTTACATAATCATTGAAGGAGACTTTCTAAGACATTTGTATCTTAAATTCTTTTAGATTTATAAATCTCTTTCCTATCTCTAATGAAAGAAAAGTGAAGAAAATTTAAAGTGGAGGTAGAAAAAGGCAAAAGTTACAGAATGGTTTCTCTACCACTCACCCCAGGCTTTGACTTCTTTTCCCAAGTAATTCATTAGATCTTTGTATACATAAGGGAAAAGAAAACCAAAACAACTTGCTCTAAGAAATATACTAGCATTTCTTACGGACAAAACTTCCCTAGACTCTCTTAAGACAAATTCTGCTTTCTGTTTCATGCAACTGCACTTGCTAAATTGCCAGACCTTCTTCTCAACAAAAATAAAGGGGCAACATTCTCTACATTATCAGTCTGGTATCTAGCTGTTGGGACTTAGAGAATGCCTTAAAGAGCTGGGGAGAATACAGAATGATCCTCTTCTACCATCATGGCTTATGGAGCCAGGAATTATTTGACTATAATTATTTATTCAGATTGTTCTGATATCTCTCTACTTCATTTGACAGTCTGGGAAATGTTCTGCTCAGTTGGCTGGAAATGTCCTCAGAAGTCCTTAGGGTTGTTTGTATCTTGGGTGGTGATCTAGAGAAGTATATGCAACCAGATGTGGAAGATAGTTCTTGTTCAGAGTTGTCACAGTATAGGGATTGACCCTCAGGATAAAGGCAATTGAAGCAATGTTCTATTTTATATTTGACATCATGGATCTCCTATAGAGAGCAGAGAGTTCCCCTGGAGAATATTGTCAAGAGTTACCAGATTTTACTTGCTCAGTTGCGCACCTCAAAATAAGGCATTAGTAGAGAAAGACTGAGGACCTCAGATCAAAAACAGCTAGCACATCTTAAGAAAAAATATCTTTGGAGCTCCCGCTGTGGTGCAACAAGATCAGCAGTGTCTTAGGAGTGCCAGAATGCAGGTTCAATCCCAGGGCCCACACAAAGAGTTAAAGACCAGTGTTGCCGAAGCTTTGGCTTATGTTGTGACTGTGGCTAGGATCTGATCCCTGGCCCGGGAGCTCCAGATGCCTCAGAGCAGCCAAAAATGAAAACAAACAAGAAAGAAAAGGAGTTCCCATTGTGGCTCAGTGGTTAGCCAATCCGACTAGGAACCATGAGGTTGAGGGTTCGAACCCTGGCCTTGCTCAGTGGGTTAAGGATCTAGTGTTGCTGTGAGCTGTGGTGTAGGTCGCTGGGATCTGATGTTGCTGTGGCTGTGGCATAGGCCGGTGGCTTCAGCTCCGATTAGACCCCTAGCCTGGGAACCTCCATATGCTGCAGATGCGTCCCTAGAAAAAGACAAAAAGAAAGAAAGAAAAAAATGTCTTTGAGTGCAGCTCCATCTATTTGCTGTGGTGGGAAAACTGGACCTAGAGCCAGACCACTTTGAATCCCAGCTCTGCTACTTTCAGAAGAGCATTTTGGATAAGACATTGGTTCCACTATTATATAACTTTCCTGATTTAACAAAAGTGAAGGACTTAGGAGTTTCTGTCATGGCTCAGTGGTTAACTAATCTGACTAGGAACCATGAGGTTTCTCAGTGGGTTAAGGATCTGGTGTTGCCTTGAGCTGTGGTGTAGGTTGCAAACTCGGTTCGGATCCTTCGTTGCTGTGGCTGTAGCATAGGCTGGCAGCTATGGCTCCAATTAGACCCATAGCCTGGGAACCTCCATATGCCCTGGGTGCAGCCCTAGAAAATATAAAAGGCCAAAAAAAAAAAAAAATGAGGGACTTAAGGTGCAAATACACCAGAATCCCTTACTAGCGTTTAAATTAACTAAGATTCATTAGCTTGGTGGCTGTAAAGGCCCTGAAAATAATAGGACAGAGAGAGGTAACTCCAAAGAATTGGAACGTGGTTTTGGAAAGGGCTAGAGCTAATACCATGGAAGTGGCAATTCTAGCTGGGGTGCCCAGGTTGTAGTGTCCTATTGACCTTCAGGCAGCAGGAGGAGGTACAGACATGGCCAAAATCATGCTCAGAGAGAAAGAGAGGGGATCTTTCAGACAGACTCTATCGCTATTAAATTTTATCTACACTTTGCCCTGCTTAGTACAGTTAGTTAAGCATCAGGAAAAGCAGTAGTGGCAGATCAGAAAAAGCCTACTATTGATGAGAGTGGGAAATGAACAACAGGTATAGTCCTAGTGAGTTGATTTTAGGTTGAAAGCATCCATACCCACAGCCTTGCTGCGGAAGGAAATCCCAGACTTGCTGCCAATTTTCATCATGGGACATATGGACTTTATTCTTTCTGGTTCAGTGATCTTGGTCCAGCTGCAAGTATAACTTGTTTGTGAATTGGCAACAGAAACAAGTAAAGTTATTGGATGGAGACCAGGTGGATAGTCTGGCCCTTTATTTATTTATTTATTTATTTATTTATTTTGTTTTTCTTTTTAGGGCTGTATCCAAGGCATATGGAGGTTCCCAGGCTAGGTGTTGAATCGGAGCTGTAGCTGATGGCCTACACCACAGCCACCACAGCATGGGATCCGAGCTGTGTCTGCGACCTACACCACAGCTCACGGCAATGTCAGATCCTTAACCCACTGAGCGAGGCCAGGGATTGAACCTGCATCCTCATGGTTCCTAGTCAGATTCGTTAACCACTGAGCTACGATAGGAACTCCAAGTCCTGCCCTTTATACATGTCTGGTGTTTGGAGGGTTGGTCTGATTAATTCTGGCAAATCTCTGCTGGGCTCCTAAATCTAGCTTCTAGGAGGTCGAGGCATCTGTCCCATTCATCTTTTCCTGGGTCTGTTATAGATCTAAGTTCTAAGAACAGTCTGAGACTAGTCGGAGCCTCAATGCTGTGTTGAGAGTATAGGCAAAATATTTCCATTATTCCATTGTCATAGAATAGAATGGGAAAACAGGAAGAAGCTCTTTAAATTGAGGACAAGGCTCAGGTCCAGAGGAGGGCTATGATTTGCCTAGGATCATTTGAAAGAGTGTTTGGTAGAAGTGGAAACTTTCCAAAAAGAAATTAAAAATTATCAGTGGGCATGATTATTACCTCTCACCATCAGGTAGAGTTTGGGTAGTAAACTATTATAAATAAAAAGGGAATAAATAACTTCTATGTGTTTCAGGGTTTAACCCACAGACTGAACAAAAACCGTATTGCTAATATACAATTTATATAAATTGCGGCGGGAAGGCACTTATTTTACCAGTTTAATGCAGCACTAGATTTCAGGGAAACACCATTTTGTTTTGGAAGGACAGTGATGGGTGTTTATGCACAGCAAAATCTTGGGCCCTGAAATATTGCTTTGTACTTCCTGACCGTCTCTCTACACTGCCTGTGACTCATAGTATAAGAATCCTTTAATTATTCTGAAAGCAGTTGGCTGGCTGTATTTTTCCTTCTCTCCTTCCATTTCTATCTCTCAGACAGTGTTAGTTCTCCAGGTTTGAAGCTTTTTCTCCTAGTTTTAGCTGTGCCGTGCAGCCCTTGGAGGTGCAGACACCGGGTGTCCCTGCTCTGGAACAGAGCAGATGTCCCTGTCCACATTTAGAGAGAGCCCCAGCCTCATTCCCAGACCTCAGCTAAGAAGGGGGCCTCAAGAAAAAATGAGCCAGGGCCTGCCAGCCCCCGGCTGTGGCTGTGTTTTATTGGCTAATCTTCTGTCTTTTTCCTTTAGACAGAGTCCATCATGGTTCATCTTTACTTTTCAGTTTTTCTTTTCTCACAAGGGATCCATTTTTGAGAGACCAAGAAGATACAGTTTTCTGGACAACCAGACTTCTCATTGTTGACCCAAGGGGCCAGACCCCCCTCCCCTTTCTCTTTTTCATGCATGTCTCCCTGTCCCAGCATAAGCCAGCACCTTCATACAGAAAACTAAACTGGTACTTAGGAGACATACATTCCCCTGTTCCATAAATAGTTATCAAGGGTCTGCCTTAAGTGAGGTGACCAACTGCCCGGTTTACCTGCCACTGTCCTGGTTTTAGAACTCAAAGTGCTATGTCCCTGGAACCCCCTCAGTTTTGAGAAAACTCAGCTGGACATCCTAACCCTAAGCACAGCACTGTCTACTGCACTCCAATATATAGGAGCTGAGTATATAACTGACCTGAGCCTCTCAGGTACTCAGTGACCTTCTGTGGTTTTCAGTTCTTTTCTTACAGCGCAAAGCATGACACTGTGGAAAGGGCACTTAACTAGAATCAGTAACTCTGGGCTCTGGGTCCTGTTTGATCACTAAAGAGGCAGGAATTCAAGGGTAGATCACTGAACTTCAGTTTCCTTTTCTGAAGGAAAAGTTGGATTTAGTGTTCTTTGACTTTTTTTTTTTTTTTTTGCTTTTGCTTTTTAGGGCCGCACCCATGGCATATGGAAGTTCCCAGGCTAGAGGTCAAATTGGAGCTACACTGCCAGCCCATGCCATAGCCACAGGCGGGATCCGAGCCATGTCTGCAACCTACACCCCAGCTCTCAGCAGCACGGGATCCTCAACCCACTGAATGAGGCCAGGGATCAAACCAAATCCTCATGGATTCATTCCCCGCTGTGCCATGATGGGAACTCCCTCTACAATTCTATTGCTAAAGCAACTTGATAAACCAATTCACACTAATTAGTATTACTAGATAACAAGTAGTAGGTAATTAGGTCTTGCTGACACTTGTTGCTGTTGTTGCTAATATTTACGAGGTCCTTATTTGGTGCCAGACACACCCATTATATTACTTCAACCTCACAAACTTTTGGAGCGACTCAAGGCCTAGAGGGTAAGTGGTTTGCCCCCAAAGCACACAGAAAGTTGTGGATTAAAGATCAGAACCTGGGAGGTCTGACTTTCCAGTCCAGACTTGAACTGTTGCTCTCACTGGCTGGAGATAAGTCAGCAGTTAAAATGAACAGGCTGATTATTTCCCCTCAAAGGACTGGAAAAAGGAAGCTGGCTATTTGGAATGAGATCTTTGTACTCTGGGCTGTTAAGGACTGGGGTCCTGAAAAACAGAGCATGGTATTTAAGGAAATTAGGGTTTTCAGTTCATAGCAAGGCCCCTCCCTGCTCTTTAAGATTAGCCGAAGGGTGGCAGAACCCATTGAGAATTAGAGCATCCTTCCTCCCCCACTGCTTTTTTCCTGGTTTTGGAAGCTTTGGGATATTTCCACTCCCTGCAGGATCCATAAAGCACTTTCGGTGCTGTTAGCAAGGCTCAGAGGGTCACTGCCAACTACTCCCTTTGCCTCTTACTGTTGATCTGAAAAAACGATTTCATTTAGGTCTAGTTTGCCTAAGAGTGTGCATGTGCAAATGTGTGTGTGTGTGGGCGCACGCGGGGGGTGTGTGTATGGGGAGAGAGGGGTGTAGGAAGATTCTTACTAGGCTCGTTTCTCTTTCTTTAGAAAGGATGATTGGAATAGAAACAAAATAAGACTGGGTCACATTCACAGCAGCTGGCAGAGTTTCACTTAATTAAACTACTGTGATTGCTTTATTCATACATTTCCCTTGCCATTCCCTTCCTTTCCAGCTCCTTATAAGTGCAATACTATTTCATGGGGAAGGGGGAAGAAATTAAATGCTGTTAGTCTTTAAGACCAACACTAATTAACAACATTTATTTTACTGTGATTGCCTACGTGAAAGTATGCAAAGTAAATTTATGTTCTGAGAATTCGACTGCTTTGGACTGTGTTAAAGGGAATTAACAGTTCCTGGGAACTCATCCTCATTTGCTCTAAATTCCTCAGAGTACAGTGAAACACCAGTGCCAGGGTGGGAAATTGAAGCCAAAGCCAAAAATGATGGTCAGTTGAGCTGTTGGCCGCAGCATGATCGTTCTAAAACCCAGGTCAGATCCACTTTCTCTCCTGCTGCAAAACCCAAGACAGGTCTCCCACCTGCTGGATCAAGGGGAAGCGCCTTAGCCTGGCGTAGAAAATATTTCACAACCTGGCTCTATATCTCTCCAGCCCATCTCTCCCCAACCCCCTCACCACTACCTGCCCAAGGCTCCAATCATAGGACCCCTACCCATCTGCCCCATCACCATCCTTTTCCCATTTCCATGACTTTTTCACACATGATTACCATTTATTTATTTATTTTTTTAGGGCTGCACCTGTGGCATACTGAAGTTCCCAGGCTAGGGGTCAAACTGGAGCTGTAGCTACCGGCCTACACCACAGCCTCAGCAACATGGGATCCAAGACTGTGACCTAAACCACAGCTCACAGCAATGCCACATTCCCCACTGAGTAGGGCCAGGTATTGAACTCGCATCCTCATGGATACTAGTTGGGTCCGTTGCCGTTGACCCACAACAGGAACTCCTCTTTCTCTCTCTTAATACAATCCCTGAGCCACGACAGGAACTCCCCCTTTCCTTTTACTGCCATTCACACCCACCACGCCCCTGTCACTTGGTGGATTCCTCTCTTTCTTTCAGTTGAAGTTTGGAGCTTGCATTTTCTGTAAAGTCTGTCTGGACTCCCCCTACTGGAATCAGTCTCTCTTTTGTACTTTCATGTTATTTTGGATATTTTTATCAGGGCATTTATCACAGTGTGTTGTAATTGTGTGTGTGTGTGTGTGTGTGTGTGTGTCTCCTTCATTATTACTTGTCCTTATTATTCTCTTCTAATTTCAGAATCTGGCACAAGCCAGGGAGTACTTAGTATAAGGGTAGTACTTAATGCTCTTTGACTGAGTACATTATGGCTGCTATGATCTGTCAGTTATTATTTACTGTATGTTTACTATGTGCAAAGCATCATGAGGGGCTGTATTGAGAGAGCGAGAGAGAGGAGTTCCTGTTGTGACTCAGTGGCAACAAACCCAACTACTATCTGTGAGGATGCGGGTTAGATCCCTGACCTTGCTCAGTGAGTTAAGGATCTGGCATTGCCATGAGCTGTGATGTAGGTTGCAGATGTAGCTCGGATCCTGTGTTGCCGTGGCTGTGTCATAGGCTGGCAGCTGTAGCTCCAGTTCGACCCCTAGGCTGGGAACTTCCATATGCTGGGAACTTCCATATGTTGCAGCCCTAAAAAGAAAAAAAAAAAAAGAGAGAGAGGGAAAAATCAGAATGACATAGGTGAAAGTCCTTCAAGAAACATAAAATTCTGTGTGAGATGAAGAATTAGAAAGCAAAATAGAAAAAAAACATTGTGCAGTGATACAAGAACATTGCTATGAGAACTTAGGGAAGGGGGATTTGGACTGGGGTTAGGGTGGGAAGAAGGTATCACAGAGTAGGTGCATATGAAAGGATTTTGACAGATATAGAAATAATGGAAGAATGGGGGCATCCAGGTTGGGGAAACAATATGAACAAAGGCATAGAGATAAGGACATAGTCATTTCCCTGGAACAAAAGGGTCTGAGAGTTCTAGTCTCACCATAACTAGGGAGACTGAACACTTACAAAAAAATCTGAAATAAATCCCATTAATATCAATAAATGCATTTTCCCTAGTTGCTTATATTTGCATCCTCTAAGCAAGAGTGGTGATTAATCATCTCCAAATTGCTCAAGGATATGAAGCAGGGTGTTCATAAGTCTTTAGCAGCAGGAAATGCTTGTTGCAAATACACTATTTACAATCTACTTTGTAAGCATCATTTCTGTTGGGACTGTGCAGGAGATAATGATAATAGTAGGTGTTAGCCCAGTCTTAACAGAAACACAAAGAAAATGTTCACAAGTGGCAACCATTCCCCATTGCAAAGTTTAAATGGGCTTGCCCACAGCTCTCGATCTTTCAAAATATAGCCAGATAACACAAAGTTGGTTAATACTTTACAGGACAGTTGTGTTTTGAAAATAAAAAGAATGTTTTGTCCCCTAGAAATCCTTCATGAAAAAAAACCCCAAAACTTTAAAATCAGTTACAAATGCTATATACAAACCAACCAGAAAGTGTACATGGTCAGTAAGGCTTTTTGGAGTTCCCTTTGTGGCTCAGTGGGTTAAGAACCCTGGCGTTGCAGGGTGCAGCTTTGATCCCTGGCCCCACTCATGAGTTAAGATCTGGTGCTGCCACAAGCTGCGGCATAGGTTCCAGATGCAGCTCTGATCTGGTGTTGCTGTGACTGTAGCATAGGCTGGCAGCTGCAGCTCTGATTCTACCCCTAGCCTGGGAAATTCCATATGCCACGTGTTTGGCTGTAAAAAGAAAAAAAAAAGACTGGAAATCTTTTAATTTGCCAAGTTTATATAATATGTGGCAGCAATGAACAATTTACAGATAGAAATTTATTCAGGATCCACCATTATCAATGATATTTATGAAGTTCCTTATTGTTACAACATGAGGCTGATTAAAGCAGTATTATGTAGACATACTTCCTGCTTTCTAGGCGTTAACCATGTTAGACTGTTGGGTTCATGCATTCAAGGACATGTAGATGCCAGAGTTAAGATAACCAGCCAGGGAGTTCCCGTTGTGGCTCAGTGGTTAACGAATCCGACCAGGAACCATGAGGTTGTGGGTTCGATCCCTGGCCTTGCTCATTGGGTTAAGGATCTGGTGTTGCCGTGAGCTGTGGTGTAGCTCGAAGATGCGGCTCGGATCCCTCGTTGCTGTGGCTCTGGCGTAGGCAGGCGGCTACAGCTCCGATTAGACCCCTAGCCTGGGAACCTCCATATGCTACAGGAGTGGCCCTAGAAAAGGCAAAAAGACAAAAAAAATAAAAAATAAAAAAATAACCAGCCAGCCGTACATAGTCTTTTGCGTTTCCTCCTTACTCTTTACGAGTCAACATATCTTCACATTCATTTTTTTCAGTTTTTCATAACCTGGTGAAGTAAATAGAGCAAGAAAAATGATTTGGACTTTACAGATGAGGAAACTGAAAGGCAGACATCATCAACAAATTGCTCACACACAACACATTATCTCCACAGAAAGAACCAGAACTCTTGCCTTTAGACTTCTTGTCCATTGCTGCATGGTGGTGCTCATGAATAAAGTTATCTCATGTAGAGTGTTGTAGAGGTGGGGAGCAAGAGTAAATATCTGATTGCCATGGAGATCTTTAGTTATTTATTTTTTTGCCATGGAGGTCAATATAAGGGAGGATGACAATTCCATCATGGATGGGAATGACTCAAAGGGAGATTTTTTTTTTTTTGCCTTTTCTGGGGCCACTCCCACGACATATGGAGGTTCCCAGGCTAGAGGTTTAATTGGAGCTGTAGCCGCCAGCCTATGCCAGAGCCACAGCAATGCAGAATCCGAGCCGCATCTGCGAGCTACACCACAGCTCATGGCAACGCCAGATCCTTAACCCACTGAGCAAGGCCAGGGATCGAACCCACAACCTCATGGTCCCTGGTCGGATTTGTTAACCTCTGAGCCATGACAGGAACTCCTCAAAGGGAGATTTTTATCAAACCTCTAAGCTTAGAGGCCCACTAAAATGGATATATCTGATGCTTAGGTAACACATATTCCCACAAAAATTTGGATTTAAAATCCACAAGTCCTTCATAGGAAACCAAACAGCGTTGTATAGGCAAAGCAGTGGACAATAACAGCTATAATCACAATGGACATCTACAGGGTGCTTGATCTACATCAGGTACTGTGTTAAGGGCTTCTTACCCACCATGTTCTTTAAGAACAATCCTTTGAGAAGGTACTGTTACTGTTGTGTTACAGATGAGGAAATTGAAGTGTAGGTTGTTTATTAAGATCTTATAACTGATAAACCACAGAGGGGAGAACTGAACCCATGCAGCCTGCCTCCAAAGCCAGAGTGTTTCCTCTCTGTTATTCCAACTCCTTTGTACCAACTGTATAGTCTGTGGGCTGAGGGAAAGGAAAATATATAGGAACAGGGGTTGTGGCTAACCCCGAAGATTGAGTTCAGGTGTTAGAGAACATCAGCGAAGGCAGAGCCCACAGGGAAAGCCCTCAGTAACAGGAAC
This sequence comes from Phacochoerus africanus, assembly GCF_016906955.1. Lineage (NCBI taxonomy): Eukaryota > Metazoa > Chordata > Mammalia > Artiodactyla > Suidae > Phacochoerus > Phacochoerus africanus. Next base: position 105,275,614 of record NC_062548.1, on the reverse strand, counting down.
CCAGAACAAGCCCCCAGGGCTGTGTCTCAACCAACAGATCTGTTAGCAGGCAAGCAAAGAGCATTGGAAAGTCAAGGACCAAACTGATTCTAATGTTTCCCCACCTCTGTTCCCTTTTTGTTTTTCAGAGCTTTCTGGGGTTGGTTGTTTGATTTTGGTCCCTTCTCAGGAGTAATTGTCTAGATCTTTTATTATTATTATTATTTAATGAATTTTATTACATTTATAGTTGTACAATGATCATCACAACCAAATTTTATAGCATTTCTATCCCAAACCCCCAGTGCGTCCCCCCATCCCCCAAACTGTCTCCTTTGGAAACCATAAGTTTCTCAAAGTCTGTGAGTTAGTTTCTATTCCACAAAGAAGTTCATTGTGTCCTTTTTTTAGATTCCACATGTCAGTGATAGCATATGATGTTGGTGTCTCACTGTCTGACTGACTTCACTTGGCATGATAATTTCTAGGTCCATCCATGTTGCTAAAAATGCCATTATTTCTTTCCTTTTAATGGCTGAGTAATATTCCATTGTGTATATGTACCACATCTTCTTGATCCACTCCTCTGTCAATGGACATTTAGGTTGTTTCCATGTCTTGGCTATTGCAAATAGTGCTGCAATGAACATGGGAGTACCTGTGTCTTTTTGAGTCATAGTTTTCTCTGGATAGATGCCCAGGAGTGGGATTACTGGATCAAATGGTAATTCTATTTTTAGTTTTCTGCAGAATCTCCATACTGTTTTCCACAGTGGTTGCACCAATTTACATTCCCACCAATAGTGTATGAGGGTTCCCTTTTCTCCACACCCTCTCCAGCACTTATTGTTTGTAGACCTTTTTTTTTATAGGGCCACACCTGCAGCATAGGGAGGTTCTCAGGCTAGGGGTCAAATTGGAGCTGTAGCCACTGGCCTACACCATAGCCACAGCAACATAGGATCTGAGCCACGTCTGTGACCTACACCACAGCTCATGGCAACACTGGATCCTTTAACCCACTGAGTGAGGCCAGGGATCAAACCTACATCCTCATGGATCCTAGTTGGGTTCCTTAACTGCTGAGCCACAACAGGAACTCCCTGTTTGTAGACTTTTTGACGATGGCCATTCTCACTGGTGTAAGGTGGTACCTCATAATGGTTTTGATTTGCGTTTCTCTAATAATTAGTGATGTTGAACATTCTTTCATGTGTTTTTTGGCCATCTGTATGTCTTCTTGGGAGAATTGTCTGTTTAGATCTCCTGCCCATTTTTTGATGGGGTTGTTTATTTTTCTGGTATTGAGCTGAAGGTGTTTATAAATTTGGGAGATTAATCCCTTGTCAGTTGCTTCATTTGCAAAGATTTTATCCCATTCTGTGGGTTGTCTTTTTGTTTTGTTTAGGGTTCCCTTTGCTGTGCATAAACGTTTACATCCCATTTGTTTATTTTTGTTTTTATTGTCACTAGGTGGATCTGAGACGATATTGCTATGGTTTATGTCAGAGAGTGTTTGGCCTATGTTTTCCTCTAAGAGTTTTATAGTGTCTGGCCTTATACCTAGGTCTTTAATCCATTTTGAGTTTATTTTTGTGTATGGTGTTAGGAAGTGTTATAATTTCATTCTTTTCCATGTGGCTGTCCAGTTTTCCCAGCACCACTTATTGAAGGGGCTGTCTTTTCTCCATTGTATATTGTTGCCTCCTTTGTCATAGATTAGTTGACTGTAGGTGTGTGGGTTTAATTCTGAGCTTTCTATCCTGTTCCACTCATCTATATTTCTGTCTTTATGCCAGTACCATATGGTTTTGATGACTGTAGCTTTTCTTGGATTGGAAGAATCAATATTATCAAAATAACTATATTACTCAAGGCAATCTACAGATTCAATGCAATCCCTATCAAATTACCAAGGACATTTTTCACAGAATTAGAACAAAATATTTTAAAGTCTGTTTGGAAGCACAAAAGACCCAGAATAGCCAAAGCCATCCTGAGAAAAAAAATGGAGCTGGAGGAATCAGGCTCTCTGACTTCAGACTATACAACAAATTTTCTAGATTTTGATGTGGCTGCCAGTAGAATTAGGTTTTTGTCCTCAAGAATCTTTAGTATGTTTTCTTTTAGAAGACCCACTGTTTCTGAGACAAAGAAGTTATCCCTTCAACATGGGTGCAGTGGACTGAATGTGCCCTTCCAAGATTTATGTGTTGAAACTGTAATTGCAATGTGATGGTATTGTTTTGTTTTTATCTTTTTAGGGCCACACCCCTTGGCATGTGGAGGTTCCCAGGCTATGGTCAAATTGGAGCTGCAGCTGCTGGCCTACACCACAACCACAGCAACGCCAGATCTGAGCCATATCCACAACCTACACCACAGTTCATGGCAACACTGAGTCCTTAACCCACTGAACAAGGCCAGGGATCAAACCTGTGTCCTCATGGATGCTAGTCAGGTACGTTTCCACTGAGCCACGATGGGAACTCCAGTGTGATGGTATTTGAAATAGGGATTTTGGGAGGTAATTTGGTCATGATGGTGGAGCCCTCGTGAATGGGATTAATGCCCTTATAAGATGAGGCTAGAGTCAGCTATCTCTCTTTTCTGCCAAGTGAGGATATAAAGAGAAGTCCGCTATCTGCAGCTTGGAAGAGGGCCCTTACCATGACCCTGACCTCAGACCCTGCCAGCCTCCAGAACTGTGAGAAATAAATTTCTGTTGTTGAGCCATTCAATCTACAGTGTTTTGTTGTAACAGCCTGAACTAAGACAAAGGGATATGTAGGGCCTTCCCCTTTAGTGGAGTGTGCTTTCTGTTCACCCCACATCCTGCCTCTGTTCCCAAAGCTTAGGTGGGATGCAAAGCCAAGCGGTCCTCCTGAGAACCCATCATTTACTCTCTATAGACCTGACCCCTTCCTAGTGAGTCTCAAAAGAAATGCTATGCAGCAGCCTTTTGAAATGAAATGCTTTTCTATTGAACCAGAAAATAATCACATCCTCCCATTTACTCTTTAGGGTACAAATTGATCTGACTTAATTTGTCAGAGAGCCAGAACTGCAGGCAAATAGACGTGGGAGAAATCAACCAATCTTTTAAGCCAGCAGTAATTGTTACTCCTGTTGGCTGGCTAAATGACTTGTATCTGGAGGAGATGCTCAGAATGAATCAGAATGCCTGAGGTGACAGAAACACAGAGCCTTCCAAAGTGGGCTCTAACAGAGCAAGTGTTTCTGTCTTACAAGGGTATAGTTTCATGTTTCCTCCCTCTTCTCCTCTCCTGGGGCTAGTGTCCTCTGCAGAAACCAAAGGCAATGCATGTATATAATATGGAGGAAATACAGCTTGTGTGGGAATGAGAAGAGATGAGTATCATTAGCATTTAATCCAAGGATGTGCTTACTTGTGCCTTGGTCATTAATAAACCCAGGAAGTGAAGAGGCACTTCAGCAGAGGGGGTGAAGTCCTTTTGCTGGTGAGCAGTCTGTTTTAAAATTTAAATAGAAATATAGTTTAAATATACAAGAAAACTGTGGAAAAAAATGTAATTGACACTCATGTATTAACTACCAGGTTGAAGAGTTGCCATTTTGCCATATTAGCATAGACTCTCTCCTTACCTCTTTCCTTCCTCCCTTCTTTCCTCAGAAGCAATAGAGCTACATCTCCATACTTCCACTCACTGTTCTATTCTTTTTCTCTTTCTCTCTAGAGAAAAGTGCAATTACAGTATTATAATTTATCTTTCTTGATTAAAATTACTTTTATTAGTTAGCTTTTTATGCAGAAAGAATATGTAGTCCCCTTTGAAGGTAGACTTTCACTGTTAATCCTTGGGATATATTCTGTATATAACCTTTAACAACTTTTTACCTCTGATATGATGTTGCAGTTTACCCATCTTGATACCAATTGATCTAGTTCAGTGATTTTAACTGCCGCATTGCTTTGTATGAGTAACTCTAAATTTATTTCACTCCACCCTATTGATAAACTTGTCTTCCCTACTGTAAACAGTGCTGCAGTACAGCTTGCTGAAGTCTCCTCAGGCCCATGCATGAGGTTTTCTCTTCAGGGTCTATAGCTAAGAGTGGAATTGTTGGGTTACAAGGGTTCTTCAGTTTTACTAGCTATTACCAAATTGTTAAACTGTACACACTTAAAAATAGTTCGTATAGGAAGTTCCCTTGTGGCACAGTGGGTTAAGGATCCAGTGTTGCCAAAGGCACAGGCTGCAACTGCAGCTTGGGTTTGATCCCTGGCTCAGGAACTTCTGTATGCCCTGAGGGCAAAAAATAAATAAGCAAACACAAAAAATTGTTCATATAGCATTCCTATAATGATTAGACTACTAGAGGAATAAGCTATAGGAAACTAATAGTAACAAGACATAACAAAAAACTAGTTGAGTCAGGCAAATTGTGTTTATTTCTGGTAACCTGGTCCATAATACTCTGTATTTCCCTTGTTGAAATAAGAGTATAATGCAGTTTGTATCCTCCTTGAGGTAAAATGCCTGCACTAGCATCTCTATGTTATTCTACCATAAATAAACAAAAGGGGAGTAGCTGGAGGAGAGAATCTAAGTACTTCCTCTGAGCTCCAAACTTTGATTCCATAGCTTTATCTTCAACTTAGTTAAAATATATATCCAGGTTGGGAAATTAGCTTCATTTTTTTTTTTTTTAATATAACCTCAAACACCTATAGAAAAATAGCTCTTGGAGTTCCGACTATGGCGCAGTGGGTTAAGTATCTGCAGTGGCTCAGCTTGCTGCAGAGGCCCGGGTGTGATCCCTGGCCTGGTGCCTTGGGTTAAAGGATCTGGTGTTGCTGCACCTATGGCATATATCACACGGCTGTGGCTCAGATTCAGTCCCTGGCCCAGGGATGTCCATATGTCCTGGGTGCAGCCATAAAAGAAAAAAGAACGAGATCTCTTGAAAATGGAAGAATGTACAGAGGACCAGGAGGACAGCAGAACATCTGATCCAGGGTCATGGAGAGCTCTGACCATCAGAATAGAAACTCAAATAGGTCTTCATTTCATGTGTAACCAGCCTGTGTGTACGTTTGGACACATTCACATCAGTGTGCCTGATAGATCTCTATCTGCCCTCCACCACCCTTTCTCCAGAGGCTCCTCTAGTTATTTTAAGAGGGTCCCTGGGGTGTTGCTAGATCACAAGGGATCAGAAATGAATTTGCACATATGCTTTGACTTCTTTGTGGGGGAGGGGAGCCCTGACCCCATGTTGGATGACAACCCTTAGTGAGAATTCAACCCCATCAGACACATCCATGGTCTTCCCTTCTTAGGAAACCCAAGGTGCTTTGTATGTGTGGCAGAGTTGGGGCAGGTGAAGAAAGGAAGAGAGACCCTGTTTCCACCCATGTCTCCAGAGCTCTAAAACAGCACGTCTACCTAGATTTTCAACTCCTGACATAATTCTGGTTTTTTTTTGGGGGGGGGTTGTCTATGCCTGCCGCAGGGAAGTTCTAGAGCCAGGAACTGAACCTATGCCACAGCTGTGACCTGAGCCACAGCAGTGACAACACCAGATCCTTAACCTGCTGAGCCAGCAGGAAACTCCTAATTCCTTTTTTTTTTTCTTCTTTTTGATCACTGCACCTGTTTCCTATGGAAGTTCCCAAGCTAATTGGAGGTCAATTAGGGAGTTAAATTGGAGCTGCAGCTGCTGGCCTATACCACAGCCACAGCAACTGGGGATCCAAGTTGAGTCTAAACCTATGCCGAAGCTCGTGGCAACACCAGATCCTTAACCCATTTACTGAGGCCAGGGATTGAACCTGCATCCTCACAGAGACTATATCGGGTCCTTAGCCTTCTGAGCCACAGTGGGAACTCCTTAATTCCTCTTTCCTTCCCTTTTTCTTCCTTCCTTCCTCTCTCTTTCCATCTGCCTGTTTTTAATGGCTGCACATGCAGCATCTGGAAGTTCCCAGGCCAGCGAGGCCACGGATTAAACCGGCATCTTCATTGATACTAGTCGGGTTCTTAACCCAGTGAGCCAAAATGGGAATGCCCCTCTTTTCTTAAAGATTCAAAATTCATGCTATGCAATGAGCTCAAAGTCAGGGGAAGGAGGACTATTATTCCATCCTCACCATTGCCATCCTGCTCTTCCTTTTCTCCCACTAGGCAGCCCACATCAGCCCTCTGCCAGGTTTGTTCAGTCTAAGTCCAAGTGCCCCCGGGCTTTGCACTAACTGGCATGGAGGAGATGTGATCTAACACCCGTCCCTTAAAAGATGTCTAAAGCCTGCTGCAGTTCAAGCAAGACACCCCGTTACAATAGTGTCACTAAAGATGTGAAGAGGCCCTTTGGGGACATTCATTATTTTCTTCACATGGCAGATCAGCAACAAGCACCTGTGGAAACCAGCTTGTTGAGGATGGAGAAGAGACCTGTAGATAGAAGAAACAGCTTGACTGAGCCTTAATCACCACCCCACCCACTTCCAGAACATTTCTTAAAACGCAGAATCATGTCTGAAGAGTCTTTAGGTATTATCTAATTCATCATCCCATCTGTTTTATTTATCTACATTGTATATAGCAAACCACCTCAAGATATAGTGACTTAAAACAACAGTGATGTATTATTTCTCACAGTTCTGGGGGTTGGTTGAGTAGTGGTTCCTCTGTTGTTTACACTTGGACTCACTAAGTGTCTGTATTGAACTGGGGGGTCCAAGGTGGCTTCATTCACTGGTATGCCCTTCAAATGGTCCTGGCTGTTGACTGGGGTGCCTCATTCTCCTCTATCAGCCTCTCATCCTAGTTGCCTAGACTGGGTTCTTTATATGACATTCTCAGTGTAGTGTTTCAAGAGGGAGGAAGCTTCCAGGCCATGAGGACTAGGCTCTGTAACTCATACAGTGGCACTTCTGCCACATTCAATTGGTGAAAACAAGTTACAGGGTCAGCCCAGATTCAAGGCAGAGAAAGACTCTACTCCTTGATGGGAGTCGTAAAATATCATTATATTTTTCAGTCTACTACAGTGTAGTAACACCTGTGATACTATTCGAATTGAATAAGGCTGATGAAGGGGTCTGTAGTCTTTCTTGAGGCAACTGCATCATGGAGACCACGGGCAGTGTAGTCTACATGAGGGTGTCCCAAGTTGACAGGGTCCCATCCTTTCTTATCCAGTACTGGAGAAGCGAAATCATTAGTGGGATGAGCAAGGGAAATTTTACATTGATGACACACAGATGGACTAACTTATTTTGCCTAAGTTCTGTTTGAGTTAGGTGTGCCTTTCACAGAAGGCAACCTCATTCTGAAGAGCTAAATTGGGCCAGTGGGGGGCTGAGGGAAATAAAACTAATGACTGATTGGGTCTGTATCTGGCTTAGGCTTAAAAGGGAGAAGGATAAAGGGGACTCTTGAGGTTTCCAAGCAGTTCGGCTTAGTTCACTAGAGCAAGAGAGCAGATAAGTTAGTTGAGAAGAAAGCTGTATTCAGGAAGAAAGTGTACCCAGAGCTATACATCTCAGGAGATTAAGTAGCTGGATGGGATGGAGATTCGGGGGAGGCGAAAGGTGCTCAACATAGTACCATAGTTTTGGTCTAGTGCCTTGTTTTTCATAATGTGTTCATTGGACCGCCAGGAGAGTCTTGGGTCCACCCAGAACATCGAAGCAGAATCTGCATTTTAACAAGATCGTCAAGTGCCTTATACGCTTGTTCAAGTTTGAGAAGCACTGGCCTAGAGAGCTTTCTACCCTTAATTCATACCCCATGGCAGGCCCCCCATAAAGGTGGCCTTACTTCCAATAAAGAACTGTGCTTGGTACCACCCAAGGCTTTCTGGGAGTAGAGAGAGCTCAGCCTCATTGTCTATAGCACTTTTCTCTAAGCAAGGGTTCTTAGCCTTTGACCCACTCTGCCAGGACGAGGATCCAATCTGCATCTACACGGTGACCAGAACCACTGCAGTTGGATTCTTAACCCACTGTGCCACAGTGGGAAAGCCTTAGTCATTTTATTTTATTAAAAAAATTTTTTTTTGGCCTTTTTGGGGCCATACCTGCAGCATATGGAGGTTCCCAGGCTAGGGGTCCAACCAGAGCTGCAGCTGCTGGTCTAAACCACAACGGATCCAAGCCAAGTCTGTGACCTATACCACCGTTCATGGCAATGCTGGATCCTTAACCCATTGCGCAAGGCCAAGGATCCGACTGACATCTTCATGGATACTAGTTGAATTTGTTTCCACTGAACCACGATGGGAACTCCTCCTTAGTCATTTTAAAGAAGTTTTATTGAGATATAACTCACCTACCATACAATCCATCCATTTAAAGTGTACGATTCACACTTCTCTGTACAGCAGAAAATGATAAAACATTGTCTTTTAAAACTTTTTTTTATTATAGTTGATTTACAATATTCTGTTAATTTCTGCCATAAAGCAAAGTGACCCAGTCATACACACACACATATACATATTCTTTTTCTCACATTATCCTCCATCATGTTCCATCACAAGTGACCAGATATAGTTCCCTGTGCTATACAGCAGCATCTCATTGCTTATCCACTCTAAATACATTGTAAATCAACTATAGTAAAAAATTAAGAATATACAATAAAGTGGCATGATCTTAAAAAAAGAAGTGTTGGAGTTCCCGTTGTGGCTCAGTGGTTAACGAATCCGACTAGGAACCATGAGGTTTCGGGTTCAATCTCTGGCCTTCCTCAGTGGGTTAAGGATCCAGCATTGCCATGAGCTGTGGTGTAGGTCACAGACGTGGCTCGGATCCCATGTTGCTGTGGCTCTGGTGTAGGCCGGTGGCTACAGCTCGGATTCAACCCCTAGCCTGGGAACCTCCATATGCCACGGGAGCGGCCCAAGAAAATGGCAAGAAGGCAAAAAAAATTAAAAAAATAAAAAAGTGTAAAATTCAGTGGGTTTTGGAATATTCACAGATATGTGCGAGCACTGTTGTCAATTTTAGAACATTTCATCACCTCAATTAGAAATTTTGTATCCCTTAGTGATAACCCCTCATCCTTCTTTGCATACTCCGCTTCCACCCCTGCCTTAGGGAACAACTAATCTACTTTCTATCTCTATAAATTTACCCATTCTGGACTTTCATGTGAATGAAATTGTGGAACATGTGGTTCTTAACAATTTTTTGGATCATGGAGACCCATCCATGATCATGCCATTTAATGGCATGAACACTCTCCTCAGAAATTACATATGCAAGTATATTCACCCAGAACTTCAGAAAATTTCATGCATCCAGAACTTCTTTTGTAATCTTGGTCTAGGGAACCAAGATTAAGAATCATGCTCTGTGGCCAGTCAAAATGGGTAATTGTGGCAAGCAGGTCCTAATATGGTTTGAGTACCACTGACAGAAAGGATGGGACCATGCAGGGAAAGGTCACACAGGGTTATCACCACCCCAAGGTGGAGAGTGATTAAAGCAACAAGCAAAGGACAGGCACCAAGTGTTTACAGAGCTGAAGAAGCTGTGTTTATAACACGTAGTTTGCCAAGGAGGGGGCGATGGTGAACAGATGTGTCATTTGCAATTATTCCTAAAGATGTTAATTATGCAAATGGAATCTCTGATTAGGGTTCCAAAAAAAGAACCCCGTATATTATGGGGTGTTGGATGTGCACAATCAAGCAGGCTTGCTGACTTCCTGCAGGTGATCACTGTTGGTACCAGATTCCTCACCTGGGGCTCTGGTTTTCAATATGCCACCTTGAGAGCCAGGGAGGGGTTCTGTGGGGCACTTTCGAACAGCAGAACACTAAGGCTGGAAGGGATCTTTGAGATCAGGGAGTACAGTCTACCCTTGGACAGAGGCAGAAACCGAGGCTCAGAGAAATTATGTGACTTGTTACTAGCAGAGTGAGGATAAGAGCTCAGATCTCTCATACCACAGATTCAGTTTCCCTTGCCTTATTACATCAAAGAGGACACAAATCAATGATCAATTTTCTAGTCAGGATCTACTTTAAATCTGTGTGGAGTGAGCGCCAGGGAAATGATGTAGACAAAATATCTCCCTAACCCCCTCAGGGGGTGCTTGGGTGTCTGTGTGTGGGGAAGGAGAAAGCAAGTAAGTAGAATAACACAGGGGTTATGTTCTAAGCCATGTCATTCAGTAGAGCTACCACTAGCCTTCTGCAGATATTTAAAGTAAACTGAAATACATTTTAAAATATAGTTGCAGAAGTTCACATCATGGCTCAGAGGTTAACGAATCCGACTAAGAACCATGAGGTTGCAGGTTAGATCCCTGGACTTGCTCAGTGGGTTAAGGATCCGGCATTGCCGTGAGCCGCAGTGTAGGTTGCAGATGAAGATCAGATCCTGCATTGCTGTGGCTCTGGTGTAGGCCGGTAGCTATAGCTCTGATTAGACCCCTAGCCTGGGAACCTCCATATGCCGCAGGAGCGGCCCTAGAAAAAACAAAAAATAAATAAAATGTAGTTGCAGAAGTCACATTTCAAATGTTCAGTAGCTACTTGTGGCCAGTGGCTACCATATTGGGCAACACAGAACTTTTCCACTACTGCAGGATATCCTCTTGGACAGGGCTTTCTAGCGTCTAGAGTCAGATTTTCTGAATCCCAATCTCAGTTCTGTCATTTAGAGTAAAAGCTTGAGTGTATTATTTAATGTTTCTAAACCTCGATTTCCTCAGCTGTAAAATGGACATAAGCACTGCGTCTTCCATTGGTTTTGCTGTGACAATTATGAATGTAAATGAGATAATGTGCATTGAGAGCTTTGCAAAAGGAGCTTACACTTATTAAGCACTAAATAAATATTATTATCATCTTTAAGCAACTTGGTATCCTACTTAAGACTTTTTTTTGGTCTTTTTTTAGGGCCACACCTGTGGAACATGAGGTTCCCAGGCTAGGGGTTGAATCAGAGCTGTAGCCGCTGGCCTCCACCACAGCTATAGCAATGCCAGATCTGAGCTCTGTCTGCGACCTACACCATAGCTCATGGCAATGCAGGATCTTTAACCCACTGATCGAGGCCAGAGATCGAACCTGCATCCTCATGGATACTAGTCGGATTCATTTCTGCTGAGCCCCAATGGGAACTTCGAGACTGTGCAGCTTCTTCTAATTGAAATGATGCACTTTGTTCCCTGGAGGTGGGGGTGGGGGGTAAGGAATTGCTTGCCTGGGGCATTGGGACCCCAAGAAGCCAAGTCTTGATTAGGGTACAGTGGGAGGAGGTCAGGAACAGGGAGAGGGAGGCTAGGAGAGACTGGGGTAGGGGGCAGATGACCAGGTCTGGGAACAGGGAGAAGACACAGTGGCATGGGTTGGGAGAAGTGATGGAGGGCAATGAAGATCACCCCACTTCATCACTTTGTCAAGGGCTGGTGGACAGGTGATGTACTTGGCAGAGACATGGATCTATTGTTCTATGCGTGTGTTTAAGGGCTCCTCACCTCCTCACGTCCATTGTTCTTAACTACTTGCCTGCTTGTCCACAAGAGGGAGGCAAGGGAAAGGAGAGAAAGAAATCCTACAAGTCCAGCTGGCTCTGTGCTGGCAGCTCTGATCAAAGGTTTGCTGTGAAGGAAGCTGAAATTTCTGATTAAAATACGACTGCGTTTCACAGAAGCCTTGCAGGTCTCAGCTGTGTTTTCCTCGAACCCATTACCTCGGTAGAGAAGATGCTTCCCAAAGGCTGCGTGTTATTCAGAAAGTCATATTTCACGGCCCCTCAGGAGGGCTGGGACAATTTTCACACCTGGCTAGAGGCTGTGCCAACCTCCCAGCAGCCCCGCAAACGGGTTCACAAGCTTAGGACACAGAAGGGGTGAGTGAAGTGGAGAGAGGTGGCAGTCGTCCAGGTAATTTAGCCACACGGCCTGCCACTCCATAATATCGATTGCGCTGCCAGGGCTCATAAAGCATTGTGTTAGGCATTGGGAGAAGGTATTAAAAAATAATTCTCTTTGCCCTTAGGGAATTTTCATGTAATTCCAGAGCTAGTGAGCCAAGGGACCAAGGGGCTCAGGGTGACAGAGGGGAAAGAACATGGCAATAGGATCTACAGATGTATTTTATGCCCTGGTCTGCCATTAATTAGAAGTGTGACTTTGGGCCAAGCTACTGTGGTTTTTTTGGGTCTCCTTGCTCTCATCATGGATACATTTAAGCTGATGGACTTGGTAATTTTCAAGTTCTCTATTTCTAAAACCTTCAGATTCTAATTCAGATGTGCGGATGTAAAGGTCTGTGCCGTGAGGATTCTTCCACTAGGGCTGTCAGATTTACCAAAGTGTGAGATGCCCAGTTTCATTGGGATTTCAGATAAATGATGAATAATTTTTTTTTAAAGCACATCCCATGCAATATTTGGGATATACTTGTATTCTGAGATTACTTGTTTATCTGGGCATTTACTGGGCCTTCTATTTTCTATTTGGTGACCTCTTTCACCAAACACATCTGCCCCTCTCACCACATGGAGAAGGTGTTTCTGTCTCTCTTCATCCTCTTATTAGGACCTCCTGGTTAATCTTATTGGTCAGAATCTGCAAAGTTCCTTGGCCACATTTGATTGACAAGGATAACTGTATCTAGGGAAGGCCTTTGGCATCCACTGGCTGGACACAGGAACCAAGGGATCTCGTCTTCTCCCTCTCTCTTGAAAGAGCCCCCTGAGCAGGTAACTCTCCCTTTGTCCCTTTGTCCTGCTGACCACCACAGACCTCATCCATCCCCGTGGCTAAGTGGCTAACTTGCAGTCTATGCTGAGGGCCACTTTAACATAGACATGCTCAAGGGTTTGGGCTCCAAGGTGTTGATTTAGGATGGGAGCAGAGGCCCTGTTTGTCCTAAAATTTAATCTTTTGTCTCCAGTTTGGCTTTTACCAGTGAACTTTGCATTTGGGGGATTATTGAGTGCTTGCTGGTCCAGTGATAATCTGATACGTTCACTGCCACTGGGCCAGTGTATTTCTGTGTTTTCCTTTTTGACCTAGAAGGGAGCGGCTTTGAGACTCAGGTCCCAAGCCTCGTACATGATTCTTGTCTCTACAAATCAGACTCACTGGTCAGTCTAGATCCAGCCCCCCCACCCCCCGGCAGTGACTGCAAAAAAAAAAAAAAAATGCCATCATCAGGCTAGAACAGGAGAAAGTGGTCAGATACTGGTTATCCTGGGACACTTATTTACGTGTAGAAATGATTGTGAACTTTATGTTGGAAATAACTCCTTGCTGTATGAAAGAAGACAGGGAGAGCTCCAATCTGGTTTTCCGGCCCTGACAATCTAGTTATCTACTTTTACAATGAGATGGTTATCAGAAGACATCTCTTGAGATCTTTTGCCAGTGGATGCTGCCATCCTAGGCATTGGGATTTTCCTAGCTCAGGCTCTTTTATTTCTTGCCTGGACCTTTTGCCACACCTCTCCCCTGTACTTGGTTTTCCTAAACACACATCCAAACATGTCACCACGCTGCCTGGAAGCTTACCCTTTCCTGAAGAAGCAAGTCTAAACTCCTTAGCTTGATCCATTGAGCCTTCCCAGGTAGGTAAGACACTCTTGGCATTTCGGCTTTTCCCCGCCACCATTCTCCCTGCCCCCCAGGCGTCTAGGTTGCAGCCCACATAAATGTTTAGCTGGCTTCTGAACATTCTCTTTCACATCCCCAAACCTTTGAACAGTTTGGCCCTTCTGTTTCTAATGCCCTTGCTCCTCTCTCTATGGTGACCATTTTCTTTTGAGAATGAACTCCAGAGTCAGTTCTTCACAGCCTTCTTGAATCTTCCTGTACCGGCCAAATGATGGTTCCTTTCCTCTCTGCCCTCAGATTCTACCATACTGCAGAGCAATGACTGGGCCAGGTATCTGTCTGTCCCCGTCCCCCTTGTCTAGAGGCTCCATGAGGGCAAACACCCTGTGTCTTTCATCTTTATAGTCCCTTTTCGATGTGAGATACCTCTCTTATTTCCCTTATGACAGTGCCCAGCACAGCAGGGGCATCCAGTAAATGATTGTTGCATGCATGAGGACAATAGAACATGGCCAGAGAGCTGATATTTAAGTTAATTGTGTGGTGTGTGTGAATTGTTAGACCAAATAAATCTTCAGGGTGGAAATGACTGCTTCGAAATGTTAGTATAGGAACATTTATGCCGCAGCCCATAAAAACCCAATGGATACTGTAATTTAAGTGGGGGATATTAAATCTTTATCTCAAGGCATAAATCATAATAGAGCCACAGCATGAGGCCTTTGTAATAGGCAAACATTACCATTAGTATTATTATTACCTAGTCCTTCCTTCTTTGGGGTAGAGAATGCCCACTTTGGTATCAAACCACATCTCATTAGCACATGTGTTGTGAGTTATGACTTATGGAAGGGATTTTTTTCTTTGCTATGTAAGATTCAATGGATCAGCAAAGTATTTCTGTTGGCGAGGACCTTGTGAGAGGCCGTGAGACTGGTCACAGGGTAAAGGGTTTCTTTTTGGTAATGTGCCTTGAGAAAATCTGGAGTGACACCTCTTCTCATACTTTATTTCCTTCCGTACATGTTGGGCATATGTTTAGCTCACTACGTCTAAAGGTCTCAAGGGGAACACCCTACAAGCCTAGAAGCACTCTAGAGAAAGAGCAGTGGACTTAGAGTCAAGATTTCTGTCCCAGCTCTGTTACTAACCCAATGGGTAATCCTGGGGAAGTCTCACAACCTCCAAGGGCTTCCATTTCCCCATCTTTATATCAAGGGGGCTTGACTAGGGATCTCTGAAGATATTTCTCTGCTTTATCATTTTGATCCCATGTGCTCTTCTGCAGGGGCAGATTGTGAACTTAACAAAGCTTAGGCTTTGTTTGCACAGCTCTTTTCAGAAGCCCCGGGAGGGGCCCCATCGACATCTTTTACATGGTGGTATATTCTTGAAAAGTTTCAAAAGTAAGCTGTTTTAACTGAAATTGGTTTCTACTCCCCCTCTCCCTTCATGAAAATTCCCCAGGTGTGGGATGGCCTTGAAGTGGCTGCGGGCATTTTGGGGATTCAGACAGAGGGCAATTGGGTTGAGGATATGTTGATTTGAAGTTTAATGATATATTTCTATGTGGTTTATAGTTACTTTTGTGTATAGTTATGCCATCACTAGTTATTCTAATATAGGTTATGGCTTCCGGGAATATTTCTGCCATCCACATGTTGGCTCACTCACCAGTGTGGCATGAAGGTGCAAGGCCACACGTGGTGCCATGGGGTGAGCTTATCCTACAACACTTGGCACTGGAAGCGTGTGGGGATTGGGAGAGAGACAAGATTTGAAAGGTACAGAGCCAGAAGCTACTCTCTTGAAAATTCTTCCCATCGTCAGACACATAAAGTTATAAATGGAGGATTTAGTTCTCAATGATGCTCAAACAAAATTGAAATGTTCTTCCATCAGGAATATACTCAATACTGCAGCATATACAATTATAAACACAGGGTTTTCTCTCTTCTGATTGTATGCACTCAAAATGAATTTTCCAAAACGCCCATGATTGTAGGGACAGAGACCTTTAAGTAGTACTATAAGCCGAAAGTCTATGATGTTGCAGCTTTTATGCATCTCAAAAATAAGTCTTAGCATATCTGACACATCTTGTTGAAATAATTCTGCTGGTGTCAGATGAAAGAGCATGCAATACTGACATAATGCATTAAAAAGTCCTGAAGAAACAAGGGTTCTAGTGACAGAAATCCTTTATGCATCAGTGAGGTGATTTGATTATATTATTATGGAGCTCAATACATTGTAGACACAGTTTAGAAATGTATTTGGCTTGCTCTTGTGCATGCCTTATTTTCAGATTAATTTTGTATCTATTTTCACAATGGGTGATACATTAAAACTCAAAGAGGAAAGGAAGGATGTATCCTACTAGAAAGTGATGACCTAAACTAAAAGGAAGAAGACTAGCAGAGATTTCAAAACGTTGAAAACTCTCTTATCAAAACAGAAGCTAAAAACTGGTGGTCAAAATCATAAAGACAGAGGAGTTCCCATTGTGGCTCTGTGGGTTAAGGACCCAACATTATCTCTGTGAGGATGTAGATTTGATCCCTGGCTTTGTTCAGTGGGTTAAGGGTTCACGGTTGCCACAACTTCCATATGCTGCAGGTACAGCAGTAAACAGAAAAAAGATCATAAAGAAACAGGATCACAACAGCAAAATAAACATGCATAAAACAATAACAGAAGAGAAAGAAAAGTTATGTGATTTGGGACACTCCAGGACAAGGAACAAAGGAGCAGAAGGAGGTTGAAAGTAATGGTCTGCATAAGGACATAAACCACAGAAAAGGTAATGTGTGTCACTGGGGCAAAGGGTATTTAAAAATAGCCATTGTGCAAGAAGCCTGAAATGGGTAAAGGAAACTGGATAGGGCCTAGTCCAAATTTGACAAAATTCTCTCTCTCTTTTTTTTTTTTTTGGTCTTTTGTCGTTGTTGTTGTTGCTATTTCTTGGGCCGCTCCCGCGGCATATGGAGGTTCCCAGGCTAGGGGTTGAATTGGAGCTGCAGCCACCGGCCCACGCCAGAGCCACAGCAACGCGGGATCGGAGCCGCGTCTGCAACCTACACCACAGCTCAGGGCAACGCCGGATTGTTAACCCACTGAGCAAGGGCAGGGACTGAACCCGCAACCTCATGGTTCCTAGTTGGATTCGTTAACCACTGCGCCACGACGGGAACTCCCAAAATTCTAAGAATGTTGTATGACATCGTAATGAGTTGGAAGTTGGAAAAAACCTTTTTTTTTTTTTCTTTTTTTCTTTTTGCCTTTGACGGCTGCACCCATGGTGTATGGAAGTTTCTAGGCTAGGGGTTGGGTTGGAGCTACAGCTGCTGGCCTACGCCATAGCCATAGCAACATGGGATCCTTAACCCACTGAGCAAGGCCAGGGATCGAACCTGCATCCTTATGGATACTGGTTGGGTTTGTTACTGCTGAGCCACGATGAGAACTCCTGGAAAAAAACAAATCTCTAGTATAAGAATTATCTTTCTCATCTCCTTATAGAAAGATTATAGAAAAATTTGTCATATAAAGAGTTGACAATTTCTACATTATCAATAATGAAAAAGCAAATTTCTGGTAAACTGAATTATCTTTCTCATCTCTTTATAGAAAGATTATAGGAAAATTTGTCATATAAAGAGAAGACTAAAAATCTAGAAAAAATTATATGTGTATTTTAAGCAGCTCACTAGGAAGCACGTTTTGTCATTTTTTTCTCCCTGAATTTTGTGATGTTTGTGGAGTTTTTCAGTTTTAGAAATTAGTATTTTATTATGATTTCTTCATTGTAAATAAATATTAAATTTGTTCTCTATTTTTGTCATTTGGTATTCTCTTTCAGTAAGAGTCCCCAACTCATCTAAGCTTTAGGTCCCCAAAACTGGATCTGTTGTTGCTCATCGGCCAGCATCCTTTATAGAGTGTTTCTCAAGCCTTAATTGCATTTGGATCCTCTGGGGATCTTGTTAAGATGCAGCTTCTGAGATTCTGTATTTCTAACAAACTCCCAGGCGGGGCTCACACTGCTGGTCTAAGGACACACTTGGAACATTAAAGATCTAGAACAATGGTTCTTATCTGGCTGTGCATTGGAATCACTTGTGATGCTCTTAGAAACACAGATGCCTGGGCTGCACCCCTATAGATCCTTACTTAAAAGGCCTTGATTGGGGCCCTAGAGCTATGCATTTTTTTCTTTTTTAAAAAACTCACTAAGAGACCCTTTATACACTCTTGTGGGAATTCAAACTGATTCAGCCATTTTGGAGGTGGATTTGGCAATATCTTCCTGGAAGCCAGCTGGTAAGGCAGTCTGGGAAAGGCAGTTTACAGATTCCTACCCCAGGGTGGGAAAAAAAATGTGTGGGAGGATGGGGTTTGGCTGAGAGACGAGGGATATATAATTGGTACAGGGTACATCCTCTGTGACCCAGAACTTCCACTTCTAGGAATTTACCCTAGGAATATCAAGATGTATGTATAAGATTATTCAGTCCCACATTATTTGTATTTGGGAAAAACTAACAGTAACCTATATATGCCCGTCAATAAATTACACAAATTATGAAACATCTTTATAGTGAAAGAACAATAGCTAATCTTAGTTAAACAATTACTATGTGCCAGACATTGTTCTAAGGTATTTATAAATGTTAACTAATTTGTATTCACAATTATGTTTCCATTTTACCAATGATGTAATTTATATGTATTGACACGGAAAGCTGTCTGGGGATATAATAGGCAGAAAGCAATTAGCTGAACATTATGTATAATATAGTGTGCATTACTGTTATAATATACTAGCAAAAATAATATATTCAAATCTGAGGCACACTCCCTGGTAGATAACTACTGATATAGAATAGGGATGAAAGGACATTCAGTTATATCCAAACAAGCTGTTTTCTTGCAATCTGGTAACTGGTTAACTGGTAACTCTTTCAGGAGAAGAGAAAGTAAAAATGATTAGGTTGATTTTGTGGTTTAGAGGATACTGTCTGTGGGGGTCAAATGGATGCTCTGTTCTGACTGATTTCAGCATAACGGACGATGGGAAGAACTGACCCATAGATGTCCCTGTATTTCATTTCTTTTAGGACACACACTAGGGAGAAATATTCCAGGGCAGTTTGTCTGGGCTTCTCAGTTGGTTCAACTCTGTGCATTATGCTATTTTTCCTTCGGAACTTCATTCCACTCTACTTTTAGTCTACAGCAAGGTTTAAAATTTTTTTCCAACACTTTATTCTGGGAATTTTTAAACATACAGAACAGACAAATCTGCAGGGAAAATATGTATTAATCATCTGGATTGTACAGTAAACATTTTACTATACTTGCTTCATCACAAACCTACTTCTTGGAAGTTCCCATTGTGGCTCAGTGGTGATGAACCCTACTCGTATCCATGAGGATTTGGGTTCGATCCCTGGCCTCACTCAGTAGGTTAAGGTTCTGGCATTGATCTGACTTCTAGCCTGGGAACTTCCATATGCTGCAGGTGCTGCCCTAAAAAGCAAAACAAACAAACAAACAAAAACCAAACCTACTTCTCTCTCTTCATCCATTGATCCCCGTCATTTGGGGGGATGCATTTCAAAGTAGTTTGAAGACATCAATCAGTACACTTTCCCCTAAATGCTTTAGTGTACATATCAACAACTGTAGTCAAATATTTCTTTATAGTTCATTTTCTTTCCTTCTGAGGTAAAATTTACCCACAGGAAATGCACAAATCTTAGGTGCATCTGTTTGTTGACTTTTACCTAATGTGTACATCTGCATAACTCAAACTTCTACCCAGAGAGAGCTTTACCGGACCTGAGAGTTCCCTCATGCCCCTTCCCTGGGGTCCTTACTAACCTGCCTGTTACCATTTCCCCACCAGACTACTACTGCTTTGATTTTTCTCCCACCAGAGATATCTGTTCCAGAACTTCATGTAGATGTCCTTTGTGTAACAATCCTTTCACTCAGCATAACGATGTTGCCATTCATCCATGTTATTGCACATCCCCATTGCTGATTAAGCATTTCCTTATTTTCTGGCTCAAGATGATGTTTCCGGTTCAACTTATACTTTCCCTATCGCCGCCCTGGGATCAGCCATTTTTCTAAGGATCTCTGGTGTCTTTTAATCAAGGGTATATTTAGAAACCAAGATTTGGGCACTGATTATGTTAGTTGCTACTGAGGTATCATTGCTTTTAGTCTCATTCACTCCATGGACAGACAAAGGAGGTATATATTATATACACACATATATGATATATGTATGCTATATCTGTGTTTATACATATACACGTATACATCTATAACTATATCTATTTGTATATGTGAACATATTTATATACAGAAACATACATAATAATAAAAGCTAAGTTTATACTGATACTGTGGTTCCAATCCAACTCCTCAGGGTTCTTTCTAGACTTTCCCATTTCCATGTTTATAAATACCTTCCCTGGCAATGAGAATTTTGGCTCCTATTATCCTAATATATTTACTTATTGGCTCAATCTCCCAACCATGCCAGCTGTCTCTTCTACTTACCACCTCCATATCCCACCTTCTCTTGGCCCTGTGTCTCACCTCCTCCTCCCCTGTATTCATGCCTCTGCATGACTTCCTCAACCCTCTCACCTCCCTGTGATCTCAGTTGATGTGCTGAGTTCTCCATGCCGGGAAGGGAAGCAGAGGGTGCAGGTAACACATTTTGGTGGGAAAAAGTCCAAATGAATAAAACCAACCTTCTGCTCCACTTATCGTCGCTTTACTTCTTAGCGCCTGTTCCTGAATTTTTACAAAGAAAGCCCTCAGTCTTTTTTTCTTTTTTCTTCAGTCTTTTTGTCTTTTTAGGGTCACATCCGTGGCATGTGGAGGTTCCCAGGCTAGGGGCCTAATCAGAGCTGTAGCCGCTGGCCTACGCCAGAGCCACAGCAACTCAGGGTCCATGCAGCGTCTGCCACCTACACCACAGGTCACGTCAATGCCTGGTCCTTAACCCACTGAGCAAAGCCAGGGATCGAATCCACATCCTCATGGATCCTAGGTGGATTTGTTTCCGCTGAGCCATGACGGGAACTCCAGCCCTCAGTCTTAAAAGAAAGAAAGGAAGGAAAAAAGAGAAAGAAAGATTGATGGAGCAAACTACAATTTTATTTAAAGTCCCAAGCAGAAGACTTTTTAACAGGCTATTAGAACATGTGCCTGCTGTGGAATCAGCTCAAAGCTTTCCCAGTGTTGCCCAGAAGGGTCTAATGCTGCTTTGTAACAGGTGAGCACACTTATGGCCTTAAAAGGTGTTAATCAGTTATAAGGAGTATTAGCAGAGGCTTCCACCATGAGAGTGTTCTCTGTCCGTGGGCAGGCGCAGTGGGCAAGGGTCCCAGCCATGTGCACCAGTCCTACGGCCTTGGCATTTTTGAGGTCCCAGCTGTGACAAGCCTGTAGGTACCAAGGTCTGGCTTTCACCCACTGACTTGAGCTTTCTGGGGTGTTCCTCTTCAGGGCCTTTGTCTCTCACCCTAGGGGAGAAACCCTGCCATAGTTACTTCCACATTTCTTAAGTCCAAGAAACAATCTGGCTTTGGGACTTAATCCTTTCTGGGAGTTGTGGGAGGTGGGGACCCCCTGAGTGCACCAAGTCCCGTGCAGTGCTGGCTCTTTCATGTCTTCTTGCTGTTGCCTCCTCCCAGCTGCATTCCCCGCCCTCACCAGAAAGCATAGATTCTTAGCTTAGTTTGCTTATCAGATTGCATAAGGCTGGCTCTCAGGGTCTGCCTTTATCTTTGGCCACACACTCCCTACTAACCAGGGAACCCACTTAATCATTTCTGAAATATATCTCATTCGTAGGTTTAAGGCAGCCCTGACCTAAAATAAGGATGGCAGATTTGTTTCAAGCCATGTGGTCATGCTGATTTACTTGTTAGAGTAGGCCTGAGAGAGCTGTCTGGTGAAGGGCTTTGCAGCCTCATCAGGGCTCAGTAGGAAAGAGTACTGTAAGTGATTAGTCATGTCTGCCGTGAGCCTGGCTGGGGGGCATTGGGGTAAAGGGACACCATATTTGCCATCCCTATCCTGGGATTTACCCTCATGTTTCAGTACAATATAGGTAAGACAGTTTTGCCTAGTAATTATCTTAATTTCAAAGCTGCCTGATTGGTAATATCTCATGTCTGTTGTCCTTATTTATTTTGTTAATATGTTGACACCAGTGTGCTCCCTAATGACAAGAGAAAAATGAATATTCTTTAAACATCTCTTAATTGTCAGTTACTTGTTTTAGGAGATGTATTAAATATCTCTATATACTCAAAACAATCCTGTAAAATCAGAATATTATTTCCCTTCTTCAGGTAATAAATTAGGCCTCAGAGAAGAAAATATTTGCCTAAACCGGAAGAGAAAATTTCAAGTCCAAGGGTGATACTCATTTGGACATACTTGGGCAGTGGTTCCCACTCTTGAGAACAGATTAGAATCTTCTGAAGAGAATTTTAAAACATTCGAAAATTTTGATGACTCTATCTTGTCCTAGTTCAATTACACCAGAGTCTCTGACTCAGGAGAGGCTTAGGTATAGGAATGCGTTAAAAAAAACCTTCCCTGGGTGATTCTAATCTGCAGTCACTGGGCCGAGGGAATAGGGAACAGGATAATTTTTATTTGCAGCCGAACTTCCCCACCATATTCTATCTAATTTAATTCTCACATAATTTCTCAAAGAAAAAACTATTCGCCTCATTTTACCTATGAGGAAAATGGAGGCTCAGAAAACAAAGTGCTGAAGATCTTGAAGTGGAACTGGAATTTGAATGCAAATCTGTTTGCTTCTAAAGTACTTGCTCTTTCCACAGCACTATGCTTTTTTTGTTGTTATTATATTTCTTAACTCAAACTCCACCCTTAACCTTAGTGTTGAGAAAATCTGGATTCCACCTAGTTTCCAAATCTGTCCCCAGCCTATCATTCTCTTCCTTGACTTGGTTCTAGCTCCAGCTGGAGGCACCATTTGTAGTCTGAACTTTTGGTTTCATGGTATAGAAATGCAAAAGGAATTCCCCAAAGATACCACCTTCTATCCTGTGGGCTTTAGGCAGCTCAGAATATGGCTGTTTTCAGAGCCGGAGGCTCTGCACAGTGACTTCGACTCTGAAGGATCTTTATGTCTAGGCCAGATAAGTGTGGAGTTCCCTCTTGCGATGCCAGGGGGTTCAAAGAGGTACAAAAGAGTTGTGGCCTGACTTCCTAATCCTTTGAATTGTGGGCACCTGTGTTCCTGCTTGGCTGCTGTGATCTCACCCTGACTTCAGCTTCTTTGGTCAGAATCAGGAGTCTCAGTGAGATAGTTGAATAAACCAGAAGTCCCTTAGAGCTGGAATGGACTTCCAGTTTGGTCTAGTTCCATGTCTGCCTAAGGCAGAAAAGCCCTGTCTGGCACCGTTGTCAGAAACGAATCTGACTCTTTACATGCTTCCTGGGGAGGGAATGTCACAGTCTCCCACATTAATTGGTACTGTTAAGCAGCTCTGGCAGCTCAGAAGCTCTTTTATTTGGCTTTTTTTTTTTAGGGCCGCACCCATGGCATATGGAAGTTCCCAGGCTAGGGGCCAAAATGGAGCTACAGCTGCCAGCCTACACCATAGCCACAACAATGTGGGTTCCGAGCCACATCTGCGACCTACACCACAGCTCACGGCAACACTGGGATCCTTAACCCACTGAGTGAAGCCAGGGATAGAACCTGAATCCTCATGGATGCTAGTTGGGTTTGTTAACCACTGAGTCACAAAGGGAACTCCTCAGAAACTTTTAAAATTAAGCTTCTAGGGAGTTCCCATCGTGGTGCAGCGGAGACGAATCCGACTAGGAACCAGGAGGTTGCAAGTTCCATCCCTGGCCTCGATCAGTGGGTTAAGGATCTGGCGTTGCCGTGAGCTGTGGTGTAGGTCGAAGACGTGGCTCGGATCCTGTGTGCTGTGGCCGTGGCGTAGGCTGGCAGCTATGGCTCCAATTAGACCCCTAGCCTGGGAACCTCCATATGCCGTGGGTATGCCCCTAAAAAGACAAAAGACCAAAAAAATTAAGCTTATATATATATTGCTCTATAATTTTCAAGTTCCTCAGCTGATTGATTTTCCTCAATCTTATCAAAGCTGATTTCTCTAAAGTTGATCCATCAGCCAAGTAGTTTGTACAAATTAGGTTGGACAAAGCAAGGTTAGTTCCAGGCAAAATTAAATGAATAAGGTTCATTTACTTTCATTGTCCTTAATCATTTGGCCTTCCTTTAGGGACAGTCCCTTCTCAGTCTCTCAGTCTAACATTTCTTACCCCATCAGAATTCCTGCCATCAGAGAAAGCTTGGAAGCTTAGCCACTATCAGGGTTAAGTGACTGATAAAACATGGTTGTCTCCTCCTAAGAGCATTTACACTTTTTAAAAAAGGGTGAGGCCTTGAGGTTTGGCATACAGGAACAAATGAAAATGAATCTTAGTCATCAGGAAGTTTGAGGGATGGTGGCATAAGGAAGCATAGGTTCCCAGTGCTTCTGATACTTGACACATCAGGTAAAACATTGGTTGGTTTAAATTAGATTTGCCTCCTTAAATGGAGGGTTGATTAATCAAACTGAAACAGCACCAGCTTAAACCGGCTTTGTCTCCATAAATAGGTTGATTAATCAAACCTTGAGTTATTTTACAGAGACAGCACCGAACATGAGCAACACGGGAACCCATGTCTCCAGGATGACCCCAGAACCAAGAATCTTCAATGTGCAAACCTAAAGAATAGAAATGTTGCCACCACAGCCCTTTATGAAGCGAAAAGTCTTTCAATAAGGAAAATCTGGCTTCCAGTAGCAGGAGTAGCTTACATGGACTAATTCAAGACCAGCCAATCAACTTCTGAATTTGAAATTCCACTAACCCCTTAAATTTCTCCCTGACGCCCGGATAGAGGAGACAGAGTTGAGAGTCTTGCTTCTGGTCTCCTTGCCAGTTGACCTCACCATGAAGCTCTTTTCGCAAAAGCTGATGCCATAGTATAGGCTTCTGGTCACCTTGGGCAGCCAGCTCTTGTTCAGTCACAGTGTTGCATCCTGTGGGACACCTGAGTCACCAGGTGAGCCTGGCCCTGCATCTCCATCCTGTGCTGCTGCCTGGTCTGATGATGCTCTCTGCTCTGTGAATACTGGTGGTCTCATGGGAAGGTGGTATGAAGCCTCAGGGGCAAGGGGGGGGGTGGCTAGGGACCTGTGCTATTTGAGGTCTAAGTGCAATAGAGAGTGGCTCCTTGGCTAAAAGTGAAGCCTAGTAGGATCTGAATAGCCACCCTGGGGTCTGACTGATGATCTGTTTTAATTCCCTTCTCAAGATGGCACCTCCCACTGTGCAGTCACCACTCATCCCCCTCTCCCTCCCACTTCCAAAACAAGAGTCAGCAATCATTTGGAGAGAAGTTTTCATCAGAACAAACAGCCGTGTCTCTTGATGCAGGGCATAGACATTCCTTGAAAGGCTTTCTGTTGAAACAGATGAGGTCCCAGCCCACCTTCCTTTCAGAGAGATGAAAATATCACAGCCTGCGGTGGTTGAAGGCGCCGTGGAAACTAAACTCCTTTGCCCTGAGGTGCAGGGATGGGCTTGTGTGTTTTATTTATTATTTACTGAGAAGCCTGTCCAAACACTGCATTTTAGGAACTGGTAAGAAATACCGAGGAAAATCTGAGCACCTGAGGCATGAAAGAGCCTTTGAAACTAGGACAGACATTCATTAGAGCCTACCTGGAGTCTGTGGGCGAGGTAGTTTGTATGCGCTACCCTCTTATCCTCACAAATCAATTTTTAAACTTGGTTTAGGCTCGAGGAAGCAGTAGAATTGGGGATTTCAAATGAGCCTCTCAGTCCAGATGTGTCCATAATAGAAACCACTGGGCAGTAGGGTGTAATTAATAATCTCTCCTTCACTGAGACCACAGAATGGCATTAATTTCACCAACTGGGCTTGACGTGAATTGGCTGGAATGTCTGAGTAGATTTCCAGCTGCTGCTCATGTAGCTCTGGCTTCCAGCAGTATTTGCATTCCAAATAAAATGAGGCCTGAAATAGATGTGCGATACATGTTTGAAGCTATTTTTAATCAGTGATCACTTGATTTGCTGTGAAAGATTATCAGAAGGTCACAATCCATTTCAGATTTTGCTGTGTCCTGCAGAACTGATCTAAACATGCAGTGACTTCAGCTTCCCCTGCTGTCCTTGTGTTTCATCAGCTCTGTAGATGAAGGGGAGGAGGGGACTTGAGTGAAACAGACATGTTTACAGTTGCAAGTACCAGAGCTGGAGGCCATTTACTTGAACTGAGACCCTGTTGGAGTTTGTTCTGCCCCCATAGAGAAACTTTGTGGAGCAATCATAAGCTGAAAGATTCTGTCCTCTTAACTTCTAGCCTGAAACTCACCATGTTACTGTCCAGCAAGCCAATCAATTTCAATTCAAGGGAGAACTCAGAAATGTTTATTTCTCCTTGGCTAAGCCCCTTCTAGCTGTGGGGATGCTGTGAGCAGTGCACAGTTCTTTGTAGATAGTATCTTCCTGGAAGCTTGAGATTTCTGTAGGGACTGCTGCCAATATTATCCACTAGTTATTATTGTCGTTTTAAATAATAGCACCTTACATTTATTTAGCATGCTTACTGTTTGCAAGCAAATCTATAATCTCATTTGCAAAAGGCATTTACATAGTATGAATGCTTAAATACTTACAATTGCCTATTAATTTTGTTTAACAGAATATGCTAATATTACTTTCCCCTCCCATTTCCCTCTTCTCTTTTTCTAGAATGTGTTTTCTTTGTTGATCCAGCTCTTCTGACATTTTTTTGTTTTTTTTAAACATGTATTGGCAATTGTATTTCAGTTGATCCCCGGGACCATTAGTTTTAGTGCTTTATCTCACTACTTTAAAAGAGAAAAAAGGCCCTTTGTTTTTTACCCATAATATTCATTTTGCCCTCATTTGCCATTCCCCTGAAATCTAATGTGTAGTTTCCAAAAATGTTTTGCTGTGATTAATTTAGTGTTTAGATGTGGCTTTGTCTTTTTTCAAATCCTTTTATGTATGGTTCCTTCCTATTCTTGAATTTTATAAGGATTGAACTCTGAAGAATATATGATTGTCCTGTGCATGGAGGAAGGGAGTAAGGGCCCAGAGGTGAACCTGTATTTCACATATGCTTAAAAAAAACCCATAGGTATGGTGCCCAACTGTCTCAGTTGCCTGGGACTGTCCTAGTTTTAGCACTGAATATCCTACATCTTGGGAAAAACTTCAGTGATGTTTGATCACTCTAGCTCCTGGAGTAACCTCTGTAAGAAAAGGAGAAGGCACAGATGCAACCATGTCTCTGCTTCCTTGCTTGTATCCTAAGGGGATTAAAAAGCATCCACCCCCTCCCTGGGGTACCTAGGGGCTGTTTTGTCATCAACTCTTCCTTTATTTTTCCTAATCTCCTGTATCCTTTTATCTTCTCCATCACTTATCCCCATTATTTAGTAATTCTGCCCCTGCATTTTGACCATAGCAGCCAGGGCAGATCCCTGGATGTAAACAAAGGAGAATTGAGTAAAACATTTCAATTCAGGGGATGGGGAAGAGAGGAGGGAGAATTAGGGGAGGGGGCAGGTACCATGTCTGCATCAAATACATGAAACCTCAGATACAAGTTTATTTTAATATTTTATGTGACACATTCTATCTCCTTAGAAACTTCTAAAAAGCTTGAAAAAATATCTTCAGTGATAAATCCACCACCGATTTCTGTTTTGAATGGAAACAGATTTTACTCATGACTTTGTATATACTTGGCTGGTTTTCCCTTTTGAGATTACCAATCTTTATTCTCCACTCTGCAGTTGTATTCTGGGAGGTGTTTTTATATTTGCCCCCTTTTACCTAAAAAACAAAGGAAATTTTAAAGCAGATTCACACTTCTGGTCAGTCTTTTAATAGAGGCAGGTAGAATTTGATGTTTGCTTTTCCATGGGTATTATTTTCTGCCTTTTCAATACCAAGGCATTGAACCAAAACGGACTCTTTACTTGCCTCATTCATTTAGATCTGATGTACTGTTGGAGATTTAGGGCCTTTTCTAAGTTTTTCCCTATGGTCCATGTGGTACCTGGCCTCCCAGCTGGCCCTGAGGAGCTCCACCTCCTGTAGTTCATGCCCTCGCGTGCCCTTTCCCGCATGAGATAGGGCTGATACTAGGATATTGCAGCAGTGATGGTGTGTGACTTCTGACACTAGATCATAAAAGACACTATGGCGTCTGTCTTGCTCTCTCTGTTGAAACGTCAAAAGCCAGCCACCATGTTGTGATAATTGAAGAGAGGAGAGGCCTCCGTGGGAAGAATCAAGGCTTTCTGCCCCAAAATAAACAGTTTCTGCGTGAACCATCTTGGAAAGAGAGCCTGCAGCCCCAGTCAGGCCTTGTATGACTACAGCCTCAGCTGTAGTCAGTTGTCTCAACTGTAACCACCAGGATCAGAACCATCCAACTAAGCTGCTCCTAGATTCTTGACACACAGAAACTGTGCAAGATAATGTTTATTTATTTATTTATTTATTTATGTCTTTTCTAGGGCTGCTTCCCATGGCATATAGAGGTTCCCAGGCTAAGGGTCTAATCAGAGGTGTAGACACAGGCCTACGCCAGAGCCACAGCAACATGAGATCTGAGCCACGTCTGCGACCCACACCACAGCTCATGGCAACGCCAGATCCTTAACCCACTGAGCAAGGCCAGGGATCGAACCCGCAACCTCTTGGTTCCTAGTCAGATTCATTAACCACTGCGCCATGACGGGAACTCCTGTTTATTGTTGTTTTAAAACACTTAAGTTACGCAGCAGTACCTTAGGACTGCAGTCCATAAATCTTAAGAATTTTTCTTACACCAGAGGAACTTGGCTTCACATTCATGGGATGAAAATGCAATTGATGGAAAATGTATTTAATGCCATAAATTACACAATTAACTTTATCTGTATCCTAATGATAACTTCGAATCCTTCCATGTTTACTTTTTTTCTTCATTTTTAAAATTTTTTAGTCATGAGAGATTTATTAAGATAGGACACTTGTGAGAGATGCAAGTGAGCAGAAAAAGAGACTCTGCCTCTTCTTTATATGCCAATTTTTTTCTGCCTTTTATGCCCTGCATAATATATGAGATCATTTTTTTATCATCATTCTACATCTTAAAAAAAAATTTTTTTTTTTGGCCATGCCTGCAACACATGGAATTGTTGGACAAGGGATCGAACCCATACCACAGCAGTGACCTGAGCTGCTGCAGTGACAATGCTGGACCCTTAACCCTTTGCACCACAAGGAAACTCCCTACCTTTATGTCTCTGATACTATTGTACTGTACTTATGTTTTCAGTTTAAGCTTTATGTTTATTGTATTGACTTTGAGTTTGTTTCTTCTGTTAAAATGAGACATGCTTACCGTAGATATTTGGATAGTACAGAAAAAGTAGAAGAAAAATTGTCTCCCATGTTCCTTCTGCAAATAACAATTAGTTCCATCATTTAAGAAATAATTGTTGAGTTTCCATCATGGCTCAGCAGAAACAAATCTGACTAGCATCCATGTGGACTCAGATTCGATCCCTGGTTTTGCTCAGTGGGTTAAGGATCTGGCATTGCCGTAAGCTGTGGTGTAGGTCGAAGATATGGCTCGGATCACATGTTGCTGTGGCTGTGGTTTAGGCTAACAGCTGTAGCTCCGATTCGTCCCCTAGTCTGGGAACCTCCATATGCTGTGAGTGTGGCCCTAAGAAAAAATTGTTGAATATCTACAATGTGGCCATGATAACAAGATAACCTATTCTCAAGGCAGCTAATGGCCTAGATAGAGATATAGACAAGTAAGCAAAAAACTAAAATACGATGTTATCAGTAAAATAAATGAAAGTTTTTGGGAATGTACAGAAAGGCTCAGTTTCTGGGGGTGGAGGTTGTCCCTTGAAGGCGTCTTAGAGTAGGTGATCTTTAGACTCACCTTGACCAAGGAAACAAAAGCATCATAAGAGACACCTTCATCTCCCCATCACCAAATCTACACACCTATCAGTAGTGTCCTCTTCCTGCCATCCTGTTAGAGTGAAGAAGTGTCCCCATGCTATCAAAGGACTTCACTTCTGCAGTCTCACTTTCTGATGGATCTTTCAGATCAGCATGCTTCAGAATACCTTAAAAGAACCCTCCTTGGGTACCACTCTTGTAGCTAATGTGACATTTCTCTGCTCTACTTCACAGTGAACTGCGTGAAAGAGTTCCTTCGCTTGCTTTTCCATTTCCTCTCCTTTAAGACTCTCTTCAATTCATTTCACCATTTCACTGAAGCTCTTCTTATCAAGATCACTGATGAAAGGTAAGGGTTGACTTTTCTAGTACTGATCCCATGCAAGCTGGTTATCCAGGAAAGGAGTTGGACTCCATCAAAACCAACCATGGCCAACTGCTTAAGTGGTCACCCACCAGAGCTGGACTTCTGCCTCCTATTATTGTCCAGGAGAAAGGCCACGTCCACCTTAAATAGTAAATACTGAGCTGGAAGAATAGGACTGGAGCCAAATTTACATGAAGTATATCACTTTTGTATCCCCAGTTCTGCAGGATAAAAACCACTCAGGCCAATGGTGTGGCCCCTCTCCTGGAATCTGATGTCCAGTCCTACTAGGTCTCTGTGCATTGTAACAGAGCATCCCCACACCTACTACTGCTCCTGTGTTTTTGTTTCCCTCCATGAATGCTGGTCGGGTCAGCATGAAGCACGTACTGCTGCCTGCTTGTTAGCATGGCAACCAACAAAGCCCCTCTTGCCAAACTGACCATTTCTTTGTCTTCTTGTCACTCAGGTTCTAAGCAGCATTCAACACATTTGTCTTACTTTTTGCAGAGATACTGTTTTTCACTCTTGGCTTCTGTGACATCGGCCTCTGCAGGTTTTCCTCCCATCTTACCAGCAGCTGCTTCTTAGACTCCATGGCTGCTCCCTCATGCTGTACTAGACCTTTAAATGTTAGAGAGTGTACAGACTGGCTGTATTCTCTGGTTATGCTCACTCCCTAGGAAATCCCATCCTGCCTCTTGGCTTTTCATGCCAACTATTTTCCATATCCATAGTATAATGTTTTGGGGATGATATGCTCCCTACTTGAAAAATGTAGATGTTAAACAGCAATAATAATTATGTGAATTCTTTTTTTTTTTTTTTTTGCCATATCTAGGGCCACTCCCACGGCATATGGAGGTTCCCAGGCTAGGGGTCTAATTGGAGCTGTAGCCACCAGTCTACGCCCAAGCCACAGCAACGTGGGATCCAAGCCGCCTCTGCGACCTACACCACCGCTCACGGCAACGCTGGATCCTTAACCCACTGAGCAAGGCCAGGGGTCAAACCTGCAACCTCATGGTTCCTAGTTGGATTCATAAACCACTGCACCACGACGGGAACTCCTAATTAAGTGAATTCTTAAATTAATACTGTTATATATACACATGATGACCCTCAAATTTTGATCTTTTGCCCTGAAGTTGTTGAACTCTGGACTGTAGATTTAATTGTCTTCTTGACATTTCTACTTGAATGTCTAATAGGGATGTTAAAAGGAACATAGCATTGATTCTTTAATTCCTACATCCCACCAGTTATTTTCCCAGGATCTTTCTCAGGAAATTCTCTTCATCTTCCCTCCTTCTAATCTATCACCAGCTCCCATCAATTCTTTCCCATAATGTCCTCAGAATCTGCCCATTTTCTCATTCTCTATTGCTAGCCTGGTTCAAGATCTCATCATCTCTTGTCTGAATAACTGCAGTAGTTTTTTAACTGGTCTCCGGGTCTTTTTCCCTCCCCAGCCCATCCCTGAGTCAATTTTTTTTTCTGCCCAGTATTCATAACAATCTTCTGAAAACATAACTCTTGTAACTTCACTTTCCTGCTTAATACCTTCTGATTGTTTTCTTTTTTCTTTCTTTTTTGTCTTTTTGCCTTTTCTAGGGCCGCTCCCACGGCATATGGAGGTTCCCAGGCTAGGGGTCCAATCGGAGCTGTAGCTGCTGGCCTACACCACAGCCATAGCAACGCGGGATCTGAGCCGCATCTTCGACCTACACCACAGCTCATGGCAACGCCAGATCCTTAACCCACTGAGCAAGGCCAGGGATTGAACAGGCAACCTCATGGTTCCTAGTCAGATTCGTTAACCACTGTGCCACGACAGGAACTCCATTCTGATTGTTTTCATTCCTGGCTCTTGTCTTCCCAGCTTAATTTCACAATGTGCTTCCTAGACTCCAGTCTCAGAAGCTGATTTGGTGTCCTCATATAAGCCAGGGTTGCCTTCAGGCCTCTGTGTCTGCTTTTCCCTCAGCCCAGAGTCACTCTTTGTAGGACTGGCTCATTCTGGTGAGAGGTCCCAGGTCCCAGCTTAAGCCACTTCCTTAGAAAGGTCTTCTAAGATCATCTAGCAAATAAAGAAATAGCCTTCCTAACACCACCCCAACCCTGCTTCTACTCCTTGCAACTTTATCACTCTCTATCCCCTTATCCCAATTTATTTTTGTTTTTGCAAGCCTGTATCACTATTGCAAAGTAGCTGTCTTGGAAGGCTGGGAAGCCAGACTCCTTCCTCCCTTTGCCTCCTCAAGCCCAGTGGCGGCCACAGTGACCATCCATTACGATTCCCCTAAACTACCCCTGTTGAAAGTCCCCTCAGATCTCCCAGCATGAGCATGCCAGCTATTTTCTGCCAGGCCCTGGTTTGCCTTGTTCATGTCTTCTTCCTCAGGGTCCTGGCCTACAGTAGCAGCCCAGTAAGGCTCTGTGGCATGGATGAGTGATGAATGAGTACACAGACATGCGCTCGGAGATCTGAAGGATGGAAAGGTGTCAACCTTGGCAGTGTGGTGGAGAAACGCGTTCTGAGAAAGGAACAGAATAGAAAGGCTTGGCGGAGAGAAAATGACATTTTGAGTAACTGAAGGAAGGTAATGGTAGCTAGATTGTGATGTTGTGAGAGAAGCAAGGCTAAGAGGAAAGAAGAGCAGGTTCTGGCAGTCCTTTCCTGAGGGCAAGGAGGAGATAGGAATGGAGGAAGTTGTAGGAATACATATATGTATGGCTTTTTTTAAAACAAAAATTACAAACATATGAATCTTTTCTAAGAGCCCACTGTTTTTATAATACAAGCATTAAAGCAATTTTGAAAAGTACAGAAAAATAAAAGACGACAATATAAGTCACCTGGAGTTCCAAAACCAAGCAAGACCTTCTATGTGGTTTATATGATTGCAGCCATCACAGCAGCTAATGTCAATTTGGTGCCTACAAAGGGTCAGGCACTATTCTAGGTGCTTTATATTGAATAACCTATTTGTCCTCACGGAGAGCCTGTGAGAGAGGTAGAATGATCCCTATTTTAGAGATGAAGAAACTGGGGCATGGAAAGGATGAGTTTCTTCTCCAAAGCACATGACCACTAAGGGTTGAACAGTGATTCCAGGCAACCAAGTACCACTTCCCGTATCTTGGAATAATATGCTATTAGATCAGGCTTTTAAAACCTAGTTAAGGGGCCACATTTTCTGTATTGATATTTGGAACTAGAATATAGGTCTAAATGGAAGTATTAGGGCCATTCAGTATTAACTTTTATTTTTATTTTAAAAATTTATTTTAGGGCTACACCCACAGCATATGGAAGTTTCAAGGCTAGGGGTCAAATGGGAGCTACAGCTGCAAGCCTGCTCCACAGCCACAGCAACACAGGATCTAGGATGCATCTGCAACCTACACCACAGCTCTCAGCAACACTGGATCCTTAACCCACTGAGCAAGGCCAGGGTTGAACCTGGGTCCTCATGGATACTAGTTGGATTTGTTTCCACTGTGCCACAAAGGGAGTTCCCAGTATTAACTTTTAAAACGCAGAAATTCTTTTTTTCAGTTTTCTTATCAGTGAAAATGATTATATAACATTATATATGACTCTGTCATTGGGGAAATTAAAAACATTTATTTATTGGAGTTCCCATCATGGCTCAGTGGTTAATGAACCCAACGAGTATCCATGAAGATGTGGGTTCGATCCCTAGCCTTGCTCAGTGGGTTAAGGATCAGGGGTTGCCGTGAGCTGGTTCGGATCCCACATTGCTGTGGCTGTGGAATAGGCCAGCAGCTACAGCTCCAATTCACCCCTAGCCTGGGAACCTCCATATGCCATGGGTGAGGTCCTAAAAAAAAAAAAAATCTTAAAACACAAAACATTTATTTATTAATTTTCCCAGGCCCCCTGGACAGTTTAGATGGCTAACAAATGTCAGCACAGAAAATACTAATTATTGTTTTTAACTTTTTATTTTGAAATAATCTTTAACAAAAAGAGTATAGAGACTTTCCATATACCTTCACCTCACTTCCTAATGCTGACATCTTACATGACCATGATATAATGATCAAAATGAAGAAATTGATGTTGATACAAAGCTATTAATAGGAATTCCCATGGTGACTCAGGAAACGAATCTGACATGAGAATGCGGGTTCGCTCCCTGGCCTTGCTCAGTGGGTTAAGGATCTGGCATTGCTGTGGCTCTGGCATAGGCTGGTGGCTACAGCTCTGATTCGACCCATAGCCTGGGAACCTCCATATGCTGCAGGTGTGGCCCTAAAAAGACAAAACAAAAACAAAAACAACCTCTTAACAAAACTGCAGACTTTATTCAGATTTCATTCATTTTCCTGCTAATGTTCCTTTTCTGGTCCAGGAGCCAGCTACCATCTCCTTGCATTTAATCTTCTCTGATGGGTGACTGTTCCTTAGCCTTTTTCTGTCTTCTGTTACTTTGATATTTTTGAAGAGTCTGATCAGATATCTTGTAAAATGTTGCTCAGCTTGGATTTGCCTGATGTGTTTTTCATGGTTAGATTTCAGTTACACATTTGGGAAGGATTCAGGGGTTATGTACCCTTGGTGCATTTTGGTGGCTACATGATTCAATATATTTTATTTTATTTTTTCTCTTTTTTTATTACTCAAATAAATTTATCACATCTGTAGTTGTATAATGATCATAACAATCCAATTTTACAGGATTTCCATCCCACAACCCAAGCACATCCCCCCATCCCCCAAACTGTCTCCTCCGGAGACCATAAATTTTTCAATGTCTGTGAGTCAGAATCTGTTCTGCAAAGAAGTTCAGTCTGACCTTTTTTCAGATTCCACATGTCAGTGAAAGCATTTGATGTTGGTGTCTCATTGTATGGCTGACTTCACTTAGCATGATAATTTCTAGGTCCATCCATGTTGCTGAAAATGCTGGTATTTCATTCCTTTTAATGGCTGAATAATATTCCATTGTGTATATGTACCACACCTTCTTGATCCACTCCTCTGTCGATGGACATTTAGGTTGTTTCCACATCTTGGCTATTGTAAATAGTGCTGCAGTGAACATTGGAGTACATGTGTCTTTGCGAGTCGTGGTTTTCTCTGGATAGATACCCAGGAGTGGGGATTCAATATATTTTATTACTAGTGATATTAACTTTAAGGTGTCTGCCTTACTTTATTGTATAGTTCCTATTTTCTTTTTCTTTCTTTCTTTTTTTTTTTTTTTTTTTGCATTTTAGGGCTGCAGATGCGGCATATGGAAGTTCCCAGGCTAGGGGTCAAATCAGAGCTACAGCCGCTGGCCTATACCACAGTCATAGCAATGCAAGACTGAAGCCGTGTCTACAACCTACACCACAGCTCATGGCAATGCTGGATCCTTAATCCACTGACTGAGGCCAGGGATTGAACCCACATTCTCACAGATGCTAGTCAGATTCGTTACCACTGTGCCAGAACAGGAACTCCCAGTTCTATTTTCTCATTGTAATGAATAAATAATTTTTGGACAATATTTTGAGACTATACAAATATCCTGTTTCTCTTCAAACTATCACCCACTAATTTGAGCACTCATCAGTAGATCTTGACTGCAGCTATTATTATGGTAGTGTTCTAATGGTGTTTTTCTATTTCTCTTATTCCTTCTATAGTTCTTTTTTTTAAATTTTTTTTTTGGTCTTTTGTCTTTTTTTTTGTTGTTGTTATTGTTGTTGCTATTTCTTGGGCCGCTCCCGCGGCATATGGAGGTTCCCAGGCTAGGGGTTGAATCGGAGCTGTAGCTACCGGCCTACGCCAGAGCCACAGCAACGCGGGATCCGAGCCGCGTCTGCAACCTACACCACAGCTCATGGCAACGCCGGATCGTTAACCCACTGAGCAAGGGCAGGGACCGAACCCACAACCTCATGGTTCCTAGTCGGATTCGTTAACCACTGCGCCACGACGGGAGCTCCCTCCTTCTATAGTTCTTAATTGGAATTCCTCTGCAAGGAAGATTTGTATTTTATTTATGTCAATATGGACTTATGGGTATTTATTTTATTCTCTGGATTATATATAACCCCACTATTTATTTCATTATATAAGTTGATCCAGCTTTGGCTACTGGGAGCTCTTTCAGATTGGATCTTGTGTCCTTTTGACATGCCCACATTTTGTTTTTGAGCACTTCCTTATTTTTGTCACCAGAAGACACTTTCACCAATTATGTTTTCTCTTCTTTTTCTTTTTTTAAATAAGTGGACTTTATTTATTATTATTATTATTATTATTATTTTGGTTGTGCCCCTGGCATGTAGATGTCCCTGGACCAGGGATCAAACCTGCGCAGCAGCGACCCAAGCCACTGCAATGACAGCACTGGATCCTTAACCTGCTGTGCCCCAGGAGAACTCCTGGCCTCTACTTTTTTAGAGCAGTTTTAGGTTCACCAAAAAAGTGAGCAAAAATGACAGAGAGTTCCCATATACCCTCCCTCACTTTCCTCCATTATTAATATCTTGCATTGATAGGGTATATTTGTTATAATTGATGAACCAACATCAATATAGTCTTATTAACTAAAGTCCATAGTTTGCTTATTTATTTATTTATTTATTTTGCCTTTTCTAGGGCCGCTCCTGCAGCATATGGAGGTTCCCAGGCTAGGGGTCTAATCGGAGCTGTAGTCATCAGCCTATGCCAGAGCCACAGCAACGCGGGATCCAAGCTTCGTCTGCAACCTACACTACAGCTCATGGCAAAGCCGAATCCTTAACCCACTGAGCAAGGCCAGGGATCGAACCCCCAACCTCATGGTTCCTAGTCGGATTCGTTAACCACTGCGCCACGATGGGAACTCCATGAAGTCCATAGTTTAAATTAGGGTTCACTCTTTGTGTTGCATGGTTCTATGGATTTCAACAAATGCATAATGTCATGGGTCCACAATTACAGTAGCGTACAGAAGAGTTTCACTGCCCTAAAAATCCCCTGTGCTCCACCTACTCATCTCCCCTCCTCCCAGCCCAAACTGCTGGCTACCACTGATCTTTGTACTGTCTCCATAGATTTGCCTTTTCCAGAATGTCCTGTAGTTGGAATCATAGAGTAGGATACATCTTCTTTCACTTAGCAATAGGCATTTAAGTTTCTTCAATGTCTCTTTCATGGCTTTATAGCTCATTTTTTTTGTTATTGCTATATAATATTTTATGTATGGATGTACCACAGTTTATTTATCCATTCACCTACTGAGGGACATTTTGTGTGCTTCCACGTTTTGGCAATTATGAATAAAGCTGCTATAAACATTTATGTGCAGGTTTTTGTAGGACATACGTTTTCAACTCATTTGGGTAAATACCTAGGAGTGTGATTGTTGGATCATATGGTGAGACTATGTTTAACTTTGTAAGAAACTGCCAAATTGTCTCCCAAAGTAGCTGTACCATTTTGCATTCTTACCAGCAGTGAATTCTTGTTGTTCGCATCCTTCAGCATTTGGTGTTGTCAGTTTTTTGGATTTTATCCATCCTAGTAGTTATGTACCAACTATGTTGTTTAACTGGTCAGATCCAAGAAGAGGT
The DNA here is from genome assembly GCF_016906955.1 of Phacochoerus africanus. NCBI lineage: Eukaryota > Metazoa > Chordata > Mammalia > Artiodactyla > Suidae > Phacochoerus > Phacochoerus africanus. The sequence goes on along the minus strand of NC_062548.1, from coordinate 105,238,000 downwards.
TCTATCTGAAACATTTGATAAAGGATGTGACTTCAGAATCAGTTTTATTGGAATTGGGAAAGGAACCAAAACTGAAGCTAAGTTGAAAACCAAAAAAAGAGGAACCAAGTCTCACCCCAGGATGGCAAAGTCTACCCAAAAGCACAAATAAAACTTAATTCTCAAGTCTAGGGTACACTGGTATTTTTTAGCATCTGAACATCTCCTATTTTAGGATCTTAATTTTGGTTAGATGGAATTCTTCAAATACATTTTTCAGAAAAGATAAATGGATAATATATTTTCTGATTCCGTGGACATTGGGAATGTCTTCAAGCATAGAAAACAAGTATGTTGGAATATAGGAATATCTGTTGTGCTTTTCTGCTAAGCTTTTCCTGTTGTTGTTTTCTGAGGAAAATTTACTCCTTCAACCCATATGTTTTTGGTGCAGTTATTACTTCAGAGTAGGTATGTACCTAGAGCTGCTTAATTGTGATAACTTGTCCTTAATAACTTATATGATCCAAATAGGACTGGCCAACTGGGGCCCTTGAATTAAATTGTATGTAGTGATTGTGAGCTATATGGATGTAAGAGTTGGGCTGCCAGGGGCCATCTTCCCTGTCATGTGAACAAAGTTCATATGTGAAAAGAGGATGAGACAAACATAAACAGAATGAAACAAACAGAAATAAGCAGATCTTGGTAGCCCCTGTAGTGGCTCAGCAGGTTAAGAACCCAGTATAGTGTCCATGAGGATGTGGGTTCAATCTCTGGCCTCACTCAGTGGGCTAAGGATTTGACATTGTCACAGATGTAGCTCATATCACACGTTACTGTGGCTGTGGCATAAACCTGCAGCTGCAGCTCTGATTTGACTCCTAGCCCTGGGAACTTCCATATGCCGCAGGTATGGCCATAAAATAACAACAACAACAAAAAAAAACACAAGCAGATCTTAAAGATGGAGAGAGAGCAAGGGAGGACTGGGAGGGAGGAGAATGAAAAAGTGAGGGTGGATTCAGGGGAATTGTTTTAAATCTTGAATCAGCTGTGCTAGAAATCTTACTCTTGGACCTTCTAGTCAAACAAGACAATACCTTTCCTTTGTTTTCCTTAAGATAGTTTGGGTTGGTTTTCTGTCCTTTACAACTGAAAAGTAAATCTGGAATTGCTTTTAGGAATAGGCCATTGCTAGAAGCAAACTCTAGAGTGAAGATTTAGTGGAGGTGAAGTGTAGCACAGGATGGAGAGGACACCCATACCAAGGGCAGGAAAATTGACTATCTTTGTTATGCGGTTCTGAAACATGGTTAAAGGGTCATCTGTTCCTTCTTTAGACTCAGACCATGTGCTTGCTGAGACTGGAGATTTAAAAGAATCATCAAAATTTCAGGATGTTGTCTGCTTCTTGCATATCTTTCAAGAAAAGAAAAGGCTTTGGTATAAACTGGTCCCTATGAAAGCAGGAAGGAAATAGTATGTAACTTTGCTGAGAGGCTTTTCCTCCGTTTGGATGTGGACAGTAGTCCAAGATGTCTGTGCATCAGATAATCATGCAGTTCATGGGACTACAAAGGCCCAAAGCCCTTCACCAAACCAAAGTCTGTGTTAGCAGAGGTTGGAAGGTAGGAGATGAAGTAGGGGATGTGATGGGGACTCAGGAGGACTTAGAGAAATCTGGAAGCTTAATTCTTTAAGCCCCTCTCCCAACTAACCTGCTGAGCACTGGCTGGTGGCGAAGGTACAATTAATTCCTAGTAAAAAGCCAACAAATGGGTTCAGCCTGGGCACAGCACTGATTAGTTCTGCCTCAATACTTCAGTCTGAGGGCTAAGATTTTCTGTTAAGGGGCAGATATGCAAAGTAATCTGGTCTATATTCAAGGACAGACTGGATTTCTGATTTTTATCTATAGAAGTAGGCTCAATCAGTAGATGACTAGGGTTTTAAAAGTATTGAATTGCCAGAGATATGACAGCCCTAAAGAACTTGGATTGTTAAGTTTCTAAGGCAATCTCCAGGTCCTTGTGATAACCCTAACTGTAAGAGGGATGGTAAGGGGCAGGACCTCCAGAAGGATTTTTCCTTACATTTATTTTAGGCACAGCCTTGAAAAATAATGAATTTGAGAGATCTGTGCACAGGGATAAGCCTCATGTTGTCAGATTGGTTTCACTGTGAAGACATAAATTCTTGCTGTGCTATTCTGTAGGATCTGGTACATGCTGTGGCATATGTCACGTCACCTTTCTGAATGGAGTTTTAATTGAAGAGATCCTGTTTTCCCTCTACTGTGTAATAGAAGTGTAGGGGATCCTTACATCGATCATTTAAACTATCTTTTTAAAAATTATAACTAATTATTGTGCCTTTATTGTGAAAAATTTCAAATAACCACAATGAATAGAATAATGAACCCTGATGTATCTAGCCTCAACAATTGTCAGTTTATAGTCAGTCTGATTGTACGAATATCTCCATTCACCAGGTTATTTTGAAGCAAATCCTACACATCATATCATTACATTTGTTAATAAGTCATGAGTGATTTTAAAAACACCATAATATCATTATACCTAAAAATTAACAATGATTCATTATTATTATTAAATATCCAGTGTTTAAATTTCCAGTTTCATGAATATGATTTTTAAAATATAAAGTACAGGTTATTGAATCAAGAGGAACCATATCTGGATGTCAGAGATGTGTACATCACCCGGAAATCTTGGATAGGAAGATGGGTTGCTAAATTGGATGTGGTTCTGTGTTGTCCCTCTTTGGAGTAATTGTAATTTTAGTTAGCATTAGTCGGACAAATAGTAGGTGGAAGGATTTTTGAAATTGTATGAGCTTGTGTTAACATGAGAGAAATAGAGTTGGTATTTGTTCTTATTGTTTGCCCACTTTTTTTTTTCTTTCTGTGAAAGAACTGCCTCTATCCCATCTTACTATGTTCCTATGAGACTGTTTAATCACAGTGTATCCCCTAGCTGCAGGAATAGTGAGTGAGCCAGGAGTGACCGATAATGGGCCAACCTCTCATCCATGGTAATTAGACATGGTCTGAATACAAGCAACGAAAGTATTTTTTTTAAATGAGATTTTAAATCTCATGGATACATTGAGTCTGTCTTCCATTTGAATCATGAGCTAAAACAATATGGGCATGGGATTGTTTCCTTGGCCATGTTTCCTGGGATAGGGAGAAGGTGTACTTAACAGTGGGAGATAATGAAGCCAATATAGAAAGAAAAGCAGAGCCAGGATAAAGCAGGAGGTAATGGGGTTAATGGTGTGGAGAAAGATTGAGAGGGATGACAATGACAATATTTGAGCCCCTGGGTTTAGCTTTACTTGAAGTTAACTTAGAAGTTTTTTGAGCCAATATATTCATTTATTTCCTCTTTTTTTTTGTTTTTTGTTTTTTGGCTGCCCCGAGGCATATGGAGTTCTTAGGTCAGGGATCAGATCTGAACTGTGCAGTAAGCCACAGCTGTGGCAATGCCAGATCCTTAACCCACCATGCTGGGCCAGGGATTGAACCTGAATCCCAAAAGCTCCCAAGACACCATAGGTCTCATTGTGCCACAGCAGGAGTTTCCATTTATTTCCTCCTAAGCTAGTTTGAACTGAGTTTCCTCTCAGTTGCATCTAAGAGTCATAAAAGCTGGGTATAAAACCTTGAATAACAAGTTTTGCCCCTCAAAATTCTGCACACTTTGCTTAATTTCCTTCTAACATTTAATAATACAAAGAAATTCGTGATCAGCCTGACTTCTCCCCTTTATTATACAACTTGATTTTTCTGTTTGGATGCTTGAAAATATTTTTATTTGTACATATCTTTTCCCCCACTGAAACGCTGTGGGCTCCTTACATCTGTGTAATTGAGGCTTCTTCCCATTTTTGATTTTTTTCGATTGTGTCATTGATTATAAATTCCATTCTACTTGCTTTGGTTTCTTTTACCTGTAGTTCATAGGTTGGATGTTTATAAGTTGGAGAAGGTGGGAAATAACAGTATTCTGACAGACTCCAAAAGCAGAAGCTAGTCAATAAAGGCCATTGCTCCATTTCCTGGGTTGGGACAGGTCTTGCATTATTATTCCAGTGAGCCAGACAGTTGGGAGAAATGAATGGTCTTTGCACCCCCCCCCCCAACCCCGGATGGGCAGTCTTTCTACTCATGCAGCATAACACAACAGTTCACTCTTCGGTACAGTTCCATCAGAATGGTAGTCAATGAAAACATCAGTTTTTAATCCCTCCTTCCCTTCAGATTCATACATATTTCAGTGGAAATTTTAGAGAGATTGGGTCAGATGCCATTTGAAGTTGGAAGTCTTTTCTGCTGACTTAAGAGCCAGCTTCTATCATGTAATTTGTATTTTTAATATTCACTTAATTCATTAAATCAATTCTCAAACCAGCATTATCGAGCAACTTTTATATGTCAGACCCTGTCGTTGGCTAGGCCATAAAGTTGAATAAGATGCTATTCTAATTCTTAAGGATCTAGCATTCTGGCGATGTATAAAGCAACCAACTACAAATGACTGGTAAGCCTATAATATACGCAGTACCCTTTGGGGAGGTGACAGACATTTATATCAAGCTTTGTAGAATCAGTTGGAACTTACCAAATGAGAAGAGGCATTGCTGTGTTATTCTATTATCACAGACATGTGTCCTTTTAATGAGGCTATGATGGGGTCTCTGCCTGCCTATTGATATTTCTTTCAAAATTTTATTCCACTGCATTTAAATTTCACAGATGCTTTCTTATTACTGACAGATTTGCATGCCACACACAGTATAAGGGGTAAGATGGGCAGCTTTGCCTCTCTCCTTGTCAGTTTAATTTCTTTTCCTCTCTAACCACTAAGTATGGGGATACTGGGTTCTTATACATTTTAATGGCTTATCTATTACAAAATACATTTATGTAATTTTGAAGAAAAGCAATGATTTATACTAGCAGAAAATGAGTTTAAAGGGACAATCTAGTCTAACTTACTCATCTCCACTTCCACTTTCTAGTTGTGAAGGTCATACAGCTAAGTAGGACTGGGGCAGGAATAATAATGATGATGATGAAGATTGAATTGTTCTGGCAGTTTTCACAAATATCATTGTCTTTAATGTTCATAAAGATCCTCTGAGCCTCATATTATTCCCTGTTTACCAGTGAGGAAATTAAATTTGGCAATAGATATGTTTGTTTTAAAATGTTATATTAAAATTAATTATATAATTTATTATATAAATTTATAATAATTTATTAAATTGAAATGTTATATTGAATCTCTGGACTTTTAGTCCAGTACTGTCCCTGTGACTCAATGAATGCTTACTGGTTTTTGTTTAATGGAATTCTAATTAAAAATGCTTTTCAAACTAGGCTCTAGGGTTATCTTTCTTTTAAAAAAAATGCACGATAAAATGCAAAGATAGTATCTAGCCCCAATATCTGATTTCTTATACTTAGAGTCTGTATCGCAAGTAGTATTTCCCATGCCCCTTGATAGTACACTGCTTTGTATTATTATCTAGTTTGTTTTTATATGATTTGTGTTGTCTGAGGAAAAAGCCTTTTCCTTGCTCAAAATCTAGTAAATTTCTTTTGTACCCCCTCTTTGTGACTTAAGTTCACCAACTGTCAGCTCTTTCCCGCCCTCTCCATGGTAGACTGCCAGATTGCATAAATCATGCCTTTGGCTATTCTTCTGTCAGCCATTGCAGCAGAACTTTTGCAAAAATCTCATAAACAGTGTGTTGCAGTATCAGTGGCCTCTGCTACTAATGCCTTCCTTCTCCCTCTTTTATTTATTTATTGTTTTTTTTTTTTGTCTTTTTGCCTTTTTCTAGGGCCGTTCCTGGGGCACATGGAGGTCCTCAGGCTAGGGGTCTAATCAGAGCTGTGACTGCCAGCTTACGCCAGAGCCACAGCAATGCGGGATCTGAACCACATCTGCGAACTACACCACAGGTCACGGCAACGCCGGATCCTTAACCCACTGAGCGAGGCCAGGGATCGAAACCCGCGACCGCATCGTTCCTAGTTGGATTTGTTAACCACTGAGCCACGAAGGGAACTCCTCTCTCTTTTAAAATGATGCTCACATCCCTTGTTTTATGGGGTAGACCATGTCACCTTTCTTCCACGTGCAGCTAGACTTTTCTCATGAATTTCACAAAGGCACTTCTCCTCTTACTCCCCAACCCCCTTGCTTCTTTATTTCCATTAGGGTCCCTAATTGGAGCATTGTTATGCTGAGCACCTATCATGCCAGAGTTCTGTTTTCAAATCCTGACTCTGCCACTCTTTGGTTGGATCTTCTGGGGCAAACTTCAATCTCATCTAATAAATGGGATCACACTGCACATACCTACTAGCAGACTGAGAAGGTGGAATTAGATGAGAAAGTCAAGTGCCTAGAATAGTGCCAGATACCTAATGTTCACTAAAAATGTGTTGATTTCCATTTTTATTATTCCTGTAAATAATTCTTTCTTTGAAATTTCTCTTTGTTGTCAAGCTAACCATTTAGTCATATGTCACAAACTCACCAGTGCCTTCTCTCTTTTGGGACCTTCTAATTCAGCTGTTTTGATCCTGCCTAAACTCTTATTTCTTGAGCATCTTGATCCAACTCTCTTTTTAACCATTTTGCTTCATTCTTTTCCTAAGAGTTTTTTGTGCCTACTACTCTCTGGCATCTTGAGATTGGAGCAAATGGTCCCTCCGGGTCCTTCCTCAGATGTTTTTAGCCACTTCATATTCTCTCAGTAGTTTGCTAACTTCACATTTAATCTGATAAACCAGTTCCCAAAAAATCAATTTTAAGGTAGTGGAAAAATTGGTATCTATCACTTTACAAAGATATGTTCTGGTAGCTCTGTTGGCTCCTTTCCCATTTTCCACCCAAACTGTTAGAAAATGCATTCATATAAATATTCTTCAATTCTGTATTATTCATATTAATTTCATAGGCCGTGATTATTTCCAGTTCTACCCCTTTTAGCTGAAGGGCAGTCAAGATCCTCTTCGAATTCTAATGCTTCTTTTTTTTTGTCTTTTTATGTTGTTGTTGTTGTTGCTGTTGTTGTTGTTGCTATTTCTTGGGCCGCTCCCGCAGCATATGGAGGTTCCCAGGCTAGGGGTTGAATCGGAGCTGCAGCCACCAGCCCACGCCAGAGCCACAGCAACGCGGGATCCAAGCCACGTCTGCAATCTACACCACAGCTCACAGCAACGCCGGATCGTTAACCCACTGAGCAAGGGCAGGGACCGAACCTGCAACCTCGTGGTTCCTAGTCGGATTCGTTAACCACTGCGCCACGACAGGAACTCCTAATGCTTCTTTTTATATTCAGGAATTTCACCATTTAACACATATAAAATCATAATGCCTGGATACAGGGACTCAAAAGATAAAAAAGATTGTCCATCCTTCAAGTTGTCCCTTCCTTATTTCTTTAAAGGATATTCATATCTTTTAAATATGAAGTTATCCCTTCCTTCTTTATTTCTCTAAAAGATATTCACATCCTTTAATTTTTATAATCATTAAACTTGGCTTCTTACATAAATAAGTATGTAGTACTACATCCTTGGAATAACTCTCACCGTCAGGATTATCCTAAGGCTTATATTAAGCAGAAAAAAATTAGATGGTTCCCAAAAGAAGTGGTTTGGGTATAATTTGCTTAGTATTTGCATATGCCTATTTAAAAAACACTTCTTGTTTCAAGTTAAAACACTAAGGCTATTAATGAGAGTAGACTAGGTGCTTCATGTTTGGCTGTCATAGTTGATATATATTGCCTATTCCAGAAACATACCACCAGAAACATACCACCAGAAGTAAGCAGCTGAATGGAACAAGGAAGAGAAAAAAAATCTCAAGAAATCCTCTAAGACAGTAATAGCCCCCATCTGGAATTTTCCTCTCTTCTGCAAGAGCTTTTGCAGTTAGAGTGCCATGTGACCAGACAGAGCACTGGTTTGCATGATGCAAATTAAAATTTATTCCAAGTCTGCCCCTTGCTCCGCTGTTGCCCTTATTGGCCTTTGAGTTGGAGCATGGAAGACCCCCATATCAAAATAGAAATGTTTAGGCACAGAATTGTGTCGCTGCAAGGAATCTTACAGATCATTATACCACAGAGGTTCCCAAGCCTTTTCAAGTGTGAGACCCCGTTTCAACCTCAACATTTCTTGGATTCCCATTCAGTAGGACTTAAACTTATTGTATCCATGGATTGAGATGGTACCTAATGATAATATGCCACTATGGCTTCAATAATCTGGCATGAATTTAAACTTTATGAATGAGAACAACAATTACATGTATTTGAAACAAAGAGCTATACCTATATGAGTAGAGACATATCATTTATCTATAGCCTACTAGGTGTATACATGGATTTAGAGATTCCATGGCTTTGGAGGCCCCCAGGAACCTGCACCTTGGAAACCATTGATCTAATCTAGTCTTTTATTTTAATGGATGAAGATAAATGTGGTTTGTGGATATTGAATGACTTTCCAAAAGATATAACTAGCTAGTGGCAGAGTCCATTTCATTGGCACCTTTCCACTGTGCCTCAGCTGTCTTAAACTTTTCTGAAATTATTCATCCAGATCAACAGAGAGAAGTACCATAAATGAACTTGCTTAGAGGAAACAGATTCTGTACCACACACAGGAAAATGTGTCCCTATATTTAATAACAAAACATTTGCAGTTAGATTGTATAGGGAATTCTTGCATAACCTGCCCCACTTGACAAGTAAATATTTCTTGAGGGTTGCAAGGAAGTAGAATCTTGTTAGGTACTTTATAAACTATAGAGTAAATTTGGAAAATATTGTATTTCTGGCCACAAGGAATCCCCCCCCCTTAAAAAATGCAGAGAAAAAATTTTAAACCTTAAATATTATGGGTTTTTGGCAATGAACAGGCACAAAAGTCAGCAAGAATGGACATCCTCAACTTCTGCCAAGTCAGGGGGAGCAGTTCTGGCTGCTGAGTTGAGATGAGAAATGAGAAAAATCACCAGCCAAATAATACATTATAATATTGGCAGACACAGGAGGAGGAGTGTGTCAAAGATATTAAAAAGCCTTTCAGTGTTAGAATGACTCGATTCAGCTGGGGAAAGATGAAAAGAGCAATTGATATTTCTTGGATATTTGTTAATGTTTAGATTCAAGAGGGTGTAGAGAGAGTAGCCAAATCTTTCATCCAAGGTTTCTGAGTGATTGATGTGAGGTGAAAGATGCTGAACTGAGTGCTGTTCAAATCTGGGCTCTCCCTGGATGACCCATTTCTGCCAGTACTGCATTGGCTTAGAAAACTTCAGGGGTTTACAAGATGAGCTTTAGGTCTCTTTTGATCCGGATGACCTTTGGGAGGGTAGTTGATTTGGATTCCTGTGAACATTCGGGTCATTTGGGAGTAGATCTTGCATGGTACAACCATATCTTTTGTGTGGATGTAGTAATAACGAAGGTTCATTCAGTCAGATCCAAGTGTCTCAAGACAGTCAAGGCTACTTACCTCCATGTGATTATGTTTATCTATTTGCTATAGATAGAAGATCTGTTTTATGAGCAAAGTTTGCCATCTTCATTCCAAGGCAATGATTTAAAACTTGCATTTCCCAAGGAACCTTGAGAAGATAGGCCCGAACACGAGCAACTCTATCCTCACCGTCGGCAGCAGGTAGCTGTAACTCAACCTGCATTGTCTTTGGAGGACAGCACACCTGAGTCCTAGAGAAGCAAAGAGTAGATACAATTGGTGTTGACAGAAAAGTTGTACAAACAGATCGTGATTAATTCTGTAGCCCCTATAGCTGAATGTAATAAAGTTGGGGGTGCAGGGAATGGGGCTCTGCCTCCGTGTCCTCTACCTTTTCATTCCCAGGACTGTAGGTGTCAGAAGCAAGGAATAGTGTTTGCCAAGGAGCAGAATCCTTTTTCTTCCTGATAACTCTCCTGTTAGAGCTGCAGTGCTGGCAGCGGTCCTGAGAAGGGATCGGAAAAGTGGGCTGGTTAGCAGGAGCATTTTCATTGCAGGCAGATTTGGTTGCCTTGGTGAAGCCCCCACGCATCTGAAGACTGGCTCATCTGTTTCCGGCTGGGGATCACTTGTGCTCACCCAGGCACCCACGAGAAACCTGGGAGACTGTAGAGCTGGTGCCAGCTGAACCAGGAACCTTTAAGAAGCAGCAAATAAAATAGACAATTTTACTCACCATAATTCCAGGAGGACTGATTCTTGGAGGAAAAGCAGTCAGAGGAGCATTTTCAGTGTCAGGGGCCTAGGACAGGAATGGCAAGTTGAGAAGGAGGAGGGAAAGGGGAGGAGGACAGAGCTGTGGGGGGTGGGGTGAGCTGCGTGAGAGAGTCTTAGCAGTTGCCTTGGGTGGCGAGAGTTGTTGAAGATTTTAAGGACACAGCCTTTATGATATGCTTGTAAAACCCCTCACCCTGCTCCTTTACCGAAATCACAATAAACGTCTGAGGTCTGCTCTTTCTACTGCGTGAGTCAGGACCCCCCTTCGGCTGCTGAGCCGTTGAAGTGTGGCTGATCCAAATTGAGATGCACGCACAATAAGTCTAACATATACACTGGATTTTGACAACTCAGTGTAGAAAATAAAATGTAAAATCTCTATCTCACTGATACATTTTTTATGTTGAATACTTGTTGAAATGATAGCATTGTTAATATATTGAGTTAATGTATATCATTAAAATTAATTTTACTTCTTTTTACTTTAGAAAAGTTCCCTTGGTGGCTCAGTGGTTAACGAACCCAACTAGGATCTATGAGGATGCAGGCTCAATCCCCGGCCTCGCTCAGTGGGTTAAGGATTTGGTGTTGCCCTGAGTTGTGGTGTAGGTTGCAGATGAGGCTCAGATCAGGTGTTGCTGTGGCTGTGGTGTAGGCTGGCAGCTGTAGCTCCGATTCGACCCCTAGCCTAGGAACTTCCATATATCGCAGGTTCGGCCCTAGAAAAGAAAAAAAAAAGCCAACAGAATAAAGTATCTTTAGAACATTTAAAATACAACGTGGCTCATATATCTCTATGGTGTGATATTAATCTACATGACACTTCAAATCTTCTGCAGTTAGATTCGTGTTTATTTGGGGCTGGTATAGGTAGTGTCACAAGGAAACATGTCCGTGTCTGTTGATGGCCCAAATGGCAGGGAGGTCAGACTTGATCTCCCTCAGGCTCCAAAAGGAGCATTTCTCAGCAGTCTTTGGTAAGTACATCTGTGTGCTGAGACCTGCAGGCATTTGGAAAGATTCAGAGTCAGGAGGATATTTGGGAGAAATGGAGCCTGACTTAAGTATATCAAAAGGAGACCAAGTTTTCCTACAAGAATACAACTGGTATTAACAGAGAAATCTCTGGGGGCAAGGAGGGGAAACGAGGGTGTGGCCTTCTCCGTGAGGGTGACTGCTACTGTCAAGCTTCAGTAAAAATGCCTGGGAGGGAGGAAAAGAAGAAAGGAAGGAGGGAGATGGAGGAGAAGGAAGGAAATAGAACTGAATTGAGAAAAATAGCCAGGCGAGGCTAGACATGGCTCATGTGGTTCCTAATAGATCCTGTGAATTTGAAACAGCTTGAGAAACAACCACTCCATGGAGCAGAAACCCTCTGTAAAACCACCACAAGCTAAAGAGAAACCCAGTTTTCCTAAACGTTCAGTAGCAGCAGTCTTATGTGTATTTATTTGAGAAACGGTTTGGAAGCTGCCCTGGTTCTGGGTTAAGACAAGACGGTGGCGAAAGGAGAATCTGCATAAGCGATGAGGTCAAAGGGCTGCTGGGGTCCCCAAGGTCTTGAAGACTTTCCTTTAGGATTCTGCAAAGAAAGACAGGGAGACCCTGGCCGTGTCCCTGGCACGGTGTTGTTCTGTTGCAGGGTAGCACCACCTGGAGCACAATTGGACCCTTCAAGTATCCAGAAGAGCATCCTTCATTTCACTTTATGGCCAGAAAAGACACTCATTCTAGAGAGTTAGTAGAAACACATAAAACCATTCAACGAGTTCAGCCTATGCTCTGGGTCTGAACAAATTCAGTTCAATTTCTTACCCCATAACTCTTGTGTCTATGGAGCCAGGCAATGAAAATGAATGTTCTAAATAATGACCTGAGGCGCTGCAAGGGTGTGAAGTGCTCAGAAATCATCAAAGAAAGATTAAATTATGTCCTGAACTTACCAGAGCCAAAAAGTGAACTAATAATATATTTTAGACACAGTTGCTCCAGGAGCTGAAACTGAAAACATGGAGGTATTTAGCCCCAATTTAGCGAGAACATCTAAAGTAATTAAAAAGCCTCACTCTTAAAGCTTTCCAGCTAATTGAGGGTGCTTTTACATATTGGAAACAGGTAGGAAAAACGTGTGTGTTCAGGTTTCTCTGAGGCAGAATTGTTAACATCGCCATCCTGGTGGACCAGCTGCGTTGGTTTACACAGAACTAGTTAGAAAAGCAAATCCTCAGCCCCCCCACCTCTCCTGGACCTGCTGAATGGGATCTGCATGTTAGCAATATCTTTAGGGGATTCTTAGGCATTGAGAATCCACTGGCCTAGGGAACCGGTCTGTTTCTTAGAAAGCAAGGAACACCCTTTCCTTGAATAGGGCCACGAAGGACCACGATTAATGCTTATTTTATGTTCTAGGTACTATGCTAGAACTTTACATGCCTTATTTTAATCCTTCAACAATCCTAAGGAGGCAGGATAAAAATTAATCCCATTCTACAGACAAGAAAACTGAGATGTAAAAACATTAAGCAATTTGCCCAAACCCACAGGCCCTAAGTAGTAGAATGAGGATTCACATCTAGACTGCCACTCACTGACTTTCTAAATACAGGACGTGATTCAGTCTTATTTAGGTTTTGAGCCATCTTCAAGGAGGGCAGATAGGAAGTTCTGTGGGTCCTTCTCTCATGGGTTTTCTTTATCCTCCCCAGAAAGCCTGGGATTTCCTCCTTGATAGTCCCACGGAATCTAGATGGTGGAAGGTCTTCCTCTAGTCATGCCAAATGAAATGCACGTTCTTTTTTGGCTTGCAGTAGCTTGATTTATTTTCAATAATTTGCATTTCACCAAGACACTCTAATACTAAAAAAATTCATCTGCATGTAACTAAAACCTTTATATTGAACATCAATTGAAGTTAATGAGTCTTCTATTTTAAAAATGCAAATTATTCTGGAAAGATTAGGGCCATCCAAAATTCATAATTTAAGTTACTTAAACCAGATCATTGCAAACTCTGGGAACAAGAGTGTTATTTGCAGGGAGGAGGAGGGGGCGTGGGCAATGAAGGTGATGTTGGGAGAGGCAAACTCAGTGAAGAGTCACAACATTTGTTTTAGAGACCAACAAGGAAGCATGGAGGCTGGATATGGTCATTTCTATGTGGTGTTTACACACATGCGCCTTGGGATAGAGTGTGCAGGTATTTCCAGTTTAGGTTGATCTGTCTGCTGGTTGCGGATGTCAGGTGGCATTTAGGGTCTGTCGGTTTCAGTTTTTGTTGCTGTAAATAATACGTGGTCAGGCTTCTTGAATTGAAGCTTAAAAACACGAGTGGGTTATTTGAAGACAACTCTGTGTGCTCAGTATAGTTGAATTAGTGTTCGTTCAACTAGTCAACTCACTGCACAACTAATTATGTTCAGCCTTGCTCATCACACAAGAACAAGACCAGTTGTTCCTCCCTAACTCTCAGGGCTGGGTGCGTATCTTTTGGGTGTCTTGATCTATTGTTCTCTTTTGTTCATGATAAAAAGCAAAGTGATACAGTTATACATATATATTCCTTTTCAGATTCTTTTCCATTATAGGTTATTACAAGATATTGAATATAGCTCTCTGTGCTCTGCAGTAGAACCTTGTTATTTGTTTATTTTATATACAATAGTGTGTATCTGTTAATCCCAAGCTCCTAATTCATCTCTTCTCTTGCTTTCCCCTTTGGTAAACATAAGTTTGTTTTCTTTGTGTGTGACTCTGTTTCTGGTTTTGTAAATAAGTTCATTTGTATCATTTTATGTTTTATCTATAAGGTTTTTTTTGTCTTTTTAGGGCTGCACTTCCAGCATATGGAGGTTCCCAGGCTAGGGGTCAAATCAGAGCTGTAGCCACTGGCCTCCGCCACAGCCACTCAATGCCAGATCCAAGCCACATCTGAAACCTATACCACAGCTCATGGCAACGTCGGATCCTTAACCCACTGAGCAAGGCCAGAGATTGAACCTGCGTCCTCATGGATACTAGTCAGATTTATTTCTGCTGAGCCATGACTGGAGCTCCTGTATCATTTTTTAGATCTCACATATAAGTGATACCATATGAGATTCATCTTGACTTTTTTTTTTTTTTTGTCTTTTCTAGGGCCACACCCACGGCATATGGAGGTTCCCAGGCTAGGGGTCTAATCGGAGCTATAGCCGCCGGCCTACGCCAGAGCCACAGCAACACCGGATCCAAGCCACGTCTGCCACCTACACCACAGCTCACGGCAACGCTGGATCCTTAACCCTCTGAGCGAGGCCAGGGATTAAACCTGCAACCTCATGATTCCTAGTCGGATTCGTTAACCACTGAACCACAATAAAACTCCCCGTCTTGATATCTTCTTAATAGGGGCTGTAACAATATGGAGATTTGTGTGTGTGATAAAATCCTTTTTATTAACTCTTATGTGGGTTTTCGGTGTACTTCGCAAATGTGAACTCCCAACTCACTGCATCTGGGCACTAAGTTTTCTCAGGTATGGCTGGACACACAGAAGCTTAGAGAGAAGCAATGGCTGGTCTGAGGTCACCAAGTTAGTGAAGTAGGCAGAGCTGATAGACTGATTATCCCTTTCTGCACCCTTTGCCTAGCCAGTCCACCCACACCCTTAGCTTTCCTGACAGCTGCCTTTCACAGCTCCTTAGGAAAAGGGAAGTTCAAAAGCAGATGAAGGAAAAGGAATTTGTCCCCATCCGGTATTCTTTTAACATTTAATCTAAACCTACACTGCTGGACTAGTGGCCTCCATGTGATTTAATATAGTCATGATTAGACTAAATCTAAAGAGAAAAGTACATGTACAGTAAACTGACACTACAGCATTTGGGGGAGAAAACTGCTAACTCAAGCAAAATATACTTTATTTCAACCGCATGCATTCTAGTGACTGGTATTTGTTTCTTTCTGTTCGCTCAGGGATTAAATTGAGTGTAAGCAGCCTGGAACCATTTGAAGCCTCATCCTTTCAGCCGTGGAAGGTGCCAGGTGTCTTGCCTCTAGACTCTGACATCCTACTGGTGAGGATAACCATCCATAAATGAGAACCTTTGGCTCTTTGTAGGGCCATCTACGGACTGATTGAGTTGGCAGTGACCTGACAAATAAATCAGAATGATGCAGAGCTAAGAGCACGAGCTTCGGTGACAAATGGTCTTAGGTGTGAATTCTGCCACTTAGTGATGGTGTGATTGGGAATTCCATAAGCGTTTTCTTTCAGGTGGTGATTAAGCAGCATATGATAAATGGTTAATAATAATGGTAGTGGAAATAATCATTGTTGTTAAAGCAGCTACCACTAAATGACTGCTTACTGCACACCAGCCACTGTGCTAGGAGATCTCAATCTCTACAGCAGTAGGAAGAAAAGGCTATTGCCAATAAATGTGTACCTAATCATTGTCTGCGGCTTTTTTCCTCGACTGCATAGGTACTTACTGAGCACTACACACAGGCAGACACTGTATTAGGTGATTCAACATTCAGTGGGTTGTGACCTCATCTCTCAAGGAGTTCTTGTATTCCTGGGGAAATGGGGAAGAAGACAAAGGAAATAGGATATGAAAAAGGACTATCAGGGGGAGATGGGAGCAAATGGAGGGGAGAATATGAAACAAACCGGGAGTTAGAGAAGGCTGAATCCTTAAGGCTCTGTGGCCCGAGAGGTTGCTGGACTGCTAGAGGTCATGGACTTCTGAGTTCAAGTCCAATGCCCTCTACTAATCCCTACTTCCTAGGTGAGCATCGTCACTAAGACAAGACTCTGGGAAGCTTCCTCCCAAAGAAAGGATTACTTTAAGAGAAAAAAAAAAAAAGACCTTTTATTGTGAAAGTTTTCAAATTCCCAAAAATGGAAAAGAATAATAGGCCCTTTTACCCATTCCCCATATTCAACGTTTTGCCATGCAAGCTATATGCAAAGGACACTATTGGCAGGGGGCTCTACTGGTGAATTCAAAGAGACTATATAAATCCCATGTCCATTTCCCCTTGTCTTTTATCCGTAAACTGGATCCTTTCTCTTCCCCACCTCCGTTGTGAAGACACCCCTTGATTCTAACAGGAGAGTGAGTGCAGGGCCTGTGATCCAACCTCCATCACTGCTGGAGTAAAACAGCCCCTCGTACATGCTGGGATAGCATCTCCTTTTAAACTAAAGAAAGTAGTCAGGTTTGCATCTTGCATATATGCACTTTTTTTTTAACATCAGTCATAAAGCCTGGTTTGGTGAACAATGCCTTCATCATCACGTGGTTGGTATAGTATGGGCATCTTAAATAAATAGATCGGACACAATGGACGTCTTAGTTAAGATGCTAGACCTCATCAGGTAACTGTTGTCATCCTCATCTCTTACTTGGCAATCATCCGGTGAATTCGAGATCTGATTGTGAAAATAGATTTGCACCTTGTCTTTTTTCTCCTTTTTCTCCATCAGTCCCAATCCCTGGGAAGGCATCTGTGTCAGGCACCATGCTCTGAGTGGTGATTTTGAAGGTAGAGGGGGAAAAAAAAGGAAAAAAACCAAATGAGTGCTTAGACTACTAACCCATGGAATTTATTTCGTGGTGCATATTTTGGATTACAAAAGAATTGATTGAGCTTTTGAAATAAGAGTAAGGCATTTCTGTAAGGGAATTTCTAACATTCAGTAAAGAGATTGATTGGGTTTACCAAAGTGAGACCAGGGCTGCTTTTGATAAAAAGGAAGTGATTAGGTACAAGAGGAAATGTTTTGGATTGTCAGAACTGAGTAGTCCTTGGCTCTGCTTTGATGAATCAAGTGATATTTGGCAGGACATCTCACACCTCTGGTCCCTGTTTCCCTACCTGTAAAATATGCAAGATCCTCTTAGCCTCTGATATTTTGTGACTTTAAGAAGCTTTAATGCAATACAGTAGTTAAAAGCAGGATCTTTAGGAACTGCATAAAGCTGGGTTTCAGGCCTATGTCAGCTGCTTGTTAGCTGTGTGATTTTGAAAAACTCAGCCTTTTCTCTATTTTCATAGTCTGGATAACTAGTACAATTGTAATAGCTTAGCCTAGAATTCCTATAAGATCAAATGTACTGTGTTTAACACAGTGCCTGACACATTTAAATTCTCGATAAATGGGAGTTCTTATTATGTGCTCTTGTTTACCTAAATAATCAGAGACCCAAGAAGAAAAACAAAACCCTCAGCAAAATTTCCCTGAAAAATGAAGCCCAATCCTCGTCCCCAACTAGCATTATTTTCACAAGTACTTTGCTACAGGGGTACCTTCGTGAAGGATGCATTATGAGCTCAGTGCCATGTCTGTGGCTCATTTCTAATTTCATTCACTTAAACAACCAACCAGCATTCACCAGATATTCACCGGATGCCTTCTAGGTTCTTGAAATTTTAACTGGCCTCGAGGATAAAGAGGCAAATATGTCATTGTTCTTGCTATCATGGGGCTCACAGCGGAGAAGGCAAAGGTAGATTTGAGCAATATCGTTACATTATCTTCTTCATCAGCTCTTTCTTTCCTTGTGTTTTCTGGAAATTTTTTTCAAATTCAGAAGCTGGTGCCAGGCTTGTTTGTTTTCGTTTTTTTTCCTTTTCCTTTTTACAGCCTTGCCTCTGTGGCATGTGGAGTTCTCCCGCTAGGGGTTGAATTGGAGCTCCAGCTGCCCACCTACACCACAGCCACATCGGATCCAAGCCGCATCTGTGATCTATGCCACAGCTTGTGGCAATGCTAGTTCTTTAACCCACTGAGCGAGGCCAGGGAAGGAACCCACATCCTCACAGATGCTAGTTGGGGGCCTTTTTTTTTTCTTCCCCCAGGGGCAACATGTTCACAGCCAAACTTATCCCCACGTCCCAGGGCAGGGGACCCAGGGCTTGCCGTAGCAGTCATCTGGGCCAGCCTCTGCTACGAACTAGTTGGGTTCTTAACCCACTGAAGCACAGTGGGAACTCTGTGGTGCCAGTTTTAAGGATGCTCCAAAGTCAGATTTCTCTGTGGCTGAGGTTTGATGAGGTATCTTCTCACTGAATGTCACTGCAGACTCTGTGTTGCATTCTATACTTGGTTCACTTCTCTTTCTAAAAAGAGTTCATTAGAAGACTATTTGAAACAAACTGGGAAAATGTGCAGATGTTGGTATATAGCTATTTGAAACAAACAAGCAAGAAAACAAACAGAAGAAGAATGAGTAGCCTGACTTCACTTTAAAAAATAATAAACTTAGTTAACTTTTGCTGAGTCCTCTCTATAAGCCAGGCAGTGCTTGAAGCAATTTGTATGTAATTGTTTATTAATCTTCGTAATAGCCGTGGTAAGTAGATTCGGGGATAATTCCTGTTTTGCTGGTGAGAAAAACTGAGGGACAGACAGGTTGAGTAATTTGCTAGTCAGGCAACTAGTACGTGGATAAAATGGGATTTAATCTCTTACAGTCTGACCCCAGAACCAGGCTCATATCCAGCAGTTTCCGAATAGCACAAGATTCTTGTCATAATTTTCTATTGTTTTATTAAATATTGAACGCAAGAAAATTAAATCACAGCAGATGGCAAATATAATTCAGACTTTTATTAAATGTCAGAATATCAGATCCTTCAATGCATTTTACTTCTGGGCAATTATCCAGGTTTGAAGCATATGTTTAAGTCTTTGCTGCCGTGATTACTGCATTGACTTAGAGCAGCAAATCAGATTACATGTTGAGGATTAAATGACGGACACATGCTTTGGGGTGGACATCTTTTGATCTTTGTGTGGGAGTTCAGATGTTCCCTTCGAACCAGCAGGCCTTCTCCTGGCCTGACTATTTCCTCTGAACCACCTGCTCTATTGAGAGAGTTGTCATTTAACTTGGAACTCGTGAGTTCTGAAAGGGACATTTATTCCTTTTCCTTCAGCGAGGCACATGCCTGCCAGAAATAAATGCTCTTGGCTTGTAAGTTTATAGCTACTATCATAACCATTTTCTGTTTAGTTTGAAAAACCCCAAATTGCTACCTACTCCGTCTTTTTTTTTTTTTCTCCTTCCTTAGAAGTTCTCTCAAACATAATTCTTTTAGTGGAAATAAAAGGCGTTTTCTGTCTTAATATACTATAGCCATGTTTTAAGTCTGCATCTCCTCCAAGAAGCACCCACATCACTTGCTTCTCATACCATCTGTAGTCTTCTGACTTCGCCCTCCCTAACTCAAAGGCTGGATTTTAAACCAGTCCCACTTGCAACCTCATGTCCACCTCAGATCCAAAATCAGTCCTGGCAGGAAATGTATCAGCCTTGCCTTTGGGACTAGGCAAGTCAGCCTTGATGACTAGTGATATGGCCACCAATACTGGGCCCCATGATTTTCCTCATCACCCAGTCCTGACCGCAGCCTCTTCCTGACCTAAGCCTGCTCTAAGAATCTCTGCCTACTGTCTTCCTCCCTTTGGGCTGAAACTCTGCGTATCCAAAAACTCTGCACCAAGCCTGTCGTCACTACGCCCTTGGCTGATTATGTCTCGAGACTGAGTCTGATTCTTTCTGCCCAGAGCTAAGGGCAAAACATAAGCTGGGCACTTGGGGCTGGATGTTCTGGTTGCCTATGGGGGCACTTACAGAAGTGAGTGCTGAAGACAGGCTTGAAGGGCTGCGACACTCGTGATTCTAGAAAAGCAGTTAAGCATCTCTAAACAAGGAAGGAGAAGAAATGCCATGAGCTTAGAGGGGAAGGGGTACATTACTATACAAAAGAATAGGTGGCCAGGGGTACACACATGCAAACTGGGGCAGAAATGAATGGTGGCCTAGCACAGAGGCCAGGCAGGGATCTAGGTGAGGGCTGGTGATAGCAGGGGTGAACACTGTGGGCCTTGTGACTCTTTATATGCTGGGGAGTATGCACCTGTCAGCCTGGACTCGGGACCTTCAATTTTGCAGCTGGTCTGCCTTGTACTCTTGTTCATGAGTACAAGGCAGACCATTCCTGCCTGTCCTTTGTTGCCAAGGCCTCAGTGAGCCTCCTGCCTGCCTGAGCCTGGGCTCTGTCCCATTTTCCATTTAATAGAATTGATGTTACTCAGCACTCCCAGGACACATGGCGTCACTCTGTTTCGCTCTGGCCCTGATTTCAACAGAAGGGGGAAAGAAAAGAGACCTGCCAACAAGGCCCTTTCCTTCAACTCGAAGTCCTATCATGCCCCTTGCTTCTTAGGGACAAACCTGAAGGATTCTGAGAAGCATTTTTCAATTCAAGTATTTTATTTTGTTTATCTATCATAGAACATAAATAGTAGAGGGAAAAAATCATCTCTAATTAAAGTCAGCAAGTGTTTATCAATGTCTAGTATTTATCGGTTTTACTTATATCCCTAACCTTGTTATAAAAGGCACAAAGGCAAAAATAATATAAAATGTGGTTCCAGACTTCAAGGCTGTACCTAGAAATCATCATGATTTAAAGTCATCTAATGTGTATAGAAATGTAACAAATTTCACAGTATGGTTCATGGATTTGGGTATACCATCACTGAAAGTATGTTGACTTAAAGCACACAGAGAAACTTTGTTATAATCTTACTTTCCAGCACTAGTCTTTAAGAGAATTCTAACTTTAAGCCCTAAAGTTATGAGTCCTTTTGTTATAGTAATGTAGTCCTTTTGTTATAATGTGTGTGTATACACACGCACACACACATCTATCTTGCAATATGACTAGCAAGTTGGATCAGCCATAAAACTGGCCCATGAATAGCTACTGGCTGGCTGGCTGATCAGCCTGTACATTGTTTGGCAAATCGTATCAAGCCACAGAAAATGAGCTTCAGATAAAGCGAAGTGATTTAGCATAATTTACTTTCTCATAGTGAGAGAAGCTCTATTTAATTTTCACACCCCTGTGTCCAATGTCTTTCCATGAAATACAGTGGTCTACTTTTCAAAATTTCCCTGCTGGTGGAAAGCATGCATTTATTTTTAATACATGCCTAATTTCTCATCTATAGGAATAAACCATGCCTCTGGGAGAGAGATGCATTGCATGGATACACTTTGTAAAGGTAAACACACAGAGGCATTCTGCTTTCTGTTAATTAATGATAGCGATGCCAAGATTTTATAAGAAACCAATTTTGCTTTTGAACACCAGGGAGATTTTTGAGCATATGAAATGTTTCAATTTAGGAAAAATATAGCACAGCCAAAAGTCCACATGTAGCAGGTGAATTACAGTTGGTGTAGAAAATTGGATGCATCCAGAATTTGGTCCATGAATGTTCAGTAAATACAACTGGAGTCCTGAAAATATTTTCTCAAAGCTGAAGACAACTTCAAAAGATGGGGTTTATTCCAGTATTTTCCCAGGAGTTGGAGTTCAGATGCATGGGTTGGGACTGTGGGATCTGAGAGAGGCTGTAGTTGTGAGCAGCCCACTGGATAAAACTGTGCCTTGGGTGAGCCAGGGCTTGCTTGGCTAATGAAAGATGGATTTTCCCTGTCTCCAAATGGAGATCAAGTCTGACCTTTTTGCAAGATAGGAGTTTCAGCTTCCTCTTGTTTTTATTCATTAGGAAGTTATTTATGAATGCTCACTAACTGTGACATGACCTCCTTGGTGTGTTTAAAGCAACCCTAGGCTGGTGTTGTCAAAAGTCTCATTGTACACATAGATGCCAAGAGTCAGCAGGAATGCCAAGTTTGACAGGGTGAGTAGCAAATGATGCGAGGGCTGAGTCACTCTGCAGAACACAGCATAAAACCCCTCTTACACAACAAGTTCTGTTCTCCTGCCCTTATCCACCGACTCTGCACCAGCTAGACTGCATCTGCCTTTCAGCTTGGGCACCATTGTTGCCTAGAGGCATAGTTGGTGATACAGAACAGTGAAAGTCAAGACAGAGTGAAAATACCAACATCTAGGTCCTCTGAGCCTTCCCAAAGTTGTCTGCTCTTTGACTTCCAGGAATCAGTTCTGCAGAAATATTCAAGCAAGTGTCCACAAAATATCCCCAGTGAAGTTAACTACAGCATCACGTATAAGAATGACAAACCGGAAACAACCTAAGTGGGAGGGGGCCATAAATTATGGTATATTTGTGCATCGGAGTATTATATATAGCTGTGAAAAAAAACAGCCAGGCAGCCTTTATCTGAATAAAAATGACCCTCGTAGATTGCTGAGGGGAAAACATCAATATGTATAAAATATGATCCCATTTCTGGATTTAAAATCTTTGTGTGTGCTGCCTTTGTGCTTGGAGAAGGTGTGGGAAGGATGATCACTACTCTGGCTTCTTACAGTGTTTGCCTTTTTTTTTTTTTTTTTTTTTAAGGGCCTCACCTGCTGCATATGGAAGTTCCCAGGCTAGAGGTCGAATCGGAGCTACAGCTGCCAGCCTATGCCACAGCCACAGCAACGCCAGAACTGAGCTGCATCTGCGACTTACACCACAGCTCGTGGCAACACCAGATACTTAACCCACTGAGCGAGGCCAGGGATCGAACCCACAACCTCATGGTTCCTAGTCAGGTTCATTTCCACTGTGCCACGATGGGAACTCGTGGCTTCCTGAAGTTCTGTTTTGCTGATGAGTTTGCAGTTAACATGTTTTACTTCTGTAACTAAATATATATTTGCAAAAGGAGATTAAATAATTTAAAAGCTTTTCAGTCAAGATTCCCAGTGTAATCCTGGGATTAAACAGTAGCCAAAAAGAAATAAATTCATAATTACAAACAAATGTTCCACCGTCACTTTGGGCTCTTAGATAAAGCATATCACCTGAGTGTGTTTCTAGGATGTGTGTGTTCTGCCTTCTGAGAGAAGGTGGGACTATTAAGTCCACGTTGTTTATCAACCTGGGCCTTTGTTCTATCAGCTTAATGATACTATTAATAACATACATTATTCATTTCCTATTTTATGGTTCACAGGGTACTTTTCATCTCTTGAATAATACAGCAAAGCTGTGAAGGGGTACTATTATCCTCGTTTCCAGAAAAAGCAATTGAGGTTTAGGGAAGTTCATAGACATGCTCTAAATCACACAACTAGTTAGGGCAGAACTGCGGTGGGAGTCAGATAGGGATCCTATCCCAAGTTAGCCATTAATTCTAGAAAAATCACTGTTTTTCTAGGTCTTGGGTTCCTCTGCTATAAACCTGGGAGGGTGAAGTTTTCTAAGTATGAAAGTGTATAATTGTTTAAACAGAATTTACCTACCCCCCACCGCACCACAATTAACTTTGGGACAATCCCATGGATGTGTTTAAAGATACTGAACATTGTAAAGATATGGAAACCATCCTTTCTGTTAGTGTGTGTAGGTGTAAGGTAACAGGCTGGATATTTGTGAAGCGATTTAAAGGACTAATTATTGCAATTTGGTTGGAAGGAACCCAAGGTGGCATGGTCACGTCATCCCCACCATGCGTGATCCTCTTTTCCAGGTGGCACAGGTGGGAACTCGGGAAGCCTCTGGACATCGTGCATCTGTACTAACTCAGGTGGTTATGGCCCAACAGAGTTGAACTGTGATTCTTTTTTCCTGGCCTTGGTAATTCCAGCTGCTTACCTAAGCATTCCACTGGGATTAGAGAGGTGGTTCTATATAGCTCTAGTGGGTACAATGGTAGTGCTAAATAAATATTTGCTAATAACTGGATCTGCAGTGTGCATATTAGGCAATTGGTCCATAAAGAAATGGACTTTTCTTATGACTGAATTAATGGTCTTATTAGTACCATCTCCCAAACAATGGAATCCTAATCACTTCATTAATCAACACAGTTTTCATGAACCTACCCCCCAAAGGCTGTGTTTTAAGACATAGCTTTTTTTTTTTATTCAGGAACGGTGAGAACAATAAATGACTGCCTTTGAAAAAATAGTTATTCACAGGTCCCACGAGTGGTGAGGGGCACGCCATGCCTTGAGGGGAGGGGAAAGGCAGGCGGGAAGCAGCAGGATCAGTCAGGAGGCAGAATGAGCACGGGAAAATGAGGGCAAGAGCCCTTCTGTGGTTTCCAGGGGAAGAAACAGGTGAGGCAGGGTAAACAAGTTTAGGACTGCTAATTTGAATCATTCCAGTGGGTTCTGGGATACAGGGGCTGTCTCTGGCTTTTGGTACCCTGGCGCTGGGGTGATTAGGATGGGCCAGGGGACAGTGGCTCAGCATGAGAAAGCCCAGTTTATTGGGAGATGGTAGGGGCGTGGCTTTGTTGGTTTGCATATGAAAGATGTGCTCCAGGGCTCCTGAACTGAGGAGTCTGCCTACTCAGGGAGAGGCAGTCTCTCCAGGGTCAACAAGGACCCAGGTGTCAAAGCTTCAGAGTGAAAAGGTATTCTACAGGCTGATCTAAATTAGGTTAGCCTTCAAAGGAAGCAAGGAATTGTCAAGCAGGGGTGCTAATAAAAACTGGATATATTACCCATCACTCTGTAGAATATTATGTGTACTGACAGAGTACACCTTCATTGTGGATCACTGGTTTGGCATTTGTAAGTTTGGGAAAGGCAGGTATGTGTTTGCTTCCAAGACCACTAGATTACTTTGTTATATGAGAGAGGTTATTTCTTCAGTTCTTCTGCAGTGGAGTTATACAATTACCAGGTGGCAATGGGTTCTTGGTGTGGGATTTGTGTAGCCCCTTTCTCTTCCCCCCATATACGTACATTCATTATTAGCTGATTTGTCAAATGAGAGGTAGAATATTTGCAAATGTGTGTGAGTATAGGCAAGTCAATATATACACATACCTTTTATCAAGGTGCAGGAAAACAAAACGTAAACCTTAACATAAGCATGGAATTTCAACAACAGTGCCTCTTAAAGTTGAAAAAGATTTATCACACTATTGCATCTCCACCCTCAACACCTGCCCCTTCCCTTGTCTAGTGAAAGATCTCTGAGAAACAATTAAGCGCACATCTTCCTTTTCTTTTTTTTTTCTTTCAGGAATGACTTATGTAAAGACAGCATCAGGATCAATAGATTTGTTTGCTATAATGTATGGTACCCTCAAGCAAGTCTACTTAAAAACTTAGCCCATATGTATTATTGAACATTGGTCTTGTTTTTATGGTGAGTCATTAGCGCCACCGACTTTATCCTCTTGTGCACACCCGTGAGGAATTTTCTCCCACTCTCCCACATAGACCTGGCAAGACAAAGCTTGTATAGAATATGTTTTATACCCATTTGCTGGTTTAGCCAGAGAAGCAATGGGGAGGGGGATCTATGAGCCAGAAGTTTCTCAGCTGGAAGAATCCAATTTAACCCTTTGAGAGGTAACTAATTTCTTTCATGACCTCATTCATGGCCACACAACCACCTTCCTCTAAACCCCTACTCAAATCGCCTCTCAAAATGGGGCTTATGGAATCCAGTTTCTAATAACTAACTTAAAGGACTTTTTTTCCTCATCATAACATCATTAACAAGAGAAATAAGGCCCACTATCAACCAAAAATGACTGGGGCAGACCTTGTGCATTTTATGCCTACACCCCAACTGTGTTCTTGACACCATTCACTTTTATCACTTTTATGGTGCTAAGAATATAAGCATTTTTCAGTTTCTCCTTCCCTTTGTTTTTGGCTGTTTCTCCATAAAGTGTTCATGACCAGCCTGCATTCCCTAGATTTATTATCTCCTTTTATATCTACTAGTTAACCTTGATGTCCTTCCTTCCTCCTGTACAATAAATTCTTCTTCTGAATCAAAACTGCTCATTCAATACACACCTGCCTTATAAGTAACTCTCAGGACACATGGGTCCTTTTTCAGAATTCATATTTGGAGCCCAAAGGCAGCCTTTAGGGCTTTGATAACTTGGGTTCAGATAATTAGGGCCATAGCTACATATGCTCCATTCTGTTAAATAAGGGGTGGAGATCCATATTTGAATGAAGGTGAAATTGAATTAAAAAAGCCCACAACTTCCCAGCTGTTTGATGTAGGAAACAGCTCATGGTTCTGCACAAATCAGAAGAACTCATTGAATACATCTTTCCTGTGACTGTAGCGGACACAATCATTGGTGCTCAGGCTTCTCTGTTGCTTTCTGGAGCGAGCACTGCAAACCTTAGGAAGTCTTTCCTCTTTCTGGATGGCAGACAGGGTGGTACCTTGGGCGAGGGAATGAGTGCTCAGCTGAAATAAATGCCCGGAGTTCAGGGGGATTTGGTTCAGACATTCACTCTCCAGCTGCCAGGAATTTTAATTATCAGATCTGCTGGAATTCAGCAGACCCTTGGAACGGGAGTGAAGGGGAAACAGGATCAGGGAGGAGGGGAAGGAGTGGTGACCTGTGGGCTACTTGGCTGAAAAAGAAAGCAGTTTAACTAAAGTATTAGTTTCTGATTGCTGCTATAACAAATTGCCACCACCATAAAGACTTAAGACAATTTATTACCTCAGCTCTGTAGGTCAGAAGTCCAAAGGTAGTGGACATCATGGGGCTGCATCCCTTTCTAAAAGCTCTAGGGGAGAATCTGTTTCCTTGCCCTTTCCAGCTTGAGAGGTTTCCTGCATTCCTTGGCTTGGGACCTACTTCTTCTATCTTCAAAGCCAGCAACAATGCATCTCTCTAACCCCTTTTCCATCGTACACTTCTGACTATAGCCAGGGAAGTTTCTCTGGTTTTAAGAATGCATGTGATAAGATTGGACCCACGGGGATAATTCAGAATAATCTCCCCATTTTGAGATCCTTATTGCACCCAGCAAGTCCCTTTTGCCATGTAAGGTAGCATATTCATAGGTTCTTGGGATGGGGATGGGGGCAGATTATTTGATCCTAGCACAACCACACAGTCAGTAACCTCAATGAGACAGAAAAAGGAAGAAATTTCTACCTTATTTTTTTTTCAAGCTAGTACCTGTGGCATATGGAAGTTCCCAGGTATTGGAGCTGCCAGCCTATGCCACAGCCACAGTAACACCAGATCCAAGCCATGTCTTTGAACTACACCACAGCTTGTGGCAACACTGCACCATTAACACACTGAGCAAGGCCAGGGATTGAACATACATCCTCATGGATACTAGTCAAGTTTGTTACCACTGAGCCCCAATGGAAACTCCTAGAAGCTTCTACCCTTCTGTCTCCCTCAGATCTAATGGGATATTCATAGATGTTCAACAATTCTCTATTTGACATCAAATCAGTCCATAAGTGACATTTTATTAGTAAGCAATATTATATCATAATTTTTCTTTATTCAAATTATGTCTTTATTTTTAAAATTTTTTATTATTTTATTTTTTTAAAGAATCCTTTTATTTTGTTTTTGTGTTTTTTTTTGTCTTTTTAGGGCCTCACCTGCAGCATATGGAAGTTCCCAGGCAAGGGGTCTAATCGGAGCTGTAGCCGCTGGCCTATGCCAGAGCCACAGCACCTCGAGATCTGAGCCATGTCTGCAACCTACACCACAGCTCACGGCAATGCCAGATCCTTAACCCACTGAGCAAGGCCAGGGATCGAACCCACAACCTCTTGGTTTCTAGTCGGATTCGTTAACCACTGCAAGGCCAGGGATCGAACCTACATCCTCATGGGTGCTAGATTCTTTTCCACTGAGCCATGAGAGGAACTCCAGAGGTAACTTTCATTTCTCCTTCTCCATGTCTCGCCTTCAAATATCTATGAGCTTTCTCTGTCTTCAAAAACCTTTAATCTAGATGACCTCTCTTAGCTGTAGAAAGATTCCCTCCTTCCTTTGACTCCCAATGTTCCCTGAAAATTAATCAACATGTTATCATTTTTGTTCCCTCACCTCTATTCATCCTTCAGGCACCAGAAATTTGACTCCTGCCTTGACTCCTTCATTGACCATGACCTGCTGAGGCCCCAGGTAGTATGTTACTGAGACCCTTTCTCACTCTTCTACCGGCTGCCGGATATTCTCATGGCTTTCAATACCATTGACCAGACCCTTCTTGAAACTCCCCATCCCTGGCTTGTGTGGTTCTCCTGATTCACTCATAGCAAACTCCCAGATTCGGGTTTCTCATCCTTTTCCTCATGTTTGCCACTAGGTAGATACCTGCTGAATCTACTTTTCTATCTGGTGGATATTTCAATTCAGATATCCTTCCTTCCTCTCAGACCCATAAGGCAGAGCTTATGCCTCCAAATCTGTCCTCCCTCCTGACTTGCTTACCTACTTGCTTATATAAAGTTTGTTTAGAAATTCCCGTTCTGGTGCTGCGGAAACTAATCTAACTAGTAACCATGAGGTTGTGGGTTTGATCCCAGGCCTCACTCAGTGGGTTAAGGATCTGGCATTACCATGATGTGTGGTATAGGTCACAGATGTGGTTCAGATTCTGTGTTGCTATGGTTGTTGTGTAGGCTGGCAGCTGTAGCTCCAATTTGACCTCTAGCTTGGGAACCTCCATATGATGTGGGTGGGGCCCTAGAAAGCAAAAAAAAAAAAAAAAGTTTTATTTATTTTAGTCAACAGATCTATCATGGCCTTAGCCATCTTGGCTTGAATCTCTAGCATTTGTGTCTGACTCTTTTTATCCCCTTAAGTTGACTTATTCACTATTTTTATTCATAATGTTTCTGGCATCTCTTTCTTTGCTTCCAAGGCTGCTCTCATGATTCTTATCACCCAGGCCTGAGCAATCTGAAGTCCTTCCCAGTGCTCACTTCATGACCACTGCCAGATTACTTCCTAACCTCTCTGCTTCCATCATGTCATTCTTCTTTTCTTCAGTAGTTAAGATCTTAGTGTTGGTTAAACCCTCTACTGTCTGAATCTAATGACTCTTTCCAAATTTATCATAAACTTTTCATCACAAACACTCCCAAACACTCCATTCTAGCCAGACCAAGGTGGACACTATCCCACAGACATACTTTGTTCATAACTATCTTTGGGTTTGCCTGGTTTTCCATTCCTGAAATATTATCTCCCTCTCCACCAATTTACTCTCATAGACCTTTCAAAGCTCAAGTCCCATTTTCCCCATCAATACTTCATTGGCCATCTCCATTTTTAAGTTTTCTCCTTCCTCTGAACACATTCACATTTGCAGAGCATGTTGTAAATCAGCAGAGAACTTCCATAAGTTCCAATCATCCACCTACCCATCTTCCCACGACTGTCACCATGTCCTGAATTCTTTCCACTGGTTCTATGGGTGAACTTTCCACTTAGCTACCAGATCTCTTCCCTCTTGCCCATTCGCTGACTTCACTCCAACATTTCTGCTTCTTTTCTGCATCCGTTTCTCCATCCTCCCAGATCATTTCCATCTGTATATAAGCATGCTGTTATCTTTTCATCTTCAAGAAAACAAACCCTCTTTTAATCCAACTGCCACTTCTAAATATTACTCATTTTTTCTCCTTCTCTTTACAGCAAAATTCCTTGAAAAGTGATCTCCACTGCTCTAACTTCTCTCTTTCTATTCTGTCTTGAATGCATTCCAGTCAAGCTTACATCCCCAACACTCTGCTGAAAATGCTCTTATTAAGGTCGCCAAAGATTTCCACTTGGCTAACTCCAATGCTCAAGTCTCATCTTTCATCATGCTTGACCTATCAGAAACGTTGAGACCTTAATGACTCCTATTTGGAATACTTTCTTCTCTTGGCTTCTCAGACTCCACCCTCTCCTCTCTCTCTGGTCACACCCTTCCATTCTCTTTTGCTGGTTCCTACTCATCCCCCAGATCTCAAATTACAGCAGTTTTCCATGTCTTAGTCCTTGGCCCTCTTTTCTTTCTGTCAACACTCACTCCCTGGATGATGTCATCTAATCTTATGGTTAAGGTACTATCTTTATGTGGATCCTGTGGCTCCCAAATTTATATCTTTAGCCTGAAATCCTTCCCTGAACCCTAGATGTGTATATCTAGTTGCTCACTCAGCATCTTAGATACCTAACAGGCATTCCAACTTAGTGCATCCCAAACCTATCTCCTGAGAGTGTCACTGCTCCAACCTACCCTTTCCATAGCTGCCTCATGTTCATCGATGACAATTCCACATAGTCCCTTCCTCTCTCTCAGCACACATTGTGTGCACTAGCAAATCCTGTTGACACTGTCTTCAATACCTATCTGGAATCCAACCACTTACTGCCACTCCACTGTCAGCACCTGGTCTAAAACACTTTCATTTCTCTTTAATAATAGAAATAACAGCTAAGAGTGCAGGTCCTGCATGCAGGCTTCAATCCTGGCTCTGCCATTTACTAAGAATATGACTTTGGGCAAGTTACTTACCCTTTCTGTGCTCCAGTTTTCTCATTTGCAAAATAAGAATATTGATGGTGATGATGATGATAAATGATTATTACAAGGATTAAATGAAAAAACATATAAAGTGCTTAGAACAATGCCTGGCAAATAGTATGCGATCAAGGAATGTCAGTTATGTACTATCGTTCTATAAATCCATAAACCTCCATGACTAAGAGGTGGCAAGCAGTAGGCAAGAAGACCAGGGAAACCATGGAAATGGCCATTCTTCTAAGCATAAGCCATTCAAACCATTAAATACCCAAACCTACACTGAACCAGCCTGGGAAATAATTGTTCCAGCCCATTCTGACCTGTGCTTACTGCTTATCTTGGGCAATTTTTACCTACAAATTTATAGAATAATAGCACGTAGCTAACATTTCTTGACCATGCACTCTTCGTTATTGTCATCTCTTTTTCTTTTGTCTTGAGAACACTTTCTGTAGCTTCTCTTCTCCAAATCTCTTTTCAGATCCCAGGAACCCCAGACAACCTCAGTCCCGATCCTGGCTCTATTTTGGGTTGCCCTTCCCAGTCAGGATTCTATATCTAGTTTGCTGTCACTGCTATCCAAATATAACCTTTAAAAGGGTGTTCTATAAACCCAGTTAACAATACTGCTGTGAGAGCCATTTTCAATTCTCATTTTATTGACACAAAGCACCTGGGCTTCTTTGCAAAGTGATTGATAGGGAAAAGGGTAGATTGCTGAGTGAGCATGGAAAAAGCTCACTAATTAAAACTACACACACAATGTTCAGGGCAAAAAGAGCCAGGCAGATTTCAGGGGAAAAAAATTGAGAAATGAAAGAATTTCCCTAAATATTTAGAAAGTCCTGAAGTTGGGATTAAACTTCAAGGTCT
This sequence comes from Phacochoerus africanus, assembly GCF_016906955.1. Classification (NCBI taxonomy): domain Eukaryota; kingdom Metazoa; phylum Chordata; class Mammalia; order Artiodactyla; family Suidae; genus Phacochoerus; species Phacochoerus africanus. The sequence goes on along the minus strand of NC_062548.1, from coordinate 105,206,577 downwards.
ACAACTTCAAGGATCTCTTTTGGCTAACCTCCAGGATTCTTTGGAGAAAATCCTTCTCTGTTGTGTTTTTGTTTCCACGGGTCTCATAAGGGCACATGGTGGCCTGGCTGGAAAACACTAAGCAACATCTCCCCTACTGTCAGCCCCCTTCCTGACTTGCCACTCACATTGTCCAAGGCTCTCGATCACATGCAGACTACAGACACGGAATAAATTAGGCAGATGGAACTCATACATCAAAGCCACCTACTTGGACTCCTTTTTGGCCATTGGTGCATTTGCTCTCTCTCTTTTTAAATCAGCCTCATAAATCTGACCCTGACAAGGTCCTACCTCTTCATCCCAATAGTGAGATGGTAATTTGTCCTCAATCTTTCATCTGCTTCTCCACTTGAGTGACCATCAGTGCCACGTGGCACCCATTCAGTACAGGGGCTCAGGTACGACTGTGGGGAGTGGTGGTCTTGCCAAACTGGTTACTCCTTCCAAAAGAACTGGATGGATCTCCAAGCGCTGTGCATGTGGATGACGGCCCTCCACAGCGCGCCCGATGAAATGCCGGCATGCTGAGAGCTGCAAGGAACACAACACATTGTCATGCATCCTTTTCTTCTTCTTTTTCTTTTTTTTTTTTTTTGGTCTTTTTGTCTTTTTAGGGCCGCATTGTGGCATATGGAGGTTCCCAGGCTAGGGGTCGAATTGGAGCTGTAGCTGCCAGCCTACACCACAGCCACAGCAATGGCAGACCCAAGCCATGTCTGTGACCTACACTACACTGTGATCCTTAACCCACTGAGCGAGGCCAGGCATTGAACCTACATCCTCATGGATACTAGTCAGATTGTCTCTGCTGAGCCACTATGGGAGCTCCTGTATATATATTCTTAGGTATTCTTCCAAGTATCTGATTCATGGTAGCTCTTCACATACTGGCTAATGATTACCCAAATTCAAATAATTTTTCAAGAGGCTTATCCAAGTCAAGAATTGAAGGAAGGAGTTTCCATTGTGGCTCAGTGGGTTAAGAACCTGACATAGCATAGCCTCTGTAAGGATTCAGGTTCCATCCCTGGCCTGGCTCAGTGGATTAAGGATCTGGCATTGCCACAAGCTGTGGTGTAGATTGCAGATGCAGCTTGGATCCGGGGTTGCTGTGAGTGTGGCACAGGCAGGCAGCTGCATCTATGATTTGACCCCTAGCCCGGAAACTTGCATATGCAGCAGATGCAGCTCTTAAAAAAAAAGAAAAAAAAGAAAAAAAAGAATTAAAGGAAGAAGACAGCGTTGTCTAGGGTGGTGCCATTGCTCTCTCAGGTGGGGGCAGGGGCAGATGCCTCCAGACCTGCAATGAAGTCATCATTTTCAGGGACACGACTCAGCCTTTATCTCCTGGTCTTGAGGATGTACATCAGGAAGGTCGACTTAGGTTATGTGGGCAGAGTTTGGATTTCCCATCAGTTATGGAGAGCTGCCTTCTGGCTTCCAGGGGCTGCATCTTGGCTGGGTCTTGAGTCCTTCCTGTGTCTTTGCCCTTTTCTCTCTGCCCTTCTTAGAAGAGGCTGTCTCTTTTTCTTCTCTCATCCAGATGCTGTTTACTGCTGGCTTAATGGCCCCCTGTCCTCTCTGGCTTCCCCAGCCCCTTGCATGGGGAGGGGACCTCCAGGTTCTCCCTCTATTTCCCTCATATGATTTGAATCCATAAAAACAGGCAGTCATTTTCTACAGAGGCCTTTCTGTCTAGTCCATTTAGAGACCTTGAGAAATGGAGATACCTTATCGGACTCTGGCAGCTTATTTTGGCTATTCACAAAATACCCTTTATGGGCTCGTAATAGAATAGCCAATCGCAAGCACATAATGGTTTCTTGTACTTTTGAACGCCCATCATTCCACTAATACTACAGATGATTTATGTTTGTGGAAGCCTTAAGGTAAACCTCCAGGCTTTTCAATGGGGCACAGTTCTTAGGAGAATGTTCTGTAATGCCCAAGGATCATGGCCAGCAGATGTGAGCTGCCAACGGATATTATTATTGGGGATGGTAAGTAATAACAATCACAACAGCTGCTGTACACAGGGACACTTGTTACATGTCAGCCTTGACATTCACTGTGCTGCTAATGCTTTATTTCTTCATGTGTTCCATTCTCATAGCAGCTATAAGATGGATATTATTACTTTGATCCTCATTTTACAGATGAGAAAACTGAGGCTTGGAGAGGCTAAGTAAATCCTGCTCCCCACAAGAAAAGGGAACCCTCCTGCACTGTTGCTGGCAGTGTAAATTGGTACAATCACTGTGGAAAACAGTATGGAGATACCTTAGAAGACTATACATAGAACTACCATATGACCCAGTAACACCACTCTTGGTCGTATATCCAGACAAAACTTTCTTTGAAAATGACACATGCACCCTCATGTTCATTGCAGCACTATTCACAATAACCAAGACATGGAAACAACCTAAATGTCCTTTGACAGATGATTGGATTAAGAAGATGTGGTATATATACACAATGGAATACTACTCAGTTATAAAAAAGAACAAAATGATGCCACTTGCAGTAACATGGATGGAACTAGAGACTCATACTAAATGAAGTAAGTCAGAAAGAGAAAGACAAATACCATATGATATCAATATCTGGAATCTAATATATGGCACAAATGAAACTTTCCACAGAAAAGAAACTCATGGACATGGAGAACAGACTTGTGGTTGCCAAGGGGGAGGGGGAGGGAATGGGATGGACTGGGAATTTGGGGTTAATAGATGCAAACTATTGCCTTTGGAATGGATAAGTAATGGGATCCTGCTGTATAGCACTGGGAAGTACGTCTGGTCACTTGTGATGGAGCATGATAATGTGAGAAGAAAGAATGTATACATGTATGTGTGACTGGGTCACCTCACTGCGCAGTAGAAAATTGACAGTACACTTGGAGTTCCCATCGTGGCTCAGTGGTTAACAACTCCAACTAGGGACCATGAGGTCTTGGGTTCGATCCCTGGCCTCGCTCAGTGGGTTAAGGATCCAGCATTGCTGTGAGCTCTGGTGTAGGTCACAGGAAGATCTTGGATCCCGAGTTTCTGTGGCTCTGGCATAGGCCGGCAGCAACAGCTCTGATTAGACCCCTAGCCTGGTAACCTCCATATGCCACAGGTGCAGCCCTGGAAAAGACAAAAACACCAAAAAATAAAAAATAAAAATAAAAAAATAAAAAAAATCCTGCTTCCCTCAAGATAATCCCATAGAATTTGAATCCAAGTCCCTCTGACCCCACAGCCTGAACTCTATATTGTCTTGTTGCTGTGTCATCAAAGCATATAATTAGACTCTCCTATTTTGGCTTTGGGGACATGCATTTTCTCAGTTTCCTTTCTATCTTCCTTCCTGGTCCTCTCTGTGGCTCTTCCTCCCCTCATGGAACTTTTAAAGTCTCCAACATCTTAGAGCCTGTCTTGGCCTGAACCTCCTAGTTTTTCTAGCTACATTCTCCCCTAAGCAATCTCATCTACTCCTGTGAATTTAAATATAAACATGCATTTAACACCTATCTGCTGACATCTCTAAGATCTAAATCTTCCTTCCAGACTGCTGCCTTTACTCTCAGATTCATACCTCTGATTGAGATTTCTAAATGGCATCTCCAACTTAACCTGCCCCAAACAATTTTTTACTTCCTTCCCAAGAATGTTCCACACCTAAGTACATGATACCCCACCATTCAAACACTCAAACCAGAAATGTGGGCCTGCTTCCTGATTTCTCCTTTTCCTCATCTGGACTCTCAGATATTCCATGAGTTCAACCTTGACCCACTTCTCTTTCTCCACTGCTATCTCTTTAGTCTAAGCTACTAATATCCCTTGTCTGAACTATTGCCATAGTCTCCTGACTCTTTTCCCTGCTTTCATACTTGCCATCCCTACTCCCAATTCATTTTTCACTTATTCGTCTGTGGCATTGACAATATGAATCAACTCATGCCCCCCTCCAACTTAAAACTCTCCAAAGTTTTTCTTTGACCGAAGTCCAGACTCCCCAGAATGCCCTTCAAGGCCACACATGAATGGGCTGTAGACTGACTTTGCTATTGAATCTCTAGCTACAGTGGTATCTCTCCAGTTCCTCAGTGATACAAAGCTCTTTCATGCCTCAGGACCTTTGCACTGGCAGTTCCCTCTGCCTAGGATGCCCTCTCCTTGGCTTATAGGTGCTCAGTAGATGTTAACTGAACGAATGAGGGTGGTAGATTGCCTCTCCTACTTGAATAAGATGTATAAGTAACATGAAAAAATCATGCCATTAAGAACTTCTTTAGCTATTTGTATTTATGGCATTTAAATGATGTGGGCTTACTACAATTAGATTATGGGTTTTCTTTTTTTCTTTCTTTTTTTTTTTTTGGCTTTTTAGGGCTGCACCTGTGGCATATGGAGGTTCCCAGGCTAGGGGTCTAATCGGAGCTGTAGCCGCTGGCCTACGCCAGAGCCACAGCAACGCCAGATCTGAGCCATGTCTGCGACCTACACCACAACTCACGGCAACACTGGATCCTTAGCACACTGATCGAGGTCAGGGATCGAACCTGCAGCCTCATGGTTCCCAGTCAGATTCATTTCTGCTACACCACAAGGGGGAACCCCTAGATGATGGGTTTTCTGAAGCACGTTTCTGTGTTTACATGGATGGAGTAAACATAACATGGATGGTGGGAGGAAACATAATTAGCATGCGGTAATTAGGATTCATTAATCCTAAGAGGTAGATATTGATATCCCTGTTTTTCAGAACTTATGATTCAGAGGGTTGTGTGACTGGTAAGGATGAGCAGGTAAGGAGCAGTGGGCTGGAATTTACAGGTGATCTGACTCCAGTGCCCTGTGTTATCCTGGTGCCTTTACATAGACAGACACAACTGAGAGAGAGCTTTGAAAGTAAGAAAAAGGAGAGAGACGCCTGCAAACACTGGCTTTTTTGTTCACCTAGGCAGTTTCACAGGCTGCTGTGAATCAGAGAAACTGGATATCTTCATTATGTCCAGCTGCCTTGGTTGTCAGACATGGCCCGGATGAGTTGAATTAGCCCTCAACTTAGAAACCTACAGATAAGGCAGGGAATCCAGTTAGGTATGGCAATTAATGAGCTTCCATCTGCTAAAACATCACACTGTGAGTGGGACTTAACATGGTTATGGGTTTTCTTTGAACGTGGGTTTTTTTTTTTTCCCCACCATATGTGCTTAAAGGCTCCAAAAAGGAAACAGCTTAATCCAGAAATGTGAAAAAGAATGGTGACATTCCATGGTGTGTCAGTGAAATGAGAAACTTATCAGGCACTGTCTATTTTGGGTCTTTGTGGTATTTTCTGGTTCCAGGCTTCTACTTAGTGACAGAATGGTCAGATGAATTACCACATGCGTGGGGTAGAGAGAAGCCCCATGGTAGGTGCTGCTTCTAAAATTTACTTTTGGCTTTGCCCTGGACTAAATTGACACATATACAGAAAATACCCTGCGTCTTCCCAGGCCTCGCTCACATAGCTTCTAGTCTCCTTGGCTTTACCACATTCTTGGAAATCGGCCTCTCTGTACCATGTTTCCCTGTTGAATTTTGTCTGCATCTCTGTGATGGCACTCAGCCCAGGCATCCCTCTTTACAACCCCTTGCATCTCCCTCTCTCCCTCCTCTCCTAACCCAAGACTCCCTGAGGGCCCAGGCCACGGTTTTTCTCATCTTCGCTTAACCCAGTGGGACCCAGCACAAGAACTTCACATTGGAAGTGCTCAATAAATGCTGTCAAACTAAAATAAAATTGTTGTAGGGGAACAGTTTAGAATATGACGTTAATATGAGGTACCTCAATGATTTGCATAAATAACATATTGTAGATCGACATCATTGACTCCATCCTCATGTTCAAGGCTGGAAAAATGTTAGCGAGTACCAAGAATAAACCCCTGCTCTTTATGAAATCCGGTGTGTGGTTTTGGTTGAACTGCATAGTCTAAATCCTGTGGAATCTAAATGTTTGAAATGAGGAAAGATACTGCTTTTAGTGTCAGCACTGGGGCAAAATGGTGAATGCCTTTTAGGGTATTTGTGGTTAGCATGGTTAGCTTAGGACAGGTATGTCAATAAATCATTGCCAAAGCTCTGTGATAATTGGAGATCTCTCTCTCTCTCTCTCTCTCTGTATACTTTTTTTGTAAGAAAATATTTACTTAAGAAATTTCTGACCGTAGAGAGAAATACAATGAATGTCGCAAAGCGCCTAGATATTGTGATAAGTGTATTTGGAGAAGGCAAAAGTGTTTTGTTTTCTAAGTATTTAAACATAGCCAACACATCAGATGGGATGTTTAAATGCTAGGGGAATACTCAGAGTAACACAGAAGGGCTGTAGAGTAATATGGAGGAGAATTTGCTGTAACCTAGGGAGGAGAGTTATGCTGAAGCAGAGCATCATGAAAACAATGTTTGAGGAAGATGCACGTGGCAGCAGTGTCCAGGATAACTTCAGGAAGAGCTGCCCACGAATCCAGCTATCCTGAAATCATTCAGGCCAAGGAGGGCACTGGGAATAATAATCCAGATGTGAGGTGACAGAGGCACAGTGACACAGAGGAAAGTTAGGTTACAAAGAGTTCAAGGAGGAATCCCTACCACTTTGTGAATGCAATAGATAATTCTAAAATATTGAGTCTGAGTCACTTGATTGATGAGTCCATGCAAGAAAGAGAGAGAAGTGAGGAGGGCTGTGGGGCCACAGGGAAATATAAGAGTGGACCTTTGGACACACTGAATTTTACAATACAGTGAGACGTCCGGGTGGAAATTCTCTCACTCCATCCCTATCATTTTAGCACAGTGTTATTCTGCAAGGGAGATACTGGTGATATCAAATCTGGAGATGGCAAAGAGAAATTGAGGACAAGTGGAGAACAAGCTAAGTTTGAAAACGTGGAGGGCAGAGTACCGCCACAGCTGAGACATGCCTCAGTGTTCTGACTGGATTTGATCCCCTGTCATCTTGACTCCCTGCCAGGTGGAATGCCCTTGTACAGTGACTGTATTCTGCCTTAGACTTTTGTTTTGTTTTGTTTTGTCTTTTTAGGGCCACTCCTGCAGCATATGGAGGTAGTCAGGCTAGGGGTCAAATCAGAACGGTAGCTCCTGGCCTACACCACAGCTACCGCAATGCCAGATCTGCAATGCTGGATCCTTACCACGCCCACCTCCTTTATTTTTATTTTTTTAATGATTTTTGTTTTTTTCCATTATAGTTGGTTTACAGCGTTCTGTGAATTTCTACCTACAGCAAAGTGACCCAGTCTCTCTCTCTCTCTCTCTCACACACACACACACACATATGTATATGTACATTCTTTTTCTCACATTATCCTCCATCATGTTCCATCATAAGTGACTAGATACAGTTCCCTGTGCAATACAGCAGGATCTCATTGTTTATCCACTCCACATGCAATTGGTTGCACCTATTAGCCCCAGATTCCCGGTCTATTCCACTCCCACCTCCCTCCCTTGGCAACCACGAGTCTGTTCTCCAAGTCCATGAGTTTCTTTTCTGTGGAAAGGTTCATTTGTGCCATATATTAGATTTCAGATACTAGTGATATCATATGGTATTTGTCCTTATCTTTCTGACTTACTTCACTTAGTATGAGAGTCTCTAGTTCCATCAAAGTGGCCTCAAATGGCTTAGACTTCTGCTTCTCCTCTGCAAGTATTTAGCTTGTGGTCAGGGGTTAGAACATGTCAACCTTATGCTTTCAAAATGTAGGGAAACATTCTTCTTTGACAGTGGCCTCAAATATGGAAGCCTCCAAATCTGTCAGGTAGCTACATAAATCAGAGTTATATTCTGATCATAATGCCGGTGTTTCTGATCTATTCCTCTGGGTAAAGTTGAACTCATCTTTGGAGAGCTAACTCACTAGTTACTGTCTCTAAGTGGCCTTCCCAACTCCCCAGGCAGTTAGTCTTTTCATTGTCTATGTTCTCACACACTTTGTTCCAATTTCTACCAGAGTGCATAGAAAAATCTATGTGTCTGTCTCTTGCCACTCGACTGAGAGCATCCTGAAGATGGGAGCCATGTATTCCTCTTTGTATTTCCTACTCCCCTACCAGAGAGGGGCTAGTGGGTGATATTTCACTGTTGGAACTATCCAAAACAGAAATTTTACAAACATGGATGAAGCAATACACAGTTGCTGTAGCAAAACCTGTGCACACATCATATGTCACATGGCTGCTGATGCCGTTAATGCTGCACCAGCAGAGGCAGAGCTCTCATTACATGCTGCTGGCCCGTATTTGTAATGTGTGACATTTTTTATGAAACACTGTCAAGGGTAATCCATCATATAGTAACCTTTAGATTATATGCTGAGACTGGTCTTAAACATAGTCATAAATGAACTTCAAGGATAATGCTATTTTTCTGAGATGGGTATGATCAAAGGGTTCTGGCTAGGAAAATGGGGCAGAACATTTTTTTCTTCTAAGTTAAACAGATGTGCCTGGAAAAGAGCTTTCCTTTTGTTGGCTCCAGTTGAGGACATGGTTGTGGTGTGAATATGATCAGGTGACTCTGAAATCTGGCGGAATGTTTATTGCTTGTAGTACATCAGTGTTTGAAAAGAGGGTGAAGAGTTGCTAAAGGTTTGATCACCCTTGGGACTTGCAAGGTCTGTAATCTCAAGAGGCATTTTTAAAAATGGAGGGACACGTAGCAACTTAAGCGAATTTCATCTGTCAACTGTGGGCTCAACAGTTAAAGATATTCTCTCTGTGTATCCATAAAGCTTTAGGATTTTACACATATTATAGAGTATAAATAAAAGAAAGCTTCTAAGTCTCATCATTTTTGTGTAAATCTAGATAAGACTCCTTTGATGAGCTTAGCGTTTCCTGTTAAGGAAAAGCTTATAGGTGAGAGGAACACTAAAATTATAATTATTTGTCTTCCTTAATTAGACTGGAGCTCACCATAGATCTTGCTGAAGCTGTGAGAAAATCCAAGTAATAATTCACATTGTCAGGTCAGCAGAAATGCACATGGGGTTCCAAGATGACTGTAAGATTTGCTTAAGTGATCTATCTGTGAACTGAGAAGCTCAGAAAGGTACTCTCTGAAGGTGCTGAGTACAAACAGCAATGAAAATAAATCCCAGCAAGATTCTTATACCACCTTTACAGACGTCACTTCAGAGGAAATATATGTCACATTAATATCAGTTGATGGGGGCACTAATTAATAAGTCCCATTAAATCGTGGAGTAATGACATTTAGCATCTAATGAATGCCTTATAATCTTTAGATCATTAATATTTCATCGTATAAGAACACAAGCATTGGCATCCTGGACTTTCACAGCATGGTTCTCTGACTGTGATGTGGCCCCTAGGGCGTTAAGTGGCACAAGGGTATTGGTCCTCTGTGGTGAGACGCCACAACACAAGCGATTAACTCTTTCAGGACCCTGCGTCCTCACGTTTCCTCATTTTAGAAAATGTGAATCCGCCTCCCGTTCTCAGAATTAACATCTGTGACCGCCTGAGTACCATGGAAAACAGAAGCAAGCTGAAATGTTGACTTTGTTGTGCAGTATTGCGTCGTCGCTGTCGACCCTGACAGCCCAGGCAAGAAACTCGCACTGGAGAAAAAAAAAAAAAAATCATTCCTTTGATTTATTACTAAGGATTTTCTTTATTCAAGGGCAACGATCACCTCACAGAGCAGGTGCCATTGCAAGGGCTTATTGATCCTATGCATTTCTAGAAATTCCAGGAGGTGGTCAACGAAGAAGTCCACCTCCCAGCAGGCTGAAGTGAAGTGGGAGAAAAATCTCTGGCCATTGGTCTTTCGCTCCAGTGACACTCGCTTGCTTTTCTTTCAGAAGAGGGGCTGGAGCGGAGAGAGCGCTGAGAGCTTGCCGTGGGCGAGTAAGAGGGAAAGGGGGGGACCGCAGCCAGAGAGCGGCCAAGGGGTCGCAGAGGCTGCATCCTTTAGGAGGCGGAGAAAGGGTATTCAGCTCCAGATGGGAGATTCCTAAGAGTTAAATTGATCACTACGCAGCCCGACCTGGATGGGATTTGCTTCTGGGTACAAAACGGGACACTGATCAAAATCAACTTGGACAAGTGACAAGACTGAGTCTGATGCTGTTGATGTCTTTTCAGGTCGTTGGAGGGGAGAGGAAGGCAGGCAGTGCGCTCAGGGGTAACTGGAGAGAATCCTCGAGCCGAGGACAGGGATAGGAAGGGACTGGAGCGGGGGCAAAAGAGGGACAAAAAGAGTGGGGAAAAAGAGTTGAAGAAAAGTAAGGGGGAAGTAGGGACAGGGTTAAGGGGAGAGGAGGAGAGAAAAGTGAGGGCGACGAGGAGGGATTCGAAAGGGAAGGAGGGTCGCAGGAGAGCGGGGTGGACCGCTGGACGGCTAGGTGGGGAGGGGCGAAGCGGTAGAGCGGGGGTGGGGGGGTGCCAGGAAGGAGGCAGGGGGCTGCGGGAGCGGAGGGAGCAAGGAAGTGCTCGAGGCGCGGCGAGGCGAGGAGCGGCGGCCCGGGGAGGGGGCGGGCGCGCGGTCGGAAGGGAGCCGGGGAGGGAGCGCGCCGGGCCGGGAGCAGGGCGGGGAGGCCGCTGGCTGGCAGGCGGGCAGGAGGTGGGGGGCAGGTGGGGGAGCGCGGGAGGGAGCGCGGAGCGAGCCGAGGCCAAGTGCATTGTGTCTGGCGGCGGCGCGCGAGCCCACCGGCGGCCGCGGCGGGGCGGGCAGCCATGGAGCCGCGGGCGCTCGTCACCGCTCTCAGCCTCGGCCTCAGCCTCTGCTCCCTGGGGCTGCTGGTCACGGCCATCTTCACCGACCACTGGTACGAGACCGACCCCCGGCGCCACAAGGAGAGCTGCGAGCGCAGCCGCGCCGGCGCCGACCCCCCGGACCAGAAGAACCGCCTGATGCCGCTGTCGCACCTGCCGCTGCGGGACTCGCCCCCCCTGGGGCGCCGGCTGCTCCCGGGCGGCCCGGGGCGCGCTGACCCCGAGTCCTGGCGCTCGCTGCTGGGGCTCGGCGGGCTAGACGCCGAGTGCGGCCGGCCGCTCTTCGCCACCTACTCCGGCCTCTGGAGGAAGTGTTACTTCCTGGGCATCGACCGGGACATCGACACCCTCATCCTGAAAGGTGAGTGGCGGACGCACCCTGCATTCTGAGCACCAGCGCGTGGAGCGCAGCTCCCCAGGGGCGCCCCGGTCCCCACGGCCGCTTCTCTGCCGCGTCCCTGGCACCTTCTTTCATCTTCCCCACCGTTTCCGTTATCACTCTCTCTTTCGTTCCCGGTCCTCCTTTCTTCGCTCTTGCTCTGCTTTCTTTCCACGACACTCTTTTTTTCCCTCTCATCCTCCTCTTCCTTTTCCCTCAAATCTGTACTCCAGAGCCCTGCCTCTATCTCCTTGCCTTCCTCTCTTCCTGGTTTCTCGTCCTTCGTTGTCTTTGTACACCTGCCTGACTTGGAATGCATGTGTCAGTTTTCTGGACGCTGCACCCCAGGAGGATAACAATGAAAAAAAAAAAACCGACCTTTCGCAGGCGGGCTCCTTGTTTCAAGTTGTGCTTCCCTTTTAGAAACACCTTTGGAAGAAAAGTGGTGCAAACCTCCGAAGAGGAGGAAAAGGGCTTTTTCTAGTATTGTGCTGATGTTGGTAGCCGACAGAACTGATGTGGTCATGCCAGTCTGACAGGCTGATGGGGAGCTAAGGAGGCCAGGGGAGGAACCTTCCTCCAAACCCTCCAAGTGCAGGGTTCCTTTAGTTTAGTTAGACCTTAGATAACATTAATGCATCAGTGAAGGCAGCTGAATGCAGATAGAGTATATAGTTTTTCCCAACCTTCCTTATGCTAGGCACACCATTCCTCGTATCCAGTCACGCCAGGTCGAGGAGAGTGGAAAACCTGTCCAAGCCTTTTAAAGTAGAGCTTTCCGGATTTCGCATGGAGTCTCTCCATCTTTTACTTGTGAGACCTTGCAAGGCTTTTGTTGTTGTTGTTTTGTTATTTGAAGCTGAGTTGTAGAGCATCAATTTGCTCTTCTGAAGTCTGTGGAACACCTGGCTCCCTTGTGTGTAATCAGACCCTTTGAATTTTTTTTTTTTTTGTAATCTCATTCATGTAAAAATATTCAGTGTGACAATCCTATTGCTGACGCTTCCTTCTAACTTTCAGAGCTTGACCCTTAGTATAATTCTTTTTCTCTGAGATGAAAAATCCCACCTTCTTTCCCTTGTACTCATTATTGCCAAAAAAGAAAAAGTCTAAAATCAGTACATTTTAATATTTAGTAGCCATTCAAGAAGGCAGAGAAACAGATTTGTGTCGAATTCCAGTTTGTAGTGGAATTGCATAGAGAGGACGGGGTTAATAACATGTTGGCCTCAGAGTCCTGTTAGTTGGCGCATTCTTCATTTCTCAAACATGTCAACTTCCTCCTTCCCATTGCTAGCTCAGCTGGGGACTGCCATCTGAAATCTGAAATCTGTCTCTGTGTGGAAGGACTCCCTGTGCTTAGGAGGGGGCGGGGGGGGGGGAGAAATCAGATACAGTAACCTTCCTTCCTTCACTTTATTCTTTCCTCTCCTAACTCTCCTCCAAATCTGATTTCTTCTTGTGAAGATACTGCATAATTAATTCTGATAGTAGCGGAGTACATGAACAAACTGTAAAAGCTGAATTCAGAGGCTCAGTTATGGAATGCTCATTTAGGCAAGGCAATTTTGAAAGCTAAGCAGTGTAGTCTGTCTTTGGAAATGACAGAGCTGCATTTCCTTACTCTCTCCATGTGCCTGGAGTATTTGCTTGCATGTAAATTGGATATAGAATGATGTGTGAAAGAGGAGGGTAGAGTTCATTGACCCCAAGGGCAGGAGAGAGAGCCTCCTAGGATACTGCTCATTCCCCACCTCTGCATGTGCCCTGGCTGGCTGAGGTGCCCAGCTCCCTGGTAGTCCAGAATTGAATAATCCTAGAGGTAAAAGGGACTCTAGAGGTCACTGAACCCAACCTCCCACCCATCGTTCCATTCCTTCTTCTACAATCTTTCTGACAAATGGATGTCCAGCCTAGCACTTCCATAAGCCATACAACTTGTGCACTAGTTAAAACAATTATAGTTTTCTAGCCATAAATGTATCTTTATATTAAACCAATCTCAGATTTATAATATTGATGGCGTTGAGCTAATCCTTGGTATAGAGCACGAAAGAGTTCTAGGTTATAATCAGTAGACCTGGGCTCCATTGCTGGCTTTACCCCTCAATGGTAGTGTTTCCTTGACTAACAAGTGTCCGGACCTCCTTGGCCTTCAGTTATTTTGTCCATAGTAGGAAGGCTCGCTATTGTTGGGGGATTTTCTAGTTCTGAAATCTGTCATGGTGGTAATAATGACGATGTAAATTTAGCTTCCTGGGAAGTTAATGAGCTGACATTATTAAGACATGAGGAGTTTGGAGAAACTGACAAACCTTCCGTAGGTTATGGGCTCATAATTTATCGTCTGGGCCATGGCCAAAAGAACCTCAAGGACTGTCAGCATTGCTAGGAGTCTATCTTGGGCGACTTACGTAACTCTTCTGGATCTCTGTTTCATCATCTGTGAAATGAATGGGTGAAATGAACAGCTTTAGAATTTTATAATTCTAAACCTCAAGATGATTTGGACACCCATATTAAGTAAACATTTTTACCTTTGTTTTGGCATCTGACATTAGTGTCTGTGGTATGAATTTCTTAAATGAGCTCCATATAACTAGAAATTGACATCACATTTAATTAAAAATTTGAGCAATCGAGGTCCCATGTTTCATTCTTACTTTCTTCTCTAAATTATCTTATGAGTCCTAACATTTTGAAGAAAAGTAGACCCAGATGGGAGAATGGGGAGAGGTGGAAAAGGCCATAAGATGTGCCTGGCGTATTTGTGAGCTTTTGAGTGAGAAAAAGGTCAGCCTTTCTTTGTGTGGACTTAGAGCACAAAGCCAGGAGGTAGGTGAAAGTTGCGGAGGGGAAAATGTAGAGTTGGTAACACGGAACATCTCTCACAATTGGAATTGGATGCACTTCCTGTTATTGGAGGCGGGGCAAGTATTTTTGAGAGATGTAGAGGAAAAAGAAACATTCAATGTGGACAATGAGAGACTGGCTTAGAAATGCAATGTGTAGGCTCCGTAATGTTAATCTACTTAAGAGAAATCACTTGAGCCAGAAAAGCAACCGTCTCATTGGGACAAGTATTTGTGAAAATTGTGAAATATCCTCTGATTGTCACCCGTTCATTGTGATTCTAGTTTACTTCTAGCCCAGAGTGACCTTAGGAGGTCTAGATTGGATTTCCAACTAGGACCTTCAATAAGAATGGAGATAAACTTATTGATAAACCCTTTAAGAACCAAGACTGGGACTCTGTGCTCCTCTACCAGGCTGACAAAGGACCATTCACCAGAATGGTTTGAGTTCAATTGTTTTTCCAGCAGCAAGTTCTCTTACTAGCACAGTATTGACCAGGCCACATTTCACTATCTTGCCCTCTTGGATAACATGGGAACTTACAAATGCTTTAGAGATATTAGATTCACATTATGGTTTACTAGCCAGTGCAATAAATGCCCACTGAATGCCTATTATGTGTAAGGTGGTACTAGGAAGACTTTGTGGGTTCTTTTGTATTTGAGTTGGTCAACTGACTAAATTATTCTTCCCTGGGGGCCCTTCTTGCAGCTAACTTTTGGTGCTAAGCAAGTTTTGCTGGTCAAAGTAAAGACTATCTCTGATAATTATGCAGATGAAGTTATCCTCTGACTAGCAACTGGAAACTAGAATAGTCACAGAGCCTTGTGGTAGGAACTTGAGAGAATGGGTTTAAAGGGTAGGGCCCCAGGTCCCCTGTGCCACTGGGGGTGTGACATTAGAAAGAAGACATTATGTGTAAAAATCACAGAAAGCAAGTAAGGCACGTGGGGTACATGGAGCCCAGGAAATGAGAGGAGGTGACTGAAAGAGAGGTTCTTTAGGAGTTCCTGTTGTGGCTCAATGGGTTAAGAGCCTGCCATAGTGTCCATAAGGATACGAGTTCGATCCCTGGCCTTGCTCAGTGAGTTAAGGTTCCCAGCAGATGTGGCTCAGATCCTGAGCTGCCAAGGCTATGGCGTAGACCAGCAGCTGCAGCCTGATTTGATCCCTAACCTGGGAACTCCGTATGCCACAGACGTGGCCCTAAAAAAGGTGGGGGGATTCCTGTCGTGGCTCAGTGCTTAATGAACCCCACAAGTATCCATGAAGACTCAGGTTTGATCCTGGCCTCGATCAGTGGGTTAAGGATCTGGTGTTGCCATGAGCTGTGGTATAGGTCACAGACATGGCTCGGATCCTGCTTTTGCTGTGGCTGTAGCATAGACTGGCAGCTATAGCTCCAATTTGACCCCTAGCCTGGGAACCTCCATATGCCGGGGATGCAGCCCTAAAAAGACAAAAATAAAAGGGAGGGGGGATAGGTTCTTTATTCCTTCATTCATCCAATTTGTTCACTCAGTAAATATATATATTGAGGGTCAGATACTGTTCAAGAAGATATAAGAGTGAACAAGGTGGGTAAAAATACTGCCATGATAGAACTTACGTAAGTGGTAGAGTTGCTTTCTAGCGGATTGCACAGTAACTACTCTTGGTGGGCTGCGGGAGGGACACTTTGGGAAGGCTGCTGGTAGTGGTAGGTGAATGACAGAAAATGCGGTGCAAAGTGATGGGGAGAGTCTGCCCTTTGGGGGATGCCTGGCTGGTCTTTTCCAAGCGCAATTCTTATGTTTAAACAACGGGATGAACAGTAAAATAGGAGGACAGATGGAAAGAGACTGAGTTGGAAACACTATATAATGCTTCTATCAGTTACTGAAAACACTGACTTTAATAAATAAACATTAATGAGTCTTGCAAATACATTCTGTGGAACTTTGGAGAAATTAATTTTGAATAAGATTTAGTCATTGAAATGATATCAAAAGTGCCAACTGTTCTTACTAGCCTTAACTTTAATTGAAAAAAATTTTTCATTAAGAACAATCAGTGTTACTTTTCAAATGCACCTTGTTCACATCAACCAAATCCTAATGTTATATATTGGCTGAAATAAGGCAAATGAATGTTGTGGTGTTTTGTTTTTTATGAAATTAAAAGTGATAGAGCTTCAGAAATGTGGAGATTAAAATTCTGTAGGCATACTGTTAACTTGTGTAAATCATTTGGGATTGAATTCTTGAAACTTGAAATAGAACATGTCCTTGTGGTTTCAGAAGCATTTTTCCTTTAATGAGATAAACAGAGATATCAAAGACAGTAGGACATAAATACTTTGTCATTTTGCTCTCTGCAAGAAAAAGAAAGTAGGAGAATTGGTAGGAATTTATTGCGTCTCTTCTTCACTCCACTAATGATTTATCTGTTTCCCCTGTTGGCTTATTTTCCATGAAATTAATAGTCTGTACAGGACCCACCAAGTTCTACCTGACACAGAAAGAGATTGATGATTTTCTTCAGCTCATTTGTAGACCAGAGTATCATTTGGTTAGAATAATTATCTCCCAAGAGCAGATGTATCTGGGAAATCTGAGAGGCAAGCACTGTTTCTCCTTGCTGACCCATTAGTTCACATACTGTTCTCAGACCTTCTCTTGGACCAGAAGATGCTACTGGCAGAGGGATTCCTCTCATTTGGGGGTGCTGGGGATATCATTAAGATTTCCTTTTTCTTGGAGTTCCTGTTGTGGCTCAGCAGAAATGAATCCGACTAGCATCCATGAGAATGCAGGTTCGATCCCTGGCCTCCATCAGTGGGTCGGGGATCCGGCGTTGCTGTGGCAATGGCCTAGGCTGGCAGCTGTAGCTCCAGTTCCACCCCTAGCCTGGGAACTTTCATATGCTGTGGGTGTGTCCCTAAAAAGCAAAAAAAAAAAAAAAAAAAAGATTTCCTTTTTTTCTTTACTTCTCAAGGCAAATGATAACCAGAACTGTCTTTTTTTTTTTTTTTTGTCTTTCCTAGGGCCCCTCCAGTGGCATAGGAGGTTCCCAAGCTAGGGGTCTAATCTGAGCTGTAGCCACTGGCCTATGCCAGAGCCACAGCATCTCGGGATCCGAGCTGCATCTGTGACCACAGCTCATGACAAAGCCGGATCCTTAAGCCACTGAGCAAGGGCAGGGATCGAACCCGAACCCTCATGGTTCCTAGTCAGATTCGTTAACCACAGAGCCATGACGGGAGCTCCACCAAAACTGTCTTAAGCATCATTCTATGCTATTTATATTTTCTCACTTTAAAATTGGGTGCGTGGACTGAACTAACATATACATCATGAAACACAGATGAAAGCAAACTCTGATGGGATAGAGTAATAAATAGAAAAAGAAGTTCAACTATTTTCACCCCACATTCCAATTGGATGCTTGTTTACCCCCTGGCACATATACACTCTTCTTGGAGGACTGCTTTTCTTTCCTTTTTGTTTTTACGGCTGCACCTGTAACATATGGATGTTCCCAAGCTAGGGGTGGAATCAGAGCTATACCACAGCCACGGCAACACTGGATCTGAGCTGCATCTGTGAGCTACGCCACAGCTTGTGGCAGCAGCTGGATCCTTAACCCACCAAGTGTGGCCAGGGATTGAACCCTCATCCTCACGGAGACTGCATTGGGTTCTAAACTTGCTGAGCCATAACGGGAACTCAGGAAGACTGCCTTTCTCATTGCCCATCAGCAAAGCTGAGTTTCTCATCTGGGCAGAAGGATCATTTTTTTTCCCCCATCATGGTTGAACTCTGTGGTGGGTCTCCCTATATGTGCACTGTAGTATCGCATATATTCATCTTGCACAGGGGAGAAAAGTAGATACATTTTATTTCTGTATCATTTCTTTTTTCTTTTTTTTTCTTTTTTTGCTTTTTAGGGCCTCACCCATGGCATATGGAGGTTCCCAGGCTAGGGGTCAAATTGGAGCTACAGCTGCCCACCTACACCACAGCTACAGCAACACAGGATCCGAGCTGCGTCTGCAACCTACACCACAGCTCACAGCAATGCCAGATCCTTAACCCACTGAGCGAGGTCAGGGATTGAACCCATAACCTCATGGTTTCTAGTAGGATTCGTTTCCGCTGCGCCACAACGGGAACTCCTGTATCATTTCTGGCATTACACACAGTATAACCTGTGCCTTTCTGATTAAACAGTTGCCAGTTCATACTATATAACTCTTAATGACTAGATTTGCGGTTTTGTCCTGTGGTGTCTTGAGGCTGAACATACCCAAGTGTGACGCCCTATGTTTCAACACACCCTCTTGCTAACACTCCTGAAGGTTGTCATGCATGGAAATCAAATTCTTACTCACCACTCTGCTATCTAAAAAGATACTTGCTAGAAAAAAAAAAAGTAAAAAGATTCTTGCTTCCATTCTTTCCATCCCCACAGGGAAGTCATGTTTTAAAAATGATGTATAAACACAGAAGTGATGGTGCTTTAAGTGGTTTGTCATCAGAATGGCCAGAGTCAATGACATTTGTATCCACCATGTCTTATGGATAACATTTAGCAATGGCCTTGAGGGGAAAACCAGATGAGTTTTTTGCTATGCCATAGAAAGTTCACATCCAATTATACCCAAGTCTCCATGATTTTTTTCCTTCCCTCCTGATTTTTCTTGTTCAGAGCTCAAAAAGGGCCCTTAAACCCCATCAGGCAGACTGCTCAAAATTGCAAGTGTTCCTGATTGCCATAGAAGATAGGCTTTTGTTGGGGGAGCATCTGGCAGTTACGTGCCATTGAGGGGGTAATGGAGACTCTCAGTGTCAGTGCTACATGGGAGGCCGTGAGGAGTGGTGACGATGAAGGAATTTAGGCAGGTCCTAGGGTTTTCCCAACAGTTACCAAGAATGAGCTCTCCTTTCATCTTTGAGTGCACTGCAGTGCAGTGTACACCAAGGTTCCTGATCTGTGTCCTCTGCCAAGCAAGCTGTGACTTTGGGTTGGCTGTGTCTTTGTTCCTTGAGCTCCTCTTTCTTGTGTCCACCTTATCTTTCAGAGAGATTCCACTGTACTTTGATACGCAATTGTATGACCATCTGAAGCCCATTTTCCTGTCTTACTTGCTGGTTAAAAGAATAAAAACAATGAGATTTGGTCATTTCCTTCACTTCCCTCCCCTTTGCAAAAGCAACTGATGAAATGGAAGGAAAAAAGCTGAAAGCAACCAGACTGGACCTTTGGCAAATAATACAGATGGCAAATATATCTCCTTTGGAGTAAAACATTAGTCTGATAATTTTTGGCAGTTCAGATAAGATCATTTTAACCCTGGAGATTTGCTTTAGGTTCAACAAGTTAGTTTTTTCTACAAATTAACATTTTTGGGGAGTTTCCACTGTGGCATGGTGGGTTAAAGACCAGGTGTTGCCTCTGTGGTGCTGCTTGTTAGATCCCTGGCCCAGCACAGTGGGTTAAAGATCTGGTGTCTGTCTATAGCTGCAGCTCGGATTCGATCCCTAGCCTGGGAACTTCCATATACTAGCAGGTGTGACCATTGCTATTGTCTAAAGCATTGTACAAATGGTTGTAAAGATTTTGATCAAAGTAAAAGCGTTTGTCAATAGAAAAGGGACTTTATCTTCAAAACCTGGTAAAATTTATGATGGTTTTTCGCTTCCCTACAATGTTTTCCTGTGGTTAAAAGTAATTGCAGTGATTAATCTGTTTCATTGCAAGTTTTAACTAAAAGGATATAACTGAACTTCCTGGAGCATGAGAGAGTCTGCATCCATCCCCAGTCATGAAGCTGACAGTCTTTGTTTGCTACAGAGTAACAAACGGAAACTACAGGCTCACTCCATCTTTCTTGTAACTCAGCCAGATAAGCTGACTGCAGACCAAACAATAATGTCATGGGGACACCCATCAGGGAATGCATTAGCAAGTGAAAAAAGGGAACAATACAAACCATATTTCACTTTCCTTTATCTTGACTTACTGAGGACACACTGAATTATTTTCTATAACTTGCTGGATGTCCCCCAGTGTTCAGACTTTAAGTATTTTGTTCATAGATGAAAATCAATCAACTCATTTCTTCTCTAAGGACCAAAGGATGTAATATATTCTCTTTTAGTTTCTCCAAGTTATTCAGCACCATACAGGTAGACCGGGAAGGGATTCCAGAAGTATTAGTGGGAAATTCTGGATGTATAGATAATTCCAGAATGCTTCCTAGTCCCTTTAAGACAGGTCTCTCAAATGTAAGCAGATGCTTCCGTCTGCCTGCCTTGCCAGTCAGCGCCTGACCTGCATACTTAGGGTCTGCCACAAGCAAGGTTAGGAGAGTGGGGATGGGGTAAGAGTGAGAGGTGGAATGTGACTTGGATCTCTTTTGCCTACATTTTAGGGGATTTTTATTTGGTGTTGGAGATGTGAGCATTTGCTTCACTCAAAAACCTGCCAGCAAATGGTACTGAGCCTTGAAATGAGTTTGAAAATAAGAGGCTGCTTAGTAAAAAACATGGATGCTATGTCCTCCTTGTCCCGTGAGGTTTTGCTCTAGGTTCACCCAGAATAGTGAGGAGGAGGATCGAAGGGGGTGGGAGGAGCTGTTGGTTAATTTGAGTTTGAATGCCATTTCTTATGTTCTCACAGTTTTGAAAACTGCTTATAGTAATATTTACACTTGTCATTTTAAGCGTGTGAAGCCTGTTAAATGGCATTCAAGGAAGTTATCTTGAAAAATAACAGAACTGATCACATTTCATGTGGTTGAAATATTATGGAACTGATCATCAGAGCCATAATTTGACATAGCAGAAGATAAGCTGTAGGGGGAAGAAACCAAAAATATAATGGCCATTGGGAATAATTGAGTCTGGGCCAATTGAAGCTCAATATTTGTTTTTTGTCATTGATACTTAATCACTTATTCCAGGTTATTTAATCCTTAGCATCTAATGTATTTTAGGGAAACTTTGGTGTTCAGACAATGGAAATATTGGTTGAAAGAAGCTAAAACTAACGAATACTAGAAAAATAAAGAGCTGGGCTGAACTAAAGTGGCAGAAGAAATGACAGTGACTGCTAACATGAGCATTTCTGAAAAATACTGTCTTTTCGTTCAGATATTTGAAACAAAACAAAAAAGGCACAAGGAAACCGTTTACTATTCACCAGTAAAAGATAAATCTAGCCCGAAGATGTCTACTGAAGAAGCATCAAAGTCATGCATTTCTCCCTTTTTTTTTTTTCTCAAGGGTTACCTTTGTTTTTGAAACAAACCCAAATTGGTTGGAGGAAAATGGATAAGCACATGTAGAATCAAAGATTCATAGAATTGAAAGGAAGTTTGAGCTGTGATCCTCACCCAGTTTTTTTTACTCCGGTACTGTGATAGCGGATTTTTACATTCGCTACAAATGTCTGTCAATTACATGTAATTCCTAGCATCCAGCTCTAACTCTCTCCTTTTCTCTCTGAAAGTGTATTTTCAGAATGCCTTTGAAGGAGGGGATGTTGTTATCCATGTAATCTTAAATCAATTTTAATTTAGAAAACAAAGTCTGTCACTTGGATAGAGGCAGTCCTTTGATCTTGTATAGAAGAGGCTTAAAACTATTGCCTTTGGAATGGATAAGCAATGAGATCCTGCTGTATAGCACTGGGAACTATATCTTGTAATGAAGCATGATGGAGGATAATGTGAAAAAAAGAATGTGTGTGTGTGTGTGTGTGTGTGTGTGTGTTTGTGACTGGGTCACTTTGCTGTACAGTAGAAAGCTGACAGAACACTGTAAACCAACTGTAATAGAAAAAATAAAAATCATTTAAAAAAAAAAAGAAGAGGCTTTGTCTGATTGGCTCTGGGAGTGGGGGCTTTATCCAGTTTGTGTATTTCTTGGGGATGAGGCTGGTATAGGGAGCTGATGGATACAGTGAGCCTGTGTACTTCAGTCTCCCCAGGCACAACCACTGATTTGGAAATTGGGAGCTGTATTAATAACTCATTACCTGTTAGTCTTCTGAGCCAGTTCCAACACACCTGATTTCAGAAAGTTAAACAAACAAACAAAACAACAGGATAAATCTTAAAAGGTCAGTTTGGTTTGCCCTCCAAATGTGACAGAGTTGTTAAATAAATCTGTCTGCAAGTCCTTGAGAGGCATTAAACAGAGTAGTTCACTAGTCGGTAAACTTCGCATACAGATGCTTCTGCAGTCATATTTGATTATGCCATGGGGGAAAGTGAGTGCTTCTTACTAGTATGCCCCAGATTTTCATTTTGTAGATTTGTGGCATGGGTGTTTTTTACAGCATGTTTTTATTTCTAAATTCTCACACAGTTCTTGTTTTAGCACTCTTCCGGTTCTATTTGCAGGTTAAAATGGCAGACCTATTTTTTCCCCCCCTGGCCAAGTGTTCTTCCCTGTATGTAGCTTTCTGGAGTTGTTTTTATACCCAAAAATGTCAGGTAAGAAACATTATAATTTGGGTCGTGAGTCTAATTTTTTAAAAATGCAGTTAATAAAGTGCTTGGTAAACATTTATCCCCTCATGTAGGTGGGTTTATCAGTTAAGGATCTTTTAGTGCCAAATAACAGAAAACCCAAAGAGAAATGGCTTAACCTACAAGGAAAATGTAATATCTCTCATAACAAGAATCTTCAGGAAGCCTGTACCTAGGCTGGTTAATTAAAGATTGAATTCTGTTGGGCTTTAGTTATTGCAACATAGGTGATTTTGCCATCAGGCTTGTCACTGGCAGGGCTGTCAGTCACTTCCTCACACAGCAATAGTTCAAAGGCTGAAGCAGGAGAGAGGCCATGCCCCAATTTTCTTTCTTTTTATTTATTTATTGTCTTTTTTTAGGGTCACACCCATGGCATATGGAGGTTCCCAGGTCAGGGGTCGAATCAGAGCTGAAGCTGCCAGACTATACCACAGCCACAGCAATGCAGGATCCTTAACCCACTGAGTGAGGCCAAGGATCGAACCCACGTCGTGCTCATGGATACTAGTCAGATTCATTTTGGCTAAGCCATGATGGGAACTCCCCCATTTTTCTAAACCATTCTTAATGTGAAAGTCATTGCTCAGAAGTTTCCCTGCAGATTTCCCACAGGTCTCATTGGTTAGAAGTATGTCACATGACCATTCCTAAACCAATCCCTGGCAAGTAGAATGAGATTATCATGATTCCTTTAGACCAAAAATTCCCTCTGATAGAGGTTAAGGGTTCAGTCCCCAGGAAGCACTTGCCTGCCTGACACCTGGACAAAGTCTGACTAATGTTAGCTAAGGAAGCCTGGCTCTTGTGTACATAGCCATATGGAAGTCCTGTCTTAACTGCAATCATTCCATAGGTAGAACAGGACTGAGAGGAGAACACAGATTTCTCGATAGCTCTTCCAGATTTACTATGTTCTCTCCACATCCTGCCCTGATAGGAATAGGGAAGGAAAAAAACATCATTTTCCTCTATATTCCTAAATTCTCAGGTTAGATCACTATAAATTGACTGATAAAGGATAGATAAACAAGGGAAAAACAGAAGTTATTAACATGGGTGTCATGCATATGGAGCCCTCAGAGATGGGTCACTCAAAGTGATGGTTTGAACTTGGGTTTATATGGCATCTTAGAGAAGTGACAAGGCAAAGGAAAAGGACTTTGAGTTTCTAGGGCTGACATGGTGTGCAAAGGCAAACATAAGGAGAAACTTATGATAGGTAAGGGCTAGTATTAGTAAGGCTTGTTATGCAGATTCCACTGGTACTTTCTCTGGCTGAGAAGGGTCTAGAGTTATCTCTTCTTCCTGATAGAGAGAAAAGGAGGAGGGGCACCTTTACAAATTTATTTTTTGTTTTTAGGCCCGTAAGAGAAGGGCAGAGAACTCCTTATATCTGCTTCTTCTCAATTGCTTCCAGCTCAAAATAATTCTTAAGCCAAAGTGGCATATTTTGGGGTGGTATATTTTGCTATTCTTTTTTGCTTTTCCTAGGGCTGCTCTCGTGGCATATGGAGGTTCCCAGGCTAGGGATCAAATGGGAGCTGTAGCCACCGGCCACAGTCACAGCCACAGCAACGCGGGATCCAAGCCATGTCTGCAACCTACACCACAGCTCATGGCAACGCAGGATCCTTAACCCACTGAGCAAGGCCAGGGATCAAATATTTTGCTATTCTTCACGGGTATATGGAAGCACCCTGAAAACCCTGTGCTTTGCTTTTGGAAGAGCTGTTTGTGACTCTTTAACCTCTAGTAACCCAGACTTTGCATGGTTGTTTTTAAGGAGGCTTACTCATTATTGCAGTTAAAAAAAAATGGAATGTAAAATGTTCAAAATTGCATGTTTTAGGGGATTTCAATGTACTCTGTGGTGCGATAGTGCAATTGCCATAAATTTAATACACATCAGATTAATGAGGTTGGTGCTGTCACAAACCCAGAAGGCCACCTGAGGAAGTGGTTGTTTGGCAACATATGTTTCTGAATTTGAGGAGTGGAATGGAGGGAGGGTATGCTGAGATGAAGCCCAGGCATCTGGGCGAGAATGTTCAAGTCAGACCACACCTGGGCACTTTACTTTTCCTGATGGAATTGCTGTGCTCCCCTTGGACCTCTCATTTGAAACGGAGAAGCCTATTTATTAAAGCTTGATACACCTCTTAGAGCAGGAATTGCAAAGCAAGAAAACAATCTGAACTATTACAGATGGGCTGAGCTAGCAGGATTTTAGCACAGAAGCCTTAAAAGATGCTGTTGAGCCACAAGGTATGTGGGAGGACATATATTTGGACCACCAGATTGCATGCCAATTTGTAGGTTCAAAAAGAAAAAAAGTAAATGAGGAGGCAGGAAAGAGAGGAGAGCAGAAAGGAGCAAATGAACAATTATTTGGTGGATCTCTGGGGGAACCTTCTCTCTGGGATCTTTTTTCTTGAATTATCTATGAGGTTCATTTATCTTTTTAAAATACATATCACATCTTTCCTTTGATTAAAAATCACTGTCTGATGGATTCCCCAATAAGTTAAAAATAGACTGACCAAATGCTCCAGCAATTCCACTCCCAGGAATATACCCTAGAATGGAAAACAGGGACTCAAACAAAAACTCATACATGAACATTCATAGCAGCACTGTTCACAGTAGCCAAAAGGTGGATGCAACCCCAGTATGCATGAGGTGAGCTGTTCATGAACAGATAATAAATGGTCTGTATCTATATAATAGAACACTATTCATCCATTAAAAGGAATGAAGTATTGATACATGCTACAACATGGATGAACTGTGAAAACATTATGCTAGGGGAAAGAAGCCAGACACAGACGGGAAAGAATGGTGTGATTCCATTTATGTGAAATCCAGAATAAGCCAATCCATTGAGACAGAACTCAAGGAGGAAGGAATGTGGAGGGACCATTTCATGGATATAGGGTTGTCTTGTGGGTTGATAGAAATGTTCTGGAGTTAGGTCATGGGAATGGTTGTGCCGTGTACTAAATGAAAAGGAATTGCACACTTTCAGACGAGATCAGGCACGTTGGGGGTGGTATGGCCATAGACGGAATTGCACACTGTCAAATAGTTAATGTGCTCAAAATGAAACGAAACGCAAACAAAAATCTCTGATGGTTTTGTGTTGCCCACATCTACAAGTCCAGACTTCTTAGGAGGTCGTAATAAAGCCTTTATGCTATGGCTCCAACTCCCTTTCTGGTTATGAAATATAGAATCAGGCTCTACCAGACCATTTGTTCTTCCCTCAGCACGTGTGCCCTTCGCTCTGTGTCCTTTAGGAGCTTCTTTCCTCTGCCTGAAATACCACTGCCTCTCATCCATCTGAGTACTCTTCCTTGAAAGCCTCCTAGTGCCGTTATTTCCTCTCTAGATGTCCTTGACTCTCCCCTTAGCCTCTCATTGCCTGTGGAATTAATTGCTTTATTAGTTAGGACCCCAGTGTGCTTTGTACATAGCTCTATTATAGTACTTTCTACATGGTATTGTGGTTTGTTTCCTTGCCCATGTTACCCTCTACCTTAAGGTCAGGAACAGATGCCACCCAGATCAGTATCTGGCACATGGCGATCTTCCCATAGAATAGCTGTTGACAAAATTGCACTGGATTGATTCAAATTACCATTGTATCTGGTCCATTCTTTTTTGCTCATTCCAGTGTTTCTCATTCAATTCAGGGGCAAGGAGAAGAGAGAATTATTCTAAGCTTTCAAAGACCAGGACGCTAATACGTCAAAGAAGACAAGGTATTTGGCATTTTTAAAAAAGCAGTAATAGTATATGTTTATAAAAAAAAGCATTTATGGGTGCTTTTATTTTCCAAATATTCAAAAAGTCAGTGTAAAATTAACAGGATGCTTCTTTATGGAGGATTTTCCTCATAAAATGTTCTTAATCCTTAACAAAAGGATTGCATTATTACTGCCATTTTCTTGTCATTGTGCTTATATCCCACAGGGAGTCCCTACCTTCAAGGAACTGTTCCTTTGTCTCTCTTCTCACGCAGGACTTAGTTGGGTGGTGTTTCAAATAGGAACTCAGTAGATGGGTAGTGTTTTCCCAAGTTTATTCTAAGTTTTTTCTTGTACAGTTTTGTAATTTTTTTTTCCCCATTTTTATGGCTGCACTTGTGGCACATGGATGTTCCCAGGCCAGGGATTGAATCTGAGCTATAGATGCCACCTAGACCAGATCCTTAGCCCACTGCACTGGGCCAGGGATCAAACCTGCACCTCCACAGTGGCCCAAGCCACTGAGTCAAATTCTTAACCCATTGCACCACAGCAGGAACTCCTCCTTGTACAGGTTTGGCTTATTAAATATTCTGTTTTTCAGTAAAACTCTTGCAAGTCCAATGACACAGTTCCTTTTAGCAGAAAGCTGGAATGAGTCACGGAAAGCTCTTGGTGGCAGCCCTTCATCAGGCTCTTCACTGAGCTGTTCTGATGCTGTGTCATCCGTCCTGTGTGCTGAAAAAAGCCTGGAGGACCGTGTGGGGTTCGAGAGTGCTTTTTCAGCCTCTCCAAGCTGTGATAGCTCTCCAAGAGACCGGTGGCTTTTCTGGTGTGCTGAAATGATCTCCCTCTCAGCTAGCTTATTTCCCAGTTTATTGAGGTGACAGGAGTCAGGTGACTTGGGGCACCTTCTTCCCTCTGCTGTTAACTAGATATGTGACCTTGGACAAGTCACCTCACCTCAGCAGATCTTCATTTTCTCATTTGTAAATATAGAGGTTGGATTGGTGTAACCTGCTGGGTCTCTTGTAGCCTTAACTGGCTGTAATTATAGGATGCCCAGAAAACAGCAGCTTAATTAACTCAGCAAAGTGTTAAGGCTGGAAGAAGGTCAGTTCTCTCTAGAAGCAGGTAAGCATTAGGACAACCCAAATCTGAGAGCCTTTTTCTCTTTTCAGTGGTTCACCACATGTCTCTCCTTTGCTCTTTTGAATGTGACATGCTTTCTTATTGCTAATTTTCTTTTTCATTTCCTGAGGGTTTCATAGGAGGAAGCGGGACTTTCTATATTATTCCAGGAATTTGCTTCTGTGGGAGCAGTGTTTGCCATTTGGTTGGAAGGACTTAACTGTATAATTTTTTTCTTCTTAGGTAATTTCACAAGGAATTGGTAATAGTAAATTATATCTGGTTTTAGGAACTGAAGTTAGAGTTTATAATAGAGAGCGAAAAAGGAGTCCTCTTTAGAAAATTGCACGGGATAATTTAAATTTTGCCTTACTTGCTCATTTTAAATTTCTCTGAAGAAGTTTTGCAAGAATTTGATGAAAGAAAAAAATCACATACTATTTTTTTCTTCACAGGGAAAAAACTCCTCCTTTTATTCCTTTTTTTGCTTCACGAGAGTATTTAATACTCATAATCCATGTGAAGGCAAAGAAAAATCTACGGTTATCTATTATGATTCATTTTGTTCAAAAGTTTTAGAGATGCGTTTTCTGAATTTAATAATGCACTGTGTTAAATGCCTGGAAGTTATTTTTGATCACTTTAATTCACATTATGAATCTTGATTATTCAGTTGTTTTTTTCCCCCCACATGATATTTTAGGTGGCTTAACACATATTATAATTGGCATAATAGTTCATTTCACTGAAAGCCCTATTCAAAACATTCGAGCATGATATGACTTTCCTTGACCCCGAATTTTCTCCTTTATGTAGATGAAAGGATGTGCCCAGGTAGACCTCTTTAGCTGTCCATGGCGGTGATTATAATGGCAGATCTGCTGCGCAACTTTGGATGCTTGATTGGACCAGTTGTTTTTCCTGAAATCCTTCCACACAACACAGAGATGAGATAGAGGAGCCCAAACATGTGCTTCATTCCCAGGCTGGTTCTTCTGAGAGACAATGTGAGTTCCAGAAGTCAGCATGGATATGGTCTTAGCTGTGGAGTGTACCACCTGACCTTTGCCCCATCCTAAGCATTCTGGTCATTTGGAAGACTCAGACGGTTATCTAAGAGAGAGAGAGAGAAAGAAAGAAGCAAACAAACAAAAACCCGTTCAAAACAAGTAAACAAAACTGCACTGAATGGTGATGGGGAAGATGGGGAGAGGCCATTCCGTGAAGAATGAAAGTCATCGCAGCAACGGTCTCAATGTTAGTCTCTTGATTTGGGAATATATTTCTTAGAATGTTTCTTCATTCTTTTGGAATTGTGTTTGTTTGTTTCCCCTTACAAACAGTCCCACTAGGAAGAGTCTTATAAAATCCATGGGAGATTATGAACTAGGAAACTGAAATTACTCTGTCGAAGCCATATGATATTCGTGGAATTCGTAAGAAAAGGCATCTTAATTTAACACAGCAAATTCCTTCCACGTAACTCAAAGCAGTTTTAACATAGAGAAAAAGGAGACACGTTTTCTGACTAAGCGTATGTGATTGAGGGGAATAACACTGGGCCTGCTGCTCACACCATTTGTTTATAAAGGAGGGCAAGGTGTCCATGTGGAGGGTGGGGGTGATGAGCAGCCCTGGGAACTGGGAGTGACAGGCCTGGTCCTGGCTTTTCTGCCGCCTGGGGGACCTCTGCAAGTCATTTAAGCCTCTCTAGATCTCTCTCAGTTTTGCATTTTAAATGTTGGACTCCACGATTTCAAAGAGTTTTCCAAATTAATACATTTTAGGATTCGTTTAGAGGATCGGGAAGGAAAGAGGGAGTTTTCTAGATAGCTAAAAACCTACCTTTCTGTGCCTCAAAAGCTTGTTCTTATCCAATTGGATGGATTATACTTATTCAATCATTATGCACATCTCTGCCTTCAGAAAGAGTGCTAAATTTCACTTTTGCTGAATGACTCAAGGTTGTCGTTATGAACTGTGATGTAATACCCAGGTGCCCTTGGGGAATAGAGAGAGGTGTGTGGAACTATGTGCCTCAGAGCTGAACAACGCAGTATGTTATCCTTTTCACAAAAATGATTGTGCCAGTTCTGATTTTTTTTATGCTTGCTGCTTTCCTAAATATCATTTTCTCCTCTTTCTGTGGTCTGTTCCCTTTTGTATTGCTGCTTCTAATGGGTTAGGAACAGGGGGTCGTGGATGAAGCAAGTTGGAATTAGGTCAGAAGTTAGGGCAAGTAATCTCTAGGTGATGTTTCAGGAGGCGCCCCTGAGAGTGAAGATTTGGGGACTTCTTCAGGTAGTGACCTCCCTGAGGTCTTTGGGGTGTTCTGTGTGGCAATAAGCGACCCTTGGAAAAGTTCAGTACCAAGGTGTCTGGCACTTCCTGTTATGGGATGATGTAAGCTTTGTGGCCATCCTCCTTCGAGGAGAAAATAGAATGAGAGCTGAGAAGGAATGACCTGGCCCAAGGGACACCAAGAGGGCCCAGAAATAGAAAAGGATCACCTTAGGGGAAGATGTGCAGGTGATTGACAGGCAGGGCCAGGTCTCATTTGCAGGGCATCCCACTCAGTCATCCTGTTCACAGCCTTGGCTTGCCAGCCATTCTCTACCATGACAGCCTATCGCTGCCTTCTTTAGATAAAGCAGATACAGGGGATTGGCAGTGGCAAGGCTGAGTTAGGACCCGTGCATGCTGACCTTCCAGTTAATTGTTCTTCTGTCCATCCTCAAGATCATTTGCGGGTAGATCAAGAAAATGTAAATTTGTTATTCACTTCCTGTGTGATTACGGTAACTGCTGCTGTATTAGCTCGAAAAATAGAGAGTCCTCCAGCACAGCATAAACTTGGCCGCTGACTCATTTGCACTTTAATCTGCAAGTTTAGCAATTTGGGGAAGCCTCCTGCCTCCTCCATCCTCCCTCTCCATGGTCTCACCTCTCCCATGCAACAAAGCCAAGAGAATTCTTTTAGGCTCTTGGATCCATATTAAAAAATACCACTGGGTTTCTCTAAGGTTTGCTGAGATAGATACATAGATAGATACAAAGAAGGAAAGAAATAGGCATCACATGGACAGGTCTCCCAAGGGGCTCTCTTCACTGTGTTTTCTGGGGGCTTGTGGAAGAAAGGCAGTCAAGCCTGGTTCTATCTTGGGACCACAGCTCCCTGCCCAGGAAGGGGTGGGAGCTCATCCTAAGCAGCAGGGAGCCAGGAAAGTCTGATATCTGTAGCTGTGGCTTCATCCAGGGTTGTGTTTATGGAACTCCTGGGGGTGCAGGAGGTACGAGGAACAGCCATGAGATGATCAGTTTTTAGAGAAAGGAACCGTAAGTGCCACCCCTCTGGGCATGGGGGTTAAATGTGCCACCATTGCATGTAACTGGTGTCAGCCTTTTCCTGTCTTTTAACACCATTGGGAAGGATGAGGATGGGCACAGTGCAGGAGCCACTTCTGCTTTCTTTCCTGCGGAGGCTGGCCCCTCCTCATATCTAGAAAAATACTGTCATAATCATACTCAAGTGTCAGGAACTACAGTCTCTGTGTCAGGAACTACAGTCTTTGTAGCAGTGTAGCCTGCAGCCTTATTTACTCACAGCTTTGGATTGACTGCTTTATTGACGTGGGCTGATAATCATGCAGTCTGTTGGGCTGGTTCTAATTATTTTGGCTATCTTAATTATTGGATTGTGCATGATCTGTTCTGTTCAAATCATTTCTCAGCAAGAAGAATCGACCCGGCTCAAGAGTACACACATCTACCTAGTTCCTATCTGCTTCGGCCTCCCAGCCCTTTGTGTCATGTTAAATGAATCATTTTGCTTCCCTGTTTTTCATTTTCCTCTCTGTGAACACAGAATGATATTTATCTTGTGGCTTAAGATTTAGGGTCACTAAATGTCAGGCACTTGTGAAATGTAAATTGTTGCTATCCGCTTGCTAGGACCCTTCATGCTGACTCCATGTCATTGACGTCTTTATTTCTTTCTAATCATGAGCTTTCATAAACACACGCTCATTATATAAAATGCAAAAAACTGCAAAGAAGAAAACAAAGATCAACTGTTACCCTGCGACTTTGTTATCTAATCCTGTTAAACGTTTGATTTCTTTTCATCCAGTCTTTGTGCAAATATATATCCAAAGACATATTTGAGATAATATGATACATACTGCCTTGTATTTGCCATGAAGCCATAAGGATTTTCCAATTTTAATTGTTTTTAATACCTGCAGAGTATTTTAATGTGTGCATGCATAGCCTTCTAGGTAACTAATCTGCCCGTCTCTCCCCACATCCCTTTTTCTGTCCCCCTGATGCCATCATCTACCAGAAATAAAACTCGATCCTATCGCTTGTCTGCTTAAACCCATCTGTGGCTCCTGATAACTTGCTGGATGAGGACTTACAGTGGGGGAAGGAGGTCTTCCTGCCTGGTCTCTGCCAGCCTCGCTCTTAGCTCTTTATTTCTCATCACGCTCCATCTCACTCTTTACGCTCCAACTTCCTGTCCTGTCTGTCCCTGGAAACACTCCTTACCTCCATGCCTTCTCTTTTGCTATTCTTCTGTCTGGAATGCTCATTCCCATCTCTAAGGCCACCACCCTTGTGACCTGGCAGACTCTGGCTCCGTTTTATTTTATTTAATTTTTTTTTCTTTTTAGGGCCATACTCGTGGCATATGGTTCGCAGGCTAGGGCTCTAATTGGAGCTACAGCTGCCAGCCTACACCACAGCCACAGCAACGCAGGATCCGAGCCAAGTCTGTGACCTACACCACAGCTCATGGCAATGCTGGATTCCATCCCACTGAGCAAGGCCAGGGATGGAACCTGCAACCTCATGGTTCCTAGGTAGATTTGTTTCTGCTGCGCCACGACAGGAACTCCATGGCTCTGTTTTAAAGTTCACTCCGGAAGCTCTTCTCTGCCTTCTCCTCATTGGGAACCTATTTCCCTGGGCAGTTCTGTAGTGACCTGCTTGTATCTGTGTCACTTAGATGACTCTGGGCCCTCTCCAGTCCATTTTCCATGCTAGGATAAGAGAGGCAAGTGTTTTCTGGCTGATTTGTTTTCAAACTAATTCTGATCATTGAGTCTCATCATTTGCCATCTGTGATGGCTACCACTGAGGCCAAGCTTTGATCCACCTTCAGGCTCTCTGTAATCTAGCCCCCACCCTCCTTTCTAGCATCTTCCTCCCTGACACCTCCTCAGCCTCTGCACCCCAGTCTGAGAGGCCTTCTTCTACCCAAGCGCTGGTACACGCCCTTCCTTCTGCTCCACAAGGATAATCCTGCTCATCCTTGGACCCTCAGCCTTCCTGGACTGCCTCACATTTCCGTCAGCACTCAGGTACGCTCTCCTATGGTCTCGGTACTGTATGCTTCTCCTATAGGCCAGAGATGTAATTTTGCATCTATGTGTGCTATTATTAGACTTTAAGCTCTTGGAGGGTAGACTTGTGTTTGTTTTCAGTTTATAAGTAGGATTGGACTGGGGAGAGATCACAAGGTCCGATAGCTGAGGTTAGAAAAGCCCTCAGCAGGAGTTCCTGTTGTGGCTCAGCAGTAATGCAGGCGTAGGCTGGCAGGGCAGTTCCAACTTGACCCATAGCCTGGCAACTTCCATTTGTCACAGATTCAGCCCTAAAAAGACCAAAAAAAAAAAAAAAAGGAAGGAAGAAGGAGAGGAGGGAGGGAGGAAATAAAGAAAGGAAGGAAAGGAGAAAGAAAGGAAGAAAGAGAAGCCCTCAACAAATGGAGCCAGAGAAGACCAAGTTAGTTCAATGTCACCAAGTGGGGCAATGCAGGAGGTGAGGATTAGAGGTGACCCTGCATTGAAAGTACCCATTTTCCCTGGAAGAGCCTATGAAATTGACATTATCAGCCTCATTTTAACTAAGACTCAGAGATTTTCATAAAGGTTATAGGAGTGGGGCCATAATTTAATGTTAAGCCAACCTTGGGGAGAGGGAGCCGTGCGGAATGAAGAACATGCTGGTCCAGGCTGTCCAGTGGGAGGTGATGGGCCTCCTGGTGTGCGGTGGTGGAGCTCCACATGTTTTCTTGTGTCTCAGGATGCATTTGGGCAGCTGACTGGCTCATTGTAAGATCTCAAACCAGCCAGGAAGTGAAGCATTGCAGCCAGAAGCAGGCAGCATGGTGGGGACTGATTTTCTCTCAGCACATCCGTGTTCCTGAGAACTCCTGGTGTTCTCTGAGGCATTTTGCCTGTTAAAAGTAAGGGTGGCTGCTGACCAGGGTGTCAGGGTCCTCAGAAGGCACTGTGCTGAATTGTGACCAAGAAGTCACCAGGTGCTTGGACCTGAGAAGATTCACATTCTTATGAGCCCTGCAGGGCAACCGAGGTGGCCTCTCTGTCTCTAGTCCAGGGCCTTTTTTTTTGGCTTTTTTGGTTTTTAGGGCTGCAGATGTAGCATATGGAAGTTCCTAAGACAGGGGTTGAATCAGAGGTATAGCTGCTGGCCTATGCCACAGCCACAGAAACAGGATCCAAGCTGCATCAGTGACTACACCACAGCTCACAGCAGTACCAGATCCTTAACCTGCCAAGCAAGGCCAGGGATCGAACCTGCATCCTCACGGATAGTAGTCAGGTTCGTTATTGCTGAGCCACAATGGGAACTCCAAGTCCAGGTCTTTTAAAGTTACCCTCAGAGGAGGCTGGGGATGGTGGATGCCCTGGAACACTGGCTATCTATCCCCAGGCTTTGAAAACTAAAGACAAAAGCGAAGTCTCCGTGAAAGAGAATAATCCATAAAAGATGTTGCCAGAGAGTTTTAAAAACATTTCTTCCGAAATTTCTTAAATTAGGTTTTTC
This sequence comes from Phacochoerus africanus, assembly GCF_016906955.1. Classification (NCBI taxonomy): domain Eukaryota; kingdom Metazoa; phylum Chordata; class Mammalia; order Artiodactyla; family Suidae; genus Phacochoerus; species Phacochoerus africanus. Next base: position 105,172,245 of record NC_062548.1, on the reverse strand, counting down.
TTTTAATTACCTAGTTATCCTTCAGAAACTTGGAACAGTCCCACTCCTTATCAACATATTCCTTGTCAATTATGCACAGGCTCAGGCTTATGGTGCCGAGGGTGATGCTTAAGTCCGAGACAGCTGGAAGTTTTTCCCCTTGGGTGGCGGGAAGTGATAGGAATGCTAATGGACTGTAGCTCTGGGCGAGCTGGCAGCTAAAGGAGAGGCCTCACTGAGCACAGGGCTGGGGGGGGGGGGGGGCGGGGGGCTGGGTGGAGAGCCGATGAGAGGCTTCTTGCCTGCCTGCTGACCCACCTAGATGAATGGGGGCTTGGGGTTAGCCTTTAATTTTTGTGATTCTGATAAATGCTGCCTACTTCCCTGGATTCTTAGCGCCGTATCCTCAAATAGCTGATTGAAATGATGCTTAGCAAAACTGCCTAATGGCACTCCCCGCCACCCCCCCACCCCAGCCCGGTTGTCTATGCCATTCTGCTGCTTGATGTAAAATTAGGGCTGGAAATATTTTGTGGGTAAAGTGTGGGCTAAAATGTGGCGGTGTGTGTGTGTTTGCGTGAACTCAGTAGGTGCAATGAGAACAGTAGTAAGTAAGGTACAGCCCATGGACTATATGCACCTTATCTCATCCTGTCCTTGTCCTGAGACAAGGACTTGTGAGGACTAGACGCGATAAGCACAGGTGGAAAACAGAGAATTGCCACCCTCCTTCCTGCTGTCATTGGAACTGGACCAGAAGTGCATTTGTGTTGCAGGCTTAAGCAGCTGAGTATTGTTTCAACTGCTTGAACTTTGTGGGTAGGAGGGTAGTTCTGGTAGGAAGAAGGATGGGGGCTTCAGTTTAGAGTGTGTGGCTGGGGAGTGGACCCCCTTTCCCCCCACATACAGGTTCCTGTAGGAGGAGACAGTTCCACTTGGCCAAGGGGGCACTTTAGGTATGAATCTCCCATACCCCCCCCACATCTGGGAACTGTGGGTGTGTCTGGGGCCCTGGGGTGGAGCCTCTGCCCCAGATGACCCTCCCGTCCTTCCCACACTTTCCACTCTCTCCCTAGCTACTCCTGTGCCACCTGTGTTTTCCCTCTGCCTTGGTCAGGAGTTTAGGCACCTGAAAACCTGCTCTGCAAGCAGGGAAAGAAATCTTTGTCTGCAGCGCTTAGACAGTGGTTTCCTCCAGTCTTTGTTTCTGCTTGCCTGTGGGTAGAGGGCAGTGTGACAGCAAAGGGGATGGAAATATATGAATTAATATTAAGATAAAAGCAATGCCGCGTGTCTATCCATGCCTGCCTGCTCTGTCCTTGTCCACGTAAAAGAACTAATTAGGCATAATCCAATGTCGTCATAGTGACTCTCATCTGACAAAGTCTGGTTAGATACGTAAGAGCTTGTTTTGGAAGCAGATGCACATTCAGTGCCAGCTCTGTCCCTTGTTAGCTGTGGGACTTCAGGCAGGTTGTTTAACCTCTCTGAGCCTCAGTTTCCTCTCCTGTAAAACAGAATTTATCTCATGGGGAAAATGTGGGTAAAGCTTTTGGCATAGAGCCTGGCACATAGCAAGCCCTTGGTAAATTATCATCACTGCTAGTTGAGTGGCTGAAGGCAGGCCCCTTAAGTGTTCTGAGTCTTATTTGCCAAGGGGGGCAGGATATCTGTCTTATGTAACTTACAAAGGTGCATGACAAGGCTCTTTGAATACAGCATCACAGGCTATGTAATAAATAGAAGCATGATTATCATTTTCCTATACCTACAATAAAGCAATTCTGGTTAGTCTCAAAAGTGTGCTTCTCTGGCTGCAGATTTATGTCGTGATTTAGAGATGCCCACGGAGCTGTCGGAGGAGCCAGAACACATGGGGAATGGTGGTAAAGGCTGCTGAAGACAGAGGGCCCTGCCCTGATTTTCATCTTCCCACCACTGCTGCGAGTGGCTTTGAGCTTTGGCTTCTTCTGTCACAAGGTTCTTGCCACTGGAAGGTGGTAAATGCCATCCTCAGCTCTTACTGGGTGAATCCTTGATAATTCAGCCAATTTGGAGATTTATTGCTCCTTTGCTTCTTGTCCCTGCTACCTACCAGGCCACCTAACTAGGAGAGGGTGGGCTGAGGAAGTAAAAGCAAGTGAAGCTCAAATTTGTTAGTTTTGCATAATCATTGCTTAGCCTTTTTTTTTTTTTTTTTCCTATTTTTTTGGCCACCCCATGGCATATAGAGTTCCTGGGCCAGGGATCAGCTCCTAGCCACAGTTGCGACCTTTGCCACAACTGCTGCAATGCCAGATCCTTTAACCTACTGTGCTGGGCTGGGTTTCCAACCTGCGTCCTGGTGTTGCAGAGTCCCTGCCAATCCCATTGTGCCACAGTGGGAACTCCAATCATTGCTTAGCCTTGATCATTACTTAGGAAATGTTGAAAATATTATTTAGGAGTTCCCGTCGTGGCACAGTGGTTAATGAATCCGACTAGGAACCACGAGGTTTCGGGTTTGATCCCTGCTCTTGCTCAGTGGGTTAACGATCTGTCGTTGCTGTGAGCTGTGGTGTAGGTCGCAGACGCGGCTCGGATCCTGCGTTGCTGTGCTGTGGTGTAGGCCGGCGGCTATAGCTCCGTTTAGACCCCTAGCCTGGGAACCTCCATATGCCGCGGGAGCGGCCCAAGAAATGGCAAAAAGACAAAAAGACCAAAAAAAAAATTATTATTTAAAAGAAGTTTATGTTGTTTTTTGAAATTGATTGCAGTCATCTATTAAAGCCCAGGAATACAACTCTATCAATGCTAAGCCAATGAGAGGACAGCTTTCTCCTTCAGATCCCAAAGGCGGGCTTTAAAGGAACTCCTAGTTTCCATCTATCTTGATGTGTATCTGTGACACATCCCATCATAAATCCAGCAGCCCATCTGGTGAAGGGGACACGAGAACATTGTTCACGGGAGCAAATGTGTTTAGACTTTTTCACAGTCTGAGCAGAGCCATTGCCCTTGTCTTCATTTTCATAAATCAGCTATCCCAAACATTGCTGTCCTCTTTGCCATGTGCGGTGGCCATTAGTCAATTCAGTTTGATCCAAGGCTTATTTGCATGAAGGAAACAAACTTCTGAAAGGGTAGCTCAATATGAAGGGTTCTATCAAGTCACCTGGAAGGGGCCGATAGTGCATTGTTTTTAAGGAGAATTTGCCCTGGCACACCCCCAGCCAACTCTAAAACAGGCAGCCTTTCTCCAGCAAGTTGCTCTTTTCTGAGTGGTTGGGAAAATTGCTAAAGTCATCAATATTTATAGGTCATCATGTGGCAGATGGGAGGTCGCTCCCTCTCTCTGTCTCTCCCTCCCTTCCCCCATTTCAGAGTTGTGGCTTAGTTTCACTGTATTAGTTTTCAGTTTTTGTGGAAACATATTCTAGATTCAGAAAGTCAGTCCTCCATCTAAAAGGCGTTTGCTAAAATAAATGGTGAACAAAGGAGTAAAATGAGTAAAATAAATGATAACATGACTGACTTTTGATGGCAAAAGGTAGTGGCCACTAATTTTTTCCAAAATGCTGGAGAGGAAGATGAACTCACTGTAGTCCCTCAGGTCTGGCCTCACACTTTACTGGTCCCTGCTTATGAAGGGGACAGGAGGAGAGGGGAGGATGGAACTGGCCTTTATTAAGCATCAACTATGGACTAAACCTGTTAGGACGCTTTATATATATATGATCTCATTCGATCCTCATGAGGATTCTGTGATACTGTATTAACTCTATTTTATAAATGACAAAGTGGAGGCTCAGAGTGGTCCAGTTTATTGTTATAATTCACGTAGCTGGTTGCCAAGCCAATATTCTAGTTTGTATTCTGTTTAAAATTTTTATTTCTTTTTATTTTAAAAATTATTATTATTATTATTATTATTATTGCCTTTTAGGACCACACCTGCAGTATATAGAGCTGCGCTACAGGCCTGTGCCACAGTCATAGCAATGCCAAATCCAAGCTGCCTCTGTGACCTACACCGCAGCTTGTGACATTGCAGGATCCTTAACCCACTGAGCAAGGCCAGGGATCAAACTGTATCCTCATGGATATTAGTCGCGTTCTTAACCCATTGAACCACAACGGGAACTCCCTAGTTTGTCCTCTTGCATGCTGCTTCTTATGTGCCCATCTTAAATGCACAAAAAACCTAATATTCCCAAGTTTCTCTCAATATTTAGAGTACAAAGGTTTGATCTTTTGATTAAAAAAAATTATATTCATTGATGTTCACATGAATGGCAAAGCCATGAGGACTGGAGAAGGAAGAAAGCTTTTAGGTCTGCTTCCCACACTGACTGTTTGGATGCCTTCCTGAATCCAGGGGACTTTAATGTCAAGTGTGAATTAACAGCAGCTTGAAACCCATGTACTAGTAAGATGGTTTTTGTCCAGACTGTATTGATCTCTCTGAGGTCAGCATGTTGGGACCAGAGCAAGTGTAACTAGAAGTGACTGTTGGCCTGTCCCCATAACACAGTATCCCCTGTGGGAGGGGAAACAGCAGGTTATGTGGTGGTCCTGCGTCCCCAGAGTTGGTGGCTATATTTGGTTTCACATGAGATGGGGCTGAGGGAACAAGGCGTGGGATGGGGTATTGGTTGATGTGTCTGCCCTCTCTCCAGTGGCATAATCATTTCCCCCTTTCCCACATTGGCAACTTGGAGATGGAGAAAAGAGAATAGGACCTGCCTTCACATTTTGGTTCTCCTGTCTCCTGCTGGAAAGGGGAGGTGCAGGGAAGGAGAAGAGAACAGGGAAGGAGAGAGAGGTGGAGTTGTGCCCGGCTGGGCTGAGATCCCCTGTAAACCAAGTAAAGCCACATCCTTTCTCCAGCCTCTAATCGTCAGTCCCTAGCCCACCAGCTACATCACTGACTGGGCACCATGATGGTTCTAAGAACCTGAGGATCCTTGGTTTGAAAACTTTAAATATTTTATTACTTTTTGTTGTGGACAAGGAAACATAACTAAATTAAAGGGAATTTAAATTTTAATTCAGTCAACTAGTCATCATCCACTAACCTAACCTGATGACAGTTTCTACCTTTGCATAGGATCAAGCCTATTTGAACAGTGTTATTTTTGGGTTTCTCCACCGTCAGTTTTTTTTCCAATTTCTTGTGCTGATATTCACTATTCTGCAATAGGTTGAATCCATCAGACATGCCATTGAACCCTCCTTCTTTGGCCCCCAGAAACCATGTGTTTACAGTTCAATGAAGTCACCTGAGTCTTGCCTATAAGGAATAGTCTGGTTGTCTGGGTTTGTTCAGGTAAATAAAGTAGCAGCAGCAGAAGTAGAAATAGTATAACAATAATAATAATGATAATAATAATTATACTAATAGTATTATATAAGTATTATATATTGAATCCTCCTGTGAGATAGATGGACTATTACTGTCTATACATTACAGCTGAAGAAACTGATGCCCAGAGAGGTTAAGTAACTGGCCAAGAGCACACAGTTAATCAGTGCTGAAGCCAGAATGCAATCCAGACTGTCTTGCTCCAAAGAGAATATAGAGTGAATACAGCTATAACTTTATGCTTCTAAGAAGTTGATTCTTCATTAATAATACAAAGTAATTATAGTAGAACAAACTCGTATGTTGTAGAGAGAGAATGTAAGCAAAGAATAACGTTCATACCTTTTAGACACTTGCTCTGAGTTGCTTTTGTTTTCTACTGGAGTCTTACTCACTTTCATATGGAACTCTCCTCTCTCCTGTACAGAAGCCACCAACCACGTGAGACTACTGAGCTTGAAATGAGACTCATCTGAAAAGAGAGATGCCGTAAGGGGAAAACACACCAGGTTTCAAAGACTTGGTGTGAAAAAAAAGCTTGTGAAATACCTCATTAATAAATTTCAGAATCTTAATTTCATGTTAAATTAAAAATCTGAAAATTAATGCCACCTGTTTATTTCTGTAGTATGACTATTAGAAAATTTAAAATTATATATGTCACTTGCGTTCTGTTTCCACTGGACAGTGCCACCCTTGATTTACTGATTTTCTATCTCTCTCCTTTCAATTCTGGAGACTTCATGATGGCTTTGCCCTTCAGGACTGGTTTTGGTCATTTCGGGGTTCAAAGTCAGCTACTTTTTATAGTAAAGCTCCTAAGCTTACTGTACTTATTTTTTTATGTATATATATATAAGCGAGGGTTTTTCAGACTCATTCAAGAAGTGATGAGGAAAACCTTTTCTTTTGTCTACTCCCTCTGAAATTAAACCTCTCAGACAAAAACCACCCTGCCCCGAGACCCCACAATTGGTCTTTCTTTTTAAACTGGGTTGTGTGCAGGCAGAGCTGATGGGGAAAGAGGTCTTCATATTTCTACCATGGGCCAGTTGTGGAACTCCAAGGTGCCTTTGAAATGTTCTCGGAAATAGTGCAGACTATTCACTGACCCTTTCGTCTGCCGGAGGACCTGAAGCATCAGTTAGACTGTGGTTGTCCGCACCTGTGGCTGATGTACCTCTTAAATGTCATGGACTCAGAATGAAGTCACAGCCTCGGCTCTGAAGGAACTTGGGATGTTCAGGGGGAGGCAGACTTGCTGATCTATTAGGAAACAATAAAGGCTGAGTAATTAGAGCCAGATTGTGTGGCTCATTTCTAACATCAAAATAAAACGAGAGAAGAGAGTGAGCTGCATGGCTTTTTGAATGAAGCCTGTGGGCCTGGAGGGCTTGTTAAGTGTTGGATTGTTTTAAGGTGAAGGCTGTAGGTGTAGGAAGAAATGGGCATGACACTGCCAGGGACACATCTGGGAGGGGTAGCCCCTAGGGACCCATCACAGGTAAATATAAATGAGCTGGGGGCCAGGGATAGATGATAGTGGCCCAGAGCCTGGGCTATATTCAGGGGGAATCTGCTGGCATGTTCTCAAATGGGGCGAGCGGAGCTGGATGGTATAAACCCCAGGCTGACTGCTCTCAGGGAACACTAGAGATTTTCTCATCTTCTGTTTGCCCAAGTGTGGAAGTTGATACCTTGGAACAGCAGGAAAGCTATTTGATAAACAATTATGTAGCACCTACTTTATGCCAGGCACCTTATTATTTTAAATAAATACGTAATTCTAAAATAAATACTTTGGGGGAGTTCCTGTGGTGGCTCAGCAGTTAATGAACCCGACTAGTATCCATGAGGACGTGGGTTCAATCCCTGGCCTTGATCAGTGGGTTAAGAATCCAGCATTGTGTGAGCTGTGGTGTAGGTCGAAGACGTGGCTTGGATCCCGTGTTGCTGTGGCTGAGGTGTACGCCGGCAGCTGCAGCTCCAATTGGACCCCTAGACTGGGAACCTTTATATGCCATGGGTATGTCCCTTAAGAAAATAAATAAAATTAAAAAAAATAAAATAAATACATCAGAGGTCCTGTTGTGGCTAAGAACTGACTAGTGTCCTTGAGGATGTGGGTTGGATCCCTGGCCTTGGTCATTGGGTTAAGGATCCAGCATTACTGCAAGCTGCGGTGCAGGTCTCATATGTGGCTTGGATCCCACTTTGCTGTGGTTGTGGCTAGGCCTGAAGCTGCAGCTCTGTTTTGACCCCAGCCAGGGAACTTCCCTAGGCCACAACTGACACCCTAAAAAGAAAAAGAAAAAAAAAGTGCAGTGTTCCATGATGTCAGGTAAAGGGGTGTCCCACTTCCAGTTACCAATTTAAAGAAATGTACTAAGTTCATGATTCTGTAAAAGGCGGGTAGATACAGCTGAAATCTTAAAGGTGCTCATATTCTGCATTGGAGATGGGCAACTGAGGCTCCAGAGGCCCCAGATTGTCACACTGCAGATTTATCTAAGAGCAGGGTGGGGGTGGGGTGGATGGTGGAAAAAGAGAGGCAAGGAGGCCAGTTGGCCAGCTGTTTAGGAGTGAAGTGAAGACTCTTTAGTAGGAGTCTTGAGGGGTGGTGAGAATGGAGAGGAAATATGAGCGCCACTGTTCAGACCATTGTTCAGGCAGTTTCATGTGTCTGTTTTATCTTCGGGGATCTTCGATGCCTATTTAGGGTTCAGACTCCTAGCCTGTGGCAATGGTTCTGTTGGTGAATGTGGGCAGTTGCCGAGAGATAACTCATAATCCAGTGCTGCCATGTATTGAGTGCTCAGAGCGGGCCACATCTCTTTCTTTCCTCACAATAACCCCTAAGGTATCTGCCATTATTCCCTCCTCTTGTATAGATTAGGGAACTGAGGCTCAGAGAGGTTAAGTAACTTGCCAAAAGTCACGCAGCTGGGCTTCCAATCCAAGCATGGCTGACTGCAAGGCCTTTAGCCGTGGCATAGACTCATCGCTGATGGATTCTAACAACTCTTTACAGCCTTTTCTGCTCTTTCTCACTTTTCTCCCTCATTTAACCTTGAGTGTGGGTTTCTGTAACTTAGCATTTGATTCATTTCTCTAAGCAACAGAAACAACAGAAGTTTGCCAGTCTAGGCGCCCCATTTTTAACCCCTGTACAAGCCCATCTTTATATATCTTATTCTGTGGTTTATATCATAGTTAAAGTGACTTTCCTTGGCCCTTTAAGAAGCTAATTAATCACTAAATATAGACCACAAGTTGTCCCCCTCCACCCCCCGCGTGTCTCTTCCCCCCATTGCGTGATGCCATCTGGTGCTGTGAGCTCATGCCTTTTGTGTTCCTTTTCTGAGAGCCAGACTCGCTCAACCCCGGAAAGCCAGTTCATTTCCAAGTTCACAGGCATGGCTTTGGAAAGATTTGAATCTCATGCCTCCTTGTGGATTCTCACAGCATCACTCCCAAACAGAACCTCGCATGGAACTTCTGTTACATACATTACTGCCGTCTGTATATATATGTATACTTGTCTTTTGACCAAAAGGACTTCATTTGTCTCGGGCAAGCCATCCAGCGACTACAGGTCTTTTCCTGTGTGATTTTTGTCAAGCTTTCCTTTGTCAGTTTTACATGCGTACTGTAGGAAGCCAACACTTAATAATAGACTTTTTGAATCTGTTTGACTTTCTGCTGTGACAGTGGAACAAGTGCTTAAGAATAAGGAAATGAAACAGCTAACGGCAGGACTCTGACACTGCTGCTGATCTGTCCTTTACACCATCTTTCTCTTCTAATTCTGCCTGAAGGCTCTAATCACTTTGCAAGGGAGTGGAGCTCCAGGGCTGTAAAGCAATTTTCTTCTTTTTTTCCCCCACAAACTTAAGGGAGATGCCGTGGGTTCACCACCAGATTCCCAGTCTTTGGGATTTGGGGGTCAATGCTTGTTACCTTCCAGTCCAGACTTTGGCATTCTCCCCACCTCTTTTTCTTCTCATTTCAGAGTTCTTGGCCATTTAAATTTAGCCTGGGAGCCTAGTGCGGAAGGGAAGGTAATTGGGTGATGTGTGCACAGCTTACCTCATTCCTGGCACATGTGGGGCTCTCCTGGGGGAGCAGGAGAGCACTGGGCTGGCTGCCTGCCTCCTTTCTGCTACTCTTCTCTGCCCACTGGGATCAGGCCTGTTCCCAGCAAGGGGCAGAGGAGGAGATGGGCTCTGAGAATATTAGCAATAATGTAAAAGGGACCACACATTTCCCTAGCACAGGAGTTGGTCTGCGTCCGAGAGAAGAATTTCTCCCCAGTCCATACCCCATCTCAGCCCATCTGAGATGCAGGTAGGACAAAGCCACTGAGTCAGCCATGAACCAGTCCAGTATTTAACATGTACTGAAGAACATGGATAATATTACAGGCAGAAACCTCAATTAGGTATCAGCTTTGTTTCCAAAAGAGCATATGTTTGTACTAAACTGAAAAAATTTGTTTTTCACTTCAAACTGACAGTTCATTTTATAACTGCTGTTCTCACTACCCACAGAATAAAATGCAGTTCTGAAAGATTAAGGATCTCTAAATTTCCTGAGTGAGCATTATATAAAGTTTGGGTAATAGCATATGTGTTGAAGTTTGGTTATTACTTTGCACTGTGGGCTTGGGCTAGTTACTTAGCCTCTCTGAATTTTAGATTTTTTCTACCTACCTAATTCCATTAGCTAATAAGACCTATTTTTATATCCAGCTCATAGGGGATTTTGGTGAGAGCCAAAAGGATTTGTCAAATGCTTTTTTAATGCATCTGTGAGATGATTTTGTGGTTTTTGTGCTTTAGTCTATCAATAAGGTATATTATATTAATTCATCTTCATATCTTGAATCAGCCTTACATTCCTGGCATAATTCTCATTTGGTCATGATGTACAATACTTTACATATATTCCTGAATTCAGATTGCTAGTACTTTTTTGAGGACTTTTGAATACATATTCATAAAAAAATATTTTCTAATATTCTTTTCTTATGATGCCTTTGTTTTTTTTTTTGGATCAGAACATTACTGGCCTCATATAGTGACTTGGGAATTGTTTTCTCCTCTTCTATTTTTTTTTTTTTTGAAGAGTTTTTGAAACATTGTTAATTTAAAATTCACCAGTGAAGCCGTCTGGTCCTGGACTTTTCTTTATGGAAATTTTTTTTACAAGTTAATTGCTAACTCAGGCTCTTTAAGGGATATAGCTCTAGTCACCTGTTCTATTTCTTCTTGAGTCAGTTTTGGTAGTTTGTATCTTTCCAGGAAGTTCTCATTTAACCCATATTATCTATTGTTGGCATATAATTTTTTCATACTCTTCTTATTCAATTTTTTATTCCTATAAGATTGTTAATAATGTCTTCTGTTTCATTCCTGATTTTAATAACTTGAGTCTTTTCTCTTTTTATCTTAAATGGTCTAGATAAAGATTTGCCAATTTTATTAATATTTTCAAAGAACCAATTTTTGGTTTTGTTTATTTTCTTTATTTTTCTAGTCTCTACTTCATTTATTTCCACTTTAATTATGTAGTCTCCTTCTACTTTGGGCTTAGTTTGTTCTTTTTTTTGTATTTGGGTGGCAAGTCAGGCTAGATTTGATTTAAAAACTTCTCTTTTAGTGTAAACTTATAGCATTTACAGTCATCAATTTCCCTCTAATCACTGCTTTAGCTGTATCCCATAAATTTTGATATACTGTGATTTTGTTTTCATTAATCTCAAAGTGTTTTTAAATTTTCCTTGTGATTTCATTTTTTTTTTTGACTCATTGGTTGTTTAGAAGCATACTTTGGGAGTTACCTAATTTCCACAAATTTCTGAATTCCATATTTCCTTCAGTTATTGATTTCTAATTTCATTATATGTGGTCAAAGAACATACTTTGTATGACTTTATTTTAAATGTACTGAGATTTGTTTTATTGCCTAACATGTGGCCCATCTTGGAGAGTGTTCCACATGCACTTGGAAAGAGTGTGTATTCTGTTATTTAGTGGAGTCCTCTATAGGTGTCTGTTTTGTTTCGTTGATTTGTGGTGGTGTTCAAGTCTTCTGTTTCCTTGCTGACCTTCTGTCTAGTTGTTCTGGCATTAATGAAAGTGAAGTACTGACGTCTCCATATATTGCTGTTAAATGGTCTCTTTCTCCTTTCAGATCTGTCAGTTTTTGCTTCTTGTATTTTGGGGGCTCTTTTGGTAAGTGGGTATATGTTTTTAGCTGTTACATCTTTTTAGTGGATTGACCCTTTTATCATTATAAAATGTCTTTATTTGCCTCTCGTAACAATTTTATCTTAAAGTCTATTTTGTTTCATAATAGTATAGCCATTTCATTTCTCTTTTATGCCTGTTTGCATGGTATATATCTTGTTCCATCCTTTTATTTCCAACCTACTTGTATCTTTGAATCTGAAGTATGTCGGACATCATATAGTTGCATCATGCTGTTTTTTTCAGTCATAGTCTGCTTTCGATTGGAGTGTTTTGTCTATTTACATTTAATGTAATTCCATTTAAATGTTTATCTATGTTGTAACATTACAAATCTCCTTTGTTTCTTCATGTGGATTCAGTTACTGCCCTTTCGTTTCAGAAGGAGTCCCTTTATAATTTCTTGTAGATCTGGTCTGCTGGTGACAAAGTCTCTCCGTTTTTGTTTAACTAGAAATGTCTTCTTTTTTTTTCTTCATTTCTGAAGCATAACTTTGCTGCATATAGAATTCTTGGTTAATAATCTTTCTTTTCAGTGCTTTAAATATGTCATTCCACTTCCTCTGGCCTCCATATTTTCTTTTTCTTTCTCTCCAGGGCCACACCTGTGGCATATGGAAGTTCCCGGCTAGGGGTCGAACTGGAGCTGCAGCTATAGGCGTATTCCACAGCTCTGGTAACCCACTGAGTGAGGTCAGGGATCAGACCTACATCCTCATGAATAGTATGTCAGGTTCTTATCCTCCTGAGCCACAAAGGGAACTCCACGGCCTCCATGTTTCCTGATGAGAAATCAGCTTCTAATCTTTTGAGGAGCCCTTATACATGACTCGTTGCTTTTTTTCTTGCTGTTTTATTTTTTGTCTTTTTTCTTTCGTTTTTCTTTTTTAGGGCCACACCTGTGGCATATGGAGGTCCTCAGGCTAGGGGTCGAATTGGAGCCGCAGCCACTGGCCTATGCCACAGCCATAGCAGTGCCAGATCTGAGCTGCATCTATGACCTACACCACAGCCCATGGCAACACTGGATCCTTAACCCACTGAGCGAGGCTAGGGATCAAACCTTTGTCCTCATGGTTACTAGTCAGGTTCGTTTCCACTAAGCCATGACGGGAACTCCATTCTTGCTCTTTTCAAGATTCTCTATCTTTGGCTTTCAACAGTTTGATGATGATGTGTCTGGATATGGATTCCTTTGTGTTTAACCTATTTTTAGTTCATCAAACTACTTAGATATGTAGATTCATGTTTTTCATCAAATTTGTGTAGATTCAAGTTTTGACAATTATTTCTTAAATATTCTTTTTGTCACCTTTTCTCTATCCTTCCTGTGATTCCAATTACACTTATGTTGGTGTGGTTGATGGTGTCTTACTGCTATCTGAGGCTCTGTTCGTTTTATTCTTTTTCCTTTTTTTTCCCCTCAGACTGGATGATCTCAATTGATCTGTTTTCAAGTTTGCTGGTTCTTTCTTCTGCCTGCTCAAAATTCTCTTGAGCCCCTCTAATAAATTTTAAAATTTCAGTCATTATAGTTTTCTACTTCATAACTTCTATATATTTTTTTCTTTTTTCCTTTCACACTTTCTATCACTTTATTGGTATTCTGTATTTGGTGAGACATCATTGTCATACTTGCCTTTAGTTCCTTGGACATGGTTTCTTTTAGTTCTTTGAACATATTTCAAACAGCTGATTTAAAATCTTTGTTCCATGAGTCCAATGTCTCAGCTTCATCCGTGATAATTTCTATTGACTGGCATTTCCCCCATCATATTTGAACCACATGTTCTTTTTTTTTTTCTGTGTATGTTTTGTATTTTTTAATTGAAAATTAGGCATTTGAAAAAAAAAATCAAAACTACCATGAGGTACCACCTCACACCGGTCAGAATAGCCATCATTAATAAATCCACAATAACAAATGCTGGAGAAGGTGTAGAGAAAAGGGAACCCTCCTGCACTGTTGATAGGAATGTAAATTGGTACAACTACTATGGAAAACAGTATGGAGGTACCTCAGAAAACTATACATAGAACTACCATATGACCCAGCAATCCCAGTCTTGGGCATATATCTGGACAAAACTTTCCTTGAAAAAGACACACCCACCCACATGTTCATTGCAGCACTATTCACAATAGCCAAGACATGGAAACAACCTAAATGTCCATCAACAGATGACTGGATTAAGAATATGGGTATATATACACAATGGAATACAACTCAGCCATAAAAAAGAACATTTGCAGTAACATGGATGGAGCTAGAGACTCTCATACTAAGTGAAGTAAGTCAGAAAGACAAATACCATATGATATCACATATCTGGAATCTAATATACGGAATCTAATATACACACAAATGAACCTTTTGACAAAAAAGAAAATCATGGCCATGGAGAACAGACTTGCGGTTGCCAAGGGGGAAGGGGAGGGAGTGGGATGAATTGGGAATTTTGGGGAAAAAAATTAGGCATCCGAAATAATATAATGTAGCAACTGTGAAAATTAGATTCTCTCCTCTTCAGTGTTTGTTAATGTTTTTGTGTTGTTGCTGTTTATTTCTTTAGTTTCTCTCCTGAGCTAATTCTGTAAAGTCTGTATCCTTTGTTGTATGTAGCCCTTGAAGTCTCTGCTTGGATAGCTTGGTGGGAAGCTAATTATTGGACAGAAGTGTCCTTAAATGCCTGAAACCAGGAAGTCCTCCAGTCTTTGCCAAAGGGCCCTGTGTGTGTGCATTAGGGCATGTATTCAACTCTGCTTTAGCCTTCACTTCCTGCTTACACAGAGCTTCAAGGTTAGCCCGAGGATGAGGATGAGTATCAAGTGGAACGGTAGTTTTTAAAAATACAAATGTAAGCTATTAATACATTTGCAGTCTGTTATGTGTTATTATTCTCATAGCAGATCATTTGCTCTTTGTAAGTACAAGCATTTTCTGACTTATGAACACATAACTTATATGTAAACACTGAACTTACATGCCTTAGACTTCACAACCACGGCCAAGGGCCTATGTTGAAAAAAACAAAGAGAAAAATAAAGAGCTTGGAGCTTTTAGAGACTCTGTGGTTTCATGAGAAAAAAAAAAAAAAGCTCCAAAAAACAGAGATAGAATTGGGTAGTGTTTCTTAGCTGCCTGCATCAGAATTACTTGGGCTGTTTATTAAAATTTAGATTCCTAGCTCTATCCCAAGTCTTTTGAATCTAAATATCTTGGGTGGGGTCCAGGAAGCTACTTTTCAAAAAATGTATTTTATTGAAGCATAGTTCATTTACAATGTTGTGTTAATTTCACTGTACAGAAAGATGATTAACTTATACACATATATGCTTTTTCATACTCCTGTCCATTATGGTTTATCACAGGATATTTTTTTCTGAATTTTATGACATTTATAGGTATACAACAGGCATCACAACCAAATTTTATAGCTTTCAGGAAGCTAGTTTCAACTAGCTTCCCAGGTGATTGTTATGCACAGTAATGACTGAGAAACTGTTTAGGGAAGATGATCCTAAGCTGCCTTCACATCAGGGACTAACTGTCTCAGGATGTAAACTGTGCTGAAATACTAATGTCCCCCATTTCGATGCCTGATTTTTTTTTTTAAAAAGTCACTTTATTTTTACATTTACTCAAATTCTACCAACTAGAGATTTATTTGCATCTATGAGGATTTGTTTTAACAGCTGCCAGAGTTAAAGGATTAACTTCACTCACAGCGCTTTAAAATTAATCTAATCAGATCGCATTTATCCAAACAACTGACCAAAATGATTTGCAGGGAAAGAAGGAAGTTTTGTTTTGTTTTAATTTGAAGGGAGGATAGCTACCTTCATGGTATTCAGAAGACTTTGGGGGAAAGTAGGCCCGTGTTAATTTTTGCAATGAAAGCATGGGTTGGGAGGGAGGCTAGACGGTATTAGATAAAGCAGTGGGTCCATCTGGCTATTTCAAAATATTGTGCATACGACCAGAAAAGGGAGGCAAAACTTGTTTGCCTCCTTTCTACTTTTATTATTACTCTTTCGCTCAGGACCTAGAATTCAGCTCAGTACAATTTGTATTAGGAATTACATCAGCTGCTCTAGGGTTAGTTAGGCTCTTGTGGGTTGTCTGGAGACCTAATCACCACTTGAACCAACACGTAGAAGTTTCTTTATGGAAAAATGTCTTCTAGTTTCCAAGTAACACACTTCCTAACATACTCTTTGATTCAGCCCATTTGAGAGTTTGAGGCTGGCTCATATTTGGACGCGTGAAGTTTATCTGTGTTCATTTAAAATTCCAAGCTGATTTCTCCCAACTGTCTGTATACTTTTAGGCCCTTTCTCCTTGAGGAGTTTTGTGTTTAGTTAATACAGATTCAGTGTTGAAAAAACAATTAGGGGAGTCTATATCCTTACCAAATTTAATATATTCAAAAATGAAAGTTGATTGTAAAAATTATTTCCTGTTTGGGGTTTTTACTGCTCTGTTAATGAGAGTAATCATGACATTCTTATGCCCTCCCTCTTCAACCCAGTGTGGGGCACATTATCCATCCTGCCTTCAATTTGAGAATTCTATTACAAATGCACAGGCAAGTAAATCGCATTTCTTATTTCCTTTAAGGGATTGCGCAGCGATGTACAGCTATCAAGTACCACTTTTCTCAGCCGATCCGCTTACGAAACATTCCTTTCAATTTGACCAAGACAATACAGCAAGATGAATGGCACCTGCTTCGTGAGTATTTCTGGGGAAGGGTCAGTGAGCAAACGGTGTCTTTCTGAACAAAAAAGAGTTCCCACCAGCCCTCTCAGGCTTGGCCTGAAAGATGCCATGCTGATTCTCTGGGGCCCTTGGGGCCCCAACCAACAGGGTCAGAGATGCAGAGGGTCACTGTGCCCTGGTCACAGCTTGTTTACAGATCGAGGGTGTGAGAGTCAGGTGCGGGGCTTTGTGGGACAGTGCAGTAAGCGTGTCTATCCCCGCTGGATATGTACACAGGCCACCTCCAGAGTGATTCCTCCACCACGTCATGCGGTGTGAGGCCTTGATCTGACAATTGTCTTAGTAAACCAAGGAGATTATACCTTAGGTGCTCCTATTTTTGTTTTGTTTATCCAATATTCATTTTAGTTACTGTATCTATCTCAGACCTTGGTATTTCTGCTCAAATATCTTTATGAGTGGATGTGGCAGTTTTCTCAGAGGGTGTCCATTACGTTGATGGCAGAAACTGTCTTTGTTGCTGCCAGGAAAAATGTGAAACTCTAGAAAGGATCATGCAGTGCGACCCCAAAGAGGGCTGATATTTACCTGAAAACTGTCGATTCATGCTGCCTAGGGATCGATAATTCAGGAAAGCAAAAAACGAGGCCTCATTCTTTTTCGTGTTTACCCTAATCAGAGGTTGACATTGTCATTTTCCAGTGAAATAAGCAGCAAGGACTTCAGTGAGCTTGTTTGGTGACCAAAGTCACTACAGGAAACCAAACAGAATTTCATTTTGTAAGAGAAATCTCTTTGCAGATCAAAGGGCTCTATTTTGAATCTCAGACACATGAATGGAAACTCTTAAGATATTGCCCACAGCACTGGTGTAATATTATAAATCTTATGACTGACAAATTTAGGACTTGGAAAGTCATTGGCTAAGATGTGCTTTATTTCCTTCCTTCCTTCCTTCCTTCCTTTCTTCCTTTCTTTCTTTCTTTCTTTCTTTCTTTCTTTCTTTCTTTCTTTCTTTCTTTCTTTCTTTCTTTCTTTCTTTCTTTCTTTTTCTTTCTTGTCTT
The DNA here is from genome assembly GCF_016906955.1 of Phacochoerus africanus. NCBI lineage: Eukaryota > Metazoa > Chordata > Mammalia > Artiodactyla > Suidae > Phacochoerus > Phacochoerus africanus. The sequence goes on along the minus strand of NC_062548.1, from coordinate 105,154,884 downwards.
TTTAGGGCCACATCGGCAGCATGTGGAGGTTCCCAGGCTAGGGGTTGCATCAGAGCTGTAACCGCTGGCCTATGCCACAGCCATAGCAACACCAGATCCGAGCCACATCTGTGACCTACACCACAGCTCATGGCAACGCCCGAGCAAGGCCAGGGATCGAACCTGCGTCCTCATGGATGCTAGTCGGATTCATTTTCACTGAGCCACAACGGGACCTCCATAAAATGTGCTTTATTTCTTAATAGTATGACTTCCTGAAACTTCTTTCTTGCTGGCTGATCTTAATGATGACTTCTCTGTAGAACTTAGAGCCTCATCTAAGTGTTCTTATATCTTAATTCTTTATGAACATATTTGGAGTTCTTTGCCCTAATTGTCTATCCAGAAAGCCACTGACTGGTTCTAGTCAGGTGAGAAAAGATCATCACAGAATCCTGAAAAAGAACCTTCTCTCTCTCTTTTTAAAATTTTTTTGAAGGGTAGTTTATTTACAATGTTGTGTTAATTTCTGCTGTACAGCAGTGATTCAATTACATATGTATTTTTTCATATGTATATTCTTTTTCATGATGGTTTATCACCGGATATAGAATATAGTTCCCTGCGCTTTGTTTATCCATCATATATATAATGAAGCCTTATCTCTTTAAGAGTTTGTACCCTGTTACTGCTCAGCAAGGCATTATTGAGCATTCTCCTCTCAATCCTCTTTGGGGAGTGCATGGAAAGATGCTTTCGGCAGTCTCACGCATGGCTCTTTGCAGGAAAATCTCACTTGGTGATCTGCACCATGTTTACCAGATAAACTTAACATGTCTGGTACTAAGGCAAATCCCACGTGGGTTATAGCCAAACCTTGTGCTTTTTAATGGCCATAGAAAAATAAAACTCGAACCACAGGGAATTTAGGAGCGTGTGAGATAATGGTGGCTGAACTCTTATTACACTGCACGTCTCAGAACGACTTACACCTTAACATTAAACAGACCCTTTAAGTGATCGGTGCCTGTGACCCCTAGCTCTGTGGTATCTATGCTTCCTCTTCTAGGCTGCGATGCCCTGCTTCAATTTAGATGCTCTGAGCTGGAAATGAGAAATCTCTTTAAAAGAAAGGGATGGTCCATGTGTGACAAGGGCCCGACTGGAAGCTGCTGGATTGCACCCTCTATACATCCATCACCTCTGAGTCACAGGGGGGCAGGGGAAACAGGAACACACAAGGAGGTGGCGGCTGCCCGAGCACATTCACAGCAGCCCACACTCCTGCAGAGGGGTGTGCCTCTCTTCTTGGCTCTTTGTGTGCACAGGTGTGCATTGTCCACCTTGCCCAGACCTGTTGACTGGCCTCAGGGGCAGACTTAGGTTTGGGATCTGTTGCTTTAAGAAGGATCGTAGAAATTTAGGGCACAATTTTAAAAATTGGCCTTGTTTTAAAAAATAAGAGAGGGAGGAAATGGAAAAAAAAGCAAGACAGCAGGGGTGGGGTGGGGTTCGTGCAAAGTGGAAGTGTACCCAGGTGTGTATAGTCAGCCCATCTCTTGGTTTGGTGCAGACGGTGGGGGAGGGGCTGGGTTTCTGGCCCAGTGATTACAGTTGTGCCTTTGTGATGGACCACATTGGACAAACTGTGTATACAGTGGGGCTTGACCCATGGGAACAGTCCTTCCTTCACCTGAGTACTTGGGTGCTTGGGTCGTAAGGCCTATGTTTAAGAGGAGAGAGCGTTTGTGAGCAGCTCTCTTGCATATACATGTGGTCCCTATTTCAGTAACAATTGCCTTCACTTTCTCAGATCCTTTTTGAAAATAGGCAGGAGTAAATATAACTGAAAAATAAAACAATTGGTATCCTTGGTGCATAGGTAGAACCATATTTGGCTGTAGCTCACTTTTTAGGCTCTTTCTCCAAAGTCAGATTAATTATAGCCACTACCGGGGTGTAATTAACCACTACATTTCTATCGTTCTTTTAAGGATAATAAAAATATTTCGCAAACCTTCCTCACTCTTCAGTGTGCTAAGTAGCTTTGCTATCTATTACCCAAGTTTACCCTGGTGTCCTCTGGTCTGCTTTCTACTTGATGTCGACTTCTCCATGGACTCAGACAAGGTAGATGCTGACACTTCAGTTGGTTACACCTCATCTGGCCTCTTACGAAATGCCTGGGGAAGAGAATGTCCTAAATCACCTTGACCCTGTGGACCCTACACCTGCCCACGAACCTCATTAACTTTCACCATGTCTGCAAAGCTCTTCATTCTCTAATTTTCCATGACTCTCCTTCTTCTACTTATTATTTTGAATGTTTGTGTTTTGAGATTAGATTTAAGAAGAATCACTGCCGGCTTCCTGGGCATGGCTGTGGCTGTCCTGCTCTGTGGCTGCATCGTGGCCACGGTCAGCTTCTTCTGGGAGGAAAGCCTGACCCAGCACGTGGCTGGACTCCTCTTCCTCATGACAGGTACGGGGAACACCTCTGACACCTCTCCTGGCAATGGGGAAGGCTGCCCTGCCTGCAGCTTTCACTTTGTTCTCTGTCAGTTTTCTTTTCACTTGTGAGAAAAACAAAGTTGTTGGACTTTGGTAGGTAATACAGAATTTAAAGGAAACAAGTGTTAGAAAGTGCAGGAGTTCCCATTATAGCTTAGCGGTAATGAACCCAACTAATATCCTTGAAGACACGGGTTTGATCCCTGGCTTTGCTCAGCGGGTTAGGATCCAGTGTTGCTGTGGCTGTGGCATAGGCTGGCAGCCGCAGCTCTAATTTGACCCTTAGCCTGGGAACTTCCATATGCTGCAGGTGTGGCCCTAAAAAAAGTACAGCCCGGATTTCCCTATGTTGGCCTGTTACAAGGATGGATGGAGCTAGGCTCTGTGGCGCATGCCTGTAGTCCCAGCTACTCGGGAGGCTGAGAGTGGAGGATCTCTTGAGCCCAGGAGTTCTGGACTGCAGTGCACTAAGCCAATCCAGTGTCTGCACTAAGTTCAGCATCAGTACGTTGACCTCCCCAGAAGTGAGGACCACCAGGTTGCCTAAGGAGGGGTGAACTGGCCCGGGTCAGAAACAGAGGTTAAAACTCCCGTGCTGATCAGTAGTGGGATCAGTCTGTGAATAGCCACTGCACACCAGCCTGGGCAGCATCTCTTCTGTTTGTCCCTCCCTAGTTTAATAAATGGGACTTCTGTATCTTCTAAATCCGTGTATTCCCTTAAAAAATAATAAAAGTTTGCCCTAAAAAAAAAAAGTTAGATGGAAATGTCTTGGGTGTCATCTGCACATGAGCCAGGTCTGATTTTTCTGTCCCATTCTTTCATTCCCTGCCCCTAACCCTGGCCTGCACTCTGGGCAAACGTGGGCCTTTGCCTCCCAGAAGCTGGTGAGCTGAAAGAGGGTGAGAAGTGAGCACGGCCCATGCCCCCTGGGCTGAACGTTAACTCTACGTCTGTCTCTTAGTGCTGGTGTCATTGGTGTCAGTTTTACACACGTAGCATTCATTCATATCACTCCACAGGTATTTTTTGAGGACTTACTATGGACCAGGCACTGTTGTAGGTGCTAGGGACACACAGTGATTGAGGCAGGCAAAATCCTCCTCCATTTCCGTTGTGGGGAGACACAAATAATAATATGTGATGGTGATAAAACTACGAGGAGGAAAAATGAGTTGCAATAGGGGACCCTGTTCCCCGAAGGGAGTGTCCTACAGGCAGAGGAAACCGCAGTACTGAGCCTGAAGGCGGAGATGGGTTGATGCAGGTGCCATGAGCCACAGAAGAAGAGGTGTGTGGCTGAAGAGCAAGGAAGGAAAGGACAGCATCACAGGAGGGGAGAAGCAGGTAGTAGCTTAGGTTTTAATTCGAGGGCGATGGAAGCCGCCAAGAGAGTTTAAGCCCAGGAGTGACTTGATCTTAAAGCAGGAGATTGGAAGGGGGTGTGCGGAGACGACTGAGGTCTTTTTGACTAGCAGGTGAAGGATGTTTTTGTCTAAGAAGGAGTCAGGAGCTGAGTTGATGGCTGAAATTGACTGAAGGTGGCTGCCAGGAAAGAAATCTTCCTTCCTGCTCCTTCACAGAAAATGCGTACGTGAGTGATGAGTGAATGCCAGGTTAACGGGTTCACAGAGTACACGCGGTATTGGAAGTAGTATTACTCTAAATGTGTGGCCATTTTGAATAAGCGTTTTCTGCTTCCCTGAAATTCTGATAGTCAAGTAACCACGACTGGGTCATTCACTCAAGCCCCTGTTAAGGGGAGGCCGTGGCGCCCCTCGGTGGCTGGTACCATTTTCGTAGCTTCAAGAGCTGGCAGGTAGGTGGCGCTTGCCTTCGGGTGCGTCCACCAGTTAGCTTCGGTAACCCACCTCACGGACAGACCCTTCCTTGAGATGGCGCTGTCACTGGCAGCGACGTGGGATGTGGATGATTGTTGTAAGCGCCAGACACACCTGCACAAGTCACTGGCTCCTGAATAAATCTGCAGAGAAGCATCCTGAGTTTTCCACATTTGGGTGAATAAACAGAGGCTGCAGGACTGTAGCCCAAGGAGGCTAAAATTCTAGTTCCTCAGGTTTTGAAGGAGGATTTGAACCCTCAAGACCAGCCATGGGGTGGGTGCTTGCCTAGGGGATTCATTTAAAATCCAAATTATAGACGGAGCAGGTGACGGCAGCAGAGTTGAAGAGGCCTGTGCTGCCTGCCCAGGGGATTTCATTAAAAAATCTCCCCTATTTTCTTCTCTCCCTTTATTAGTTGAGCCCCCATTTTTCTAACTCTTGTCCTCATATACATCAAAGACATGCAGATTCACTCCCCCAGCCCTGGAAAGGCCCCGCATGGTATCCTTAGGAACATGAAAGGAAAGCCTCAGTAGTAGTAGTTTTTAAAAGACACTTTTTGTATGGGTAATACATGAATAATTTAGGATTCTCTTAGATATAAAACAATTGTTGGCATTAAAATAAATCACAGGACCATAAAAGCCAGGCTTGGCGAGCACTCCTTGGGAGGCGGAGGGGCTGGTTTGGTTTTAAAGAAAAGAAGGAAGGGTGGGAGCTTGGTTCTGGGTTGGCTCAGAGGAGAGCTAGGAGCCTGGCTGACTAGGTCAGTCCCAGCTTCCCCTGCTCAGCCCTCACTCCTGATCCTTCTGTGCACTGTAACTCCAGGCCAGACTGGCTCAGGGCTCGGTAGAATTTATCACCACAAGCCCCTGTACAATTGTTAGAGAAAAATAAAACCAGCAGAACAGTAGCCACAGGAGCAAAAACCCATAGGAACCGCCCCTACCCCCACAAAAAAACCAGAAAACCAAAAAACGCACCACAAACATATAAACTTGAAGTTCGATAGTTTAATGATTGGTTCCGAAGGATTGACAGGCAACATAACACTGATTGGCTTTTTTTTTTTTTTTGATTGCCCAAACAACATTTTTTTTTTTTTTTTGCAATAAAGGGAAAATCCACTTTGAGATCCCACCACCTGAAAAATTAGGTTGTTAAAATACTTTCCTAATTGTGGCCCAAATCTCATCCAAGTCTTTGTCTCATTAAAAACAACAACTGCAGGGAGGGAAGTGGCTATGGCTCTGAAAGGGTAGCTCAGGGCATCACTGTGGTGGGAATACTCTGTATCTGGACTGTGATGCTGTCACATAATTTGCACATGTGGTAACATTGCACAGAACTAAATTCACGCACACCCAAGTGAGTGTGTGTAAAAATGGTGAAGTCTGGATAAGGTGGATAGATCATGTCATTGTTGGCTGTGCTATTACACTCTAGCTGTGTATGATGTTACTATTGGGAGAAATCAGGCAATGGGTATATGGCTCTCTCTGTGTTACTTCTTTCAGCTGCGTGTGACTCTATATTTATTTCAGAATAAAAATTTAGAAGAAAAAATGTTTGTGTCCATCATCATGTGGAAAGTATTTCGTTTTCTGGGCCTCCATGTGACATTAATACCGTAAGCATTCTCCATGTCCCTATATTCTGTATTTGGTTTTTAATAGCTTTTGATAGCTGTATGTTCTTCTACAGAGTAGAGTTGCTGTGTTGTGCTCTCTTACTGTGGGATTTAGGGAGGATTATTTCATTTTTGCTGCTACAAATAATACCTTTCCATTTCCTTTGTGAACATGGAGAGAACTATGTAACTTTGTTGCATGAGATAAATTAGCTGTAGGACCTTTGCCTGCAGCAGCAGGAGATGACCCAAGTAAGGGTTAAAAGAATTGATTTTAATTAAGCAGAAATGTCTTCAGCAGCCCTAGTCAGCGTCACTCCCACAGAGTTTTGATGCTAAACTTAGCCTCTTCTAATGTGCTGGCGTCTTCAGTCTCTACCTGAATTGATTAGGCCAGCCTTCAATGAAGATCATCACTGATGTGACAGTTTGAGATGTTAAAATGGAAACTTGAAAACAATCTCTGTGCTTCTGCCTTATTGCATACAGACAGCTCCTGATTACCCACGTTTGGAACAGCAGGGCTGCTGGCTGTCACTTCTCTCTCCTGTTTCTTGGGGCCTCTCAAGGGGTCTTCCAGCAGGGCCAGGGGCAGGCCCCACATCCCCCAAGAGTCCCAAATGTAGCCTTTGGATTTCATGTCCTCTCAAGTTCCACACATGCCACAGGCACAGGCAGGGGAGGAAGGGAATAAAACATCATCCATCCAGTGGTAAGAGGCTGCAGGTTAGCGGACCCCACTGCCTTCAGGCACTGCTAGTGAGCACTCCCATCGACTTTGTGTTTGTTTTTGGTTTTTATTTTGGCTGCCCCTCAGCATGTGGAGTTCCTGGGCCAGGGATCAGATCTGAGCTGCCACTGCAGCTGTGGCAAAGCCGGATCCTTTAACCCACTGTACTGGGCCGGGATCGAACCTGCATCCGGATGCTGCACAGACACCGCTGATCTCACTGTACCACAGTGGGAACTCCTCCCATCAACTTTAAACGATGCATTCTATTAGGTTGCCATTGTGGTAGAATGATGATTATCACTTGATATCAATATAGATATTTTAAAGTGTTAGTTTATTCACAGCAGATTATATTTTTAAGTATAATTTTTTATGTCTCTGTTGTAGGGTTTTCATGATCTTTTCATTTACTGGGAGTCTCAAAAATTGGATAAAGCTTGGTCCTGCCTTGATGGGCGCCTCCATTCCACTCCACAGGCTGTGCCCTGAGTGGCTTCTGTGGACAAGGCTGGGCCTTTGGGACAGCAGAGAGAGGAGACAGCTCAGACTGCCCCAGCAAAGCTTAGGAAGGGGTAACGCTCATGTTAGGTGACCCCCTGTTTTGCTTCAATACATTCCCAAAAGGGGCTCCTCTGTAGATGTATTGAAGTATCCAGGTTATCCATTGATTGTGACCTAAAACTATAGATAGGTCTGTAATGCCTTATCTGAAGTCCTTGGAGCCAGGTACATTTTGGATTTCAATATTTTTAAGTTTTATTTTAGAAAGGTAATATTGTGTATATATCCTGTATTAGCTAACATTCTAGCAGAGTCTGAAATCAAATGCATTAACATTTCTGCAGCAAAACATGAATATTCACACTAGGTGGGATCAATAAGGACTATAAATAGCCTTATGTGACATCGAGCCAGGGTTTGCAGGTCCATGAGATTGCTGCGGTCTTTCGGAAAAAGATAGGGTGTGTTTTGGATTTAACTATTGCAGATTGTGGATCTTTATTGATTTTTTTTTTTTTGACGTTTTGTCTGTCTCTGTTAGTCCTGCCCAGTCATTTGGTTAAGGCAACTTAGCAATGGCTTTTTGAGCAGTCGGTGTGAAAAGGAGTATGAGGCGTTTTTTTCTGGAATTGCAAAGAGACCAGGATGATGAGCAGGCCATCTTTTGAAGGAGTGAAAAAAAAAAAAATCAATGTTTACGCCTTTGGGTGTTGCGGCTCTGTTATTTATCAAGCAGGCTAACCAGGGTGAAGCAGCTTCCATTCCTTTCCACCTTTCAAGCACATCAAAGGAGGACCCTCAAGAGAGTGGGCCCAGTTACCAATTTACATTGTACCAGCTGGCCATGGGCACCGTGAAGAGTTTAGGGAAGGAAATTAGGTTGATGATTTGGGATGGCAGCATAAATTTACTTCTGTCCTGATCTGAAAATATCCTTCTGGTCTCGTAATTCTGTGATATCACTGTATCTTCTAATTAAGAATATTGGCAGAAAACCTTTTAATATTTTAGAGGAAAAGTAGCTGCATACAGGGCTCTTCAGAAACAGTAATTATCCCCCCTTTTGAGGATACTACCGGCAGTAGCTGGGACTGAGCTTGGGGCTTACGAACCACTTCCCCCTGGCACCACCAGCGGGGCTGAAGACTGTCAGTGGAACTCCTGGCTGGTCAGGGTAGAAGGGGAAGGGACGGAAAAGCCTAAGAGAAGAAGGGAGGAGACATGACCTCTCTCCTCATGGATTTTTCAGGAAGGACTCTTAGATTTTGAACTTTTGGGATGTAAGGCTAGAAGCTTATCTTTGCATGCCCTCATATACCTTGCATTAACTGGAATTGCTGATGACAAAAACGCAACTTTATCTGAAATAACTTGTCATCTGGGTAAATCCTACAGGAAGCAATTTGGGATGAACTGGTTCTTAGGTGTGTAGAACTCCCTGTATTGCAGAACTCAGTCTTGTTCAGCAGGTTTTGCGGACTCCCATGTCTGCAGCGCTGTTAGACTGTGAGGAACTCAGATGGAGTCCAGGAGGTCTCTACACCTTTTTTCCTGAGATGCAGACTGGAAAGTGAGTAGAAAGAACACTTGGGGTTCCTGATCACAAAAGTCTCAAACCAATGATGGCTGTGACCATCAAGAGCCCATGAAACTCAACTACTTCTAGGATAACCAGAGCTGAGTCTGGAACATAGTAGACACCTGATAAATAGTTTTGTTTTTTGTTTTTTTGTTTTTTTTTTTGTCTTTTTGCCTTTTCTAGGGCTGCTTCTGTGGCACATGGAGGTTCCCAGGCCAGGGGTCTAATCGCAGCTGTAGCCTCTGGCCTACCCCAGAGCCATAGCAATGCGGGATCTGAGGTGAGTCTGTGACCTACCCCACAGCTCACGGCAACGCTAGATCCTTAACCCACTGAGCAAGGCCAGGGATTGAACCCACAACCTCATGGTTCCTAGTCAGATTCGTTAACCACTGAGCCACGACGGGAACTCCAAATAATTCTTTTTTTTTTTTTTTGTCTTTTTGCTATTTCTTTGGGCCTCTTCCACGGCTAGGGGTCGAATCGGAGCTGTAGCCACCGGCCTACGCCAGAGCCACAGCAACTCGGGATCTGAGCCGCATCTGCAACCTACACCACAGCTCACGGCAACGCCGGATCGTTAACCCACTGAGCAAGGGCAGGGACCGAACCCGCAACCTCATGGTTCCTAGTCGGATTCGTTAACCACTGCGCCACGACGGGAACTCCCAAATAATTCTTGAATAACATTAAATAACACTTTAATTGTAAAATCTTGCTTGGGCCTGTAAAAGGGGTAGAAATATACTTCATACACTGACCACACACACAATGTTATTGGCTGAATTGCGTGCCCCTCACCTCACATGTTGAAGTTCTAACCCCTAATACTTAGGGATGTGACTGTATTTGAAGACAGGGTCTTTAAAGAGGTGATTAAGTCTAAACGAAGCCATTAAGGTGGGTCCTAACTCAATAGGACTGAGAAGAGGAAATCTGTACACAGATAGTGAGAGAGCAGACTGTGAAGGCTCAGGGGGAGACCGTCACCATCTTTAAGCCAAGGAGAAAGGCCTGGCAAGAAAGCAGCCCTGCCAGGATCTCCATCTCAGACGACTAGCCTCCAGAACTGTGAGAAAATAAATTTCTGTTCTGTCCTGGTCCGTGTGACTTTGTTGATATGACAGCCTGAGAGAACCAAGACATGAGGAGCTGTAAAACATGCATATGGAACTAAAACAGAATTCTACAGGATCCAAATGGACCTAAGACTGCTCATCCAGTGACCACAAAGATGTTTTCATCCTTTAAACAACACTTTTTCTTTTCCCCCTTTAAAAAATATCCTGAGGCGTTCCCGTCATGGCGCAGCAGAAACGAATCCAACTAGGAACCATGAGGTTGCGGGTTCAATCCCTCGCCTCACTCAGTGGGTTAAGGATCCAGTGTTGCCATGAGCTGTGGTGTAGGTCGCAGATGAGGCTCGAATCCTGCGTGGCTGTGGCTGTGGCGTAGGCCGGCAGCTACAGCTCAGATTGGACCCCTAACCTGGGAACCTCCATGTGCCACAGGTTGTGGCCCTAAAAAAGCCAAAAAAAAAAAATATATATATATATCTTGAATGGGTTAGGCCTCTTTTACCAAAAGCTTGTTGTCAATACTGGAAACAACGCTTTGTCTCCTCTCTGAACATTTTTTTGTAATAATCAGAAACAGCCCTGCCCATCCTACCATTAACAGCTGTGACAGCTATCTATTTGCCAGCTTCCTTAGAGATGTGAATGTCTGGAAGGGGGAAACTCTTTAGATAAGCTCTTTTGTTCACCTTTGCTTTTCTCTCACTCAGAACCACTTCAAGAGCATCTTGGAGGAAGAAAAAGGTCACTCGAAGATGAGCCTTGGGGCCATTTGTGGGAAGGGGGAAGGGCAGACAGGGGGCATGTTTGCGGGATCATGTGACCCCTCTCAGCTGAATGAGTAAAAAGCAGCAGGAAATACAGCAGATTTTCATCAAGGTTTGATGATGTTCTTTTCTACAAAGATCTTGTGTCACAGAGATGTATGTACTATTTCAGGATAAAATAAACACTAATAAGGAATACAAATAAGATGAGCAATCAGGTTTGCAAGGCAAGATAGATCCAAGGGTGAGATTAGCAGCCAAAAAGCCTGCCATGAAGTCCCCGATTTCTGTTCCTGGTGGGCCACTAATTTAGTTTGGGGGACATTTCAGCTCTCTGGCAAACTCGGTTAAATAAAGCCATTTTCTTAGTGACATCATTCACAGTGTCCATGAGGTAAGTACAAACCAAGTGTCCTGGGGAAGCACAGTGCTCATGACACTCAGGGCAGAGAAAGTCATCCTGAGGTTAAGCCCTCAGGGTAGGTTGTCCCTTATAATCTTTTTCTATTTAGTATGAATTGGAGGTAGTTATGCTGAAATTCATTTCACCAAAAGCAATTTTATGGAGTTGGCAGGGGAGAGGTGCTAATAAAATCAACATTGAGCATAAAATCCAAAGGAAAACATGCAGAAAGAAAAATCCATGACATTCAATTTTTTATTTAGCTGCCTAACACTGAGTACTAGATTGGCTAGGAAATCTTGGGAAATGTTTATGTTCTGTGTCCAATTTTAGAGTCACAGCAATTTGACACTGCAAGGGACTTCAGGAACCAAGTCCCCCATTCTTTTCTCCTAGAGGAAGCTCAAGAGAGGTTAGGTCATGTCAGACTCACATAGTGATTAGTAGCAGAGCTAGGGACCAGAATACTCATTCCCTGCATCCCAGCCCAGTGCGTTGGGACATCAAAGGATGATTAAAAGTCTTAGTTTGAACTCAAGCTTTCAGAGGTCATTAAAACTATGTACTTGTAGGGAGTTCCTGTTGTGGCTCAGTGGAAACGAATCTGACTAGTATCCATGAGGATCAAATCAGGGTTCAATCCCTGGCCTTGCTCGGTGGGTTAAGGATCTGGCATTGCGTGAGCTGTGGTGTAGGTCTCAAACCCGGCTTGAATCCCACATTGCTTTGGCTGTGGCATAGGCTGGCAGCTGTAGCTCCAATTTGACCCCTAGCCTGGGAATGTCCATATGCCACAGGTGTGGCCCTAGGAAGCAAACAAAACAAAACCAAAAAAGCCCAAAAAACAAACAAAAAAACCCAAACTATGTACTTGTAAAAAGCCTCTTAGATATTCAGCTGTGTGCAGTCGCTTAAATGCAAAATAGAGCTGTTTTTCCGGTAAAGTAGTCATTGTTCTATTATTCTAGTTTACCTGTTGATACTCCAGAGATCAAATTTTTCTAACTGCCTCATTGTTCTATTACCAGCATTCATTAAAAGGACCTTGTTATATACAAACGCTGTCTTTGTTTAGATGCCTGTGAAAACATTCATGGAGATGTAAGAACATTTGCTCTTCACAAGGTTTGAAAAAAGCAGAGGAGTATTCAATTTTTGAGTGGACCATGCCTTTGTGAAGGAATTATTTCCATCATGCTTTTTCTTTGGAGAATTCAAAAAGTGATATGTTTACCGTAATAATCTGGAGCCAGAAGTCAGAAGACAAGATTTCATCCTTTTTAGAAAAACAGAATCGCTTTAGAGTCTGAAATAGACTTGGGCAAAGAATAGGAGGTATCGAATCACCTCAGATCAAGCATCCTTTTAATTTAAAACATTTCTTTTCTAAATGCACATTTGGAAAAGGATTTAGGCACTGTGCCTTTATGTATTTGAGCGCGGGCAGAATTCTAGCACTTGAAAAATGGCCATTTCTGTCTGCTCTGAGTTTGTTTTTCTGCTAGTGTTCTGATCTCTGAAGGTCTATTAAAAAGAAATGGTAGTGGTGGTGGCAGGTGGGGGAGGTACTGTTACTTTTAAGCCTCTCAGTCCCCAAATCAGTGTCTGTTTCCTGCGAAGGTGCTGCATAGAACCCTAAGGTTGCCAAAGCAATTTTCCGGGAGTTTCCATCGTGGCGCAGTGGAAATGAATCCGACTAGGAACCCTGAGGTTTCAGGTTCAATCCCTGGCCTCACTCAGCAGGTCAAGGATCTGGCCTTGCTGTGAGCTGTGAGCTGTGGTGTAGGTCGCAGATGAGGCTCAAATCCTGAGTGGCTGTGGCTGTGGCGTAGGCCGGCAGCTACAGATCTATTAGCCCCCTAGCCTGGGAACCTCCATATGCAGGGGTGGGTCACTAAAAAGAAAAAAGACAAAAAAAAAAAAAACAAAAAAAAACCACGCCAAAGCAATTTTCCAGCAAATGTATGTAACCTCCATTACAACAGGGATAAACCAAAGTATGAAAAAGAAACGTGGAGGACTTGGAACAGAACTGAACATTCTGAAACTTGAGTGGATACTTGACTGGGGCCAGTTTTTGTATTCATTGTCCCCTTCAGCTCAGCAACTGCCTCATTGGGATCCCATGGTACCAGATGCTAGATACCCTAGTATCTACATCCTAGGGTACTAAAAATCCTGTGTTTGGGGCTTTTGAAGCGTTTTCATCAGATTCCTGATTTTAGTATCCTGAAAGAACAATTATACATAACATGTGTTGTTAAAAAAAAAAAAAGATAAAATTCTGGGTCTGTTCATTGTCCTTATGCCACCCAAATTACCTGTATTATGAGTGGTTGAATTATATGAACTCCTTGAAATATATGATGTCAGCTATTTTACCTGAAGTCCAACTTCCTGGATTTAATTTATGTTAAAGTCTTTTATTCATTCATAAAAAAAAAAACAACAAGATTTTTGAGGCCCTAGAATGTGCCAGGCTCTGTGCCTTAAAAACCTTGTGAAAGTTCATTTTAGATCTTATTCACAGGCAACGTGATAAATACAGTGATAATGGTAATCAGAAAATGAAGACAGTATAATGATTGCAACAGTCTGAAAATGTGCCAACTCAGGTATGGATCAAAGGGAAATGAAAACCATCTGTATTAGGTTTGAGTGATTACGAGATTTTTTTCCCTTAAATTAAAAATTTTTACTAAGTTTTTAAGGATAAAAAACTGAATTCAAATTTACATAGCCTTTAAATGAGGTAATTCTAAATAATTCAAGATTTCATCCTTTTTAGAAAAACAGAATCGCTTTAGAGTCTGAAATAGACTTTTTTTTCCCACTCCACTATCTCCAGAACCTACCATATAGTCTGGCACATAAAGGTTTTGCCAATGTTTGTTGAATGAAGTAGCTCAAGTAAAAGAATTGTGGGTCCTTTATTAATTTGGACTGATCATCTCATCTGTTGATTTGATTTTCACAAAGGCCTGTCTGGCATTTGCCTTGTAGCAGGCAAAACTGTAACCGATGGCTCTGCTCTCTTTGTATTATTTATAGGAATATTTTGCACCATTTCCCTCTGCACTTACGCTGCCAGCATCTCCTATGATTTGAACCGGCTCCCGAAGCTAATTTATAGCCTGCCTGATGATGTGGAACATGGCTACAGCTGGTCTATCTTTTGTGCCTGGTGCAGTTTAGGCTTTATTGTGACAGCTGGAGGTCTCTGCATCGCTTACCCATTGATTAGCCGGACCAAGATTGCACATCTAAAGTCTGGCAGGGACTCCACAGTATGACTGTCCACGCTCAAGTTCACTGCTCGGTGGCCCGTCCACAGCGCGGACCACTCTCGAAGGGGATGGAGCAGAGTTCGAGTCAGCATCCTAAGCACAAAACTGGTCTTTTTTGTCATAGACCAAAAACGGTCATTCCAGCCTGTTGCCTGCCAGCCCCTTCTGGATGACTGATAGCAAATCCTGCAAAAAACCTCCATACCTTTCCAAGGACGAAACTACAGCGGATTCAAGTGCTTTAATGACTATTTATTCTTTGACTGTGAGGTGTGGGGAGCAGTGCCATGGAGCATTTGAATTTGGAACAAGAGGGGACCTCGATGGAAAAATTTGTATGATGGCCATTTATTTCAGAAAGTTTGTATATAGCAATTACCCGAGAGTCATTTCTATTTGCAGAGGGATTCATAACAAAGCGAGTATCATTTTCTTGTCATTGGACCGTGCTTGTTAAATTTTAATGCGGCACCTTCAGAACTTGTCCTAATGGTGTCTTGTTGTGTCAGCACCAAGTATTTGTGCATTATTTGTGGATGTTCCTTGTGACAGGAAGGTTCTTCTGTTGCCTTATTTATTTTTAATTGAAGTCTTTTCTTCGTCTTTATGCTGGTATCAAAAATCATAAGAGAAACAGATCAACCGTGGAAGAGCTAATCTGTAATACTATGCAGTATTTGAAGTCCTGTCTATCGTTCAACCTGTCTCTTTATGTTAACTGGATTTCTGCATTAAACAACTGCCCCCTTGTTAACCTGGGTGTGTCTTCCTGTCTTTCAGCCGTGGCAATAGGGAGATAGCCATTCGGACAGGTGGAAACGCTGCTGTTTTAATAGTTCTCATCAGGCCTTCTGTTGGTCTTTTTTAATTGATCCTTTGTAGCAGCCACACGCTTGCTGTTGACAAAATACGTCTTTTTCCAAACTTATTTTCAAACTTTTCCATAGTCCTTTGAGTTTTCTTCTCTCACTCTTCCTCTCTGTTCTGTCTGGAGACAGCCAACCATAAGGATTCACAGTCTCAGGCCTTATCCTTGGAGCTGGGTTTTGACCTTGGCTGCACATTAGAATCACCTGATTAATTCTTCAACTGTACCTAAACTGGGCCCCACCCCAGACCAGTTGACTCCAAATGTCTGCAGCTGGGCCTGAGCTTGAGTCTTTTTGAAAAAAAAATCTCGGATAATTCTGATGTGCAGCTGGGATTGTCCTGGGCCAGAGCTGCAGTGATCTCCTTAGTAGCTGACACTTAGCACTCACTCTGTGCCAATAACCGGGCTATGTTTGTTCCAGGTATAATTTCATTTAATCCTCTCAAAAGCTCTATGAGGTACTGTTGGGCTGCACTCCACAGGCCTGCAAGCCTTGTAGTTAGTTGTCCAGCCTCCAGACTGAAGAAAGAGCCGGGACACAGCAACAGAGACAGCCACGGTTTATTGGACAGGAGATCTCACACAACAGAAGCAAAAGGTCCTGGAGCAACACCACACCGTGGATGGCTGAACTTGGCAGCAGCTTCCCTACCTGGGGGAGAAGGAGGCTACCACTTTTAGGGGGAATTGACATCAGGTTGCTTCATCAGTTACCAGGGAAGCCGGCAACCTGGGCACATTCCTCACAGCCCCAGAGATCAACAACCATCATGAGGGCAGATGCTTCCCCTCAATAAACCAGCAGGTGTGGAGCCATTCAGACTTAAGGGTTAGAGCCATCACTGGCTGGGGCAGAAGGCAAGCACATCAGTGTGAGCAGGGTGTAGGGGAAACAGTCTGGTGGCACAAAGGATGTACAAAGCACAAGAGAACCGCCATCTTGAGTGGCCTGACCGTACAGGTAGGTACTCTTATTCCATTTTGCTGATGAAGAAGCCCAAGGGCAGAGTCGGACCTTTGCCTCACGCTTTTCTCTGTTTGGTATAGGATGGAATCACAAACCCTTCCATGGTGTTTTCTTATCTTTCCCTGGAAGGCTGGGCACGAGCGAATGTCTAAGCTTTTCCTTTTAACGCCAAACATTATCCTATATGCTGCACACAACGTGTGAGAAATTTGCTCTGTAAAATAGGGAAGGCACCAGAGGTACAGCCGTGTTTCAGATTTAATTTCACAAAAGATGCTTTGCTTCCTCCTTCATCATAAAAACTGACTTGGTACCTGTAAAAGAATAAGGGTCATCTATCTACCTACCCCCACCCTCCAAATCAAGCCTGCTTTCCAAGTGATAGTGTCCATATATTGTCATATGAGCCTTTCCGAAGAGGTTAGGTGCTCTCGCCGAGGCCTGGGGTTATATTCCCTGGCAATCTCTCAGGCCTGTTTAATAAACCCGTCCCCCTGGATGAGATCAGAGACACAGAGAAAGGGGCATTTATTTTCAATTTATTACGTATGTGGGAACATTTCAAAGCAGGGGAGCTATTTCTTTGAAGTTTTCTTTAGAGAGCCCCACAGAAGATGTCAAGACTCTTGAACATTTATATTCCAACCACTGGAGCAGCGTCTGAGTGAGTGACTTTTGAAGTTTCTGAGACGCTTCCTAGGGGTTGGAGGTGTGAATGGAAGAAAGCCTTGGCATGACAGAAGGTTGAAGGGTTCACACACCAGAAAGATTTTCCCAGAAGCCAGGGGAATTCACTTCGAATGCAAACATGTGTTGGCAAGAACAGAGCTTCCTTGCCTTTCAGCCCAGGTGAGCTCGGAGCAAGATTCCTGGCTTTCTGTTTACTGTCATGGAGTGTGAGCAAATGTTGCCAAAGCCGGGCATCTGGGCCGCCCCCCTCCCCATCCTTAGGCTTCTCTTAGGGGTGTTTTCTTAGTTGGCTTGCGAATGGAGAGTGGTTAAAATGGCCACATGGTACTGCACCGGCAGAAGAATTGAGACCATTGGTTTATTCTTTCTAGGTTGTCTCTGTCCCACTTCTAGCTGCATTCCTGTAGCCACACTGTTGTGGGTTTTTTTGCCCGGGGGCAGGGGGCAGATTTTTTTTTTTTTTGGCAGGGCAGAAACAGGTAGCTAAGCTCCTTGAAGTGAGGATGCAGTGGATCCACAAAGGAGGGCAGACCAGAGATCTGAGTCTGTGGGCTGGAATTGCTCAAGGGCATCCCAGAGACTGGCAGAGAAAAGGACAGCAGTCCCAGGAGTCGCTGGGTCCATGCTCACCATGAGGTGGTAAGGGCCTTGGGGAGGATGGTGCTATGTGGTATCCAGGGATACTGGGCCCTTGCTCCTGTGGCTTTCCTACCCCAATCATGGATTCAGAGCAGCAGAATCAATGGACTGGGAGAGACCAGGCCTTGGAATCATGGACTTCTCATTGGTAGCCAGTCTGATCCTTGGAAGGTCTGGGGACATTGGCACATCGGGGTGTGTGTGTCCCCAGTAATGATTGAGGGCAAATTCCCCTTAGTCCTGCATGAAGGGGCTTTGAATAGAAAGTGGACTTATAGGGAGTTCCCGTCGTGGCTCAGCAGTAACGAACCCACCTAGTATCCATGAGGACTCCAGTTTGATCTCTGGCCTTGCTCAGTGATTTGGGGATCCAGCATTGCCACGAGCTGTGGTATAGGTCACAGACACACTCAGATCCCAAGTTGCTGTGGGTATGGTGTAGGCTGGTGGCTGCAGCTGTGATTCAACCCTTGGCCTGGGAACTTCTGTATGCTCTGTGTGCGGCGCTAAAAAGAAAAAAAAAAAAATGGTGAGCTTTACCCCAAACCTTGACTAGATAACCATAGGCCCTGCATACCCCTCCTTTAAACAATGTTGTCCTCGGTTTATTCGAAATGTTAGAATTATTGCGGCCACTCCAAGGGAACCCTACCCCCTCCGTCTCTGCAGCACCATGGATCCTTAGGAGTCCAGGAGGTAGGAGACTTACATAGGATGTAATTTCTCCATAAAAGTCATTGTATCTTTCAACAAATATTTATTGCATTCCTACTACGTGCTTAGTAGGATTCTAGGCACTTGGGAAACATGAATGAAGCAAAACAGACCAAGGTTCTTGCCCCTGTGAAGCTTATTCTAGTAAAATGCTGTAAAGTACAAGTAAAAAAATCAAAGTCACCCTTTTGAGCCCCACATGATTTCAAAAATCCAGGATTAAGGTAGTTCAACACAGTTATTAAATTAAGTTTCGTTTGAACTACATTTTCATTGGCTGTGCATTCCACTTCATATAATTCTCATTTGAATCTATCCTCAGTGACATCAAAAGTACATTATTAACTTTTGTGTGGGGGAGGGATGAGTTTGCCTCTGGAAGCTCTCCCATTTGAACCTTAAATCTGACAAAGGTGCATGTTCAAGCAAGCCTTGGTCGCCTGAGCTAAGGAACCTGATTCTGAAGGTTACCTGAGCTAAGGTCGAGGAGGGACCTGGGATCCTGGAGACTCAGGAAGTCACAAGGTCAAGGTAACCCACCCAATGGAGGCCAGTACATCTTGGCTGCTGATACTGTTTCCTCTGTGTTAGGGACACCCACTTGTGCTCTTCCTGGCTCACGCTGGCTTTTCCTTTTGTCTCAGCTTCAACATAACCCTCCTAGAAGCCGATGATCATGAGGACACCACACTGCTTTAACCCCTTTCCCGCCCAGTTACACTCCGCATGGTAATCACCTGCTCCCCCCTCATTGGATTGTAGACTCTTGCAAGGTGTGTAAACTGTGTTTTGATCAAGTTTTGTCTCCAGTGTGTAGCTCTGGAGCCCAGTAGGTGCTTATAAATCTTTGGGGAATAAATGCATGAATTCTGAATCACAAAGACAAACTCTGCTCTTCCCTGGACAGCACTGATTCCCTTAGCATCAATTCTAGGGAACCCATAAAAAACAGACAGTCATCTAATAGGCTAAATGGAATGAGAATATAGCTTGGCAAGCAAGGAAGTCTCATTAGAATAATTAAAAAGACTATTAACCCAAACTAACCCAGATACAAGTTGAAATGTGTTATGAACTAAATACCATGGAACATTTGATGGTTCAGACAATATTAAGTTAGTAACCTCAATACGGTTCTACACCTCAATTTAAAGCTTTACCATTTATGTGCTAATAATGTTTCAAATCTCTAATTGGAGTTGTGAAAGGAATGCTTCAAAAATGATTTCCTTTGAATGCAAATAGCTATGCTGACCAAGAACCCTTTTAAATTGGATTATATGAATTTCCCTAGGGCCCTGTCCTTGGACCAGAATTTCTCCTTGCTGCAGGACAACCGCAGATGCTTGAGGATGCTCAGGGCACCCCCACTGCATCCTGGGAACACAGCTATCCACTATATTTCTTTTTTATATACAATCTATATTTTGCCAACCTTTAAAGCAAAGCTTTTAATTGTTTTAAAACTTAATATGTGTTCTTAAAGCACTCATAAGAGAAAGACAAACTGGTTGGCTAAAAAATAAGATACTTTTCTGTCTTTGTCTCCTATTTTTTCTCTCTGTCAGCATATTTTATAAACTACTGCCTGCTTTGTATAAGGCCTTGAGCTACACATGGACTTTTGTGAGGCCTCTCTGCAGACAGGAACTGAGAGAAGGCCATGGGTAGAGGGGTGAGAGCAAGGGGACAGTGTAACGTGTGAGATGTCCAAGATAGGCTGAGTTTTGCTGGCCACCATAAGGGTTTTATTCTGGCAGTGGAAAGCAATGACAGTCTTTAAAGGACAACGATGGGATCGGATTTCTACTTTTAACTACGGCATCATTGTTACTACCATGTGGAGAATGGATTGGAAGAAGGCAAGACTGGAGGAGGTGAAACCCATTGAAGTCGGTGGCGGTGTGTGTGTGGGGGGGTGCTACTGGAAGCCAGGAGACACAATGGTGGCTGTGAATATGGTGATGAAGATGGAGAGAAGTGGGCATATAACATTTTAGAGATGGAGTTGACCAGACATGCTAGTAAATTAGATGGAGAGGAGAAAAGAAGAGACATGATCAAGGTTAACAACTGCGTCATTTTAGGGTTAGGTTATTTACTAATGAAACTATTTATCTTGTATCAAAAATGGGATGCCATAGTTTGAAAAAAGGAAATCATAGAAAGTTTTATGGCAAACCCACTGTAGCCTAGGGTGGCACCTTGGTTAGGATAAATCCTTAAGTGAATGGAGCCCAGGATTGAAAAGCTATAGTTGAAATTATGGTCCAGTGGCCCCGATGCACCTTCTCTCTAATTGATCCAATGGCCAGCTTTGTCCTCTTTGGTTTCTGAGTTGGAAAATAGGATTCAGTCTGAATGTGAACTTGACCAATTCGTGGTGACTGGGAAGATTTCAGTCCAGCCACAGAGGAACAGATGTATTGATTGCCCGTGAATGGGAAAGGCAGATGTCAACACTGGCCGCCCCCAGATTAACTCTCCCCTGATAGGCTATTGGCCTGCTTTTGTTAAGTTTCCATCCTGTATCAGGGATGGCATGGCTGACATTCACAAAATGCACAGACCACTGCCCCATCACCTGCTCATTCTGGATGGGCAAGACCCAGGCGTTGTCACCATCTTGAGCATGGGTTGTGAGGATGGATGAATGGTACCCTCAGGCTCTTTAGGAAATATTCTAAGTTTACACAGGACCATAGAGATAATTCCCTCAATACAGCATAGATGTGGAGGACATCCTCTGGGGATTCTGGAAAAATGCATGGAAGCCTTGATGGAGCAGAGATTTATGGAGGGTCCATTGGGTCCTGGCAAGAAGGGCTTGAGACCCCACTGACAGTTCCCGCATAACACAATAGGTCTCTCACAATCGCAGATGTCACACTCAGGATGTTTAGTTTTTGAATCATAAAACTCCTTTTATTTTTCTCCCTATGGCTTTGCCTGTCTGGTTGACCGTGAGGAGCACCTAAATACTTGCTTTAGAAATCTGGTCATGCCTGAACCCAACTTCACTCAGCTGTGGCATCAGTGGGCTTGAAATTCATTCTCTGGGTGTTCCCATCATGGCACAGCAGAAACGAATCTGACTAGGAACCATGAGGTTGCGTGTTTGATCCCTGGCCTCGCTCAGTGGGTTAAGGATCCAGTGTTGCCATGAGCTGTGGTGTAGTTTGAAGGCGTGGCTCAGATCTGGCGTGGCTGTGGCTGTGGCATAGGCCAGCAGCAACAGCTCTAATTAGACCCCCTAGGATGGGAACTCCTGTATGCCATGGGTGCAGCCCTAAAAAGACAAAAAAAAAAAAAAAAAAAAAGAAAAAGAAAAATTCATTCCCCACACAGAAAACACATCACACATCACAGCCCATCACATCAGATGAAGTTGTTAAGCCCAGGAGCCAAAAGGGACCCAGACACCTGCATAATTGGTGGTTTCCTAATCTCTCCCTAGGCCCCAGTTTCTACTTGTTCTGGCTTCTACTAGTTGCTCAAAAAAAACCCCAAACCACTTCCCACTTTCAAACCAACTGATTCTAAGAGGATGGTGCTGGAGGCCTGTTTCTGTCATTCCTGGGTTTCCTTTGTTCCTGTAAATGTTAGCTATAAATAAGAAGCAGATAAGAAAGTTGTGATTCTCAAGACTTCTCCCATTCTCTTGACATTGATGAGATGCCAAAGGGACTGTCTGAGTTTCCTCAGGGACTATTCCAGTCCATGCTCTTTCCAAATCTTCTCTTGACTTTATAGCCCCTACTTTATAGGTGGAGAAAGTAAGCCTCCCTAAGGTATCAAGTGGCAGAGCTAATGTCTGGGTTCTGGCCTGTTGCTCCCAGCACAAATGCTAGTCGTGTACTTTTAACCTCGAATACACTATCTGAGCTTATTTTTCAAAAGTACAAACATCGCTGTAGATTCACAGCTCCCCTGCCTCCCTCCCTGCCCCTGCAATGGTTCCCCTTGGAAGTTATTCCTCTGCAGTTTTTAATCAAGATGCTGCCCTTCTAAATCAGAGCAGTCACTGCCCTTTGTAATTCTGTAAAGAATGCCAGACCTATTTTTGTAAGCCCGGAACCTCTCCGTACATGAATGACCTTCAGCAGACCCTGGACTTTGCAGTAGCCTAAAGGTATGACAGCAATTTTAATTACCTTCTTGGTACTCCCCTCACAGGACACTTTGAGAAATTCCCACATTTCCAGGGAAGCTGAAAGATTAATATCTAAGTCGGGAGGTCCTCTTTCCTAGGTCTTATGAAAGCATTTCCGATGGCTTTTTAAAAATTATTAAGTGAAAGCCATTATTCACGAAGGAGGCTATATGGTTTGAGATGGTACAGGAACTGAGACTTTTGAATTTTCGTCCTTGTTTTGTAACTGTCTTGATGTGTGGTCCTGAGAGTCAGTCATCTCTTCTGACCTCTGGCCACATCCACAAGCTGATGTGCTTTCCAGGGATCTTGGCAAATAACCACACTTTAAAGAAGCCCAGGAAATACTCTATCTCTATACACTTTCATTTATCCAAGTTGAATGTGAACTAATTTTGAAAATGGAGCATGTACTTTACACAAACAGTAAAATAAAGCCATCTGATGTTGAGTCAAAGAAGATCTTCCAAGTTTTTTATTAGGAATTGAGGAGAGTACTTCATTTGATATTTTCTCTTGGTGAGGTTGGTCACTGTGCGCTGACTTCAAAACCAAACCGAATGCCCCGAAGCAGCCTTGAGAGGAATATGAAGGTGCTGCTTGTTATCCCTGTTGGTAATAGAGGCAACCAAGACTCTGAGCATTAACTCAAATCTCTCAGCCAGTCTCTGGCGAGGCATCTAACCCCACCACCCCCAGCAGATGAGCTAACTAGGTTTTGAGGTTGACAAAGTGAGTGTCTGTATTTCTACAACGCTGTTGATGGGGCATCAGCCTTTGCTTTCTATGCCTCTGCTGTGAAGAGTAAATCACTATCGTGCCAACATGTTCCTCAAATAAAGTGGACTCGGGAATTGAAACTAAACCAAGTGTGAAAGGTATTCTGGGGGAGATAACACCAGTGATTAATGCAGTATTGATTCAAAGGATGAGCCAGTTCTTAGAGTTTTCCAAATAAAGTAACAGTTTAAAGAGTGTTCACAGGAGTGGGGAATGGTTTTCCCAGCCACTTGAAGTGAGGGTGAGGGAAGAATGAAGGGGAGCTGGAGTGAGGTGGGCTGAGGGGCTCAGAGTCATGTGAAGCCATGTGGGGTGGGACACACAGATGCCCTCTTCTCACATCCTTGTCAAAAAAAAAAAAAAAAAAAGCCAGTTACCATGGGGAACCTGATGAGTGAAGAATGCAATGGGTTAAGGTGAAGTATTGTACAATTTCATTATTTTTAAAAGCAACCCGCCTTCGGGTCTGTGATACGCCTACATAATCAAGAAGGGTGTCACAGAAAATGTCAAGCTTTTACCTTGTAAAGATTGAGCAGCTGGTTCTGTGCTGCATGAGTCTGTACGTTCTAATGTCATAAAGGAAAAAAAAGGGGGCAGGATTTTTTCCTTCAGGATTAAAAATTGAATTTTTTTTTCTTTTTTCCTCTGTGCCATTGGAGTTTGTGGATTTGGTCAGGGTGAGGGGAGGCTTGGTCTAACTTCTGGGGCCTTTCTGGCTTTGTTCACCAGTTAGCAGAGGACTTTGAAAAGGAAGCTTCATGTGGTCTTTCATTTACCAAATCTGTATCGAGTGCCTGATATGTGCCCGAGACTGACTTCAGTACAGAGGATAAATGGAGAGCCAATCAACGAGGCCCCTGCCTCTAAGGAGCTGCCACTGTAATGGTGGGAGACGGCCAGCAAGCAAACATGTTGGCTATGTGAAGAGAACTGGAAAAACAGCCAGGAGACTAGACTGTGAAGGGCGAGGTGGTGGCTCATTCAGGTAGGGAGGCCAGGGGTGGCCTGGCTCATGAGGGGACACACTTGAGCAGAGGGTCAGAGCAGTGCAGGTGTATGTGGCAATGTCCAGGGAGGGGGACCAGCAAGTCCAAAGGCCTCTGCACATTCCAGGGTCAGTCAGCAAGGAGCCAGAATGAAAGGAAGCGTGTTAGAGATGGTGCTAGACGGGCACCGGGGCTGGAGCAGGTACTGGGTTTTATTCTGAGAACCGTAGAAAATCACTGGAGGGTTTTGAGCAAGAGGGGAGTATCAGCTGATGTCCAAAATGCAAAACCAAAACCCCTCTGGCCCAGTGAATTCATTTTCTTTGCTTCTCATGTTGATATCCAGAGGCCAGGGCGGGCTTTTGGGCCCCCCGGCAGAACCCATGGTTAATACGCCCACTGTCCCAAGGTGAACTCAATCTCAAATAGTGTAGACATAGCAAGGGCAGGGGCCACAAAAGGGCAGTGAGAAGGATGACCCCTCAATGGCAGAGAAAATGCAAGAGCAGGGAGCAGATGGGTGTAATTGCTCTCCTCTGTTACACACTGGAGAAGGCAGTGCACACTGAAAGACCTTGATGAAAACTGACAATATTGATTATGGCATTCAGATGGCAAAATTATACTTCAAATTCTTGATTCTCGTGATCATCATAAATTCATAGAATGTCACTAAAAGATGGAACTAACCTCATCTACACATGTAATTAGTTTTTTCAGACTCCCCAGAAATCCATTACTTTTCACTCTCAGATATTTTCCTGGACTCTGTTCATATCTCTCTGTGGAGCTTTTTCAGAGAGTGGTTTTATCCCTCTATTGCCAGGGGTCGGGGATAATCCTATCTGTTGTACCTGCAGGCTCTGGCTGGTATCCTCCTGCTCCCTGCCCATCTCTCCTTCTAGAGGGCTGTCACAGCAGCATTTCAGGCAATACCGGTTTACCAAGGACAAACCCAGAGCCTGACATGCAACAGGCACTCAGAAATGCTTGGAGGCTGAATGAATGAAGGAGCAAATGAATGAGCAAAAGAATATGAGAACTGAAAAGGCTATAAACACGATGGGAAAATATGTAGTGTTAGCATAATATGCATGAAAAGACTCACATAAGATTTCTTTATTACCAGGATTTCTCAGTGAAGACCTCGTGTCACACCTAATTTTTGTCCAAAAGCACAGCTCCTTGAACACTCATATTTACCTAATATCCAAACAAGTGGTTCCTCTTGAAAAATCAATCTATGTTGAATACCTGGGAAGCTTAGTTTTCTAGGTTATGTAGAAAGTAGGTGTCTCCCTGAGAGCTGTGTCTCTCACATGGCTGCCTGGGGGTCCCTTTGATTCCCTGTCCTCCATAGGCATCCATTTGTTCCGTTTTAACAGGAGCCAGTTTAATTGAAGAAATATTAACTGTTCTGGAGGCCACACCCTGTGCCAAAGGGGGAAAACACCATAGAATCCTCCAACTAGATGACAGCCTCAAATTTTGGAAAATTCTCAAAACAGCTTTATCATCTGTGCATTTGATATTAAGTTATTTTAGCAGACACTGAAACCACGATTTAATTCTGCCAAGTACGCTAAGGTCGTTAGAACCACTGCCTTTTATAATGTCCACCACTGTCATTCAAGTCCACGAAGAAACACATTTTCTATCTGCCATTTGCTGCATCTTGGTTACGTGCACAAAGACGTCCACTTTCTCACATTTCTCTTTTTTTCCCCCTCAGGATTCAGGTAAGACTTAGGCCCAGAAGGAAAAGACTGTATTATTCAACATCTTTGAGAGGTCAAAACACTAAAAGTAATTTGGGGTGGGGGGTGGAAAAAAATATAAAATTGAGACCTTGAGAATATGGCAAAAGGATACATGCACAACAGATGAGAGCATCCCACCAAGAACGAGAGGATAGCACCTGGGGGGCAGGACTGGGACAGGGCTCCCAGCGGCAAGCAATGGAACCTACTTTAGGTAGTTTAACAGAAAAGGAGTTCATTTAAGGTGGGAGTTCCTCTTGTGGCTCATTTGGGTTAAGAACCTGATTCATTGTCCACGAAGATGTGGGTTTGATCCCTGGCCCAGCTCAGTGGGTTAGGGATCTGGCATGGCTGCGGCCGTGGTGTAGGCCAGCAGCTACAGCTCAGATTCGACCCCTAGTCCGGGAACTTCCATATGCCGGTGTGCCCTCCCCCCCCAAAAAAAGCATATGTATATATACATATATGTGTGTGTGTGTATATATATATATATGAAGGTGTTCAAGATTAGTCTGGGAGGCTATACAACAAGGAACACCATCAACCTATGTGACAGGACTTCCACATGATACTAGTTTGCACCACTGCTTTTTTTTTTTTTTTCCATTTTATAATGATTTTTATTTTTTCCATTATAGCTGGTTTACAGCATTCTGTCAATTTTCTACTGCACAGCAAGGTGACCCAGTCACACACACATATATACATTCTTTTTTCTCACATTATCATGCTCCATCATAAGTGAGGAGACATGGTTCCCAGTGGTACACAGCAGGATTCCATTGTGTAGCCACTCCAAAGGCAATAGTTTGCATCTATTAACCCCAAATTCCCAGTCCATCCCACTCCCTCCCCCTCCCCCTCGGCAACCACAAGTCTGTTCTCCACATCCATGATTTTCTTTTCTGTGGAAAGGGTCATTTGTGCCATATATTAGATGCACCATTGCTTTTTGAGCCCCGAATTCTGCCCTCTGTCCTGCTGACTCTTGAGGCCAGGTACTTCTGTTGCTTCCATCAAGGTGCCTGCTTAATCAGATGGGATATGGTAACAGGCCTCTTTCCCACTTTCACCCCTTGGTCCCTCTATTCTGACTTGGGGAGGAAGAGCACCATCTACTGGCCATTGGTTCATAGCACACCCAGCATCCTGCAGGGAGGGATCTCAGCCTACACAGTACTTGAGCGTTGAGTAGACTGCTCTACCCTGCCATCAGGCCCTCTGTTTCAGGCGATGGCATAGATGGTAAGGTTAGACCTCGTGTGAGCCTCGGTCTGTTGTCTCACTCACACCACTGTAACTGAACTCTGGTAAGAAGCGTTGTTGCAGGGAAACAAATGAGGGTGAACAGGCAAGTAAGTCCATGAAAGGTGTGGCTGGTCTGGAGAATCCAAGTCCAGAGTGAGCAGATATTCCAGTGAGGATGAATTATTGCCCTCTCTACAAGGGAAGGGTCTCAACTCTAATTCCCCTCCTGGATGTGTTTATATGAAGTTGAAAGTTGATCAGCAGTGGCAGTAGGCATATCAGTCTTGGGAGAAGTCCTTGTTGGGGCCAATGCATCATCTCTGTTTCTGAAACCATGGACACTTTGTCCATGAGGCCATTGGGTGAGGCTGGACAGGGAAGGCACGGGGCAGGCAATCTGCCACTAGCATACTTAAACCTTGTACATGGTGGAAACTCTTGACCCTTCCAGCGGTCAAGACACAGATATTCTCTCATGGGGGGCCTGTTCTGAGAAGTCCATCCACATTTCTCCCCCCAGACCTCCTTCCATCCTTTTGCTCACCATCCTTTTGAACTGGTAGCCCCTGTCCATGACATATGCATCTGCATCTCAGCCCATCTCTCCCTCTAGATATAAGTATACAATGTGGACCACTCCAGGTTCTGCTCCCTGGGAATTTCCTTCCTCCACTGTCCCCCGGCTTCAAGTGTGGCTAAAATAAATGCCCCAGTAGTTAAAATGCCAGCAGGTGATAGCTAAACTGGCAGAGCCATCTGCAAATCAGATTTGACTTTTCTCCTCTGTGGCAAACTGCTCATTGGAATTCCTCGTGGGACCATTGTTGTGAGGGAGGGGAGCAGTGGGCAGAAGGCACATGGCTGCACGAGGTCTCCAGGGCTCCTGAGACCTGTCAGCCACGGGCACTCAGTGCTGATGTACACCACTCCCACCTGATGGCGGGGGTGCTGCCAGGCTGGGCCCACTTTCTCCTGGTGGATCAAACCACAAGATGGGCAGTTTAGGTCACACGGTCACCTAGGATTTCTGAAAGCACAAGAGAGCTTAGTTCTGCTCTAAAAGCTAAGAAGAGGCTGCAGCTGCACTTTCCCTATTGGGAAAGCATCCACACAGCATCCAGGTGGGTCACAGACGCTCTGAGCATCATTAGATTCCCTGGATCATAAGGGAAAAGTGCAGAGCTGCTTACGGTGGGCCTGGACCAGCTGGAGTGCCCTCTCTTGCCCAGGCCTCCATTAAACACAAATGAGTCAAAGCAGCAGACCCCCAAGCTGACACAGGCTGCCTTCCCATGCTGAAGAACTCTGTAGAGCATCTGTGCCCCCTTCTTCTTAGTGGCTCTAATAGCTGCAGTTCCTACAAAGATACAGTATTGCTTTTTTTGGCCATTTTGGTAGGAAGGGGGAGCCTAGGGAGGATGTGACCTTAGCTCTCCAATAACAGGTGCTCTGAACCCACGGCTTGGAAGCCATTGTGGGGGTTAACTGCTGAGGGGAGCTGTTCCAACTACAGCTCCAGGAACTGGGGGAATTACCACATGCTTTGTCACCGAGAAAGCTGAAGCAGTTGGAAGAGAACTTCCAGTCTTCCACCAGCACATCCTCCCACCTTCCAGGATCTGCTCCCACATACAGTCTGTTCTCCTTCCCCGCGTGTTTCTGTAATGGGCATTCACTCAAATATTAGCACTAAGCAGGGTGATGATACCACTGAAAGGTGGAAATTGGGTTGGATCACAAGTGACTTTTTTACCCAGCACATTAATATTTTGCTCCACCAGGTAAGAGCAGCTGAAGGTGAAGGATTCTCCCCCCACTCCCTAGGAGGAGCTGGATGGACAAACTGAAAAATAAGGTACTTAACATAAAACCCGTGTATGGCACCTTCCTTGTCTTGGTGCAGTTTGTCCAAAAGTTCTGTCTTGGAAGTGCTTGTTGTGTACTTCAGCAGCTTCTACCCTTCCTTCTACCAAATTGTAGTGAGCTGTCTTTGCCCTTTCCTTGGAAAAGTAGAACCCTTTATTTACTGATGCACTTATTTATTAGGAATATTAGGTTTAAAAAACTGTGTTTATTGGCTTTTTCGTTCATTTGCAGTTTGCAAGGTTGGATTGCCTTGGAATGGTCTGTCCCACCACTATTTTTCCCCATAAATTCTGTTATTTTTAGTGCATGAATTTGGGAATGAAAAAATGTTCAGGAGTACTTTTATCATGTTACTGCAGAAATGTCTGTATGCTTCTTCCCGTTTGTAACCATGGAGAAATTATTCATGCTCTTATTGAAAGCCAATTCCTCCAAGCATGGACTGCATTCCATTGCCTTATTCAAGGACCTGGCTCCAGTATTTATCCTTTTTCCTAGCTTATCAGTTTTTCGTCTTTCCTGGAACATTCTCTTCAACATTAAAAAAAAAAAAAAAATGCTGCTACTTCTCCTGTCTTAAAAAAGAAAATCCTCTTGACCTCACATCCTCTATCTACTACCTCCAGTCTTTGCTCCCTTTTCAGCAAAACTGGTTGGAAGAGTTGCATACAGTGGCTACCTCTGGCTCTTTTCCTCTTTTCTATGAAGCCCAATCCAGTCTGATTTTACTCCTTCTCTACTCCACGAAATCTCCCACTGTCAAGGTCGTTAATGACCTCCTCTTTGCTAAATCCAATGGTCAATTTCCAGTCTTTCTCTTACTAGGCTGGTGAGCAGAGTTTAATAGTTGGTCACTCCTTGCACCATATTTCTGTTCATTTGCCTTCCAGGCAACCGTTCTTGTTTTCCTCCAGCCTCACTGGAGGAAAACAAGTTCCTTCTCAGGCTCCCTTGCAGATTCCTTTTCTCTTGACCTCAGTGTTGGAGGAACCCAGGGCTCAGCCCTTCTTCTTTTCCTTTCTTTCCTTCACTCAATCCTTTGGTGATCTCATCCAGTTTCATGGCACCTTTATGCTGCAAATTCCCCAATTCATATCTTCAGAACAGACCTTTGGCTTACCCTGCAGACTGTATATTCAACTGCCTACTCAGCACCTCCACTTGGATGTCGAATGGGCATGCCAAAATGAGCAAGTCAGCTTCTGATGTCTCCCACCAAGCCTGCCCCTCTGGTAGTCTTTCCCCCACCCGTTGACTGGCAACTCCACTGTTCCAGGTGCTTGGCTAAAACTTGTAGTCATTCTGCCTGTTCTCCATCTATCATACCACACATCAGCAGATCCTGCTGGTTCTACTTGCTAAATATATCCAGAATCCAGCAGCCTCTTGCCACCACTACTGCTATCGCCCTGGGGAAAGCTACCATTTTCTTTTGCCTGGATTATTGCAAGAAACTCTCAACTGGCTTCTCTACTTCCACCCCTGCCTCCCTACAACTGGTTCACAGTAGAGTGGTCACGGTGATCCTGTAAAATGTGTATTCGATTGCTGTCAGGTCAAAACGCTACAGTGGCTTTTGAGTCAAAGTCGGTCTTCAAGGCCCTGTGGTCTAACCTGCCCTGGTCCCCTGACCTGCCGCTCACACTTCCTTTAACCTCTCAACCTCCCCCTCTAACTCCACTCCACACACACTTGCTTCTCTGCAGTCTTTATAACTGGCCCTTCCATATGCCTGGAACACTTTTCCATGTCCTTACATATCTGCTCAAATCTCCCATTCTCAATGAAGCCAGAGCTATTTGAGAAGAATGCAAAGCTCTTCTGTTCCCCTCCTCCTGGCCTTCCACTTGTCATCTTTTAACCTATCAAATAGATTACTCCCACTAGAGTCTTATGAGTGCAGGGATATGTTTGGTTCACTGATAAGCTCCAAGCCTTGGCAGGGAGTAGGTATGCAATAAACATTTACCGTATGAACACATGATAGGCTATAGTCCACTGGGCCTACTGGGAGCTGTGTGCGGGTAAAAACTCCACTCGCCCCACACTGACCAGGGGACCCTGACACTGGGCCTAAGTCATATGCCACACCCTAGCTGGAAAACAAGTTTGAGAATTTTCCCCAACATGGGAAGGTTGTTCAGATAGTACTACAGCAGCCACAAAGCTAAGTCACTACATTAGGCTGATGAAAAAAAAAGAACTCATATTTTTTTATCAACTTCCTATTTCTTCAAGTACTGAACATAAGAAATGCATTTAAGTAGTAGGTGTCAATTTATTAATACTTTTAGAAAAAAAGTAAAGTTTTGTTTTCCGTCATGTTGGGGGATACTGGGTTATTAACTCACAGGGTTATTATTCCCACTGATGTTTTATAAAATATGGGACATAGCAAATGTATTGCAAATAAGTTATTTTCATTCCAGTGGAGAACAAAATGACAGGTTCAAAAAATCAAGTTTAATATCAAAAGAAGTTGATACCAAAACAAAACATAAAAGTTTCTATGTTTCAGAAATTCTGATAGTGTACATATTCCCGAACTTGTGAGGATCGAGGTCTGTTTACTTGCAACCCTCTGGCACTGTCAAGATCCCAGAGACCACCCTCTTCTAGGCTGTACCGCTGACAAACGAGGACTTGAACCCGGCAGACCTGCTACTGCCCCGGGGAGTGCGACTTCTTATATTTGTATATGAATGCATCTGGTTTTCCCAAGCTAACTTTGTAGCATTCCACTGGCACTAAAGAGCCAAAGGGTGGCATTCTGTCCAAGTGTTCCTGGTTACTGGCTTCAAGTGAAGACCATGCTGGCTCTGGTACGGCAGCTTTCTCTTCAGGATTCAAGCATTCTTCACTTCCAGGTTCATCTGTGCGGCTGCCCTTGGGACACAAGGAGACGCTGCTCTCTTCACAACCTTTAAGGCGCCTGAGGTGGTCTCCACTAAGCAGCAACACGATGGTCCCGCCAACATGAAGCACTCTGTGACAAAAGATGATAATTGTATGGGGACTTCCTCCTTTGTAGACAACAAACAGTCTCACTTTGTTTAAAATATTTGGTGTTTTTAATTTGAAATTTAATTTTATCTATTTAAATACGAGGATTTTGATAATTAGGTAGTATCTCCCAGACTGCATATTCATTATGGTAATTATAGAAACACTAGTACAAATCTGCTTTAATTATCTATTTTTGCTCTATTTAAAAGGCAAACCTCAAAGTAATTTGTAGTCACAGTCTAATAAATGATTGTACAAAGGAAAGGCAAAATGAAAGAATCCTAAGGAATCAGCATATGTGAAAGGCAGCAGGCTGATGGCAGAAGGAAGTCACCAGGAAGGAGTGAGGACATGAACAAAGAAAGGGCAAAAGGGAAGATAAGAAAAAGAAGGGGAGACCTAGAAATGTCAGCTCGTGGGAAATCCATGTTCTTAATTCTATGACCAGGGTCTGTAAGGAACTTATGTAGAGAAAGTGATGACAGGCATACTGTCCCCTGAGTTGCTGAAGAGATGACTGGTCAGGGGGAGAGAGAGGCAAGTAAAGAGTTAAAGAGTGTGGCAGGGCCACCATCAAGGTGAGTGTGAGGTGCGGTGGGAACAGCTCGGTTAGGGAGGACCCAAAGCCAGGCACTGAGAGTGGGGAAGATGCCCAGAGGATGAGATCACCTATACTGGGTGTTAAGGACAAGCAGGAGTGAGCCAGGCTGAGGGACTGGAGTAAGGGGGTGCTGGATGCAGAGGAAGTCACCATGTCAGGAAGAAGCGGAGCAGGGGAGGCGCTCAATGTAGCTCAGCTGAGGGTGAATCAGTGGGGGTAGGAGGAGGTGGGAGGACAAGATCTCGGTTTGGCACGTGTTGAGGGTGGGGCCAACAGACAGCTGGACACACAGCCTGGAGGTGATGCGAAAGACAGACCAGGGCTGGAGGTGGAGAAGTCACTGTTTCCAAGACGAAATGGCAGATAAAGTCATGATGGTGGATGACAGCAAAGTGGCAGTATAGGGAGAAGAGGAAAGGGCCAAGGAACAAACTTCACACGCAAGGAGGGCAGAGGAGGAAGGGCCCACGAAGCAGAGAGCCTGAGAGAAAGTCTGGACAATGCTGACGTCATGGAAGCCAAGAGAGTACAGATTCAAGAAAGGAAAGAATGATCTCAACAGTGTCAAGTGCTGATGGACGAACACATGATGAGGATCATGAGAAGTTGTTAGTAACCCTGGGGCAGCAATCTCAGTCCAGGGCAGGAGCCGGGGCTGGTCTGCTGGAGTCAAGGGGGGACTGGACGGTGAGCAAGCAGAGATGGCAAGTGTAGACTCTTCTCTGGAGAAGTTTGGAGGTAAAGGCAAGGAGAAAGGGTGACAGCTAGAGGACCAAGACTTAAAGGGGACCCACACCACCCACCACACCCAGCAAAGATGTCAGGAGCTTAGCTTTCCCTCATCTAAACAGCCAGCCCATCCAGGAGTCTGTCGCCAAACGACATCACAGATTCACCCGCTTCACTCTATGCTCGTACTCCGGCTGCACCATCGCAGCCATCTCGGGACGGGCCTTGTTTCCATTCTTGTCACAATCCCCCACCTCTTCTTCCAGGTTTCCACACAGAGGACAACTGTAAATCCCTGCAAATTCTCTCTGCCACTACACTTCACATCCATTCTGGGCTGCCACATGACTTAGCCTTCGCCCAGCTTTCCCACTCAGTGTCTGCTTGCTTCCCTTTGCTCACTATGCTCTCACACACTGCCCTTCCTCCTTCTGGCCTCAGGACATCCGGCCCTGTTGTTCACGTGGCACTGACACTGGTTCCCTTGTGTGCTTTCTCATCATTCAGGCCTCAGAATTCAAACATTATCTCCTTGAAGAGGCCTTTCCTGAGCATCTATCCCAGGCAGCCACTGCCTTTGTCTTAGTCACTCTCTTAGTCCTCTTTAATTTCCTTCATTGTCTCATTCATGATCTGAAATTATCCTGTTTATTATTCATGATATCTTCCCACACTGGAGTGCCAGCCCCATGGGGGCAGAGACTCTATTCTGTTCACAGCCACATGCCTAGTTCAGTGTGTTGATATGCAAGGCTGCAAAAGGGCCCAGGGAAGGGATGGCTAGATTTGGAGAGATGAGATGAACAGGCTGAGGATAAGAATGAGAAGTGGGCAGAGAACAATCTGTGAGGAGGCAGGAACCAAGTGGATAAACCCTGGTTACAGGAGAAGAGAGGGCGAGATGGAACAGGGCTGTACCAGGGGACAGAAACAAAAAACATGCAAGTATCTCTAAACACATAACTTTTTACCTACCATGTTAACAAAAATAGAAAGACTACCATACTCCGGATGGCAAGATTAGGGGAGAATTAGTACTCTCGAAGACAAAAACTGGTTTAACTTTTTTGGACAGTAGTTTTAGCAATAATGTATAAAAATATGAAGTATACTAACCTTTGACCCAACAACCTCACTTCTAGGAAATTATTCCAAGATGTAAAAGTAGAAGCAGTAGCAGCAATAGAATTAATAGTGACGACAATGGCAGTGACAGCTAATATTTGCTTGGTGCTTATTATGTGCTAGGCACTGTTTTATATGCTTTGTACTATATACCATTTAATCTAGAGAATTCAAGTATATTCTGTTAGCATTGCCATTTTGCAGATGAAGAAGCTGAGGCACTGTGGTTTTAAGTAACCTAGTCAAATAGTAAGTTTCAAAAATTGCAAGGATATTCAGAGCATTGTTCTTTATTAAAATGAAAAAGTGGGAATTACCTAAATGCTCATCCATAAGTACTGGCTACATAATGGTATATACCTGTAATGCAATACTATGGGTACCACTGAAAGCTATGTACATTATAACAGCTAGTTAGACAGGAGATTCATGACATATTTTTGAGTGAAAAAAGAAAAGGTTATACAGTGCAGTAAACTAAGGATGATCCTATTTGCGTAAAATTGAGAACATGAATCTATGTGTATACATAAATGGAATGATGTCCATTAGAATAACTTCACCATTTATTGTAAAATTTTCAAATAATAGAGGAAATAAAGTAAAAAAATCGCCCCAAATCCTGCTACTCGGAGATAATATTTTTGATAAATATCCTTCTAGGCATCTCTCCATGTTCATATAAACATAATTTCTTACTAAGAAAGCTATTCAGAAATTATAAAGCAACATTTCCCAAAACTGTATTCCTCTGAACACTAGTGTAGTATGATTGTTTCCTGTGGGGGGAAAAAAAAAACAACAACTCAACAAGAATTATGTGGTTAATAAGTTGGGGAAATTCTATTAAACAAGATAAAAGAGGTTTCTCTTTTGCATGTGGACCCACAAGACCAAGAGTAGATGATACAAACACCCAAATTACTTGAACTTGAGCATGAAGCCTTAACCTTCTAACACTAATTTCTGTTCCAAGCAGTCTGGTATACTCTGTTTTTTTGAACACACTTTTTGCTTCATTACTTACTCAAGAAATACCTGCTGAATATGTCTATGTATAGAACATGGTGTGGGCTCCTTTTTTATTCTTTGCAAATTTCTGAATTTCACTGAAATCATGCTTCTTCCATGAATCCAACTCATGTCTTTTGGAGATACAGTGACTTCCTCCTTCCAGATGAGCAAGCTGAATTTCTAACTTTGCTTATCTGTTTTACATGGTTATAGCTGAGAGGAAAGCTCAAATATGAGACTTAATTCTTCACAGAGCTTTGCATACAGGAAATTGTTATTCCCCAAATAAGGAAGAAATAACTGAGCTGAGAGTGCATAGCTCACACCACCAGAGCTATCGATCATCTGTCCGACAATTCTAAATTCCGACTGCATGTTCTTTCTTGAAGAATACAGTGTTATATTGCTACATTCAGGACCCAGTTATTTCCACTGCCTATTATAAACAGGTTTATTTGGTATTTTTTATTTTTACTAACACAGGTCCCCCTCCATTCCCTTCTACTTTCTATCTAGAGCCTCAAAGTACTGGTAAACTACTGGGAAAAAAAGTTATGTGCACTTAGAGATATATTTATCTATATCCCCACCTACTTCCCCAAAGCACTGGAGTGGTTTATACTAAAACATCAGGTACGAGCTAACAGTTACTGGGTGCCTTCTAAGTGTCCAGCACTGTCCTAAGACCTTGAAGACCACTGACTCCTCAAAATAATGCTATTAAGTAGGTACTGAATAAAGATGAGGCACAGAGTGGTTTAGCAACCTGCCTATGACAGAAAAACTATTAAGTAACAGAGCCAAGATTAGAGCCCAGATATTCTGGCTCCAAAGCCTGTACTCTTCATCACTACATCATGCTACACTTCCCATGTAAAACCTCAAACCAGAAAAAGTCAAAGTCAAACCATAAAGGCTGACGGCAGGTGGCAAGGAAGCTTGGTCACAGGAGGAGACATTCCTTATGTTCAAATACATAAACTTTGAACTGACTCTATGGGAGCACTTGAATCATGTGGGAAATTCTGAATATTTTCCTAATTCTAAGGTAAATATTTAAACTTACTGAAACAATGTGAGGGCGGTCATATCTACTATTGTCTCATTTTCAGTTACTTAGAATAAAACCCAAAAACTGGCCTAGAGAAAGCCAGTATAATTTTACTGGCTCTGAAAGGTGTGTCTACGCCAAACACTGCCCTCCACTGACTTATGGAGATGTTTGAAATATGCAGCACTAGGTCATCAGGCAGGTGAAGCCACCATCTCTGTAAAGTTCCACATTAAGTGTAATGTGCTCACACATATTATCTCACCATGCGCTGGTTTAATAGTAGAGCTGGTGAGTAACCTTGCCAGGCTCAAAGGCTGTGGTTATTAACCCTGGCAGTACTGCAGAATCACCTCGAGAGTGATTAAGAAATACCAATGGCCAGGTTCCACCCCAGACCAATTTAATCAGAGCCTCAGTGGGGAGGAGTAGAGAACCGGCACCAGTGTTTTTCCAAAAGTTTCTGAAATCTCAGGAATGTGCTACCAGGCAGGAGCTCAGGAAATGTCTGAATTACAGGTGCTGCGCAGAGAGAGAGCCCAGTGATGTCCCAAGTTAGGTAACTGTGGAACAGGGTTATGTAAGGCTCTTGACTGTATATGTTGTCCCGCGCCATCAAGTGCTGATTAAGATGATTTAATTCGAACTGACCCCTTATCCATATCCTTTCATCTCTGTGTGTTCTAGGTTCTCTCCTATTATCGACTTAAATATCCAGAAAATATACATTCAAGCCTCACTATTTGAACCTCTCAAAGAAATACTTTCACTGAATTATATTCCCTGGGCTTGACCTTAAAACACAACATGACTAGCACCTCTGCACTTTCATTTCAAATCAACAATAAAGGTGTCCATTCTGTGACTGAATGTTCTGTATGTAAATTATGTTCTGTGGTTCAGTAGCCTCTGTGATCTTGAGAAAGAGAGTCTTTCTGGGTCTGTTTCTCTCCTATAAAGTGTAGGGGATTAACACACAGTGGGCAGGGTACGGGGAGAATTAGAAGTAAATACGTAACTAGCTTAGTGACTGAAATACAGGTCACTATTTTAGATATCCAAATTTCAGGCAATAATGAAAAATTAATTTATTTCCTAAACAAAACTTATACAATGACATGGGATAACTATTTCAATTAAAAACTTCTGATTTGAAACCTTAGAAAATTAAGCTATAAAAAGTCTGGGAAATTACTAAAATGCAATCAAATCTTAACTGAACAGCTATGATATGTTTTGGTTAAATGTCCAATCACTCCGAGTTCCTGTCATGGCACAGCGGAAACAAATCTGGCTAGGAGCCATGAGGTTGAGGGTTCGACCACTGGCCTCGCTCAGTGGGTTAAGGATCCGGCGTTGCCGTTAGCTGTGGCGTAGGTTGCACATACAGCTCAGTTCTGGTGTGGCTGTGGCTGGCAACAGTAACTCTGATTAGACCCCTAGCCCAGGAACCTCCACGTGCGCAGGTGCGGCCCCAATAAGACAAAAAGACAAAAACACAAAAACAAAAGTGCCACAGTTCAAAAATTATGGAAATAAATTCAA
Organism: Phacochoerus africanus; assembly: GCF_016906955.1. Lineage (NCBI taxonomy): Eukaryota > Metazoa > Chordata > Mammalia > Artiodactyla > Suidae > Phacochoerus > Phacochoerus africanus. The sequence goes on along the minus strand of NC_062548.1, from coordinate 105,116,826 downwards.
CAACTTACCTTTCCATTTCTTGCAGAATGCTTTTGATATCTTTTCCTAACTTAAACTTTTTCCCAAATGGAATGTCAGAAATAATAATATCAACACTTTCTGAAGGTAATGGCAATTCTGGAATACAAAAATGAGAATATCCTATTACAGCAAGTTCAAACATATACAACTCAACATGAAAAAAAATGAAGGATTGTTTTTGCATATTAAATAAAATTTAGGATTGCTAATATTGTTTCTAAGGAACATCAAGATCCTGAAAGGCTTTCAGAATCATTGAAGATAGATGGTATGGTTTTTGTATTCTGTTCTTTGAAAAGTGGTTTTTTAGGTAATAATAAAATACGACATAAGTTAGCAGAATTGTAAATTAACCAGAAAATTCAACTCTTTAAACATATTACATGGATAAAAAGGTGCTAGAAGTAAGAAGAAACATATTAGGCTGTCTAGCAAAACCTTTTACAAAATTACATCCTGTAATTTTCATTTCCCTTCTCATGGTTATATATAAAATTTTGCATGTGTAGACCTATTAGGTTTTTTTGGTCATTAGATAAAGGTTATTTGAATTTTCTTTAAAATTTTTTCATCTCCATGAGCTATTAATTAGTGGGATAAATGTGGATTTGTTCATTGTAGTTGGATTTTTATCAGATTTGGCTTTTTTTTTTTTAAAGATTTTACTGGGGGTATAGTTGACTTACAACGTGTTAGTTTCAGGTGTAGAGCAAAGTGAATCAGTCATACATATACAAATATCCATTACTTTTCAGATTCCTTTCCCATATAGGTCACTACAGAGTATTGAGTAAATTTCCCTGTGCTTAGAGTAGGTCCTTGTTACTCATTCATTCCATCAACTTTCCAATTCATCCCTCCACCCTATGCTTCCCCTTTGGTAACCATTAAGTTTGATTTTGAAATCTTTGGGTCTATTTCTGTTCTGTGAATAAGTTCTTTTAATAAATTTTTATTAGATTCTACATATCTCATATGATATTTGTCTTTCTCCAACTTACTTCATTTAGTATGTAATTTCTAGGTCCATCCACGTTGCTGCAAATGGCATTATTTCATTTTTTATGGCCGAGTAATATTCCATTGCATTTATGTACATCTTCTTTATCCATTCCTCTGTCCGTGGACATTGAGGCTGCTTCCATGTCTTGGTTATTGTAAGTAGTGCTGCAATGAACATTGGGGTGCACGTATCTTTTCAAATTATGTTTTTCTCTAGATATATGTCCAGGAGTGATATTGATGGATCATAAGGTAGTGCTATGTTTAGTTTTTTAAGCAATCTCCATACTCTTCTCCATAGTGGCTGCACCAATTTACATTCCTACCAACACTGTAGGAGGGTTCCCCTTCCTCCACACCCTCTCCAGCATTTATTGTCTGCAGGCTTTTTGATGATGGCCATTCTGATGGGCGTGAGGTGATACTTCATTGTAGTTTTGATTTGCATTCTTCTAATAAATAGTAATGCTGAGCATCTTTTCATGTGCTTTTTGGCCACCCGTCTGTAGATGTATTAGTTTTTAAGAGAGATGCCCATAGGTCTCATTTTAAGGAGACCCAAAAGGTTAAGAATATCTATTTAAGTCCTAAGACTAGAGAAAAGGCTAAACAATCAATAATAAGTAAAATGAATACCATCACTAAATAAAATGAGTGTTTAATTACTGAATCTAAATTTGTCAACTTTACATTTTATTCTTGTAAATAAGATTACCATAAGGTAATACATCCATTTTTAAATTTTTTTTTTAAGGCTCACAGGTGAGGCATATGAAAGTTCCCAGGCTGGGGGTCTAACTGGAGCTATAGCTGTGGGCCTACACCACAGCCACAACAATGCCAGATCCTTAACCCACTGAGCAAGGCCAGGGATCGAACCTGCATCCTCATGGATACTAGTTGGGTTTGTTTCCACTGAGCCACACAGGAACTCAATACATCCAATCTTAACTTACACATTTTCTGAGTATACTTTTCACTTTCTACTTATTTTACTTCCAATATCACCTACATTAAGTTAGATAATCATTTTCATTTCGGAGATCATCTAATTCTAAAGAAATGCAATATAACTTAAATAATCTTTGTTCTGAATACAATACAAATTTTTGTAGGCAGGAAATTTAATCACAAGACAAAAAAATTCCTGTTATTTAGGAAAGTCTAACAAACACTTGTTAATCTTTCCTAGTTATCTGAGATCAGTAGAAGAAAGTGGGTGGTTAGAAAACAAGGACCAGGATGATATTCTGTTAGGGCTAGGCAGGAAATCTTTTTTCCAAGTCATGTTTTAACTTCATGCACTTGATTTTAGGGTGCTGATATCAGACGCATTAATTTGAAAACCATATACTTTCTACAAAATTACTGAAGATGATGGACAATCAAAGCAACGATGTATAACAGCTTATGAAGAACAGGCAGTCATTTACTCTTGCGATTGAGCCCAAGTCTTCTATCTACACATATACATTATTAGCCCATGTTCAGGTTTGGTAACATTTCCTCCCCTTTTGGTCAGCCTCTATCTATCTTATAGTTTGCTGAACTGTTTTAAATCATTTTAGAAGTTGAAGGAAAACTTCACCTAGATAGAAGAGAGTAATTTTTTACAAACTGCTTATAACAGACAAAATTGACAAAAGCGGTGTCATTTTCCAAGAGAATATAGTATCGTCTAAGCTTTTGTTGATATGGCTTTTCTTGTGCAGGCTCTCTTGTCAGACAGTTTGCATTTGGCTCTGCCACCTTCTAGCCATGGGACTTTGGGACATTATTGCTATTTTCTCATCTGTCAAATGGGATGAGTACCTATCTCAGGAGTTACCAAGTGAGGAATTTATTCAAGGTATTTAGAAGAGTGCCTGGGGCACACAGCAGGCACTCGGTAGCCATCAGCTATGGCTGTAGTTATTATTTACAATGTCCTCTCCGATGTGTACAGGGAGATGACAGCCGGGTGGAGACCAGTGGGTTGGGAATCCTTCCAAGAAGCTCTGTGGAACTCTGCAATTCCTTCTCACAGTGTTCAAAGGCCTAAGTGGGGCAACCACTTCCCTTTAGCAGTGGCTCTCAAAGTATGGTCCCCAGACAAGCAGCATCAGTATCGCCTGGGAATTAGAAACGCAAATTTTCAGGTCTCCAGTCAAACCTATTTAGTGTGATCAGAATCATCTGAAAGGCCTGGTAGACCACAAACTGTTGGCCCGAACTCCAGGGTTTCTGATGCAGAAAATCCTAACATCATGAGCATCTGACCCATAAGATTCAACACACAGTAAAATCGCTCAAATTATCAAATGCCTAACCTGTCTGTGAACAAAGAGTCTGTAATCAGAGAGATACAATTCTGAAATACATAGCTCAAAACAAGAATAATCTTTTAAAAATCTCTTCAGGATGAAAAAAAATTAAAGTAACGGTGTGTCTTGAGCAAAAGAATTGTCCTATTTCTTTCCTTCTGGGAGAAAATGAGTAAGAACTGCTTAAAGCCAGGATTATAGTCCTAAGACGTTTTCTTCTTCTTTGTTTTTTTTTTGCTTTTGGGGGCCGAACCCAAAGCATACGGAAGTTCCTAGGCTAGGGGTCGAATTGGAGCTACAGCTGGCCGTGTACACCATGGTCACAGCAACATGGGATCGGAGCTGTGCCTGTGACCTCCAACACGGCTCACAGCAACGCCGGATCCTTAGCCCACTGAGCAAGGCTAGGGATTGAACCTGCGTCCTCATGGATGCTAGTCGAGTTCGTTTCCACTGAGCCACAACAGGAACTCCAAGATGTTTTCTTCCAAAAGGCTTTAAAAGCCTCCAGAGTGTCTATGTGTATACTTAGACAAAAGAAAGCTTGAGAAGTTTTATGTGGGCACACCCTTTTATTATTTTCTTTCATTGTACTTTCTGCTGTTTGTTATTCTTTCCTTAGTCCAGGCTTTTAACAATGGCATTCTTAAATTCTCAGTTGTTCAAAATTAGTTGTATGTTGATTCAATACTCATGATCAATCACGTTACGTTAGCTTCTCTAGTCCTCAGTTGATTCACCTCTTAAAGGGCTGGATTTTTTTATTAATTTTTCCCTCTTCAAAAGTTCTTCTTAGTGAAGTATTACCTGAACTTTTTTATATTTGAAAATATCTCTGTAGTAAAATGACATCTCAGTTGGCCATATTTGTTCATTTTTTTCCTTGGGGTTTTTAGGGATAGATTTCAATGTCTTGTTGCCAGTTTTGTTTTATTAGCAATAACTGCACTTAATCAAAAATTTCTAAAACATAAGTTTTTCAGCACTTTGTTGAATTCTTTGATTATCAATTTGGAAAGAGTTTTGAAAACACAACCACAACTAGATAACTTGTTAAATTATAAAGTTTATAGCACAATTGTAAGATACTCTGGCTGATTTACAAAATAATTCTTCAAGGTGTAAACATTTTAAAACCCAGCTACCAACACACAAGCAAATAAAGCATGTACTGTTATGTTGAATTACTTTTTTTTTTTGCATTCAACCATCTTTATCACAGACAGACTGCAGTTCAGTTACTGTGTATATTTAAAAAATTTTTTTTAGAAGTCTATTATTTTGATAACTCAAGTTTCTTTTTCAATTCAGAATGTCACAGCTTATTTGGAGGTACTTATGAATTATTTGGGTACCACATCAAATTCCATGTACCTTTCTGCTTCATAGGTTTATTTAATAAAAATATTAATTTTCAGCATGATGCTGTGGTCCACCAAATAATGTATAAACAGATACATGTGCAGCGCTGAGCTGAATTTACAGTAGCACTCACTATAATGAAAAATGTCTCATCTCTGACAGAAAAAACTTTCTAAATTTTCAAGAAGGCGGGGAAGCTAGACTGCTACTGGAATTGATTTAGCTGATTTTCTTTTTGGAGCATCAGATAACACTGATAGAAAGCGGGCAATATTTAACTTTCTGTGGAGGTCTTCTGCTAACGGAGCCAACATATTAATAGCTATAATTTCATTTTGTTTACGTAACTCAGAAAACTTGGAATTGAAAATGAGCAAAATTCATTTAGAAGAGTGCTCATTTGATGTAAATGAAAAGTCATGCTTCCCAGAGTGATATTTAAATGCATTTCCTTAGGCTGTGATACTACCATAGCTCTCACAGTGGATGACAGATGTCAATAAACATTTTACTCAAGTTGTGTTCATCAACAGCTTTGTTGAGAAATGGTACCTAGGTATTAACTTTTTCACTAAATATGCACTTTTAAAACTTTACTGCTGCTGAAAGAGTCTGTTACAGAATAGCAGTGTTACCAAACAAAAAAGGGATTTATATTATATGATAAATGATAAAGCCATTGTAGCAAAAACAAACTCTCTATGGTGAATTTCTTATCCTGCACATATTTCATGTATACCTAACCTATCACCTCCTACACTTCCTTCCGATTCCCCAAATGCCAGGGCAGCCTGGCAGCTTCATGAATCTTGCGGAATGTGGTGTGGGCCACAAGAGACGCCTGGCTGGAACACCAGGGGCCAGGCCAAGGGGCAGGAATAGCATTACAGGAAAACTCACACTAATATGAAAGAAAATGCAACCACCACATTACGGAGAGCTTACAGGTGTGTTAAAAAAAGCATGCCGTGCATCTACAAGGGTAGAGATGTGCCTGAGACCAAATTGTAGTTGTTATCAATAATCTTATTATATATACTCCTTCACTGAATGTGACAGGCTATAGAATGTCTAAAACTGGAAGGACTGAAAATATTCCCCCTTTTCACCTGCCTATAATTTTGTCATTTTAGCTAATCATATGTGTGTTTCTTTTACTCATATCTGCATATATATATCATACTAAGAATGTAAATATATCTGCAGATTTAAAAAAAAATCCCAATGACTAATTATTTCCTAAGATAGCCTGCAACATAATATTCATTTGCTTCCCAATTTTCATGATGATGAAAACTTGAGAACACATGCAATTTCTGCATGTTAAAGAATCATCTCATTTTATATTAGTAGAGGGTCATAAGATAGAGTATTACTAAAAAAGTAGAAAAAATAAAGCCATTTGTGGCTGCCTGATGGGAGGGGGAGGGAGTGGGAGGGATCGGGAGTTTGGGCTTATCAGACACAACTTAGAATAGATTTACAAGGAGATCCTGCTGAATAGCATTGAGAACTTTGTCTAGATACTCATGTTGCAACAGAAGAAAGGGTGGGGGAAAAAATGTACTTGTAATGTATACATGTAAGGATAACCTGACCCCCTTGCTGTACAGTGGGAAAATAAAAAAAATTATAAAAAAAAAATAAAGCCATTAAAGCACACAAAGAGGATGAAGACATCAATTATGCAGTAGTGTAAATTACGGTAGGAGTTTTACTAACATCCTAGATATATCCATCCTTAGAGAAGTCTTTAATTCTTGCTGTAAAAAGGTGTGAGATCCTTGTGTGGAAATACAATTCTAAATTGTATTTACGACGAGAGCTTTTAAAAGTAACACCAAGTTAAGGAAGAAAATCAACACTTGTATCTCGCTGGAATGTCTACCTCTAAAGTAGAGGTATGCATTAAAGGGCTAATGATTAAATAGTTAATATTGGCTCCTATGTACACAAGATATGTAATTCCCCCAGACTTACTTCCAATCTTAAAAGGCTGCAGTGTTGAAACAAATTTAAACAGTGTTTCTTTCCTCCAGAAGGTTATCTTGAAAATAAGCAATTAATTCATAAAAGAAAAATCTACAAATGACATAATGTGAAAAAAGTTTTGCCTTACTAGTAAAGAAAGGTAAATTTTATAAATTTTTATCAAATTGGTAAAGAGTTTAAAAAATTGTAATGAAATGATAATATCCAGTCTAAACAAAGGTTTAGGGAATGTGCACTAATGGCCATACCTGTTCTGTTACCACTTCCACCCTCATGTGCTCAGCCTTCCCTGACACTGGGAGTGCCTGCCCCACACCTGTGAGCTGCGTCCCATGCTTTCTTGGGGACGGTGAGAGTATTGGATGAGCAGTTTTCTCTCTCCTACAGTGTCAAGTAGTTTCCCCTGTCAATCTGGTCATTCTCTTTAGCATATAGGAATGTTGTACTTAAAAAAAAAATGAATTCTAATTTTTTAAGGGCTGCATCTGTGGCATATAGAAGTTCCCAGGCTAGGGGTCCAGTTGGAGCTGTAGCTGCCGGCCTACCTATACCACAGCTCACAGCAACGCTGGATCCTTAACCCACTGAACAAGGCCAGGGATCAAACCTTCATCCTCACGGATATTAGTCAGGTTCATAATCCCATGAGCTACAATGGGAACTCCTGAATTCTGATTTCTATCTTCAAAAAATCCAGGCTTGATCCCTAATCTTCCCTGTTTCTCTGCTCACTTTACCAGCCAAACTGCTTAAGAGGATAATCAGCACTAGCCGTCGTGAAGTTACCTTCTCCCATGCTCTCCACCACTCAGGCAGGCAGGACTTTGTTCCTGCTGCTCCATGGAAATGGCCAGGCCTTATTTTGCTTTACCAACTGGCAATATCTGACACAGCTGATCATTCTTCCTCAGATTCTCTCTTATTATATTGCTGGTTGTTCCTTTACTAGATTCTCACCCTCCAGACCTCTAAGCATCTCATCCTCAGAGGAAGCCTTTCTTCTCTACTTCTACTCATTCCCTAGGTGATCTCATGCATTTAAATGTCACCTACACCAGTGATGGCAACCCTCTCCCCTAAATGCCAGATGTGTATATCAAGCTAATACCTCGACATCTCCTGCGCATGGTGTCTAATTATCATGTGGAACTAAATGGGCCCTAAACTCTAATCTGTTCCCCCTGCAGTTTTCCTCAACTCAATAAAAGGAGACCACCTTCTAGCTGCCCAAGGCGGAAAGCTCAGGGTCATTCTTAGTCTTTTTCTCACATTCAATTCACCAACAGATTGTGTTGGCTCTACCTTCAAAATATGTATATATCTGACCTCTTTTCAACACCTCTGACAATACCACTTTGTGTCAACCCATCATCATTTCTTACCTGGATTATTGCAATGATCTTGTAACTAGTCTCTTTGCTTCCATCTGTGCCCTATTCGTCTGTTTTTAACATGGTAGTTAGAGTGATCTTTTTAAAAAAATGAAGATTTATTTGGCTATCTGGTATCACAGAGAACTTAAAAAAAAAAAAAAAACTTAAAAAAAACCAAGTGAGCACTTAGGCTTGTTTTTAAAAGTAAAATCTTATGGGAAATGCCCAAAACATAAAAACTGACAAAAGTGGAGTTGGTAGTACAGCCAAGTTCTAATGGCCAAATCAGTACTTCTTCCTCATGCTGCCAAGGCACTCTTGAGACTGTAAAGATTTTGAAAAACCACTGCTCAGGAATGATTTATAGAGCTATGCCATCTTTCCTGAAGTTCTCAACCCCCCCACCCCCCAAAAAAACTTTTCTCAAGAAATGAGGGTATATGAAAACTTGCTTTCAGTGTAATCACCCCCAACTTCCTCTAGAAACTTGTCTCTTATGCATAGAGTCTTTATTAAAAACCTGGACTGAAAGTCTGAAAGGATAGTCATTGGCACCAAACAACTATGACATCTCAATCAATAATACCATTTCTTCTTTGAGGCTGCGTTGTTACACATTTATACAAAAGTTATCCTAACATTCTTTTTTTTTTTAGGGCCTCACCCACGGCATATGGAGGTTTCCAGGCTAGGGGTCTTATCGGAGCTACAGCTGCCGGCCTACACCACAGCCACAGCACACAGGATCCGAGCCACATCCTCAACCTAGACCACAGCTCATGGCAATGCCAGATCCTGAACCCACTGAGCAAGGGAACGCCCAACATTTTCTTCCTGAGAGTAACTCATCTCTACCAGTTTCCCACTACAATAAAAAACATCTTTTAAAATGATAGTTTGTTCCTCTACATGACAGGTTCAGTATTGGGACTTAGCTATCACCCAGTCTCACTGTGTCAAAAGAATATAGTTGTCTTAGCTGAAATTAAAGATGGTCACTTTTAAGGGAGAAAGGTACACTAAAGGAAAGAAAGATGGAATGTGAGGCTTTTCTGAAACAGTCTAAACACCATGGGCCTTAGGAAAATAATATTTCGGACTTCACAGACTTGACTCCTTGTTATGTTTCTCACTGCTGATTTTCCCCTCAGTAAAATGGGAGTGATGGTTTCCTTCTGCCTCCCAGGGTGACCAACTGTCCTGGTTTCCCCAGAATCTCCCAGTTTTAACACTCAAGTAGTACTGGTTTACTTTTAAACTGGGATGGGTGGTTACCTTATTCCCTATATCACAGGAATACTGTTTAACTGAGGCAAGGAGAAGGTAAGATAATTCAATATATTTCATGTAGTTCATCTGAAAGAAATCTGAAGAGCTATTATTATTATTTTATTCCCTTTATGCCTATAATAAGTGATCCCTGGTTATGAGAAATGGTTCAGATGCAACAAACACATCTTAAAAAGGCATGCTTTTATTTAAATGCTTAGGCAAACTACATAAATAATGTTCTAGAGCATGAATCTCTTGAAAAATAAAAGTTACAATAATGGAAGTAAACTGAGTATTGGCCCCACAGGTCTATTACAAGGTACAAACAATTCAACTTTTATATAGGAAAAGGGAGTCTTGCTTATTGACCCTAAATATATTTACAGATGTTCATTTTCCCGAATGTTTGCACTTTTCATATCTTACCTATAACAGAGCCTTTAAGTAACTCGATTTTATCCTTAAGGCCTGCAGCTTTCAGATTGTCAGACGCACCTAGTAACTGTGAGTCACTGACATCAGCACCCACATAATACACATCCTATGAGGAAAAAAAGTCATAAGTATAAATAAAACCATCATAAGTTTATGTAGTAAAAACCTACTTGTATTTTTCCAAATGATGAAAATAAAATTAATAGATCTAATTTGGTTAAAACAAATTTTAAAGGCTACACCTGTGGCATATGGAGGTCCCCAGGCTAGGGGTCGAATTGGAGCTACAGCTGCTTGTCTACACCACAGCCACAGCTACACAGGATCCGAGCTGCGTCTGTGACCTCACCACAGCTAATGGCAACGCCGGATCCTTAACCCACTGAGCAAGGCCAGGAATTGAACCCTCAACCTCATGGCTCCTAGTCGGATTCTCTTCTGCTGCACATGACGGGAATTCCTAGGAGCATTTCTTTAAAATGGCATTCAACAGCAAAAACTTAAAAACTTTTTGTTAAAAATTTAAAATGTTAATATTTTACAGTTACAAATGACTAAAATATTTAGGGAATTATACCATTTAAATCATGACTAATTATTGGAATTCTGTTGTATTTTCCTAAATTTATCACAGTACTTAAATAACACAGCAATTTAATTAACCCTTCACCATCTATTTTGACTACAGTAAATAGCAACTCATATAATTAAAAAGTAATAATCCCTAAAGAGATAATCTACCTGTAAATAATTAGTAAGTGAGCGCATGCACGCGCGTGCGCGCGCGCACGCGCGCACACACACACACACACACACACACGCACAGAGAGATTAAAGTAAAACACTGCCTGGTTGACCAAACTTTAGAACTTACTGGCCATTCTTTTGCAGCCTCCAAAAGTATTGTTCCAAGTCCACACATTGGATCTAAAACAAATGCACCAGCCTAGAGAGAGAAATATTGACTTGACATCATTAAATCTCTTCTAAAAGGCATTATAAAAGAAACCTAAAACTTGAAGAATCAACATTTCAGGGTAAAGACTCTTTCTATTCTTTATTAGGAATTTTAGGTAGTCAACACCCTAGGGCAGGAGTATATTTGGCATGTTTAAAGATTAGGAAGGAGACCAGTGTGGTGAAAGCACAGTGAGTGAGAGGAAGAAAGTAGTGATTACTTCAGAGAGGTGGCCAGGCAGCTCCATTCAGATGGGCTGCACTGTGCTGCATGGAATAACAACCCCCACGATCTACAGGTTTAAACACTATGGAGCTCAGGCTATATGTCCAGAGTATGACATCTGGGGCTTCTGCTTCTCACTTGGGAAGCCAGAAGTGACGTGGTCCCCACCTGGAACTCTGCTGTCACTGTGGTAGAGGGGAAAGCATGACAAATTATATATACACTGGCTTTTAAAGGTGCCATCCAGAAGTGAGATACATCACTTCCACCAACAGTTAACTGGGGAGAGCATGTCAGTCACATGACACATACAATTTTAAGGGTCCAGGAACCTGTCACCTTGTCTGTACCTGGAAGAACAGGAAATCTGGGGAAAAAACTACTAGCTCTCCCATCTAGGGGAACACATCACATCAGACCTTGTAGGTGTTATAAGGATTCTGACTCTGTTCTGAAGGATGGGAAACTATTGGAGGGTTTTGAACAGAGGAGAGTAACATGACATTACATTTCAAAGGGATCATTCTGGCTGTTCTGCTGAAAATGGACCACAAAAGGATAGGAGTATTAACAGGGAGGTTAGTCAGGGAATCCAGCCTGAGAAAAAGGTGTTTTGAATAAAGAATGACATTGGTGGAAGTGGTGAGAAGTAGTTGGGTTCTGGGTATATTTTAAAGGTGGAACCAACAGGATGGATTGGATGTGGAATGTTAAAGAATGACAACAGTCTGAAGTGACTGAAGTTCCTGACCTTAGCATCAGGAACACCAGCTACCTGTTACTGAGTTGGGAAGCACTGTGGAGGAAAAGCTGCAGAGGAGATATTCTGAGGCACCTCTTAGGCCAAGCATGTCAGTTGAGTCACTGGACTCAAGCGTTCAGAGGAGAGGTTTAGGCTACAGATATAAATTTGGGAACAGTGGTTGTTAATCAGTTTATAAGTGGTATTTAAAGCATCCAAACTGGATGAACCATCTAGAAAGAGAAGTTAGAAAAGTCTGGGGGCTGGATGCCAGTGACTTCCTAGGTACGGATGTTGGAAGGTGAATTCAGCGGTGCACACTGACAGCAGCACATCCTGACACAGGGAGAACCTAGAGTGGTCCCGAAACAAAGCGGAGACATCCATTCCTAGAAGGAGTGATGATGCTGCCCACATTCTGGTAGGTTAAGTAAGATGAGCAGTTCAGTGGTATTGGTGATGACAATCTGATGGAAGTGGGCACGAGAGAGTGGGAAGAGAAGCAGACACCAAATACGGACAGCTAGTTTTAAGTTTTGGTGTGAAGGGAAGCAGAGGGGGTGGAAGCTGATGGAGCATGTGGGTTCGGGGGAAAAAATTTTTTTTTAAGTTGCAGGATATTACGCGTGTACATGCAGATGGGAATGACCCAGTAGAGAAAAAAGTCCTTAAGTAGGCAAGAGGGAGTGAAATCCAGTACATACGTAATGGAGTGGAACAAGGACAGCTCATTTATTACCATGATGACAAGTCAAAGTACGTGGGCGTAGATTGCAATGTGTCGGAAGACTTGGTGAGGAGAGCATGCTCAAGTTCTCTTCTCATTCCAAAATTAAAATCGAATAAGAAACAGGAGAATTAAATGCATAGTGAAGGAAGTATCTGTAATGAAGGTCTCGCAGGGAGGAGTAAAGGTAGGACAGGAGAAGAAAAAAAGGACCCTAGAGGTTTCATTTCACAATAGGGAAGAGGGGCCAGAGGGGAAAGGTCAGAGTGTCTTGGTGTAAAAACAGTATCTTGGCAAAGAAAAGAGTTGATGTCTTGATTGAAGGTAACGGTAGAGTCCCATGTGTTAAACTGAGAGAGCCGGGGGAGGGAACCATTCATGGAATAGAACATAAAATCCAGCCTCAGGGAGAACAATGGAATGATTAACTTGAGATCACACTAGCAAAAATAAAAAGAGTAAACTGTAAGAAGTTATAATCAGAGTAAAACAGGAGGAATACAATCGGGTATACCATGAAAAAAACAAAACAAAACAAAAAAACCCAACACACACTAAAAAATGAAAACAAAGTTGAGTTCCCCAGGAGCTCAGCAGGTTAAGGATCTGGTATTGTATTGTCACTGCCATGGCTTGAGTCCGATCCCTGGCCTGGGAACTTGTGCAAGCAGCAGGTGTGGCCAAAAAACAAAAACAAAAACATACCTACAAAGCTAAAAATAAAGCAGTGTGAAAGATCCACTATAAAGAAAAATGCAAAGAAAAAGATGAAAATATTAACACATTGTGAAATTTAAGTTGAATTCACAAATCAAGATAATGAAAACTTTATGTAGCAATAAAGATGCACAATTCACAATGTAGCAGTCATAAGTGCATATATATTAAACTACATGGCAGCTGAATGAGGTAACAGCTGATAAAAATGCAAAATCTTAAAAAAAAGTAGTAACACAATAAATTTCAAAATACCTTTCAGAACTGAGCATGTAGTAAAACAGTAAGTAAAGATAGAGATAATTTCTTGACTAGAAAATAAGATTATTTTCTTCTGTCCATGGGAGATTCACAAAAATTGATTAAGATCTTGGATGTACAGCCTACATGACTGTGACAAAAAATCAGAAATAATAAAACATAGCTATCTTTTTTTATATGGCTGCACCCATGGCATATGGAAGTTCCCAGGCCAGGAGTTCTTGTTGTAGTTCAGTGGGTTAAGAAACAGACATAGTAGGAGTTCCCGTCATGGCGCAGTGGTTAACAAATCCGACCAGGAACCATGAGATTGCGGTTTCGATCCCTGACCTTGCTTAGTGGGTTAAGGATCCAACATTACTGCAAGCTGTGGCATAGGTCGCAGATGCAGCTCAGATCCGCCATGGCTGTGCCTGAGGTGGAGGCCTGCAGCTGCAGCTCTGATTCAACCCACAGCCTGGGAACTTCCATATGCAGGGGGTGAGTCCATAAAAAAAGAAAGAAAAAAAAAAAGAAAAGAAAAAGAAAAGAAAGTTCCAGGCCCAAGGACTGAAACTGAGCCACAGCTGTGCCAATGCTGGATCTTTTAACCTACTACATCAGGCGGGAGATTGAACCTGAACCTCTGTAGTGACCCGAGCCGCTGCAGTCAGGTTCTTAACCCACTGTGCCACAGTGGAAACGCAAAAATGTAGCTATCCTTTGACTGAGCTTTTTTGTAGCCAAAATGCTCTCAGAAGTTCAATAATATATAAAGACCTATCACTGCAGTTCATAAGTATAACGGCAAGAAGAAAAATGAAAAAGCAAACAAGATGCCTGTCAGTAAGAGAATGAATAAGTTAATTACAGAAAGGACCTTGCTATTATATTAACAGGAATGAAAACATTTTCCTTTCCTTAATTTCTGCAAGAGACGCCATTGCCCATGCTATGGTGGATCTCAGTCCAGCTGTCTTGATGTAAGCTCTGCTGGCTAAAGGAACCCTACAAAGAAAAGAATACCCAGTATTACTGTATATTAAAGAACATGATATATAAACAAAAAAATAGCCCATTGCTATCTCTGTATCAGTTTAACATGTTCATACAATATGCACTAAGACATTCCCTAAGTTAGAGAGTATTTAACCTTGTTGCAAAATTACCTTCTCAAATTGGCATGCTGTCAACCAGCCAGCATGGTATTTCAGAAAGGTAAATTTTTTAGACAGCTGAAATTTAAACCCTTATATATTTAACTTACAATAATGTAATTACATGAGGGAAATCTTTCTAAAGTGTTTATATACCTCCCTGACTTTCCATATGGAATAGACTTTTTCTTGCTGATCTGAAGTCATCAGGAGGAGCACACTTTTGTGATATAGCACAGGAAGCAGGGTTTAATGTACACTGACCCCTGAAATATGTTTTCTATAAAAGGTTCCCTTTGTAAGTTTGCTCTTTGCTCATTTGCAAATTTCTCAAAGGACCGAATGAAGCATGACACTGCATTGTCTAAGACAATTTATTGAATGAAAGGCTGAAAGAGACACCTCCCAGTGAGTTCATTGGTCTCCATCATGTACCACTTTACACTTTTACCTCATCATTGCTACTATCAGGGTTTCTAGATTTGATACAAATTTTCAAAATGTTGTCTTCTGTTTCTCGCAATGAACATGCATTTCCTTGGAAATTTCAATGCACTTTGCTATTTATTTATGCAATTTGTTGGAAAGATATGACAGTATGATCTCAAGAATCAGTGCGTAATAGTTTTAAGGGTAGGCTTGTTTCAAAGCCACATATGAGAGTTGTTTTACTTTTTTAAAGGTTTTTCAGGAAATAAAATTTCACATTGTATATAGTACTGTATCCATTGATTTGGAATCTGGGATATAAATTTTGCAGACAGCAAGACTTATAAAATATTTGGATCAATGGCTTTTGCTTCTGCAGGCTAAGCGTAGCAATTACCTTGCTACAAAACATTAGTTAAAACCAAAATTGAGAGATTATTTTCATTCTAGACACACACAAAAAGAGAGAGAGAGAACTGTTATGGAAAACCGTCTGTCTAAGCACTTTTCTAAGTGTCAGAGATTTTATGTAGACCCTTTGAAATTTTTGATCATTACGTGCACATTTTTACTAACAGAGGTTTTATTTTATGGGAACCAATTCTTTGAATACACAGCAAAGTGGATGTGTTCTCATTGTGCTTAAACCTGGGCAAAAATAATCTATTACTTCAATGAAAGGGCCCTATTACATCAGTGTAATAACATTATTTCAGAGGAAATGTTCAGAAACGAACTCCTTGAAAATAAATAATTCTCTACTTTCACAGAATCTGGGTGATGTGTTTAACCAGAGTTTAGATGGCTTTTCCCCCAGTACAAAAGTAAATGTGGTTCTTGACCCTCTTTTCTACACATATGCATTTCTTCTTTATTCTCTTACATAACGTCTATCACCAAGTTCAAGTCATTCTCACCTACATCTCTAGCTTAGATTCGTCTCCTAAATCCCAGGTCTTTATCTTTAAATGTGTGTTTAGACATCTTTCCCTGGAGGTGAAGTACTGCAAAAGTTTATAGATATGAACTAGGCAGACCCTCCTTTCCCTGTATTTCACATCTTGAAACATTTGTTCATATTCTTAGGCTACTTACTATCTATATATTCGGTATCCTAATCTACATACCAGCTCTAGACTTGTCACCTGAACTCCAGAGCTATAACTTTTAACATCCAAGTTCTCTGGTGGCCTAGGAATGAAAGGATTCAGTACTGTCACTGTGGGAGCTTGGGTTGGATCCCTGGCCTGGGACCTTCTGCATGCTGTGGGTGCAGCTGAAAAAAAAAAAATCTACTTGGACATTTTTCACTGAACACACACACTACCTCTTTCCCCCCACAGTTTATACTTCAGAGACTGACACAGTATCTCTTATTTGCCAAAATCAGATATCTGGAAGTTATTCTAGACTCCTTAACTTCTTCTTGAATCTAGGGCCTCCTTTTTATTACCCCCAATTTCCTTTAGTTCAATTCTTCATCATTTACTGCCTGAACTATTAAAAGAGTTTAACCCCCTTTTTCTTTTGATTTCTTTTTCACATTAAAATACAATTTCTTTGGTAATTTTTCAAAATCACAAGTCTGATCACACCACTCTTCTGCTTCAAATTCTTACTGCTTCCAGAATAAATTGAGTTGTTTAACATGGCTTACAAGACACTTCATGACTCATTCCTAATCATTCAATCTCATTTTCTGCCATTGTCTCTGTGCATTTTGTGTCTCATCAACACCAAAACAATCTGCTTTTTCCCATATAGCTCAAGCTCCTCCCACCTCCAAGCCTCTGCCAATGCAATTCTTTGCTCACTTAGATTTCTTCTCTCACTTGTCCCCTTGAGATCCTCTTATTATTCTCCATTTAAGTGGTGCATTAAGTGGTACTCCTCCTCGGTTTTTTGCTCACCTGTCCTCCATCAGTAAGGTCTTCTTTTCTATCTCTAGCATTGATCACGTATCTATTCTGCCACAAGACTGAATTCCTCGTGCTTAGTAGCCATCTTACTCATCTTTCAACATTGGATATCTAGCACAATGCTTAGCACAGAGTAAGTACTCAAGAGCTAATTTCAACTGAAATTAATTGAATTAATTTTATTAATTTTATTCTGATCAATGCTACTCCCCCACCCCCCTGAGTAGTTGGTGTTAAAAAAATAAAAGTTGGGGAGTTCCTGTTGTGGCTCAGTGGTAACAAACGCAACTAGTATCCATGAGGATACGGGGTTCAATCCCTGGCCTCGCTCAGTGGGTTAAGGATCCGGCGTTGTCATGAGCTGTGGTGTAGGTCGAAGATGTGGCTCAGATCCTGTGTTGCTGTGGCTGTGGTGTAGGCTGGCTGCTGCAGCTCCGACTGGATCCCTAGCCTGGGAACTTCCATAGGTGGCAGGTGCGGCCCTGACAAGCAAAAAAAAAGAAAGAAAAAGAAATGAAGCTGAATTTATTCAACACTCACTTATCTTAAAAACAATCTCATTTTTACGTGTGTTATCTGATTTAATCCCAACCACAAAGCTCTGAGGTAGACAGTGTTCTTTTCCTGATTTTATAGCAGAGGAATGCGATTACATGCCCAAACTTGGTTGTTTTGTGGAGAAGGTGGAAGTGAAGTCCACGGTTCTTATCCACTATGCTGTACTGTACTAGGTGATGTGCAGAGCTGGATGCAGTGAATGCCTATGGAGCTACTGATATCAAGCGGCTCTTTACTGCAAAGAAAGAAGAGCTCTGTTATGTACAATGTCTTTAGGAACGACTGAGGTATACATTTTTAACCTAACAGCTCCTCTAGCCTCTGTTCCATTATTCTGACTTTCTTCTCTTGCCAGGGTCACCAGGGGGCAGTTTCTGACCTCTACTACCACTTCGCTTGCCCACTGCTATCTGCTGTTCAATTCCCCCTTTTCCTCACACACCGGTGAATTGTTCTTTTTAGGCAACACATCCTTTGCTGAGATAGCCAAAGTGACTAATCACAGAGCATCTAATGCAATTGTATCTTCAACCACTGTTCATTCAGTGTTTGAACCTTAATTTTCAGATATATACCTTTCATGCGTCAACTTTTAGGTAAAGTACCAGGTATTATTTGAGATGCCATAAACATTACTTCTTAAATGTTCTAGCAAGCCTTAAATAAAACTGTGTATCTTTTAAAAACATTAATATGAAACATATATATAAATAATAAAAAGCATGAAATTTAGCATTTTTATATATAATTACAAATTAAAAGTGAGTTTTTGGTGCCCAAAAAATCTAAATACATTTGGCCTGTGTCAGTCAGCACTGCTGGGGAAGAAATGTTCTTCATAAATCAATATTCTAGACACTTCAGCTCAGCTTTTTAGGGACCAAAGTGTTAAAAAATGTTCAGCTGCTTTATGAATCCTTCTAAAAATTTCGTATTTTACTGCTTTACTAGTCTTTCTTACCCTTGTCCTGGTGACTATCAATAATTATACCAGGTTAAAATATGGACATCTTTCAGTTTCCCTCACCTTTTCTGTCAATGAAATTAAAAAACCCAGGTAGGCAAAATAGTTTTTAAAAAGTCAAACAGTTTTAGAAATATTCTGCAGGGGTGAGGGCCTGGGACTGACTTCAAAAGTCACTGAAGAAGGGGAGCCTGGACATGCTTTAGGTGTAGGGTGTAAAGGAGTGGGTTGGTTTGGTCTGGGAGTTTGTCGGATATGGATACTGGAGTAGGCGAGGCCAAGGGAAATCAACAATACATTGAGGCATGTGCTCAC
The DNA here is from genome assembly GCF_016906955.1 of Phacochoerus africanus. Classification (NCBI taxonomy): domain Eukaryota; kingdom Metazoa; phylum Chordata; class Mammalia; order Artiodactyla; family Suidae; genus Phacochoerus; species Phacochoerus africanus. The sequence continues at coordinate 105,098,115 of NC_062548.1, read as the reverse complement.
CTTGTGTGTTAAGGTTACAAGAAATATTACTTAGCTCATGATTTTTATAATGTGGAGGCCAGTGGGGCTACCATGTCACTAGCACATAGTAAGAACTCAACCATTCAACAGTTCTTGAACATCTACAATGTCCTTGGCACTGTGCCAGTTCTACTACTATAGCTCATCATTTGAGAAAAGCTATTACAACAAATTTAAATATTCTCTTTTACATCCTGATGCAGGCTTACACATGCATAAATGTGAGGTATTCCCAGAGGACTTTTATAATTGTAAAAACATTCCATGCCCAGAATCACTTAGGAAAGGGGTACTGAAATCACTCTATACTATGTAAACAGAGCCATGCATATAAAATGTTTTGAAGATGCCAATAATATTTACATGCTCCCAAGAAACTAAAAATCCATCCAACAAGCTCTCTTTACCCAAAGTATCTAGAAAAGTTTCTGTTGTATGATAAGCATTCAATAAGTATAGCTGAATAAGCATGAATCATTTACTTTTATTTGTTATGTAGTACCCATCATAACTAGGGAGAAAACCTGAGGAAGACTTGAAAAACTGGAATTACACTCCACAAAATAATTGCCATAAAATCGGAAGAATGTTCAAGGTGAATTTTAAGAACTGTGCTATATTTTCTTTTTTTAATCAACTAGTCAGATCAAATCACATCCACTAAGCTCCAAGAAAACACATTACTGGCTCAAGCAAAGAACACAAATGCTTTGCCTTTGGCCTCCTCCAATACAATAATGTTTCATACTATAAAAGCATAAAATTCTTAATTTGACAAATTCTCCTAGGGGACAAACCTGAAGCTTAGAAACAATACCTGAAAACAGGAATTCCCACCACAGAGTAAATGTCACTTAAATGTATAAAGATCTGAAAGAACAAATATAGAAGTTAAAATGGAACAAGATATGCATTACCAAATGATTGACAATTTGAAAACTTCCATTTTGAACCTATACAACCTATACATATATATATTTTTTGTCTTTTTAGGGCAGCACCTGCAGCATATGGAAGCTCCTAGGCTAGGGATCTAATTGGAGCTGTAGCTGCTGGCCTACACCACAGCCACAGCAATGCAGGATCCAAGCCATGTCTTTGACCTAGACCATAGCTCAAGGCAATGCCAGATCCTTAACCCACCGAGTGAGGCCGGGGATCAAACCCACGTCCTCTTGGATACTAGTCGGGTTCATTACTGCTGAGCCACGGCATGAACTCCATAACCTATGTTTTAACAAGAAATTCCAAAGCCTATTTATCATGTCTAGAAAAATGTTCTGTAATTTTTTTTTCCTGAGCAGAGGCAAAGTAAATTTTAAGTACATCTCAGAAAATTCTGAGGTTAATTTGGTATACTAGTTATATTGAAAATCAGATGAAGAATTCAAGATGAACTTTCTTCCCAGAGATTCTCTGAATTAGCCTAAATTAGATTTTTCAGCATTTTAGGTTAGAGACAACTGCCTAAATCTACCCCAATAATAATCTCAAATAAGACTTGATGCCACAGTTAACAGAAAGCTTTCTTTAGATGAAATATAGCAAGTGTGACCTTTTTTTTTGTCTTTTTTTGCTATTTCTTGGGCTGATCCCGTGGCATATGGAGGTTCCCAGGCTAGGGGTCTAATAGGAGCTGTAGCTGTTGACTTACCCCAGAGCCACAGCAACGCTGGATCCAAGCCGTGTCTGCAACCTACACCACAGACTTACCCCAGAGCCACAGCAACGCTGGATCCAAGCCGTGTCTGCAACCTACACCACAGCTCACTGCAACGCCGGATTGTTAACCCACTGAGCAAGGGCAGGGACTGAACCCGCAACCTCATGGTTCCTAGTCGAATTCGTCAACCACTGCGCCACGACGGGAACTCCTATTATAGCAAGTGTGACCTTTTCCTTCTTACTGTCTATAGGGGAGCTTTTTCCTTTCTATTACCTTTCTTCTGTTATTTCTCCCCCCCCAGTTTTATTGAGAACTAAGTGGCATACATCACTATGTAAGTTTAAACTGTACAGCATGAAGGTGTGATTCGCATATACATATATTGTGAAAAAACTGCCACAATAGACTCAACTAACATCTGTCTTCTCATATAGATACAATAAAAAGAAAAGAGAAAAAAAAAAGTTTTTTTTCCTTGTGATGAGGACTCTTAGGATTTACTCTCTTTTAACAACTTTCCTATAAATGATACAGTATTATTAGTTATAGTCACCATGATAGGCCATAATGAGGATTTAAATGTCTCAAGTTGTAATTAGTAGCCCATATAAATTTCAAAGGAATCTTACTTCTGTAGCCTGATGATGTTTATGGAATATTCAAACTCTGCTGTTTGATCTCAAGAACATTTGATTCCTGACACTTTCACCACCAAAGTTATTTTAATTTAATCAAAATTATTTCAATGTTGATAAATTTTTAATAAGAAAAGAATAACCTGGAATGATCTCCATTTAGTAAGTTTAATTCCTTGATCACTGAAGCTAAATGTTCCAATTTTTTATATCGTTCATTTCAGTAAAACTATTGACTGGGATTCTTTTCTATTTAAAATTTATATTAAAGATATGACATGCTGATATATATATACACACACACACATATATATATATAAAATGTTAAAGAATAGCTTTTCCCACCATAAAGTTTTTTCTATTAATTGCATAACGAAAATTGTTAAGCTTTGATTCTTCCTGTCAATTTTGGTCACACAGGACCAAAACTGGAGGTCCCAAAACTTCATAGGAGTTCCCTTGTGGCTCAGTGGGTTACGGATCTGGCATCATCATTGTAGTGGCCTGAGTTGCTGCTATGGCGCAGGTTCGATCCCTGGCCTGGGAACTTCCACATGCTGCCCACACAGTTAAAAAAAAACAACACATTTTTTGTTTGTTTGTTTTTTTTTTGGTCATACAAATTTTATTATGTGTGGTTCTACTGTTGTCACCTTTGCCTTGTGTTGATTATTTCTACCAATAACTATTATTCATTGCATTATATGGGTAATAGAAATTCAATTAGATATGTTTATTTATGAGCTAAACTATGAGAAAACTGTAATTCTGAGAAAGTGAGATAGAGTCAGGGAGAGATGGCGAGGAGGAAGCCAGGAGAGTAGAAGATAAGAGAACTGGAAAGGGAGACGTGAGGGAAGACACCCTTATGCCAAAACACCCTTGGGGATAAAATATTTTGTATTAAAGCAATAAAGGATATATGCCAGGCACTACTTTTTAAAAGCAAAAAATATCAAATGACAAAATTGAAAAAAACAACACAAATCTTCTGATTTAAAGCTGTATAACAATAAACTACTAGTTAATGAACCATGAAAATGACTCTGTCAAATTTATGATATGGTTTTCAAAATACAGTGACTATTTTTTTATAGCTAAAATTTGTTTCCCATGTGTTTACCTTGTTCCAGTTAAAAATTATGTAACCTCACTTTTTTTTTTTTGGTTTCTTTGTCTTTTTAGGGCTGTGCCCGTAGCACATGGAGGTTCCCAGGCGAGGGGTCAAATGGGAGCTGTAGCCGCTGGCCTACACCAGAGCCATAGCAACGTGGGATCCAAGCCTTGTCTGGGACTACACCACAGCTCACAGCAACGCTGGATCCTTAACCCACTGAGTGAGGCCAGGGATCGAACCTGCGTCCTCATGGATACTAGTCAGGTTCACTAACCACTGAGCCACAACGGGAACTTCTGTAACCTCATTAAATCAATTTTAAAAATAGAAAAAAGAAAAGAAAAATAATCCCACAACCCTAAGAAAGCCACTATTAACATGCTGTTGAACTTTGTGCACACTTAAAATTTTTTTTTCCTTGTAAACCATTAGCTAGAATTTATTAGAGACTTGTTATGTATTATAGTGATTACAGAGAGCATCTCTGCAACCTTGTAAAAAGGGTTTTTAGTTCCACTGTTACTGCACAATTCCATTCCAAACGTCCTATTATTATGAAACATTTTCAGAGTAAAAACTACTAGGAAATTATCTGCAATGTTGCACTGCTAAAGAGAAAACAGACTGCTGGATCCATATAGACATGATTTTCAAAACTCTAAAGCAAAATTGAAAAGCACAGTAACAATAGCTGACATTGCAATAATACCGTAATAACTCTGTACAGGAACAGATGGTTATTAGACTTATCAAGGCGATCATTTTGTAAAGTATATAAATGTTGCATCACTATGTAGTTCACCTGAAACATATTTTACGTAAACCATATTCCAATTTAAAAAATAATAGTTGGCATTGTCTTCAAAGAATTAGATTATAAGCATATAAAATAAAATGAACATTTAGTACCTCTAAATTTGGATTCCTCAAATCTACTTTCCATCCAAACTGTTTCTTAAGAGCAATTCCAATTACTCTTCCTATCTCCTGGAAAAACAGCAAGTTACAGAAAAGATAAAAATATTAAAAGTGAAAAATTTAAGTTTAAATTGGGCAAAAACTAACAGAGCCTGCAGAAAAATCAGGTCAGGCTACCTGATGGTAATTTAAGGTTATGACATTAAAATGTTACACTATAGCATTTTCTCTTCAAGGTAATTAGGTTGCATTTTACATCTTCCACCATCAGTGCATCCTATGGCATTAAGGTCTACTCATGTGTAAGAGATTTAATTATATGAGATTAGGTCTAGGTATTTGTCTCAAGGCCTGTTTATAAATTCTATGAAAGGTTTTCATCTCAATTTAGACCTAAGAAGGAAGTAATTCTTTTAGAAAATGGGAACCTACTCTGGGAGGTAAGTGTACCTGTGTCGTGAAGGTCTTTGCAATGGCTCCACTGCAGCGACAAGAAACTCTGAAAGTCAAGTGCTTCCCTTTAGTAGGAGTATCGACCGCTTCCACTGCATCATTCTGAAGTTCTTCTTCTTGAAGTTCTTCTCTTTGAGTGATACAGTTTCCTTGCTCCAGTGTTTCTTCTGTTTGTTTTTCTCGCTGGCATTCCTTATTCTCGTGTATCTCCTGCACTTGTTCTGTTTTTAGTTTCTTAGCAATGGTATTATCATCTTCTCCCACTTTTCTTTTTAGTGAGTTAGCATCTTTTTGAGAAAGTTCTTCCTCTTTTGCATCAAATTCAAGAAGATTTTTCCAGATTGAAAGAGTATTCAACCAATTTTCAGGATCATCGTTTATAAGTTTTTCCATTTCATTAAATATTTGTCCTAAAGAAATAAAATCTCGGTTTGTCCTATATTGAAGCTATTCATCACCCCCAAATTCCATTACCTTTATTTCTTTAAAATAAGTTTTATTAAACTGCTATGTAAATAGTGACTTCTCTTTCATCTGGAATTTATGTAATTAACGGAATATTGTACAGAATAAAGTTCATTCTTATATCCCATACTTAACCTCAAAACAGTTTTAAAATTCCTACAAAGTTATCATATACTTTTTCTATTTTTTTAGTCCCCCTGTGGCATATGGAGTTCCCGGGCCAGAGATCAAATCTGAGCCACAGTCACGACCTAAGCAGCATCTGCAGCAACGCTGGAGCCATTAACCCACTGTGCCAGGCCAGGGACTCCCAAGCACTCCCAAGACGTCACCAATCCCATTGCACCACAGTGGGAACTCCAGTTATCATATACATTAGCAAGAACGTTTGTCCTGTGGTAATATATGAATCTCTTCAATATACACATAGACTTAGAGTGTGCTGATCTTTGAAATAATGCTAATCTTGCCTATAAAAATTAAGTTGAAAAAAATAATAAATTTCAAAACACAGGGCTCAAAAAAAAGAGCAAATGAATCTTGGGACAATTTTAGACCGTACAGTATCAGTACCGATCATCAAATAAGTTTCTGTAAAGTAACACTCAGATGCACAAACCACTCATACCCTAGGGACTGCCAACCATGCTTGATAAAATGAAATTTTTTTTTTGATGAATGAGGGCCATCAAGATGCCCCAAGAGTAATTACTGTAGTTCTTTAAAGATGAAAGTGTGTGCAATATTGGGATGAAATAATGTTGACCGCACAGTATAATTAATACCTTAGGATTTACTTTTAAACAATTTTCTTGCCCTATCTCGATTTTTTGCTATTTCTATCTTTCTTGACATGGTTTATTATGGACTGTATGACGACATGATCTCTTGTGCACAAGTGGCAATCAAAATGAGGTTTAAGGCAATGTTTAATCCAGCTGTACCTTATTATTTTTCTGTTGGGTTTTATCAAGATCTTTTTAAAAATTTTTTTATTATAGTTGATTTACAGAATTGTGTCAATTTCTGCTGTACAGCAAAGTGATTCAGATATATATATATATATTCTTTTTCTCATCTAATCATTCATCATGTTCTATGAAAAGTGAATGGATATAGTTCCTTGTGCTATACAGCAGGAGCTCATTGCCTATTCACTCCACATACAACAGTTTGCATCCACTAACCCCAAACTCCCAGTCCATCCCACTCCCTCTCTCTCCCCTCTGGCAACCATGTTCTCCCCATGTCTGTGAGTCTGTTTCTGTTCTGTAAATAGGTTCATCCGTGCCATATTTAATTAAATTTTTTTTTGTTTTTTGTCCTTTTAGGGCTGCACCTGTGGCATATGGAGGTTCCCACACTAGGGGTCTAATCGGAGCTGTAGCCGCTGGCCTATGCCAGAGACACAGCAATGTGGGATCCGAGCCACATCTGCAATCCACACCACAGCTCACGGCAATGCCAGATCCTCAACCCACTGAGCAAGGCCAGGGATTGAACCCACAACCTCATGGTTCCTAGTCGGATTCGTTAACCACTGAGCCACGATGGGAACTCCTGTGCCATATTTTAGATTCCACATAAAAGTGATATTATATGGTATTCGTCTTTCTCTCTCTGAAAAAGTAAAGATTAAATGTCTTTACTTCACTTAGTATGAGAATTTCTAGTTGCATCCATGTTGCAAATGGCATTATTTTGTTCCTTTTTTGTGGCTGAGAAGATCTTTATTTCAGCAGCATCTTTATAAAATTAGGGAGTGGATAGGAAATATCTTAAGCTCTCTTTAACTCTAATGCTTTAGAACTGGGCAAAAGTTTATTTAAAACATTTAAAGTTCCCCAAACAGGACATTTTACTATGCAGTATTTTTCTAATTATATCACTCAGCAGTTAAAATTTTCAACGTGACAGTTTTGATCAATTTACTTGTCTTTTTTTTTTTTTGATCTTTTTAGGGCTGTACCTTAGACATATGGAGGTTCCCAGGCTAGGGGTTGAATTGGAGCTGCAGCTGCCAGCCTACACCACAACCACAGCAATGTGTATGTGACCTACACCACAGCTCACAGCAATGCTAGAACCTTAACCCACTGAGTGAGGCCAGAGATGGAACCTGTGTCCCCACGGATGCTAGTCAGATTTGTTTTCACTGAGCCATGTCAGGAACTCTGATCAATTTATTAAATCAATGCACTTTGGGTTATGACATGCTTTTAAATCTAAATTAATGCACGGACCATTCATATTTCTAGAGGTGTCTGATCATAATTCTCAAAGAAGAAATGAGACTTAGGACACCAAAATCTGAGAACAAAGGCAGCAGATTGCAAAGAGAAGAGACACAATTGGGTGATAATATTCAGGAAATACAGAAAATACCTAATTAACGATCCCACAGGTATGAACGAATTTTAAAAATGGGAAATGGCTACATATTAATTACCAAGCAGAGAACTCTGGAGTACAATCCATCATGTGGGTAAAAGCAATATGTATACACCATACCTTTACTTACAGAAGAAACATTAAATGGAAACTGCTTTTTAATCAGCAAAAATAATCTTTCAGCAGATTTTAATCTTTTCAGCATACTCAAGTCACAACAGGTGGTGAAAAAAACTTTTCCTGAAATATATTCAACCTAGAGATAGGAAAAATAGGTATTAATGTAGTCCAGTGTCAGAGTAAGAATCATTTCCCTCCCCGCTTAGTGAATTAAAACATAGCATCTAGACCAACAGTAATAAAAATGACCATTTCTAAAGTATCTACTATTTGCCAGACACTCACAAAAATGCACCCAGTGTATTTTATCTCTCATCCTTATAACAACTCTCTAAGGTAGATTTTATAATCTCTGTTTTACAGTTTAAGAAACTGGAGGTTTAGTTTAAATAATTTGTATGAAATCACACAGTCAGTGAGCAGGATAACCTTTCCATTTTACGTTACCTTTTCTATATATAAGCACACACGTACTACTAGAAAAATAGAAAACAAAATACTCAGTAATCACATTACCAAATCTCACACACTGTTTAAAAGTGGGCAAGGGAAAGGTATAATGGATAGGAGAAATTAGATGTCTAGCCCAAGGGTAGCATTATCAGCAGGCATTCACTGAACACCTACCTTGTGATACACAAGGAAGCACTCAGTATATATCCTAAAGATGAATAAAAATGCAATAGGCATACACTGACATACACATTAAAATGTATGATTTATAAGACAATAACTTGTCTTAAACCCAGAATAAAACTAAAAAATTCATAAATACACTGATAAGTTGGAGGTATTAGCATTAACTATGTAAGCCGTTGTTAGTAAAAGTCTAGGGTGGGGGGAAATCCTATAAAATCTGGGACAAAGAACAAAAGCTAAGAACACAGAGGCGGGAGTGACAACCGGGCTGAAGTAAACTGTAAGTCAGCACAGCAACACTTGCTATGTTATGCTGACTGACAGCGTCAGGTGGTGGATGGTGTAGCCCAGGCCAGCTTGATGAATGGTCATGAAATCTGGAGTGCAGAGTTCCCACCGTGGTGCAATCTGGCTGCAGTAGCTCTGGTCACTGCGGAGGGAGGCGTGGTTTCCATCCCTAACTTGGTGGTGCAGCAGCAGCAGCAGCAGCAGTAGCCGGAGCAGCAGGTTAAAGGATCTGGTGTTGCCACAGCTCCAGCATAGGTCTGGGAACTTCCATGTGCCACATGTGTGGCCATAAAATTTTAAAAATTAAAAAAGAAATAACTGGAGTACCACAGATGGTAATGGTCAACCATTACAGACTTTTGATGAAAACTACCACAGCACTATAGCTGGCAAAAAAAAAAAATCACTTTGATGGAGTTCCCTTGTGGCACAATGGGTTAAGGATCTAGCACTGTCACTTCAGCAGCTCAGGCTGCTGCCATGGTACCTGTTTGATCCCTGGTCCAGGAACTTCCACATGCTGTGGGCATGGCCAAAAAATTACTTTGAGGTGTAAAGGACTGAGTGTTGAATGCGATGCTGGAGGGAGAAGTAGATTATTGAGGAAGAAATGATGAGCCACTTGGCTGTTGGAAAGGGAAAATGGTTAGAAGCAAGAAGTATGCATTGAACAGAAAGAAGCTTTGGAAATAGGATGGCTATGTAATAAAAGCCAGGGAAGAAAGGCTTAGTCAAATGAGGTAGGGCAAATGGTGCTCAAACCTAAGGCTTTCCGGTAAACCCAAACCCTTCAGTTCAGGATGGATGTGCATGGTCCTAGCATGCTCCTTGTAGCAGTGGCCATGGGATGACTAACATTCTAAGTCATCTTCTAGAACCAAGGCAGCCAGAGAATTTGCGTTAGGCCATGTGTGTAGGCAGCTCCCATTCAATGGGATCTTGAACTCCAGTGTTGTATTTCTGATCTGACCTGATCTAAAATTAAGCTTTGGGGATGGTAATTTCTGAATTACCACTCTAGTGTGATGAAGAAGAATCTTTGCTGGGGAAGCCTTAGGTTGATAAAAATTAAAACCCCAAGACTTCCAGTTGTAAGATTAACAAGTTCTGGGGCTCTGAACTACAGCATGGTGCTTAAAGCTAATAATACTGTATTATATAGTTGAAAGCTGCTAAAACAGTAGGTCTTAAATGTTCTCACCACAAAAAAGTAATGGTAATTAAATGAAAGGATGGAGATTTTTGTTAATGCTACAATGCTCATCATTTGGCAATACATAAATCTATTAAATCACCTTAAACTTACATAATGTTATATGAAACAATTATATTCCAATAGAGCTGGAAAAACAAATAGACAAAAATAACACCCAAAACAGCTTAAGTACCAGCAATACAGCTGACCAAGAAAGATGGAGAAGTAGGGAATGAGAAGAAGGTTTAGGAATCAATATTTAAGGGGATAATGAGGTAACCAAAACAAGTACTTCTGATTTCTACAGTTTACTTCTTTCTCATTATAAAGGTGACATGTCTCCACAAAAGTCAAGACTAAATATATACCAGGAGTTCCTGTCGTGGCTCAGCGGAAATGAATCCGACTAGTGTCCATGAGGATGCAGGGTTCGATCCCTGGCCTCGCTCAGGGGGTTAAGGATCCAGCGTTGCCTTGAGCTGTGGTGTAGGTGGCAGACGCGGCCTGGATCTGGCATTGCTGTGGCTGTGGTGTAGACTGGCAGCTGCAGCTCTGATTTGACCCCTAGCTTGGGAACATCCATGTGCTGCAGGTGTGGCCCTAAAGAGCAAACAAAACAAAACAAAACCCTAAATATATACCTCAAAATGTCCAGTACTTGGAAACATATTTTTAAAAAGTAAATTTTTAAAAGTTTAGATTTTACATTACTTTGACCTAAAAATATAGCCAATATTAAGCCATCACAAAAGTTAACAGACGTGAAATACCTTGTCTTATGAAGATTCTGGGGAACTGAAAAAAAAAATTTTACCAGAAATGTATGGCTTTAAGATTCATACTTACAAACAGATAAAGTGATGTGAACATGTAGACGTGTGATAAGCAGTCAGTGATGTAGACATTAAGTTGACTGTACACAGATCGTATCTTTTCTCACTTACTTGAATATCAAAAAAGAAACAGTTTATAAAATGAACTTCCTCTAAAAATATCTTTATGAGGGGGGTTTAGAAAACAAAAAACTTGACTGAGAATCAAGTTTATTAAGAGGAACTAAAAAGGTACTTTATGTGGGTCATTCCATCATTAGAGAAAATCTTCAAAAAACAAAACCAAAAACCTTCACCCTTGTGCAATCATTGCTTTAAAAGAAATAACTATGAAATAACTTGACAATCTGCTTAGCTGTATCCCACTACCCTCTATCATCATGACTGCACTAAAAAAGTAAAAACTGGCCGGCTCATTCAGGACTTGGGTTAATAGTCTTTGCTAGGTGGGTTTATAAAGGCCAAGTAATCAACTGACAGGGCCCTCTGGCTAGGTGGCATTAGGGACACCTCTACTATATTGAATTTTATCTTAAAAATTACTGTTCTTACCTTTATTGTTATAACAAATAACAGTGTTTAATAATTAAACATTATTACAAAATAAAACTCAATTTTACCCACTATATTTAAGTACTCTATACACTATAGTATATAGGATATTTATATGCTGCAAATTAAATATTTAAAAATATCCAGGAACCTCTAAAGAGGCTTACCCCAACACTAGGAGGAAAAAAGTCACACCTAAATATGACCAAAGCACTAGATTAAACCTACAGGACTCCAACACACAGGAAATACAGAGGATAGAGGAACATATGAAACTATACCATGGAGATGCAACTGGCAAAGACTGAGAAAAAGCAGAGAACATCTTTCTTTCTTCTAATAATGCAGCATAATCAAATTGGGTCAAGCCTTCTATTTTTCATACCAAGAACTCTAACATTTAAAAAATAACCAGTGTAGCGTGATGTCATGCCACACAATGGTCAAGGAACTGATCCCAGGTGTCAGTTTGCCTGGGCTCGACATGATAACACATTTGTGCCTGATTTCACAGACAGTTGGGTTTGAACACTAGCTATGCCATTTTCTGGTTCCATGACTTGAATAACTTACTGAATTTACCCATGCTTCAGTTTCCATTTTTGTTAAATGTGGAGCCTACCTCACAACATACGGTTGTTATGAAAACTCCATACACGTTAATTGCTTAATCCATACCAGTAATTGTTATAGCATTGCTATTTTAGATTAACTATATTTAACACTCCCTGAAATTCTCTGACCAAAACCACAAGTGGCAGGTAGTCTAATAAGACTGATGCCATTCTTGATTCTATCCTCCTCTCCCCACCCTCTCATCACAGAAACTCCTTTGTGGGCTTTTAACACTGCAGGGGTCCTGGGAGTGGAGTGGTCAATATGTTTGAATAAACTTTCACTTCCCCAAAACATATCATTCACACCGTCATATATACTCCATCTAGTTACTGGAGACTTTTTCTATTTTTTTCCTCTGTTTTCGAGAAACCGTCTCAGCATGTCCTAGAACCTAAATTTACAACTTTCATCTCTTTGAAATTAACAGCATATAAATACCTGCAAGTGTTGACTTCCCCAGAAGTTGGTCTCTCACGGCTCCAAGAATTAAATTATTTTTCTGGCTACTCTTTACTGCCTGTTTAAGGTGTACTTTACATATCCTGTTTCATTTGCTCCCCCCAACAATCCTATGAAATAAATAAGAAACTGACAAAAGTGGCTGAACCTTAAGATTATATTTGCATTTAAAGGATGGAGAAGCGAGTCTCTTGACAGGTCTAATTCTAATTACAGGCACTATCGAACGTTTTCTTTTAAACAGTGTAGGAAATAACTTGCGTCAACCACCCCTCCCATGTTTTGGCCCCGCCCACGGCAGGAGGAAGTTTCCAGGCCATTGATGGAACCCGCACCATAGCCGGGACAAGGCCGGGTCCTTAACCGCCAGGCCACCAAGGAACTCAAACCCGGCCTTTTAAAAAAAAACTTCGGCTGATAACATATGTTTAGGAAAAATGACTGGCGGTTCTTTCCAACAGTAATTAAAGGACATGCCAGCAGAACTGCGAAAGCGCGGGTTTTCCCGTCACCTTCCGGGGTCTGCGACCGCCCCTGGCGGGAGGGGCCACGGCCAAGGGCGGGGACAGGGCCACCCGACTTCTTGCCTGGCACGCGGCGACGCCGACTCACCTGCGTGGCCCTCAGCCGCGCCCGCACCTCCTGCAGCAGGAAGGGTTCTAGGCCGCGGCTCGCGGTGCAGAAGAAGCGGGCGCCCACTGCAGGCCCGAAGCGGGGATCTCCCGTCGCTACCGCCATGGCTTTCAGGGTCACGTGGCCTTGGGCGCGCGCGGCGCGTCCCCGCAAGTGGCGGGCAGGGGCTGGCAGGCAGCTGGTTGCCGAAGGAGACCCGGGTGGGAAGGGCAGAATTGCCTGGAAGGAGGGGCCCCCGTGGGTCTTTGACTAAAGTCAAAACTACCTCAAGATGTTTAGAACTTGGGAACACTTCTAAAGAGTAAATTTTTAAAAGTTTAGATTTTATATTACTTGACCTAAAAATAGAGCTGATGTCAAGCTATCACAAAACAAGTTAACATACATGAAATACCTTGTCTTAAGATTGTGGGGGAACCGAAATATTTCACTGGAAATGTATGGTTTTAAGGTTCAAGTCTTATAAACTGATGCGAACATGTAGACCAGTGATAAGTAGTCAGTGAGCTAGACATTACATTAGCTATTTGTACAAAGATCTTTTCTCACTCGAATATCAAAGGAAAGTTTATAAAATGAACTTCCTCTAAAAATATCTTTATGGAGGGTAGAAAACAAACAACTGAAAAATCAAGTTAATTAAGAGGACCCAAAAGGTCCTTTATTTGGGGTGCCCAATCATTAGAATATGGGTTGGGGCATTAAACTGCCAAATACACTCTCAAAATCAAAAGCATCATTATTCTCTTTATTAAAAAAATTATCATTAGGCCTACATTCCTTTTACAAGTGATGAGCATGTAATCAAAAGTAGTTTACAAATTGTAGAAAGCCACTGTGAAAATCATATATAAGAACACACTTTAAAGGTTAATCCTTTGTGAAGATAAAGTATCATATCTTGAAGTAGTAGAGAGAAATGAATTTTGGTATTTATAATTTCAAACACTGCTGAAGCTACTGATACCGTTTTTCTTCACTTTATTGCTTTTAACTGATGCATATTCAATTACAACACTTGGGGAGAACTGTGGCATTTTAGAGTATTTCATCCTAGAATTTATTACTTGAAAATTTATTTATATATACAATATGCTTTTTCCATTTGGAATTAAACCATAACAAAGTGTCTAAAGCCAGCTGATTTTATGTCTAACACTTCAGAAGATAAAATAACAGCCTTTATTAAAGTAAAAACAGCGTTATTATCCGCTAACATGTCTAAGCAGTTAGCATTTTGCCTTTCTTTTAAAGTTCAGGGATTCAAGTGTAACACAAAGATGAAAAGCTTAAGCTCAGGCAAAATCGTAATGTACAGTAACATAAGGAGATACCAAATTTTTCCTTATTCTACGGATGCCATTTAATTTCGGAATTAATTTTAAAGTGCTAAGTGGAGTTGAGGTGGTGTGTGAGCTTTTTTGGTTCATTTTAGGAGAATTAAAAAATATATTTTAATTCTTAAAAAGGTATCCAATCTACGAGGAGCAGAGAATCTTCAAAAAACAAAACAAAAAACCCCCCAAATAAACTCTTATGCAATCATCCCATTAAATGAAATAACTAAGAACGTGACTATCTTCCTAGCTGAAGCCCACTACCCTCTATCATCATGACCCACTAAAAAGTAAAAATTGGGTGGCTTATCAGGACTTGAGTTAATGTTATCTTTTCTAGATGGGTTGATAAAGGTCAACTAATCAGACAGGGCCTCTGTCCAGCTGGCATTAGGGACACCTCTAGTATGTTGAATTGTATCTTAAAAATTACTGTTCCTACCTTTATTATAAGTAGCAGTGTTTAATATATTAAACATTATTACAAAGTAAAGCTTAATTTTACCCAATATATTTGCTTAAAGTACGCTACACACTATATACTACAGCACATTGGATATTTATACGCCAGTAGAACTCCGAGGGCTGGGACGTCGCCTCGGTGGGTTCGGAAGCCGAGCGCGCGGTTCTTCGCGTCATTTTCCGGGATCTGAGACGGACCCGGCGGGGAGGTGCCTTGCTTCCTGCCCGGGCACGCGTCGATGCCGACTCACCTGCGTGGCCCTCAGCCGCGTCCGCACCTCCCGCAGCAGGAAGGGCTCCAGGCCGCGGCTCGCGGTGCAGAAGAAGCGGGTGCCCGCTGCGGGCCCGAAGTGGAGATCTCCGGTCACTGCCGCCATGGCTTTGGAAGAGGGGGGAGGTCACGTGGCCTCGGGAGCGCGCGGCGCGTCCCCGAGGCCCCGGAAGTGCCGGCAGGGGCCGGAAGGTCAGATGTCGTCTAAAAAGACCCGGGAAAGGTCCCGGGAGGGTCAGATTGGCTGGGAGGGGCGTCTTTGGATCTCCTTGGTTAACTGCGTGAAACTTCCTTGATTAGGCATCTGGAATGATTTAGAATCAGAGGTGAAAGGGAAATGATTGAGCTATATAATTGTGTTATATAAAAAGGATGTATTCACAGAGGGTGGCTGAATTCACTTTAGAATGAATAAAGCCTGCCATTGATTGTTAGGTACTTGGCAAATGGTATCATGACATAACTTTGCCGCAGATGCTCAGGGCCTCACAGTGTTAAGAAAATGAATGATGTCAGTAGGGAAGCAACATAGAATATGGAATACCGCAAAGACTGATGCATTACTTAAAATATCCAATAGGTTTCACCCTAATTCCCTTCCTGTAGTGAGTAGGAGATAAGATGATTCGTGCTAAGAGCAAGATGTATGAATAAGAAATCCTATTCCAACTGATTAAGTGCTGGCAAATGAAAAGAATAACCTGTTAAAAAATGTTTTCAAATTAACATCTGTAACTGCTACACTTAAAAGGAGTATAACAAAATCAAGATACCTGAGTAATAGGCCCTTTTCTTGTACCTCAGAGAAGACAGTTCATCAGAAGTCAGAACTTGAATAATATGGCATCATAACATGTGCTCTCATTTCTACCCTTTGACTATAATAATAATAAAAACAAGCAATAGAAATCAAGCATGCTATGCATTAGCATAGCTTTAAAACACATTATATCTCTGATATTTAAAAATATATAGTCATGAAAGATTTTTTTTAAAGGGTGTATAATATCATCTCATTCATCTGTCTTGTTTTTCAGATTGAGGAAATTGATACCTAGAGAAGGCAAGGGACCATGAGTTAGTGGCACAGCTGACACTGGAGCCTAGCCATCTTTATATCTAATATACTGAGCTTTATTTCCTTCTTCCCAACTCCCTCCATTCTACTCCTTCACCATTTCCCCTACTCTTCTCACATTTGAAGCCCTGCTCTGTCCTCACCAAGCATTACACCCAAACTGGGAATCCTCAGGCAAAAGAGCAGAAATTCCTGCTCTCCAACAAAATGTGTTTATGTTCACAGGTCACATTTCATGCACTAAATTAACCATCAGGGTAATGAATGTACATTCAGTCTGGGCCACCTAATTTGATTAACTCTCTTTACAGTATTTAAAGGGATTTTTTAAAACTCTGAATTTTAAATTGACAATGAATATGTTACTTGGGGAGAACAGAATTCTTATAAATATTATAAAATGAACAGCATTGAATTAACTCTGTAGTTTTATGAATCAGATATATAGACACTATCAAATGTATATCTCTCTGGCAAGTGAGTGAAATGACTTACTGGGGATGGTAGGGGTGGCGGTGTAGTAGTGGTGTAGTGTTTTAGGTAGATGGAGCAGCAGGTGCAAATGTGAGCGTGTGTGTGTGTGTGTGTGTGTGTGTGTGTGTGTGTGACAGAAAGGCTATAATAGCAGTTAGGTATTATTAGACCATAAATTAGATGAGGTCATGAGAGGTAAAGGTAGAGAGGTGGGTAGGAGCAGATTAAGGCAGTGCTGCTCAAGACAGATTCAGAAATAACTTCTCCAGCCTTGGGCTGGCCACCAATTCCTGGACAGAACTAAGGCTGAGTTGAGATTGCAGTCCTCTAGAGCCAATATTCCTCTTACCTCTCCTCACTTTTCCCTTCTTCTGTTGTCTTGGTCCCCCTAGGAGCCTTGGGTCAGCAAGGTGAGGGGCTACTTTTGTTCCAGTGGGGAGTCAAGTGCATTTACTCACCTTTGGACCCTGCTGTAGCACTGGCCTCCCAACTATGCTTTTCACACCACGCTTGAGATGAAATAGGTGGAGTGTTGCCTCCTTAAGGAGAAAATGACTGGTTTTCTGAGAGAACATTTGCCTGGAATTCTCCTCCTATTATGCAAATACCCTTTCATCCATCATTTCTGCTTCTCATTAAAAAAAAGTCTCAGAGACCCCACTGTGGCTCAGTGGGTTAAGAACCGCACTAGTGTCCATGAGGATATGGGTTCCATCTCTGGCCTCATTCATTGGGTTAAGTATCTGGCATTGTCACAGGCTATGGAATAGGTTGCAAATGGGGCTCAGATCCAGCATTGCTGTTGCTGTGGCATAGGCTGGCAGCTGCAGCTCCAGTTTGAACCATAGCCTGGAACTTCCAATTGCAGAGGATACAAAACAAAAACAAAACAAAACAAAACAACAACAACAAAAAACAGTCTCTCTGTTTTAGAAGAAAAAAAAAGGTCTCTACTGAAAAAGAACTGCAGGAGTTCTCATCATGGCTCAGCGGAAAACGAACCCGACTAGGAACCATGAAGTTGCAGGTTCGATCTCTGGCCTCGCTCAGTGGGTTGAGGATCTGATGTTGCTGTGGCTGTGGTGTAGGCCGGTGGCTACAGCTCTGATTAGACCTCTAGCCTAGGAACCTCCATATGCCAGGGGTGCGGCCCTAAAAAGACAAAAAGACAAAAAAAAATTTTTTTTAATTCAAAAAATAAAAAGAACTGCAGATCCCTATAGTTGTATAAGTATCCAGTTGAGTTTTGGTATTTGAATGTTGCACATTCAACATATAAGAAGTTTAAAGTTGGCAGGAGCAATTTTAGAGGACAGATACACTTTTAATTGGGGTATTTTAGAAATTTAGGGCAAGATTTTCTGCTTCAAGATCTCTCTCTATTTTGGTGCTGTTGGCAATTCCTTTAGTTCTTAAAAGCATTTGATGTATGTACTTAGATATTAATGCAAATGCTTTAGATTATGAGATCCTTTAAAACAGGATGACAGCATTCATCTGGGCATCCACAGTGAGCACACTGGCTTGTGTGTGGTGGCTCGCAGTCAGTGGTTGCTAAATTGGATGGAATTGTGACTAAGTGGGAGACCCCCTCAGCTAGGAAGTCCCCCTCAGCTAGGAAGGATTGCTATAACCACCATATCAGGAGGGGTCTTTGTGAGTGAGACACCAGGGTGAGGGTAGATTACTGATGCCAGTGAAAGGAATTAAGGGCACAGGAGGACCCAAAGACAAACTTCTTCACAACTTTGCCTGTTACTTCTTCCTTCCTCCTTCATCCTCTCTGTCCTCCACACACACTTTAAAAATAATGTTTATTAACCAGGAACATGCCTCAGACTGACTTGGGGAGTCTTTTCAATATGTTGGGCTTGCCATC
The DNA here is from genome assembly GCF_016906955.1 of Phacochoerus africanus. Classification (NCBI taxonomy): domain Eukaryota; kingdom Metazoa; phylum Chordata; class Mammalia; order Artiodactyla; family Suidae; genus Phacochoerus; species Phacochoerus africanus. The sequence goes on along the minus strand of NC_062548.1, from coordinate 105,079,611 downwards.
CCCTTTCTCCTATAGTCTGGTACAGGTGAGTGGGGTTGGTGGCGAGCCAGGGCCCCTCTCTCCAGAAAGGAACCATTACTTTACACCAGCCAGTGCAACTGCTAACTTCTCCAAAATGCTCACTCTTTCCCCCTGTCCCAGGCCTTTGCTTGTACTGTTCCTTTTGTCTAGAACCCTCTTCTCTTCCATTTCTTTTCTTTAAGGTTAAGCCAGAATGGCACTTCTTCCATGATGCTCTTCTTTCTGCCTTTTCTACATAACATTTTCTCCCTTTATCATTTATTTATTCATTCATAAACATTCATTGAGTCCCTGGCAATGTGTCAGTTGATAGGACAAGGTCCCAGCCTTTGAGAATCTTTCCGGTTAATGGGAGTTAATGTGATGGCACTGAATTGCCAAGAGACATATAAAGAATGACAATACAATGTGATATATAGGAAGGAAAGGAAATCAACTGGGCCTGGCCTATTGTAGGCACTTAAAAAATAAGGTTGAACAGATGAACTTGTTCTGAAGTTGAATGAGCATTTGTGACTCCTTAGCTCCTTTTGAGCATCTTTGCCAAGTTGGGATATTCTCTGCCTTTGGGAGCTCACCTTCTCAAGATAGATAGGGAGCTGCTAAGCACCGTGGAGGTATGATGAACTCCTGTTTGCACAGCCCAGCACAATAACTTACAAGGAGTAGGATTTTAAAAATTTTTTAAGAATTGATTTGAATTTCGGCATTGTGGTAAAATGTCAGATACAGATGCAGAAGTCTATTGGACACACACATTCCAACCAAGTCAGTGCAGGTTGTGAAAGAATCAACCTATTTTGTATGTCTGCAACTGCAAAAGCAATTTGGGAAAAAGCTACTGGTCACATACTGATCATCTGAACCACTTGCATGCACACAGTAATCATTTTGAATGGTGCTTTTTTGAATGTACAGTCAAAAAAAGAAATTTAGCAGAAAATTGTTGCATTGTATATGTAAATACTGCCTTTAAAACATTATTTATTCATTAAAGTTTATATCACTGCAGTTTAAACGTAGCATCAGAATTCAAAAGATGCAACCAAAGATGATTTGATCTAGAGAGACAATTCTTTTATAGGCATTACCTTCCTTTAGTTAAGCAGTGCATGAAATTATTATTTTGATATATAAATAAACCTAGAGCATCCAGTGCTTTTTCAGAAAAGCGTGCCGAGTGTTTAATGGATATTCCAAAACACTAGGGTATTTGATGTGATTTTATTTGTTTAAATGTTTTTTTGAGCCCATAAACCCGTATTTATATCTGATAGACCCTTATAATGCCCCAGTTTGAAGAGAATATGGAAATTATTTCTTCTGTATATTTGCTGACTGAATGAATGACTGAATCTATAATTGTCTTCAATTTATTTGAATAAACTGTGTTATCCAAATAAAATGCATTTTCTATTGGCAGTTAAGTTCACCTCACTCTGATTGCTGGTTTAATATTCCTTTTCTTGTATTGCATTTATGGGTATGTTTACTATGAATTATTTTCCTTCAGAGATTTGCTATTTCCTATCTTTCATAGTCCAAAGAAAGCTTCAGAATTGTCTAAAACTAGCTAGGATGCCCATATTTTGATATTTCCTCCTTTCATTTTCCTGTAAGTCTTCCTGCTTTTTAGTAGATGGGCTTTTATTTTTGCCTGCTTTATCAGTGGTAATTTAAAAATTCACCTTAAAACTCAAGCAGATGTGATCTGCAAATAACAAAAACAACCAAGGGACAGATTTTATTTCCTCCAAAAATAGACTCATCCTGTTTTAATGTGGATGGTATTTGGCAGAATAGAATCTGGAGACTTTATTAAAATGTAGGCTTAATTCAGTCAATTTTTTTCCCCTTGTTGGTATGAACAGTTGAAAGTGGACTGTAGAACAAGCAAACTTTACTATGTATTTGTGTCTTTCTATTTTTCTTTTTGTTGAAGTGTGATAATTCTTTGCTGCCCATGGCCATTTTTATGCTGTTTGGAAAAACACATTTTTTAGCACTTTGGAAAGTTCTTTCTGGTATATATATGCACATATTATTGGGCATGCCTTCCAATAATTTTCTTTAAAAAACTTTAAAATTTAATAATTAAGAATATTCTATTTACATTTAATGCTATAATTTTTAATAATGGTGTTAATTACTTGGCTTAACAGAAAAAACAATATAGATACAATATAAAACATGCAATCTGTAGCATCAACTTAGGCAATCATTTGTTTCTTTCACAAAATACCTTCAGAATAGGATGTAATGCCAGAAATTACTTGGAGGAGCTTCTAGATTCTGTACAGACAATAATATTTGTATCTTTAATCACTACACATATGTTGCTTTATTGCCATGTCCCTCTGATCAACTTGGATGACACAGATCTTCTGCCTCACAAACTTCAAAAGCTACATGTAGCCAGGTTGGGAAAAGTACTCTTAAAAGCTGGCTTCAGCATTTATCCTAGGTACATAACAGTCTGTTTAAGAAGATACCTTGATGGAGTTCAGTGAGGCTTCATGTCATTGACCAGAGAAATATAGGGATAAATTAAACTGTTCTGCTTAAGAAGTCAAAGGGAGGTGGCCACTATGGTGAGGGGGAAAGATCAGATAAGAGAAGGGGATTGTGGAATAGCAGTGGGGAAGCCGAGGCCAGTGGGGAGAAGCAGCCCGTGAGAGATCGCCTATGGTGGGAAGCTGAAGGACTTTTAAGAAGGATGTTCAGGAGTTCCCGTCGTGGCGCAGTGGTTCTGGCGTAGGCCAGTGGCTACAGCTCCGATTAGACCCCTAGCCTGGGAACCTCCATATGCCGTGGGAGCGGCCCAAGAAATGGCAAAAAGACAAAAAAAAAAAAAAAAAGAAGGATGTTCAATACTCAACTTAAATTTGTTTCTAGTGCTGTGTTAAACCCTCTCCAGTGGCCCAAACTTTCTGTAAAACAAATAGACAAAAACAGCTTTTTGCCTCAGGTATTTTAGGATTCAAAGTTATCAGGGTGTTTTGATGTGGAAAAGGGGTGGCGCCCTTAACATGGATTGTGGAAATCTCTTAATTGAGTAAAGTCAGCAGGAGCAAGAACTCAGAGCAGAGCCCATAAAGAAAGCCAGAGTGTCTGAATTTATCCCTCACCTGCAACAATAGATTTTACATAAACCAAATGTCTAATACTTAAGTGCTTATTTCTTATTATTGACAGGTGCAGACATTGCAGTCTTGGGGTGACCCAGGGCAGATTAACTAATGGGGATTATAATCAAAAGTTGGGCCCAACAGTCTCAATTATATATATATATATAAATATTTATATATATATATTTATTATATATATATATAAATATTTATATATTATATATTATATATAATATAAATATATATACATATATTTTTAGGGCCGCACCCATGGCATATGGAAGTTCCCAGGCTAGGGGTCAAATTGGAGCTACTGCTGCCAGCCTACACCACAGCCACAGCAATGCCAGATCTGAGCTGTGTTCGTAACCTACACCACAGCTCATGGTACTCATGGATAATATTCGGATCCATTACCACTGAGCCATGACAGACACTCCCTCAATTTTGTATTTTTGAATGATCATTTTCTTCTAGTTTTTTTTTTTTAATTTAAAATAGTGCTAGCTTTGCACTAGCACATGGATTAATCATGTTAATCTGACTTGCTCAGATTTGTTATCTGGATATCACATGTGGTTTTTAGTGGATGTTTGTATTAGCTGTTTACATTGGATGTAGATTGTAATGCAGATTTTCCAGAATTTTTGGACTTCTGTGGTACACACACTCTTTAAATTGGAAGCATTCTTCTTAACTGTGAGCTTGGATTTTTTTTTTTTAAAAAGGTTCTTAAAGTTGTATGAGTGTGAGGGTGTGTGTGTTGCGGGAGGGTAGAAATGCTGTTATGAACCCTGAGACTCTTTGTGGGCTCAGAATAGCAGCCACAGTTTGGGAGAGATGGATTTCCTGGGATACTGAGTACCAGTGAGGGGAGTTGGAAGACAGAGAGAGCTACAATGAATATCGAAAACCATTGTTAAGCCAAACAATTCCAGATAAACTTGACACCCATATGTTTTAAATGTATGGCCTAGGTGTATAAGTAATGGCATTTGCTATTTTAAAATGGGTATAGACAGAATTAAAAACATTTATATACATACCTTGTTGAAAACAGTGTTATGTGATAACTTGATTTGGAAATTCTTGGCTTTTCTTCAAATTATAGTTGTCTCTCTACCCAGACACTGACAGAGATGTTCAAAAACTTGAGAAAAAAACTCAGTAGTAAGATAAATCTGATGGGGGCAAATGCAAGGAAAAAATGGGGAACAACTGGCTAGACACAAGTTTAATCCAAATGTAGCTGTGATAAGCCTAAATCCTAAAAGTGGACCCCCAAACTGACCACAAACTGTGTATTTATTTATTTTTTTCATTGTTAATATGACAATTTTATGTTTCCAACAACAACCAGTGGACTTCCCCACACACATGTAGTACATTTAGCATCTATTCAATTATATTCTAAATTCTCCTAATGAGGTCTAGGTGTCCTTAAGTTTTGCTCGTAATCTCTATTGTATCAATATTGAGAAAGTGACATTGACACATGCCATAGTGTCACTTGTTTCCACTTCTTTCTTTCTTTTTTTAATTTTACTGGAGTATGGCAGACTTACGATGTTGTGTTAGTTTCAGAGGTACAGCAAAGGAACCAGTTATACATATATCCATTCCTTTTCAGATTCTTTTCCCATGTAGATTATTACTCAGTATTGAGTAGCTTTCCCTATGCTATACAGTAGGTTCTTATTACTTATCTATTTTATATATGGTAGTGTGTATATGTTAATCCCAACTGCCTAATTTATCCCTCCTCTCAATTTCCCCTTTGGTAACCATAAACAAACTGCGAATTCATTAACACTTATTTAATGTAGCATTTCTGGCATTTGTTAGAATAACTTTATTTTTGACACGGATATGAAGAGAAGTTTTGGAAAAAATAATAGAGGAAAATCTTACATGGAAGGTTATAAGGAGTTGAAGTGGTTTTGTTTGCTGAAATGAAGGAAGCTTAAGAAAGGCCTTAAGTATCTTCAAATGTATGAATGGGATCGTTAGGGGGATACTGGTCTGTTTATAAAAAGGAATGAGAAAAACACATGGACTCAGCTCTTTAAAGCCCTTTGAGACTTCAAGTGGCATAGTCTGATGTTCTGGCTTTCTAACCTACTGATGCCTTTCCCATTAAGGTGTCTTCTAGATGGTCCAAAGTCTAGCCTTTGCAGTTTACTATTTTTTGATCACATTCTAAACAAGGTAAGTGTCCCAAGATCAGGTTATACAGGGTGAAGTTGACGAGTAGAGAGATGGTTACTGAAAAGAATAGTTGGGCAATTATTCACTTCCGAAGATTTTGATAAGTGAAAAAAAATCCTTTGTTCTCCCACAAGCTCTTTAGCCTTATCCCTCTATTAGGATTGTTTCATTTAGTCTTTGTTTTTTATTTTTATTAAAAAGCTATTTTTTAATTTTTTTGCTGAATCCATGGCACTCTTGGACCAGAGATCAAACTCATGGCCCAGCAGCAACCCGAGCCACAGAAGCGACAACACCAGATCCTTAACTCACTGAGCTAGCAGGTAACAACCTGTTTTTGTTTTTAAAATTGTGATTAAAAACCACAATAAATAAAATTTAGGCATCTTAACCTAAGATTAAATTAAAAAATTTTTTGGTGGCCCTACGGCATGTGGAGGATCCAAGCTGCAGTTGTGACCTACTCTGCAGCTGTCACAACACCAGGTCCTTTAACCCACTGTGCTGGGCTGGGGATTGAACTTGTGTCTTGGCACTGCATAGATGCCACTGATTCTGTTGCACCACAATGGGAACTCCTTAACCATTTTTAAGTGTACAGTTCAGTAGTAATTATATTTATGTTGTTGAGCAACAGATCTCTAGAATTTTTCATCTTGTAAAACTGAACAACTCCCCATTTCTCCCTCTTGCCAGCTCTGGGAACATTGGATTGGATTGATTTTATTTTTCTCTTACGCGTTTATCTTCCTCATTCATCTCCAAGTGAAGAATTTATTTATATTTTGTCCCTTGTGCCTTCCGTTTAGAGGGAACTTAATAAATGTCTTCTCAATGAAAGCAAGAGTGAACAGTAGAGTAAGTCTTTTCAAGTAGAATTGTGGTAATAACATTAAGTTAATGGATGTGGCTGACACTTTTTGCTTTCCTAACCCATCCTCTTTACTTCGTCCCTTTCGAACAAAAGCCAGTTTTCATTCCTGATCACAATGTGGCTGATTCTAGCAATGACTCTAGAATGGTCCAGGCTGTCATACTCATTTCTGCATGCACATGACAATCACTTACACTGCTTTTAAAAATAAAGACTCCTGTTCCCCTCTCCATGATTCTGATTTAATGAGTTTGTGGTGGGGCCTAGGCATAAAGCATTAAAAAAAAATCTCTTACTAGGGTAGAGAACCATTGTCAGGCAATGCTGTTTTTTGCCAGATCTTTGCTTTTCTTGGCTTTTTAATCTCTGCGTTTGGCCATGTGACCTAGTTCCAGCCAATGCATTTCTACTGTGTCTTCTGGAATTCTTTTTGCTTTCCTGATAAAAAGGAAAGTTACTGGAGAAGTCAGTGGTATGGCATCTTCCTCTTTTCTCTTTTGGATCTACCTTATGCTATGGTAGTCATCTTACAACCACAAAACCAAACCAAACCAACCAAACAAACAAAGCCCCCCAAAACAAAAAATTGAGAATGGGGAAGTAGAAAGTTGGAAAGAAATTGGGTCTTTAATAACATTATTGAACTCTGGAATTCTACTCTTTCTTGTTTAGTAAACAATAAATATCATTATAATTTAATCTCCCTAAACAGTGACTCTTCTGTCATTACCTGATTACAAAAGCATTCTCAGTTGCAACAAAGGGTACCTTAGATGAAAGACTAACTGGATACAGATAAATCCCTAGGATAAAATGCTTTTCAGAAAACCTGTGTAAAACTATTTGGAGTTCCCTAGTGCCTACTGGTTAAGGACTCAGGGTCATCACTGCTGTGACATGGGTTCAATCCCTGGCCCAGGAACTTCCACATGCTGTAGGTGCAAACAAAACAACAATCATTCTAAAAGTATTAGCCTGAATTTACAGCTACTATTACCAAAAAGTTGGTGATATTTCCCATAAAACATCCCCTGGTGTGACTATTAAAAACAAACCAAAGTTGGGTATACTTTAATTCCATTTATGTTTTTTTATTTCCAGTTATTGATGTTAGCATGGCATCTTTAATGAAAAAAACCACATTTACTCATTAAACAAATATTTATTGAGCATCGACCCTATGCCAGGCATGTTTTTTAGCTAAGCATATGGGAAACATTAGTGGACAAAACAAAGAACTGTCTTGAACAATACACCTGTGACATTTATATTCTCCTCGGGGATTGAGAGAGGCAAGGAAAGAAACCATCATCATAATAAACAAGATATGTGGAATGTCAGAAAGTGAGAAGTGCTATCAAAAAATAAAACAGGCTAAGGTGGGTCAGAAGTGTGGGAAAGAGCAAGACTTCAGTGAAGAAAGCAGACCCCTCATTGACTTTACTTTTGACACAACATATCTTTTTTTTTTTTCTTTTTTTTCTTTTTACTATACTACCTGTGGCATATGGAAGTTCCTGGGCTAGGGGTTGAATCAGAGCTGCAACAGCCACAGCAACACAGGATCTGAGCCGTGTCTACACCGTGTCTAAGCCACAGCTTGCTGGCAACGCTGGATCCTTAACTCACGGAATAAGGCCAGGGATGGAACCTGCATCCTGGCGGACACTGTGTTGGGTTCCTAACCTGCTGAGGCCCACCAGAAATGCCAAGATGATATATCTTTAAATACTCAGATAAAAGCATCATTACAGAGAATGAAATACAACCTTAAGTATGAGATTTGTTTTCTGAATATGTACTGTAACCAATGTGTACTCTGCAAAGGGCTGGTGATGTTTATACCTGGTGGCCACAGATCAGGGGAAAGGGGTAGATCCTTGATTTTGTGGAGATTGTACATCCTCCTGTCCATCTTCTCATCAAATGTCTTATGGTGTATAATCTTTGGAACTCAAAAGTTGGCATTACTTTCTGTAGTTTGAATTTACAGAATTAAAAACGATGGTTCTGAAACATCATAATTACGTCTATACTTGGGGCTGGGAATATGGCCATGAACCAACCTGAAAAGGCCTGTGCCTACGGACTTCACCTCCTAAAATAGGAAGGAAGTTCATTTGTCAGTTAATAAGCATATGGGATTTCCCTGTGCCTTTTGGGTTCAGTTTATTTTAGGAAGATTAGACCTAGCAGGATGTTATGATGGCAGCACATTGCTCTATTTGGGAATGGGGAAGGGATGCAACCAGTTGTGGGCATTCCTTTCTAACCCATGGCAGGTGCCACTTTTTTCAACTCTCTGCTCTCCAGTTTGTTTTGGTCAATTTAGTAGCAATTTAGTTAATTCCCCACCAACCAGGAACGCAAAGAGGGGGAAAGAAACAGATATAGGAATTAATCTCTCCTACGAGTCTTCCTTAGATTTTACCTCAATTAACAGTTAGAGATATTTATAAAAATCAGATACAGAAATTATTAATTTTTATGTAAAGAGTTTAGAAAGCTTTTAAAAAATTACTTCTGAGACAATGATGGAAAACTAGTTATTTAAAGAAATACCTAGGAGTTCCCACTGTGGTGCAATAGAATCTGTGGCAACTTGGGAACCCTGGGACACAGGTTTGATTCCCAACCTGGCACAGTGGGTTAAGGGTCTGGCTTTGCTGCAGCTGTGGCTTAGGTTGCAACTGTGGCTCAGATCTGATCCCTGGTCTGGGAACTTCATATGCTGTGGGGTGGCCAAAAAAAAAAAAAAAAAAAAAAGAAGAAAGGAAAAATGCTACCAAGATCTGTATAGAGTAGGGCTTGAATATTATTGGTATTTAATTCTTATGAACTAAATATAAGGGTCCTTACAGGGATCCCAGTGGGGAAAATTCTTTGCTAGCTACCTCTTGGCTTGTTTTTCTAAAGAAAAGCCTTTTTCAATGTACTTGGGGTAGAGTATGTGTGTGGGGGTGGGCAGGGGCAGTGGCTAGGGAATAGAGAAATTACTGAAATGAAAAGCAAGGAGAAGGCTGTCTTTTGCAAAAATATCCATGGAAAGGGACACAGCTTCACCTTTAGCCAAATTGCAGCAATGTATGAGGATTCTCATGGTCTCTTTTAAGTTACCTGATAATCATAAGATTTTGCTTATTAAAAAATTTTTGCAGAGCAAGCAGATCCAGGGTTGGTTGATGTTTTATAGCCGTGTGGTTTTAGCCCAGTTTGGTTTTATGAAGTGAGAGAAGAAAAAAAAAAAAAAATGTTCTGTTTGGAGTGCTCTGTTTTATTTACCTTCCTGAGTTATTGTGATGGCCTTCTATGCTGAAGTTTTATGGCATCAAATGAAAACTCTTTATTTTACCCAGGCTTCAATATCCAACAGAGGCAAATCATCCAATCTTACACCTTGGATTAAGTGTAAACAGAAGTGTGATAAGATACAACTTGAGGAAAACATTTTAAAAATAGTAATCATCACTTAGAAACAATTTTTATAAGCTTTTTCTGTTTATCTCACTTGATTGAATTAATACCAGTATTGCCTACAGAAATGAGATTTTTTGATGTGTGTGATATTATTCTTATTTCCTTTTTTAAAAAACTGTTCTGATTGAAAACAGGTATTTCAGTGAATGTCAGAAGAAAATCTGTATCAAATTTTAAGTTGCTTGGTGGTGTTTCTATGATTTGAAAATAAACATGGCTATATATTTTGCATGTGGTTAGGCCTAATTCAATAAAAATATTTGAAAACCAAAGAAAATCTTGTTCTTATATATCCTAGGAAGAGGCGGATCTGTAGATGGATTGTTAATGAATTTATTTTAATTATTTTTCCTTTGTGATTGATAATATAATTTTTTTAAATATAAGTTTTAATTCAGCCACTCCAACATTTGAAAAGAACAACTTGATACAACTCAAGTTATTAATTTTTCAGAATTTTAGTTTGGGTTTATTTCTAAATAATGTCTAGATGAAAATGACCAATTGTGTTAATTACTGGTGAGGCGTGAAATGATAATAGGGTAAGTTACTTCACTAAAAGGACTTATACGGGCTCAAGAGGAAATAAGTCTTTAGAAAAAAGATTGGTTTAAAGTTTTCCAGTTATCACTTAAAAGATTCCTGCATTTTATATACAGGATCTCAGATCACATCAGGTACATGCTACCCAATATCAGCTGTTAGTCCAACAGTCCTATTTATATAAATGATAATATTCCCAATTAGAGATTTCCCACAAGAGAGACTCATGATCTTGTAGGAAACTTCACCTAAAATGGTGAATGTACTCTAGTCTTCCTCTCTAGGCTTATTTTGTTACAGAGGTTATGGTTATGCTTTGAGTTGTCAATGTTAATAATAGAATAGCCAGTTATTTTTCCAGCAAAAGTGAGTTTACTTTCAGAAATAGCCAAAGGAATTACAGTCTGGGATATGTGAACTATGGTGGACCATAGACCATTTGGAGAACATGGAAGGCAAACTTACCTTTATAGGAAAAATGGAGGAGTTAGGGAGTGGTTGCAGTAACTGAAGAGACCATTGGAAGAAACTGCAAACTGAGCTGCTACAGTCTTTGGCTGGACTGTTGGTGGGCTGAATGAAGTTTTCTTTTTCCTGCTGGACAGCAAAATAGGCAACACCTTTCTGTCCAGATATAGGCATAAGTCTCTTCCTCTTTGGAGTAATTGATGATACATGGCGGTGCATGAGCGCTCTGCCTACAGGCTCTATCAACTCCAATTTCAGCTGAGGTTTTTTATTTTTTTTATTTATTTATTTATTTATTTATTTATTTATTTATTTATTTATTTTTGTCTTTTGTCTTTTGTTGTTGTTGTTGCTATTTCTTGGGCCGCTCCCGCGGCATATGGAGGTTCCTAGGCTAGGGGTCGAATCAGAGCTGTAGCCACCGGCCTACGCCAGAGCCACAGCAACGCAGGATCCGAGCCGCGTCTGCAACCTACACCACAGCTCACGGCAACGCCGGATCGTTAACCCACCGAGCAAGGGCAGGGACCGAACCCGCAACCTCATGGTTCCTAGTCGGATTCGTTAACCACTGCGCCACGACGGGAACTCCCTCAGCTGAGGTTTTTTAAATTCTACAAAATGAATATTCAAAATGTTTATCTAATATGCAAAGTTAAAAATTTCCACAAAGCATCATTAATTATATGTTCTAGGTCCAAATTCTGCTATGAAACCAGATCTTTGAGTCATGAGCTTTGCTGGTTTCTCTGGCTCTGTCTTTATTTCTGATGACTGTATAATAAGCAATTAATCCCCCTGAGTTTTGGTGAACTTTCATTTCTCTTGAAGTCTGATACCACTGCCTTCTATATCTTTTTAGCCCTAATCAGAATGAGATATATAGTTTTTTGACCTACAGCATCATGGTTATAGTTAGACCTAAGAGAAAATATCCTTTGGATTTCCGTCCTTTTTTTTTTTTGTTTGTTTGTTTGTTTGTCTTTTTGCCTTTTCTAGGGCTGCTCCCCCAGCATATGGAGGTTCCCAGGCTAGGGGTCTAATTGGCGCTATTGCTGCTGGCCTGCTGGCCTATACCAAAGCCACAGCAGCAGGGGATCCGAGCCGCATCTGTGACCTACACACAGTTCATGGCAATGCTGGATCCTTAACCCACTGATCAAGGCCAGGGATTGAACCCACAACCTTGTGGTTCCTAGTGTGATTTGCTAACCACTGAGCCATGATGGGAACTCCTGGATTTCTATTCTTAAATATTGGTTTTCCTATCAGAGAGGAACTTGGTGCTAACCTCTTGCTTTCTAGGGTACCGATAATTAAAAAAAAAATCTCTGGCTTGACCATTGTTCATGACATTTATTATTAGGAAATATTCGCAGAACTAAATACAACATAGTCTTCTAAACGTGGATTTCCTTACATGTTTAATCTATTCTCCCTTTAGTACATATATCAGAGTCTTCCCCTGCCCATCCTCCCCAATGTTCTTATTTCTAAACTTGGATATTCTTAGTGAATGAAAGAAGATGATAGCAGCAACCTCTATTCTCAAAATATGACTAGTCCAACAGATGATACAACAGGAAAAAAAATGTTTTAAACTTAAAGTAATTTCGTAGTACATTGTTTATGGAGTCATAGCAGTTTTCCAGTTACTAATCGAGTGATATCCCAATTACCAATAGATTGAAAACTTCCTATGTGCTAGGGACTATGCTAAGTCCTTTTCATTTACATCATTTCACTTACTACTTCCAATAACTCTATGCTTAGGTGGATACTGTTATTAACCTCATCTTACACATCAGGAAATCAAGCCCAGAGTGGTTAAGTGACTTTCCCAAAGACTCACAGTGCTCAGGGGAAGAGCTGACAATGGAATTAGTGCTGCTTGAACTCAATGCCCAGGCTCTTACCTTCTATCCTCACTCTTTCTCCTTCAAGGGATGTGTAGTGGATGATTCAAGTAACTGTACAATAATGCTTATTTTCAATTTATTGGCTAATACCGTTGCATTGAGAAATTTGACTAATCTATTCCTCTACACTCATTTAAATTAGCACTAAAGTTCTGTGCATTTGATTGTTAAATTCAAATGCCTTTTCTTTTCTTTTCTTTAAGGGCCACACCCACTGCATATAGAGGTTCCCAGGCCAGGGGGCTAATTGGAGCTGTAGCCACTGGCCTATGCCCCAGCCACAGCAATGCTAGATCAGAGCGGCATCTGTGATCTATACCACAGCTCACTGCAATGCTGGATACTTAACCCACTGAGCAAGGCCAGGGATTGAAACTGCATCCTCGTGGGTACTCGTCAGATTCGTTTCTGCTGAGCCACAACGGGAACTCCCAAATGCTTTTGTTTAAGGTGTTGATTTTCATCTTATTTACCTGGTCTTTATGTTTGTTTTATTCTCTAATATTGTAATTGGGGTTATATTTTGAACATCTGTGTTTTTGTGCAAGGAGGGTGGAATCAGAGCTTTAAGGTAATGAATTTGATACATTGTTTGGGAGATGTGTAGAGTCTCTTCTCCCTGTATACAATGTTCTGTATATCACTGTTTGAACTAGTTAATTTTGTTGTTTATATCTTCTATGGCAGGTGCTGATAAACTTTCCTTAAAGGGCAGATAGTTAGTAGGAGTTCCCATTGTGGCTCAGCAGAAGCAAATCTGACTAGTACGCATGAGTATGCAGGTTCGATCCCTGGCCTTGCTCAGTGGGTCTGGGATCTGGTGTTGCAGTGAGCTGTGGTGCAGGTGGCAGATAAGCCTTGGATCCTGCATTGCTCTGGCTATGGTGTAGGCTGGCAGCTATAGCTCTGATTTGACAGCGAGCTTGGAAACTGCCCTATGCTGTCAGTGTGGCCCTAAAAAGACCAAAAAAAAAAAAAAAAAGGACAGATAGTAAATACTTTGGGCATTGCAGATTGTATAGGCTCTACCATAACTACTCAGTTCTGCTGTTGTAATTCAAAAGCAGCCATAGAATTTATGTAAATGAATGAGTATAACGGTTTTCCAATAAAATTTTATTTGCAAAAATAGGCTGCCAGCCTGCAAACCATAATTTGTTGATCCATGTTCTATGACTTTGTTATTGACCCAATCTATCATTTCTGTAGGGTTTGTTAAAATTTCCAAATAAGTTCATGATATTCTTGATTTATTTCCTTAAAAATCTGTCAGTTGTTACTTTGTAAGTTAAAATGTTAGCAAAAAATAGAGGTTGAGAATGTAAACTCAGAGTCAGTCTGAGCTTGTCCTTGTGTAAAACTCTTAAACCTCTGTGTCTCAGTTCTTTCCTCTGTAAAATAAATAATAGCATTTATTCTATAGGGTTGTGGAGGATTGAATGTGTTAATCCATGTAAAGATCTTAGAATATTGCTTGGAATATGATGAGCACTAAATGTAGATAAACTGTTATTTGAGATGTTGTTAAGTACATTTAAGAATATAATCATTTTATCTTTTGAGCTATATCTTTTAATATGTATGTAATATTCATATTTTCCCTGTTATATTGGCCTGGTATTCACTTTCAGCTGACATTAAAATTGCTTGTCTGGCTTTCCTTTGGCTCACACTTGACTATTACATCTTTTTCTTTCATTTTCAACTTTTCTGTATCTGCGTGTTCTGTAGACAACTTATTTTTGCATCTAATTTTTTGTTGTTAAGCCAATCTGATACCCTATTTCTTTTGGGTTGTGGTTAGTTTAATGATTTACATTTATTTTAGTTATTATCATGTTTAGAGTTATTGAGACCATCTAATTCATCTTATCTCTTTGTCATACTTTCATTTGGTCAATTAATTTTTCCTTTACTTCCTTTCAATCAGGAAATCAAATCTTCTTATGCTGCTTAGAGAGTTATATATTTTTAACTTTAATTCATCTGGTGGTTACCTAAAATTTAAGACCAGCTTTTATTTTTTTCCCCTTTCATAAATCTTGATTTAATCAGTATCTATACCTTCCCCTTGAAGACTGAAATGAACCATACTGCTTGTATTGAATCTGGCTTTGTGTCCTTGTACAAGTTTCCTTAACCTCTCTGTGCCCCAGTTTTCTTGTCTGTAAAATGATGTCTAACTTCTGATGTCAACATCTACTTTTCTACTTGTTTCTTTTCTGAAGAAAGGCCACTTAGTATCATTCTCTTTTAACTCTGGATTATTATGTGTATTAATTTTTTAATATTTTGCTTTTTTGGGCAAAATAAAACTTGTAAATTATTTACTGACCCTAAATTCCTGTATATCAGACTTTGTATTTTTTCTTTCTGTTAGAATGTATCACAGCAGATCTGTGTGGTAAACCTGCTGAAGCTTTGCATACCAAGAATATTGATTGCTTTCTTATATTTAAATGAGCAATTACTGGATATAAAATTTTAACTTCATGTTCTTTTTAAAAATTTACATATTTATTTATTTTTTGCCTTTTGAGGGCTGCATGTGGGCATATGGAAGTTTCCAAGCTAAGGGTCCAATCAGAGCTGCAGCTGCCAGCCTTCGTCACAATCACAGCAAGAATAGGATCTGAGTCGCATCTGTGACCTACACCACAGTTCACAGCAACGCTGGATCCTTAACCCACTGAAAGAGGTCACGGATCTAATCTGCGTCTTCATGGATAGTAGTCAGGTTCATTACCACTGAGCCACAACAGGAACTCCATTAACTTCATATTCTTCTCTTGAAATACTTTAAAAATATTGTTTTCACTGTCTCTAGTATAGCTGTTGAAAAGACTAATCATCTGAATCATATTCTTTGTAGTTGAATTGCTCTTTCTTTCTGGAAGCTTTCAGAATTTTCTCTTGGACTTTGAAGGCCTTTAGTTTTCCTTCATTGATGCCTAGCTTTTGGATTTTCTTTTCCTTCTCCCTCTTCGATTGGCTCTTGGTACTCTCTGTTCCTTCTTAATGTGAGGGCTTTCATCTTTAATTCTGGGAAATTGTCAGTCATTAATTCTGCAAATCTTTACTTCCTTTTGTTTATTCTCTCTTTCCAGTAGACTCTTGAACAACATGGGTTTGAACTGCATGGATCCATTCACATGTGGGTTTTTAAAAAAATAAATATGTGCTACATTACTACATGATCTGTGGTTGGTTGAATCTGCAGGTGCGGAACTGCAGATGTGGAGAGAAGGCTAAGGTTATATGCAGATTTTCGACTATGTGGAGGGTAAGTGCCCCTAACCTCTTCGTTAAGTGTCAGTTGTATACTGTTGTACCGATGGTAACAGTTTATTTTTGATATCTTTTAAATATATTCATAATATCCCACATATATGCCATCTATTAATTCATCCCTGAATTCTGGGATGGTTCTTTGCCTTGATCTTCCAGCTAAGTTAGTTTTTCACTGTATCCAAATTGCCTTTCATGGTTCTTCACGGGTTCTTTAAAATTCTTCATTCTGTGTCATGTCACCAATACTTGATGTTATGCTTACTTTAAATTTTTAATCCATTACTTCAGCTTTGTTTGCTGTATGTTACTATTTACTGTCTTTTGTTTTACAGCACTTAGGTTCTTCAAATGCCATTTTTCCTTCTAAACTTATATTCCCCTTTGAGTATCTGCTACCTTGACTTTTAATGAGTACCCAAGGAGAGGCATCTGAAGCCCAGGCCCTGGTTTGTAGATCTCCTTAGGAGACTGCCTTTTCCTCCCCACTTGAGGTCATAACCACCTTATAGATCTTCAGGAGTCTCTTACAGGTTTTATGTTAGCTTTAAAAATGCATGTGATTCCCTCCTGGTTTTTGGTTTGTTTTGCTTGTTTTTGCTTTCTTTTGATTTTTGCTTCTTTAGGATTGGGTTCAGGAGTGGGAGATAGTTCATTTTTATGCCATAAGTGTACATACTTTGTAATATTACCAGTTCTCAAGTTGTATAACTGTATTTAAAAAGGACATTGTATACCACTGCTTCTTCCCAAATTCAGTAATTTTAATAATCATTGTGTATTACTGTATAATTGACTTGGCCATATCCATCACTGTCTCTGGGTATGAGATTGCTGACATGAGTAGAATGATGTGTTGGTAGTACACAGATTTGGCTCAGCTTTTCTTGATGAGGCAGAAAGGGCCAATGCTCTACTTTCAAGGGTATAATTTATGTACTTGAATGATGATTCTTGGTTCCACCACTGGTAATTTTTACCAGTCTTGATGATTTACTACAACAGCAAAGTCACATCTTAAAATTTATGATATTTTAATAAAAAGTTTAAATTGAATTTTACTTTCATTGATTTCCACAAAGTCAAGCAATTCACTTCAGCATTATAAATTCTGCACATACACCACCTCTGTCAAGCAGTGATAAAGAAGACTGATGCTTTTTCTGTTCTTTTCATTTTTAAGCAACTTCCTACTTTTGTAAGGCTTCTTATGGGGAGGTTTGCTTAAGAGTTCAACAGAGCATCTTACCACTAGCCTTATGGAGCTTATCCAATATTTTCCTGGAGGAAAAAATTAGATTTAATTTGTAGATTAAATTAATTTATTTTTTAAAAAATATATTCCTATTAATGTCCTGAATGATAGTTAATTTAATTGATAAAAAGAGTTTGAATTAAGTGTTGAAATTAATTACTGAGATGGCACATAAAATCTTTCTCTGGAGGTCTTTAAATACAGGGCACATTTTTATCTTTCCAGGGTGCCTAGATTAAGGGTATTTTTAAAGACAGAAGGAATGAGATAATATCTTTTCTATCTGAGCCCTTTGACTGAAACTGCTCTCCAATTTTAGTTAAAAATTCACCCTTTAAGAAGTGCTTTTTTACAACTGATATTCTTTACAGTAAAGCCTTGAAGAAATTATATTTTATCTGAAATTTTGTATTAACTGATTCTTTTTCCCTATCTCTTCCAATCATTTATATCTGCTCCTATTACTCTTTACTTTTGTCCTAAGAATTCTGGACATTCTTTTTACCCATACTCCTCCTTAACCCTGTTATAGATTTTATAGCTTTCTTATTTATTTATTTATTTTTTTGGGGTCTTTTTTGAGGGCTGCACCTGTGGCATATGGAGATTCCCAGACTAGGAGGCTAATCGGAGGTGTTGCTGCCGGCCTACACCACAGCTCCTGGCAACGCCGGATCCTTGACCCGCTGAGTGAGGCCAGGGGTCAAACCTGCAACCTCATGGTTCCTAGTCAGATTTGTTTCTGCTGAGCCATGTGGGGAACTCCAGATTTTATAGCTTTCTTAAGATTTGCCTTATATGTTCACCAGCTTCCCCTCTCCCTCAATTCTCTTTCTTACACCCCTCAAAAAATATACTTCAGTGGCCTAGACTAGAGCAATAAATATTACTATGAGGGTGGTCTGAATTTTCCCTAATTGTATCGATCATTGTAATATTCTTGACCTCTCTGTGTTCCCTTACACATTTCTTTCGGGGGAAAAGTGAATTATTTGCCTGGTAAACTTAGGAACAAGAAATGGGCATGCAGCATCCAGAACCTTCTCCTCCTCTTTTTTCATGGGATCCACTTGCCCCAAGGAAGAGTGCATTTTGTTCTGCTTTTCCATGCTTCAAAATTTATGGAGCTACTTGCCTCTGTCTGTGTCTGGGGGAGGCCTGTGATTGTTCCAGAACTTCCTTTGGCTAGGTGAGGAAGACTTTCTAATTCTGAGATTCTGTTTACTAACTAAAATTACTGAGTGTCTAGACTCAAACTTACCGACATATTTTGTGTCATCTATGTATTCTACTCATATTTTTCTTTTATTGACCTCTTTTGGACTTAGTTATGATTCCATCTTTTAAAAATCTATTCATTTTGAAATTATGCATTTTATTTTATTCTTTCAGGGATTAACTTCAAAACTAAAAGTTGCATTTATAATTACCAAAACTATTCATTAGCAATTTGTGATAGTCTAAGTTAATCAAGATTTTCACCTAGATAATACAAGAAATTTGAAATACTTCATTAATTACCCTCATAATTAATATGTTATTGTTTCCAGGTAATTTTGTTTTTAACATTTTAAATATCATGACATTATTTTTAATCTTATTCAGTTAATAGTATTTCATATTTACACATATTCTTGCCTTGCCACTTTATTCATCCTTTATTCTTTGCTGCATTTCAGAGCTTCCATCTCAAATAATTTTTCTTTTGCTTGAAGTGTGTTCTTTAGAATTTCCTTTAACATGGGTCTTCCGGGGATAACTAAATACTTTTTCTAAATTGAAAATGTTAATATTTTGTCTTTGTTTGGAAAGATATTTTCACTGGATATGGAGTTCTAGAGTGGTTTTCTCTCCCTTACTTCTCTCTCTTCTCAACACCCTTACACATAGAAGGTATTTTAATGTTTCCTGGCTTTCACTGTTGCTATCATGAAGTAATCTGTAATTCTACTTTTTGATCTTTTGAAGATTTTGTTATTCTGGCTGCTTTTAATATTTCCTCTTAGTCTTTTTTCACCATTTTAAAAATTTATTTATTTATTTTTCCACTGTGTAGCATGGGGGCCAAGATACACTTACATGTACACATTTTTTACCCACCCTTTTCTGTTACAATATAAGTATCTAGACATAGTTCTAAATGCTACTCAGCAGGATCTCATTGTAAATCCATTCCAAGTTGTATCTGATAACCCCAAGCTCCCGATCCCTCCCACTATCTCCCTCTCTCCCTGGGTGCACAAGTCTATTCTCCAGGTCCATGATTTTTTTTTTCTGTGGAAATGTTCATTTGTGCTGGATATTAGATTCCAGTTATAAGTGAAATCATATGGTATTTGTCTTTCTCCTTCTGACTTATTTCACTCAGTATGAGGTTCTCTAGTTCCATCCATGTTGCTGCAAATGGCATTATGTCATTCTTTTTTATGGCTGAGTAGTATTCCATTGTGTATATATACCACTTCTGAATCCAATCATCTGTCGATGGACATTTGGGTTGTTTCCATGTCCTGGCTATTGTGAATAGTGCTGCAATAAACATGAGGGTGCATATGTCCATTTTAAGTAGAGTTTTGTCCGGATATATGCCCAAGAGTGGGATTGCGGGGTCATATGGAAGTTCTATGTATAGATTTCTAAGGTATCTCCAAACTGTTCTCCATAGTGGCTGTACCAGTTTACATTCCCACCAGAAGTGCAGGAGGGTTCCCTTTTCTCCACCCCCCCCCAGCACTTGTTATTTGTGGATTTATTAATGATGGCCACTCTGATTGGTGTGAGGCGGTATTTTATGGTAGTTTTGATTTGCATTTCTTATAATCAGTGATGTTGAGCATTTTTTTCAAGTGTTTGCTGGCCATCTGTATATCTTCTTTGGAGAACGGTCTATTCAGGTCTTTTGCCCATTTTTCCATTGGGTGGGTGGCTTTTTTGCTGTTGAATTCTATAAGTTGCTTCTATATTCCAGAGATTAAGCCCTTGTCGGTTGCATCACTTGAAACTGTTTTCTCCCATTCTGTAAGTTGTCTTTTTGTTTTCTTTTGGGTTTCCTTTGCTGTGCAAAAGCTTTTCAGTTTGATGAGGTCCCATGGGTTTATTTTTGCTCTAATTTCTATTGCTTTGGGAGACTGACCTGAGAAAATATTCATGATGTTGATGTCAGAGAGTGTTTTGCCTATGTTCTCTTTGATGGTGTCCTGTCTTATATTCAAGTCTTTCAGCCATTTTGAGTTTATTTTTGTGCATGGTGTGAGGGTGTGTTCTAGTTTCATTGCTTTGCATGCAGCTGTCCAGGTTTCCCAGCAATACTTGCTGAACAGACTTTCTTTTTCCCATTTGATATTCTTGACTCCCTTGCCAATGATGAATTGACCATTGGTGTCAGGGTATATTTCTGGATTCTCTATTCTGTTCCATTGGTCTGTCTGTCTGTTTTGATACCAGTACCACACTGTTTTGATGACTGTGGCTTTGTAGTATTTCTTGAAGTCTGGGAGAGTTATGCCTCCTGCTTGGTTTTTGTTTCTCAGGATTGCTTTGGTGATTCTGGGTCTTTTGTGGTTCCATATAAATGTTTGGATTGTTTGTTCTAGTTCTGTGAAAAATGTCATGGGTAATTTGATAGGGATTGCATTGAATCTGTAGATTGCTTTGGGTAGTATGGCCATTTTTACAATATTGATTTTCCCAATCCAGGAACATGGAATATCTTTCCATTTCTTTCCATCTTCTTTGATTTCTTTGATTAAAGTTTTATAGTTCTCGGCATATAGGTCCTTTACCTCCTTGGTCAGGTGTATTCCGAGGTATTTGATTTTGTGAGGTGCAATTTTAAAAGGTATCGTATTTTTGTATTCCTTTTCTAATATTTCATTGCTGGTATACAGAAATGCAACTGACTTCTGAATGTTAATCTTATATCCTGCTACTTTGCTGAATTTATGAATCAGTTCAAGTAGTTTTGGGGTGGAGTCCTTAGGGTTTTCTATGTATCGTATCATGTCATCTGCATACAGTGACAGTTTTATCCCTTCTCTTCCTATTTGGATGCCTTTTATTTCTTTTGTTTGTCTAATTGCTGTGGCTAGGCCTTCCAAAACTATGTTGAAGAGCAGTGGTGAGAGTGGGCATCCCTGTCTTGTTCCAGATTTGAGTGAGAAGGCTTTTATTTTTTCTCCGTTGTGTATTATATTTGCTGTGGGTTTGTCATAAATGGCTTTGATTATGTTCAGAAATGTTCCCTCTATACCCACTTTGGCGAGGGTCTTGATCATGAATGGATGTTGGACTTTGTCAAATGCTTTTTCTGCATCTATTGAGATGATCATATGGTTTTTGACTTTTCTTTTGTTAATGTGGTGTATGACATTGATTGATTTGCATATGTTGAACCATCCTTGTGAACCTGTGATGAACCCTACCTGGTCATGGTGTATGATCTTTTTGATATGTCATTGGATTCCGTCAGCTAAAATTTTGTTGAGAATTTTTGTGTCTATATTCATCAAAGATATTGGCCGATAGTTTTCTTTTTTGGTGGTATCTTTGTCTGGTTTTGGAATGAGGGTGATGGTGGCATCATAGAATGTCTTTGGGAGTTTTCCTCTTCTTCAACCTTTTGGAAAAGTTTAAGGAGGACGGGCACCAGATCCTCTTTATATGTTTGATAGAATTCACCTGTGAAGCCCTCTGGTCCTGGACTTTTATTTGTAGGGAGTGTTTTTATGACCTCTTCAATTTCATTTCTAGTGATGGGTCTGTTCAGTTGGTCTGTTTCTTCTTGATTCAGTTTTGGCAGGCTGTAAGATTCTAGAAAACTGTCCATTTCTTCCAGATCGTCAAATTTGTTGGCATATAGTTGTTCATAGTATTCTCTTATGGTATTTTGTATTTCTGCAGTATCTGTTGTGATTTCTCCTTTTTCATTTATAAATTTGTTTATTTTGATTCTTTCCTCTTCTTAGTGAGTCTAGCCAGGGGTTTGTCAATTTTGTTTACCTTTTCAAAGAACCAACTCTTGGTTTTATTAATTTTCTCTATTGTTTTTTGAATCTCTATTTTATGGATTTCTTCTTTGATCTTTACAATTTCCTTCCTTCTGCTGACGTTAGGTCTTTTTTGTTCTTCTTTTCTGATTCATTTAGATGGACGGTTAAGTTGTCAATTTGAGATCTTTCTTCTTTTTTGAGAAAGGCCTGTGTCACTATGAATTTCCCTATGAGCACTGCTTTTGCAGTGTCCCATACAGTTTGAGAGGTTGTGTCTTCATTATCATTTGTCTCCAGGTATTTTTTAATTTCCTTCTTGATTTCCTCATTGACCCATTGGTTTTTTAGTAGCGTGCTGTTTAGTCTCCATGTATTAGATTTTTTCTCATTTTTTTCCCCTGTGGTTGATTTCTAGTTTCACGCCATTGTGGTCAGAGAAGATACTTGAAATAACTTCTATGCTCCTAAATTTGTTGAGGTTAGCTTTGTGTCCCAATATGTGGTTGATTCTTGAGAATGTTCCATGTGCACTTGAGAAGAATGCGTATTCTGATTTTTTTGGATATAGTGTCCTGAAGATGTCAATTAAGTCTAACTTTTCTATTGTTTCCTTTAGGATCTCTGTTGCCTTATTGGTTTTCTGTCTAGAGGATCTGTCCATTGGTGTGAGGGGGGTATTAAAGTCTCCTACTATGATTGTATTCCCATAAATTTCTCCCTTTATGTCTGTTAATATTTGTTGTATGTATCTGGGTGCTCCTGTATTTGGGGCATATATGTCGACGATAGTAACATCCTCTCCTTGGATGGATCCCTTAATCATTAAATAGTGTCCTTCTTTGTCTTTCTTTATGTCTTTTGTTTTAAAGTCTATTTTGTCTGATATGAGTATTGCAACTCCTGCTTTCCTGTCATGTCACATTGGCGTGAAATATTTTCCCCCCCTTCACTTTCAATCTATATGTATCCTTTGTCCTTAGGTGAATTTCTTGTAGGCAGCAGATTGAGGGTTTTTGCCTTTTTATCCACTCAGCCACTCTGTGTCTTTTGATTAGAGCATTCATTTCATTGACATTTAAGGTGGTAATTGATAGATGATTATTTATTTCCATTTTAAACCTCGTGTTCCAGTTGATTCTATGATTCTCCATTCTTCCTTTTTTTTTTTTTTGGTTGAATGGTCTCCAATTATTTTCTGCTTGAGTGTATTTCTTTTCATTTTCTGCAAATGCAATGTTTGGTTTTGATTTGTGGTTGCCCTGTTTTTAAATTATGCTAACCCCTTCCTATAATTATGTGTTTTAGCCTGATGGTCCTGTAGGTTCAAACACTTCATTACTATACTAAAATTAATAAGAGAAACAGATGAAAAAAAAAAGAAATAAAAGAAAAAAATTAAAAAAAGAGAATTTATTTCCTAAAATCCCTTGCCCACATTTTATGATTTTGATGACTTTTTTTTCTTTTTAATTTTATTTTGTTTTAAACATGTTCATGATTAAATCTGTTTGCTGGCGTATCTGAGTAACTGCTCCCTGATTGTGGCCTCCTCAATCCTTTCTTTTTGGTTTAGAGAAGCCCTTTCTATATTTCTTTTAGAATGGATTTTGTATTGCTGTATTCTTTTAGCTTTTGCTTGCTGGAAAAAATTTTTATTTCCCCTTCTATTTTAAATGATATTCTTGCTGGGTAGAGTATTCTAGGCTGCATATTTTTTCCTTTTAGCACTTTAAATATCTCTTGCCATTTCATCCTGGCCTGTAGTTTCTGTAGAGAAATCAGCTGATAACCTTATGGGGGTTCCCTTCTAGGTAACATTTTGCTTTTCTTTTGCTGCCTTTAGGATCCTCTCTTTATCATTAACTTTTGCTATTTTTATTATAATGTGTCTTGGTGTGGGTCTATTTGGGTTCAACTAGTTTGGGGCCCTCTGTGCTTCCTGTATCTTGAACTCAGTATCCTTTAAGATTTGAGAAGTTTGCAGTGATAATTTCTTCAAATATATTTTCCATTCCTTTGTCTTTCTCTACTCCTCTTGGAATTCCTATTATGTGTAGATTGGCCCGCTTTATATTATCCCATAGGTCTCTTATATTGCTTTCATGTTTTTTCATTTGGTTTTCTGTCTGCTGACCTGATTGGGTGATTTCCATTATTCCATCTTCCACATCACTAATTTGTTCTTCTGCATTATTCATTCTGGTTTTTACTGCCCTTAGCTCAGTTTGTATCTCTGCAAATGAATGTTCTAGTTTTTCTTGGCTCTTCCTTATATTCTCTTGTTCCTTTCTGAGGGCATCTGCATTGCTGTTCATACCTTCTCTTAATTCCTTCAGTATTTTCACTATTTCCCTTTTGAACTCCAAGTCTGTCAGACTGCAGAAGTCTGTTTCATTGTTGACTGCTTTAGGTGAGATCTCCTGTTGGTTTAACTGGGGGTGGTTTCTCAGCTTCTTCATCTTGCTTGTTTTCTTTTTCTTGGTGGAGTTGTACTCCCCGTGGCAGGGCAAGGTTTGCCTTGGCACTGCTGTGGAATGTTTTCTGGGGGCTGGCTTAGTTGGTTGTCTTCTTTGAGGCAGTGTGGGTTTTCTTGGGGGTGGGCAGGGCTGACACAGTCTCTCTGAAGCAAAGGAGGACTTCCTGAGAGCAGACAGGACTGGGAGGTCTGCACTGCGATGGAAGCAGATTTCACGCAGCTGGGCAGAGCTTGCTCTGGTGTTACTGGGCTGTGGGGCTCTTCTTGGGGGCTGGTGGTGCTGGTCAGCTGTTCCACGGGAGTGCAGAACCCCCCAAGGGCGGGAGCAGCCAGCTGGGCCACTGAGAACCCAAGGGGCTCTTCCCCAGGGCAGCAGGGATTGGCAGGATCACACACAACAGAGGCAGATTTGCATGGCCAGGCCAAGCTTGTACTAGCTTTTCTGGGCTGTGGGCCTTTTCCTGGGGGCTGGCGCTGCTGGTTGCTGCTCTGCGGGGATGTAGCCCCTCCAGAAGGCAGGCATGCCAGGGCAGGGAAAACCCCTGCAGTGGTTGGCTTCCTGCAAATGGTGAGGCCAGCCCTCTGGGATGACAGGCAGCCTCAGGTCCAGGGGTGTGCGCACAGGTTAGGGGAATGGAGGATGCACTGGGAAGCATAGCTTTCTGATAGCTTATGGGCAAGTGAGCTCACTGTGGTGTGGGGAGTATTCTATGGTGGCCCACCCCTCCTCCTCTCTCCTGTGCAACACTGACGCCTTGTTTCTCCTGCAGATCCAGCTTTTCTCCCAGGTTCCCTCTGATGTGGCTTTCCACCCCCCAGCCCTTAGTGTATTGCTCCCTGCACCCATAACACTCAGCTTCCTAGTCTCCCAGGCAGTCTCTTCCCTGAGAACCAGACAGACCAGTTCCTGGTCCCCCAAGCAGTCTCAGCACTGCCCACCCCAGTCCGTTCCCGGGAACTAACCTCCAGAGCCAAGGTCTCAGTGCCCAGCCCCCACCCAAACGTCTCAGTTTTTGGTGACTGTGCCAGTAGTTCAGATGATCTGCTCAGTTCTCACTCTGCTCTTCAGAACTCAGACTTACGGCTTTGCTCGCTCTTCTCTGCATCTGGAGATCCCTCTGATTTGTTTGATCTTTCTGTTGAGTAGGTGACTTTACAGGGTGTGGGATCCTTTTCTCCTCCACAGTTCCCTTTCAGGAGTGCCTGTCCAGCCCTGATTCCCCTTCTCTCACTCTCCTCATTTCTCTTGTTTTGCCCAGTAATGTCACAAGATTCTTGCTGTTATTGGAGTTTAGGTTCTGCCAGTGATTAATTGCTGTTCTGTGTGAGTTGTTTAACCTGCAGATGTGTTTTTCTTGCTGTGTTTGTTGGAGAGGGCAAGCGTGTCCCCCTACTCCTCTGCCATCTTGCCTTTTCAGTGTCTTTTTTCACCATTTTGATATGATGTGACCAGGTGTGGATTTCTTTTTATGTATCCTTATTAGAATTTGTTTGTCTTCTTGAATCTGTGGGTTGATGTCTTTCATCAGTCTTCATTTTTTCTCAGGTACTCTTTTTTTTAGATATTGCCTCCAGCACATTCTCTCTCTCTTCTTCTGAAACTCTGACAAAGCATTCATTATAGTTTCTCAACATATCCTTTAAATATCTTTCCTTCTTTTCTGAATTTTCTGCACTATAATCTGGATAGTTTCTTTTGATCTGTTTTTCAGTTAACTATTTATTTTTTCTATCTGTATCTCATATATTATTCAAAGCATCCACTGAGTCCTTAATTTTAGGAATGATATATTTTAGTTATAGACTTTTACTTATTTTTCTTTGTCTTCTTTATTTATTAATTTTTATAGTTTTCAGTTTCCTGCCTAAACTTTGAATCTCAGTCTTTTTTTTTAAACACGATAAATACTTTTCTTGGTTATTTTGGTTTTCTTAGTCTTTGATAATTTTAATACATCATATATTTGTGAGTCATTTCTGTTACTTATTGTTTATATTTTTCCCCTTAGAGTACTTTGTTTCTTTGTGTGTTTGATTAATTTCAAGTCTGTACTTTGAATTTAAAAGACATTTAGAGAAGTATCTCGATGCCTAGGGTTATTGTGTCTTTTTCCAGAGAGGACTTTCATTTTTGTTCTGTTATGTGTTTAGGATAAACACTTTAATCTTGGTTCAAAGTTTGAGATTTCTGGATATCCAGCTGATTGGAGGTTAGATTAAAAATCCTTGCTTTTGGGAGTTTCTGTCGTGGCTCAGTGGCTAACGAATCTGACTAGGAACCATGAGGTTGTGTGTTTGATCCCCGGCCTCATTCAGTGGGTTAAGGATCCAGCGTTGCTGTGAGCTGTGGTGTAGGTCACAGATGCGGCTTGGATCCTGCATTGCTGTGGCCATGGCATCGCCTGGCAGCTACAGCTCCAATTAGACCCCCAGCCTGGGAACCTCCACATGTGTGGGTGAAAAAGGCAAAAAGACAAAAAAATAATTCAAAAAAAATTTCAAAAAAAATCCTTGCTATTGATGATTTATTTTCAGTTCACATCTATCCTGAGGGTATGGTCTGTAATTTTAGCTAAATGTAGGAATTAATTTATCAGAATCCCATCCTTTGGCAGTGTTCAAATTTTGATTTCTGTCTCCTTAGACTCAAGAGATCTCCAAAATACCTTTATAATTTCTTTTCTTTCTTTTTCTTCACTTTTAAAAATTTTTATTGAAGTATAGTTGATTTACAATGTGTGTTAATTTCTGCTGTAGGGTAAAGTGATTCAGTCACGCATGTACACACATCCATTCTTTTTCAGATCCCTTTTCCATATAGGTTATTATTATAGAATATTGAGTAGAGTTCCATGTGCTATATGGAACTCATTGACCATCCATTCCATATGCAATAACATGCTTATGCCACACTATTGCAGTTTTGAGTGGCTTGGCTTGCATTTCTCATTTCTTGTCTTCTAATCTTGGCTAGCAACACTATATTATTTTGTGAGGGTTTTATTATTTTATTTTATTTTATTTTTTATTTTTTTGTCTTTTTGCCATTTCTTGGGCCACTCCCATGGCATATGGAGGTTCCCAGGCTAGGGGTTGAATCAGAGCTGTAGCTGCCCGCCTACGCCAGATCCACAGCAACTCAGGATCCAAGCCGTGTCTGCAACCCACACCACAGCTCATGGCAACACTGGGTCCTTAACCCACTGAGCGAGGCCAGGGATCGAACCCACAACATCATGGTTCCTTGTCGGATTCGTTAACCACTGCGCCACGACGGGAACTCCTTTGTGAGGCTTTTAGTTTGTTTTTGTTTTTGTGTTTTTGTTTTTCCAGCTTTCTTATTTGTCCTCAGTGAGAGGGTTAGTTTAATTTTCCTAGTCTGCTCTTCCTTTTTTTTTTTTTCCGTGAGAACTCCCTGCCTACAGAGATCAGGAAATTTTGTTTTCTCCCAGCCAAGACTTCAGCTAGGGAGTTAAGGTGCTGGTGAGGCTATCACTTCTGCCTCAAGCTTCTTATATTTTATTTGTCAATTGATTGCCTGAGTAAATAAGATTTTTTTTGTACTTCTCCATGATGCAGCCTAATCTATTTTCCTGTTGGCATTTCTTTCTGAAGTGAAAAAAATTTACAAATTAGGTAAGTCCTTGTATGCCATGCTTTTGGCATGGATTTTTACAATAAAGTCAATGGAAATTCACTGAAAGATTTGAGAAGCCAAAGAAGGAGAAAAATAGATCAAGCAAGATATGGTAAAATATTAAATAAATTTGGCAGGTAGGAGAGCATTGTCTTCTTGGGCAAGAGTCATTATTGTTGAGGTGGCAAGAAAAATGAATGGGAGTTGAGGGAGCACCAATAGCATACTTAGCATGTTTTGTTAAAAGCTTGTAAAGGAAAGAATAGAGGTAGGGCAATATTTCTATGTTGAGAAAAAAGAACTAGTGTTAAAGGAGAGGATGAAGATATAAGAGAGACTTTGAAAAATTTATGGTTACCAAAGGGTACAGGTGTCGGGGGAGATAGGGATGGCCCAGGGGCTTGGGATGGAAATGTTCTAAAATTAGGTTGTGATGATGGTTGTACAACTATAAATATAATAAAATTCATTGAATTAAAAATAAATAGGCATTCCCACTTGGCTCAGTGGGTTATGAACCCAACTAGTATCCCAAAGGATGCAGGTTCAATCCCTGGCTTTGCTCAGTGGGTTAAGGATCCAGTGTTGCCGCAAGCTGTGATGTATGTGGCAGATGAGGCTTGGATCTCACATTGCTATGGCTGTGGTGTAGGGTGATAGCTGCAGCTCTGATTTGGCCCCTAGCCTGGGAATTTCCATATGCTGCAAGTGTGGCCCTAAAAAGAAAAAAAAATAAAAAAGAGAGACAATTGATAGAATTATTAAGCTAATTAATTTTCAGATGGTGATGGGCATGAGAGCAGGAATCCTCTGATCTGATTTTGAGCACATCTTGCAATGAGTTTATTTGCTTTAGGGTTAAGAGCTGTAGGATTCAGTCTGAGTGTCAGCTGTTAGTGTAAGTCGTCTTACATACCCCTAAAATAACCTAGACACACTCCTGGGGTTCTATTGCTTTGTGTGCCTTTCCCATTGAGTCCTATCTTAGGCTTATGTATTTTTTTTTTTAAGGGCAGCATGTGTGGCATATGTAAGTTCCCAGGCTAGGGGTCAAATTGGAGCTGTAGCTACCTGCCTACACCATAGCCACAGCAACGTGGGATCTGAGCCGCATCTGTGACCTGCACCACAGCTCACAGCAATGCTGGATCTTTAACCCAATGAATGAGGCCAGGAATCGAACCTGCATCCTGATGGATACTAGTCCAGTTCGTTTCCACTGAGCCATGATGGGAACTCCCAGGTTTATGTATCCTTTACCCTCACCAGAACTTTTGTCAAGGCTTTTTTTTTTTCTGGTCCCAGGCTAATAGTCACTCAGTAATTTATGGAGTGATTGACTATCATCTCTTTTGAATTTGTACACATGGCGCAAAAACATGGACTGGGAATGGCATTTTTCAATTTCCCTGTGGTTCAAAGCTTTTAAATGTCTTTTTGGATTCAACTAGTAAGGCCATAAATGCCACTCCAGGCATACTAGTCAGCTTGATTTGTACTTTCATTAAGATTTTACTTGTGGTAATGGATCCTTGGGGGTCTTTTTGCTCTTGAAATAACTGTATGCATAATGCAGTGAATTTAGCTACTTCTGCAAACCTATTTTATCTAGCATTGAAAACTTGCTTTAATTTGTGATAAAAATAAAATGACATCTCACTTCCAATTTTATTTTTAAAACAGCAAAAGCAAACCTATAAAATTTAAAATATAGCAGTTTTTTGAATTAATAATATATTCACATTTTTTAAAATTCAAGAGACATAAAGTCTACACGATGAAATTCTCCTTCATACTCCATCTTCAGAAGCCCAGGACCCAGCCCCGAGACAACAGTTTGCATATGTGTGCAGGTGTGTGTTCTTCTAGAGACATTTTATGCATCCATAATCAAATATATGTATTCTTTATCCCCATTTTAAGCAAATGATGGCTTACTTTACACATTGTTTTGCATCTTTCTCTTTTCACTTAATAACAAGAGACATTTTAAAAATATTTTAGTACCTTCTATTTATATGAGGCTCATATTCAATGATGTCTTACAACCATTATCAATAAGCACAAATTATGGTGCAGAATCATCACTGTGTGAATGCCTTGACTAGATACCTGCCACGCCTTGATGTTTCAATCAATAGACCATTGGGAAAGATCACTTTGGAAGAGCTATGACTATATCCAAAAACTTTCCAATTCTTTCTTCTAATACAAATGTAAAAATTTCAGCACCATGGACTTGGAGAATAGACTTGTGGTTGCCAGGTGGGAGGGGGAGGGATTGGGATGGACTGGGAATCTGTAGTTAAGAGATACAAACTATTGCATTTGGAATGGATAGGCAATTAGATCCTGTATAGCACTGGGAACTATATCTAGTCGCTTGTGATGGAGCATGGTGGAGGATAATGTGAGAAAAAGAATGTGTGTATATATGTGTGACTGAGTCACTTTTCAGTACAGAAGAAAATTGATAGAACATTGTAAACCGCTATAATGGAAAAAATAAAAATCATTAAAAAAGTTTCAGCATCTAAACTAATAGAATGTGTGTCAACATTTTCAAAGATGATCTTGAAGATAACAGTGGAGCTTATGTTACGGATAGCTATAATTCTGAGCCTAAAGTGAATTAGAGGAGTTGAACTCTGAATGTGGAAAAGTTCTAGGAATCCCTAAATTGATTTCACTGACATTTTCCTTCTTTGGTATGCACAAGAGTGATAAGTTTGAAAGAAAGCTCTTAGCTTAAAATGAAAATTGTAACTGATAAGAAAACATGTCACAGTTTGAGAGCTTTGTAATATTTTGTTTTAAATCACTAGCATAGTATATCACTGGATAATTATGCAATAATTTATTCAGCTATTCTATTGATGATCACTTAGGTTGTTTGCAATCTTTTGCTTTTACAAACAACGCTACAGTGAATGACCTTGAACATGGGTCATGGGGTTAGCAGGTTTTTTTGTAGAATAGATTCCTAGAAGTAGGATGTGTGTGTATGTGTGTGTGTGTGTGTGTGTGTGTGTGTATTTATAAAATTTGATTGATCTTCCTATTTGGCTTCCAAAGATGTGGTTGGTGGTTTTCAGGTGCTGTTATTGGTTTGTCTCAGGTTTGTAGATTAACGTGAAGAAGAATTGCCATCATTTACTGATAATAACTTTTCGTATTTTCAACCTACCTTTGGTAATTTTAGGAGTAATCTTTTTTTTTCTTTTTTTCTTTTCTGGCCGCACCACTGCATATGGAATTCTTGGGCCAGGGACCAGATCCAGAGCCTCAGTTGCGACCTAAACCACAGCTGTGGCAATGTTGGATCCTTACCCCACTGTACTGGGCCGGGGATCGAACTGCGTCCCAACACTCCCCAGATGCAGCAGATCCTGTTGTGCCACAGCAGGAACTCCAGGAATAGTCTTTTCCCTAATATATATATTGCATATATATATTTTTGTCTTTTTGCCATTTCTTGGGCCGCTCCCGCGGCATATGGAGGTTCCCAGGCTAGGGGTCTAATCAGATCTGTAGCCACTGGCCTATGCCAGAGCCACAGCAATGCAGGATCTGAGCCACGTCTGCAACCTACACCACAGCTGGATCCTTAACCCCCTGAGCAAGGCCAGGGATCGAACCTTCAACCTCATGGTTCCTAGTCGGATTCGTTAACCACTGAGCCACGACGGGAACTCTGATATTGCATATTATTTTGATCTTTTTGTTGCTATTGAAAGCGGAGTCTTCTAGTATAACTTCTAACTGATTGAAGTTAGTAAACGCAATTCTTAATTCAAATGAGTCTCTTTTAAACTTTATTGGAAAAAATGATACATTATGTTCACTTAAAATTTGTCCAAGATTATAAAATCCCCTAAGGGGAAAAAGGTTATTTAACACTGGAGGAATTTCTTTCAGATTTCTTAGAGGAAAACAATTTATTTTGGAGTCGTGAGAAACATGTAAGATAGTAAGATAATAGTGCATCCCTTTGGGTCTCTTCCTGGCTAGTGAACAATGAACAGGATGTCTAGTGCTGATCCTGCACCTGAATTCATGTTTAAGGATGTACCTGAGTGTAACTCTCATAACACTCCTTCTAGGGAATGATTGACCATACCTGTAGACCATCCTAACTACCTGGACACTGGGTATCATTCAGTCACTTATTTGGTAACATTCGTACTTCACATCTAAAAGTCTTTGGCAAGTAAAACGTTTGGTTTCATTAAATGGATTTACAAAGAAATCTTAATCTATATCCCTCTAAGCTTCTCCTTTATATTATGATTAGGAAAGGGTGTTTTTCAGCTCCGGTGTAAACCCATTTGAAAGGCCACATGCTGTCATATTGGAGATACACTACCTATATCTTGTTATTTCATTTGGCTAGAGCTGCATGCTTTTTGTGAGGAGAAGCTACTTTTCTTCTCCGTGAAGATTGCATACTCTACAATCGAATCCTGTAATGTGCTTCATTAACAATGGCAAACAAACTGAAAATTTCAATTATGAAAGCATCTGTGATTCATCCCATCAATGGACTTAATTTTATGTCTTGGTTAAAATTGTATTTATTAGTTTTTTTAGTGCAAAAGTATAAAGAACAGAGCCTGCAATCTAATCATTCTGGTAACTCTAATTGTTTTTTTAAAAAAATTGAAGTTATACATGTGTGGTTAGAATTTTTAAGCAATCCAAAGAAGAAAAATAAAAAGTAAATGGTTTTCTTTCTACCTGAGACCTCTTTTCTAACTTAAATTTTTGTGACCATATTCCTAGGTATCATTTCCCACAGAATATTTTTGCTGACATACATACTCACAGTTTTGCATGTGTGCACATGCACACACACACATTTCCTTTTAAAAAGGAAACTGCACAAGATAAATTACATTATATATATTATTTTGTCCCTTACATATTTCACTTATGTCTTTAGGTCTCTTCATGTGAATACATGCAAGATCTAGTTCTTATGCCAAGCATATGGGCATATGGACAGCTTTTAGTGGATATTTAGATTAAGGGCATATTTTTTTCCACTTTAAACCATGCTACAACAAACATTCTTATTAGGATTATTAGGATTTGGCACACTCTTGAAGTACATCTCCAAAGCAGGCTGTGTGGCATAATGACTAATGGTGTGGTTTCTAGTGCCAGATTGCCTGGGGTTTGAATTCATTATTTGCTCCCTACTGGCTCTAAGAATTTGGACAAATTATTTGACCTCTCCATGCTTTTCTTTCTTAAGGATAGTACATACCTGAGTTGCTATTAAGATCAATGTATATACAGAGCTTGGAATGATGCTTGGCATATAGTAAGCAATCAATAAATGCTAGTAATAATTGTTATTGTGGTAAAATTTGAGATATATACATCATAAAAGCCTTCATTCTGGGAGAAAGAAAGGAAGAGTTGGAAATGAAGGGAAAGAAGGGAGATGGAGGAAGAAGAGAAAAATACGAAGAATAGAAAGAGAAAAAAGAAGAGGGAGATGAAGGAGAGGTTAGAAAAGAGATAGTGGAGGAGGAGGAGGAGAGGGAAAGGTGGAGAGGAAGGATTGGCTAGATGAGGGCAATGCAAAGGAGGACAATAGATGATGATGTCAGGTGCATAGAAGAATTGAAAGCTCACACTGATGGGTTGGGGACATCCTTGATTACTAAGATCATTACTTTAGAGCCTGGTACAGAGGGTTGGGTTAACCTCACCACTCAGTTCATTGCACATTGTTTTTGCAGGGTCTGTTTCTCATTCGTTTGCTTCTTTATGACTCATTCATGCTCTTTTATCTTCAATCCTAACTCCGTTCCCCTCCTCACTCCATAGGCAACCATTGTAATATGTAGCTGATCTTTGTTCTAGCAAGTTGTGCCTTGTTTTGTTTCCAAGTGTTTTAATTTACATAGATGTTTTCGTATTCTGTAACTCACTCAGGTTTTTGTTTATTTGTTTTCCACAATATGGCTCTAACCCATCTTTCCATTTATGTCTCTCATTAATCTCTGACTTATTCCTATGCTTTGGCTCACCTGATAAAGTCCCCTGATCTTTCCTTTATGTTGGACTCCTTCCATGACCCTCACCTTTCTTTTTTCTCTTTTGCATTCTCAACTCTTTGTACATTTCATAGGTGGCCTTTGCTTACAATTGTATACTTTTCTTATCTCTGCCTTGGGACTTTTAAGTCTTTGGCTGCTGAATTTATGTCTTACTCACTATTGAATCCCTGTAGCATCTGAATGGTGTGTTATCTACGGACATATTTGTGAAATTGCATCTTTTCATATCATGTACATCAGTTATGACACTTCACTGTAAGAGAAAAATGTCACAAGCCATCAATGAATTATTTACATTATTTCCTTTATATAATTGGTACCCTGTTTTCTCTCCTTTGTTTGTAGTTGTCATTTACCAGCGCATTTCATTTAAGAGAGCTACATCTGTTGCTTCTTGTTTACTCTTAAGTTATTAGACCAATGGATTTTATTTACCTGTGGTTCTAAGTTCTGCCATGGCCTAAAGGGGACTTCTCTTAAATAGTAAAATACAGGGGATTTTCTGGTAGTTATTTCACTTACTTTCTCAGTTTCTATCTGTGTTGTGGCTAATTGAAGTTGCCAGAAGTTAAGCTGATTTTTAAACTTCCATAATAAATGCTTGTGCAAATGTATTGAATAATGACCGTGACATTTTTCTTTACAGCTCAATAGGCTTTGATTAAATTCCACAAATGTTAATTGGACGCCTACTACACACAAGCCACTGTGGGTGATACAAAAATGAATAACACACAGTCCCTGCCAAATGAGAACTTTCATTCTATGCAACCACTTGGAGAAGCTGCTATAACTCTTCACTTTTAATTTTCCTCACGTAGGGGTGAAAGGTAGAGAGTAACAGATGGAACTTCTCATTTTATTCAGCTCGCAGTTTTGATAATCACCAAATGTGATAATTCTCTTTTATATTTTAAATTGTTTCACTGTGTCCAAGTCTTATTAAACTATGATTGACTCATTTCACACAGGTGGTAGTACTTTATAATAGATCACCATATTAAAATGCAAATTTGGCTAAAAGATTATAATTACATATGGCATTCATTTTCTTTAATGTTGAAAAAAAATTTTTTAAGGCAGGCGGTTAAAGTTACTGAACCCTTTAAAAAAATGTATTGATCTAAGCCCAAGGCATGAGATAGTGGGTTAAAGTAAATGCTTTTTTCAATAGTTGTAAATGCACTGTAGAAGTCAACTATACATCTTAGATTTAGCATGATCAAAAGTCACTTCTTGATTGCTACATGTTCCAACCTCTTCCTCCAATCACCTTTCCAATCTCAGGAAATACTGTCTCCAATCTTCCCTTTCCACAGGTTAGAAACACTAGTGTCATTTTTCTCTTGAATCCCTTATTCAACCCAGCTGCATATACTATTTGACACTAACTTCAGAATATATCCAGAATCTGTCAGTTTTTACCACTTGCATCAAAGATGGTAATCTTGACCTAAGTCTTATGACTCTCTTGCCTGGCCAATATATCTACATATCTCTTAGAAAACAAACAAATAATTTCACATTATAAGAAGTGTGGAGGTATTACAGTTTACTTATCTATTCTGTTTTTTTGTAGGTTATTTCCAGTTTTCGATAGTAAATATAAATTTTATCGAAATGATCCAATCACAAAAGGTAAATACTATGTAATTCCATTTATGTGAGGTTCCCAGCATCATCAGATTCATAGAGGAAGGAAGTAGAATGACGGTTGATGGGGTCTGTGGTCCAAGGGAATCAGAAGTTGTTGCTTAATGGATACAGGGTTTCAGTTGTGCAAGATGGAATAATTTTGAAGATTGGATGCACAGCATTGTGAATGTACTTAACATTACTGAACTATGTACTTTGAAATGGTTAGGATAGTAAATTTTATGTCACCACAACTTTAAAAAAGGTAGAAAAATTAAATAGCATTAGCAAAATTTTCTAAAACTCAGAAGGTATTAGCGAGAAGGTGCATAAGTTTAATCACATTAAAAATTGAAAACCTCTCTAGTAATTAAATGCCAATTGTTTAACTGATATACCATTTACTTACCCATTGTTAGGAAAAGTTGACAATAAAACTAGTGTTGGCAAGAGAACAGGAACATAGCCACTCTCAAATCCTGTCGGTGACAGTGCACATTACTAAGACCATATGGTGGTAATTAGGGCACTGATATAAAAATTTAAATGTACATATGCTTCAACTCAGCAAATTCACTTTTATTCTATAGGAATATGTGCTTACTTATGCAAAACAATAATTTTACAAAGGCATTAATTGAAGTTCTACCAGTAAAACTAAAAAGTTGAAAAATAATGCTGAAAAAAATTTCTTTATCATCTTCATACATAGGTGTAAATATTTTTCTAGGAGACACACCTGTGGATTTCTGAGACAAAGAGTTCGTTGCACATTTAAAACATGAATAGGTACTGCCAAATTGCCTCCCTAAAGGGCTGTGTCAATTTACAGTCATGAGGGTTTATTTTTTGCCAGTTTTCTCAACTTTGGATATTATCAAGTTACTGATTTTGGCAATTTTGTAAATCAAAATCTTATGTCTAATTATTCTTTGAATTTGTAGTTCACTGACTACTAAGGAGTCTGAAGTTTTTTCACTTGTATATTCACCATTTGTATATTTTTTTCTGTGACTTTTTTTCATATACTTCACACATATGTCTTTTTAGCTTTCTAGGTATTTAAAATATCTATAATCTAGATTTTGACCTCTTATTCATTTAGTCTCTCTCTCTATTGTCTATCAGATATGAGTCTATGACCCCAATCAGGCATGTAAGAACTGCTGCATTACCTTATATTCTTTAAATGCAATTATGAGCATCTTGACTATCACTTTGCCACTGATGAGGGACTCAAGGTCAGTCATCATGGGAATTCTTCTTCTAAACCTTCTTGGATGTGGGAAGTTTCTCTTATGTGGAACAGCATATTTGGCCAGGCCCTTGGGCTCTGCAATCCACATGGATATGCTTCATATGCCTGCCATTTAAGCCCTCAGTGTCTCTGCTTCTCTACTGGTCTTTGTGTAAAATTTGTTTTGATGAGACTAATAGTCTTTTTTCCTTTTCATTCCTTTTCCTAAGTCATTATTTTATTACTGATTTATTTCACTTATTATGTATTTTATCTTTAAATCTTGAACTCATTTGCAATTTGTGCATGCCTGTGTGAATGTTTGAGATCTATGGTAAAAAAATCCGTTTTATATCCTTTTAGACATCCAATGGTTTGATCACTGTTTATTGAATAATCAGTCCTTTCTCTTCAGACATGAAATACAGTCTCCAAAATATACAGTCAACACATACAGCTCAATGTCTAAAAAAAAACCAAACCCAATCAAAAATGAGTAGAAGAGGTAAGAAGACATTTCTCCAAAGAAAACATACGGATGGCCAAAAAAACACATGAAAAGATGTTTGGAGTTCCTGTTGTGGCACTGTGGTTAACGAATCCGACTAGGAACCATGAGGTTGTCGGTTCGGTCCCTGCCCTTGCTCAGTGGGTTGAGGATCTGGCGTTGCTGTGAGCTATGGTGTAGGTTGCAGACGTGGCTCGGATCCCACGTTGCTGTGGCTCTGGCGTAGGCCAGTGACTACAGCTCCGATTCGACCCCTTGCCTGGGAACCTCCATATGCCGCGGGAGCTGCCCAAAGAAATAGCAAAAAGACAAAACAAAAAACAAAAAACAATAACAACAACAACAACAACAACAAAAAAACCCACATGAAAAGATGTTCAACATGGCTAATTATTAGAGAAATGAAAATCAAACCTATAATGAGGTATCCCTTCACATTGGTCAGGATGCTGCCATTAAAAAGTCTACAAAAACAAATTCTGGAGAGGGTGTGGAGAAAAGGGAACCCTTTTACACTGTTGGTGGGAATGAAAGTTGGACCAGCCACTATGGAGAACAGTATGGAAGTTTCTCAGAAAATTAAAAGTAGGGTTGCCATATGACCTAGCTATCCCATTCTTGGGCATATATCTGGAAAAAACCATAATTCAAAAAGATGCATGCACCTCCATGTTCATAGCAGATCTATTCACAATAGCCAAGACATGGAAACAATGTAAATGTCCATCAACAGATGAATGGATACAAAAGATGTGAAAAAAATTGCATTGGGGAAATAACAATAAAAAAATTAAAAAAAGAAGATGTGCTGCATATACACCATGGATTACTACTTAGCCTTGAAAAAGAAAGAAATAACATCATTTGCAGTAACATGGATGAAACTAGAGATTCTCATACTAAATGAAGTAAGCCTGAAAGAGAAAGCCCAATACCATTATATCATTTATTTGTGGAATCTAAAATACGACACAAAGGAACCTATCTACAAAACAGAAACAACTCACAGGCATAGAGAATAAACTTGTGTTTGCCAAGGGGTAGGGAGGAAGGGATGATGGGGATAGTTTGGGAGTTTTGGGTTAGTAGATGCAGATGGAAGGGATAAACAACAAGGTCCTACTGTATAGCACAGGGAGCTCTATTCAATATCCTGAGATAAATTACAATGGAAAAGAATATAAAAAGAATGTGTATGTATAACCGAGTCACTTTGCCATATAGCATAAGTCAACACAACATTGTAAATCAACTATACCTCAATTAATTGTGGTATGCACAATTGCACCAATGATATTTTTATAAAAGAGAGTAGAGAGAAATTAGAAATTTCTAGCACAAGTAATCATAGTTTCAAACATCTTGGTAAGCCTCTGGTGCTTCTTCAAAAGCAGTTGGTTGTGATACTAGCTACAGAAGAATTGAATTGATGGATGGCCCTGCTATGTACATGTTTGTCTGCCCAGCCTGGTGGCTTGATTTCAGCGTGAGGAGAAAACACATTCAGATCTCAGTCTTCGGTGCCACTGAGAAGTGAAAGAAGACATCCTTCCCCACAGGTCAGATCTGCGAAGCCAAAGTTTACAATTAAAGTTAACTCCCATGGAAGTCATTATCATGTCAGAGTTCTTGCCTTTGTTCGGAATGAAATAAATGGTTGTGGAACATTTTTGATTCTTTCCCTTATGGTCCCAACTGTGCCTGGCTTTCCTCCTTCTCCTCACTGTGATTAAAACTTTTAACACTGAATTATTCTAAACCTACAGCCACTATTCTTTACCCCAGAAATAGGCTAAGTGTTTTTAGAAGCAAAGTGCCAGAGACTGTAATTATAAGAAGGGTTAATCACTTAGGCTAAAGAAGCAATGAAGGAAAAAACTCTCAGGAAATCTGAAAATCAGATACTCCCCCTTGACCCCCCCCCCTCATGAGTAGGGTGGTAGAGGGGTGAGTGCAGCTGTTCGAGAAGCATCTTGTTTTGGTGGTTTGCCTGCCAGATTGTGTTTAATAAACCAAGCGCATTTCACCCACAGCCCTCAGTCTCCTGATAACTGTAGCCATCAAAGGATAGGAGAGGGGCTGGTCCCCGAGGGAAAAGAAATTTTAAAATATGAGTAATTGCTTAGAACCAGATGCCATTTCCCAAACTGTTTTGCCCATAGGGAAAGTAAGCTTATTGAAGCAAGTTGTGTTTGTACCACAAGATGCCACCCTTCCCTTGAAAAGAAGAGACTAAGGTAACTATATAAATTGCCAGTGTTTTATGTGTTCATCTCATTCACTTTTGTATCAACGAGCTTCATCTTGGATGAAGGAAAAGCTGTTGTATTTTGTTCTGTAACATTTGGCATGAGGAAAGAAACCAGTTTCTTGTTAGCAATTTCTTAAAACTCTTTTAAACTGCTGTGGAAACATTACTTTCCTATCTCATCTGACAATGGATTACAATTTTGTGTGCAAGCTTTATTACTTTGAGTGCTTGTTAGCCCAACTTTTGATGCACAGTCAGGATGTTACAAAAGGCCACCAAATAACATATTGTCATTCGCCACAATTTTAAGCTAATGATTTCTTCAGGAGAGATGTATAGATCTCTTGTCTGTGGGAGCAAAAATTGAACATGGGATTTGTTTTTAATTATTTGCTGGATGGGTCACTTCTACAAATGCCCACGATGTTCTCTGCATCCAAGCATACAGTCATCTGAATGCATGGTTGAAGGTTGCCATGATGAAAAATGATTGAGGTGTGAAATGGAAATCAATATATTTCATAATCAGGTTTTCTTTGTGATCTTAGTGGAAATAAATACATATTTATCAGTCGTAATCCTCGAATCCATCTTTGAGTTATGCTGAAAGAAGAATGTCAGGAATTACCTATGTTGCTCTAGTCTTTTGCTTCTTGCTTACTCAAACCTCCTAGTCTTAGTAAATCAGTCTGCTGCTATCAATGGTCGGTCCTTATTAACTTTCTGCATTGGTGAGAGAAATGCAAAATTTCCCCTTATTCTTCCTAAAGGGAAATCATGGCGCAGGTGTGACCTTGAACAGCTTATGTAACCTGTTGGCACCTCCATTTTTATTTGTAAAACGAAGCATTTAACTGACTACTCTGTAAGTCGTTTTCCAGATTTGGGGGAGATCTTTATGATACTCCCTCATTTAAAATTCAGATAGACTCCGGTGTGGGTGATAAAGGAAAATATGGGGAATTTGAAGGGCTGCTAATATTTGAATTAAATTCAGACATGATTCCTGTAATTCTCTTTCCACAAATCATTCTGTGTACTCCTAGCAACATGCTAATAGCATCGCTTTAAAAAGCTTGTTTGCATATAGATATACTAATTTTCAAAGTTGACGTGATGGAGGCATTTTGTATTTTATTATCTCCATTTGAACTTTTGTTATGGAGAGGAGTCCAGAAAGCCTAAGTACCTATTACTTCTCATCAGAGAAAAGCACTTGGAATTTTAACTTCTGCATGAAATTTCTGTGGTTTGTGCCATATTTGTAGAAATGATTTGTCATTTCTGGCCATGCTAAGGATCAAGGTTTAATTGATCCTTGAAGGCGTCCTGGGATGAGCTGGTCATTGGAGAATTTTTGTGTGAAACTCTACCCCATGTGGGAAACTCCACAATGATAGTGACAAACCAAGCCCAAAGTATCTTTTCGCTATTGGACATACATGAGAAAAGATGGCTCACTAGAGTTTAAGTGAGATTTTCCTCTCAAACACTAACCCCTTTTCCCAGTTCTCCATTTGACTTGGCATCTTGAAAGAAATCAGAGTAGGGTTGCCTGATAAAATACAGGACATCCAGTTAAATTTGAATTTTCAGATCAAAAAAATTAGGGAAGTAAAATATGTCCCTAAATTGCATAAATACTGTATTAAAAATAAGCTATTATATTAAATTATGTTTTATACTGATTATACTAAGATTAGTGGTCTTTAGATATGAAATTTAATTGGTCTACTCTATTTTTATCTGCTAAATGCAACCTTAACTAGGACACAAAGGAAATGAGAGGCTGATGAGATGGTTTCTGATGCAAATTTTAATAACGTAAAAATCACCCAGTGTATTGATTTGCTTTTCTCAGCATATCCATGCATGTTTCTTCCAGCGTTTAAGATTTATGTACTTTGTCTTTTCATTTAATTTATATAGTAGTTCTATACCTACATTTAAAAACTGTTTTGGGAATTCCCTTGTGGCTCAGTGGGTTGAGGATCTGGCATCGTCACTGCTGCATCCCAGGTCACAGCAAGTCAGGTTCCTGGCCTGAGAATTTCTGCATGCCATGGATATGGCCAAAAGAGAAAAAAAAAGTGCTATGAAATTTTATGTCGTAGATAAATTATTGAACATTTCCCTATTATTAAATTCTTAGGTTATGTCTTTTTTTTCTGCTATGAATGTTGCAACAACTTTTTGATGTGCATAGTAATTTTTTTTTTCATTGAATTGTTTTGCTAGAATAAATTCCTACAAGTAAGATGAGTGGGACATCAGGAATGGAGTGGTCAAATTTTGCTGGAATAATCACATTTAGCTTTCCCTTTCCATCCCATATTAAAGGGGTACAGTCTGGGAAAGGGGAAGTGAGGAGAAATGCATTATGTGGATGCAGTTTTATAGCTTATAACTTCTGCAAGTAGACATTCCCTTTCTAAGAATATTTCAAGTTTCTGAAAGTAGGCCATTTCTAGTTTTAATACCAGTAGTAAAACAATAGGCTTGAAAAATTTAGTGGAACGCAAACTAGTTTAATGACCTATAACTTTTTTCTGTCATCTGTTTCTTACTAGTGTACCACCAGGCTTCTCTGATCATCACGAGTGGCCCCCTAAGTGCCTCTGGACTGATGGGATTGCTTCTTAAATGTGTCTTCTATGGTCACATTC
The DNA here is from genome assembly GCF_016906955.1 of Phacochoerus africanus. Lineage (NCBI taxonomy): Eukaryota > Metazoa > Chordata > Mammalia > Artiodactyla > Suidae > Phacochoerus > Phacochoerus africanus. The sequence continues at coordinate 105,036,961 of NC_062548.1, read as the reverse complement.
TTGGAGGAAACTGCAGCTTGCAGCTGTTTGCAGACTAATCACGCACGTCTTCCGCAACATGTTAGAGATGAGAAACAGGTTTGAAAATGTTACCTCTACAACAGGCTGGTCCAAGTGATAAACCAATACCCAAATGATGTAATAATTTTATCTAGAGAGTGAAAGGAATTATATAGCAAGCCAAGTAGGGCTATTTTCTTTTAAGGCAAAAAAAGACAGGGGAGAGGATGGGGAGAGAGGCAAGGGAAGGCCCAGGGGCAGGGGTAGAACTGTAATTTTCTCTCCTTTTTTGTGACCTTGAGCATCATTTAAACTGATTTAAAACCAAACATCCCAGATAAAATGAAGTAGAAATACAGAGAGATATATGAAGACTCCAAACTAGGTTTTTCTCCAGTTGCTGTGACTGTTTAATATCAGCTTCATCCAGTTAGAAATAAACCACCATCAAGAAATGTGTTACTAGTCACAGCTCGGCAGGCGAGCTCTTAGACAGATAGCTTAGGCTTTGATGGGACTGCTGTACTGTAAGAAACAGCTTTCATGGGAATTCTGTTTCCATTGACAGTGCAACGCTATTTCAATAGGGAGCAATCATAAGTGGAAGACAGTTCAATTAGGCATTAAACATCTTTAGTGCCCTATATAGTTGGGAGTTCTGTCAGCATTTATTGAATTGTTTTCAGAGGGAACATTGGTTGTTCATTGAGACGCTAACAGCTGACCTCCAAATTTGAGGTGAAATGATCTTGGGAAAGTTACTTGCTGTACACCTTCTCTCTCAGATTCACAGACCCTGTTAGAACAGTGAAGGCTCTGAGAAACTCACAGTAGAAAAACCTTCTTTACTTCTAATTTCCCATACTTAAAACTAAGGAAGTCATTTTTCTACAACTCAAATATTTCAAGGACGACCCATGTTCTAAAGAGCAATTTTTGCAAAACTCTGAGTTAAATATGTCTGAGTGATGAAAAAAGAGATATAGAAAGAGTTGGTTGGAGACCCTATCGGATGAATTTTTTTTTTCTTTTCTTTTTTTTAGGGCTGTTCCCGCAGCATACGGAAGTTCCCAGGCTAGGGCTCTAATCGGAGGTGTAGCTGCTGGTCTATACCACAGCCACAGCCACAGCAACACAGGATCCGAGCCATATCTTCGACCTACACCACAGCTCACAGCAATGCTGGATCCTTAACCCACTGAGTGAGGCCAGGGATTGAAGCTGCAACCTCCTGGTTCCTAGTCAGATTTGTTTCTGCTGTGCCACGACAGGAATTCCCTATCAGATGAATTACTAATACATATTGTAGCCTCATAGCTTGTCCTACCCACCCCAAATCTCTGTATCTGCTGAGTCACCCAGAGGAGTCACATATAATTTTCTTCAGAGATTTGGGTCTCTGCGCAGGAAAATAAAGGAGAAACAGGCAAGGTTGCTCAGGTTTTATATTCATTTATGCTTCTGGCTAAACACCATGGATTTAGACTAGAAAGGAGTGTGGGGAAGTAAGGTGGTTGGCTATTAATGTAGTTTAGCAGAGAAAGATTTATTTCCTAACACATGACTTCTGAACCAACGGACAAGACAAAAAACAAGACAAAATACATCTCATGAACACTGAGAAGGATGCGGTTGGAAGGAGGAATGTTTAATTGGTTAAGAGGGTTCCAAACTGAATTGGCCTATGGGAGCAAGAGCCTGGGACAGAAGGAAAAAGCTAGGTTCTTTGAGGGATGGTGTATGGTGGAGAGAGAAGCAGCCTAGTGGAGGTGGTGGTGAATTATTTTCTAGTGAAATTGCAGTGAAACGAGCTGCAAATAATACCTGTCATTTCAGATGCCTGACATTAATGTTCAGACTTGGAGTAAAAAAAGAGCGTTTCATGTCTTCTAACAATGGATAAACTTTTTATTCAATTCTATGAATAAATATGATTACTTATCTTGTGTAGCATAGAAAAAAGGATATTTTTTTTTCTTTTTTGGGGCACACCTGCGATATATGGAAGTTTGCAGGCTAGGGATTGAATTGGAGCTACAGCCACCTGCCTACACCACAGCCACAGCAATGTGGGATCCAAGCCAAGTCTGTGACCTACACCACAGCTCCCGACAATGCCGGAGTGGAGGCCAGGCATCGAACCTTCATCCTCGTGGATACTAGTTGGGCTCTTAATCTGCTGAGCCATAAAGGGAACTGTGTGAAAAGGAATTTTAGAATATAAAGGTCAAATCTTTCTTTTAAGAAAGGAATACTATAAATATGGTAGTCAGAATATAAAATAAGTACATACAAATAACTTCTATAAGGCAGAATACTATGTAATTAATAGTGTGATTAGGATTGTTTTGTAATATTAATCTAAGAGTAATATCCAGAATGGGTTGGAATACAGAGAGTAGAAGTAAGGAGACCAGAGAATCGATAAAAGTCTTGATTTTCAAAATGGAAATTAAATCAGGGGTCAGCAAACTTTTTGTGTAAAAGGTCAGATAGTAAATATTTTTGGCTTTATGTGCCATGTGGTCTCTGTAGTGTACAAGCAGCCACAGGTGATATGTAAATGGGTATGGCTGTTGTTTTCCAATAAAATTTTATCTAGATAAATAGGTGACAGGTCTGGCTTTGTCCATGGTCTGTAGTTCCCCAACCCTTGAATTAAATAAAGAAAGCATACTATGTTTACGCTGTGGCACAGCTGTTTAAGAATCTGACCGAAGTGGTTGGGGTAGCTGTGGAGGTGAGGGTTTGATCCCTGGCCAAGCACAGTGGGTTAAAGGATCCAGCATTGCTGCACCTCAAGCTGCAGTGTAGGGCACAGCTGAGGCTCGGATTCAGTTCCTAGCTTGGGAACTTCCATATGCTGCAGGTGTGGCCATAAAAATAAAAATAAAATAAAATAGAGTTATTTGGATTTCCATATCCAACAATGACAGACTAGCTGGTTACTAACCAACTCTTCCACTGGGGGGAAAAAACCCAGAAAAGTGGACTCTGTGTGTGTGTGTGTGTGTGTGTGTGTGTGTGTGTGTGTGAGAGAGAGAGAGAGAGAGAATGCATGCACATCAATAAGGACTTATGGGGTTTAAAATATAGAGAGAATTGAAATACAGGACAACAGTAGCACAAAAGACAGGAGTGGTAAATAGCAGTATGTTCAAACATCCTTGCATTGTTCAGCAACTGATAAAACCATACATTTAAATTCGATTTTAATAAAACAAGAGTGCATTTGTAATTTCTATGTTTACAATTACTGGATAGTAAAGGAATGTATTGTCTAGCTGGGAAGCTAATAGACGGGAAAATAGAGTAATAAAATACTGCTTAATGCAGACTCTTAAAGCGAGAAGATGAGATAAAAAGAAATACAGAACAAAAAACCCTGTAGCAGTAATTGGTAGATTTAACCCAAATATGTCAGTAATTACAGCCAAGGTAAATGGATTACATATACTAGAAGATAATGGTCTGACTGGGTTAAAAAGCAAAATTCCCCTAGATGTATACTATTTAATAGAGCTACACCTTGAATATGAGACTCCAGAAACCTTCAGAGCAAAAAGCTGTAACAGGAGTTCCCATTTTGGCTCAGTGGAAACAAATATGATGAGTATCCATGAGGACTCAGGTTTGATCCCTGGCCTGGCTCAGTGGGTTAAGGGTCTGACAATTGCTGTGAACTATGGTATAGGTCAATGACATAGCTCAGATCTGGCATTTCTGTGGCTGTGGCGTAGGGTGGCAACTCCAATTTGACCCCTAGCTGGGGAACTTCCATATGTCATGATTGCGGCCCTAAAATAAAAATAATAATAAAACCCCCCAAAACCATAACAAATATATTTTAGACAGAGAATAGCTTGGGGGTTTCCAGGGGTGGGGATTAAGTAGGGAGGAAGGGTGAATGTGGACAAAGAGTACAAACTTCCAGTTACTAGATAAGTAAGTTCTGGGATGTAATGTACAGTGTGGTGACTATAGTTTCATAAAGTCACACAAAAAACTGAGAAGTGCCATTTTTGGTGACTCTCCCAAACTGTAATAAGTAGGTCCCTTAAATAGTCATAATCCAAGTATTTAAAACCACCTATAACGACAAGGTCAAATCAATTGAAACTTTTGAGTAGATCTAGTAGAAATCTATCCAGGCTTTTGAATAAATATGGCCTGGAAATATTGGCAGCCTCCTCAAGCTCTTTATCTTCTTTTAATATTTTTCGTTAGTATTTCTATAAAAAAAGGGGAGCACGGCATCCACTTTTTTTTTTTTTGAAGGCCATTTAATTTCTTAACAACTTGATTCTTTTTCTACCGTAGAAAAGAATTATATGCTCAGAGGCTACTTAAGCTGTTAAGCACATGGTAACTATTAGAGTTTTTGAGGACTTTGGAAAAGTTAGAGTAGAAACATGGAGGGTGAGGTACTGAAACTTTCTCTAGTTTGGCTGAACCATCATTTAATATGCTCTCTGATGTCACTGTTTGCTATTAGAAAAAAAAAAATAAAACTGTGCAATGATTTACCTCTTATATCTGGATGTAGGCTTAAGGAATTATAGTTGTGTGAATTGTATCCTAAACTGGGTGTGGGGTTGGTTACATATCGTTTATGTAGTCAAAAGGTATACAAGTAGGATTGTAAGAGAAACAATCAGTATATTATTTCCATGTTTGGGGAATTTTTTTCACAGAGTTTAGAATATTTTAGGATGGTTTTTGAGGGTATGAAAAGATAAATCATAGGAATGATGCCTTGCTTCTAGCATTATATTGGGATATTTAAAATTTTTATTTTGAAAAATTTTATTAGAGTATAGTTGACTTACAATGTTGTGCTAGTTTCAGGTGTACAGCAGAGTGATTCAGTTATATATATATCTCCATTCTTTTTCTTTTATTTATTTTTTTAAATTTAATGATTTTAATTTTTTTCCATTATAGCTGGTTTACAGTGTACTGTCAATTTTCTACCATACAGCAGGGTGACCCAGGCACACATACACATATACATTCCTTTTTCTCACATTATCGTGCTCCATCATAAGTGACTAGATATAGTTCCCAGTGCTATACAGCAGGATCTCATTGCTTATCCATTCCAAAGACAATAGTTCTTTTTCCATTTCTTTTCCCATGTAGCCCACCACAAGTATTGAGTAGATTTCCTTGTACTATACAGTAGGTCTTTTTACTTATCTATTTTATATATAGTAGTGTATATATGCCAATCCCAACCTTCCAATTTATCCTTCCCCACAATGTTTCCCCTCTGGTGACCATAAATTTGGTTTCAAAATCTTTGAGTCTGTTCCTGTATGGTGACTAAGTCCCTTTGTATCCCTTTAATTAGATTCCACATGTTAGTTATTTCATAAGATATTTATTTTTCTCTAACTTACATCACTTAGTATGATAATCTCTAGGTTCATCCATATTGCTGCAAATGGCGTTATTTCATTCTTTTTCATGGCCAAATAATGTTCCATTGTATATATGCATCATATCTTTATCCATTCCTCTGTTCATGGACATTTAGGTTGTTTCCATGTCTTGGCTATTGTGAATAGTGTTGCAGTGAAAAATTGGGTACAGGTATCTTTTCGAATTATATTTTTTTCTCTGGATAAATGCCCAGGAGTGGAGTTGCAGGATCATATGGTAGCTCTATTTTTAGTTTTTAAAGGAACTTCCCTATTATCCTCCATAGTGGCTGCACCAAATTACATTCCCACTAAGAGTGTAGGAGGGCTCTCTTTTCTCCACATGCTCTCCAGCATTTATTGTTTGTAGACTTTTTGATGATGGCCATTCTGGCTGGTATGAGGCAACATCCCCCTGCCTCTCTTCCTTTTGTTGTCTTCTCATTGTCCAGCTCATTCTTTCATGAACTCCAAACAGCTTCTCCTCTCAATGTAAACTAGGACTGGATGTAAAATTTGGATTAATAACCAAGTTTAGAATTAACTGAATATTTGCTAAGTATCTTTGGTTTATTTAGTATGGTTAATGTTCCATTATTTTGTAATTGGGTTTTTTATTAGGCCATTTTCACAGTTGTCTTAAACCTAACATATATATTATTTTCAACACTGGAAAGGTTTGATGAGGCACTTAAAAAAAGAGGTAATTCTGTATTGTGAAGATCCACTTTAAATCCATCTTTTCTTGATTTTTCCCATGGATGAAATTTAGTCAGGTACTAAAGACTAAACACAACGCCTTGCCAGAGATTCATCTGGGTACCAAATTTATATTTTTCTTATTTCTCTGCTCAAACAGTTTTTTTCCTGAAATAATATTTCCTTCATGCTATGTGGATGGAGAGGCATGCTTTTCATCTTAAATCTATGATTCCTTGAAAAAAATAATGGAGGAGTTCCCATGGTGGCTCAGTGGTAATGAACCAGACTACTATCCATGAGGATACAGTTTTGATACCTGGTCTCACTCAGTGGGTTAAAGATCTGGTGTTGCTGTGGCTGTGGTGTAGGCTGGCAGCTGCAACTCCAATTTGATCCCTAGCCTGGGAACTTCCATTTGCTGCATGTGTGGCCCTAAAGAGACCAAAAAAAAAAAGGGGGAAATAATGACCTCTCCTCTACATTTTTGGAGATTACTTTAGATGTCATATTAGGAAACTCAGCGTTTTTCTTAATGCTAATTCTCTCTCTCTCTTTTTTTTGCCTTTTAATTTTTTTAAAATTACTCAGTGAATTTTCTTACATTTGTAGGTGTATGACAATCATCACAAACATATTTTATAGCATTACCATCATAAACCCTCAGTGCATTCCCCCCATCCCCCAACCTCTCTCCTTTGGGAACCATAAGTTTTTCAAAGTCTGTGAGTTAGTGTTTGTTCTGCAAAGTTCATTGGGTCCTTTTTCTAGATTCCATATGTAATTGACAGCATTTGATGTTGGTGTCTCATTGTCTGACTGACTTCATGTAGCATGATAATTTCTAGGTCCATCCATGTTGCTAAAAATGCTGTTATTTTGTCCCTTTTAATGGCCAAGTGATATTCCATTGTGTACATATACCACATCTTCTTGATCAACTCCTCTGTCAATGGACATTTAGGTTGTTTCCATGTCTCGGCTATTGTATAAAGTGCTGCAATGAACATTGGAAAACGTGTGTCTTTTTGAGTCATGGTTTTCTCTGGGTAGATCCCCAGGAGTGGGATTGCTAGGTCAAATAATAATTCTATTTTTAGTTTTCTGAGGAATCTCCATACTGCTTTCCACAGTGGTTGCACCAATTTACAATCCCACCAAACAGTGTACTAGTGTTCCTTTTTCTCCATACCCTCTCCAGCACTTATTGTTTGTAGAATTTTTTGATGGTGGCCATTCTCACTGGTGTAAAGTGGTACCTCATAATGGTTTTGATTTGCATTTCTCTAATAATGAGTGATGTTGAACATCTTTTCGTATGTTTTTTGGCCATCTGTATGTCTTCTTTGGAGAATAGTCTGTTTAGATCTTCTGCCCATTTTTGATGGGGTGTTCAGTTTTTTTTTTTTTTTTTTGGTTTTGAGCTGCAGAAGGTGTTTATAAATTTTGGAGATTAATCCCTTGTCAGTCGATTCATTTGCAAAGATTTTTCTCCCCATTCTGTGGGTTGTCTTTTCATTTTGTTTAGGGTTTCCTTTGCTGTGCAGAAATTTTAAGTTTGATTAGGTCCCATTTGTTTATTTTTGTTTTTACTGCCATTACTCTAAGAGGTGGATCTGAGAAGATGTTGCTATCATTTATGTGGGAGAGTGTTTGGCCTATGTTTTCCTCTAAGAGTTTTATAGTATCTGGTCTTATATTTAGATCTTTGATCCATTTTGAGTTTATTTTTGTATATGGTGTTAGGAAGTGTTCTAATTTCATTCTTTTCCATGTGGCTGTCCAGTTTTCCCAGCACCACTTATTGAATAGCTGTCTTTTTTCCATTGTATATTCTTGCTTCCTTTGTCATAGATTAGTTGACTGTAGGTGTGTGGGTTTAATTCCGGGCTTTCTATCCTGTTCCACTGATCTATATATCTGTCTTTGTGCCAGTACCACACAGTTTTGAGGACTGTAGCTTTGTAGTATAGTGTGAAGTCCAGTAGCCTGCTTCCTCCAGCTCAATTTTTCTTTTTCAGGATGTCTTTGGCTATTCTGGGTCTTTTGTGCTTCTAAAATTTTTTTTTTGTCTTTTTGTTGTTGTTGTTGTTGCTATTTCTTGGGCCGCTCCCGCGGCATATGGAGGTTCCCAGGCTAGGGGTTGAATCGGAGCTGTAGCCACCGGCCTACGCCAGAGCCACAGCAACACGGGATCTGAGCCGCATCTGCAACCTACACCACAGCTCACGGCAACGCCGGATCGTTAACCCACTGAGCAAGGGCAGGGACCGAACCCGCAACCTCATGGTTCCTAGTCGGATTCGTTAACCACTGCGCCACGACTGGAACTCCCTAAAAATTTTTTAAATATTTTTTTCGAGTTCTGTGAAAAGCATCCTTGGTAATTTGTAGGGATTGCATTGACTCTGTAGATTGCCTTGGGTAGTATAGTCATTTTGATAATATTGACTCTTCCAATCCAAGAGCATGGCATGTCTTTCCATCTGTTTGTATTGTCTTTGATTTCTTTCACTGATCCTAATTCTCAGATGCATCCTAATGTCTTATTAGAAGAACATATAGGAGATCTCCTGGAAAAACAGGGGGTAATTGTGGCTTGTTGTGGGGGAAGGGCATTGGAAGCAAAGCTCTTTGGAATATTTATCAGTGTATGTTTCTCTGGAGGTGGCCATTTTGGGAAAATCTGAGCCCACCCATGAGTGCTGAAAAGCCCCAGGCCAAACAACAATCCAGGTGGGATCACAGCCCTGCCCATCATCAAATAGGCTGCCTAAAGACTCCTCAGGCACACAGCTGCCCCTAATCTCATCTGGAGACAAAGCCCCAACCACCAGAGGGATGGGAATCAGCTCCACCTACCAGTGGGCAGGCGTCAGTCCCTCCTATCAGGAAGCCTACAGCAAACCCCCACACCAACTTCAGCCACAAAGGGGCAGACACCAGAAGTAAGAGAGGCTACAGCTCTATTATCTATAAAAAGGTCACCATGCCAAAAACCTATAAAAATGAAAAGACAGAGAACTATAACTCAGATGAGGGAGAAAGAAAAAACCCTAGAAAAACAGCTAAGTGATCAGGAGATTTTTGGCCTCCAGGAAAAAGACCTTAGACTGTTGATGCTGAAGATGATGCAAATCATTGGAAATAAACTGGAGGTAAAGATGGATAACTTACAGGAAACACTGAGCAAAAAATGCAAGATATAAAACTTAAGTAAGAAGAGATGCAAAATACAATAACTGAGATAAAAAATTCATTAGAAGCAGCCAACAGCAGAATACAGGAGGCAGAAGAACGAATAGTGAGGTGGAGGACAGATTAGTGGAAATCATGGATGCAGAACAGAAAAGAGAAGAAAGATTGAAAACAAATGAAGAGAGTCTCAGCGAACTCTGGGACAATGTTAAACACATCAACATTCTTTTTATAGGGGTGCCAGAAGGAGAAGGGGGGGGGGACAGAAAAAATATTCCAAGAGATAATAGCCAAAAACTTTCCTAACATGGGGAAGGAACCCCTCACTCAAATCCAGGAAGCACAATGAGTACCATATAAAATAAACCTAAAGAGGAATACCCCAAGACACATATTAAGACAAAGAGAAAATCTTGAAGGCAGCTAGGGAAAAGAAACAAATAACATACAAGGGAACCCTGATAAGGTTATTGGCTATCATTTATAGCAATACAAGCCTACCTCAGCAGATTTTTCAGCAGAAACTTTGCAGGCCAGAAGGGAGTGGCATGATATACTTAACATGATGAAAAGAAAAAACCTCAAACCAAGATTACTTTACCCAGCTAGGCTCTCATTCAGATTTGAAGGAGAAATCAAAACCTTCACAGATAAGCAAAAGATAAGAGAATTCAGCAACACTAAACCAGCCTCACAACAAATACTAAAGGAACTTCTCTAGGCAGAAAAGAAAAGGCCACAACCAGAAACAAAAATACCACAAATGACAGGGCTCACCAGTAAAGATATATATACAGTAAAGATGAGAAATCATCCATGCACAATTATGCCACCCAAATCAGAAATTGTGAGAAGAGGAGCATACAAATGCAGGATACTGGAGATGCACTTGCATTTAAGACACCAACAACTTAAAACAATCTCATGTTTATATTAGACTCATATCAAAATTTCAGAGTAACTGCAAACCAAAAATCTACAATTGTTCCACAGACAAATAAGAAAAATCAACTCAAATACAACACTAAAAATAGTCAGCAAACTGCAAGAGGAGAGAACAAGAAAAGAAAGGAAGAAAAAAGAGCAGCAAAAACAAATCCAAAGCAGTTAATAAAATGGCAATAAGAACATAAACATCAATAATTACCTTAAATGTTAATGGACTAAACGCCCCAACCAAAAGACATAGACTGGCTGAATGGATACAAAAACAAGTCCCATATATATGCTGTCTTCAAGAGACCCACTTCACTTCTACGGACATATACAAATTGAAAGTGAGAGAATGGAAGAAAACATTCTATGCAAATGGGAATCAAAAGAAAGCTGGAGTAGCAATACTCATATCAGAGAAAATAGACTTTAAAATGAATAATATTTTAAGGGACAAGGAAAGTCACTACCTAATGATCAAAGGATCAATCCAAGGAGAAGATATAAAAATTTTAAATATCTACACACCCAGCATAGGTTCACCACAATATATAAGGCAACTGCTAACAACCTTAAAAGGAGAAATTAACAATAACACAATCATAGTGGGGGATTTAACACCCCACTTACAGCAATGGACAGATCATCCAAATGGAAAGTCAATAAGGAAACACAAGCCCTGAAGGAAGCATTAGACCAGATGGACTTAATAGATATTTATAAGACATTCCATCCAAAAGCAGCAGAATACACATTCTTCTCAAGTACACATGGAACGTTCTCTAAGATTGATCACATCCTGGCTACAAATCCAACCTTGGTAACTTTAAGAAAATTGAAATCATATCAAGCATCTTTCCCAACCACAATGCTATATGACTGAAAATCAACCACAAGAAGAAAACTGCAAAAAACACAAACACGTGGAGACTCAACAACATGCTACTAAACAACCAATGGATCACTGAAGAAATCAAAGAGGAAATTTAAAAATACCTAGAAGAAAATGACAACAAAAATATGACACTCCAAAACCTATAGGACGCAGCAAAAAGCAGTTCTGAGGGAAGTTTATAGCAATACAAGCCTACTTCAGGAAACAAGAAAAAGCCCAAATAAACAACCTAACTTTACAGCTAAAATAGCTATAGAGAGAAGAATAGACAAGACCTAAAGTTAGTAGAAGGAAAGAAATCATAAAGATCAGAGCAGAAATCAATGAAATAGAAATGAAGTAAACCATAGAAATGATCAATGTATCTAAAACTGGTTCTTTGAAAAGATCAACAAAATTGATAAACCCTTAGCCAGACTTATCAAGAAAAAAAGAGGACTCAAATCAATAAAATTAGAAATGAAAAAGGAGAGGTAACAATGGACATCACAGAAATACAAAGGGTCATGAGAAACTACCAAATGCAACTATATGCCAACCCAGAAGAAATCGACAAATTTTTAGATAAGTACAATCTTCCAAGACAAACCAAGATGAAATAGAAAAGATGAATGGACCAATCATAAGCACTGAATTTGAAACTGATTAAAAAACTTCCAACAAACAAAAGTCCAGGACCAGATGGCTTCACAGGCAAGTTCTATCAAACATTTAGACAATAGCTAACACCTATCCTTCTGAAACTATTTCAAAAAATCGCAGAGGAAGAGACACTCCCAAACTCATTCTATGAGGCCACCATCACCCTGATACCAAAACCAGACAAAGATACCGTGAAAAAAGAAAACTACAGGCCAATTTCACTGATGTACATCGATGCAAAAATCCTCAACAAAATACTAGCAAACCACATCCAACAATATATTAAAAGATTGTACATTATGATCAAGTGAGATTTATCCCAGGGATGCAAGGGTTCTTCAATATTCGCAAATCAATCAGTGTGATACACCACATTAACACAGTGAAGAATAAAAACTATATGATCCTCTCAATAGATGGAGACAAAGCCTTTGACAAAATCCAACACCCATTTCTGATAAAAACCCTTCAGAAAGTGGGCATAGTGGGAACCTACCTCAACATGATAAAGGCCACATATGACAAACCCACAGCTAACATCATTATCAATGGTGAGAAGCTGAAAGAATTCCCACTGAGATCAGGAACAAGACAAGGACGTCTGCTCTTGCCACTACTATTCAACATCGTTTTGGAAGTCCTAGCCACAGAAATCAGAGAAGTAAAAGAAATGAAAGGAATCCAAATTGGAAAGGAAGAAGTAAAACTCATTATTTGCAGATGACATGATACTATACCTTGAGAATCCTAAAGACTCTACCAGAAAACTGTAAGAGCTCATCCATGAATTTGGCAAAGTCGTGGGATACAAAATTAATACACAAATTGATGGCATTTCTATATACTAACAATGAAAGATCAAAAAGTGAAATTAGGGAAGCAATCCCATTTACCATCGCATCCAAAAGAATAAAGTACCTAGGAGTAAACCTACCTAAAGAGACAAAAGACCTGCACTCTGAAAACTATAAGCCACTGATGAAAGAAATCAAAGATGACACAAATAGAGAAAGATATACCATGATCTTGGATTGGAAGAGTCAACATTATCAATATGACTCTACCACCCAAGGCAATCTACAGATTCAATGCAATGATGCTGGGGGTTTGGGATGGAAATGTTATAAAATTGGGTTGTGATGATCATTGTACAACAATAAATGTAATAAATTCATTGAGTAATATAAAAACACATATAGGAGAGATTTGGGAATAAGCTTCCCAAAATACCCAAGTTTGAATTTGCCAGGGGAGAATTATGGGTTCTTTTCTGAACTGCCCTGGAGAGGCTCCACTGCTTTGGAAACAACCTGGAGTTGAGGGAAATTTCGCACACCTGTGTCTTCCCTCAAGCCCTGCAGTCTTGAAGGGTGTGAACTGGTGGTGTTTCAGAGACTAGAGACCAAATTCCCTTCAAGAGTTGTGTCTCGGAGGACCTAGTTGTTAAGAAAGGGCTCAGTAGAATCCTCCTGGGGCTCTGAAACACCTGTACTGTGGGATCCCACCTCTCAGCAAGAGGCCAGGAGCCATGAAGGCTGGAGGGCTCAGCAACAAAATACGGACTCAAGACTGCTGTGAGGTCTACCTGCTGGGGGTGGTGGGGAGCTCCCTTGAGAAAGGGCTGGGTCCCGACTGTCAGTTTAACAGCTTAGGACTTGTGGGGAGGCCACAAATTCGGGGGCTTATTGTACCAGTTATCAAGGAGGGGGGATAACAATTATCCCCTAAAATATTTGGGGGATCAGAGATGTAAAAACTTGAGTAGCGTCCTGAGCCAATAACAGTGGCTCTTAGATTTTTGACTGTGTGCATGCAGTGCTGGGAAAGAGGGTTCTCTACAAAAGGTGTTTATTCCTATAGAAGGCGACATGCGTTCTTTTTGTTGAGTGAAAAAAAGCTTAAGAGGCCTGTGTGTGTGTGTGTGTGTGTGTGTGTGTGTGTGTGTGTTAGACTCTTTTAGGAGCTTCTGATGCACCTCTGATGCAGCCTTTTCTCAGAATCTGTTCATGGTGCCTGCAGCGAGGGTTTTAATGCAGGTAATCAAGAAACTATTTACAGCCAGAATCAAACTGTTTTGCCACAAGGACAGCCAACCAAATAGCACGCTGTTGGCAGGAGATAATCATTGCTCTAATATCTTTTAGGCTGCCAAAGATGAAAACACTGAAGTAAAACTGCTGTCCCAAGCATAAAAATTCAACTTTTAGACTTGCACTATTTTATGGAGCACCTGCTCCAACGGATTCTGTGTGAGGTGAGGTTTTTCATGGTGATGCATGACTCAGCTCTATTAATTTCATAATTTCCTGGCTCTTTTTCTCCTTCTGTGGGATAATTCCTGATACTCCATACTGTATTCTCTTTGCCCCTTCCCCCTCATATATATTTTATCTAGGCTGCTCTGTTTGTTGGCATTTTTCTAGACCAGGCTTTCTTCCCTGTTTTCGACTTCTCCATCAAAATGCTCCCTTCCTATATACCTTTCCTATAGTATCTTGATAGATGGTTTACTTTTCTATTAAGCCTTTAGACATAGGAATTTTCTTCAAGATCCATTTATTTATGCTAGCAGTGAAATTGGACATTAGGACAACTTTGGACTTCTACAGCTTTCCTTTATTTTAATGCAGCTAGTGATGGCTCCAAGAAGTTAAATAATAGATGTAGGATTTCAGTGGCCAGAGATTTATTAATTTATTTATATTCATTGATGCACTCAATTTTTCAACAACTATCTATTGTGCATTTGCTATGTGAGAAAAGTGAGATTTGGTTTCTGCCTTTATAGAGCATTTAGTTTAATGAAAAGTTGGCAATATTTAAATAATCACAAAACAGATGAAAGATTAGGCTATGATAATAGTATGAGCATATATTATAAGGAAAATTGACATAATGTGGAGGTGAGAAAAGCTACTCTCTGAGTAAGAATTGAGATGATGTCTGATAGAAGACTGCATGTTGCCTGGAGGAAAGGCAGTATGGAAGGCGGGGGAATAGTATGTGCAAAGGCCCTATGGTGTGGGGGGCAAGCCACTGAGAGAAGGACTGTGTGATAAGTTTAGAGAATATTGCTGGATTTTCAAGGAGCTAGACTAAGTCACTGAAATATTTCAAGTGGAGGGGTGACATGATCAAATTTGCATTTCAAAAATAATACTGATTAGATGGACAAATGATTAGAAGAACAAGAGTAGATGGAGGTAGACCAGTGAGAAATCTCTCACAGTAGCCCTGATGAGAGTGAGGTTGGCTTGAAGGGGATGGTACTGCAGTGGAGATGGAGAAAGGCGAGTGGAAATGAAGGGTACAAATTTGACAAAACTTGGTAATAGATTGGACATCAGAGGGGAGGGTAATGCCAGGTATGGTTCTCAGATTTCTGGCTGGCTCAGATGAATAGATGAGGAATGATGGAAGAGAACCTAGTTCATAGTAGAAGATCGCAAGTTAATTTCTTGTTAGATTGCGATGCTTTGGGATTGTCAAGGTGGAGATGTCAGAAAGACAACTGGATTTACATATCTGGAACTCCAGAAAGAGTCTTGGATAGAGTTATAAATGAGGGAATTAAAGCTCCAAAACATTCTTACTCAAAGCCACAAAGCTATTTGCATCTTTTTTTGCTTCTTGACCAAGCATGTCCTTAATGTGCTAATGCAGTAAGGTAGGCATACTCCCTTTCTGTTGCCTCAGTGATTCTACTGCTGATGAAAATGCAAATCTAAAGTATTAGAAGAGTATAGCTATTCATGTTTCTTTTTAATTTTCCTTGCACTGTGATTTGAGAGTCACGTTTGCATTTTGATTTCATATTCCCTTTATGTCTATATATTAACTCACTAACAGATTAGATATGATTGCCTGAGGACCAAAGGTATAACTCAGTGAAGTAATGTAAAAAGATTGCAATTGATTGCTATGTCTTGTCATGTTTTTAAAAGAGAAAAAATTGTGGGTATCTCTGAAAGATTCCATATTTAAGTTTTGCTGGGGTCTTTGTTTTAGAAGACAAAGAAGGAAACAGTATAAGATGAAAACCAAGGGAAGGCCACAATTACCATTGAGATGGTATAGGGGTAATTGGAAAAAGCCTATTGTTTGTTATAATAATGGGTCATAGTGACAAAGGGCCGATGTACCTCTTCTTCAATTGGTGTGTTTTCTCTGAGAGCAGGGTGTATAACAGAATTGAGCTGTTCAATACAAGAGTTTCACGTTATTATAATTTTCTAGTGCATGTGCTCAGAACAGCATTTTAAAATGTTAATGACACTATTACTTCCCAAACTCTATTTTCAAATTTAAAATCACCTATTCTTCTGCAAGGTTGAAACCTGACTTTCCATTATGTGGCATAAAAACGTCTCAACTCTTTGATTTGTTTTGTAGGGGAAAGATGATTTAAATGTTCTCCAGTGTCCTTTCTCTTGTCTCAAAGATGCTCACGGGGTTTTAAATTCTAAAATTTCCATTTCAGTTATGTCTGAAGCTGCATCTCCAAGATGGCTGGAAAATTCTCCCTCTCCTCATCCTTTACTTCACTCCTCACTTCTACACCCCCTCCAAACATCTGTGGGACCCCTGGGGCAAAGTCATGTGTGATAGCCCCATGGAGTGTCTTTTTCTGTACCCACTTTTTTCTGTGTCCTTATTGTTTTGCCCATGTTTCATTGGCCCACCACTTGTTTGAAGGTAATGTTTAAGTGAAAAGACTGTAATGTCATTTGGTGGATACCAATACTATATATATACATACATATATATATATATATATATTTAGGCCTGCACCTGAAACATATGAAGCTCCCAGAGTAGGGGTTGAATCCGAGCTGCAGCTGCCAGCCTATGCCACAGCCACAGCAACACTAGATCTGAGCCACATCTGCAACCCACAGCAGCACTGGATCCTTAACCCATGAGCGAGGCCGGGGATGGAATCTACATCCTCATGGATACTTGTCAGGTTTGTTTCCACTGAGCCACAATGGGAACTCCTAATACAGTATATTTTGAGGGCCATAAGAAACATTTTTTTTTTTTTTTTTGGCCAGGGATTGAAGCTGCACCACTGCAGCAGCCCTGTTGCAGTGACAATGCTGGATATTTAACCTGCTGTGCCACAAGGAAACTCCAGAAACACCTTTAATCACTACCCCAAGATAGCCTCCACCTGGGTTCTAGCATGGTGCTCCACACTCCCACCTTAATTACTGAGTCAAAGCATCGAAGTGTGGACCTAAGATGTTACTGTCTTCCAGGGAGGACTCAGATGTAGGAAAAGCTAAGTGAAGTGGAGAAAGAAACCATGAATACATGATAAATAAAATGAAATTACATGAATTCATGTAACATTGAATAATTATCTAATTAATGCCTATTATGATACTTACTCTCACTCTTCAAGGCCCTGGGGATAAAACCAAATAACATAAATGAGATCCTTTTCTTTACAGAGTTCACTTAAAAATTTTATTTTACTCAAGTTGATTTACAATGTTATTTTAATTTCTCCTGTACAGCAAAGTGATTCAGTTATATATATATTTTTTATATAATATGTATTATTTTTCATGTTCCTTTCCATTATGGTTTATTACAGAATATTGAATATAATTCCGAGTTACATAGTAGAAACATGTTGTTTATCTGTTCTATATGTAATGGTTTGCATGTAGAGTTTACTTTTAAGTGAATTAATACAGCAACTCAAGACAATCTTCATTTTGGCCAATACTGCTTTGTCAGATGACTAGTATCAGTCTGTGGACAATACATCTTAGAGGCTAAGAATGATATAGGATGAGTAATTTTGTATGTGTACCAAGCACTGTCAGCAAACTGAATGAATAAATCAGATTATAATTTTTGTGTTGGAGTCTGCATCCTGCTTTAATTCTATATAGATGTTACTTGGATAGTTGAAGGACATTGTTAAAGATAGAAGGAACTATACATTCATTGAAGACCAGCTTCGATATAATAATGGCACTTGGCTTGGGGGTTAGAACTAGCAGTTGCTTTATTTTTGCTCCAGGGTTATGTAGGGAAAAAATGCATTGACTTTGATTTCATGCTTCATTGGCACGGCAGACTACACAGGTCTTACTTCCTCTCTGTTAGAATCACAAGCCTAATAGTGCTTTATTGCAACTGGCCCCAGAACTCATTTCTTTTTAAGCAATTGCAACGTCATCTTGAAAGAGAGAAAATGATCTAGAGTCAGCCCTTCTTTACCCCAAAGCAGAATGCTGGGGGCTCTGCTTTAAATACCCACCAGGATGCAGACTCCTGATTAAGGCTGCTAGGATGGCTTAGGAGAAAGGAAGGATGATGCAAGATGTTGGCGTTTTAATGGGGAGATTGGCAGTGATGATATGACAGTCACTCTGACACTGGGATCAGGCAGACATGCTCTACACTTACACCAGTACTAACAGCTGCAGAGCAGGTCTTAACTAGCAATGGGATCAGGGGCACAGTCTACTGGTTACTGTCCAGCTTTCATTCTATACCTACTCTAGTTCAAGAAGTCTTTGTCAGTGGCTCTGCTTTTGTGGCATGTTAGCATTTATTTTGGGAAGTCTCGTGTACCAAGTGTGGCCTCGTAAGTCCTGTCCTTAGTGAATCGTGACTGCTCTGCTGTCAAAGAGTAGTATTTATGGAGCACGTGACATGTACCTAGGTACAGCGTAGATGCCAAGAGGGACTTGTGTGTGTTAGGGAGCACTTATTCTCAAAAATGGGTTGCACAGTCAAGGTTAAGGCAGGGACAGATGGCAGAGTTTACAATTTGGTGTAGAGCCACGTGATAATATATGGTAGAGGGTAAATGCAGCAGGAGTTCGAAGAAGGAAGACATTAATTAGTAGGGTAAGAGATTCAGGGTTTGTGAAAGAAGTAGAACTGAAAAACTGAACTTCACCATAGTGTCTGTTTCCTTTTCTACTATTTTAGTCAGTGAATCCCCATTTCTTTTTTTTAATTAGTATATAGTTGATTTACAGTATTGTGTCAATTTCTGCTGTACAGCAGAGTGACCTAGTCATACATGTATATACCTAGTTTTTTCTCATACTGTCTTCCATCATGTTCTGTCCCAAAAGATTGGATATAGTTCCATGTGTGGTACAGTAGGCCTCATTGCTTATCCATTCTAAATGTAATAGTTTGCATCTACCAACCCCAAACTCCCCATCCATCCCACTTCCTCCCCTCTCCCCCTTGGCAAACATAAGTGTGTTCTCTATGTGCATAAGTCTGTTTCTGTTTTGCAGTTAGGTTCATTTGTCCATGTTTTATTTATTTTTTTATTTTTTTGTCTTTTTGCTATTTCTTGGGCTGATCCTGTGGCATATGGAGGTTCCCAGCCTAGGGGTCGAATCGGAGCTGTAGCCACCGGCCTAAGCCAGAGCCGCAGCAACGCGGGATCCGAGGTTCACCACAGCTCACGGCCAACGCCGGATCGTTAACCCACTGAGCAAGTGCAGGGACCAAACCCGCAACCTCATGGCTCCTAGTCGGATTCGTTAATCACTGCGCCACGACGGGAACTCCCATGTTTTAGATTCCATATATAAGTGATATCATATATTATTCGTCTTTCTGTTAGTGAATCTCCATTTCTCATAGCTGCACATTTTTTTGTAGCTGGAGAGGGCCATGAAAACACGCTTATATTGGTATTGGCAAGAGTCAGCTCATTTTCGTGGTCAAGATTCTGCTCTACTGTTCAGGATATTTTAGGACAGAAAGGTCAGAAAAATGCTCAATCGCTTCTGATGGTTCCCCTTGACTGTCAAAGGACACTGTCAGTCCAATGACTGGGCATGAAGGTACTTCAATAATAAAACCTCAGTTACTGCTAAGTTACTTTTATGAAGAGATTGGAGAATATCTCTTGGTGTTACACAGAAAGTCACGGTTCAGCGCAAACGTAGGATCCATTTGTAGCTCCGTTACTACAGAAGGCACTGCTGCCACTGCTCCTCCAATGGCTCAGTGCTCAGAGGTAGTTGAGAATCACAGTGAAGCTGCCATGCAGACAGGATGTTCCAGGCATGGAGGCAGAGATGGAGAACAGCAGCATTTTGTAGGATCCCAGGGAAAATGATAGACGCCTGCAAATCTTCTGTGAGAGCCGGAAGGGTTCAGATTTAAGGCTATCCAGGGGAAAGAACAATGATGGAGAGCCCCACAGAGGCTGGATAAAGACCACTGCAACTGTTCCCTTAGCCAGCTGTCAGTTTATTACCACTTGCTAAACTCTATGTATTGTTACATACAAATATGTATAGCAACTGTTTATAAAATTACTTTTCGTAGCAAATGTAAATTCAGTCATCCTGACAATTCCTTTTGTTTTCATAAAGGCCCTGAAGTTAAAGACAACTCTGTCTTGGCATTATTATATACCAATACATGGGGACTTTGAAAACAGGCAAGACCCTGGTCCCCAGTGAAGTAAAAAACCAGATGGTCAGCACCCCTACATATTTCTCTTTGGTTGTGTTACATATTTCACATATTTAGCCAGGAAGATTTGATTCCAAAGTTCTTGCTCAGCTGACAATAAAAAAATTTGCAATAAGAGGCAACACAAGATTTTAAAAGTTTATTCTATTATAGTGCTTTCAGAAGTTATCTCAGAAAGGAAATAATGAAGAGACGTTTTGTGATTCATTTAATAAAACCATAGAGATGATGGAAATAGCCCTAAAATGATAGTGTCTTCAGGATGTGCAGCTCCAAAGATAGGACACTGCAGCCCAAGTGTTGAATGACATTGAATTACCAGTATCAGCAAAGGACTGCAGACTGATTTGAAACACTGCTATCATTTTCAGAAATCCCATTGGTTGATGATGGAAATGGCTAATATGAGCCTGAACATTCTGGCTAATGAATACTACATAAGGGATGGGGGGAATATTGCAAAGAAAGCTGTTAGAACAAAAGAAATTAGGCATTATTGAGTCCCTTGGCTAAGATTGCTGTGCCTGGAGAAAAAAAATATTATCCCAGGCTGAAAAGAATGCCATTGTTGTTAACAGGCACTGACTTGTTTTAATTTTTTTCATACTGGGGTAGACTTTAAGCAGGTTTATGTGGACTGTAAAGTAAAACAAACAAACAGAAGCAACACATTCCATCTTTGACTAGGCTCACCAGGTACTCTTTATATTATTTCGTAATTGTCAGCATTAATTCCAGCATGCCATTATTAGAACATGCATAGGAATGAGTCATACTAGTCTCAGGATTGTGATCACCTCTGGGGAGGAAGAAAGGAAATGGGATTGGAAAGGTGTTAATAGAAGACTCCCACACTTTTTGCAATATTTTATTTCTGAAAACAAAACAAAAGAAAGGAAGAAAACGCAATATTTGAAACACACTTGGTAGTATGTCAACATTTGTTCATATTGGTTCACGTGTGCTCATTATAGACTTAAACATTGCTAGAAAATAATAAAAACACAGTCTCTGAATTCTCATGTTAGCTGTGGAATGGAGTTGGATGGGCATCTCTTTTCTAGGATATGGCATGATAATTTTCCAGGGGCTGTCATGAATCTATTATCTTTTTTAATGAAAAAGAATCAGCTCAGGCCACATATTGCCAAATTACCCAGAGATATCAGGACATAGTCCCCGTTACCCTACCACCTCTACAATACAAATAAAAGTGACTCTCAATTGTATTTGTGGCCCCCAAATGAGTATCTCACACAGCTTGAAGTTTTGTGTGTGTGTGTGTGTGTGTGTGTGTGTGTTAGTGTGTGAGTGCTTTTACCCTTGGTACTTCATGACTATTCAGATACTTTTTTTCTATGAACAGCCATCCTGCCTCAAGTTATATGCATTGTCTTAATTTCTTTATCACTTTCTAATAACATTTTGTGTTTTATTATATACTAAGGATATAATTTTTTTCCATTTTGGGGAAATATATTGCTTATGATTAATATTAATTTTCCCACAAATATTCCTAGATTTATGTATAGAAAGAGTATTCCAAACATTTTTAGAAGCCTGCTTTTCTCATATTCTAAGAGTGCAAAATTTGTTAAAAGTATTTTTTTTTTGTAAGTTCCCATTGTGGTGCAGTGGAAATGAATCTGACTAGTATCCATGAGGATGCAGGTTTGATCCCTGGCCTTGCTCATTAGGTCGGGATCTGGCATTGCTGTGAGCTGTGGTGTAGGTTGCAGAGGCAGCTCCGATCCTGCCTTGCTGTAGTTGTGGCACAGGCCTGCAGCTGCCGCTCTGATTCCACCCCTATCCTGGGAATGGAACTTTCATATGCCAGGAGTGTGGCCCTAAAAAAGCAAAAAAAGAAATTTTTTTTTTCCTTTAAATATTTGAAAGAAGGCATCAATAAATTATTTTTACATTTTAGTAGATAAATAAAATCATCCTTCTCATTTTAATATACTTTTATGTGTAATGTACATTTTAGAAGGTAGTATAAGATTTGGTCTCAGAAACTTGGAGAAACGGTTACCACAGTTTGTGGAGGCTTGGTGTGCATGTGCTTCCCAACCCACTAGGTGGTGCTGCGGAGAGTCAGCTCTTGCTAGGCTCTTGCTGAATGGGGCTACATGCAGTAACATGACAATTACATCTTTGCACCATCAATAGTATTGGGAGGTAAACATCCAAAAAAAGAAACTAAAGAGATAAAAGAAATTTATATTAATATTTCACAGAAGAAAATGCATGAACTTAAAGGTTTGGTCTTCATCAAAAAGCATTATATACTTGGTTAGATATGTTTTTCTTCCTTCTGGAACAACAGAGATCTATAACCCTTATTTTTTTTTTGAATTTAACATTATTATGGGATAACTTGATGTTTTTCCTGATGCGTAGTCAATTCAGGGAGGCTGACATATTGAATGTAATGTAATAATTACAATGCCTATTTAGAACTTTCATACACTTCGTCTCACGTGATTTTTACCATAAGCCTGTGATGTAGGTAAACTCATAATTTTCAAAATGAGCAAATTAGGTTCAAAAAGAGCCAGTTGTTTAATGTTGCTTAACTAGTGTGTAGAGGAACTGGGTTCAGATCCAGGATTTTTAACCCCCAAACGTGTTCTCTTTGTTTCACTAGGCCATATTTCCTGGGTCCACTGTAAAAACAAAACAAAACAAAACGAAAGTCTCCATTCTCCAGAAATTTCTGTCCATAGGTTTCTGAGACAAGTCTCTTTCAGAGTATTATGCACACCTCTACCTAAGGGAGAAGGCAACTGCTTTTAATCTGAGTATTTGTTTATCCAAGCTATAGGATCCAATTTAATTACAGATGTCTTATTATCTAAAAAGGAACCTTTATGTTCTTTCGTACAGTCTTTCAATTTATAAAGCATTTTGCATAGCATATAATTTATAATTCATCTTCACAATTTTTAAAGTATGTTGAATATCATGAGAATATAAATGGAGAAGCTGACTCTCAAGAGATCCAAACTTGAATTTTGATATCTTATTCTAAGGTGATCGTATTTATAAATTTCATGATTCTTTACATTGTTTAGAAAGTACCTCAATTTTCTTTTCAATTATTTTTCTTTGGCTGGTGTTATTTTCATCCTTTAAGGCACAATAGCAATGGTGAGGGAAACGTATCATTATAACCTGTGGAAAAGTTGGGATGCGTGTACAGTTTGAAAGAATAAATATGATCCTGCGATAATTCTATATTTGAAAATGAAATATAATGACTCATATTTGGGAAATGAAAAGGGTGTCTATTATTTTTGTCATATAAGCTACCAAAAGGAATGCTTGACAAAATTTTGGGCATGGGACATGACTCAAAAAGGCTGATAAATACCCATGTAACAGGTACTGCAAGGACTGTGGAATCAGAGATTTAGGTCCAAACACCAGCTCCACAGCATAGCATTTACATCCCTGAAGGAAATTACTTAATTTCTTAGTTTCCCCAGTGGAAAATGAAGAGGGTGAGAGTTTGATAGATTTGGTGTGATGATTTAGGAAGTAAAATAGAGACTGCCTAGGACAGTGTCTGGTCCATGGAAAGTGTTCAAAAATATACTTTTCTTTCCTTTTTTTTTTTCTTTCTTTTTTTTTTTAAAGTCACACTTGCATTCAAATAACTGGTTGCTTTGACTTGTCACATCTGGTTTACAGTCCATCTCACATGGAGTCAGGCAAATTCAGGCTGATTAAAATAAGGGTATTTTGGAAGAAGGGAATCGTGGCAATCCTTTTTATTTTTTGGTCTAAGGCCTGGGAGAGGGAAGTGTTTCATTTTGCTTGGGTTGGACTGGAATGGCTTCTCTCTCTGCCAAGTCCTCTGTGTGCCAGATGGAAATGCCAAGGGTTGGGCAGGATCCAAGTGGTGAGAGGCCAGCAAATGACAGCTCCGGGGAAGTGCTTTGCCTCTCACAGCCCGCCGAGGGGCAAGTTAGCACCGTCAGTCCTCTCTCAGCGTTGGGAAAGATGTTCCCGGAGTTGGCAACTGGGAGGCCAGCCCACCATCCACGACTCTGGTCAGAACTTTCATGGGTAGCAATCTTTGCAGGTCCTCCTTGTTGCCAGTGAAATATTTAAAAGTTCCTAGGACAAACTTCTTTAGCACAAAGAGTTGGTTTTACCATTGGACCGAACAGGTGTTTTCCTTTATGCACTGTGTCCTGGATGACCGAGGGGTTCCGTTACTTGAATACATACACTTTCAAAAATCCTTTTACAGACTCACTTCTTTGCTGTTAAAAAGGATAGGGTGGGAACTGTGTCTCTCAACACCTGTTTCAATTTTTCTTGTGTGCATTTTTGTATTGTGGCTGGAAAACTATCAACTTTCTTTTCCAGTCTTCCTCACGGTCGGGATTTGGGGTGTGATTTGGGTTCCATTAATTGGGTACACTTAAGAGAGACTTAAATTCAGAACTCAGCTCTGAAGGGAGGATGGTGGTGGTGTAGGAGGCTTCTGCTTTGTTCATGGCAGCCCAGCAGATGTGGCATTGCTCTGGGAAAGGGGCTTCCTGATGCCCACATTATTGTGGGCATGGTGTGACCCGGGAACCAGCAACTGGAACAGCATCATCTTAATTCCAGATTCCTGACTGTGGCAGAGGTAGAAGTTCCAGGGCCAGGCCAGTTCTTCAGGCATGTTTTGGAGATCAGGCCCCGCCTAGACTCCAGGCCTTCAGTAATTTTATAAGCATCCAAATCATCTGTATTATACTTCTTAATCGCCAAATTGGTCCCAATGATTTTTATTATTTGCAACTAAATCCAGCAATTATCTTTCCGAAATCTTAAAATCTTTTGGCTCACTAGATTTCATCTTTCACAGTTTCTGTGATCTCTGCATGGAAATGGTAGGAATTTTTACGGGATGAAAAGAGAGAAGCAGGATGATGTGATGGATGATGAGACTGTGAGTTTTGGAGCCAGAAAACTGTGTTTTCACTCCTGCTTGGTCATTTCCCAGTTGTGCGTCCTTGAGCAAATTTCTTTCTCTCTGTGTTTTAGTTTCTTCTTACAAAATGCGAACAATGCTAAATACCTTTCAGGGATGCTCTAAGAATTAAATAATATAGAAATATATGAAAAGCACCTTCTATATAGCAGGCACTCTATAAATGTCAGATATAATTATAAATAAGTACACATAATGTGTGTGTGGATGTATAAAGTGAAGATCTGGAAGACTGACAAAACGAGCCTGTGTGTGTATGTGTGTGTGTGAGTGAGGGTAGAGGTGAGAATGACAAGGGAGGTCATGGACATGGAGAAGGCATTGGGAAAGGAATAAAACATTTTGAAGGGGCTGGAGAGAGGCCATTGCAGCCCAATTTTATTTTCTTACGGACATTATCATACACCATTTTTCTATGATATACAATGGTATATCACATGCCATTTTCATACTTCTCTCACACAGAATCCTCCCTAATACCTTAGACATGACTGATTAGCTTTCACATGGCTATGAGGATGGACTCTATTCAAATCATGGTTCTGATCCTTACTTGCTGAATGACTGTAGGCCGGTTACTACAACTTCCTTTGCTGTAGTTTGTTCACGTAAAATGGGATACAAATAAGATCTCATTGAATTTTTTGAGGTTTAAATGAATCAATACATGTGAATCATTTAGAAGGATCCCTGGCACATAAAAAGTACTCCACAAAGTTACTATTGTTCTCATGGATTAATTATAATTTATCACAGAGTCAGTGTGTCTATATATGTACAGAGGCATAATTTTGTATATACATGGATATATATGTGCTTATGGTACATACATGTGTATGTATGTGTATACATGCTTATTTTGAATGTATGTGTTTGAAAATATGTGTGTGTGGACATGTGTGGATGCACATACACTTTTACACATGTGAATGTATGGTAGATATGTGTATTGTTCATGTGCTGAATGATGAATTTTCCTGTATGCATTAGTGTTTATATACAGGTATGTTGATAGTATGTGCTGTGTCTATATGTCCTTGGGTATTTCTGTATTTGCTTAGTGTACATGTAGGGATATGTATAAGTGTATAAGTTGGCTATATGCATATATGTTCACATGTGTAAGGACAAGAGGTGCTATGTAGGGTTGTTTGGGATGGCAGATATATAGCCTTGAGGGGTGTATGTGTAATACACACACACATATATATATACATATATATATCTTTATATAGATATATCCCTATAGAAATAGAAGACACTGTAAAAGCACCATTAGAGGGCGCAATTTCCCCCTATTCAGGTGGAAATACAAGCACTCTAGATGTTTTTCCCTCTCCTTCCCTACTCTGCTGGAAAGAAAGAAAAACAATAAGATAACACTATTTTGTGTAATACACATTTGCCTTAACGACTTTATGCCTGATTTAGTTTAATGGATTTTTGGTTTGTTGTCACCGTTTGAATCCAGCACAGCTGGTTTGTCAGGGTGAGGAACATTACTGCTTTAGAAAGACCATGTCAGCTCTAAAGCAGCCTTGGGCTAGGCCATTACAGAGATCTTGGCAAGACCATTTCCTGGTAGTTCAGGGAAGTTATGGGCCTTCAGGATGTAGGACCAGATATCACCTAGAATTTTACTTCTCATTTGCCAAATTCAGTTTCCATGAAACCACAGGATTTTAGACCTGGCTGCCACACTTTGGGCAGAGATTTAAGGCTTGTCAGTCCTTGATCTGTGGCCATACTCATCATGTGTGTGGTATGTAGCAGTAGCATCTCTCCTGCATGATATTGCTCATTGAGAACAGCAAATTTTTAAATGAATTAAAAGGCTTAGAGTCAAGGCATTTCCCCAAAGTCCTATAGCCAGATAGGAACAGAGCTAGACCCAGAGTCTAGAGATTTTAGCTCAGACTTGATTGAACCTTTGCATTTATATCTGTTTTATTTTGGGTTTGATTACCAATTAGCTTTCAGGCATAGATCCTGGTCTGGTGTTCCATCCTCTCAAGGGCAGGCAGGTCAAATGCTAGAGGGTGAGAGTCTACATTCTCATGTTATAGTTTCAGATAATGAGTATGTAGATCCAGGAGGAGTGAACTGCTTCTTTCCAGCCTGTGTATTTCCTATTTTGTTCTCTTCTTAGCTTTGGAGTTAATTCTTGTAACTGAGTCCTAACACTGAAGAGAAGCAGCCTTTATTAAAAAAAAAAAAAAGCATGTTTTGAGTGGGGCTTGTGTGGTCCCTACATAACCGCTTTTCAACTTCTGAATAAAATACCTTGGAAAAAAAATGAGGAATAAGACTTTCAGCCCATTGCCCAAACTTGAGAGGAATTTCTACCAACTACATGGCTGAAGAACTGGGTTGAAAAACACAACCAGCAGCCCACCTGTGATTAGAAATGAATTAAAATTGCATTCCTAAGAATTAATCTGAACACCCTTTGTATTCACTCTACTGGGCTACCTACATGGGAAATGCAAGATTGGTATCAACCAGAAAACTATGCATCCATCTCCATTACAGCATGGCGGATACGTTAATAATTTAATGTTGCCACAATCAAATCTCCTCTCTCGCTTTCATTGTAACACTTCTATTCAGAGACTGGGATCTCCGTGGACAGGAAGTGATGGTGGTGGGAGAACTCCTGGGTTCATGATGTTCTCCTTGGTGCTGACCCCATAAGTGATGGGCTGAAGGCAGGTACTGAGAGAGGCTTTTATTTACTCCATCTGTTCAACGCACTAGGGAAGTAGCAAGAGTTGGGAAAGATGCCAGAGAAGCCTGGCAGGGCTGCTCTTGAGGAAAGTCCATTCAAGACTGGAAATTGGTCTGAGTTACCCACTATATTCTGTGGTCTTGAGAAGGGATTTTCGATAACTTCTACATGGAACAGAGAGTTGGGTCAAGGACATTTCAAACTCCTTGTCTCTTGGCAAATGCAGGCCTGGATAGATAGCTATTCATTTGAGTTTTAATAAAAATGAAACAAAAACCAACAAGAATATGTTTCCTATGAGGCAGAACTTTCTAAAAAATAAGAGATATGGTCTTCTTTCCATCATCCTGAAAATTCAGAGGAGGAGGAGACTTATGACAAGTATTTACTATAGGGACCACAAGGGAAATTTTAATAATTATTTAGCTGCCTTAATAAAAAGCTAGAAGACATGGTATCTACGAAGCAAATGCAGCAAACTGTAAGGAGAGAACAGCCAGAGATGTAATTAGGGCAAATGATGTAATTGGAAACGATGGGGAAAAAAATGAAGTAGAATTAAAATTCTTATTAGTGGCAGGATGTGAAGAATGGACAACAGGACATTAGATCAATGCTGTAGAAGGCAAACAGTGGCTCAGAATTCAGAGGAAAAGGACAAAGAGGTAATAAAGATGGAAGATAAGATGTTATCCTGTACTTATGGTATCAGATGATATATACTTGTACATTCATATATATGTGTATAAGTGTGCATATATGTTTATATGTACACATATAGGATAAATACACATACATATGAGAATAGAGAGCCACCTTAATCATTTTATATGATCCCAAGGATGTATCAGAACATCCCAAGTAGAAGCACTAACTAACAATATATTTAAACTCAAAGAAAACTTTCCTGAGTCAAAAAAAAAAAAGATTCAAATAGGCTGACTGAAAATAACCTATATTTTCAGCAAAACCACTGAAAAGTGACCTGCTCAGAGTCAAATTTTGAATTGCAAAGAAATAGGAATAAAGCTTACACATGTCTGAAAAGTGAAAAGAGAGACTGCATCGAGCAGAATGAATCAGCATGGCCTCTGACTTCTCTGCAGTAAGAAATGTCAGAAAACAATGAAAACCAAGGGTTCAAAATCCTGACACAAGGCTGCCCCTCAGTCACTCTGCGATTCCTTCCTTCTCCTTGATCGGGAGGTGGTCCTCACACCCCACCTTGTTCTTGAGGTCTCTGCCTGCAGCTACCTCTCCTAGAGCAGAGTCTGAGCCTGACATCACTGAAGTGGTGCCCAGCATAGAACTTTACACAGTGGGCTCTCTAGAGAGGTTTGGGAGGATAGAAAGCGGAGAGGATAATGGCCTGTGTCAAGTGCAGAGTCCTCAGAGTTAGACAGCTGGCTGTTGGCTTCCCGCTGCCTGCTGTGGATGTTCAGTTCAGTTTGAAATATTTCCTAGTGGGAACATGATACCATTGTCCACAGCAGTGCTTTTCAATTATGGATACTTTTCAGAATCCTTCTCCTGCTTAAAACATAGTAGCAACATCCATTGCTCTTAGCAGAAAGAGCGCAGACTTTGGAGAAGTCATTGCCCAGAGACCCTGCACAGTTTAGCTCCCACCTACCCCCGAAACTATCCATGCCCTTGCTTTCTGCCTGTTGGTATGCTGGCCTTCTCAGAGTTTCTAGAATGCACAGCCTGGCTCTATGTCAGTTCTCCTATTATTGCCACTGTTTCTCTTATCACAGCTGTAAAGAAAACTATGTTTATTTCTGTTATTAGTTGATTAGCACTTGTCCCTTTAATTAGCTCCAAGGTCCCTAAGGACAGCCTGTGTGGGTTTTTCTCATCATTTTATCCCCAGCACCTGGCACAAGTCTGGCCCAGAGTATGTCCTCATCATTAGTTGCTGAATATATAGACATATGACCAAGTGTAGAGGCCTGATTCTACCTGTGGAGTCTTGAGGTCCTTTCTTTGCCTCCATGAGACTGATTCTCTTTACCAGTCAAGTGGGAACTAAGTCACAGAATTGTTCTGCAAACAGATCCAGCCATTGTGAGGAAGGTATTCTGTAGACTTCAACACATTGTAAAAGAGTAAATGGCTATTTTTGATTTTGTTGTTTTATTATTATTATTCTAGAGCAGATGTGATCAGGGCTACAAAAAAAAAAAAAAGAGATAAAATTCATGGTTGCTCAACAGGGAGACTTTTGCTCCTTTTCTATTCTCTGTCTTCATTTAGTGAGTCTCTTTTTATCACTCTGCTGTCAAAGCCTGTATTTGGATCTGACATAAACCATTTATATCTAATGTCAATTTAAACACTGAGGGTATTTGCTTTTTAAACATGATTTCAGATCGAAGAACAAAAGGCTTTATCCATTTTTAAATGAATGACAAGCATCCGTGAGGAGACAGGGACTGAGCCTCTGCCAGTGGGTCACAGGAGATGATAGCAGGGAAGCTGACCCCACCATCTCTGAGCCCTGCCCCTGAGCCCCGCCATTCACATTGCTTTCCCTCAGTCACTGAGGAGGCTTCTTCCTGGTCAATGATTCCCCTTTCTTCTGGAATTTCACCATCTTTACGCATTTCAGTTCAGAATTCCCCTTTGCTGCATCCAGCGCTGCAGGGCAGCGGGAGATCCTGAAAGAGGAATAGTGCAGTTTAACAGGGACACACAAGACTCTTTTGGAGTTAGAAAGTGGGGGACCAGGAGGCACTCTGTTCCATCGAACAAAGGCACCTAGGCTTTAGCCCACATAGCTTTTATTAGAGAAGATGACGTATTTAGGTTAGTGGGCAGAAACAGGCACAGGCAATTTCAAGGTTACCTCCCAGTGAGATTACAGAAAGCTACTAGCAACAAAGTCACTAGTGCATTTATCTAGGACACAATGCAGTTGCTTGCAGGACAGCAAAGTGATTGTATTAGTCCCTAATTTTATTTTAGCAGGAGACCCTGAACTTTAGAACCTTCGTCAGCATGTATGCCTATCTGACCTTTGCCACCATAAGCATTCCTTGGCTTTTTGTGCCTTTGCACGTACCAAGTCTGCCTTCTGCAGAGCTCAGCAGTTCAGTGGTCTCCAACACCCCTACAGTGTTTTGTTGATTTTGAGAATTTTGGAGAATGTTTCTGAAAAAATTGGAAGCAGTTTGGAATTTTGGAAAAAAAGTACCACCTAATGGGATATTTTAGCCATACCCTCCTTCCTCCTCCCACCCTCTCCTGGCCCAGCAATCTCCAGAGTTTTTGGAAAACTAGAGAAGAGCATAGATTTTTCCAGAGGGTTGTGTCCTGGGATGTAGAGAAGTAGGAAGCAGGATACAGTGATAAGGACAAAGGGTAAGGGAAAGACAAACTCTCACTGCTCTTTCAGGCTCCACTGCAAGAAAAGAGATTTTGAAGTGGTTGTTCCTGTTGAAAGTTTGGTTGCTACTCATCAGTTCTAAGTGCCTGTGATAATTTTCTTAGGATAAATGCCATGATGGGAGGCATTGTATGGCACTCATAGAGGTATTCTTTGTCACCTCTGACCTTAGGTGGTTTATAATTTAGTGGTAGAGATGAGACATGTACTCAAAAAGTTAAAGGATAACAGAAGCCACCAAGGATTGGGAGGGACAGTGAGGGTGCCAGGACATTCAGGAAGGGAGAACCCACTGTGGCCTGCGGTTGGGTGGTTAGAGAGTGCTTGGTGGTTGGCTAAGGGGTGGCCCCACAATGTGACTTGGAGGGATGACAAAGGGTAAATAGTACTCAAGTGGTGGAGAAGGAGGGGATGGTGGGATGAGGCCATTTCAAGAAGCAAAACAAGGCCTGCATACATTTCTAAATGCTGACATAATTAATGCCCCATTAAGTTATGAGTTGCCCCTAAAGGCTGAAGGTGGTAGTGAAGTATGGGAGGAGTTCCTAAGTGGTAAGAGTTGCTGACTCAGCCTAGGAGCCCACATGTGAGGGAGATGAGGACAGTGGCTGTTCCTACCTGTTGACAGGTGAGGACACTGAGGAGTCAGTGGAGAAGGAGAAGCCAAGGCCTTGGTGGTACCCACCTTCACATGCTTCCCACCCATCTTCTCCCCCAGACCTGAGTTGATTCCTCCTTTCTTTTCAGCATCTGCCAAAACTAGAGGAAATGAAAAGGCAGTGGATCAAGTGGTAACCGGGAGGAAGGAGAAACTCAGATTCCCTCCAGCCCATTTGAGCTGGATAATGGTCCCAGCTGGACATGCTGGGCATCTAGGGACCAGAGAGGTGAGCTTTATTGTGATTCATTTCCTCCCCCAGCCGGTGCATTGGAACGGGCTCTGCAGCTTTCAGCCAAATGACTGCAGCGCTGGAACCGGACACTTGGTTGTAACTGTACCAGGGTGTGGATTTCCCCTTTTGTGGGCCTGGAGCTAATAATCCCAGTACTCTAAGGTTATGAAGTGCCTGTCGGTCTTCCCTTATGAACTGGCTCCTTGGAAGGCTGAGGTCTGCCTCCTCTAAGGCTAAGTGCCCAGGAACAACGTTCCTTCCAGAATGGCCTAGCTTCCACAGGATGCTTTGATTAAAGATCCATTCAGTCCCAGGTGGAAGGGAAGAAAAGGGCCACTGAAGGAGTCCAGTTATCTGTGTCAACGAAAAATCAATCAGTTGATCTAAGAAAGAAATGGATAACTTTATTCAAGCCAAATTTGAGGATTATAACCCAGGAAAGGCATCTCAAAGGTAGCTCTGAGACTGTTCCAACCATTAGAAGTCAAGGTACAGTTATATAAGTTTTTTGTGACAGATGGGTGTTCGTCAAATGATGTGTTACTGACACTTTACACAATCCCAATCTAAGTGTCATCATGGTGGGTCATTTGACCCCTTATAAGACCAAGGAGGAATGTTACCTTTTAAGGAGTTGCCTGGTTGATGCTCAGAGAATGTTGTTCTTTCTGGTTGAGCAGATTGGGTTAATGCATAATGTAGATACACTATATACGGTGTGGGGGAGAGAGCAGGCCAAGGTTTTCTTGTCTTGCTGTAAAATATGAATTTTATTTCACACTGGAAAGCAGCTGAACTTCAGTGAGCAAAGAGTGTCAGGAACTTGGGGGAAAATTCTCCTTTGTTCTTTAGCTGACAGGTCTAAATTCTGCCAATTAGCTTTCTGCCAAACTGTAGGAGGCAGTATTGAGCCTAGGGAGCATGTGGGTAATCACCATTCATGCTGGATCTTCAGGCCTTCTCTGGAAAGAAAACTTATATCTTGGTTTTAAGATCTCAATTCTCTCTCTCTTTCATTGATTTCTGTTGCTTTGATTAATTGCGAAGTTGAGAGTCTCTATTATTTTTTACGCTTAACATGCAATCTACCCATTTAGCAAAATTTTAAGTCACAATACAGTGTTGTTAACTGTGGGAACCTTGTTGTACAGCAGATCTCTAGAACTTACTCATCTTTAACTGAAGCTTTGCACCCCCTGAACAGCAGCTCCCCATTTCTCCATGCCCCTAGCCCTTGGAAACCACCATTATACTCTCTGCTTCTCTGAGTTTGATTCTTTTAGATATAGGTTTTATGTTTGAGCTCACAGAACATCCAAACCCAGCAGGTACTACTTCGCCATGAAGCTGAGTGCACTCTTTTCTTTCCCTTTTTTTCTGTGGTAAAAAAACACAACATAAAATTTCCATCTTGACCATTTTCAAGTGTCCAGGTCATTAGTGTTAAGTGTACTCACATTGTTGTGAAACAGATTGCCCAAATTTTTGATCTTGCAAATTAGAAACTCTATACCCATGAAATATCTGCTCTTTCTCCCTCCCTGAAAGTCCTGGCACCCACCATTCTACTGTTTCTACAAATTTGACTACTTTAGATACCTCCTGAGTGGAATCATACTGTATTTGTCTTTTTGTGACTGGCTTTTTTTCGCGTAGCATAATGCTCCCCAGATTCATTCATGCTGTAGTACGTGATAGGATTTTCTTTTTAAGGCTTAATCATATTCCATTCCATGTATATTCCACATCTCGCCAATCCATTCATCTGTCAATGGACATTTGAGCTCCTTCTACCTCTTGGCTGCTGTGAATAATGCTGCTATGAATATAAGTGTGCAAATATCTCTTTGAGACCCTGCTTTTAATCCTTTTGTGAATATAGTCAGAGGGAGATTGCTGGATAACAAGTACTAGTGAAGAGGTAGAGAAATTGGAACCCCTGTGCATTGTTGGTGGGAATATAAAGTGGTGCAGTTGCTGTGAAAACTGTATAGAGGTTCTTAAAAAATTAAACAGAACTATCATAGGATCTTGATTCTCGTTAACATGGAAGCTTGCACACAAATCCGTGTGTTTTCTTACTGGTTCTTTGCTGAGCAAGATCCTTCAGCGATAAAGATAAAGCCTAACATATTTAATTGAGCAAGCATAAATAGGTAAGACAGGAAGATTCCAAAATGTAGAGATTAGTGCTTGCTACCTGAAAAAAATAGAGGTATAACACTGCAAATAATGAATAATCCTTATTTTTAACTTCTCTGCTTAGACTACAACCACAAAAGAATAACTCAAAAAGATAACTGTAAGTCGTTTAGTGTGATATTCATAAGGGTTCCAGATTGTAAAGATCCAAAGTATCAAGCGATATAAGATCTTTTGAATTATGGTAAATTCACAAAAAGGACTACTGTGCTGATATTGAGACTAAATTAGTGGTTACCAGGGGGCAGAGAGGGAAGGAGGGAGAGGTGAAATGAGGTAGAGGATTAAGAGGTACAAACTATTATGTATAAAATAAGCTACAAGGATATATTGTCCAATATGGGTAATATATCCAATATTTTATAATAAATACAAATGGGGAGTTCCCATCATAGCTCAGTGGTTAACGAATCCAACTAGGAACCATGAGGTTGCGGGTTCAATCCTGGCTTCGTTCAGGTTAAGGATCTGTTGTTGCTGTGAGCTGTGGTGTAGTTCGCAGACGCGGCTCGGATCACCCGTTGCTGTGGCTTTGGCGTAGGCCAGTGGTTATAGCTCCAATTAGACCACTAGCCTGGGAACCTCCATATGCTTCAGGTGTGGCCCTAGAAAAGACAAAACAAACAAACAAACAAACAAAAAAACACAACCAAAAAACCCCAAAACTATAAATGGAGTATAACCTTTAAAAATTGTGAATCACTCTATTGTGCACTTGTAACACATAATATTGTAATCAGCTATACTTCAATTAAGAAATAGCCTAGATCCATAAAAGGACCACTTGCTGATTGATTAGAAACATTAAAGACAGTAATTGTAATCATATGAAAAAAAGCAGTTTCTGGAGTTCCTGTTGTGGCTCAGTGGTAATGAGCCTGACTAGTATCCATGAGGATGTGGGTTTGATCCCTGAGTAGGGTGGAACAAACTTGCCTCCCATTGAGAACCAGTTATCTAAAAGGTGCTTTAAGATTCCTTGGAGTTCCCATTGTAGCTCAGTGGGTTAAGAACCTGGCATAGTGTCCATGAGGATTTGGGTTCATTCCCTGGCCTCATTCAGTGGGTTCAGGATCTAGTGTTGCTCTGGCTGTGGTATAGGCCGGCAGCTGCAGCTCTTATTTGACCACTGGTCCAGGAACTTCCACATGCCACCGGTGAGACCCTAAAAAGCCACAAAAAAAGAAAAAAAAAAGCTGTTCTAAAATGGTATGTGCAGAGTTCCCACTGTAGCTCAGCTGTAATGAACCTGACTAGTAACCATGAGGACTCGGGTTTGATCCCTGGCCTTGCTCAGTGGGTTAAGGATCTGGCATTGCCGTGAGATGTGGTGTAGATTGCAGACACGTCTTAGATGCTGTGGTGTAGGCTGTCAGCTGCAGTTCTGATTTGACCCCTAGCCTGGGAACTTCTATATGCCTCGGGTGTGGCCCTAAAAAGACCCCCGCCCCCCCAAAAAAAGGTATGTGCTGTCAGTTTAATTTGGAGCATATATATATTTGGAAGTTATTCATAAAAATATAAAAATACGAATTACTGTCAAGACTGCTGTGTTACGTAACTCAGGTTGTATTGTGTGTGACATACAGCCGGGTCATGAAATGCAGTAGTTTTAAGTGGTTATTTCTGGGCTGTGGGATCACACACAGGTGTGTTCTATTTGTCCTGTATCACTTTCATTCCGCCCCTCCCAGATACATTGTTATCAAACCAGGTTGTTTGGGCAATGCTCAGTAAACCAAACCCCTGAGACACTGAGGTTTGCAGCAAAGACAACAGGACTTTATACACAAAGCAGCCAGGTGTGTAGACAGAACCAATTCAGATCCTCTGGGAAGCCACAGGCTGGGGCATTTAGGAATGAAGAATAAAGAAGCAGGGTGGTCTGGGGTGTGTGTGGGGGGGTGGGGAAGGTGATTGGAAAAAGGTGCAAGAATCCACCTTCTGCTGAGGTGTAACTAAACCACAGGCCTCTGGACATAAAAAAAAGGAGGCACTTAACATGATCTGAGGGTGGAGTTTTCTGATCTCTGACACCAAAACGTCACCCAGCAGGTGTGCTTGCCCAGTTGGAGGGTGGGTGGTCCTATCCACTCTTCACCAGCTCAGCTTGAACTAGACACAGCTGATTCCAGTTCCTAGAAGAGAACTCAGGCAATATCATCTTATGGATTAGGCTATGTGCAGCTTGGAGGCCAGGCAAGTCACAATTAGTGACCTTGATTAGTGAAGGCAGGTGAAATGGATTTGCGTAATGGTTACCCATGGTTTCAGCATGACTTAAATCTTTCCTTATGATAAAAATGATAAACAGTGGCAAATAAGAGGAGTTTGCACTGAACCCTGTACCACTTTAGGCACTAGGAACAGCATCTTTAAACCAGAGATGGCATGCTTTTTCCACTCTACCATGAAGTAAGCAGAAGTGCTCAAACTTTACCATGCATCAGATGCACCTGGAGGGCTTCTTAAACCCTTGCTGGGCCCCACCCCCAGAGTTTCTTATTTAGCTCTCTGGCATGGGTCGGGAGAACAGTACAGTTTTAAGAAGGCTCTGCTACCTCTGCTTCTGGCCCCAAGGCTACATTTCCAGTGCCACTGAAGATGAGTGTGATTTGATGGAAAAGAGCCCAGGTACACTGACTGGTCTTAGTTTTAGCTCTGGTCTTAGCTCTGTTTTGGAATGCTTGTGGTGGCAATGAGTTTGAAGCCTCAATTCTGAACTCCAGCTCTCCATTAAGTCTTTCCTCACCACTCCAGGCCATGGAGACCCCTTCACCCCACAAGGTAAATACACGTAGGGTAGAAACTTAACTTTCAACTTCCTTCCTAGGCCCAGGCCTAGAGGAACATTATAGGCACTTAAAATTTCTTTTTGACTGATTTATTTGTTGTGTACCTCTGCCTCCTTCTCTGTAAAGTGGTGGAAATACAGTAATTCTCTGTGGTATGCCCAACTGGAGAAATAGAATGTATGTGAGACATTACGTTATAAGATTTGTTTGGAAAAGTGCTGCAAGTTTCTTTTCTGTTTGAAAGACAAAAAAACTGCACCTTTGTTATACAGCCGGTTCTAGTGAGTTAACGTAAATTGGTTGCTTGATGCCTGTAAGAGCTCAGATGAGGCATTAGACAAGTGGGGTGCTGTCGTACTTTAATTACCTAAGATTTGTCTTAGGGATATTTGCCAAAATTATGCATTTTGGTATTTGTTAAACATACTACCATTCACCTGTAGAGTCACTTTTGGGACAAAGGTACTCATGAAGATTTCAGGATATATTACAAAAGTGGGAATTGTTCTCTTCTGGAGATGTAAACTAAAGGGTACACAGCAATTGTGTTGGAGTTGAAAGCCTTAATGATGGCACTTAATATTTGTTTATTGCTTGGCTCTTCTAAAACATTCCTTTTTTAAAGTGCTTGCAAATTGCCTTGTTTTCTCAGTCAAATGATGTAGGCTGGGTTGTGTGCCATTCTGCCTCCGTTTATAGATCAAGAAACTGAGACTTGACGTGGTTAAGTGACTTGCCTAAGACCACACTTGCCTTACGTGGTGAGCTGGGATTTCTACCTGGGTGTTTTCCCTCCCGCGTTTTTCTTCCCAACACGTATTGCTTCCTGTTAACCTCCTGGTCACCTATTTTGAGTCTCAAGAGGAGTAGAGAAGACAAAGCTTTAGCTCCCAAAGCTTTAGGACCAGGCTGGTAGCACTACATACGGAGCATTTCCTGTGGTTGTCATAATTTTTAAGAAAAGAATAAATATGGATTGTGTCACTTTCTTCTTGTTGCTTGAAAAACAAAGTTGGCAACATCATAGAATTGAGTAATAGGACATAATTGTGTAATTATTTATAGAAACAACTATCAAATGAAAGCCTTTTAAGCGTTAGACTGGAAACGGCCTAATGCTTTCTAATTCAGGTGGGAAAGGACTTTACATTTAGAAAAAAAATCTTCTAACCTCATTCTTTGGCACTTTCCTCTCGACATAAAATCAACATCTTGGGAGCCTGGGTGATTTACTGGCAAGAGTTCTGCAAAGCCAAGGCCAAGTGTTCAGCTGGGAGATGCAGGGGTGTGGAGGCAGCCTACCACTGTTTAGATTCTGCTTAGTCATAGTTTATATAAAGTGTGCATCTCAACCTTGTGTGGAGAAAAAGCCAAGGGAGGCAGCTCCTTGGAGGAAAATGGTTAGTTTTCAAGATCACATTGACAGGAGAGCCCCTGACAGTTCTGAGAAACGTTTCTGGAGGATGCTCGCAAGTATGCGGGTGCATCTCTGGAGGGAAATATTTCAAGGCAGACACTTCTTTCTTTTGAGTTTTGAGGAAAAAAAACTGGGAGAAAATGTCAAGCCTTTTTATCTTAAGGTCCCCGTAGGGCTGATGTTCAAATGCCAGGAATTGAATCCTGAAGCTAAGATGGGAAAGGTCCGCAGTGAGTGCAGACAAACACATAGCAGCCTGGGAGGGCACCCCAAGCCTTGCCAAAGGGTCAAACTCTCAAGCTGGTTTGCTGCATACACAAAAGGGCACAAGATAGTGTTGCAATTCTTTTCTTTTCCTGCAGAGAAACCTCTGTGAAGTTTGAGGCTCAGTTGGTGGCTGAGGACTTGGTCAAGTTAAAATGAATCTGGACTTGAAGCAACTTCATTCAAAAAGATGGTTGCTATAGGGTGTGTGCTCAGATCTCAGGATCTACAGGCATCTCAAAATCAAACAGAAAAAGGCTTTTTTATACGGAGAGGGAGGGGGAAGCAGAACGTGGAGGGGAGTTTGGGTAAGGTGCAGACAGACAGCAGGACGGGGTGGTGAGACAGGAAATGTTTCTTGCTGTAGTCAGCCTGTTTCCAGGAGGAGCAGTTAAGGGCGCCATGTTGAGCATTTTAGTTCTTGCTCACACTTGAGGCCAAAGTTCAGGGGACTGTGGGAGGGACAGAAGCCTGACCGAAGCTTGGAGGGCAAGTCAGTGGGTAACTAGTGGGCAGTTGTGAACACTTGGTCAGCTTTAAGCTCTTTGGAGATCTGTGGTGGAGTGTCTGCTCACAGTGGTTCCTGAATGTGGGCCTCAAGACTGGCTGCACCTGGGGCCTTGTCAGAAGTGTAGATCCCATGTTCCATCCTCAGGAAGCTGTGTGTTAACAAGCTTCCATGATTCTGAGGCACATCCCGGTTTGGGAACAGATTGTGTCATGAACAACAGATTTAGGCCTGTCTCAGAACAGTGGAGCTGCTTCTCATTAGCTGGATAAATCAAGGACACTTAGGTTCTGTCTCCCCATCTATAAGATGGGAATACTACTCCCTACTTCAAAGAGTCACTGTGAGGATTATGTAGCACTGGTGTGAAGGGTCCAACAAGAGAAAGGGGAGGAAATTTTAAGCACTAGGTTATTACCATATGGTAATAACTTCAGACCAGGTGCTGATTTTGTTGATTGGGTTTTTGTTTGCTCGTGTTTATAAAGGGGAAAAAAAAGATTCCCATCCCTCTCAGGCAGCAGGCTCATACTCATTGCCTTCGCTGTGAGCAGCTAGCCACTTAACCCAACACACTGTAGGAAAATAATTTTTATGTATACTGCAATGGGGAAAAGACTGCTGAAATTTTATGATTCTAGAGTTGCTCAAGGATCAGAATCCATCTTCTGGGACCTGGAAATTCTATACTTTGTGTGTGTGTGTAGGATCATAAATCCAGGGCTTACCTGGCTAGAAGAACAGTGTACCGACAGCCATAATTTCTTCTGGACACAAAGTGTGGTTTGGGCAGTACAGCCTTTGTGGTGGGATAATGGAGTTGATGCCTTTTAGGAAATACTTTTTTGCTGCTCCTCTTGTTCTTTGTTTTCATATTAGCTTGTTTTTAGATAGTGAAATTGTTTCAGAACAGACATAAGAAGGCCTGATGTTAATGGCAGGAACTTTGCTAACTGGGGATCTGACCACAGCATTTTCCGCCACTGATTTTTACCTGCAGTCTGGACTTTCTGCAAAGCTTCCCTGACTCGTGTCCCCATTGCATGTAAAAGGGGCAGAGTCTCAGGAAGGAACAAATATTCTCCTGACTGTGACAGGATAAGTCTGTCTGGTGTGTGTCTTCATTTCTCCTCCCCATGCCTGTCCTTCTAGTCCCATTAAACCTTCTTTTGGTGCCAGCTCTGTGCTAGAGAGACACTATATCAGATGCTAGATGAAAGAGAAAACTCAATCCCCGTGTTGTAGGAAGTTGGCCACGGTTTTGAATGGTTTGGAGCATGAATTTGCATGGCATCATCTGCCCAAGCAAAATGGGTGCACATGAAAATAAGGTAGTGTCAAGGACCGGAAGTCTTCATGTGTGAGGTACAGAGCTTTCAACTAAGAGTCAAAGGACCTGGGTCCTTACATTTAGTAGAGTGGGTGACTTGGAATTATACCTTTGAAATCTACCTTGTGTGAGAAATAATCCTGAGAGTTAAGTAGGGAGGATCTTATTAGAGGGTCAAAATAGATATGATATGCAAGTTGCCGAGGACTATAAAGTGCTTTATAGGAATAAAGATTTATATTAATGAAGGACCCAGCTCACAGCAGCAGCATTCATGAGAGCCAAAAGGTAGAAACAATCTAGAAATCCATCAACTGATGGAGACATAAAATGTGATCTATGCATACAATGAATATGACTCAGCTGTGAAAAAAAAGAAGTACTACTATGTACTTAACATGGATGTATCTCAAAAATCTTACACTAAGTAGAAGCAGCCAGGGACCAAAGAGTGAATATTTATATGAAATACCCAGAATAGATAAATCATTGATAAAGCAGGCTAGTGGTTGCCAGGGGCTGGGGGAAGTGAGGATGGGAAGTGACTGTTTACTGAGTATAGGGTTTCCTCCTAGAGTGATCAAAGTGTGTTGCAACTAGATGATGATTGCACAACATTGTGAACGTTCTGAATGCCACTGGATTGTACCTTTAAAAATAGTTAATGATTCATTGTGTTTTATTTGAATTTTACCTCAATTTTTTAAAAGAAATGGAGAAAAATGAGGGCAGTATTCTTTTTCTTCCCCCCCTAGGGACATACCTGCGGCATATGGACATTCCCAGGCTAGGGGTTGAATCGGAGCTGTAACTGCCAGCCTACACCACAGCTCACAGATCACCAGATCCTTAACTCACTGAGTGAGGCCAGGGACTGAACCTGCAAGCTCATGATTATTAGTTGGATTTGTTTCTGCTGCGCCATAATGGGAATGCCTATTCTTTAGGATCCTGAATGTCTCATGACGGCATATAACTTACTGTTGCCCTTAGGGAAGATCTGGGTGAAAGTTACGGGAATTCCTCATCTGCTTGAGAATCGTTTCCTTGGAGAGGCTTGTATTCTTGTCCAAGAAAGAAAATGTTCCCTTTGCCTTGGACTCACGCACCCAACTTCTATTTCAGGGAATTTCTTCCTTAAGAGTTCATCTTTTCAGCAGCTTGGGAGTTAACTAGACACCAAGATTTTTACTTCTTGAGATTTTAGGCCCCCCCCCTCCAGATTGTTTACTAGGTGAATTATTCCCTGCTAAGGTGAAAATAACCTCCTTAATTTCATCTCCTGATATGATGTGAGTATTGCTATTTCATTACTCTGCCTCATAGATCAGGAAGTCAGTCTCCAAAGAGCAAATGTAATTTAATGGATTCTCAACCCGAGACTTTGCTAAGGTGAAAAATTGGCATAACTGTCCACTAAATGATGACTAATTACTCTGAATACATATGCTCCCAGAGTCCTCTAAGGTCTCACATGTTCACCTGGAATCCAGATAACTGTTAGGGAAGCCCACTTCCCTGCTGGGTCCCCATAATCAAACTTCTTTTTTAACACTTTGGAACCAACGCATGTAGTCACTATATATATGGTTTATTTTCTGCTCCCCAGGGAGCTATTTATGTTTTGCTCGAGTTTTCCTTTTCTCCTGAAGTGGTTTTTAAAAACTCTAATGTCTAATTTCCAGGTTTTTTTTTTTTTAAGGTTTCTTTTGACTAAAAAATGATCCAGTGTCTACTGGAGTTATAATTAGTGCTGGAATTGATGGGTAGGATGAATCGTGTAAGAGAGGCTTCTTGTTATTTCCAAAGGAGTGGAAATAGTGGTAAGGCACTGATTTGTTTTCTATGTAACTTAAATAAATCCTGGAGTCTCAGGTGGCTCAGTATATGTGGATAACAGCCATCTAACCCCAAAAGACTTGAACCTCTTTGTTGTTGTTAAAGCCATACGTTTCTTGAGAAGGCTAGTCTAGGTATCTTATGGAGACTTCCACATACAAGGCTTCCTAAAAATTTGGCAATCTTCGTTTCTTTGTGGTTTCCAGTTCACAGGAGCTGCCAAAAATTGCTCCCCTCTCTGTGTGGCCATTTTCACTGCTGTGATGTCCCTGGTCCTGCCGTTCAGGTTCTCCTGTGCTGTGACCTCTCTTGCACCAGTGTCCTCTTCTTTAAAGCCTGTCTGTCCTGTAAGGACCCTCTCCCCGAGTGCTGCTTCTGGAAAGTAGGCAAGGGTATGCCTTGACCTGTCCTCCATCCTGTAGTGCAGGCCTGTTCCCTGTGCCCAGGTTGCCCCCTGCCCCCGCCCCCAGGCAGGTAGAACTGGTTACTCCTCTGTCTGACCCACAAAATGTACATTTACATCTGCTGCTGGCAAGTAGGGCTGGAGAAGCAGAGCCCCTTGTTTCTATTGGTACCCATTTATATACACAGCAGCTACAGATTCTTTAGAATAGTAGGAAGGCAAAAAAAGAACTGCACTGGAAGACT
Organism: Phacochoerus africanus; assembly: GCF_016906955.1. Taxonomy (NCBI): domain Eukaryota; kingdom Metazoa; phylum Chordata; class Mammalia; order Artiodactyla; family Suidae; genus Phacochoerus; species Phacochoerus africanus. Next base: position 104,993,694 of record NC_062548.1, on the reverse strand, counting down.
AGGGCTCTGGAAAGTGGTGCAGCAGAAGGATCACTAGTAGAGATTCTGGCTCGGGTAGATTTGGTTTGGATTCTTCATTTATTAGCTGTGTTTCCTTTGCAAAGTTCACTTCCTGAAGCGCCAGAGTTCCCTTCAAAGTGTGCCTAATCGAGGATGTATCCCAGAGGGGTGGCTCAGATCTCATAGAGCAGAGGGCCTTGTCTTCTGACCCCATCTGACTTTCTTGCTCCTATGTCTTCGTGGACTTCTGCCCTCAGAGAAAATGCTCCAAGGGTTCCTTTCTTTGGGAGTTAGGGCCCTGGAAAATTTGGGAATCATCTGGTCCTATGAGCTCCAGAAAGGCTGATTACCCAAGAAGGTTCTGTTCTTTTCTGCTTCACTGTTCAGGCCTGATCGGGATGGATGTTTTTCTTCCACCCCAGTAATAAAACAGGTGGGCTGGAGTATAAGTGGTCTGTCACTTGATGTAGTAGCTTCATAACATCTCTGTGTTTATTACATTTGTTTCTCAGTGATTCTAAAACCATCAAATGAAAAAATAATCTCATTGGCATCGGCTAAGAAGCAGGGAGCCAGTACATTAAGCATCACTCAGCCAATTTTTTTTGGGGGGGAGGTGTGCAAACCCAAGGAATAAAGAAGTCAGTGGTGGCACCAAAGAGGAAAGGGGTGCATGCGGAGTCATTGGAACTCGCCTCAGGAAAGGGAGCTCTGGGTGCTTCTGGAGCTGTGGGCCTGAGAGGGAGAAGGACAAGTGTCTGGTTGACAATTGTGGCCAAGACTAGCTATGTGACTGGTGAGACCACGAGCAATATGAATGCAGGATCCTCTATTTATTTTTGGGGGCCGTACCCATGGCATACGGAAGTTCCTAGGCTAAGGGTTGAATCTGAGCTACAGCTGCCGGCGTATGCCACAGCAACACCAGATCCAAGCTGCGTCTGTGACCTACACCACAGCTCATGACAACGACGGATCCTTAACCCACTGAACGAGGCCAGGGATCAAACCCACATTCTCATGGTTACTAGTCAGGTTCATTAACCCCTGAGCCATGACAGCAACTCCCAGGATCCTATTTTTAAAAATGAGGAATGAGGAATGCTAATACCAAAACAATAGCATGAAACCAAGATTGGGGACCATCAGAGCTTGGGGCCCTGTGTCACATACCCACAAAGCCTGTCCTGAGGGTGGCTAAGGTGATGTCCCATGTTCTGTCACCAGGACACTTAACATATTATATCTCAAATCTTTTTTTTTAATTAAAATATAGTTGATTCACAATGCTTTTGCCAACTTCTGCTATAGAGAAAAGCGACTCTGTCATATATATATATATATATATATATATGTATACATATATATATATATGTATACATATATATATATGTATTTTTTTTCTTTCAAAAATTATTTGCCAGCATGGTCCTTGGGGATTAGATTTAGTTCCCTCTGGTATACAGCAGGACTTCACTGCTTATCCATTCTAAATCTCATAGTACTAACCCAAAACTCCCCATACTTCCCACTGCCACCCCTCTCCCCCTTGGCAACCTCAAGTCTGTTCTCCATGTTTGTGAGTCTGTTCCTGTTTTGTAAAGAGGTTTATTTGTGCCATATTTTAGACTCCTCTTATAAGTGATATCATATGATATTTTTCTTCCTCTTTGTGATTTGCTTCACTTAGTATGGTTATCTGTAGTTGGATCCATGTTGCTGCAAATGGTATAATTTTGTTCTTATTTATGGTTGTGTAGTATTCCTTTGTATATATGTACCACATCTTCTTAATCCATTCATCTGTCAATGGACATATAGGTTTTTTCCCATGTCTTGGCTTTTGTGAATAGTGCTGCTGTGAACATTGTGGTACATGTGTCTTTTTGAATTATCTGTCAAGGAGTGGGATTGCTGGATCATATGGTGGTTCTACATTTAGTTTTCTGAGGAACTTCCATAGTGTTTCCCATAGTGGCGGTACCAATTTACATACCTACCAACAGTGTAGGAGGGCTCTCTTTTCTCCGCACCCTCTTAGCATTTCTTATTTGTAGACTTATTAATGATGGCCATTCTGACTGATGTGAGGTGGAACCGTGCTGCAGTTTTGACTTGCATTTCTCTAATAATTAGTGATGATGAGCATCTTTTCATGTGCCTACTGGCCATCTGTATGTCTTCTTGAGAGAAATGTCAATTTAGGTTTTTCTGCTCATTTTTTGATTGCGTTGTCTAATATACTGCGTTTGATGGCAGCAGTTGTCTGTAAGCTCCATGAAGATGGAGCAGGCGAGAATGTGCTTGTAATAAAGCTAGCACATGGTATGGCGGGAGGGAGTGAGTCTTGTGTGGTTACTGACCTTCCCACCATCCTTCCTCCTCTCCTGAAACTCTAACAGGTAGGTTGGGAGTATGTCCTCTGATGCAGAGTAAAGACTTGTTTAATATCCTAGGACCCTGGTTTCCCTTTAAATTCCAGCAAGCATTGCAATAAGCTCTATAAAAAGAGAGTGACTATAAGGCTGAAAGGAAGATGATATAAAATCCCAAGAAATCAAAATGTGTCTCTGTCTTTTGAAAGCAGAGAGGTAAAATTGGAGTGGGAGAAATAAAAGCAGGATTCATAAATAGGATTTGATTTTTAAACAGAACATTTCTTAATATCTCAAAAGCAGATGTCTTCCAGGGAAACAAGCTGTTGTTGAAGGATGGGGGTGTTAGTGTTGTCAGATTGACTGGTTAGCAAGATTTAACTTGAGAAATTTCATTTTTCATGATGATCACTGAAGAAAATGCTCTCTTCTGGCCTCCTTATTCTATGAGATTGTAGTCTGGAAGTTTTTCTTCTAGAAGTTTTATTTATGTTGAAGAGAAGAACCTATCAAAACCTTATATTTTTATAATCCTTGCACAGATAGGTTTAATTAGGTTTAACAAACTGAATATCTCATGCAAATATTCTTTCTTTTCTTTTTGGTCATGCTGACAACATGCGGAAGTCCTCAGGCCAGGGATCAAACTAGCGCCATAGGAGTGACAATGCCTGGTCCTTAACTTGTAGAGCCACCAGGGAACTCAAAAGGATTCTTACAGTTTACTAGGAAAGAATAACGTCTTCTAGGTTTAGCCACCTCATGACAACATGTAATGAGCTTTCATTAGAGTCTCACTGGTGTTTTCATTTTTCTGTTTTGAACTTCAGCCTGTGGGGCTCTCGTACCTCCTGAGCATGCCAACGAAGAAAAAGTATCTTGAATGCTATTATGGAATCATACAATCTTAAGTTTGCTTCTGAGTCTATGTACTTTGGAATACAAAATTCACCTTGACATGTAACATTTCCTAAAGTAAATCTAAAGGGTATGATTAATGCTATTTGAGTGCCCCAATAGTTACCAATCTACCTACTTGTAGATGATGTTAGAATACAAGACGTTAAAACACGTCCAAGGAAAAATGTGTTAAATCCTTTCATGAAAATTTAAATACAAAAATATGTGCTAAGAATATTTCGTATTATGAACCAAATCATGAAACTGAGTTTCTCTCTGAGGTGAAGGATCTCGTAGTGTGACAAGAGTGACCATAATCAGCTATTACTTATTCTAAAGTACAATAAAATTGAATGAGGACAGGCTGAATTATGGACAGTGCCAAGAGGCCTTCTGAGGATTTGTTAGTGATAGTGAAAGGCAAAGAAAGGACAGAGAGAAGGCATTAGAAATATGGACCCAATAAAATGTGCAGAGAAATATTGCCTTCCATCTAATGGCGTGAACAAGTCCTTCCCAGTGTCATTGAGAGCCTGAAGTTAAGGCAGCATGTTCAAGGGAAAACAGAAATGAAGTCTCCATATTCAATATGGAAGCTCCATTTTCCTCCACCTGGGGAAGGTGCTGAGAGACTGAGAGAATGTGCCCATTTCTGTTGATGAATCGGCTTCATTAAGCCCTACCAACAAGGGGTGATAGAAGTGTTTCTATTGCCCAAGGGAAGGGATTTTTTTTTTTTTTATAGAGAATGCCAAAATTTATAGATGCAGAGAATGTGACACAGAGGCAAATTGTATCTTTTTAATGGGGCTTTTTAGTGTTTGGCCAGCTTTCTAAAGGAATTTGGTGTTTGTTTTCTTTTTACATCAGTGGAGTTCTGACTTTCTAAAAGATAGAACTAGTTAATCTTGAATCTTGCGGGATAGAGGAATAATCTTTTTGCTTTAACATGTATTAAGATGTCAAAAGTCTTAAGGCTATTTAGATCTTAACCCTATAGAAGTGAAGTGAGAAATCAAGGAAAGGTAGAACATGTGGGTTAGGATGGCAATAGAACCTTCTTCAGGCTAACTGCCTCATTGAGTGTGCTGAACCTGGTGGGATAGAGAACTAGATTAGTAACTAAGTCCTATTGGCAGTAGTGCAACTCTGAATACCATCACGATTTTCATCATCATTATAGCTATATTTTTTAGTCATTGGGTTAAGACATTTACACCATTGAAGTCTTCCTTTCCCCTAATTCTATGGGGAAAAAACCCGTCACTGTATAATACATAAAAAATTGAGGGCCAGTGAGGTTAAAGAACTGACTTGAGATCACATGGAAAATACAAATTAAAGCCAGATATTAATGCATGTTTGTCTGTTTCCAAATTTATACCACCTCTGACATTTTGAAGGAATCTGAAAATGCAGAATCAAAAGCATATTCTTGACCAACTAGGATAAAAGCCACACTTGCCCTTAGTTGGAAAATGAATTGTATATGAATTGTTTTTGCCTCTAGCATCTACTTTTCTTCTTTTGAAAAGGAGACTCTGATAATTCATTGGGGGAATCCTCTATCTTTCCACTCTTAGTCTATGTGTTTCAAGAGAAGTTGAGTCCATGCTTGATTTTTAACAATGCAGCATAGACCTAGGGACAGGTAGGTCAAAGCAGTTAGGTTAGAGATGGATATATGATCCAGGTTTGGCCAGTTGGAGTTAATAAGACTCCATTTGGGGACATGGGTTTATGCCACCGCTGAAGCACCCTTTTCTGTGAAACTTGAAGTTGGAAGGATGTGGGCTAGAAATGCTTCAATCTCTTATGACAGGGTGAAAGCCTATTTGAAGGTAGAACCAAGGCAGAAAAAGACAGAAATGGAAGAAGAGAAATAGTGTCCTCATCCCGTTAGTTGAGCCCTCCTCAACTGGTGTGCTTGACTTTGTAGTTGCCTTGGATTTGGGTTTCCTTAACTTGAAAGAATAGTTCTAAGTCAGGGTAGGGACTGATCTATCCCTAGCTCTCCCACTTCCATCCTCATTTTGCTGCGGATGCTGGTCCTGTACTCCTGTCTCTTTTCTGACACATCCCAACTCCACTCATCATTACTTGGTCTTCTTTTGGTATCTGATCCAAAACATTAATATGTCTGTGTCTACTGTTCCTAATGAGAGTCTGTTATTTCCTTTCTTTCCCTCATTTTTTTTCCCCACTGGATTAAGCAGATTTCATATGAAACCCTATTTGTTCTTGGAAATTTATCCCACCTACCTCTCTTGTTCATGGTTGTATTCATCTTTGTGTTGGATACCATTTTTAACAAAGCAAAACTAAAAGCAAAAACTGCAGGAAAGTTGTTCCTATTATAAGAGGATCCAGAATTCCTGGAGGTCTATAGACTTGCTAACAAAGAGAAGGGTGAACTTCTTCATTAAACAAATAATTAATCACACATCTACACTGAGTCAGGTGCTACTCTAGGCTTCTCTCAGGGAGCTTCTATCCTAGTGGGGGAGATGGTGAAGAGATGAGTACTGGCGGGGGGAGAAAGAAGGAATAGCAGTTGTAGTCTCTCCTTGTCTATAATATCTTTGAAGATTTTGAAGGCCAAGTTAATGTGGTAACTGAAAGCAGTATGTTGTGGAAAGATGTGTAGGAGGCAGTAGATTGTTTTTCATCAGGCTGTGAAGCAATTCTTAATTGAGCCTACTAGTTTATTAAAAATAAAGCGGATCAAAGGAGGCAGCATGTTGTGTTTAAGGAGCAGTTGAAAAGATTCAGGAAGTCCTGGATGTAGGCCCAGTTAGGCCATTAATGTAAGAAAGGTAGGCTTCATTTCATAGATTATAAAACTGATGCCATATTCATTGGATACAATAATACACTCTGCTGACCTTTACAGTTCTTCTGAGTATCCAAATGAGACTGAGACTTCGACATGTATATGGGAGGTATTGCTGCCATCTGAATGTTGGTGTGTGTGTATGTAATATACATATCAAAAGTTACAAGAGATGAGGTGGGAAGTGGGAAGGGAAGAGACTGGGGAGGGAGGGAGGGAGGGAGAGAGAGATGGAGAAACAGATTGCTTCTTGGTTCCCAATCATCTTCTGTTCCTGCTTCCCATTCTTTCTATGACCCAACTGCTCCTGTTGCCTTTTGAGTTCTATGAGACACCCTTAGGTCCTCCTAGTAAAACTTCCTCTTTGTTAAGCTGGTTTGAGTAGTTTTCAGTTCCTGGTAAGCAAACGAAAATGATTCTCGGAGTTCCCATCATGGCTCAGCAGAAACGAACCTGACTAGTAACCATGAGGTTGCTGGTTCGATCCCCGGCCTCGCTCAGTGGGTTAAGGATCCGGCCTTGCTGTGAGCTGTGGTGTAGGTCACAGATGGGGCTCGGATCCTGTGTTGCTGTGCCTCTGGCTTAGGCTGGTGCCTACAGCTCTGATTAGACCCCCTAGCCTGGGAACCTTCATACACCACGGGGGCAGCCCTAAAAGGACAAAAGACAAAAGACAAAAAAAAGAGAAGACTCTCAGGAGAGGAGAGAATCCTAGGATGGAGATATAAGGGTTGTATTAAATCCTAGATTGCCCACCAGATTGAAGAATCCCTCTTATGGCCTCTTTAACATATGATTGTTTGGCTTCTGATTGAATACTTCTGGTAGTAGAAAGTGTAACCTGAGGTCTGTTCTATTGTGAAATGGTTATATTCATTCTTATTCATGCAAAGTTACCCCCCTATATTTTCAACCTACTTCCTATGGTCTGACATCATAGGAATAATGTCTTTTTTTTTTTTCCCCTCCAGGATGGTTCTTCAACTCATGGTGCAAGTTACTGTGTTTCTCATTTCTCTTATACGGGGCCGGGGGTGGCAGTTTGCAAAATATGTATTTAATACATATATAATATTTCAGAATGGGGTACCAGAATGGGGCAACCAGATTGGTAAGAAATATGGATTTTTCCTTCTATTGTTCTTTGGCTTTATATTCAGATTCTTTATGAACTTGGCTGCCCTACTCCAGACAAGTCTGATGCATTAACCAATGTCCTTCCAAAATATGGTTCTTAGAGTTTAGCACAATGTTCCTGATGGGTAGGAACCAGTAGAACTGTTGAGGTTCACAATTTGAGCAATATTTCTATCATTTAGCCATTATAAGATAATTGAATCAAGCCTTGTGATAGTCATCCATGGTCGGTGGTTTTCACTGAGCAATGTTTTTACTGGAGTGGTAGAACCCACCAGAGAAGGACTCATTTTCAATACTGATGGGCATGCAGAAAACAAAATAATTGGCAGCTATTATCATATGGGTGATCTTTTTTAGTAAGTGAGTCAGAACTGATATTATGTCATTCTTGGTAAACATAGCTTTGGATAGGTGAGGAAATTGAACTTTGGAAGAACTACTGGATCCCTCGTCTTTGGCCTTGGTCCATCCAACTCTTGGCTCTTATGTTTTATTACTAAATTAATCTTATTAAAAATATTGTTTTGATTATGACATTGGTGTCAGGATTGGGTCATCAAGGAGGGCTTTCTTTTTTCCTCCCTCTCTCCCTTCTTTCAGCCAACTGAAAAGCACCTTCCAGATCCTTTACAACATTTTTTCTTTTTTCAGTCTTCCTTCTAGTGGCTTACCTTCACCCTCTGGTCTAGCCAAATTGTTCAACTCTCAATTTTTTTTCCCCCTCAATTTGGCATTTTGTTTGGCACAGTGAAATACCTTCCCTTTTCCTGTCTTGATCCTATTCATCTTGGGCAAAATTCAGATCTTTCTCTCTGATGCCTTCCCAGGTCTTTCCCATTCACAGTATTGCCTCTGACTTTATACTCTCATAGCCCTTATTAAACCTATACAGACTAGGTAATTGTATTGTTTTATAAAATCTCTTGTGGTGGTATACTGAACATGTTACTCTCCTGGATGGTCATATTTTCCTCAATAAAGCTGGAAACTTGAGCATTTCAATGAAAAAGTGAGGTCAGGAACCATGTGAGATCTGACGTGACTTAGCCCTCAACAAAGTGCTTTGTCCTTGGGTGCCTGAGAAGAACCCAGCAGCAGCTGATCTTTTCTTATGGCTCCAAATCCAGGGGTCATTTAAGGAGAAAGAAATAAATGGCATTTCAATAAAGTTAGAATTTAGTGTTGTTTTTTTTTTCCCCTGAAAGGGAAACACATTTACCAGAGCTGATAGTAATGAACTACAATCACTAACATTTTGTTTCCTATGATTTGAAAAATAATGCCATCCTGATGCCTTATAATTCATGGCCACACTTATTAGGAAAACTTAACTCTGAACATGACACGTGTTTATGATTTATACTTTATTCTTTCCCATGTTAGATCCTTTAAGATTTGTATCCACATGTATCTTAATCCTTATTTTAACATCTGTTTTAGGAGCCTAACTATAGAGATTTTACTCTGTATCATTTAATGATTGGAGATTATTGATGCAAAATGACCGAACTAATACTAATGCTAAACATTGAAGAAAAATCTTTAGACTTGTAGGTACACTTCACTAGCTTTGGGGGCATGACACTAAATGTCCTAAATTTTAAGGATTCGAATGAATTAAACATGATTTAAACTTTCGGGTATATCTATACTCCCCTCCTTCCAATCAAGTAAATTTATGATTTGTGAAGACAGCTCTAGAAAATGTCTTTTTCTCCAAGGATTGCATAAAAAGGAAAAAGAAATACTTAGGGCTAATTTTGTGCTGCAGTTTTCATCAGCTGAAAAAGAATTGATCACCTTATATGTTTTGATACCAACCTCTTTTCTGGACTACTTTGCCCCTGTTTCCATGAGTTTGGGCTGTGCCTGGACTCATCATTCATCTTTCAGTTTTAGGATTTGAGATCAACATGTTTTGGTAGAATGTCTTTGATAGATTTTGAGTCCATAAATAATATTTCTGTATTGAAGAACTTCCACTGGAATGGAGGCAAATTTGGCTTTCTTTGTTGTCCCTGCTGGGAAGTCGGCCATGGGATAGGCTAGTTGGTCACTGTCTTTGGGTCTGATGGAGGCCAATGGTGGAGGAACAAGGTACCCTTCCTTAGTGGCTCTCCCAGGTGTCTCCTAGATACTTCATAAGGGATTAATTTGTTCTAGAACAGTCTTGGGGTAGACTGGGGATCCTAGGTAAAACTGGTCTTCTTCTTAGAGTTGTGTTTGAAGCTGTGCCCTTGTCCTGGCCCATTGGGGCTCCCCCTATGTGAGGTTCATTGGCTGCCTGAAAGTACTCATAACTCTAACTTCTATGCCTTCTTAAATATGCTTTAATACTAACAACATATTTATATAGGTACTCAGTTTATCAAATACTTTATTAGCATATTGGGTTTTCACAACACTTACAAGCTATATAGAGAAGAAATTCCATACATCACATCACTGTTAAGGCAAGTCACTTGGTCGGGGTCAAGGTCACATAAGTGCAAGTGTCAGAGCCTGATTTGGAATGGATTTCTCTACTTCAGGACCACTGACATTTTGGGGTGGAGAATTATTTGTGGTGGTGGGCTTCCCTGTACATTGTAGGATGTTTGGCAGCATCTCTAGCCTCTATCTACTAGATGCTAGCTGTAAACTTCCTTCTGTCACAAGTTGTGACAATCAGTTGTCTCCAGATGTCACCATGTGTCCTCTTAGGGGCAGAATTGTCCCCAGTTAGGAACCACTGTTCTAGAATAGAGGTATTTCCCACTTGAAATCTATGACATTTTTAATTTTGCTGGAGAAGTTCTTCATTGCTTAGTTTCACATAGTACAAAATTAGGACCTTTTTTCAACAAGGAGAAATCTTAGTATCTTTATTAAAGTGAGAAATGACATTTTTACATTTTAAAATTTTTATTAAATTATAGTTGACTTAAAATGTGCCAATTTCTGCTGTATAGCAAAGTGACTCAGTCATACATATGTATATACATTCTTTTCATATGTATTATTTTCTATCATGGTCTATCCCAGGAGACTGAATATAGTTCTCTGTGCTGTGCAATAGGACTTTTTTTGTTTACCCATTCTAAGTGTAATAGTTTGCATCTATTAACCCAAAACTCACAGTCCATCCCACTCCCTCCTCCCTCCCCTTTGGCAACCGTAAGTCTTTTCTCCATATCTGTGAGTCTGTTTGTTTTGTACATAGGTTCATTTGTGCCATATATTCTTTTTTCTTTTTTTAGAGTATAGTTGATCTACAGTATCGAGTCAGTTTCTACTGTCATACATATATTCATATATTCGTTTCCTCATATTATCTTCTGTCATGGTCTATTGCAAGAGACTGGATATAGTTCCCTGTGCTATGCAGTAGGACCTCATTGCCTGTCCATTCTAAATGTAATAGTTTGCATCTACTAACACCAAACTCCCCATCCATCACACTCCTCCCTCCTTTCCCTTGGTAATCACAAGTCTGTTCTCTATGTCCATGAGTCTGTTTCTGTTTTGTAAATAGGTTCATTTGTGCTGTATTTTGGATTTGACATTTAAGTGATATCATACAGCCCTTGTCTTTTGCTTTCTGGCTTAACTTAGTATGGTCATCTCTAGTTGCATCTGTGTTGTTGCAAATGGAGTTATTTCGTTATCTTTCATGGTTGAGTAGTAGTCCATTGTATATATGTTCCACATCTTCTTAGTCCATTCATCTATCAGTGGACATTTAGGTTGTTTCCATGTCTTGGCTATTGTGAATAATGCTGCTATGAACATGGGGGTGCATGTTTCTTTTCGAATTATGGTTTTCTTCAGATAGAGGCTCAGGAGAGGGATTGGTGGATCATGTGGTAGCTCTATATTTAATTTTCAGAGGAACCTCTATACTGTTTTCCACAGTGGTTGTAAAGTGGTGGTACCAATTTGCATTTTCACCAACAGTGAAGGACATTTCCATTTTCTGCACATCCTCTCCAGCATTTGTTATTTGTAGACTTATTAACGATGGCCATTTTAACTGGTGTGAGATAGCACTTCATCATAGTTTTGATTTGCACTTCTCTAATAATTAGTGATGTTGAGCATTTTTTCATATGCCTGTTGGCCATCCATATGTCTTCTTTGTAGAAATGTCTATTCAGGTCTTCTGTCCATTTTTCAATTAAGTTTTTTTTTTCTGTTAAGTGTTTTTTTTGTGTGTGTGTATTTTAGAGATTAAGCCCTTGTTGATATCATTGTTGGTAACTATTTTCTCCCATTCCTTAGGTTGTCTTTTCATTTTTTTTAATGGTTTCCTTCACTGTGCAAAAGTTTATAAGTTTGATTAGGTCCCATTTGTTTATTTTTGTTGTTATTTCTATTGCCTTGGAGCTTAGCCTAATAAAACATTTGTATGGTTTATGTCAGAGTGTTTTGCCTATGTTCTCTTCTAGGACTTTTATGGTGTCATGTCTTTTGTCTAAGTCTTTAAGCCATTGTGAGTTTATTTTTGTACATTTTTGCGAGGGTATGTTCTAGTTTCACTGATTTACAAGCAGCTGTCCAGTTTTTCCAGCACAACTTGCTGAAGAGACTGTCTTTGCCCCATTTTATATTCTTGCCTCCTTTGTTGGAGATTAATTGACCGTAGGTGTCTGGGTTTAGAGAAATGACATTTTTTACACTCTAATAAATCCTTCCTTGATCTCTCTGCTGCAAGAATTAACATCAGCTACTTGTTTTCCATAAAAGTGGTGAAGTAGGACCCCCAGCTGCTTTCTCCAGCCCACAAATTGTTCATTACATGGAAAGTTCAACTTAATTCCCACTTAATTGCATATGCAAGGGATGTTTTTATTGCACAGTGTGTTCTCCTATATAAAGTGCCATGCTTGCCTTAAAGAAGTTAACAATCCACCAACTCAATAAAATAACCAAGGATATAAAGTCTGGCCTTAGATAACTTGGTGTTGGTCTGGGCTCTACTTGACATTCAGGAGATTAATAAGATGATTCAACTGATTTTAAATACTTACCAAGCCTCCATTATGTGCAAGATCCTGAACAAGGAACCAGTGAATTATGTGACATATGCCTTCCAGGGTCTAGAATCCTTTCTAGGCATCAATGAGATACCATTAAATTGCATTATTGGGGTTCCCGTCATGGCGCAGTGGTTAACAAATCCGACTAGGAACCATGAGGTTGCGGGTTCGGTCCCTGCCCTTGCTCAGTGGGTTAACGATCCGGCGTTGCCGTGAGCTGTGGTGTAGGTTGCAGACGCGGCTTGGATCCTGCGTTGCTGTGGCTCTGGCATAGGCTGGCAGCTACAGCTCCAATTCGACCCCTAGCCTGGAAACCTCCATATGCCGCAGGCGTGGCCCTAGAAATGGCAAAAAGACCAAAAAAAAAAATTGCATTATTGTAAGGATGGTAGGATGAGCTAGAAGCATGAGAGTATGAGAGGGATTTGGTAAATAGTTAAAAAAAAGTACTCAGGGATTTCAAAGTAATATAAAATATGAAAGGTAAATCATAATCTATTACAAGTAAGAAAATGAATTTTCTTATGTTGGGACAATATAATTCAAAACATTTGCTCCTAACTATTGGGTCACATGTGTTATTTTTTTCCCCTAGCTTTGAGATAAAATTGACAGATGAGTTTAAGGTGTACTGCACATTAATTTGATAAATTTATACATTGCAATCTGATTACCATCAGAGTATTGGCTGACCCCTGCACTGCATCACATAGTTAGCATTTCTTTGTCACATGTATTATTTCTAAAGTTGCATCTTTGTTTATCAAGTGTGGCAAGTCATAAACATAATGCCTTAAACAGTAATAAGATTTACAGCCTGCCTGTGGAGGTTTGTTTTTCCATTGTCATTCTCCTTTAGAGTGTTTTGGGAAGAAATCTACAACAGCTAGCTCTTTTGGGACAGAGAAAGGCTAGCCAGGACTAAACTCTTAATAAAGTCAGTGATGTTTATGAGGTATGAAGACTTTCTGGGAGCTGTGCCCACAGGGAAGATGGAAGGAAAGAAATTATATTTGAAAGCATATTATCAAGTACATTGTGTTTTCTTACATATGAGGTTGGTATAGAAAAAGGAATGACACAAAGGGAATAGATTGGCTAAGGGTAGGTTTTTATTCAAAACATTTTTTTTCAGTGAGTTATAAATTGCAGAAAAATTGCAAAAGAGAATCCTACTCCATGACAAGTTTATATGTTTGGACTGAACTTGTTTTTCTGAGTTGTGTGTTCATCTCAAAAAACTGGGAGATAGAAGGGAGTCATGGGGCTGAGGTGTGGGGGGGAATTAGCATTTCTGAAGCATTTGCTCTGTCCTAGGTATTTAATGTAAAGTAATCCAGTTTCATAATGACCTTCTGAATCAGGTGGTGTTCGTTCCATTTTTACGGGAGAGAAATCAGAAAAGCTCAGAGAAGCCACATAATTTGTGACTGAAATTGTCCCTTGGTCTGTCTCCTAAGCTTCTTCTAGTTTCTGTAATGGTTGAGTCATTAACTTCAGCTTTATATGTCCTGATGATTAACTTTACTCTATAAATGTTATAACAGTTGATGTCTAGGAGATGCCCACTTAGTTAAAATTGATCCTTTCTGTCCTTCCTTTCTTCCTTCTTCCATAAGGGTCGGGTCTACAGTGGACCGGTCACAGGATTGGGGTGTGTGCAAGAGGGACAGCAGGAAATTTGGGATCAGACAGACTTGTAGACTTGTTTTCTTTCTCAACAAAAATATTTTTTAGATTTAAGTATAGGTGAGTTACAATGTGTCAATTTCTGCTGTACAGCAAAGTGACCCAGTCATACATATATATACACATTCTTTTTCTCATACTATTTCCCATCATGTTCTATCCCAAGAGATTGGATATAGTTCCTTGTGCTCTACAGTAGGACCTCATTGCTTATCCATTCCAAATGTAATGGTTTGCATTTACCACCCCCAAACTCCCCGCTCATCCCACTCCCTCCCCACTCCCCCTTGGCAACCACAAGTTTGTTCTCCATGATTAGACTTGTTTTTATGTCAGCTCTGCCACTTGGTAGCTCTGTAATCTTGGACACGTTTCCTGACTACTCCCAGCTTCAGTTTCTTTAAATGTAAAATCTAAGTAGTAATATTTTCCGGGGTCCTTGTGTGGATTATCTGGGGTATGTAAAGCATGTGGCCTCAGTGTCCAGCGTCTCTGAAGTGTCCCATCAGTGGGAGTTACTAATATTAACAGATGCTGAGGGGAAGGGTCATTCTGGCTCCCCATCCCTCCCTGGAGATAGGTTCACACCAGCTTTTTCCATCTTGGTTTTCTATCTTATCTGTAAGATGTGGCTCTGGAATAATCTGTTTGACCATCTCTGAATTCTTACCTGCTGGCAAATCTAATTACCTTTGGTGTCATTCAAAGTCTCGACACATACCTTAAAGAAGACTATGAGAAGAAAACTAAAATCTTCTGTGGAGGACAGATTAATGTGGCTCCTAGTGGGCAGGAGAGGAGAGGCCATTACCCTGGGCAATTAACGTGGTTTATAGCGAGCTAGTTTCTGAAGTGTCAAGGCCATCATGACCAATGTGTCCCCAGTGGATCATGAGAACCCAATAAATATCACAGAACTCCAGATGTTTTTTCCCTAAGGGTTTCAGTGCTTCCCTAAGATAAATATAAACATTAATAAGCCCAGGCCTTGGTCATCCTGTGAAGAAAGTATCACCATTCCCCGTCTGGGAGGAAAAAGTCAAGATTAAATAAATCTTCAAAGGGGACTCAATTTTAGTGCCAGCCTGTCATCCTTGCAGCCCTCCTGAGAGGTTTGACACATTCCTAAGGAGCAGCTCCATAAGCCTGCAATGTCGAGGCAGTGCCAAGATGACAGCAGCAGGTCTATTGTCCCCTAAAGGCAATGTGATATTAAATTTAACCCTGGGCGGGGGGAGATTCCCGTTGTCAGGTTCTTAATTCACTGAGCCGCTAGTATTCATGAGGATGCAGGTTCAATCCCTGGCCTTGCCCAGTAGGTTAAGGATACAGCATTGCCATAAACTACAGTGTAGGTTGCAGACGAAGCTTGAATCTGGCATGGACGTGGCATAGGCAGGCAGCTGTAGTTCCGATTGGACCCCTAGTCTGGGAACTTCCATATGCCACAGGTACATCCTAAAATGCAAAAAAAAAAAAAAAAAAATTTAACCCCTTGGGCCTTCCCAGGGTTGAGATGTGAAGGAGGCTCTTGTCTGTCAGGTAAAGACAGACCACAGGGGAGGGGATGTTCACTAGCCCAGAAAGTTTTCTCTAGTTTCAATCAGAATGTCTAATTTGAAAAATCTATTCCCTCAATTTTATTCCAAAAGAGGAAGAAGTGAAGATTTCCAGGGGAATATGTAGAGGAGAGCATGGGCTGGGGGCCGACCTCCCTGGATTCAGGTCTGGGCCCTGCCACCTGCATGCTGAGGGCCCTGGGACAAGTGAGTTCAGCTCTCTCTGGCTCCGTTTCCTCACCTGGAAAATGAAGCTATCTCTCTACCCCCACCTGTCTCCCCTCTCAAAGTCTTGCCCATTCTTTAAAGTTCAGTACAGATGCTACCCACCTCCTCCCCCACCTCTGAAGCCTTTTCCTGTGTTTCCCTCCCTGGTACTCTGCGCATGCTCCAGCTGCCACCTCTCCCACATCATGGTTGTAAACGTATCTTTGTTCAGCAAAAGGGAGAAAGTATGAGAACAAGAGAAGGAGTCTTACATTCTTTTGCTTCTTTACTTCTCTCTGCCCACATGTCTTAAGGAGAATGCCTTCAAAAGTTTTTCATTGGTTATATGAAAGCACAAACAAAAGATGAGTGGCTACCATGTACCAGGCCACAGGTAAAATGTTCTATATGGATCATCTCATTTAATCCTCATCAAACTCTGAAGGGGATGCATGGTTTTCCACATTTTTTTTTTTGTTGTTGTTGTTGTTGCTATTTCTTGGGCCGCTCCCGCAGCATATGGAGGTTCCCAGGCTAGGGGTCGAATCGGAGCTGTAGCCACCGGCCTACGCCAGAGCCACAGCAACGCGGGATCCGAGCCGCATCTGCAACCTACACCACAGCTCACGGCAACGCCGGATCGTTAACCCGCTGAGCAAGGGCAGGGACCGAACCCGCAACCTCATGGTTCCTAGTCGGATTCGTTAACCACTGCGCCACGACGGGAACTCCGTTTTTCCACATTTTTAGAAGAGTAAACCTCATTTTATGGAGATTAGATCATGTTGTTATTAAGTAGTAAGATTCAAACCAAACCAGTCTTAACCAATCTGGTGATTATTAGGAAGTGAGGGTAAATATTGAGATAAAAGACTTTTTTTTTTTTTTTTTTTTTTAATGGAAGTTCCTGGGCTAGGGGTCAAATTGCAGCTGCCAGCCTACACCACAGCCATGAAAATGTCAGAAATCGAGCCATGTCTACAACTTACACCAACAGCTCAGCTCACGGCGATGCTGGATACTTAACCCACTGAGTGGGGCCACCCTCATAGATACTAGTTGTTTTCGGAACCTACTGAACCATAACAGGAACTCTGATACAGGACTTCTTAGATACCAAGCAGTAGTCTCGGCATTTATGTGTATCGACTCATTTTATTATTTTTTTTTAAATTTCATTTTCATTAGATTATAATTGATTTACAGTGTTGTGGCAATTTCTGCTCTACAGCATAGTGACCCAGTTATTTATGTATATGTGTGTGTGCGTATATATATGTGTGTTTATGTGTACACACATTCCCTTTCTTACATTATCTTCCATCATGTTCTATCCCAGGAGATTGGATATAGTTCTCTGTGCTGTAGAGTAGGACCATGTTGCTTATCCATTCTAAATGTAATAGTTTGCATCTACCAACCCTAAACTCTCTGTCCGTCTCAACTTCCTCCTGCCTCCCCCTTGGCACTCCAAGTATTGACTCATTTTAATCCTCACAATATCACAAGGTAGATGGTAATATTATATTTATCTCATGGATAAAAAAAAATGAAGGTACAAGGAGCTTAAGTAAAACTTTCTTAGCTCACATAGCATGTAGGAAAGCTGGTTTTAGAGTTACCCCCCCACCCTGTGCTCCCCAATCCCCACCCCACCACCTTGATAACTGACCCTGGATGATTTCCTGTCTGATGTGATGGTCAGGTATTTGCATTTATGACGATAGAATTGTCCTTGAGAGAAATGCTATGAAGAATTTGTGGCATTAGGGGAACATAAAACACGGCCGTTCGGCCTAGTAGGGGAAGTAAAGGGAGACCAGATATTTTTAATCTATTTCGTCTTCCTTGGTCTCTACTTCTCTCTGCCTTTCCTCCTTAAATGAATATTCTGTTTGGATTCTATTTTCTGGATAGTGCCTCTCAAGTCATCTGCCTTATTTCATTCCATTGATTAAAGCTTATAGCCTCTATTCTCTGCTCCCAGCTCAGACCCCTAAGCACTTCAGGAAGAAAGCTCCAGTTGCTGCTTCTCAGGGAAGAGAAAATGGAACTCCCTTCTTCCTACAGGATTTTTACGATAGTATTTGGCAGAGTTCCTTTCCAAAGAGATGCTATTATTAACCTGTTTATGCTCAATACTGTATGATGCATACAAACACCTTCACGTGTCTGAGACCTCACCTACATGGAGGTTTTGGTTAATCCAGTGCAGAAACTAGCTGGAGCTATTCATTTTACATTGATTCAATGAGATGTTTTATTGAGTGGATTGGATGGGCAGGTTTTATGCCTGAGTACACAGAACATTAGAACTCGGCAGGTCATACTTAGGCATGAAGCTGAGTGCACATTTTTTCTTATTGTGATTAAAAAAAATTACCATCTTAATCACAAAGTGTATTCACATTGTTGTGAAACAGATCCATCTTGCAAAGCTGGAACTCTATACTGGTTATACAACTCCTTTTCCCACTCCTGCTAGCCCTTGGCAACCACTGTTCTACTTGTTCTTTAACTTGGATAACTTTAGATCCCTCATAATTGGAATTACAATCTTTCTGTGACTTTTTTTTTTCACATAATGGCCTTGAGGTTCGTACATATTGTAGCATGTAACAGGACTTCCTTCCTTTTTAAGACTGAATACTAATATATAATAATAATATACTACTAGTACTACTACTAATCCATTCTATGTATGTGGCACATCATGTTAATCAGTTCATCTGCTGATGGATGTCTGGGTTGCTTCCACCTCTTGTCTGTTAATAGTACTGCTACAAACATGGCTGGGCTTATGTCTCTTTGAGACCCTGCTTTCAGTTCTTTTGGAGATATACTCAGAGTGGGATTGCTGGATAATATGGTATTTCTATTAGAAATTTCTTGTGGGAGTTCCTTGGTGGCTCAGCGGCTTGAGGACCTGGCATTGTCAGTGCTGTGGCTTGGGTCACTGTTGTGGGACTGGTTTGATCCCTGGCCCAAGGAACTTCTCCATGCTTCAGGCCAGAAAAAAAAGTTTAACAAGGTTATTTAACAAAATTCTTGGGAGTTCCTGTTGTGGCACAGCAGAAATGAATCTGACTAGTATCCATGAGGATGTGGGCTTGGTCCCTGGCCTTAACTCAGTGGGCCGGGGATCTGGCGTTGCTGTGAGCTGTGGTGTAGGTCCCAAATGCAGCTTGGGTCCTGTGTGGCTGTGGCCGGCAGCTGTAGCTCCAATTCGACTCCTAGCCTGGGAACTTCCATATGTTGCAGGTGCAGCCCTAAAAAGCAAAAACCAAAACCAAACCAAAACAAAATTTATTGAGGACTTTCAGAGTGGTTGCACTATCTTACACTCCGACTAATTGGCCACAAGTGTCTCCTTTTCTCTATATCCTCACCAATACTTGTTTTTTTCTTGAGTTTTTGTTTTTGGTAGTAGCCAGCCTGATAGGCATGAAGGTGGTCTCTCCCCATCCCCTGCCCTCCCCCCCTTTTGTCTTAAAATTTCACAACTGTGGCTTTATTCTTATCTTCATTCTTAAGCATTAATAATCTATTTTGGGTGAAAAGCAACATATGAGATAAGGATCTCTTCCTACCCTCTAGGGGCCTCTAATCTAGTAAAAGAACCATCCAAACATCCTTCCTACCTCCATATGATACAAAAATTCATATGGATATGATAATAAAAATTCTATGAATAAATGGAAACCTTAGAATTTGCATATCTGGGCAGAGTGACTTCGAGAAGAATCATTTCTTTTGCAATAGTTCAGGGTGAAAAAATAGGGATTGTTGATAGTGTTTTGAAAGGCATAGTAAAAAGCCTAGTGAATTGGGGGCATGGGGCCAAGGGATGGGTGACTGAGCACCCAGGGTGGGGCAGTTCCAGGGTGGGCTGTGTCCCAGAGAACCTTGGAGACAAGAGTGATAAGCATATAGTCAGAGGAGAGAAAATTTTCTTTGGAAGATGCAGAAGAGCTGGCTTGAGGAGCTAAACAAAATAAAGGAAATAAAGGAGTTCCCTTCGTGGCTCAGTGGTTAATGAATCTGACTAGTATCTGTGAGGACGCAGGTTCAATCCCTGGCCTTGCTCAGTGGGTTAAGGATCTGGCGTCGCTGTGAGCTGTGGTGTAGGTCGCAGACGCGGCTCGGATCCCGAGTTGCTGTGGTGTAGGCTAGCAGCTACAGGCCCAGTTAGACCCCTAGTCTGGGAACCTCCATATGCAGTGGGTGCAGCCCTAAAAAAAAAAAACAGAAATAAAGATTCAAGTACTGAGGCATAAAGGGCTTTGGGAATCCATTACCCTGTCCGTATCTCCAATTCAGTGGGCTGCTGAGAGAGGCCTCAAGGCATTGGTGGAAGAAGAGAAATCTCCCTTGACCCAAATGTTGAGGTCTGAAGGAGTCACGGGTAGTTCATTGACTGTGTGGTTCACAGGCAGGACATAGTCAAGGAGAGGAAGGGAGAGGAAGTGTAGGGTGATGGCTTCAGGTTCTGTCTTGTCTCCTTTTGAGCTTAACATTGCCCTTGACCTTGGCTCTTTCATAGTGTGTCCTGTTACATGCAGGGTTTCTGTCCCAAGAAAGAGAGTAATTGTTCCATAACATCAGCATCTGTGCTGCCCCTTTTCTATGGGAATAATAATGTTTCACCTTTTAATCCCTCCTGTTCTGGTGTTAACAGTGTTAATATCTATGGCTTGCCTTGTGACTTTTTTTTTTTTTTTTGATCCTTGTTCTGTATAATGTTTTGATGGCTATGTGTGCCTATTCTTTCTCACAAATGATCTCTATCACTCTCTTAGACTTAGGAGGAAGAACAGAAATCTGGTTTCAGTTTAATGACACTGAATTCCTGCAAGAAATGGTTATACAGCCAGGAAATTTTTTTCCCCCATGGTGTCTTTGCCTGTAGTCCTATCAATTTTATCTCTCATGTAACAGTGCAGTTTCATTTCGTTTCTTTCCACTTCCCATGGAAGGCCGACAGTGATCCTTAACCAGATTCAATGGCCCATTTTATCCCTATCACTGTTTAAGAGGTTAGAATTGAACCCAAGCTGTACTTCAGGAAAATTGCTATTATTCTGCATATAAGAATCTCCTGACACTTATTGGGGTTTTAGGAAGAATTGTCTCTCATACCTTTTCTATTTAAAACTTATTAAAAATGATATAGGAGTTTTTAAAAATGAAGGTAAAATGTTTTCTTATTGAAAAAATTGATTCTAGGATGTCTTGACCTGGCACCTGGTAGCCAACTGTTTTTAAATTTATTTCCTCTTCTTCCAGTTCAAATTTACCTGACCGCTCACAGGCTACCTTTCTCTCTCTTTTGCCATTCCCTCCCCTCCCAGCAAGGACTTTCTCTCTCCCCTTCTTGACTGACAGGAACTGGCCCCTGCATTTCTTTCCGCCTCCTCTTCTCTAGGGCAAAAATGGAAGAACTGCAGGGCAAGAACAATTATCAAGAAGGACGAATATGTTAAGGCGTACTTTAAAATATTCCAAATGGCGTTTGGTCATTACTCTGTCCCTCTTCCATGCTTTCCATCCCTTTAAGCCCAGGCTTGCTTTCCCAGAACAGGCAGTGCCTATTTTTCACAAGTTACCTCTTTCTCTCTCTTTGGCCTTTGCTTGGGAGGAGGAAGTGAAGGCATCAGCCCATGAGATCTTCAGAGGGTCTGTGGCAGCATTACACCTGCAGTCACAGGCTAAACGTCTAGGGTAATCAGAGGCTTGCCGAGAACATAGATGTTTCTGCAAGCAGGATGAATCACTGCAATGATGAAGCTAGATCTGCAGGTTTTTGATGAGGCCTAATGATAAGATTTGATAAGTTCTGTAACTCCACCCAGAGACAGAAAACTAACCCACTTGTGAGAAAAACAGGAAAATTCCATTTTTGTTTCAAGCACAGCTTGTTCACACCCTTCTAATAGTAATCAGCTTTGATGATGTTTGTTTTCTCTCTTCTGGGAAGATAAAATGGAGAAACTGTGGCTAAACAGCAAGTGTCTATAAGATCTGTGTGCTCCTCTCTAGAAAGAGGAAATTCATGGTTGGTAACTACTGGAAAAAATCACTTTAGGAATTCATGCAAGAATCTTTCCCCTCGTTGTGCTAGCCACTGTCAAGTGCTGCTACTGGGGTCCTGAGCCTGGTCTGTCTCAGGACAGGTGGTAGAGTCAGGATAAACTGAGGCATAAGGATCCCTCTGAAGCAGTTACTCCCTAGTAGGCAAAACACTTCAGATGATACACATTTTATGTCTTGCTCTCTCTGACACTCCATTGAGTCCACAGGCAAAGTATCGACATCCTGACCACAACTTTGTTTTTTTTGGGGGGGGTGGTGAAGCAGGGAGAGTGGAAAGGGAATTCTAGAAGCGGGATTGAGGATCTACTCTCTATGGTGTCAGGCTTAAATACGTAATCAAATATCTGAAAATGCACCAATAATGCAAGATGGTGTTAAAAGGCAGGCACCACAGTGGGGAAACAGAAGGGAGTGGTAGGGAGTGTGGTGAACAGGAGAATAGAGTTCTGTCTAAGGAGATATCCTTTGTTCAGCTCAGGCAGAATGCTGGCTCAAGTGCTACTGAGATCTCTGAAATCTAAATCTAAATCTTAGAGGGTGGAAAATAATTGAAATATTTGATTTTTTCTTTCTTTTTTTTCTTTCCTCCCTCCACTCCTCCCTTTGTTTTTTTTTTTGGGGGGGGGGTGTACTTGTGGCAAATGGAGTTCCCAAGCTAGGGGGTTGAATTGGAGCTGCAGCTGCTGGCCTTCACCACAGCCACAGCAAAGTGGAATCCGAGACTCATCTGCAGTTTACACCACAGCTCACAGCACTGCTGGATCCACAACCCACTGAGTAAGGCCAGGGATTGAACCTGCATCCTCTTGGATACTAGTCAGGTTTGTTACCGCTATACCACAATAGGAACTCCAATTCAAAGATTTAAAAGCAGTAGATAGACAAAAGGAAATATGTCTGCAGGCAAATTGACTGATTTGGATTATTATAAAAAGACCTGATGTTGTGAAACAAGGGAGGGCTTCAGTGTGTGCAGGACTATAACACACGAGGAGCCCAGGTTGTCTCTTCATATTTATCTTCTCTCTGCATATTCTCATCTACCAATGCATGGTTTTCTCTAACAGGCTACCCTTTATTAAGATCATGACAAGATAGAGAAGGAATGAGTGTCTTGCCTCCCCCCCCCTTTTTTTTTAAGGAGAAAGATTTGAAACTTTGGACATTTATATCTTCATGCCATCTCACTGACTCCCCCCGTCACAGAGAACCCTTTCAAAGGTCACAGGCCTTTGTTCTGTGTCAGGGCCCCAGGCATACATATGCACGCACCAAGGAGAAATGTCATTCGTACATCATCATCTTGTATGAAATAGAAACCAATTCCGCTTCTTCAGGAGATGTATGAGTTGTTGACATACCCCAGAGGCTGCAAGAGGTATCCTGCTGACCTGAGATGCAACTTATGTCTTGTCACTCAGGCTTAGGTTAAGGTGTTACATTTGAATGTGTGTAGGCAGGTAGGCCTCCCTGGGTTTGCACAGCCCCCCAGTCCTCTGGCTTCACACAGTGGTCCTCCTGCATGAGCTCTGTTGCCATTTGGATTTATGACTCCTGACTTCATTGTAGTTTCTCAAGATCAATCATCATAGAAATAGATTCTCCATTGTATAATCTCATACCCTCTCCACCATCAATTTAGGCAAAAATAAGGTTTGCTCTAAAGATTTACCGCAGTTTAACAGGAAGTCAAATGTGAAATGTAGCAAGTTACAAACTCCTCACCTCATGTTTTTGAGATGTTTTTTACTTGCAATGCTTCTAACCCCTTCTCTACTCCAAGGAAGCCAATTGTTTAGGATTATTTTAATTGTATGGAAAGCTCAAAGATGCACAGTTGGGGTTACGGGCTCTATCTGGCCCTAAATGTTTTGGGGGTGTTGGGGAAGTCATTAAAAAAGTTTCTACTCTGTCGTTCCCTGGAAGCCCCATCCATCCTCTAATGTCCTACAGTCAATTGCTTCATACATGTGTGCTCTCAGCCTGCTGCCCTTGAACATCTGGGTTTGGGGTCTCTGATTCCTACAAATAGGTAGGTTCAGGCTGGCCCCCATCAACACTGCTTGCCCACCATTACCCCCCCAATGGGAGTGTTCGGGATATTGGCCATAGATTGACATTGGGACTGAGCCCCGAGACTTGGAACTTCTCTAGGCTATGTCTTTCAGGATCCCCAAAATGCTAGGGAATACCTTCTCCTAAGAGCTCAAGAAGCCTCGGGAAGTCAGGACAGAGGTCTGTATCAAATGGCATTCCTCATCCTCCCATGAGAACATGGTATTGCACCACAGTGCATGTAGCTGTCGGTCACAGGGGTGATAGCTTTAAAATGTATTAGTTCTCTTTCTGCTTTTCCCTTTCTGGGTACAAGCTTCCTAGTTCAGCCTCCCCAGGCAGCCATCTGTGGGGGGGAAGGGCCGGGCAACAGCATATCTTAGAAAAAGAATGCTGAGAACGAGCAGGACCTACTCCGATTTTGATATTTAAAAAAAAGTTGTGAGCCAGGGAAGGTACAGTCTTAAGAAATGTTTCCATTCCCTCCCTGTCCTTTGATCTTGGCACACAAGACTGAAAGGATCAGAGTCCTCCCTGGTGCGAGGGAGATGGCCTGTCTGTTCGTGCCAGCAGGGAGAGAGGACAGGGTGCAGGAGAATTAAGAGAATGTCTCCTCTGTTGGCTGTCTTGTAAGAGGGTGCAGAGAATAGAGAGAAGGGAGGAGGGAGATGGTAAGACGGGTGCTGCGCATTTTTTCCTTCACCAGGTTTAGGCTTGAAGAGAAACAGTGTGATGCCAGACAGAAGGAGCTCCCTATTCCCTGTTTCTCTGGAGCCATGGGGAAGCCGACTGAGCGCTCAGCATAGAGCAGTGGAGCCTTCCCGAGCTGCTGCAATGCCTCTGTCAGGAAATGGCTGAATTGAGAGCCAGGGGGCCTGTTAAGGGGGCTGATAGAGCAGTGTGTGGTGACTCTTGACAGAGGACGTGGTAAGTAGCTCATGACCTGCAGCCTGTAGAAGCCAAACTAGGGTGGGTCAGCACACGAGCACCATCTGGGTCAGAAGAATGAGCTTGAATTATGCCAACTTGAGCAGAGAAGGTGAGCAGGGCCCAGGGGCACCCTGGGGCCGACTAGGACTATCATTCTAGAAGCAAGGCCAACCAGTGGCCAAACCTAGTATGTATAAGGTCAAGGGCACCCCCAAATGTTCCCAGGGACTCAAATACTTGACTCCCCCATACACCCCGATGCCAAGTTAGAGAGGTAGAGGTAATCTGAGAACCTAAGTAGCTTCTTAGAGAAAGTGAACACTATTTTAAGGAACCATTTATTTATTTATTTAGTCTTTTTGCCATTTCTTGGGCCGCTCTCGCGGCATATGGAGGTTCCCAGGCTAGGGGTCTAATCGGAGCTGTAGCTGCCAGCCTACGGCAGAGCCACAGCAACGCAGGATCCGAGCCGTGTCTGCGACCTACACCACAGCTCACAGCAACACCGGATCGTTTAACCCACTGAGCAAGGGCAGGGATCGAACCCTCAACCTCATGGTTCCTAGTCAGATTCGTTAACCACTGCGCCATGACGGGAACTCCAGGAACCATTTATATTACTGGATCAGATTATGTCTAAAGAGGATTGAGAAGAAGGTAAGGTTTTGGAATGAAAGATTACATTAAT
Organism: Phacochoerus africanus; assembly: GCF_016906955.1. Lineage (NCBI taxonomy): Eukaryota > Metazoa > Chordata > Mammalia > Artiodactyla > Suidae > Phacochoerus > Phacochoerus africanus. Next base: position 104,968,207 of record NC_062548.1, on the reverse strand, counting down.
CATAGGCTAATTATTTGTCTACCTTGCACGTCTGAGTTGTAAGAGTTAAATTTTTTGACCCTGTTATGTACAGGCAGGTGGAAAAAAAATCTGGTCCTTCCTCTAAGAAGTCAGCAAAATTTTTAGTTAGGGGAATAATAGGAACTTTTCAAGTCAGGAGACTGTCATTTAGAAAATTATCTCTTCTACCTAATCTAGAAAAGTTACAAGCCCTCCATGAACCACTACAACTTCTTTTAAGGCCAGCCAACAATTCCTTTCTTACTTAATAATACACTTACATAATTCTTGAGTTTGTAAGATACATTCATAAGCGACACCTCATTTTATCCCTTTTCAGGTAGGGGTCCCTGTGAGCTAGATGGGAATCTTTAGGGTTCTGCCTTAATTTTTCTCTATAAAATAAATTCACCAGTCCAAGTTGCCAAGTTTGTTTGCTGTCACCCACTTCCAGTCCAGCAGCACACCTGGAAGTGGACGAGTGTCAGTGCAACATGAGAAGGATCTTTATAGTGGAAATTGAAGGGTTGATGTGTGTGTGGGATCGTGTGAAGGGCTTGAACCAATGAAGGGCAGATAACCAAACATGCTCTGAGGCTTTCTGACAGGTCCTGTAAAAATGGATTCTGTCATCTTGAAAAATACTACCCATTTCTTACACATTAATCATTTTAAAAAATCACTTTTTTTTTTTTTTTTTTTTAGGGCTGCACCTGCGGTATATGAAAATCACCTTTTTAGAATCCTCAGGTTGCTGAGGTCTGATAAGTGAGATCAGTGTGGCTCCATAGAATAGGGGAGACCAGGGGTGCTGTGGCCAGAATATGTATTCCGTGCTTGAGTAGGGGGACTGTGAGAATGTGTCAAGTGTGAGACCAGGAGGTATGTCAATGGAAAATGTGGAATTTGTGGGAGGTGACTCTCTCCAGTGAACAAGATCCCTGTGGAAGTCCCTTAGAAGGTGGATCAAGAAACCCTTCAGGGGAGAGGTGCCCAGGCTAAGGCATGAAAGGCAAGTGGGGATTGTGCAGAGAGTGTAGGTGGGTGATGATAGGCAGGAGAGAGAACATGCGCAAAGGACCAGAAGCGAGAGGAGAAGGAGTTCCCGTTGTGGCTCAGTCAGCAGTAATGAAACTGACTAGTATCCATGAGGATGTGGGTTCAGTCCCTGGCCCTCCTCAGTGGGTTAAGGATCTGGCATTACCATGAGCTATGGTGTAGGTTGCAGATGTGGCTCAGATCTGGCACTGCTGTGGCTGTAGTGTAGGTCAGTAGCTACAGCTCTGATTCAACCCTTAGTCTGGGAACTTCCATATGTCTCGGGTGGGTCTCTAAAAAGGCTACAAAAAAAACAAAGTGAGTGAAAGGGGAAATAGGTAATGTTCATATGACTGCAAGTAGGCTAGCTTGGCTAGACCATAGATGGTGGAAGGTGATCTATCTGGAGATACAAATGGGCTAGACTGAAAAAAAGCCTTGAAGCCTTGTTAACCATTAAAGATATTAAAATGGCAATAATCCATCCCTTGACACAATGAGCTAGGCAGAAAGGGTTTTATATGTTGAGAACACGAGTTGATACAGCTGTATCTGAGTATTTCCAGGACATATTAAAAAAAAAAGCTTATTGAATTACTATACAAAGATAGATTAACTTTGGTATGAAAGACAGACAAGAACCCCCCAAAATAAAATTATAGGGCCATTTCATTTATGATCATAGATACAAAAAATCTTAAATATAGTGCATAGGCAAATCTAATAGCTTTTTAATGCATCATGATTAAATATAGTTTTTCAAGAGGGATTCACCATCAGAAAACTTATAATGTAGCTTAGCATACAGACTGAAAGACAAAAATTTCAGAATTAGTTCAGTGCTTCCTGTTTGCTATGCTTTTTTTGGATAGGCTTAGAAGTTGTGCTTTAATTTTCATTCTTCTGGTTACTCCTAAATTATTGAAAGCCATATTTATAGCTATTTACCCTTTCAATTTCGAAAGAGTGTCAGGGCTTACCCCCCTCTTTTATCCAACATAAGGGGAGAACTGTAGAACACCTATATCTTCCTTCCTATCATTTCTTCCTGCCCCACCTTCATTTGCTAATTCTTTTTTAAAATATACATTCTCTTAAATATTATTTTCTGTCATGGTCTGCCCTAGGAGATTGGAGGACCTCATTGTTTATCCATTTTAAATGTGTAATAGTTTTCATCTACTAACCCCAAACTCCCAGTCCATCCCACTCCCTCCTCCATCCCCCTTGGCAACCACAAGTCTGTTCTCCATGTCCATGAGTTTGTTTCTTTTCTGTAGATAGGTTCATTTGTGCCATATATTAGATTCCAGATAGAAGTGATATCATATGGTATTTGTTCATCTCGTTCTGAGTTAAGTTCACTTAGTATGAGAACCTCTAGTTGCATCCGTGTTCCTGTGAATGGCATTATTTTGGTCTTTCTTACAGCTGAGGAGTATTCTGTATATATATGTACCATATCTTAATCGTTTCTTAATTCTTTTGTTTGTGTTTTAATGTTTTCCTCTCCAAGATTGTCATGAATATATTTTTTTTCTTTTCCTCTTCCCTTCCTTGTCCTCATCTGCTTCCCTGTCTCCACCTCCCTCTCACTTTCCATCTTCTTTCATCTTCCTTCTGCTCCAACTCTTTATTTAAATTACAAAATTTATAAATTGCCTTTCACTCACTTCCTGAATCTCTTTGTTTCCTTCTGTATTTTTCCTTTTCCCATGGAACTGCTCCAGTGTTGGTATTTTCTCCTGACATTTCACAAGTCTAAAAAATGTTCTTATTGTGCTTTGTTTTTAAATGCTAGCCTAGTAGGATATAATGTTCTAGGGTTAATGATATTTCTTTTCAGCAGTTTGAAGATAGTAGCACTTTATATTCATGTATCCAGTGAGGCTGAAAAATCTGACATCAATTTCAGGGGTTTTTTTGGAAGGAGATCTGCTTCCCTCATCCCCTTCAGAAGCCCTTGTCTTAAATTTTATTATTTTTTAAATCATAATTAGTCTCAGGAATAACTCTGTCTTTGCAGACTTCCTTGCAGTCTAAATTCTTCCCATCTGTGACCTCAGGTTTGCGGTTAGTTCTGGAAAAGTCTCATCAGTCATCTCTTCAAATCATTTCTTCTTTCTTCTGTGGACACTTCTTCTGTTGACATTTTTTATCTTTACATTTTATCTTTACGTTTTCTCTTTCTATAGCTCTATCTCTATTCCTCCCGATGTTTCCTGGGAGAGTTCTCAACCCAGTCTTCCAGCTCACAAATTTGATATTTAACTTTGTCCATTCTGCTGTTACCTCTTTCTACTGAGTTTTCATTTCAAGATAATGGCTTCCATGTCCAATTTTAAAACATTTTTAACATTATTGAATTTATCCCTGTTTAGCATTTGTTTGGCTTATTTTATGTTCTGTCAGTTCTAGGTATTTGTTATACTTGCTTAAAATTCCTGTTCTGTTAGTTGATTCTGTCTGTTGTGCTTGTGCTTCACAGATGGTCCAGACTGGCCTGACCATCTTGACTCCCCTTCAGCACTCATGACTACAGACCCGTGAGCAGAGCAGAGCATCTCAGCTCCCACACACTAAATACAAGATAATTAGGCATGTTATAAACAATGTTTGTGTTTCTCCACAAATTCATAGATTGAAGCTTTAATTCCCAATGTGATGGTATTTGGAGGTAGAGCCTTTGGGAGGTAATTAGATGTACATTACAGGAGGTCATGAGCCTAGAACTACAGTGATAGGATTCGTGTTTTTAAAAGAGGAGGAGGAAGAGAAGGAGACTGGAGCTGCTGGATTCCTGCCCTGTGAGGACACAGGGAACAAGCAGCCATCTGCAAGCTGTGAAGAAAGCTCTCAGCAGAGCCTGACTGTACTGGCACCCTGATCTTAAATGTGCAGCCTCCAGAACTGTGAGAAATGTCTGTTTAAGCCACCTAACCTATGGTGTTTTGTTATGGCAGCCAAAGCTAAGATGGGCGCTAAGAAACTCCAAAGGAGTCTTTGTGTTCTTGGTGAATATTCCCTTGAAAAGACACTTGTTAGAGACGTGGTCTGGCGGGAATGATGAGGGTATGGATAATTTAGTGTGTATGAAGCTCTTTTGCTTTAGAGGATTTTTTAAAAAATTGCTTTAATTCCCATGAAGGAGTTATTTGCAGGGTAGAACACACTGTGTTAGTGCAATTAAGGAAAATAAATATATAAAACCAAAATTTAAGCCAAAGCTGATATTTAAAAAAAGTGGGGAAAAAAGAAAAGACTACTGAAACTGTTTGAAGCATAAATAAATATTTATGGATGTTAAAACATAAATTCATGAAAACCTATGTCTCCAGCTCTCTATCCAATAGCTTGAGGGGAAAAAAGCCATCATTTTAAATTCTGTCACTACTTTCACTGCATAGCTTGTCCATCTCATCAACCAAACTGAAACAAATTCTCTTGAAAACCATTAGGAACCCAAGTCAACATTCAGGGCCATTACCCTCTCTGTCATCCTCTGCTAATTAAGTCAGATACATTTTCAAATAAGCCATGGATTATCATTTTAGTGCACACTCCCCTCATTTGCATCTAAGAGGAAAGCTGGAAAAAAGTCAGCCTGTGGGTTTTCTATAGTCAACAATCAATAATTCTATCAGCCCCTTTCAAGTTTAATGTCACCCTTGCCTTTTATTTCCCTAAAAATTTCCTTATTTTTGAATTTGTGCTTTATTTGTAGTTAATAGCTCACATGCTTTCCATATAGGTTCCTTTTGTAATACCCCATATGCTGTGTGTCTGCTTTGCATTAATTTCAGTAAGCATTATTTAGAATATTGGTGTGTTTAGGAGAATAAAGAGATAGAATAGGATAAATGGTTTTTATACTGAGTAACATGGTACAGTAGGGTTAATCCCTGTGCTACTAAAAAAAAAAAAAAAGCTAATAATAGTAGGAATTAGATGTTCAATGGATATCTACATTAAAATTTAGAAAGGCCAGAATTGCATATATAATTATAAAAATATCTATAATTTGAACTTGAGGGGTAGTTTTTAAAATGTTGACTTGTTTGCATATTTTTCTTCCCTAATAGAAAGTGAATAGCATGGGATGAGAACCTTGTCTGATACATCTTCATATCAGAATCTTAAGATTTTTGACCCCTTAGTAGAGGTTCAGTAACATTTTAAAAATGAATTAATGGATAAAGACATGAATCTAGCTGTGTTTCCTAGGTTAACTATGATCTTCCATAGACTATCCTTGTAACATTATTGTATATGCTAAGAAAAGGAAGATGTCAGTTGCCCTGGAGCTTAGATCTTGAGATTTCAATTTTGTAGCTTATTATTTATCAAACTTCTGCAAATAAATGACCCCAAAGCTTAGTGGCTTAAAGCAATATTATTCCTCAGTTTCTATATATCAGGAATCCTGGTACAGCTTTGTCGGACCTTCACCAGCAGGAATCAGGGTGTTGGCCTGAGTTTGGTCATCTCCAGACTCAACTGAGGGTAGATCAGCTTCTAAGCTCACTTACCTGGTTGTTGGTAGGATTCAGTCCCTTGTGGCCTGTTAACTTGAGGGGCTCAGATTACTGCTAGCTCTTGGCTAGATGCCACCCTCAGTCCCATGCCATGTGGGCCTCTCCATAGGGCAGCTCACAGCATGCATCTGGCCTCAAGGCAGCAAGCAAGCCAGATGAACTAGAGAGAGAGAATGCCACCAAGTCAAGTCTGTCTTTTGTAACTGAACCTCAGAAGTGACATCCTATCACTTTGGCTGTCTTCTATTTGTTAGCAGTCAGTCACTAATAAATATGAATATCTAGAAGGCAGGAATCATTGGGGCCAGTTCAAAAGGCTGCCCACCACAAGAGACATGTGACCTTGGTACTGACACTGCTGTGCTCAATTTAACAAACAGGACTCCTAATGGAACTTACCTGCTGAGGCTGTTGTGATAAAATTGAGACTGTGTCTATCAGTGGTTGAGGAATGTGCTTGACCTAGAGCAAAAGTCAGTGTGTGCTAATGATTACTGTTACTTCTTAGTCATGTAATTCCTTTTGCATATAGATTCCTCATTGTAAAGTAAGTATTAGATGATCTCTGAGCCCCTTGTAAGCCCTAGGAAGCTATTAATTCTTTAGCCCCTGGAGTATATAGGTTTATTCATTTTCAGCAGTCTTAAGATTTTTTTTTTGTCTTTTTTCCTTTTCTAGGGCCGCTCCTGTGGCATATGGAGATTCCCAGGCTAGGGGTTTAATCAGAGCTGTAGCCGCTGGCCTATGCCAGAGCCACAGGAACGGAACGAGGGATCCGAGACGCATCTGCAACCTATACTACAGCTCACGGCAATGCTGGATCCTTATCCCCCTGAGCAAGGCCAGGGATTGAACCCGCAACCTCATGGTTCCTAGCCGGATTCGTTAACCACCGTGCCATAACATGAACTCCAGTCTTAAGATTTTTTAGATTCAACATTAGTGCTTTTTGTCATCCTCACTACAATCATGTTTTTAAAATCTGTGCTCCCTGGAGGAATTATCTTATGATTAATTTTTGGAGCAATGCAAACGTTGATGTGGGGCCTGCCCTAAGAGTCAGAAGTTGGCAGTTTAAGAGTTTTAGTCCCCATTCTGCCAGTTGAGAGACTGCAGACAGATCCTTCAACACTTTTCAACCTCAGTTATCTCATGGATGTAGGGAGGTCAGTTGGACTAGGTGATCTCTAGTATCCTTTCTAGTTATAAGAATCTTTGGATCCAATTTCCATTTCCTGCCTATGTGGGTTTTTGATTTTTTTTTTCCATGTATGTAGTACTTAGGGCCAGGTTTCTGAGATTAATTCTAGGCATTTAGAACATCCTCAATTTCATAAAAAGTGTAGGATTGATAGGAATATAGTTGAATAATTTAGGAGGAGCTATTAAGATATAAAGATACTATTGTGAGAATTAGCAAACCTCTAGGATATCCTTTTAGAGGCCATTTCTATAAAATCAAAGAAGAACAAAGCCAGGTGATTTCATCTGTGTGATCAGGAGAAAAATTACTCCCAGTTGAAGAAAAAGATTTTGAGCCCTTTTTATTGAGTAGAATCCAAAGTGAAAATAAAATTGGATTTTTTTTTTTTAACCGATCCTAATCATTGGACATTTCCTGAGGTCTTACTTGTGTCATCTTAGAAATAGCTCTAGACATATATAAGGTGCTGCAATAAAATGAGGCAACTTGAATTAAAAACAAACAAACCAGACCTTGTCCATCCGAAGAGCTTCAATCTCTTTCAGTCATTTTGGTAGGATGCTATTACGGCTTCATTAATTTGGAAATGCCTTCTCTGGAACTGCCTGCAGAATCTGAGGCAAGTCCGTTTGAACATGCTCATTGATTGAAAATTCTATTGTCTGTTTTCTGAGATCAACTCCATATTCAAATATTTCAAAGTAAGCAGGGTGGATTGAGTGATTAAACTGGGTAACACTTCCGACCATATCAAATAAAGAACAACAGGAGAGTAGTTTTACCTGGTGTTTAAAAAATCAAAAGACGGTTCAAAAAATAACTTCAAATGGTTTAGGAGTCTACATTGAAGAGAAACTCTTACCTACCTTTGACGTGTTTTGAGGAAAAAAAAATTACCACTCTCAGTTTGTATGAAGTGTTACTTGATCCTAACCTGAGCCATCTTGAGGGTTCGATTCAAATTCTGATCCTGCCCCCGAGGAACTGTATGAAATTAGGAAAGATACTTGTATCCCTGAACTTCATCTTCACTTTATAGTATAGAATAATATGTCACAGAGATGTGACGAGTATTAAAGGAGGTGATAAGTGAATATATCTGAAAACTCCAATGGGTAATCACCAGAATGGGTATCAGCATTAATAGTGATACTTTATGCATAATTTCATATCTTGATTTAATGAACTCACTAACCTATTACATAATATAACCTATTACATAATATTACCTATTACGTAATATTTCAAAGATGATGATAGGAATAATAATAGCGACTTTCCTGGGATGCTTACTGCTTATTGGAACCATGCCAAGCTATCACAGGGTCACAAATAGCTGAGTTTCCCTTTCACAGGTGAGAAAACTAAGGTTTAGAGAAGTTAATTTTGCCCAAATTATAAAACCAGCAAGTAACAGAGTTGAGATTCAGGTCCAGGGCCAAATGACCCCAAACTGGTTTTTTTTATGCTAAGCCGCTCCCGTTTCCCACCCAGTATAAAGAGGAAAGGAATGCAGGAGTGGTTATATTTTATCAGTAATCCACAAGCGCATTACGGGGAAGTTTTAGAAATAAATCCTAACATCCAGGACAGACTAAAAATCTATTTAATTAAATTGCCTAAGGGTTGAATCCAGATACTGGCATTAAAAAGCCCCAACTCTTCAGGTGATTTGAACTGCCAGCCAAATTGAGACTGTGTATTAAACACTCATCCCCTGCGGTAGCCCAGTAGAGTAAGGAAGACTTTGGGTTTGGGAGTAAGACGATTCTTCTTCCACTTTTGGCCGTTTTACAAGTTGTGCAATCAAGGACCGTTTACTTTCCTTCTCTGAACTTTGAAAATAACTAGCAACATATATTTGTGATGAAAATCAACCCATAAAAAATTTCCATCACACTGCCTGGATCATAGGTCATGTCCAGAGGGGCAGTAGTTTATATCTCATGTTCATGTCCAGCACAGATTTTTGTTGCTTTGTGAAACCTTTATGCATACATTTTTTGCTCCCTGGGTAGAAGTTAGAGGCTGCTATTGGCCCCTAAAGTCTCCTCAAAGTGTTGATTTTATGGCGTTTTTAAAAAGAGCAGCATGAGGTTTGTCTTTTATGTAATGAGATTGACAATATTTAGCCACAGAAGCAATAAATTGCTTTTTCTGGGAGTAACCCAGGCCATTTACTGATAAAAGTTATTTGATGGCTTGATTAGTTAATATTGGTGTCTGGAAATGACCATTTACATGCTTTTACAGACAGCTTTTTTTTTTTTTTTTTTAAATGTAGATGTTGCCCTTCCTGTTAACTTGTTTACTTTCCTCACACAGGTGTAGGCAGCAGGGTCGTTGGAATTAGTCTTAAATGAGTGTTTAATGGAGATGAGTAATTGCTTGCAGCTGCATGTATCTGTAGGAATTTTTCTTTTAGTAGGGGACAAGATAATTTGCCAGGCAACTTTGGAAAGTGTAGTCTTGGTTGTCCCCACACGCGTGAGGGTGACTTTGCCTCTTGAAAAGCCACTGAAGCTTCCCACCTCCACCATAAGATTTCGTGGTGGCTGGGGGATAGGCAGCCAATTCTATCTCTAGAGGGTTTTCTTCCCCTCCAATAAAAAAGGCAATCGGTATGGTTTCATCTGTAGTGAAGACTCAATAGGTTTTCTCCAGGATGAAGAACAGCAATTTCAAGGGACTGGAGCCTTTCAGCATAACATCTAAAATATCTCTTGAAGACGAGGTATTAGGATGTGATAGATCTTGGAAATATTTGATAGAGGCCTAAGGAACACTGGGATAGGATGAGCCACTAGAGGTGTGATGCAATGATTGGGAGAAGAGCCTCCCCATAATCTTCAGATTTTACTGGACGTTCTGAAAATGCTAATGTACAAAATCAATTCCATTGTCTGCTGATGGCCAGGCAGAATGTGGTGTCTCCCAAAACACAGCAGTGCCTTTACTGATCCTGAAAGCTGGCCGTTGAAGATTTGTTTCAATTGTGTTGATGGATTTAAAGATAGATGTGAAAATTGATAGCTACCTGGCAATCCCTGTCCTAAACTCTTTGTGGCCTGGAGGAGCCATCGCTGACTTGAGAACAGGAAAAGCCAACAGTGGCTCCTTAGGAATGTGGTACTCTGGCCTGAACAACCTCCAATTTGTTTCCATTTTCCCTCCTAATAATAAAGGCTGGCTTTTGACTTGCTGGCACTGTTGAAAGTACGCTTCCAGATCTTCTATCTAGAAAACACATTTATTTTATTTTATTTATTTATTTATTTTAAAGAGACATTACTTACAGAGACCTTGTAGGGGAAAGAAACTGAACTGGCAGCGAAGCATCGGGTTTCAGGGTCAGAGCTTTGGTGTTTTTTCCTGCTTATGTGATCTTGGATGACACATTTAACCGTCTCTGCCTTGTATGGCCAACATGCGGGCTAACATTTTTCTGTGTCAGCACTATTGTGAGGATGAAGAGTCTTTAGGAGTTGGAAGGAACCACACACCATAACGTGCTGGACAAATGTGATCATTTTGCTTGTTCACTTTTCTGGTTTATGCCTGGCAAGCAAATAAAATGAGCGGGTAGGGAGATTTTAAAGTTAGGAATGTGCGTTTTGATTCTTGGGTGGGTGCTCGCTTCTCTATGCTCTGAAGCTGGTCAGCCTGATCTGAAGTCTCTCTCTCTCTTTTTTTTTTTTTTTTTTTTTTGTCATTTTAGGGTAACACACATGGCATATGGAAGTTCCCAGACCAAGCGGTTGAAAAGGAGCTATATCCACTGGCCAATGCCACAGCCACAGCAATGCCAGGTCTGAGCCACATCTGTGATCTACACCACAACTCACAGCAACGCCAGATACTTAACTCAATGAGCAAGGCCAGGGATCGAACCTGCATCCTCATGGGTACTAGTCGGATTCGTTTCCACTGAGCCACAATGGGAACTCCTGATCTTAAGTCTTGTCAAGAGTAAGCCATCAGTGATAGTGGTAGATGTTCCATGCTTGGGCTTGCCTCAGGGAAGAGAGACCCCAGAGGAGAAGGGTGCTGCTGGAGTTAAGTGTCTGGGTTCAAGTGCCCGCTGGGCCACATATGAACTGGCTGACCTTAACCTTTCTCTTATTTTCTTATAGGTTATTTGTAGGATTATAAAAGATATTTCATGTAAAGTATTGTAAAGAGTGGTTAGCATACAGTCAATGCTATTATTTCAAAAAATTACTCAAAGGACATTTGGAGATAGGGTCTTATGAACTGATCTTGGTCTTTAAATTAGAAAGGAGATTATTTGTCATAATTTCCTTCCTAATGACATTTCCTGTATAGTATGAGTTTCTCTAGTGTGTAAATTGGGTACACATTTATATGTAGTAACATAACTAATTTATTAAGAGACTACCATGTGCTAAAGAATTGTAAAATTTCCCCCACCTTGTGAGTCAGGCATTATTATTATTATTTATGGCCATACCCGCAGCATACAGAAGTTCCTGGGCCAGGGATTGAATCTGAGCTGCAGCTGTGGCAACACAGGATCCTTTAACCTACTGTGCCAGGCCAGGGATCAAACCTAAGCCTCTGCTGCAACCTGAGCTACTGCAGTCATTTTTAACTCACAGTGGAAACTCCCAGGCATTATTTGATTCCCATTTTTTATAGAAGGGACAACCAAGGCATTATAAAATCAAGTGACTTGACCAAGATCCTTAACTGGTGGCAGAATGGATCTAAACTTGTATCTGAGATTCTCCAAAACCTGTGTCCTTTACTCCACACAATTTCCTAAACATCGCAGACCTCTGAGGAGGCAGAATTATCCTTTCTTCTTTAAATAGCAATGGGAACCTATGTACTCATCCCATAGGTATATTCCTACAGTTGCAGGAAAATATTTTTGTAATCAATATTGCAAATTTATAAGCAATATTAATATTTAAACAGAATGCTCTCTTAAGTCTTTGGGGAATAAATTTAGATACTACTGACTGAAGTAGTCAAAATAGCTAACCTGCTTTCTAATATTCTAACGTGCTTGTTCATGATACCACAGGGTGAATTAGATTTTAGTTAAAAGAAATACAATTATTTTGTGAAGCTGCTTTGGTTGAGGAGAGTGCTATATAGCAAAGAAAGCTGACCAAACACGCAAGTTCAGCTCCGTCCCGCTAGCTACCCATTCCAACCACTAGAGGGTAGTATTGGCATTGGAATTGATGTGTAAAATTCTTCAAATTGAGAAAGCTGTGTGTGAAATGCAGACTATTGCTAAATTTACAATATATAAAATGACTTGGTGAAACAATTTGATGTGACAGGAGATACCACACGATCAAAATTGGATTCTGCTGTGTTATTGGCAACGTGCCTCCTGAAGGGAATTCTAGAGGTTCTGTGCCTGTGGATGGTGACTTAGGCCACAAGTCATTTGGGTCTAAAACTTTTACCCCTTACCTTTCTATCTCGATTCCTGCTTAACATTTTCCACTTGCAAATTGTAGGCATGTGGGAAATTCCCGGTGTGAATTACCTTTCGTATCTTTCAAACTGCGATCATGACCCCCACAGAGGTCGATTCTTCATTTAATAAGTCTCTAGAGAAATTCGATTCTCATCATGATGGCATCCTTCTTATCTTCGTTAGGGTTGTGAGGTAGGTGGGGACTGCTGTCGTCATGCTCTTTTACTTTAATAGGAAGATAAAAGTCCTTGAAATTTTCAGTCTTCCTCTTGTTTGGCTGCGGAGCGGAATTTGGATTGGGGGTGTGTGTGGGGCGGGGGAGCATTTTGTGGAACTAAGATTTGATAGCTTTCCAGTGCTTAGCAGTGACTTCTTGGTGTGTGGCCTTCTTTAGTAGCCCTTTACCCCCTGTGCTGCCCCTAACAGCACTGTAGAACTGCCGGGCTGGAGGACTGGATGAGTATCCAGAACAAGATGTTTAAGAGTTTAAAAGAATATATTTGCTTGGTCAAAATTTTATTCATGTTATTTCATGTAGCATGCCACCTTCTTGTTTTCCCCAAAAAAGTATTTATTCTTCTAATCCTCCCATTCAAGGGATCTGTAATACTCCCCCCAAGTAACTGGTGCCAGAGAATGGGAACTAGCCAGACTTTTTGAAGACTATTTTTAATTAATTAATTAATTAATTTAGTCTTTTTAGGGCTGCACGGCGGCATATGGCCAGGCTAGGGGTCTAATCGGAGCTGTTGCTGCGGGCTAACGCCAGATCTTTGCAGCGTCTACGACATACACCACAGGCTAGGGGTCTACTCAGAGCTGTAGCCACTGGCCTACAATGATCCTTAACCCACTGGACGAGGCCAGGGATTGAAACTGCAACCTCATTGTTCTTAGTGGGATTTGTTTCTGCTGTGCCACAATATTTTTAATATTTCTTCATGCTTTTATATTTAAAAACATTTGAAAGTGAAGTATAATTAACTTACAATGTTGCATTAATTTCAAGTGTACGGTAAAACTCTCTCTCAAAACTATTCATTTATCTCCTCTCCTTACCCCTGCTTTCTCCTTTAGTAACTGTAAGTTTGTTTCTATGCCTGAGTCTGTTTATGTTTTGTAAGTTAATTTGTATCATTTCAAGATTCCACAAATAAGTGATATCATATGGTATTTGTCTTTCTCTTTCTGACTTCACTTAGTATGATCATCTTTGGTTCCATCCATGTTGCTGAGAAAGGCATTATTTCATTCTTTTTTATGGCTGAATGATACTCCATTATGTGTGTATACCACATCCTCTTCATCCACTCCTCTGCTGATGGACATTGGGGTTGCTTCCATGCCCTATTGTAAATAGTGCTACTGGAGTTCCCATTGTGGTTCAGCAGGTTAAAGACCCAGTGTCTCTTTGAGGATGAGGTTTCGATCCCTGGCCTCACAGGGGTTTAAGGATCTGGAATTGCTGAAAGCTGCTGTGTAGGTCATAGGTATGGCTTGAATCCGGTGTTGCCATGGCTGTGGCATAGGCCTCAGCCCTGTTTTGACCTCTAGCATGGGGAACTTCCATATGCCATAGGTGTGGCCATAAAAAAAAAAAATAGTGCTGCTGTGAACATTGGGGTACATGTATCTTTTGGAATTAGAGGTTTTCTCCTGATAAGCCCGGGAGTAGGATAGCTAGATCATATGGTAACTCTATTTTTAGTTATTTAAGGAGTTTTCATATTGTTCTTCATAGTGGCTGTACTATTTTACATTCCCACCAACAGTGTAGGAGGGTTCCTTTTTCTCCACATCCTCTTTTTCTTTAATTAAAATTTTAATGTTGGGAGGATCTCAACAGTAAAGCATTTCATGTGATTATAAGATATAATTCAGAGAGATCCCATGTACCATTTACCCAGTTGACCCCTCTGGTCATCTTGAAAAAATACAGCACAATATCACAACCAAAATACTGACATTGATACAGCCAAGATATAGAACTTACCATCACTGGAGTTCCCGTTGTGGCGCAGTGGTTAACGAATCCGACTAGGAACCATGAGGTTGCAGGTTCGGTCCCTGCCCTTGCTCAGTGGGTTAACGATCCGGCATTGCTGTGAGCTGTGGTGTAGGTTGCAGACGCGGCTCGGATCCCGCGTTGCTGTGGCTCTGGCGTAGGCCAGTGGCTGCAGCTCCGATTCAACCCTTAGCCTGGGAACCTCCATATGCCGCGGGAGCGGCCCAAGAAATAACAACAACAACAACAACAAAAAGACAAAAGACAAAAAAAAAAAAAGAACTTACCATCACCACAAGGATGCTTCATGTTACCCTTTTATAGCCACACCCACTTCCTTCCCACTTCCGCCCCCTACTTAACTCTGGGCCACTGCTGAGCTGTTCAACAGTTCTATGATCTTGTCATTTCAACAATGGTATCTAAATAGAATTAGACAATATGTGACCTTTTGGGACTAACTCTTGGTACTCAGCAGATTCCTCTGATATTTATCTAAGTTGTTTCAATAGTTTATTCCTTGTTATTGCTGAATAGTTTTCTATGGTATTGATGTACCACAGTTTAAACATTTACTTGTTGAAAGACATCTGAGTTATTTCTACTCTAGGCTATTACAAATAAAGCTGCTATGAACATTCATGCCCTATGTGTGCGTATGTCTGAATTTCTGTGGGATAAATGTCCAGGGGGCAATTACTGGGTTTAAGGTAATTTCATATTTAGATTTTAAAGAAACTGCCAAATTTTTTAGAGAGTGTCTGCACCATTTTACATCATTCCCAACAATGAGTGATCTCATTTTTCTGAAGTCTCACCAATATTTAGTGTTGTTACTATCTTTTACTTAGTCTGATAAGTATGTAGTTATATCTGTTAAGATCTGTGATTTCTTTCATCAGCATTGTGCGGTATTACACACATAAGGCTTGTCATATTAGGGTTAGATTTACACATTTACTGTTTTTTTTTTTTCCTTGAACAACAATAAAAGCTGTTGTATTTTAACTCTGTGTCTCAAGTGCTCATTGCCAGTATATAAAATACAGTTTTGTATGTTTGTCTTCTGTGACTTTGCATTCTCAATTTTAGAAAGTTTTTGTTTTATAGATATCTTAGGATTTTTCACATAGACAATTGTGTTATCTTCAGTCAGGGACAATTTATTTCTTCTTTTGCAATCTGTGTTATTTCATTTATTTTGCTTTATTGCATTGGCTAGAACTATCAGTACAGTTAGAGATAAAATGTGGTGGGGACAAACATCCTTGCCTTGTTCCTGAATTTAAGGAGAAAGCAGTCATTCAGCATAAGTATGATGTTAGCTGTGGGTTTCTGTAGATTGAATTGATCAATTTGAGAAAGTTCTCTTACTGAGAGGTTTTGCTTGTTTTGATTTTTTTAAAATAATGAATGGGTGTTGAATTTTGTTGAATCATTTTCTACATCAATTGATAGCATCAAGGGATTTTTTATCTTAGACTGTTACTATAATGGCTTATATTGTTTGACTATCAAATATTGAACCAGGCTTAATTCCCTGGAATAAAACTTACCTGGCCATGGTGTATAACTTTTTTCCCCATAAAGTATTTTATTTTTTTAATTAAAACTTTTTATTATAGTTGATTTACAATGTTCTGTCAGTTTATTCTGTATAGAAAAGTAACTCAGCTATACACACATATATATACTCTTTTACTCCTAATATCTTCCATCATGTCCCATCACAAGTGATTGTTATATAGTACCCTGTGCTATATAGCCGGACCTCATTGCCTATCCACTCCAAATGCAATAGTTTGCATCTACTCACCCCAAACTCCCAGTCCATTCCACTTCCACTTGTCAATCACAAATCTGTTCTCTATGTCCATGAGTTTGTTTCTGTTCTTCAGATAGGTTCATTTGTGCCATATTTTAGATTCCAGATATAAATGATATCATATGATATTTGTCTTTGTCTTTTTGATTTACTTCATATGAGAATCTCTAATTTCATCCTTGTTGCTGCAAATAGCATTATTTCATTCTTTTTGTATGACTGAGTAGTATTCCATTGTATATATATACCACATCTTCTTAATCCATTCATCTGTCAATGCACATTTAGGTTCTTTCCATATCTTGGCTATTGGGAATAGTGCTGCCATAACATAGCGGTGCACATATATCTTTTTGAATGACAGTTTTGTCTGGATAGATGCCCAGGAGTGGATTGCTGTGTCATATGGTAGTTCTATATTGAGTTTTCTGTGGTATCTCCATGCTGTTTTCTATAGTAGTTGTACCAATTTACATTCCTACCAACAGTGTAGGAGGATTCCCTTTTCTCCACACCCTCTCCAGCATTTGCTACTTGTAGACTTACTAATGGTGGCCATTCTGACCTGGGTGAGGTGGTACCTCATTGTAGTTTTGATTTACATTTCTGTAATAATTAGTGATGTTGAACATTTTTTTCATGCACCTACTGGCCATCTGTATGTCTTCTTTGGAGAAATGTCTTTTTAGGCCTTCTGCCTACTTTTCAATTGGATTGTTTTTTTTGTTGTTGTTGTTGAGTTGTATGAGTTGTTTGTATATATTGGAGATTAAGCCCTTGTAGGTTGCATCATTTGCAACTATTTTCTCCCTTTCCATAGGTTGTCTTTTTGTTCTTTTTTTATGGTTCCCTTTGCTGTGTAAAAACCTTTTAAGTTTGATTAGGCCTCATTGGCTTATTTATTTATTTTTTTATTTGTACTGCCTTGAGAGACTGACCTAAGAAAACATTTATACAGTTGATTATCAGAGAATATTTTGCCTATGTTCTCTTCTAGGAGTTTTATGGTGTCTTGTGTTATGTTTAAGTCTTTAAGCCATTGTGAGTTTATTTTTGTACATTGTATGATGGTGTGTTCTAATTTCATTGATTTACATGCAGCTGACCAGTTTACCCAGCACCACTTGCTGAAGACTTTTTCCCATTTTATATTCTTGCTTCCTTTGTTGAAGATTAATTGACCATGGGTGTCTGGGTTTATTTCTGGGTTCTCTATTCTGTTCCTTCGGTCTATATATCTGTTTTGGTACCAGTACCACACCGTTTTGATTACTGTAGCTTTTATAATATTGTCTGAAGTCTGGGAGAGTTATGCCTCCTAGTTGGCTTTTTTTCCCCTCAGGATTGCTTTGGAAATTCTGGGTCATTTATGGTTCCATATAAATTTTTGGATTATTTGTTCTAGTTATGTAAAAAATGTCATGGGTAATTTGATAGGGAGTGCACCGAATCTGCAGATGGCTTTGGGTAATATGGCCATTTTAGCAATATTAATTCTTCCAATTCAGGAGCATGGAATAGCCTTCCATCTCTTTGAATCCTCTTTAATTTCCTTGATTAATGTTGTATAGTTGTCAGCATATAAGTCTTTCACCTCCTTGGTCAGGTTTATTCCTAGGTATTTAATTTTTTGTGGTATGATTTAAAAAAGGTATTTTTTTATATTCCTTTTCTAATATTTCAGTGTTAGTATACAGAAATGCAACTGATTTCTGACTGTAAATATTGTATCTGCTACTTTGTTGAATTCATTGATCAGTTTGAGTTGTTTTTGTGTGGAGTGTTTAGGGTTTTCTATATATAGTATTATGTCACCTGTATAAAGTGACAATTTTGCCTCTTCTCTTCCAATTTGGATACTTTCATTTCTTTTGTTTGTCTTATTGCTGTGGCTAGGACTTCCAATACTATGTTGCATA